>NC_083618.1:9116093-10376093 GCF_963584025.1 Labrus mixtus | reverse complement strand
AATGTCATGTTCTCCAACTACATGTCATTACAGGTCTAACTAGGGCTTAACAAGGTGACACCTTTTTTCTTCAATGTTGATTCAAGCTATGCAACAAATTTGATCTGAATCAGACTCACCCCTTAGTGGGAGTTAATCGCATGGAAACCCCCAATACCCATGGAAATGAGTAATTTCCCCCCTTTTTGACACCAACAAAATCCTGTTGATTTTACCATATATAGGTCAAAGTTTGGCAATTGTGTAGATCAGGGATGGGCAACTTTGGTCACAGCAAGGGCCACATTCATTTAATTCTCACTGCCAGGGGGCCAAATTGTAGGATACAAAAACGATTACAGTCGATTATGTCTCAAATTTAACTCAACACATACCAGTGATCAAATATTATTATGGACATATTTCTGGTTTTCATGATTTCATGGCAGATTTTGTCATGTTTTCAATTAATTGATATGTAAAAATTGACCTGAGGGCCACGTTGAGGGTTGACGGGGGCCGCATGTGGCCCCTGAGCCACCAGTTGCCCACCCCTGGTGTAGATGCTGGCATAGTCAAATGCCTACCAACATTTTGCACCACCCCAAAACGATGTAGAAAAACTAGTTCCTGTATTTATTACCTCTAGGCTGAGTTACTGCGGCTCTTTTTTAACTGGTTGCTCCAGTTAGTAAGACTCTTCAGTTGGTCTAACATGCGGCAGCACGTAACTAGAACTAGAAAAAGAGATTACATTTCTCCTAGATTAATTTCTCTGCACTGACTCCCTATAAAATCTAGAGTAGAATATATAATTTAAATCCGTCTTCTCTCTTACGAAGCTCTTAATGGTCAGCTGTATAAACCCTCTAGAATACTAAGCTCCCAGAATGCAGGCCTGTGTTTGGTATCCACTGTCTCTGAAACACTATTGGAGGTAGAGTCTTCAGTTATCGGGCCCCTCTCTTTTGGAATCATTTACCAGTCAGGTAAATGAGAGGCAGACACACTCTGTACTTTTAAGAGTTGGCTTAAAGCTTTCCTTTTTATAAAGCTGATTAAGGCTGGCTCAAGTATGGACCCGCTCATAGTTATGCTGCTATATGCTTAGACTGCCAATGAGCTTCTCTCTCTCTCTCTATCTCTCACTCACTCTCTGTATGCTTTCACATCATATAACCGCACATCTGTAAATATTAAATATAAGTGTCATTTAAGTTGCTAACCATATATTTTCCTGGGGTTCCTGAACTCTCTTATCTCATATGTTCCTCTGACAGTTGCTCAGATCTGCAAGGTTAACATTACATAAACCTTGAACTTGACACGACAACAATATTTTATGCATGCGTTATAATCAGAACATGTATTTTAATTTAGAAAACAGGTTCACAAAACCTGTGTGTTTGGAAAAAAAACCCACATCATGTCACCTCCAGTGTTCCACATTTGTTTAAATCAAACTTTAGGTCCTAACTGAATCTGAAGCTTCAATTTCACATTTGCACTTGAACGCGCCGCGGCCACATTTCCTGTTGTCTACACCTTATACTTGTGGGAGGAGCAGGGGAGGAGCCGTGTTCTCCGCTGGCTCTGCCTACGTGTCTGTCCATACCTTGGGCTTGGCGGCCTAGATGATAGAGGAGTGTCCGCCCTTCCTGCGATAGGAAACTGACGTAAATGCACCAGAGCAGAGGAATCTCGGGCTTAAATTAAGCGCGTTTTCACCACTTTTTTTACTGAAACTACATGTATTTTTACATTTTCGTTCCACAACGTAACCAGTTTTTGTTGCTTTAAAGCGGACAGTAAAAAAAAAAAAAAAACAGCTACCGAGAAGAACAGACGAGAGAAAAACGAGCAGTGGATAACGTTGACCTGGGTTTGGTAAGGTTTCAGTCTTTCCACAGTGTTGTTATTGTGCTCTCAAGTTAAATTCCTTTGCTACATTATAAATGCTAAGCTAACATTTGTAAACCTGTTCACAGGAATGTTAATAGCCGTAAGTGTCATAGAGATACATATGTTGTGTGTAGTTAGAGGTCAACATACCTGGAGTAAAAATTACTTTGCATATTTTTCCATCCCCAGAGAACAGAGATGATGTAATGATGAATCTAATCTAATCTAATATTCCTCTAAAATTACTAATAGTACCCATGAGTGTGTAGGTGGCACTCAGTAGCATACACTCTAAATAAGTAGTCACACACCATGCTGTTATTTATGGTGTGTTTTTATTACACATTAACACACTAAAAGATTAAACATACCTATTGTTTCAAACAAAATGTATTTTCTATTTATTAATTGAGCACACAGGTGAGTCAGGAGAGGCTAAGAAGCCAACAGGCTTATACAAGGGACCTCACTTTTTAAGAGACAAATAAAAACAACAAAGCGATAAGAATTACATCATTTCAACAGAAAATGAAATATATACACACACAGATACACATACACATACATACATGCTTTAAAAAACGAAAAGAGTGACAATTAAACCCACCAGCATCAGCTAATCAATCAAATAGACAATAATCTTTCAATCAAACAAAGTATGGCAGACCTTTTGGATTAATACACAGAATTTGGGATTACTAGAGTCTATTTTTGTCTGGTATTTGACTTGCAGAGATACTGTGCTGGATCACATGCAATACCCAAAACCACATCCCTCCCTTATATGATTGTCTTTTTCAGAAGTGCCCTGTTTTCATTTTGAGGCTATAATTAGCTCTGTATGTGCAAGTGTGACCCACCTCGCCTCTTTTTCACTCTCACAGACACACACACTGTTTCCATATGTGTGTGTGTGTGTGTCGACTAAACACTTCTCTGCTTCTGCTCTTCTGTTCAGTCATGGCTGATCTGCTGAGGCTGCTGCTCCGGGTGGCTGAGAAAGCGGCCAATGTGGCCCGGGTCTGTAGGCAGGAGGCTCAGCTTTTTCAGCTCCTCGTTCAAGAGAAGACTGGAGATGACAAGAACAAGAAGTTTGTCCAGGACTTCAAGACACTGGCAGACGTGGTGATCCAGGAAATGATCCGTCATGATGTTGGTGCACAGGTCGGAGATGTCAGAGAGCAGTATGCTATGACCTAAAACTGGTTTATTAGGTTTTAATCATGTCCTGTCTATTTCTTTGTTTAGTTTCCTGAGATGGCTGATTTCATTCACGGAGAGGAGTCCAACAAGTTTGAGAACGGCCTTGGTAATAACTTTATAATTGACTTGCACTACATTGCAACAGTTTTCTGCAAAGGCTGACATTGAAATTCACAGCTAAAGCAGGTTCTGGTCAAAAAGGAAAAATTGTTGATATGGGTCATTTTTTTAGGTAAAAATAGACCTTTTCAACATGGATTGGGAACAGCTTTGGCACAGATATGGTTAAGCAGAGGTACTG
Source organism: Labrus mixtus (assembly GCF_963584025.1). Taxonomy (NCBI): domain Eukaryota; kingdom Metazoa; phylum Chordata; class Actinopteri; order Labriformes; family Labridae; genus Labrus; species Labrus mixtus. The sequence goes on along the minus strand of NC_083618.1, from coordinate 10,372,708 downwards.
AGAATACTGCCTTGTTAAACATAACATTAAAATAACAGAATTTCTAAATCATCTCCTGCATCATTTTCCATATTATATGTTCTGTTTAATGCTGCTGCAGATACATCTGACATAGGACAGCATTTTATACAATAAAACACACCAACCAATCAGTCAGGTTGCCAGTAGGATATGATGTAAGTTGTAGATGTATGTTAGAATATGTTGAATGAAAGCTCTGTTAGTTTACTTCTGGATATTCTAGATGTTGCCGAAGATTAATAGTTTGATCAAAACACAAATCCCAAATTCTCATTCTAGTTCAATTGAGGTCGAACAGATTATTTATTCAATTTATCTTAACCATCATTGGCAAACTGGACTCATTTACTGCTCCAGCTTTGTTAAAACCTCTAAACACACACACCTTGAAGCTGACTATTATAACCTCATTTGTATCTGTTGAACACTGAGTCACTCATTTGGAACAGTTGGGTTGAAGCACTTTGAAGCCTTTATTGCGGTGATAAGGAGGGCGAGTGCTGCTCTTTTACTTGGTCCACATGGATTTTTCCACAACTGTCAGCTGAGCCCTCAGAGTGATAAACTCAAATAAAGAACCAGATAATAGAAACAAAAAAAACAGAGTTACATACAAGGAAAGGGAAAGGAAACAAACCTCTTTGGAATGGTCTAAAATGTGGTACCTGTTATCAGCGACTTCTTTATTCTCTACTAAAACAGAGGCCTACACGACAACAATATACGCTAAGGTCGCCAATATAGCCACTATTGTTTAAGAACAGCAAATGAGCGTGAGGTGCTAGTGGAGAAGGAACTACCAAAATATGTTAGCCATCATAGTTCTCCCATCACACACTTTAGTATCAGAGTTAAAATAATCAATCTGGATGAAAAATACATTGATAAAAATGACTGTGAGGGCCCTGGATAATCTAGGATGTTATATTGCACTCAATTTACAGAAGCTATGGTGGTTAGGGTTTAACTCCGGCACTTGGCACTCTGCTGTATGTCACTGGACTCATACTGGTTTCCTACTTTATCCACTGACCTGTATCCAAAGCACAATGTCAGTAAGTGCAAACGAACCGCTTTAGTCTGGACACAGCTGCAACTGCTAACTACTCTGGCACTTGTTGGTTATTACTGAGGTCCAGATTTTGGTATGGGAACGTTACGTCTCTATCCAAAAGAATATTGTTGTTGTTGCAGACTGTCGGAATAAGATCTCATATTAGTTCAAACATGGCTTCATAAGATTAAGAAGACAATTTAGTAAGAATATAATTTTATAGTAGTTCAGAACGTAAACTTGACGTTATGATGTGCACTTGTACCTAATAGAGAGTGAATCATCTTTCATATAAAATAATCTGAACGTAGAGCAAACACATTAATGTGTCACTGTCCAAACATCTTTGCCCTATGTAAATATTTAAAGTCCTGTGTTGTCAAGCATAGAAATGAAGTCTCTCTGTCACTGTTACACCAGGAGAGAGTGTGACGGTCACAGTGTGTGGCACAGAGCAGGAGACCGCCGCGCTGCTCGGCACAGTGCTGGATGGCGATCACGTGGCGGCATCTCTGCTTGCTCGAGCAATCCACCAGGACCCAGTGACCATCGTCGCCAACACTGACAGTCTGAAGGTGCCCCTTAGCCCCTCCGAGCTCGGCATCTGGATTGACCCTATAGGTGAGAAACTGTGATCCTGCGGCTTTGTTTCAGCACCCTGCAGAGAGTAGAGCCTCTCTGACGACTGTTTGTTATGTGTTTGTCATTAAGATGCCACCAGTCAGTACATAGAGGGCAGAGAGGAGGTGCTGGAGGAGGGACACCTCTTCCCTTCAGGTCTGCACTGTGCTCTGGTCCTCATCGGGGTTTATCTACGGAACACTGGTGAGCCTGTCATGGGTGTCATCAACCAGCCGTTCAACCATAAAATCCCAGAAGGTGGAGGGTGAGTTGAAAAATGTTGTGTGGTTTTTAGAAACACAGAAACATTACCTCTTTAGGCCGGTTTAAACACTCAGACCACAGTCAGCCCATGTATCTATTAATATACAGTTTTATTGTTTTCTAAACAATGCAAATGAAACACATTCATTTGTCAGACAGATTTGAGGCATCTTTAATTTTGTCTTGGAGTCACAAATCTTTTCTTTAAAATCAGGATCAAATGTAAATAGAAACCTGATGACTTTAATTCATTAACCTGAAAATCTGAATCAATCCAGTTCAAGCTTCTGCCTTTACTGAGCTCTTCCAGTAAACATTTAAGTTACACTGATGTGTAAATAAACCATTTTATACGTTTATTATCGAGGTCACACACTCATGGCTTGTTTTATTGGACTAAATTAAATCAAGATGGTTTCTACTATCTTGTGAGTGTGCCTGATCTAAATACCTTTCAACATAATGCAGTTCAATAATCATTATAACAAACTATGACCTTAATGATCAAACTTCCTATAAGATGCATTACAAAGTGTAAAGGAAATGTTTGTAGATTCATTCTACATAATCATCGATGTCTTCTGTGCATCCGTCCTTTACGAATCTCCCATTTTTCTTTTCCTAAGTGTGAGTGTGTTTTTTTTTAAGAGTTCAGACCTGCTACTCTTCATGTGAGATAAATCAGAGAACTGTGGCAAGTGTTTAGGTGACGATTTGACTTATTACCAGATGAACTTCCTGAACCTTGAGAAGAGCTTTGTTATCCAGGTTACCGCATGGCCATGTTGTCCTGTAAAAGCAGCTTTAACCAAAATGTTTTTGTAAAAGATTGTGAAGCCACCACTTATCATTTGCATCCACAGCTGGAGGGGGAGGCACTTTTGGGGGGTGTCCTATGGCAATGTAAACGTGTGCTCGGAGTCTCTGCCAGCAGCTGGATCAGGAGGGCGTCTGTCTGTGGTGCTGAGCTCCAGTGAGAAGCAGGTGGTGAAGGAAGCTCTGACGTCGCTGTGCGGCCCTGACAGGCTGATGTACGCCTCTGGAGCCGGATACAAGATCCTGTGTGTGATTCAGGGCCTGGCTGATGTTTACGTCCTGTCAGAGGGGAGCACCTTTAAGTGGGACTCCTGCGCACCTCATGCCCTGCTCCGAGCCCTCGGAGGAGGGGTGGTGGACCTTCGTAAGAGTCTACAGTCGAGCTCCAAAGCACAGGATCAGCAGACAGAACTGACCTATCACCAGCCATACACTGAGTATAAAGGAGCAAACCGCTGGGCCAACCATGGTGGCCTGGTGGCTTATAGAGACTGTTCTCAACTGTGCAGTGTCACAGGAGCTCTGAGAGGAAAGCTGTAGTCAGGGAGAGGTGGATATAATCAGAGCAAGATGATGAGGTTGTTGCAAATATGATCGTATTCATTTTTTTCAATGTAATTTATATGTGAGAGAAGGGTGGGGGTAAGGGATGAAATATTTTACTTTTAAGTAATCCTGTCTACTTTTTAAACTGATATATTTGAAAGTTGTGTATATTACAAAAGTCCTGCCTTCGTTAAATGTCTTCAAAGGGTTTCTTTATGGTGGAGAGTACAAGTTTATGGTTGGGTTGCATATTGAAAAAAGAAAAAAACATAGAGCTAAATGTGGCTGAAACAGCATTTCTAATAAAAGTACACAGGACTTGTGGTTCCAGGAGCTAGGGCTGCGTGATATGACTTTAAATGTGATGTGTGCGTTTTCAGTGGTCACATCGCAGGAGGACCGGGAGCATCAAGCAGATTACCTGAAGCACATCATGCAGCTCCTTTTTTTTTTTGCCTTGATGCAGAAAGCATAAAACTGACAATTTTCTCATCTTTTATAACTTTTCTATAAATAATAATGTCAGTCTGATATCACATTACTGCATCTCTTTTGAAAAGGTTTCTTTTACGGGACTGGACATGCAGTCTGAATGTTACTTTGAACGACATAAGAAATGGTGGACGACATCCGAGTAACTCAACTGCTACCAAGAAGTCCATGCTTTATTCAGAGATGTAAGGGTGGTTAAAGTGGATATGTTAGTAGTAAAGAGACTTTAAAGTTCCAAATAATAAAAATTGTAAAAGCTAATTTTTAATTGCATATATGTCCTTGAAACACACAAACTATTTATCTGGTATAATGTTCAATATTTTTTGTAATATCACAAAATATATCGCAGAAAGAAAATATATTACAATTTAACTTTTTTCCAAAATCATGCAGCTTTACTAAGAGCATTCTACCCAGTATATCCTTTACCTCTGATATCTTTATTTCCACACATTTCCACATTGTGACCCCCCAATAGTGCCATAACAAAGCCATTACGTCTTATTACTTGCACATTGCATCTGCAACAGTGTAATAGTGGTGTTCCAGTGTGAGGTTTGTCATCGTGTTTTTACGGTGTTGCAAACAAGGCATAACAGGGCCGTAAATATCCCGCCTTGAATTGGCAGTATGAAAGTACCAGCCGAGGTCTGAAAACCTGATCGAGAAAATGAGTGTGCTGACTTAGGAAGGACTCTTCTGAATGCTGTCGGAGTACTGGACCAATCAGAAAAGGTTCTTTGCTCCAAATCAAAAAGTCACATTATTTTATTAAGTATTATCTTTCCAGCAGGGACCTTTAAGCAGCTCAAATGAATTCCATGGACCGCTATAAAGACCCCGGTCGCTGCTGTGGAAAAGCACTGAGAAACAGCCAAACTCCCTGGTTCCTGGGTAAAAGGTCCCGCAATGGAAAAGCAGCATTAAATGAATTATTCAGGAACAATAAAGAAACGAGTGCTCTGATGTAACTAGAAATATAGACTATAAGAGAAGACCATCACTGGTACTGCTTTTCAATTAAAAAAAGAGACGCCTCTCTTCCTGATCTAGTTTTAAAATATCAAAAGCTTTGCGTCTTTTAAAAAAAAGAAACAATATTTATGTCCCCAATATAGTCAACATTGTAAATCAGTGTATTTATGTTGAAGTGGGTGTGCATCAAGGGGTGGATTGATAAAAGGTTGATTACCCTTGATCCCATATCTAACTGGATGAGTGTGCCTCCTTGTGATGTGATGGGCAACAAAGACAAGACCATCTCCCTCTATCTTTCAGTCACTACTAACATGTCGGCTTCAGATTTATTAAATTAATCAATATGTGAACGTTATTAAACTCAGATCTGATAATCAGTTATTAAACATTGCAGAGCGTTGTTACAGTTTCTGTATGTGTTATGCAGGCACAGTGCTCACTGCAGGACAGCTGAGGAAACGGACAAGAAAAGGTTATGGGAAATCACAAGACTGCTTCTGACTGATTGGACATTTTCTTCTTCTTGGTTTTAAGTGTCTGAATAGCAGTTATGAAAGAGTGATAGTATAATTATTAGGCCTTATCTAACCTGTTAAAGGCTATAATAAGTCAAAGGAGTGAATGAGAGTGAAATGATGCCGTGTGCAGGAGTCTTCACCTCTCTAAAAACAGCTCCTTATAAGGAGCAGAGGGGTAGACTTAGCCTGCCCTCTTTCCACAGCTACAGCTCCATCAGTTAATGAGGTCAGAGCTGGGAAAAGCCATAAGAGGTAAAATAATGACACACACAGAGCTCTTTCCAGTGTTGGTTTACGGTTAAATGAAATATTAATATCAAGAGATTCGATCTATGCAGGCAAACTGACTCCTCTAGAGGACAGAAACAGTCTAATCAGAATGTGTGCAATGATGACGAGTGTGGAACTTCTTCAGTCACTGTATGTGTTTGAACAAAATCATGTCAAGTAAACTGAGCATAAAGTATAACACGAATGTCCATAGAGTAAATCATCTTTATTTTGAAAACCAGAGAAAGCGGGGAAAAGAAACCCAACAGTGATATTTTCAAACTGTTTTGCCAGCCAGGGAACTCCTATCATGGTTCCCTACGAAAAACCCTGATGATTGTCAGATTATTGTTATTATTATTTTTTTTTTTGCAATACCTCTGCATATTCTGTTTAAAAGAACAAAAAGAAAAAAAAAAAAGTGTTGGCTCTTTCTTCGACCTCTCGGACTTCGACCTGCTACCTTAACACATACAACACCGAACATTCTCAAGTCAAGGTGAACATGTAGAAAGTAAACGCACACTGCTTAACGGGCTTAGCTGTGAGTCCAGTTTCCTGGAAAGGGGCTGAATCTGACTGGAACTCAGACAAAGAAAGACCGTTTGTCTGAAAATGCTGACATTAGAAAACAAGGATGTAAAAAGAAAAGCAGGAGGTTTAATAGAAAAGATCCGGAACAAATGATCCTAATTTACAAAAGGAAATATACATCTAAGGCATTGTCATTTCTCTGATTATCCCATAGTATTTATCAGGATTCAGCCCTAACCAATTAAAAACAAAAAACAAAAAAACATTCATACTTCTGTTTTGTAGCCATCCTTTATTCTATCAATTTGTTTTCCCCAGAATAACCATCATCCAGGACCACTTTTTTTTTTTTTAACCTTTGGAGTCGATCTCATTTAGAAAGAAGAGCCATTTAAGTGGACAATTACTCAACGCATGTCTGGGTAGTGCGTTAAATGTGTATGAAAGAAAAAGCAATGTGAAACTTGAAAAACGCATGGCAAACTCAACGTCCTGCTTCAATGATTCATGCAACAAAGTTTCATGTGTTCGAGCTACCAAACCCTCAATAGGTATCAAAAAACTGTGACCTGGGGTTTCTCCAGATGTGAACAGTCTTGGTGGTTTGTTTTGTTATTGGTAAACATTCAGATCCCCCCCCCCCCCCATCCCCCCCCCCCAAAAAAATGTCTCAATTAGCAAATAAGCCATTAGCTTCACAAGCTACAACTCCTACTCAGCTACAGCTGGAGGACTCTGATGACGGTTCAAATCCCTCTGGTGTTACAACCTGGATGGATGTGCAAACAACAAAAACCAACTAAAATACAATGATCATGTTTTTTTTTCCTCATTAACTGGCAATATATTAAAAAATAACCTTTTTACCAAATGCTTTTTCACACATAAAATCCATTTCACTATCATCACATATCAGGTGTAAACAATGACGGTTCTGTTTTCTTAAATTAACCTAAAAAGAAGAAAATTAAACTGTTATTTCTATTCAAGAACCCTTCAAGAAACCAAACCCAAAAATACAACCTGTATCATTTTCCTGACACCTTCATGTTGTTATAAACTGTAATACTGCAGTGATTAAAAGAAAAATCTGTTCACTAAATGTAGCCCCAATTCTCTGTGAACCTGTGACTTTGACATTTTGAAAGCTGAACTCACAGAGAGAAGTATTGAACACAGGAAGACACCAGTTAATAGCAAAACTTCATTTGAATGGAATAACCAGGGCGGAACAGAAATCTGATGTTAGCTCGACGCACTCAGAAGTAGCAGCATTATTTTCAAGAACTTTCTGTCTGATGGTTAATGGTGTTTTTTGTTTTTGTTTTCCTGAGCTGCATGAATGATGATCAATCACTACTGTAGAAGTTATGGCTTAACATACCCCAAAATATTATAGCTTGCATAAAATGGCACTTTACAAGTTCGACCCTAATGAAAATGTTGTAAGATTTAGAAGTATTAACCCGAAAAAGACACGTTGCATATGTTGCTATTTCATTATGAATAAGACTTCACTTATGGATCATAAGTGAAGTCTTATTCAAGGCTGAATGGGAAGGCAGTAATAACCAAATCAAATGACACCGGTAGTACAAATAAACTTTTGAAAGCATTGTTTGCTTACAAACAGGTCCGGCTTTCTTTAGTACAAAGCACAATAATTGATATCAAATAAGACTCACATTGATAAGTGTACTATGCTGTGCTGTTTTACTCCCTTTGTAAATCCATCAGACTACGACCAACATTTAAGTTTTGTCTGGCTAAATGAAGTCTCAACAGAGGCAATGTTGATCAAGTCTTTGTTATTAAAGAGCTAAGAAACCTTCTTGAAGAATAACACCAACATTTCAAAATGTCAAATTGTCACTTTTAAGAATTTAAAACTGTGTGTGCTGTGTGCAGGCCAACAACCAGAGATTCACAGCATACAATACTCCATACATGCAGTTCAGTTCATGTGTCGGGTGGAGCTGGTTTGGATTATTTGTTACTTATTGTTGGCGAGGTGCAAATCTACACCTAAATGCCACTAAGATGAGTTACACTGACACAGTGAAGCTGCATGGATGTTTATCTTCTTCATGTGGATTGAAGTGATCAATAAATCACTGTCACACTGATTCTCCTGCTCTCTTCAAGCATTCCTCTGAGTGGAACCAAACTAACCCGAGACAAATCATAAAAAAACAAAAGTGAGACAAATTAAGTGTTCAAATGCATTGTGAAATAATCATGCATTGCAGGATTTGGCAGGAAATTATGAAAGGAAAATGTTTCATTAGAGCATCCTGATAAGGACTTAATGCCAAGGCTACGGTCGTCTTTAAGACCAACAAAAATATAAGGTGAGTGAGAGATAAAGCACCATGACTTCCATGTCTTAAAACCTCCTTCAATACTTGTATTCAATCCCCAGGCTCCACTTCACGATCCTCTCTCCTCTGGTTGACTGCAGCCTGACGCACATGAATCTTCTCTACTTCAGGTCTAGATATGCCAACAGGCAGGCAAGAGACAAACATGGCCATTATTCATTGTGTCCCTGTGTTGAGATGTTGACACACTGAGAAGTCTACACACTTCACCTCTGGAAGGGTTTGCGGACCTTCTTCCTCCTCCTTGGGGGTTTCCCACTTTCAGCCCATGTCTCGCTTGACTCTGGCCGTTGACTCCCCGGCATAAAGAAATTGGTTGGGCCTGGGGGAGGAGAGAAGGGAGGGGAGAAGGGAGGCGCTCCAGCACCAGGTGGTTGGTGATGGGGTGGACCTGAGGGGAAGAAGCCCCCGTTGGCAGCCATGTCATTAGGAGGTGCTCCCTTGAAGATGCGGTTGAAGAAGTCCTGCAGATCTGCAGGGTTGGTGGGACCTGGAGATGGCTCTGAAGGTGCCCTGAAAGTTATAGTTGGAAAATACATCTTTTGTACCACCAGTGAAATGTTGCTTTTATAGACGTTAATGCGGCAACAGCATGTAAGTGCAATTAATCCTGGCTCATTGTAAAGGCATTAGGGGGGAAATATTACGCTATCTTAAGATGAAGTATATCTTGGTATAAAATACAAACAGCTTATGTTTACTTTTCTGAACATAACATTTCATTAAAAAAATGTATCTTCAATTTTTTTTGTATTGTGTACTTAGCTTTGTGACAGTAATTGAAAAATTCCATACTGCAATATTCACTCAAACTATCAATGAATCTGTTTTTGGTTCAATATATCACAAGGCCAAATATAGGACTGACTTAGCCAGAGGAGGATGGAATCATTTACACTTCAAATATGTGAACAAAAGAATGACAACAGGAGGTCATCTGGTTGCCATAACAACCCGTTTCCACTCGAAGGGACATACCTGTTTCGTGTAGAGCTGCTGTTGTTTTTTGAACCAAAGGAGATGTGGTAGGGCACACGGTGTGTGTCAGGGGAGATGCTTATCCTTTGGCAGCCAGCCCACTCTGAAACATTACATCATCACAGTAGGTACATGACTGAGCTTTTCTTTGACCTGCGATTACACTCGATGAGCAGGAAGGAGGACACTGGCGATAAATGAACTCATGCAAACTACAGAATGAACAATTTGATTATAATCTGACATTCACCTGTTATATCATACACCTTGCCATCCATAAAGGCAAAGTATGTGATACGGAGGCCCAACATGCTGGACTCGGCCCACAGGTCCCCTTCCTCAGCGCTATGGCAATGGTTGCATTCAGCACAGAAACGGGCCTCTGCAGGTTCACGATCCATCTCAAACCGCCTGCACACAAACATGAGCCGAATCGGGACTGTGGTTAGGGTCTGCTACCTTTCAGGAAGCAACTGTGTGTTTCACTGCAGTCTGAGCAGATGTTGTGCATTGGTTCAGTGTGTCATGCGGGTTGTGTAAGGACATACTTGTGTTTGCCTTCACACTTTGTGCACATCATGGTGTTCATGGCTTCCTTCAGGTCATCCTGCAGTTTAGTGAGAAACTCATTCATGGACTTGGAGAGCTCAGTTGCTGCCATGCGTTTCCTGAATGGGAAGGAGCAGACCAGTTAGTGATATATATATATATATATATATATATATGTATATATATATAACAAAACAGGCCTATGGCATGAAACACACTCCAAATCCCTGCACAATTACACTACACCGTCCAAGATTAACAGAATATGTTCAGAAGAAAAAAGTGTTAACCCTAAAACAGAAGAAACTTTCAGTCAATTTCTTTGTATCACTTTTTACAATTTAAAAGCTTTAGAAGAAATTACTTCATTTGAGGTTGACTTTGCTGTACAATTTAAACATTGTATGACCCTACTCACAGCTCATACTCTCGTCGTGTCTCTGGGTTACTGACAATATCCCAGGCAGCCCTCAGCACTTTGAACGCCTCTCCAGCTCGTGGGTGTTTATTCTTGTCTGGATGCACCTGAGAGAGAAAGGACAAGGGAAAAGGTTGCATGAGTAAACCAGAAACAATCAGCCTCAGATGTTGTACATTAGTCATTAATTCAGGCATTTATCAGCTGTATTTTTCCCTCAGCCACAGGAGCTTTACACATACCTGGACAGCCAGCTGTCTGTATGCCTTCTTCAGCTCGGCTTCAGTGGCATGCACCTCCACACCTAAAACTGTAAAGGGGTCTAGCTCGTCTTCAGGTACCTCAGCTAAGGCCAACAATCTCTCCAGCTCCTGGCCTGGCTGACTTCTCCCCGCCCTGCCTGGTGATTCAGGACTCGAAAGCGGTACATGTCCATCCCTTCTAAACCTGCTGCGAACCCTCTCCAGCAGGGATAACACCCTGTTCCAAAACCTTGATTCCTGTAAAGCTGTCCAATACCGCTTTCCCCGCTCTCCAGTGAGCCGGACAAACACACCCTTTGCCCACTGGGAACTGAGAATAAACAAAACATAGAAAAGTCTCATACAAGATAAGGCAGCCGTTTTTACCCTATTTGCAGACCTCACAACTTTATCAGCCATGTCTGTTCCTGTGCTTGTTGTCCATTTCACAAACCGACTAGCATCCGCCTTCATTCCTGCTATATCCGTCATCTTTCCAACAAGCTGCTGCCCAAAGTTGTAAAGTTTTATACCTCCAGTCTCCACACCGACTCCACAGTTGTGAGTTAATGTGACAATAATCTCAATCATCATGTGGACGCAGGAGATGCACCAGAAGCTCACGAACTCTGACAGCATGTCCTTGAAAGCCAAGAAGAGTTGGTTGCTTGTTCGTCGCCGAGCTCGGCTCTGCTGATGGTGGTGGTGATTGCGCCTGCGGGTCTGCTTGTGTCTTCCTCCACCTGACATGACTCTCTCTCGCTGAAATGAGGAAAAAGCACTTTGACTGCTCTGCTCTGAAAATGAGCCGGTGCTTCTTAGTTTAAATCTCCTTCCAGATCCTGTCCTCCAACCAGACTCCCCATTCATATGTTGCTCCTTTGCAGCTTCATCCTCTTCTTGATTTATAACATGCAAGTTCTCGTGATCTGCGCTGCTGTCATGATCAAACCCGTCTGAGGCCTCCCCAGTATCCTCTTTGGCCTCTGTAGATCCACAATACTCTGCTTCTGCGACTCCAGCGTCATGGGGAGTGGCTGCATTTGAGGTGTCCTGAGATTTGAGATAGGCTGTTTTATCCTCCTGCTCAAGGTCATCATCTCTGGCCTCACACTGGCCAGAGTTTGTCCCTGAAGTGGATTCTCCATCAGGGATCTCCTCCTCAGCATCCATCACTCCACCCATCTCCGGCAGAGCTGCTTCTTTTTCCATGTTCCTTACAGCTGTTTGATTGAGGTTTTGTGAAATGTCAATCTCATTGAAGAGAATATCCTAGATCCATAATCAGCAACATTTTCCCCAGGCTCTTATAAAAATGTGAGGCTGGGGATTCCTTAGGGCCAGTCTCAGGTCCATCATGTCAGCAGCCGCTTCCAGGTGTCAAAAGGTTTTTATTCTCCTTACATCATGTGTCGGGGGGTTACCTGAAAAAGTAATACATAGAGTTTAAAATACCAGGATAACACCCACAGTAAGTAGCTAGAATTTAAAAGGGAAGTTGTTTCATGTTTCATTATCAGCAGCCACTTATAGTATACAACTTGTATTAATACGTCACAGGAACTAAATCAAATACTTTTTAATATATTCACATCTGTTACACAATGGTGGCAACATTTTAACACATACAATGTCTCTTGCAGTCTTACAGTGTCTCTTGCATACAGTGTATATAATGCTGTACAGATTAAATGATAGATGTGAAATAAAATAAAAAACTTAATAAATCTATACTGCTACTCTCAAAAGTGCAGAAGATTGGAAAGTGCAACCCAATTAACTGAGTGGTTAATCAACAGATATAGTATTGCCAAGTGAACAAATTTGATAAAAGATGAATCCACTGCCATAAATAAAATAAAAACATTTTCTCCTTCTTTTTTGTCTTTGGATCTTAAGAAACTGGTTATCTAAAGGCCTGGACTTTTACTTGGACAACATGAGGCGGCAATACTTTTCATAACAGACACATTTACACGTGTTCTGACTTTCTAAGAGAGACAAAATACAATGGATTTAGCGATCATGAAAATGTCACATTTTTACCTTTCACATGCTGCTACCTGCACTATGAAGAGGAGTTCATCTGAAGCTATATGTTCCACCATGACTGCATATCAAAACAAGCTGTCCTGAATAAAGGAATGGGCTAAGAACAAATTAGTAATGCAATTCATTAATGATTAACTTACATTTACTGCACATACATGTCCCTATGTGTCTAGTCTTTTTAAAGTACGCAATAGTTAAATGAGATTACAAAACTCACTTTGATAAGGACGTACAGAAACATAGTTTACATTCAATAACACAGCTTTGTTGTTGTCTGGTTCAGTCTGATAAACAGGAACAAAGTGGATCTCAACGCGGACTGGTCAAAGGACACCAACAAAAAGCGACCAACACAAACATAGAAATGCACCTTCCTGTCCGTTTCACAGCTAAACAGAATACTAACATGTAAACACTGACAAAACCAGATGTTTTAAGGCGGCTAATGCTAGCTGACAGCAAGTGTGTTAGCATGAGGAAGCAGCCAACAGAATGACAGACAGGCGCTACAGGGACTCACATTAGCTTTCCAAAAGAAAGCTAACCTCGCAATAGTCGACTGAATAAGGTCTTAAACCAAAACCATGACACAGCACATCAATTGTAAACATATTCCAACTGCAAACAACCAAATGAGTAGCCAAGTTAGCTGAAACCTGTAGTTAGCTGGTCATGCTAAGGTTAGTATAGACGGCAGTCTCCCCTTCCTGTGAGGTTTCACGACTAACCTAATGCATGTTTTACCAGCCGACGATTTAAGTAAAGAATTAGAATTAATCTGCATTTTGCATTTAAACAAACTAGATGCCATTTATACCTCTCAGATAATTGTGTAACCTTATTTGTTCACAGACAGCCAAGTGCCCGTGTTGTTTTTTTTAGCCACTTCTTCTTCTTCTTCTTCGTCTTCTTCTTCTTCTTCTGCTGCTTCTTCTTCTTCTTCTTCTTTGGGTTTTTCCTGCAGTCAAGATGCCTTGCGGTGCATTGCGCCTCTCCCAGGCCAGTCTTGGTAGTACTTCAAAGTACTTCAATTTTTAGACAAAGTAATCCTATTCTATCTATTGATATATAATATGTACACCCAGAGAGGGAACACATTACCTATATGTATCACCTTCTTACATTTATACAACATTATTTTTCTGTTTTTTCCCAATACTCCCTCATCAAAGTGTACTCCTAAGAATTTGACATGTTTTACTGTTTTACTTTCTTGATACCAAATATAACATATTTAGATTCTGAAACAAAGATACGTTTCAATTTATGGAGTAAAATTATGGAATTGAGAGAGAACCTTACATTGCTTTGTAAAAATTCGACAATTCAAATCTATTTAAGTGAAGAAAAGATTTGCTAAGCAGGCTATAAATCACAAGAACCACGCTCTAGTTGATTTAATCAGTCGACTTTAATATAAAGTTGTGCAGTATAATTTATTTCTCTTTTCTCTGTTAAACCTGTGTACAGGAGTATGAGAAGGCTGTGTAATGGAATGTATTTAAGTACCAAAGTACATTACCATATTGTAATTTTTACTCATATTATTTATTTTTATTTTCCTTGTAAAAAGGACAGGTTTATGAGTTGTTTAATTCTTAATGCACCTTATTGTTATTTGCATAGGCCAAAGTGAAAAGAAGGAATGCCTCTACATTGTACCGCTTCTTCTTTGTTTTGCTCGAAATGTTAAAAACAAAACATTGAATAGCCCTACTGCCACCCACTGATTTGAATGTAAAGCAGAGCTAACAATTGGTAATGTATTTTCCTTAATACAGCAATAATTGTAGAATCTTGTGAAACTCTATGCAATACAAATCTGCATTATTCCCCTTTTTTCAACTCGGACTATCTATTCAATCCCTACCCCTCAGGAGGATTCTTTATTGTCAAAAGTGTCTGTATCAACCTTTTTTCATGTGATTTTGTCAAAGTCACATAGTTTGAGTAAAGATGATTCTTAATTCTATAATAGGTTACATTCAACAAGCAGGGTCTAATAAAGAAGTATGATTTCAAATCAGTTAAAATAAGGAAAAAGTGGCATATAAATACCACGTATGCAGTCATTAGTGTGGTTGTTGGCGTAAGCCTATGGCACAATGATTATTTTAAAACACAAAAGTATTGAATATTGTTTTGTCCACTCGTGAAAATATTATGAGGAACCCGAATTAAAGATGCACGCAGATGTCTATTGTGTGATTCAAATAGGCCTTTAAGTGCACACCATGTAAAAAAGGTCTCAGATATTGAATGTGCTTGGGCAGAGATGTTGAGATTTTAAAGTATTTAATGTCCAGACAAAACTCCAAATAGGCTGACGTTTGGTGATTTGAGCTTGTGTGAACTGTGCCCTTAAGTTTACAAATGCTGTTAAAATCAGCACTAAAAAAAAGCAAGTATGACATGTAGGCTATAATGAACGACCGACCACCTCCTATCTATTTAAAAAGGCATAGCAATCATTTCCACTTGTGTCACATCTGTTAAGCTCTGTTTCAGACATATTGTCGGTGTGCAGACTATAGCCTATTTGTTAAGTGGTCTTTGACAAGGCAAAAGTGTGGGAACCCCCCAAAGCCTCTGCATAAAAGACTAATCTTAGAGACGCAGAGGGTTAACTTCAAGCCCCCACCAATACCACCACCACCACCACCACCCACATCTCCAATTTGAAAGCCGCCTCTCTACCGGGAGAGGAAGGCTCTTTTTCGGTCAGATGGCGTGCTGCAGTCCGCCCCCGTCATTCTCCAGCCCACACAGACAGGGCAGCCAGCAACCAATACGGTGCGCCGGAGGAGGATTTCTGCCAGTGATTTCAGACGAGCTACGATACGCAAAGGGGATCTACTACGCCACTTTGAGCAGGGGAAGCTTTCGGAAAAGGCAACAGGGTAAGAAACGAATGAGAAACCCACTGTGCTGTGTTTTTAGAAGGCTATTTTCTGCTCACATCTGGCTCAGGATTATGTGTGCTCGTCTTCAGTCGATGCCTTTATCTAAAAGAACACACAACAATAATCAAAGTGTTTGTACTTTAGTGTAGTCTAGATGTTACGTACGTTTGTCTGTCTGTCTTTTTGTCCGACATTAGTTTTTATTTCTTGATTAGTTTCACTCCGCGAGTATCGACCTATGCTGTGACATCGCGTGGTTGGAGACACCTTTCAGTGATTACGCAGGTCCCCCTCTGTACCCATTCGCCTACCTGACCTCGAAAAGGTAAGACATGGTTTTGTATACTCATACATCAAAGTCAAAATTGCTTCAATGGGAAGAATGTTTAAAAGGGACAAAATATTAAGTATGCTATATGAGGAACTTTTCTGCTTGAAGGCATGCCTACATTTCCCACATGCATCTTTTTGTTTAATTGTGCTTCATTAATATAGAAGAATGTGGACAAGGTGTAGACAGCGGGCTTAGGTGTTGTCCAGATTTAAAAATATTTCCTTGTATTAATAATCGGGAAGGATTCCCCACCTGCAAGCTCATGTGTTTTCTTTCTCCCTCCTAAACTTTCTAGAGCTTTGTGACATGTCTTTGCCACGCACACTTGGGGAGCTGCAGCTGTATCGGGTGCTGCAGAGGGCCAACCTGCTAGCCTATTATGAAACCTTCATCCAACAGGGCGGTGACGATGTGCAGCAGCTCTGCGAGGCGGCAGAGGAGGAGTTCCTGGAGATCATGGCACTAGTTGGCATGGCCACCAAGCCACTTCATGTGCGTAGGCTGCAAAAGGCCCTCAGAGACTGGGCTGCCAACCCTGCCCTCTTCAGCCAGCCCGTCTCCAATGTTCCTCTGGGGGGCATCCCACTGTTCAAAGTGGAAGGGACAGGAAGTGGACCAGCAGGCGGGCCCAGGAAGTCTGTGAGCAATGGGCAGCCCGGGTCTCCGTGTGAGAGGGAGGACCGGGCCTGTCTTACTCCAATGCACAGTGGCAGCCCAAGAAGCCCCTGCTCCCAGGCGTCCCCACAGCCACCAGACACACACTACAGAGAAAAACTGTCCCCCATGGATCCACACTGGCTCAGCCCAGAGCCTGATGGGAACTACAGCTTGGCTT
Source organism: Labrus mixtus (assembly GCF_963584025.1). Lineage (NCBI taxonomy): Eukaryota > Metazoa > Chordata > Actinopteri > Labriformes > Labridae > Labrus > Labrus mixtus. Next base: position 10,355,899 of record NC_083618.1, on the reverse strand, counting down.
CTGCATCTGGAGTAGAGGAGGAGCCGCCTAGCCCACAGTGTCCTCTGGGTCCCTGCATATCTCCAATCCCCTCTGCATCTTTCAACTCGACGGCCCTGTCAGCCTGGCCCGGAGGACAGCTGGACGGAGAGACTGCAAGGGCGGTGGTGGAGAGTGTGGATAGGCTTCTCAGGACACTGCCAAGGTCAGATCCTACAGAGGTGAAGACTCTGCTCCGGATGAACAAGAAGATGGCAAAAACTGTGGGTCACATCTTCAAAATGGGCTCCCAGGATGTCAACAAAGAAGAAGAAATTAGGAAGTACAGTCTCATCTACGGACGCTTTGACTCCAAGAGGAGAGAAGGGAAGCAGCTTACACATCATGAGGTAAAAGCACCAAAGACAAGAACAAAGATGAGGCATGAGTATACATCATTTACATAAAGTCTGCAATGTCTTTATTGTATTACCCCTCCTTTACTCAGAGCTTTTCCCCCGCAGTTGATCATCAATGAAGCTGCAGCCCAGTTCTGTATGCGCGACAATGCCTTACTGCTGAGACGGGTGGAGCTCTTTTCTTTGGCTCGGCAGGTGGCGAGAAAATGTGCTTACACCTCCACACTCAAGCATGCAAGGTAGGGGCACCATCCATAACTCAGAGTGATCACGTCACCAGAAACCAGCACCTGCTGTGTCTTGATTGCTCTCCCATCTCATGAGAAACATCTGTCCATAGAGAAGCATCATGTTATAATAAGCCACATGTAAGATAAATGCAATCATTTCAGAGTGCTTGTTGCATATATCACATTCTACACCTAGTCTTTTATATGAATCCTCTTGCCTCAAACTCTTTTATTTTCTTAATGAACTGGGCTCAGCTCACAGCTGGCATCAAACTCTTTCCTCTGTGGCCTTAGTATTCTGATCTAACATCAGACTCACACAACTCAGAAATAGCCTGAATGTTTGTCAAGGTACTAAAAATATCTTCATGTAATTACTAATAGAGTAAATGTCACCAGTTTCTAATCAAAATGTTCCTTTAAAATTCGTTTTTTAATTAATGTCTTTGAGAAGGGACTTTGTAGATTAATCAACACTTAGACAAATGTTAAATTACTGGAGTTAGCCACAAGGCTTCATTGGCAGTCCCATTGCCAGATGAGGTTTGGCTTCTCAGAATGAAATATAACACAATTATATTCAATGGTGAAAATAAGATAAATGAGAGAAACACAGCACAATCAAAAATCAAATATTTACTGAAGCATTTGCTTACATTTTTTCTAAAATGTATGACTGTTAATTACTCCTGCCATAAATGTTTTTTTATTTTTTTATGAAAAAACGAAAAGTCAAATAATTCATAAATAAATCCAACCAAATACATACATTTCCCACATGGCATTCAGAAAACATTACATATTTGGACATAAATAATTGTAAGAAATCCATTGTTTATTGGGCATCTATAGTAAAAATAAAAATAAAAATACAGATCAATTAAGCTAAATAAAAGTTGTATTCTTGTCTGTCACTGCAATAAATACAAAAACATAGGATAGATTTCATGAAAATCTTAAATTATTGCCCGTTATTTCTAACTACTTGAAAACACTTTTGCAGACCCTGAGCCAGGATTTATTATTTTACAATTCCTTATTTTCAAGCTCAAACATGAACTCTGATGTTAAATTGACTGTTTGTTTTCCTCCTGCAGGACAAATGCAGATGAGAACAACGTCCTGCTCCTGAAGAGAGCGAAACATGAGGTGATTTCTCTCACCAGCAGGGACTTCTTATTGATGAATGTGTGATTCTAACACCTGACCTTATGTGTAAACATAGCTAAAGTTCAGGTCACTTGTAAGTTATGTGAAGTGGTTCATCACTGAAATGACAGTGATGTGTTTTAGGTCATTGTGCCTGAGAGTGTGTCATCTCTCCTCGGAGTGGACGGCTCAGAGGGCATGACCCAGAGGGCAGATGATGACAGCTTATCCACAGAAAGCCTCGACAGTATCTCACATGGTAAAACACTTCAGATCTTTGTGTCTATAAGACCTTACAGTTTCAAAACACCATTTACACCCAGTTCTGTCTGTCCATTTCAGACATCGGCTCCCAGTGCAACCAGTCGCCGTCCCCCAGGCCCCACTCCGATACCTCTAACCCTGCCAACTGGAGTCGCCATCTCATACAACAAACGCTAATGGACGAAGGGCTGCGATTGGCACGGTTGGTGTCACATGATCGGGCTGGCAAGCTCATCATAGGATCAGAAGGAACTCACTCTACAGGTGACTTTTCCAATAATGACTTAATAATATGTGCTCAGTAATAGACACAAAATAAAAGTCTATTTTGAAATGTTGCACATTTTTGTTTTGGTTAGAACATTTCAGTTTTTTTCCCCAAAATATTTAAATTTTCTGTCTGAGTTAGCTGAGAATGCTGATACCAGTCTCCGTTTTGAACTGTAGATATAGACTCGTAGCCAGCACCTGCTAATATGGCCTGTGCAATGGTTAAACAATACTCTTATTAGGACCTGTAAACTCACATATTTAGGGTTGGTTTTTTGTATGTTATTTTTTTTTTTTTTTGTGAAAAAAAAATAAATTGAAAAAACTATTTGCACAGGAGTATGTGCTGGACTATTTTCTGTCTGGAAGCTGCTTTTCACTTCTGTGAATATTCAACAAAGAAGTTATAATGTGTTAATCATTGAGCTTTAGAGGTGCTGGTGTTTTGATTGTCTTAGTTTCAGATGGAAACAGGCTAGCAGTTTCCCTCTGCTTCAAGTCTTTCTGCTAAGCTAACCAGCTGCTGATGTTAAGATTTTTCAACAAACAAACATTAGAGTGATGTCAATCTCCTCCTCTCCTTCTTACCAACAAAGAAGATAACCATATGTCCCAAAATATCAAACAAATTATTAACATTTGAATGATAGGTGGTAATCAAAAGAGATTAGGTTGATGTCTGGGGACAGACAGAGACTCCCTAACCTCTCCTAACAATAAAAACTTCATAGCTCTCGAGTTTGAACTCTAGTGAGTCAGACTCAGTGACGCCGCCCACCATGCAAAGCTGAACTTCACCAGACTGCAAATTAGAGAGGAGAGAAGTTAGCAGGGGAAGCAGAAGGAGGTGGAGAGCGATATATGGAGAGGAAAGGAGTGCAAGAGGGAGGGTTGAGAAGAAGAGGAGGAGGAGGGGGGTGTTACACTGTTACAGCACTTCCTCAATGCCCTGTTATCGTAGCATTTTTTTTATTATTCATCACAGCTTCTCACAAGAAAGAACAAAAAGGGAGTCATCTGAGCAAGTTAGTCGTTCTGGGCTGTGATAGCAAGCCAGAGAGATGAAGCGAGAAGGAAGCCAGCAAAGACATGAGGGGGCGGGGAGGAGAGGGGGGCATAGGAAGTACTCTGTGGGCGGCAGAATCGGAGCCCCCCCTCTCAGCTCTGACTGACGTCAGAGTGTGTTAGGTGTGTGGGCTGAAGGGCGGGATGGATGGGGCGTGGGGGCGAGAGAGTGGGAGGTAATTGGAGGGGTGTTGCATTGACTCACCAAGCGACAGTGTACAAAAATAAAAACCTGTGGGCAGGGAAATGGCACAGTCTTTTTTCTACATCTTCTCCCTCCGTCGAAAGGACTGTGGAAACAACAAAAAATGACATATGTTTCATCTCTGACGTTGATCTCCATCACTTTGTTTTTTTTCTCTCTCACTCATCCAAGTTTCCCTCGTCTCATTAATCAGAACTTTCTCTCACTTCCTGTCTACGTCACCGTTTTGTGCCATATCTCAACCTCCTCTGGTTAATAAAAAAGCACATATGTGACAAATCTTCCCTCTTGTATCTCTCCATGTATGTTGCTGAATATGCGCTATCACATTTTTCTTTAACACAAAGACATCATGTTTTATTACAGTATGCCTCTGTTAACACAAATGGACACCAAGGATTCCTTGATAAGCAATAAATAAATGAATAGTAATTCAATAAATTGATATTTTTTGACTCTTTAAGTACTACTTATTTACACAGGAATCTATATTCTGTCTGGCAAGCAAATGAATCCTCATCGCAGGTGATTGTCTTAATACACAATGAATATCAACATTTGATTTATTTGATGTGTCTTGTTCACTCGCTTGGTTGACTCAATCAGATATTAAACAGCTTGGATTTGTCATGATGACTTCACTCCATGTGGGAGAGTTTCTTGCTGAATTCCCCAAACTATTTTTCAAAGGTCAAAACTGTTTGTTTTTTCTTGATTACTGTGACTTAACTCATATTCATCCTTTGGCTTTGCTGTCTGATCTTACAGAGCTGTGCATTTTGCATTCATAATATTAAGTAAATGAATTAAACTAAAAGTGTCCTTTACATTTAGAGTTGACAGCTCATGGTAGATGTTTTGGGTGTTACAGACATTTAGATTAATTCATGACCTAAAATGCAACAGTCTTCAGGCTTCACTGGTTCTTTAGGATTTGTTATTAAAGGGGCTACTGAGTAAAATGTCCAATCATCCTTAAATGTGACTTTTCTCCACAGACCTTGAGGTTAAAGTGGAGAGGCGGAGCTCGATAACAGCGTGTAGGAGCGGTAGTCCCTGCATCACAAAAGAAGACTCTAATCACCGAGGGAAATGAAATCGTCAGGAAACTTGTGCTCTCTTCCTGCCAGTGAACACCACCAGTCAGCAATTTGGGCTGTTACTGGGCAGGTTTTCCGTGTATACCTGCATCACTTACATCTGGACTCTCACTTACTTAAAAAATCAATCCGGTAAATTTCAGAATTTACGGCTGACTGGTTAATTCATAAAACTTTCCTGATTACCAAGCACTGATTCATAATGTTTGGTTAGACAATTTATCCAGTGAAAATTTAGGGGAGACATTTTTTACATTTTTCTAAATACACAGACAACATGTACCCAATGTTTTATCAGAAGAAAATGAAAAAACATTTGTTTTTTTCAAAGGGCCATTTGTTGAAAGTGAATTTGGCTCTACACAGCAGGGGGCACTGCAACTTTCGAAATTAACTATCATAACTCACTTCAGTTACTTACTGTAGTTATGTAAAGTAAGTTTAATTTTGTTGGAACCTTTTCTATTCTTTTTTTTTAGTCAGTGCCCAGATAAAAGCAGTGTAATAACATCCTGAAGCAGCTCCTCACACTCAGGAACAAATGAATGAACTAATCTGATTTTGAAGAGTTTGATATTCATTATGGTTCAAAGCTGAAGAAAACTAAAGTCAATGCGGACTGGTAAAGCAGATTTAAGGAGACATGCTGAGGTTTATGAGATATAATGCCATGGGATATATTGAACCCCTCTCTGACATCTTTCTGTTACCATGTTTTTCAAAAGCAACTGGTGTGGCGTTTGTAAGAGATGAGCCTTTTCATTTTCTTAAATGATGTGAAAATCGATTGAGAACACCTTTTTGATACTCAACAGCATGAAATAAGAAAAGTGATGCTTAGTGGAGTTTATTTCTCAGTTGCCTCTTGCAGCATTGACATCAGGTTTCTGGCTCAGTTGCAGTGTTTAAATCAAGGACACTTTGACGAGGAGGTCATGCTCTTCCCTCTCAATGTTTACATTTTCTTTTCTTTTTTTGCAAAGAAACACCATTATTCAGCATTAGGGGAAAATGCTTTCCAAATTTCAAGAAAGGATTTTCAAAGAAATCTTCTGAAAATCTGTAAGTATAGATTTTTAAAATGTAGTTTGTCACTGGGATGATTTCTTTAGTCTTAATAATTAACTATAGGTAACCCTTTTATGAATCACATTATTAGACACAGTTCTTCTGACCTGGCAAATTAGGGGGAATAATCTTTCAAATTGAAGACAAAAAACATGCAAAGGTTCACAAAATTAAGTCATGGGCCAGAATAGTACAAGTTTCAAAAGTTGCACAATTACTTCATCCAATGACACATTTCTTGTTGAATATGGTTAAAAATGTTGTGATTTTGGTATACTTAATAAGTATATCAGTGAGGTAGCTTGCTGTGCATCACTCACACATGCCTGTCACTTGAGCATTAGTAACCTACTCAGTTTATGTTGCAAAAAAGATTATTTATTTTGTTACATCTCAATAAATGTTATTTTATTTCTTAAAGTCATTGTGTGTTGCATTTATTTTCCACAAGAATTTTATTTTTTTTCTTGGATGTTCTCTGATGTGTGGAAGAAGCTGCGTCACAAAACTAGCAACACCTCTGCTGTCGTCTTGTTTATAGCACTGACACTCCACACAGAGTCTCGAATCAGGCATGACTCACCTGTACCAGTGCTGTTATCAGCACTCATATACACACACACACACACACACACACACGCACACACTCACACTCACACACACACACTCACACACAATTACACTACACTGAGACTAATGAAAATAAAGACACAATCCAACACAGAATCAAAATCAGAATTCAGTTTTAAAGTTGAAAACGATAAATAACGTAGTTAATCTCACAGCAGTTTCAGTTTGTTCACATAATTAACATACACAATCTGTTTGAATACCAGACCCAGTTTCATGAATTAACAATTACCTGCAAAGCTAATGACACTCAAACCAGCCACAGTTTTGTTTTTGTTTACCAGTTTATCACTGGTAAGCTAATATTCGATTGCTAACAAGCTAAAATAAGCTAAGCTAGTAAACATTATATGTACATCAGCATGTTCATATTATCCTAGGGACTGGGCTAGCTGACATTAGGATTCAGCTCAAAGCACTGCTGTCCTTATGTTGCTAACATGGCTACACTGTAGACATTGCTGTCATTAAATTACACTTAAAGAGTGCGAGAGGTGACATGGATGTCTGTTTTTTTTTTACAAATCTGAGCAATTGTTTTCATTTCAGAGCTTCCCGATTGATGAGAAAGTAAAATTGGATACTGAAAATCCGGTGACACAACAGACCATCTTAGGGGTTAAAACAAATAACCCCTTAGCTACTGCTAACCTTAGCATTTAGCCACGTCCTAGTTAAGTTAACATTCATGTTTGAGCCTCAAGTAAAACTCGATAGCTCTATTTATGAATACGAATAAAAAATGCATCCAAATTACCAAATCATGCATGCATTTAAAAAACACGTGCATGCAAATAACTTAAACACCCATGCAATTTATAAAATTGGTGCTTGATATGGAAAGCATCCGTGCATTTGAAAAACAAACATATCCATGTCACATCCTGGACTATGTACACTTCATCCTTCATGTACCAGTTTTAAATAAAATAAGTCCAAAACTGAAGCTGATATTCATAAAGAAGTAGCTTTTACCTTTTTCTATATGTAGAAACAATACATCTAAGTCTTTTTTCTCTAATGGGATTTTTTGATCTGCAGTTAGTTTGACATCATCATCAATCAGCAGTCAGCAGAACACCATCAGTGATTTACTTCTTTGTGTATCTTTTAAGCTGATCAGATGGCAGCAGGAGGACCATTCATAGAAAACCGAAACTTTATTTTCTGAAATCAAATATTAAAATATTCTTCAAGGATCATTAGGTTGAGCATTCAAATTTCAACTCTAACTTCTCCGTTGCACGCTGTGAGCAGCTGGTGTTGGTGATGATTTTGACAGAGTTTTTCTAAGGGATTTAAATCTGAAGAAATCATAATCTAGATGTTCTTTAAAAAATCTCAAGTTGCAGAGCTCCTTTTTTTCTGTCACCAAAGCAGACAGCAGTACATTTGACAAGGCTGTGTATTCGGCTGTGGTTAGGGGTTACATTTATACATCTGGGGAGGATCCTGGTCAGTAGATATTAAGTAAAGATGGAATATGTGGTGGTCTACACATATATAACATGAATGACAGTAGAATCAAGGAAATAACGGTGTGTTTTTACGAGGTCTGGATTGATTTAGGTTTACATTACTATCTACAAATATAAGAGCCCTACAAAAACTGACAGAGCAACAGGTGTTTGGACTGTCAAGTGTGATGCAGTGATCCCTAATTATATCATAGATCTGGCTAACCCAAACTGGGCATAAATCACAGTAAAATATATAAGAATAAAATATTTTGGCTACATATAGTTCCATAACTGTAAGTGTAAAAACATGTTTTTTTGTGAGGTAGCTACTGTATGACGCCTAATTCCAACTTTCATTTTACATCTGTCATTATGAAAATGTCGCCAGCATCTTCTCAGTTCTACCAAAGGCAAACAGAAGCTTTATGAAGTACTGGTCATCTTTGCTTTGTTTAGAGATCAGGTTAGCAGTAGTACCTGATCCATCACAAAATATCTTTAAGAACACAAAACTCATGTCGAGGAAAAGCTCAGATCGGTTTAGGTGACATGGGTGTAAAGATGTTTCAGAAACTCCCCTTTGGTGGTTGTGTCTCCGGGGAAAACCGCCTGGCAGAACTCGCAAACATGAGACTGAAGCGCTACGTCGGACATCAGCATCCCGCTAGACGGACATAGGAAGTCACCAGCCAGGGTAGGACCTGCTGACACAGGCATCTGAGACAATCATAGAAGACAAGTGGGGACGTTTTGTTAAGAAAAATATGGTGAAAATCATTCAAGGACAGACTGGTGCGCTTGTAACCAAAGACACCTACTGTTGCAGTGTGCATCATCATGTCTCCACCGAAACCATCTGTTTGACCCAGATTTGTTGAGACACATGAAGAGGCTCCCTGCCACCTTGCGGAGTCCTCGCTTAACAGGGGTGTGACCTTTTGTTCGAAGTTACCATCTTCCTTTCTTTGAGGAGGCAAATCCAAACAGAGCTTGAACATATCTCCAGCAAGAAGATCGGGGAAATTCTCCACATTTCTAGAGTGTTCATTGATGTAACACTGAGCTGCAGAGTTGTGTGCTGTGACCGCATGCTGTTGAGGCTTTTCATGGAGACAGACAGGGATTTCTTGGCTGCACTGGATAGGGATGGACATCATATCACTCTCTCTATGAGGAACAGGGACGCCTACAGAGATATAGTTTTGTAATTGTTTATGAAATATGGGCTGATGATGCATATTTATTGGAATTGGAATTACGATAGTATTTTACAATCTGTACCTTGTGGACTCTGTTGAGAAGCTGTGAGTTGATGTAACAGAGCGGCCTGTCTCAGGCAGAGTGACCTCAAGCGAAGAAACTGCTGGTACAGCTCACTGTACGCTTCCTCCATCTCAGCAGCTCGGAGATCTGCAGCCGACTGAGGGAATCACAATGAGCTGTACGGTACACACATCACATGCAAAAGGTGGATATGTTCTGAAGGACAACAAGTCATGCTAGAAGCTCTTCAAAGATGTAGCAGCAATGGTTTCAGCAACATGCTAATATCAACATGCTTAAAGTAGAAATATGCAAGACAGGGCTATTCAACTACATTGTTCAGGGGGGCAAACTTTCAGAAAGCTAAGGACCCGGGGGCCAGACAAGCAAGTACACCACAGCAGTACAGTGCCAAAGCCGTTCCCCCCACCCCCATCAACAACACAAGCTTGTGATAGGCTGTGAGCGGAGGACCAAAGATGTTCTATTAAACGGGAATGCTCTGCTGTTATTAACACTGTGGCAACAATGACAGTCATTCACAAGTTTTCCTCCTGTTTATAATTTATTTATTTTTTTAATTGTAAATAGAACTGATCCGCGGGCCTGTCTGATGTCATCCGCGGGCCGGAGTTGGCCCCTGGGACGCCAGTTGAATAGGTCAGATGTAAGATATCTACTGAATTAAATCATAAAATGATCTTACTATATCATTAGACATTTAGGAAACATGCTATGTTGAAGTGCTGGCTTCTCTGACAACAATGCAGCAGCCCCCCCCCCCCTTTCAAGTTTTAATTCCGGTCTGGAATGCTCTGTATTTGTTTTGACCAGAGAAGGTAGGCGGTAAGGCACCCCCACAATGCCGTTTTGCACTCCCTTCGGTTTGCCAGGCAAACGGCAAACCGACATGTGTTGCAGGGACGGAAGTGGGCAAGTAAAATGGTTCAGATATAACTGGTTCTACCCACCCTAAAAAGCCTCTTCATTTCTAATAAGCTCCAAGACAAGAAATGTGCTAAAACTAGGATATATATTGGAGAGAGGTTAGAACGCAGAAAGAAACAACAAGACAGATCTCTCCTAGGTTTTGAATTTCGACTGCAGTGCCCATATTAAACACTACGTGTCAGAGTTACATTAACTTACTCCTTTAAAATGACAAAACAAGGTTCCATGCCCTCATTTTTCAGCTAGCATCTTTGCCAATAAGAACCAAACATGTATTAGAGGACAAGTTGCGGGGAAACCAAAGTTATTCAATATTATTTTGCGTAGAACTTTTACTTTCTGTTGAATATTTCATCTAAATGTATCCAAACAATGTGAAGATTTTCTACTCATTAAAAAACATTCTAATTCTTGAGATATCAACGTTTAGATGACCAAAGTGGTGGACTGATCAACTAACAGGCCAATACTGCTGCTCATAGGAAGTGTGGCTGTAATGCTTGTAACCACAGTTTATGCTCAAGATATCATTTAACAATCTCTAATACCCCTTATTGAAGCATTTGCATTTCCTGCACATATCTGTTCAAGTTTTTAAACATGTTAATATACTGATATCATGAGCCTCCCTATAAACTCTACTAATAAGACAACATTTTCCAATTTCAGATTTGAATTATTTAGTTACAGCCCAGATATATTTTTTAGTTTTCAAACAGGTCTAAACGTTTTCTTAAAGTCATATCCATACTGATGGGAATTCTACATGAAAAATGCTAAAGGCTTTATTTACTGATTTATTTTGTTAAAAACTCAAATGTATGAGTAATGAGTAGATAAAAGTCCAGAGTTATGTGTATAGGAACTCATTTACTTACCCCTTCAATTTCAATTCAGGACTCCCTGTCACATTTCACAGCAGGGTGCAGGGTTTTCTCCTGTCCAGTCTCCTCCACCTTGATCAAGCGTCCCATCTCAAAATGTAAATTGTAATCAAAACACATTTACTGTCCCCCTGTTTGTTTCCAGGTAGAGCAATGGAAATAATGCTTGATTTACGATTAGAAAAACTGCCCTAGAAAACGTCCAACTCAAGGAAGTTGCTGTTGAAAAGGGGAAGTGAAATATTTTGGCATAAAAAGGAACCAGGCCAACACTCACATGAGAGTGTGTTTCACCAATTGAAAGCGAGAAAGTCAGGCTCTACCTTTAAAGACAAAGAGCCTGTTTTGAACATTCTGAAATATTTGACTGTAAATGCTTTTTCACTCACACCATGCCCCCCTTTTCTCAAAACTTCCTTAATGAGGATCATTTGAACTGATATGATAACATGGAATTTCAAGGAATTGAGATCTCTGTGACAGAAAAGGTTGAAAATGACAGAAGATAAAAGTACAGAACTCTGTATCTTTATTTATACAGTTTAAAGTTACAGGGACAATACCCATCCATAACATTTCTGTAATGCACCAGCTTAGCCATCATGGCTCATTTTCAACTAGTCCGTGGGCAGGTGAATGACAATAGACATACAAGTTATGACAGAGCAGCAATACTGTACTCTTAGTAGGACAAACAAAAGCATGGACAGCAAAACGTAAAACACACTAACAACGGAACAACAATATTGAACATCTAGAAGCACATATGAAACACTTAAAATAAAAACAACTCAAGACATACTCCTATAGAAGAAGACATGACAGGTGTTTGAGTTAGGCAACGCTGTTACCCTTCTTGTTAAAGGTACATTAAAAGGAATGTATGCAACTTTTTAATTGTATATTAGATGTAAAATGCCTCATCATCAGCGGAGGAAAAAGCATGTACATCCATTACAGTACTAAAACAAATGTGTAAGGGGGATTTTATTGTAGTATCATTAAAGCTCTTACATTTGACAGACTTGTGGAATCAAGAGGTGATTATTGTGCAAGGTAAAAATAAACTAGCCTCTGCAATATATTATATTAAAAGTGTTCCATCAGTGGAAACCCCTTAAGGACAAGCACCTTAAAATAAATGACATGTGCATTATTTTAGGTAATGTAATAATGTTATATTTCAGTGTAGGGGTTCACATGTCCAGTTTCACTCATCACATATCGCGTGTAACAATCGCCACAGTCAGTATTGCTGTGTGTAAAGTGTTGGTTGAGAGAGAGATGGGCACATGACTGCATGAAACTCACTGAGGTGACTCTGACTAAAATAGTAAATACATTTCTTTATTTCTACGGTAGGCCTTATGCTAAACAGATGGGTCAGCATTTAAATGTTTCCTAGTGAGAACAAAAGCAAAAGAAGCTTTGAAACTTTCAACGTGTTAGTCTTTAAATTACCTTAAATGAATCATCTGTGTTATTGAACTGACGTGCTCAGTTTCTCTCGAAATAAGGAACTCAAGTCCAAATTCATTTCGGTTTCTGATTGCTCAGCTACTTACTCAAACCACGAGGATACGTTTCTTTCTGTGAATCAGAAACAATAAATGGGATTACTTACAAGAAAAGAGGTCGGTCATTCACAGCAGCAAAACAAAAGGAAAAACATGTACACACGAAGTTTATGATGAAGATTAGTCACCTTTCTTTCTTCTTTCTTCTTTCCAGATTGGTACCGCGTTTCCCTCAAATGACGTCACCAGACCGAGCTAGCTCACCTGCGTCAAACCCTATGGTCAACCAGACACACCTGGAAATTACACGTCATTTTTTAACAGTCCTTCAAAATAAAAGTTCGAAAAACGAATATTACCTTTTATATTTTTCCATCTAGTCAATATTAAAAGTAAAGGAGACAGAAAGAGATCATTTTATAAATCATTTATTTTCAACATTTGTCCTTAAAAATTGTCATGCTGAAAGCAGTTTTTGTAGAGACCAAGAAAACCATGAAGAAGAAGAGAGAGAGGACCAAGTCAGGTGGCACTGTTCATAGACTGCTAAGTAGGGTTTTAATTGCGAAGGGAGGATATGCCAAACATGGAGGACTATCTGGGTGATAAAAGGACGATGATGAAGAGGACTGTCTGAACAATCTGCATTAATATTGTAAGTAAGCGTCAAGAGCTAGAGCTACAGGTAGGCCTAATCTATAGGCCTACCTGTCATGTGGTGTGTGCAACAAATAGCAGGAAGCTAGCAGGAGTTTTATATATTGTTTTAATCAATACAGGCATTTAATTGCAACTTGGGATTGTGCACAGTTTGGCATTGGTCTTTGTGATTGTTAAGTTACTTTTTGTATACATTTGTTTAGTTCAGTAGTGTTGCTTGCTTGATGCTTAAGCTAAAGGGAACATGCTAAAAAGCAGCACCGACAATGCTACAGGGATATTTTTTATGTTCAGTAGAAGCCTGAGGTTGACTATAATGTCCTTGTGAAAAGAGAGAAGAGTGTTTCAGTCATGTTCAGGCATGTTAGTGTGTGTGTGTGTGTGTGTGTGTGTGTGTGTGTGTGTGTGTGTGTGTGTGTGTGTGTGTGTGTGTGTGTGTGTGTGGCATCTTAAATGTTCAGTCATGTGTTTTCAGAGACTGATATGTATTTAAAAATAGACCAACATTAAGGCAGTATCCCCTGTGTGGCAGATTGACTTCTATACAGTACCATCCTAAGGAGCAGCAGTGTCAACCCCTGACAGCTGACTTATTACCTTGTGATTCATGTAGGGTGCCAGCTCCCTCTTCTTCAGACTGCTTATGTGACTCTCTGTGCAGCCTTAATCTCTCTGATACCAAGAGGGTCATGTATCAAGTCAGCTCCTCATATTTATGTCAGGACAGTTAAAAATAAGTATTTGTGTCCTTTTTGTAATCTTGTTTTTTTGGTTTACTTTTTCTTTCTTATTTGCCAACTATCATAGGTCCAGGTTATGCCAAATTTCACTCATTTAACAATTAGTATCGTATACCTGACCTGTTGACACAGCTATAACAGTCGTTTGTTTATAAATGTAGTATTGGTAGTAGGTAGTGTGTATGAAGAGTGTGAACAAGACAAAAAAACACTAGATAACTTAAATAGATTGAAATGCTCAATCACAGCTGATGTTTCAAGATAAACCTGTTAATTACATATTGTTTTAAGTTAACTGGTTTTACTTACACTGACACACTATAGTGTGTCAGTGTAACCCTGAGTGTAATCCTGTTCCACATGTCATCCCCCACTCTCTCTCCCCCTGATTTCTGACTGCACTGTCCTATCTTTAAAATAAAGGCCCAAAAAGCCCCAAAATAAACCTTTAAAAAAACATTTATTTTCTCACGTATTACTATAAATCTAGACTTTTGAGATGTGTTTACTGCATGTGCTCATGTCGTGATAGTGATTATATTGCAATTAATTCATACTGTAAATATTAATGGACGAAGCCTGAGAGTGAACGCCGGGGGCTCCGGAGGCTCATCAGGCATTTACCGGGCTGTAAACATGTTACTGTATTAACTGGCTTTTTTGGCTGTGGTGTGTATGTAAATTCCGGGGCTCTTGGAGCGAGCCTCAAGCGGACCCTTGACGAACTGCAACACCAGAGGGTTGCCGCTTGACTTAATAGTGCAGTCCTATAGCCCGTATCAAAGAAAGAGTTGAATGATGTAACAAGATAATGGAAAAGAAAGCGTTGAAAAAACACACATTTTATTCTTTCCATAATTTGAATAAAAAAAATATCTTATTTTGTTCAAAACAGTTGATTAAACTAAATAGCTCTCAAACTCTGTCTTAACCCCGTGTTAAAGCCCATATGGTAATTTCTATTCTTAACCCCTCCTCATGTTTCCAGGGACATGTGTGATGCTTTTTAACACGTCCACAACTCTTTATGCTACAACTGTCTGATACAAGAAACGCTGCTTCACGCAATGTTGTAGATTTATATTAAATCTAAGTTTAAGTTACAGTTAAATATGCTTCCTCTCCATCCATATAGTGAACTTATAATTGATACAGTTATTTTGATCTTTCCTGTACCTTATAGCTACACATGTGCTAGTGTGTTTGCTAGTTTGCGCCATGTGTGTGCTCTGACCTTGAACCCCTAAACACACACACACACACGCCACACCCTCTCCCCCAGCCCTCCCTCCTGCACTGCCATCCCTTTACACTTGATCCCTGTGATGGGGCTTTTTTGAAGTGTGTATGTGTGCGTGTGTGTTTCTATGTCTGTGTGAGTGTATTTGGACGGGGGGGCTTTGCTGTAAATAACTTCCGGGCATGTAGCCAGGAACTGTCATCCACCAGTGTAACACTATCCATCCTGTCAATCTTGTTTTATAATTGTAACATTCTCATATTCTCTCTGAGCTGAGAGAAATGTCCAACATAGTCACACATGCACATGCACACACACCCACGCAAATGAAGGTGGTTTTTTTTGTGCTAACTGCACTCGTCAAGCAGCATTAACATTGTATCAGGACATTTTTAAGGCTGTAGAGTTATAAACTTTGTAAAAGACAGTTGTCTGTCCGTCTGTTTGATTTCAATGTTTCTTTTCTTTTCCAATGTAGCTTTTTTTAAATAAATAAACAGGTTTGTGGAAAATAAATTCAGCTTTGTTACAAAGTACGGCGTGAAATTAACACAATTTTATTGAAGGCATATTGTTGCATTGTAAGTGCTCTTTTTGGCATATGCAAGCAAACATATGGTTATAATCAAAAATCTTGAATCATTTTTTACTAAAATTATTTCCTATAATTTAGACCCAAGGCTTCAAACATCATAAAAGGGACATAAACTATTTCAGTAAAATGTGCACAAAACTACTGAAGCCCTAAGTTACAGGCTTCCAGCTTCTGGTGGTGTTCTCTAGATCTCATCTTATTCATCTCGTTATCTCAAGATAACATCATTGATTTTCTGGTGATAACCAATCGATTTCTTTTGTTTTCTTGAACTCTCAGGTTATTAAAACAACTGGAAATAACTCATTATGTAGGAAAACATAGTAAATCAAATAAATGGATGCATGTCCACTTATGGCTTCCATTAAAATATATATATAATACTTTTAGATCATTAAAACTTTTTAGACAAAATATAAATATAAATTGTTTTATCTTCTTTATAAAAATATGTAACGCACAGGTACTTTCACACAGTTACCAATAATTTAGAGCATCATGTCCTTCTTATGAGTGTCGTAATGGCTAAAACGTTCCCAAGGACACAATGAAGACGGACATTAAAAGGGCCAAGGAGCCAACAGGTTTCCTCCATCCCTTCCTCTCACACCCTTCAGAACGATAATTCAGCAGGCTCACCGTCCACTTATGAATTTAATCCTGCCCAGTCTAAGAGCTTAAGACAGAGATGTGGGGCGTACAGTTATCACACGGACAGCATGAGCAGTGACGTCTGCCAACTCTTTTATCACCGTACTTTCTCAGTGAGGGAGTCCAGATCCAGTTACAGAGGTTTCTATGGGCTCAACAATGGCCTGCTATAAATACATGCACAGAGGGTTTTCCACACTCAACAACACACCCACACACATGCAAGAACTGTTGCACAAACATGATGTACGTGAACAAATGAATGTGTGATTGGACAATCATGTGAGGGTCTCTGGTCATCAGTGGAATTAAATTATCGTCCCTACTTCACTTAGACGCCTTCATTTTCTGCACAGTGCCGAGATGCTCAAAAATCTAATATGATGAATACTTGTAGAATGATATGTGCACCTGTGTGTAGGTGTGTGTGTATAAAAATATTTTTCAGAGCAAGAGGACCGGAAAATGAAACACAGAAGCTTCCACAGAGAACTAAACATCTTCCCAGAGTTATTTACAGCTCAATCCATCAATAAACGACAGGTGCACCATCCTCACAAACAAGCCTATTAGCTTTCCTCCCGCGGGAACAATATCCTCTCCAGCAATCAGCTGCTGTAACACACACAAAAACACAAACACACGTACACACATACACACACCAGCTTCTGAGTGACATACAAATGTATCACTCATGATTTATAACTTAACTGCTGAATTCTTTGGAATGATTTCAAAGAAACAGAGAGAAAGTGACAGTTCTGCTGCTTCATTTTATCAGTGCAAATCAAATTATTTTACATGATTTGTTTATTAATTAATTAAGAGTCCAATATTACAAATTGTACTTGAGCAAAAGCATGTTAGCATCAGTGGAAATGTGCCTTTTATAAAAGGTCACCTGCAGGTGTTGTTCTTGACTGGATAGACTTTTATATTTTTATTTTTTAAGTTCTGCTTTCCATTTTTGTGTTTTAATATTTCTATAAATATGATAACCTGTGAGTTAAAACATTGAGAATAACCTCAAAACAGGCGTCAACTTGCTTGTCTGTGTACACAATAGACCAAAAAGCTAAATCAGATTATTTCTGCAACTTTTGCATAAAGGATCTGCAGACACTGATTTCAGTCAGTTTGTTGTTCGACCGCTTTGGTCAAGACTAAAATATTGTAATGATTTGCCAACACCCAACCCGAGACCTACAGTAGAAGGGTCCATGATTTATAATTGTCAGTCATCAATTTCTGTTGCGCCGTACTTAAGTGCTTAATTAGTTTCAAGTTCTTAAATTGACACTCTGATCTTGGAAGGAAATTCTGTCCCTCAGGACAGAGGGTTTGGTCGGTGTCTACAGGCTTGTGATGTCATTTCAACTTCTTACCAAGGAAATAACTTCTGAGATATCTTTCTTTTGAAGACTTAATATTTAAAGGATATTGAAAGGGTGAACATAAAAATCCTGTAAACACTCTCATTGAGACAAATCAACCTAATCTGCACTTTGTATTTTCTTCCAATCAGAAAGGTTAGCAGCATGCTAACACACTTAGCTAAGGGTGTTAAAATGATACTATAAAATATATTGATTTCTTGGTTTACTGTAATTAACCGTCATTGTGTTAGTACTGTAACGTAGAGACTATCAGCATGCTGTCAGTAAATGAAACACCTCACAGCTGCTTGCATGCAGTTAGTATACACATGTTCCTTGTGAATTAAGATTCATTTTAGGCAGCACTTCAGTGTTGTGGTTCATGCTGTGGCTCATTTTGCATGTACTGTTGGATGATTAAACCTATGAAAACACATAATACTTTCACTGGCCGTCAGTGGTTTCATCTCAAAATGTTATACTTCAAAGTGAATCATGACAACAGCTGGATGAAGTGGATAGACAATTCTGTAGTGTAAAGTAACAGTGAAAATTCCCTGGTCTTAACTGTTCTCAAACTTTCCCTGTGTGGTTGGAGAAGCTAAGAAGCAAAGTGTTTGACACTGAGCTTGAATGTTTGAGCTGTAAATCACCATGACAAGTAAGCAGCATATTACTGGTCAGAAATCTTCTGGACATGGTTTCAGGCTACAGCTTGTTCCTGAATTCAGCATTGCGTGACAGGGCACAGGTCAAAAGTTAAAGGGCCAATGGCCCCAGATGGTACCTTTCTACTTTTGGAAAAAGATGGTGTCAAGACACAGTTCAAACATGATATGTTTTTGACAGGGATATGTGTTTAACTATGTAGGCTAAGTCTAAAGGGCAACATGTTTGACCTGAATGAAAGAATGAGAATTTAAACTGAAAGTCAAAAAGGATTAACACAGTAGATAGTTTCTGTAACCAGAATGCTTTTAGTTAAACCCAGAGAGTTCATTCATCATCATAATCATTCTTATGAAACAGTTCTTGTCTGCTGCCCTCATTAAATCTGACTTGAGCGGCACGCTTGCCATTTTGTAACATAATGAATATCTAAATGCTAGCTAGCTTTCATTTTGCCGCCTCCTCTTTTCTTCCCTTGTCCCTTTTTTCCACAACGACTGCCAACACCAAAATCCAGATGACCGGAACGTGGTGTACAGTAGGATCATGTGTCGAGTGGCTGAATGCTGGCCGTGCTGTCTATGCTGCAGTTTGCAGTGGCTGAGAGTGGCACGGTGTCATCTTCCTTTAGGTCAGGGATGTTGCCAACATTAACACCATGTTTGACAAAACAACACAGACTCAGTGAAAAGGAGATGAAGGACTTCTTTCTCTAACTTTTCATCACACAGTTAATATATTACCAGTACTGTGTGAGTTGTGTTAAATAAAGCTCAAGTTTTGTTTCCTGCACTGCACTGCACTGGGAAGTACTGAAAAAGAGATACAAAGACAGTGTAGTGCTAACAGCTAAATGCTAATGCTAGTATTAAAGTATGTGTATTGGATTTTAATTTACTTTATATAGGGATATATCTATTGTGTGCTGAAAATATAGCTAACAGAAAGCTCTATCAGAGAGCAAGGCAGGACCAAAAAAGTGGTGTAAATAAAGAAAGTCCACTGACGTCAACGATTGTAAGCAGTGACTCGCATCATTCCCCAGTTAAAAAACTGCAAAGACCACTTATCAAATTAAGATATCTGGTTCCACAGATGCACACAAATATTTTCTGCATTTAACCGTTGCCTCATCCACATCATCCTCCATTCTCAACTCTGCTCACATATGAAATATGTGTCTCGTAATTTACTGATAAGCTTTCTACCATCAGTAACCACTTTGCTTAGTCTGATCATCGTGGGCATACAGGCACCACCTAGGTGAGTAATGCCCCACTCACCTCATTCTCCCCTCTGACCAAGGACAAAGTCAGCTTCTGCTGGACTCTTGGCCTTCACCTCTCCTACACTACACTACACCACTACACGTGGTGCAATCATCTTCTACCATGGTTTCTCATACCATTGCTATGATGACGATGCCCAGCTTTTCCTGTCACTCCCAGCAGATGACACTACAGTCTTGGCAAGGATTTCATCATACCTCGCTGATCTCTCTAAATGGATGAATGAATGCCACCTTCAACCCAGCCCATCTAAGACTGAGCTCCTTTTCATCCCAGCCAGTCCCTCTATGCATCCACAGATCACTATCCAGCTTGAACCAACACAACAGAGTCCACCAGGAACCTGGGTGTCATGATTGATGACCAGCTAACCTTTAAGGTCAACATTGCCATGAATGTGTGCATGCGAATTTGCCCTTGGCAACAGGGATCCGACACAACCTGTCAGAGCATGTGACACAGCTCTTGGTACAGCCTCTTGTAATATCATGCATTGACCATTGAAATTCCTTACTGGCTTATCTCCCTGCATGAACACTCAAACCTCTACAGATGATTCAACACGCAGCAGAGTGACTGGTCTTCAACCAACCCAAAACAGCATGTCCCTTTTCTGTTTATTTCCCTCCACTGGCTCCCAGTTGCCAAATTCTAAACCTGTTGCTTGCTTACAATGCAAAAACAGCTCCTCCTTACCTTAACTCTGTCTTCCAGGTCTACAATGAGTCTACAATGGTCTACAATGTCACGTGTAACATTTCGGGCCCTTGCCCTTCATCCGACATGATGTTGTCTGATGAAGGGCGAGGGCCTGAAACGTTACACGTGAGAGTCCATTAAATTTCATTTATTGGAGCTACTTCTGGTGTGTAGTACTTTTTTCTATTTTTGGTCCAGCACCCAGCACTGTAACCTTCTTGGATGTGCGTGCCTTTTTGACTTTTTTGTATGAAATAATTGTTACATTTAAATGCAAGATATACATAATGTTTTAGGCATACAAATGTACAACTGCACAAAACATTCTTAAGTGAATAAAACGTGTTGAATAAAACATCATCTGGCTAAAAATGTCTCTCTTGTGCCTTTTTCATAAAAAGGGAAGAGAATGGGAGGCACTTTAAACCTGCAACTACAAAATAAAACAAGGTTGGTTTGGAATTGTCTTTTTTTGCTTAGGAAGGTTCCTAACTGAGTGAAATGACCCGGAAGCATTTAAGTGGCAGCCATGATAAGAGCAGTTTGAATTCTCTAAAAGCTAAGGAAAGGTGCGTCAATGCTTCCTTTATGACTTCCTTTAGCATAGGATACACTGGACCATCCTTTACAAAAGGAGATGAGAGAATGCCATCCCACAATTCCTTGCGGCCGAAACATTTAAAGCGACTCGCGCATCCGTCCGTTCATGAAACTAATCAGATTATAATCACCATAACACAGAGAACTCTGTCTTTCAAGAACAAGAGACTATGGCCCCTTCTAATACTCATGGAAAGAGTACAAAACAATAAAACTTTTCACCAGAGTAGGACTTAAAGGGATACTTCACCTGTTGAAACATGAATCTGTATTGACATTGGGTCTTATATGTAGTGGAAATGTGAAATACATTTTGATGTTGGTGCCTTTTTGGCCGGGAAAAGGCAGAAAGTGTCTTTTTGGCTCATGTGGATGAAAGACACCAAATCCCAGAATGCACAGCACCACAGGCCACTCCCACTAAGGTCCTCTATTTCAGAATCAGTATCAGAAATACAGAGGGAAATTCGATCGTTACAGTTTCTCCAAAATATACAATATAGCAGTAGAAATATAGTAAAACATTAACAGACATATTTACTTCAACACATAAGGCCTGTTCCTCAACTGATTCTAGAGTTCTTCCAGAAGGAATTGGCATCTTGGAAATTCCTGGCAGAAAACAGACTCTATGTCTGTGTCCATAGGCAAACAGTGAGAGCACCGACACTACCAGTCCGCCCGAGCTCGAGCCGGCCCGGGCTCCTCGTCCTCACCGCCACCGGTGAGGACAGGCCGGATGTGTGTCGCGCCGGCGCCGGCGGGCAGTGACCAGCGGCTGCCCCAGCGGCGAGTGGTGGCCCCTGTGGCCAGCAGCGGGAGGCCGCAACAGCCGAAACACAAGACCGGCCTGTCGGCAGCAGCCATCTCGCTG
This sequence comes from Labrus mixtus, assembly GCF_963584025.1. Classification (NCBI taxonomy): domain Eukaryota; kingdom Metazoa; phylum Chordata; class Actinopteri; order Labriformes; family Labridae; genus Labrus; species Labrus mixtus. Next base: position 10,334,073 of record NC_083618.1, on the reverse strand, counting down.
CTTTATTTATATTTTTTCGCCATTATCAGCTTTCTCCATAGAGCATGTTAGCATAGCTTCCAAGCAATATGGCAGACGTTAAGTTTCGATTCTGGGAGTGAGTTCCCACCCACTGATCTGTGATTGGTCTGTAGCTTCAGTGGTCGAAAATATGAGGAACTAGCGTTGTAGTTTCACACCGCTAACCGCAACAGCTTCCGATGACGCAAAATTACGATTTTTGCGTCACTGGAAGCTCCTTTTCAGACTTAGAAATACAAAGATTTCCCATCTCAGGGGAAAATGAGGGCGGGATGCACGACCATTCAAAAATACTATCAGGTTTCTAATAGATACAAAGCTTAATGCAAATAGGTGAAGTATCCCTTTAAGCGGAGACTACAGAGAAACAAGAGCAACTGTTACCTGACTACAAATCTACCCTAGAAATTTAAAAACTATAATGCATAGACAGTTAAGAAACTTTAATGTGATAGAGTCCACATCATTCCAAGGAAATAATATTTTTCCTTCATTTAAACAAGCAGAGACAGTGGTGTAATTTAAAATTTTATTATCAAATATTCTCTTTTAATATTCCTGCACCCTTTTATGAAAATCCGGGCAGTACTTTTTTTTTCAAAATTCCAAACACACATGTCAAAAAACACAAAGTAGAAGAAAGAAGCTCTTCTTTTTGTTGGAACAACATTTGAAGTGCTTTTAGCTGCTCATCTTCTCATCACTGCGATTCCTTAAGTTTTTCCTTAAGCTCATTCTGAGATTTAAAAAAAAAATCAACTTGTAAAAAAAGGACACTATTCAGAAGATTGTGGAAGACAGTACAAGAGTTTTACAAACAGAAAGTTGGGGTTTAGATCCCATGGGTAGGTATTTGCTGGCAAAGACAATAAACCAACTGATGTTAAACATTAGAGGTCTGCTTATGCAAGTGGATTTTTACAGTGCTGTTTGATTACAACAAATCATAGAAAGGAGATGCTGTGTCTAAATGTAGATTCAAGGAGACTCTGAAAGGTGCTTTGACTTAACTCAATCATAAGCTGGACAGCTCAAATGTAGTTCTGGATTTCACTGCCTGAGGAACATGTGAACAGGACTTTTCTTGTAGATCCTAAACCAGCTGTCATCACTTGATATCCCTCCTATTTTAAATGTGCTTTAAAGTCTTAGATGCTCTTTCTCACTGTACTGACAATTGTGTCCCTCAGGCACTTTACAAAAGCGGATACACAATCTGAAATCATAATCAGAAGTCATATGTGAGAGATCTATTCTAAATGCAGCATTAACAAGGATAGTTTCCCTCCTTACTACATGGGGCTCTCTGTATGTGATATATGCAATAACAATTCACTTAGTGTCACTCATTATGGTTTGAAGGCTGAGGCTTTTATATAAGGCACTTTCTGTTTTCATTCAGCAAGTCAATTTTTGTGTCTTTAAAGGCCCACTTTTTTTTTACATTGTGGTTTAACAAGAACACCGCCGTAATCAGCTTTTAAAATGTGTTGCAAAATGGCAGCACATGAGTCATAGTATATTATGTATTATGTTTAGCTTTAAGGCAATAAGGTCTGTAAGTGGCATTATAAAAAATAAGAGTAAACTTTGGTCCGAGACCTTCAACGTGCGCATTTTGACATCAACTATCTATAAGTAACTATTTTGCTTTGGAAAAGAAGGACTCTCCACAGTAATTTGAAGAAACATTTTGTGTTTCTGCACTTGTATAAAATCTACTACCTAAGGTTTTAAGTGGGCTAAAACAGCTACGCCGCAAAAATACTTAAAAAAAAAATTAGTGTATTTATTTTGTGTCAAGGAAAAGCTGAGCACGTAATACTGCATTGCATCTACCCGAATAACCATGTCTTACTAGCTGCATAACTGGACAACATCCACACACCTAGCACAGCAATAAAGTTGTTTTAAAATGCACACACAAAATATACAGTTTACCTGTTTCATGAACTGTAAATACCAGGTAACATATCTATCTTTTTTACCCAATGTTACAAAAATAATGGTCTCTTGAACAGTATCAGACATTTGTCATGTAAGTCAGTGCGACAGAAGGAAGTTCTCCCATGAAGTCCTTTGTAAAACTTTCTGTATAACTTTAAATGAACACATTTGTGTTTATGTTTTTCAGAACGGCAGAATGTCCATAAAGATTTTCTCCACTATTGGTGGAGGAGGGACTAGGTCCTCCAGTTTCAGGTAGAAGATTCGCTGTAGGCCCTGAGTGCATAAAGTCCTTAGTTCAGGGAGTTTGCCCAAAAGCCGTGAGAGATAGCTGGGCTGGGTCCGAATCGTTTCTGAACCATTTCCACTCACATGTTCCCTAAGACAAGTGATGAGATGATTCTGGAAGTCCTCCACCCGCTTTGGCTCTTTGAGCCCATGGCGATCTAGATGTAAAATATGGTTTTATAAGAAACATAGTACGGAATCATAACCATTTAATTTAGATTGTAACATGGTTTCAGCTGATTTCATGTAAAAGGAAATCAAACCAAGACTCTTACCAGTGATTATAACGAGTGCTGAAAGGCAGGCAAACAGGGACACATCCAGGTTCATGCGGTGAAGGTTCTGGGAGAAGTCCATGATAGAGTCGATCCAGTCACCAAAACTGCGGACGCACTGCAGTCGATGGAGTACCAAGCCATTACAAAAGATTAGCTTATCCTTCCCTGGATTTGACCTGCACAGTTTAGGAACAAATGTACAATAAATATATGGACTGGTGCTCTGTAATCAAGTAAAATACTAGAAATGGGCAATTTTAATAAACATTAAAAAGGCAGACCTGTATGCGAGTCGCAGAATGAAGAGCTCAACAAAGGCAGATTCTAGGAGTAGCTCCTGGTCCTCTGTGCAGAAATCTGTGAAGCCTGGGATGTTTTCAGCCCAAGATCTTATTACATCCAAAGAACCAGTCAGAAGGTCATAAAACTGCTGGATGTCACCGCTGTCCACCTTTTCTTTCAGGTTGTCCACTGTCTCCTGGTACTGTGGTTAACAAGAGAAAACAGTCAGTGCTACAAAACAAATTGCAATTAGTAAACTTTCTCTCTTTCTTTTCTATTTTTAAAGATTCATTTTTGGACTTAAGCCTTTATTAGATGAGGCGCCATGATCTTCCAACAAAACCTTCACCTCTTGTTCTACCTTTTATGTCTAAAAATCTGATCGGATCAAGGAGTTCTGGACATGTTGAAGTCTTGAGATTTACCTTGGAGTAATCAAGCTGTCCAATGCTTGGGTTTGAGTCCATGTCAGCCCTGACAAGAGAGGCTATGATGTTGACACTTGGGGTCGTGGATGAAGCCTCAGCTACATTCTTAGGTTTAGAGGGCAGGCGGCCCCGGCGCCCTTTCAGGCTGTCAGTGCGAACCACTAAGAAAGGGAAATGAAATTAACAGTTCAAGAACAACAAGTTTGTGATGCCCATTTTGCACTTTACACTGCCCTCTCAGTTTCAGTTTCGCCTTTTTCTGCAGCTGGCCCTATAAGGTTCTGTTAATATGTGTTTCCCCACTAGCTTTGCCGGTTTGTGATTGTCATATGTTAGTCACTGAAAACTGTAGGAGATCCTTTCATTACCTTCTTTAACCATCCCCACTACGAGACATTTCTGAAAACGACAGAACTGGCAGCGGTTCCTCCTCCTCTTGTCCACCGGGCAGTCTTTATTAGCAAGACACACATACTTTGCTTTTTTTTGTACAGTTCGCTGTAAGACAGAGAAAAAAGTACATCACTACAGTTATATAAAGCCTCAGATTTTATAATATAAAGTACTGAAATGCAAAGTATCTTATCTGTATCAACAAATAATCAAAGGTGCATGACTAATAAAGGCTCAATGTCTTATGTAAACTGAATGCTCATCAGCCAAACAAATATTATTTGTTTCAGGCTAAAACTTATTTTAAAATGTAAGTACAAACATGTATTAATAATTATTTTTTAAACAAAACAAATGTACTTAAATTGTACAAAATAAAAACTGACTTTTTACTGCTCTCTGGTGGACAAACCTTTTATGGTGTCACTGTGTTTTAACAAGCTCAACCATCTATTTGATGCATCTACTGCATTTCAATGTGACTTCACAGCCATCTTTTAAGGTAATACTAATATATCACACATAAGCCATCATTAGCCCAGGGAAACACTGTTCAGCTCTTTACCTTGAAGAATCCTTTGCAGCCCTCACAGGTGCGGACTCCGTAGTGCTGACAGGATGCATTGTCACCACAAACTGCACAGCGACCTTCACTGGACCCTGGGCTGTGGTTTTTGGGAGACGTCATGGCCCCATCCACTGTCCTAGGACTTTCGAGGGGTCTGTGGTCCAGGGAAATAGGGGGACAATGAAGTGGGGAGACATGCTGCTGAGGAGGCAGGAAGAAAGGGTCGTCCTGGTTCGACTCCTGATGCTGGCCCAAGGGAGAGTGCTGCTCTGGTGTGGGGCTGAAGGAGAAAAAAGAGAGCTGCTGGGCCATGGCAGCTTTATCAGCCACAGAGGCTTGGGGGGCTGAGGGGTAGGGGCTGAAAGGGGAATCCCAGACATGTACAGACTGCGTCTGGAAGCCTGGTGTCGGAGAAGAAGCAGTGGCATAGACTGGGCTGCCATAGTAGTCAGAGCCACATGAGGAAAGAGTTTCATCAAAGCAGCTGAACGCAAATGAACCTGGGTAACAGCCATACACCTGGAGATCATCCAGCTTGAAGGTTTGGCTCTGCATCTGAGGACTTTCAGTTACAGCGGTGTGGCTGAATGAAACTGTAGAGTTGGGAGGAGAGGTGGTGATCTTGCAAGAATAGCCATCAAACTCCCCCATGTACCCATTTCCCACCAAGGTGTTGATGCTGGGCAACGAAGATGTAGACAGCTGATCCGTTTGGCCACCGATGTCCATTACCAATTTGGCACTGAGGTCAGAATTCAAGAACTCAGAGCTGAAGAAGTTGTCATGGGGCATGGATGCATACTGTGTTTGTACACAGGACATTGCTATAGGACAAAAGGAAAGCCATAATTATTATTATGTAAAATAAACACCCAAAAGTTAGTTTTGTTTACTTTATGAAACCTCCTTTCATTTACACTTAAAAGTGAAAACAACTCAATAGTACAATTCAATTCTAATTTCATAATATTTTTGAAATAAGTGGTGACTTTAAGTGGTGACTTTTTCAAAATAAAAGCCAGTTACTTATATCATTGGGGACTGGGTCTCACCAGGAGTTGTCTGTTTACCCATTTGTTTTATCACAGGTAATAAAGGTCATCCCAGTAAAATAGAAATGTCTTAAATCAACTAGCTCAGCATGTTTAATCCTCCCTACTCCAAACAGTAGCCTACATTAACACATGGAACGGTCTAATTTCCCCTTCATGCCATTTGACTAGCTTCAGGGCCATTCCGTTTGCGTTAGAATATGCAAAGGGTGGTCCAGTGGAGCAATCAGATAATGTCAGCTATACTGTTACAGGCTGTTAATGCTCTGAAAACCTCCTTCAGTGGAGGGCAACCCTCTCACACAGGGGCTGTGCCAGGGAGTCTTGCAGATTGTATTTCAGGGTGGGCTGAATGCCAGCTGAAATGGGAAAGGTGGTAAAGCCTGTGTGTGATGTGTGTGTGTGTGTGTGTGTGTGTGCGTGCGTGTGCGTGCGTGCGTGTGTGTGTGTGCATGCGTGCATGCATGACATTTTTGGTGAATGGGCATGTATTCACAAGTGCAACTCTATGGGTTTGTCAATACATCACAGATAAAAACATTTGAGCATTACTTGAAAATTATTAAACCAGTTATTTATTTATTTTGTTTTTAATGTACAACTTAGTTATGTATTTTATCTAAATATCGTTCTTTGTAAATCTTCTCATACCCTATAACAGTGATAGACCAAACTACATGTTAAACAACTTGTGAAATCTTGAAGTCAGAATGTCAGCCAGATAGCTTATAAGCCTTTAGATACTCATGGTATAGTTGCAGCAGTAGTAGTATCAATACTATCAAGAATTACTTAATCAAAAAACAGTTTATAGGCTTATGTAGGCAACTCTAATTAGTGTTCAGTTCTTTGTTATAAAGGATAGCCTACAGAGGAGTTCATTGCACTTTATGTATTCCGTATAAAGTGACTATAGAGTGTTAATTATTGTAAAGTTATGTATTCCGTCTCATCTGACTGTAGGCTAGTTATGATATGGTGTGAAGACAAGCATAAACATCTGACGTAAAATTCATGTGACCCACTTAATTAATGAATATCAACAAAAAAATGTCATTTTGACTCACCTGGTTCATGTAAGTATCCAGAGTTTGAAGCTTTTCATTTATTCCAAATGAGTGAAACTGGTGACTGTCACCTCTGCCAGTTGCTGTGAGCGCATACACTCATTCAAACACATTCACACAAACACAGTGGGTCAGCCCGACGCAGGAGGCTCCATACACTCTTGCTTTATTTTGGATGCGTCGACAAAAAGGCGGGACCTTGACCAAACATGGTGAACAGGGCGGTGGAACGTTCCGGGTCAACAGCCAATCAGCATTGAATTCGAGACAGACGTTCTTCCGTGTGACGCAGGCACGGGATTCCATTGACGCAAGAGTCTGGGGAGCGTGCGTACTAATTATAACCAAACAACGACAGCGTGCTCACGTGGGGCTATTACAAGATGAAAAATGCTAAAAATAGCAGTAGTTTGGAGGTGCAGACATTTAACGTCTGTGGAAATGTTTATTTAAGAGACGTTCACGTTCAGGAAGCTGTGTAACCGTAAGACAGAACAGGAATGAAACATGTTTTTTTTTTTTTTTTAAGATAGACCTACTGAATTCACGGAGGCTAAGGTGGAAATCAGTACCCTCTATCTCTCTAAATGGTAAATATTCAGTGATTTTATACATTTACCCATAAATTATGGAGAACTAAGTTGTTTAATATTAAAGTTTGTGTTTTGGGATGTTTAAAAACAAAACATTATTGAACTTAAAGTTTCATGATTAAGATCAATTATTGTCTTTTTATTGTTTCTGTTTTGGTTCATCTAATTATCCATTCACATTATTTTATGATGTGTTTGATATTGAACACTTTGGATCCTCTACATGTATCTAGTATGAAGATACATTTTATTAACTTTATTATGTCAAGTTAATATAATTGATATTCATACTTAGACTCCATGCACCTTTGCAGTCGGTGAAGCTGTGCCAGAAAACTATACTCTGCTTCTTCTGTGGCCTTTAGTCTTTCGGCTAACATTTTAATTTGATAAATTTCCATTTATATATATATATATATATATATATATATATATATAGTATCTTCATCAAAATAAAAAAAATCTGTCATTACATAAGTCCTTCTAACCCAGATATGCACATCTCATTAACTTATTTTTACATAATAAGTTCTACAAGCTGTACCACCACATAGCCTTTGTCTTTACTATTGCTAGTAAGGACAGTCTAAGAACAGCCAAAACGACAAACAAGACAACAATAACAACAACTTAAGATTTTATTTCAAGAGCCTTAGAATAAGAAACCATGTCACATTGTAATGCCATCATCTGACAATTTACACTATGGATGTCACAGCTGCAGGTGTCCATCTGTCAGCATCAATTTTAGCCGCAAGTAATACCCCTTATGTCACAAGTTTTCCACAACTACCGCAAAGAAAAAACACACTAACACTTGAACCCTCTCTGGGGATGTTTTTGGGAAAGATCTGGTTTCCTTTTTGCAGAATGAAAGAGGGATCATGCAGGGTGAGAGGCTGCTGTGTTTTTTTTTAGATGATGGGAGATGGTGCAGGCCTGCCAGGAGCTGATGGAGTTCATCACAGGTATTTAAGCACCATGTTGTGTTGATAACTGTATGAAATAACAAACTAGACTGCACATCTCCATTCTATCTCCTTCAGTCATGCAATAGCACAAAGGCACGTAGTACACACATACTCTACATGAAGATACACTTACATTGATTGTTAAAATAAGCACATCTGACTGGTTAAATCATGACATTTGTGTTTTTCTGTTTTTTGGAGGAAGAAATTTTGTATTCCTATGAATACACATCAGCTGAAAGTCTCAAATTTAACACTTATTTATTATACTCTCTTACCCTTTTTTTAATTTACTTTTTACGAAACTTGAGTATTAACATTTTATGCTACTCCATTAAATCTCTAATGCATATTTTTCTTTGACCTGTTACTTTTATTTGACAGAATAAGTGTAACATTACAGATTCAGATTATCTAATCTACAAATGATGTATATAACAGCAGTGTAGTCTCATAAAATAGTAATTAGTATTCTGATATAGATATTTGTATATGAGCACTGTTACTTTATTAATTAAAGCATATTTTGTTGTTCATAATTTTGTAGGTTTAGTTTATTTTTACTGCACTGCAACTCCATTTGGTGATATTGGCCACTTGTGCACCTAAAGCAAAAGTTCCATCTTGTATACATTTGCATCAATACATTATGTTTTCATGTGGCAGATTTTTTATTCAGATGAAAATAAAACCTATTTGTAAAATGAGATTTTAGAGAAAATTAACATAATGAATGTATCCTTGCTTTGGCAACACTGAACAGAACATGTCCATCCAGAGTTTATATCTAAAATATTACATGCAATGTATTCCTTTGAAAATATATTTCTATCTCTCCTCTCCTCTTTATATAAATGTTTAACCTCTTAATGAAAACTAAGAATGGTAGGACACTTTTTGATGTAAGATAGAGTACATTAAAACATTTGTGAATGAACTTTATTACATTTTGAGATTGCCTCAAGTTAAAAGTAACAGTTAAAGATTTGTTTTTTATAAGCTGCATAATAAATACTGAGATGCCTTATGGTAAATGTCTGTTCATTCCATTGTACTGCAGACAGTAAAAGCTCTTAAAATACAATAAACTCAAACACAACTCCATTATCCGCCCGTAACAAGACATGACAACAACACAAATCAGCATAAAGATAATACATTATCCTACATCATGTATATGCACAGGAAGTACAATTAATATTCAACACAATACAGGCTGCTGAAGACTGAGATCACATAATAGATGTCACTGAGAAAAGCTTTACCTCAGCCTTTTCTTTGCTTCCTCTCCAGCCTCAAAGTATGTGTAATATATTTTGAATGATTTCATAATTAGTATTATTTGAATATATAAAGTTTCTGTGTATGTTCTAACTATGTTGAGAAGGTTGAAGACTGAGGGAGTCCTGTTACATACATAATGTAAATACTTAAATCGTAAGTCAGGTGTAATGAAACTTACATTTTTCTTTCCAAAGCATCATAATTTATGAAAATCAATGGAAAGCTGTTTTATACTAAACTTGATAAATTTAAGAAAGCTATTCAGTACTTTCAAAGTAAAATCTTTTAGCACACTGTCACATTTAATCAAGTGTTTCTCACATTATTTCTTCAACACTGAGTCCCTAGAAACAATGATACAAATACATGATGTAGTATTCTTTTGGGTTGATGAACAGTGACAGTAAAAGACATGAGAAAGACTGGTAAGATAGTGATGATGAACACAGTGAACTTCTAAAGGCTAAACAAAGCCAGTTCATTATTTACTGCATCAGGAAACATTCACAAAACTCAACTAATCAATTCTGTAATTAGATAAACCGAGGATAAAAAGCAGTCACAACACAACTCGCCCTGTGCTAAAGGTAAAATAACATGCTCAGCACTTTAGTATACAAACAAAATGAATCAATCACATTTAAATTGGCACACAGCAATCAGTTGCACTTTTAATTTGTTCTCTGCACAAGTGCAAGCTGTCTGTACTTTGTAAGGGAACAGGAGCAAAAAATAGACATACATAAAAACACCTTATGGTGTAAGCACAGAGTTGAACACTGCATGATGGACTTCCTGTTTGTAATACTGCAGCATTTTTAACAATAGAGTCCGCCTGGTCTGTTGGGATGCTCAGCAAACTGAAGGATGAAGTGGAAATGTAAATCTATTTGAGGTGAAAGAAGCCAGACGATTTCGCTGGTGCAGCCATCAGCATTTGAGCTTGGTTCTTGTGGGTTATGTGGATCTATGATTTAAAAAAAAAAAAAAAAAAAAAAAAAAAAAAACATGAGTGAATTTGTGTTAAAAAGATAGAAAATTAAATGTCTACATTTATAACTGCCATTTACAAGATCCCCAAAAACATCAGTCTGTTCAACAAAAGGTAATAGGGTGTTCTATTTGAATATGTCATGTCGTGATTATTAGAACTGAATTTGTTTGGTCAATGACACTTACAGTACATGGAGGCTGCATCCAGGGCTCCCCATCGATTTGCATGGGCAGGGCTTTGATTGTCCTGCAAACAGGGAAGAGAGTAAATTATATGTAATTGTAAAGTACTAATCATACTGTTTTGTACGGATTGTATTTGTTTAAACACAACAGCATGGAGGGAGACCAAATACAAAGGGTCTCTTAACAAGAGGATCAATACAAAACAAAAGCCAAACATTTTACATAATACTTTTTAGCTAAGCCAACATTTTTGACGTTTGTTTTTGATCTTGTATTATGTGTTGTTGTTATCTTCAGCTCTATTATATCATCTGTTGTTATTTCTTCAGGTGAGAATAAACACCTGATGGTGATTTGTGAAGTCTGTGCCAGTCTGTGTCCAGCACTTTTCAGTCCAGTGTAGATCTGTCCCATCTCGATTACTCCTTCCAGCCCCACCACCTCCAAACGCTTATCACTCATATCTGCAGAGTGACAACATGCACTTACACATAGATCAAGTTCAACGAGTTTTTAAAAGATAAAAACAACAAACAGGAGAAGGATGATGGCAGCTAGAGAATATATTTTGTATTGTGTTGTAATGTATAAATGAAAACTCATCCATCCAGTCTCACCTTGTGGGATAGTTTTAAGAAGTTCATGGTCAGTGATGACGTCACTGTGCTCCACCTCTGTCCCACTGTCAGGCTTCTTGGACTCGCCCCACAGGTTGGAGCCACCATGCATGCTGGGTATGTTGAGGACAGCTATGCCCTCCAGAGACATGCTGCTCAGGTCCAAACTTCTCCCACTGCACTGGTGGAGGATAAGAAACAAGCCATATAAAGAACTGGACCTAAGCAAATTTACTGATGAAATATGGTTAGTTTTGATACCACAGCTACAGGACCGTGTTAGAATCTGTTACCTCAATTGTGAGACAGTCCTTCAGCCTCTTGCAGGAGGAAGAGATGGTCTCAGAGGTAGCAAACTCAAAATACCAAAGTTTGTTCTTCATTCTTAAAAACATCAGAGAACAAGAAACTTAATGGAGACAAAAATAGATGTTTCACTTTCTCACCTTTCATTCAAACAGTTCTGCAAATCCTCACCTGCTGTTGAACCTCTGGGGGTGTTTCTCTCTCATGGAGTGGAAACGATGAGCAATAGAGGCGTCCTACTCGCATGAAAAGAAACACAATCATATAAAGTTATTTAGGAAAGATTATAAAAAACAATGTCGCGTTGTGCATAATCCTGTTGATATGACAGTGATTCACCACTCCAATAGAGAAGTAGTTGTTGATGATCTCGTAGGGCACAGGGTCTCCGGCCTCCTGGGGGTCATCTGGTATCACCTGGATGCTCCAGCGGTCCATTTGAATCAACTGGCTGGCTTCGATCTCCTTCAGGGTTTCTCTCAGGTCTGAGCCCTCGTAGCCTTTCATAGGATAACAAAAGTTGGTGAAAATGTGTAAAACATACGGCTCTGATGCTTCAGTTTTAGTAGAGGTAAGGTGTTACCTCCTCCCCAGCGTAGGCAGCGAGCCATATCATTCCCTGTGCCCAGAGGCAGGACAGCTACAGGAGGATGCACCTGCAGGTCTGCTTTGTCTGAAACCACAGCAACAATATAGCTTTAGAGATTATTTGTCACAATTTACTTTTCAGAAACCTCGAGAGACATACAGCACCTATAGCATCCAGCAGCCACCCGACCGTGCCGTCTCCTCCACACACCAGGATCCTGTACTCGTGTAGATTGCGAAAGAAGTGGAGTCTGAAGAAACAAAGACAACATTAATGTGAAGAACTCAAACAAAACCAAGACAGTATGTCCCTAAGTGTTTTAAGTAGACTGTACCCTGGTGTAGGGCCTCCATTGGACAGGTTGTACACCTGACGTGGATTCAGCAGGTACTGGAACTTCCTGAGTACTCTGTGAAAAACACAGAGAAACGCCAGTTAAAAATCCAGATAACAAGTGAAACAAGCAAAAGTCAAATTCTAAAATAGAGTACTCTTTCAATAGTGGTAGTAATAAAGACACAAACATATCTAGTGCTTTGGTTTCCTACCGTTCACCCTGCTTCCCTCCACTTTTTGGGTTTACAAACACCAGCAGTGGGTGGGTGTCAGGAATTGGATGAATCTGAAGAAAGATTCAAAAACAGATTAAGATCTGATGGATTATGTGTCATGTATCAGAAAAAAGATATGTAAAGATACAGTATATGGATCAAGCTGTCAGTCAAGCTAATCTGCAGGTTTAAATGACAACCATTTATGAGGAGGCATCCTACAAACATCTGCTGCCGTAAAACAGAAGATTTAGCTTCTTTTTACCCGTTTTATTTGAAAGAAAATAGTCTTTGTTTACACATTACCATAAAAGATTCAGGTGTGTTTCATTTCTTGCAACATGTATTTTTCTTTTATTTCAACACTGATAGAAAACAAATAGTTACTGAAGAATTTTCTAGATTTCAGAAATATATAACTGAAAAATAAGTGCAGTGAATATTTATCAAATATTCTTCTTCATTCATTCATTAGATAACAGGAAACGAGCAGCAGCGCTTTAATGTACATCTTGTGTATAAATTCAGTAAGCTACAGGTTTTATTGTCATTGCATGAAAGTCATGAAGAATCACTCAAATTGGAGATTCTAATGGTATGAATATGGTAGCTGGAGCAGACAGGACATTGCAGAGAAAACATGAATGGGACAGCTGAAGAATGAAGTGTTGGGAGGATTTGATGAAAACAAACCTGCAGGACGTGACCGTCAGGGGTGACGTTCAACAAGTTGCTGTCCTCCTCCTGCAGGATAAAAAACAAAACAAACCGACCATTAACAAATTATAATCTTTAAAAAGCCAAATGTATATTGTTTGTGTAAATAGTGTTGGCTGTATATTGTTTATTTTTTACTTTTGAGACGGCGTATATAGCCCATGGAGGCAGTATGTGATCCCTCTGTGGTCCACAGTCACAGGACGATGTACCAGTGAAAACACAGTCATCGTGACGCTTCAAACGAGACAAGACTCTGTGAGCACAGGAAAAAGATCTTCTCTGTATTAGAGTTAAGAAAAAAACAGTCCTCACCATATCATGGCACCACACACAACGCCTCCCGGCTAAAGTTTTGATCTTCTTGTGGCAGACCTGACACTTTGTGGAGTTGCAGTCTGCTCGGATCCAGTCATGAGAAGGTACCTGAGAAACAGAAGAGCAGACACAAAGAGGTGGAGGAAAAGGTGTGATGCAACATTATCTTGTTTACACTAATGCAAATCTTGGAAATAGAGAAGATGTACAGAGCAGACCGTGATCCATAACTTAAAAACAAAGACACAATTTTGGGCTTAACTGTTTCAGGAAATTCCCGAGCCTTTTCAAAACATTTGTATGTATATTTGTTGCATGATTTTAAAAGTTACAATCTTAAGTTTCAATAAGTGAGGTCTCCAGCAGGCTGCTTAGGACAGAGTAAGGAAAGTTAGGTATTGTGAGGCATGGTATGGAATTATGCATGGTTTGTTATGGACTTTTTCTGTGATTTATTAGATCACCAGTCATCCATTATTAATATAAAACTCAATGGCTCCTTATAAATGTAACTATTAGTTTGAAGAAAAACAGAACAACAAATGAAAGAAAATTAAATTAAACGGGTTGATGTACTCCTTACATTAATCTCTTGTTTAGATTTGACAAATGTCCGCGCGCAGGGTTCAGGATTTTTGTTTGCACACTGACTGTGGACGGTGTACTTGCAACCTGCAAAGAAAAAACAGGAGGGTCAAGACAAAGCCTCTTTCCCCTAAGTCACTTTATTCTGTTGCAATGAATAGACATGTCTTCATCATTTGTGCGGTGTCACTGAAAATAATGGACGGTAAAAATCTATATCTATATTTGTACTGTGTGAGGTGCTTGGCTGCCCCCTGCTGGCAGCTGTGAGCTCTTACAGGTGCAGCAGAGTCCCTGCTTCCCGACGCCGAGCAGCATGTTCTGACACACGCTGCAGTATGTCGGCTTGTTAAAGTGCTTCATCCTCCAGATATGCTGCCCGTCCCTCTCTGTCATCTGTGAGTGAGGGCACAACTAAAATAATTACTAAATACAAGAAAAAATTATGATCACACTATAAATGCTACACTTTGACTTTGAGGTAACATTTGCAGTTGGGTTAAAACATAAACAAAACAGAAGATGATGAGAGAAATTGCAGTGTGGTTTAGTGTTGAATGTTTGCTGTGTCACCTTCAGTCCAAGTAGAACCAGTAGAGGTACATTGTTCATGCCCCCCTTCACCCACTCCTCCAGAGTGACAGTCCCACTGTCATCCACATCTATGGCTGTCATCATGTCTTTCAGCACCTGTCCAATTACAAAAAACACTGACTCAGCTTTTATCATCTTACTTCTTTTATAACTCTCAGCTGCTGTTATGAAGCTATCTGTCAATTTCAAACAAGCTGCAATACTTTTCCAAACTATCGATAAATCACACACCACATGAAGACTTTCGTTTTTTACAGGAGCAAATAATTTCATGGTAGAATAAAAAATCTAATAAATGCACACGCATAACCATCTGAAAAAAGATATCAAATGAGACTTTTCATACTGGTCTGAGTTCAGTCACATCCCAGCCTAGGTAATTAGCGGCTCGCATCATCTGGGTGATAATACGATCCACCTCCTAGAGGAGAGACAACATGGATTACACGCTCAGCGGATTTGATAAGACCTTATCTGTCTTTATAAATGTGCAAAATAGTGTGAATGCTGACTATTTAAAATACATTCAAAACCAACCACTCAGTTAAAATAGCTATACAAGTCCATTAACCCAGATTTGACAGAAACAAAGAGATCAATAAGAACAACTTGTCGATGACGCAGATTCACTTACAGAGCTGTCCAGGAGCTTGTTGCAATCTTTGTCGTAAAGCTTGAAAGTAACTACAAAGATAAATCATTAATGAATGTTCATTAAATGCAATTTCAATGTATTTAACATGTCAACAAATATTCAAAAGTAATGACACCAACATTCAAGCTTCTCCCGGGGCTGTCCCTCCTCCAGCACTGTGAAGTAACAGGACACATCACGAAGAAAGACCCCACCTGAAGGAAATGGAAACTCTGAGCAAACCAGGAAACTTTATTTCACTTCTAAAGTCAAACATTAAAACCTAAAATCATGTATTTTTTTAACAGATTGGTTATTGCAACAGTGGCACTAAACTCAAACGCTCTTCTTGAAGGGTCCTCTTTCATTTTATATAGAACTATGAGGTTAAACATCAACAATAAAACAAATTGTCCAAAGGGGAATACTCTGTGGAATTCTTCTTGTCACTTATTCTTTTCCAAATTCTGTTGTATATTCCCACCCAAAGATGATTGTGACTGCAGAACTCTGGGTTTTTCCTCTAAACATTCTCCAAACTTGTATATTGGACCTTTAAAGTTGAAGTACCTCCTTTATAGGGGGGGCTCTTTAAGGACCCATCCAGATCTACATGTTGAAAATACCGATACAGGCGCTGGCAGAAATGTGCAGGTAAATCATCCACTTCCAGGTAGGTCTTTAGAAAAAGACAGAAGCCCACTGCATCGACGCACTGTGGAGAAAAAATAAACCTATTATCAGAACAGACTAAAGGTCAGTTGAGTGAAAGAGGTAACATTTGCATTTATGGTGATCTTTTATTTCACTGAAGCTGTAATGTCTGGACAGTTTTTTTTTAATGATAATACATCATCACAATCAGATTCCCAGAGAAACTATGTCATTTGTAGCTAATTACAGGAAAGAAGAGACATATAATCAAACTTCACTTCCATAAGAAATAGGAAATTACTCTCCTCATAAATCAAATGTTACCTCATGTTCCCCTGTCCAGAAAACTTACCTCTCTAAAGCTGTGCTGTGCCAGTCGACCCCCAGGATGGAACTCCTTGATCACATCTTTCACCCTCAAACTGCTGTCTGCAAAGAGGGGGAAAAAGAGGCTAGTGAGTGGCACATGGATAAAGAATAATATCTAAACTTAGTAACCCATTCAGTTCTTTGTGTATTTTCTTTGATCATTTATTACATGTGTCCTGAGTGCTAAAAACAGGAGACAAACACTAATTGTTGAAATGGACGTAAAGGGTATTAAATCTGCTTTCAGATGAAACACACAGCAATGTTCAGGTCCGGAGAGAAGCAGGCGTAATTATCCATCTGTCCATTATCAAACAGTGCAAAGTCTCTCCCCCCACCAACACTAAAAGCTTACACACCCATTTCATTCCTTTCAAAGCTTTTAAGTGTACCCAGCAATATTTTTAGCCCGATCCCTGTACTTTTTGTTTCCTGTCAACAAGTCTATCAAAAACTGCACAGCTCAAATCCCCTGGTGCAAAAATGCACTTACAATCAGGAGATGTTGTTTGTGTTTTCGTGTTGACGCTGAATGAGCCTCCAGAGAAACACTCGTTTCAAACTCCCTCAGCCTCAGTGTACAATGATTAGTGACTACTTTCACTTTTATGAGAATTTTGAAACTTTTAAAGTTTGAGAGTGACAGGAAACACATAAAAGTCAGTCAGATATAAGAAATTGATCACATTCAGAGCTAACTTTCAAAAAAAGGAGATGCTGTCTACTGTTCCTCTTTTGTGCCATTTTCAACCATTAAATGTGGATTTATAAAAATCTGGTAAGAAATGTCAATATTCACACTAGTATTGATGTTTTTTTAATCACAGAGCAATAATATGAACAAGTTAATGGCTTTCAAAATATGCAGTACCTCTAAAAAAATGAAGAAGTTAGATCTGACCATGGTTGTTTTATATTACAGTAAATTATTAGAATATTGTAACATGTAGGGCCCAAATGATATGGAGTTTTTGGGTCGATATTGATATTGGGTAGAGAAAAAAATCTGATACCGATATATCGGCCGATATCTTTCTTTGATCTGTAGAGATAGATAGATTTAGATATACACATTTATTGCATTGATCCCTCAAATGCAGTTATCAAACACTTGTGGAAAATATATAGAGTACGACGTAGACAAGATGGTCACTCAAGTGGAAAGCAACTGTGCATGTAAGTGCATCACCGCTTGACAGAGTACTGCTTGTTGTAATCTATATAACACACTCTGCTGGTGAAACAGTTCTCATAGTTTAATAAAATGAAACTCAAATGAAATGCTATTGACTGGTGAACATAAATCTAGAAATATCTGCAATAAAATTAGCCGATACCGATAGTCACTCGATGTGCGAATATTGGCCAATATTATCAGCTGGTCGATTAATCAGTCAGGCTCTACTAACAAGTGTAATATGTACTTAATAAAAAAAACTTTATTTACATTCCAACAAATCGTCAAGCTATTTAGTTCTAATTTTATATAAAGGCACCCCTTAGAGAAAGGATGAGCGTCATAAAACATCTCTTCAGCTGGTCTTTTCATGATTTGCACACATTGTCAACCTGCCAGTAATATCACTGATAGCTACTGTTATATTAAGTGAATGGGTGAAAACTGGAACTTACATTCCATGTACTGCTGCAGCTGGATGAAATCCACAGCAGTCAGTGACCCTTCAGTGTCATCAGAGGAGGCCATGCCAGTCAGCTGAGTGGAAAAAAAAAGGACACACAACCAAGAGGTCAGGAAGGAGCAGACCACATGATGAGATGCTCACCTCCAGAGATTCTCCAGCAACAAGGAGATATCTTTGTGTATTGGGTGTCAGGTCAGCCACTGTTTTGGCAGTGACTCACAACTGGTTAGCCTTCATTCTTTGGCTTGTACATGCTAGTAGTAAGTCAAACACTCTTCTCTCCATAGATACTGATCAAGCACAGTGTCTGTTTCAAGGTTTTTAGACTGTCTGGGACTTCACTTTACCTGTTAAATGCTAGGAAATTAGGAATCACTGTTGAAATTACACCTTGTGTGCTGCATTTAAAGACTTGTGGAAATGTTGTGGTTGTTTCTAAAATGGAAATGCCTAGTATGAATATAGAGCTGCTTGTAATAACATAAGAGACTACAGAGTTTGATGATCAAATAATTGAAAATAACCTGCCACCATCAAAAAATAATAAAATACATGGAGAGATGGGTCTATAGATTGTGTGGAGAAATACATAAAATACAAATAAACCTTTGCTCTACCAGTCTGCAATCCCAAATTAAATATGGTAATTTCCAATCAGTATTATCAGTTTATCATGTTTAGTTTAGCTCAAGCTGATCAGAAATCATCAATAATGTCACAAGCTTTTAAAAAGGCGACTAAGCTGTAAAACTGAACTGAACTGCACTCCCATTATCTCTGTAGTTGCCAGACAGGTGTTCATTCGTCCAGACAGGAAGAAGTATATGAACCCTTACTTACCTTTCTGTCTTCTCAGACCTCAGTAGGAGTAAACATTCAACTGTCCCCAAATCGGAGCTCTGCAATACGGAACTTTTTGATGTTGTATGACAGCAGCTGGAGGTTGTGGGTAAATGTGTGCCGCGCGGTATTAGAGGATAGAAGGGATTAAGAAGGGGCGGAGGAGGAGCTTTAAGTGGCACTGCCTCGCGCGTGTGCACTCAAACACACATACATGCACGCGAACCTGTGGGATTTATGATAGCAACAAATCAGCACTACTAAATACTACTTTAAACCCCCAAACGTCAATGACTTTTAGACTTCCTGGTTCCCA
The DNA here is from genome assembly GCF_963584025.1 of Labrus mixtus. Classification (NCBI taxonomy): domain Eukaryota; kingdom Metazoa; phylum Chordata; class Actinopteri; order Labriformes; family Labridae; genus Labrus; species Labrus mixtus. Next base: position 10,314,989 of record NC_083618.1, on the reverse strand, counting down.
GTCTTGATGTGAATGAAGCGATGGATGACTGATTTAGGCTACATTACTTAAGAGTTTATAAGATCTGAAAAGCATTATTTAAAAAACATTTTTGGCGGTCCTTCCTAGAAGTCTTCACTGATGCTCTCAATTCAAAATGAAGTACTTTTGCAAATTGACATTAGTAAGATTAGCAAAGTGTACACAACATGGTGGATAGTTTGACACACCTTGAACAAGCTAGCAGGGGCAATTACATGTAATTAAAGGGATACTTCACCTGTTGAAACATGAATCTGTATTGACATTGGGTCTTATATGTAGTGGAAATGTGAAATAAATTTTGATGTTGGTGCCTTCTTGGCCGAGAAAAGGCAGAAAGTGTCTTTTTGGCTCATGTGGATGAAAGACACCAAATCCCAGAATGCACAGCACCGCCGGCTACTCCCACTAAGGTCCTCTAGTTCAGAATCAGAATCAGAATCAGAAATACAGAGGGAAATTTGATCGTTACAGTTTCTCCAAAATATACAATATAGCAGTAGAAATATAGTAAAACATTAACAGACATATTTACTTCAACACATAAAGCCTGTTCCTCAACTGATTCCGAGATTTCTTCCAGAATCAAGACACAAGACCGTTCAGTTTCGATTCTGGGAGTGAGTTCCCACCCACTGATCTGTGATTGGTCTGTAGCTTCAGTGGTCGAAAATATGAGGAACTAGCATTGTAGTTTCACACCGCTAACCGCAACAGCTTCCGATGACGCAAAATGACGATTTTTGCGTCACTGGAAGCTCCTTTTCAGACTTAGAAATACAAAGATTTCCCATCTCAGGGGAAAATGAGGGCGGGATGCACGACCATTCAAAAATACTACCAGGTTTCTAATGATACAAAGCTAAAAGCAAATGGGTGAAGTATTACTTTAAGGGAGGGTGAAGAACCATAAAGTATAAATCAATATAGATAAGAGGTGCTTGGGTAATGAGTGTAAATATACAGGAGATAAAATTCCAACTGCAAATCGCAGGCTGGTTGGCAGTTCAAAGGTTTAATTCAGAGGAGGTAACAGGATAGAATATAATAAATCTTGTCCACCAGCGGTGGAAATTGGCCTCATGCTCTCCAGATACATAAAACAGTGTAAAACATTCAGGCAATCAATAACACAGAAAACATAGCAGCAATGTTTACACATTAAGAACAGTTCATACCATGATTCAGGCATGAGTGCCTGTCTGTCTGCTTTATAATTCAAGGTTCAATAATCAAAAGCCAAGATTATGTGTTGAAAGCGTTGGATACCTTTTAATGCGTGTCAAGCACCTTTGGGCTGCATTTACATAGCGTACTATAAATAACCCTCGAGCAGTAAACTAAAACAAAAGTTTAATGAACACCTCTTAATCCAAGGAAATTAGGAAAAATATACAGAACATAAGAATATATATATTTATCAACTCACTCATTCACTCTACCTTAACAGATTAATGCCTGTTTCGTTTAGCTGATAGCGGGTTAAATTTTCAATCTTTCTATTATATGTATGTGTGTAAGAGTGTGTGTATGCATACATGTCTCCTGACACATCTTTTATATTTTTTGTTAATCCTATTAGATGTATTCTTATATGTGTGCTAATAAATAAATAAATAAATAAGAAAAATATTGACCATGAAGATGCAGGGCTATTGAGTAGATAAAAGACCAATTGACCCTTATGCAATGGATAAATATTTTGCAAATAATCAAATGATAAATACAAGGCATTGTAATAATTCTTCAAAGTCTTCTTTATTGAAAAATGCATTATCAGTTCTTGTTCACAGCCATACTATTTTATATTCTGTATTGAATAATCTTGTTTAATCAAAGTGCAAATTGTTAAAATATTTTGTACAACAATGTTTGTGAGCATGACCATTCACTGTGGACTGCCTGAAATGTCAAATGTGGAAAAAACATATAATTGAAAAGAATAGAATATGACTTTATTTTTCCACAACTTGGATAATTTTCTTTGGCTTTACAAGAACAAAAACAAAAACATGATAACAAACAAGACAGCATTTAAGTAGGCCTATAGCAAGAGATTACAAGAGCGCTTGGAGTCCTTGACAACACCAACGTCGACTTGGTTTGTAAATAAAAGAAACTGTATTTAGTTAAGTAATAAGTCATTTCATAGGCTATATGCTAGCATATAACATACGTCATCATAAGTGTATTTCTACATGTATATTTGGAGACAATATTTTAATCTAATGCAATCTATTTCTTAATCTATTTTAATCTGAACAAGCTGGTGAGGAAGGCCCGCTCTGTAGTGGGTCTTGATCTGGACACTTTGGAGTCAGTGGCTGAGAGGAGGATGAAGGACAAAATCTTATCCATCCTGGATAACTCCTCTCACCCTCTACATGGTGAGCTGTGGCAGATGGGCAGCTCCTTCAGCCAACGCCTCATCCCCCCCAGGTGCAAAACAGAGCGCTTCAGGCGCTCCTTTGTGCCCACTGCCATAAGACTGTATAACAGCAGCCTATGACAACAATAACAGTACGTCCTGGACACTAAACTTCACCCCCATAAAACACTAACCACATGACCTGCTTCATTATTATCATTACTAACATTGTATTATTGTATTATTATTATTATTTATCATCAATATATATATACATATATACTGTACATTCTACATATTTTGTATTATATTATTATTATATTAGTCTATATTATATAACATTTCATTATATTACACTATATTGTGCACTGTATTATATTATATTATATTATATTATACTACATTATATTATATAACGGCACTCTGCATTACTGTGGTACAACACTGCCTCTCTTCTCTGCTGTTTTACATTACTTGCTGCTGTTTATCATACCAAGTCACTTTAATCATCACTTGTCACTTTATCTTGTCATTCTCTGCAAATACTGTCTCAATTCCCTGCATAGTTAACTTCATCATTCATTTTGTACTTGTATATACCCCCTGTTTTTATTTTTATTTATCTTATCTATTCTGTTTAATGTGTATTTTGAGCTACTTGTCTGTGCTGCTGCAACGCCCGAATTTCCCCTCTGGGGATCAATAAAGTATTATCCTATCCTATCCTTTATTGGTCTGACTTTATGCCGAGGCAGTAGGTGGCGATAAAGAGCTACAGGTGACGGATGCAGTAAAAGGGTAGAGGAAGAAGAAGAAGAGTGCTACGCTGGTGTTTACGTTCTCCTACTTCCGTAGCTATCCAAAGCGAAAAAAACGTCACTCATCTACAGTTTAATCCAATAATTTGAGAAGAAACACTCGGTCATGTTTCACTTTTCTAACATAAGCATAAGAGATGATTGGCAGATAAATATCAGTAAGGTCGTTTGCTGTCCACTGTAGGCGCTGTGTCGTGAGTTTTCCTCATCAGTCACCATCGCAGGCAAAGCTAAAGCTAAAGCTGGCGGTGTGTTAGCTGCGGGTCAGTGGCAGTGGACAGAATTTGACAAATCGTTGCCTGATCCGCATTTAGTCCAGCGCTAATTTAGATCTCTAACAAGGCAGTCATGGCCACTAGGCGACTGACCGATGCCTTCTTGTTAATGCGGAACAATGCGATCCAAAACCGGCAGATATTGGCTGAGCAAGTGAGTACATACGACCCCCGTCTGAGTACACGTAGCAATGCTGCGGTGAGTGGTCTGCATCGTTTTGACATTTTACTGTGTGTTTGTTTGCATATAGCCAGTGTTAGCTAGATAAAAGTGTGTTTAAGTAGCTGTTAGTCATTACTCAGGAGATCTCTCTTAGTCTTTTCTATGTACACCACAGGACTGGTTCATGTGACTCTGAGGTGATGGAGGAGGGTCAAAAGGGGATGTGCTGTCATGTTATTTTTGAACTCTTAATAGATAATTGTAGTTAGTTCAATATTTCTACATAATAGTCTGCTCTTCCTCTTTTCTCAGATAACTGTATACAATTAATTAGATTAAAGTCAGTGGTGTTTTGTGTTCACACTCCAGTTTGTTTTCCCTTGCAGTGACTTTATGGAGGAAGTTCATCTAGTCAAGCTGTTTTTGTTTTTAAACCAGTAGTTGATTCTTCCAATTAGCTGGTTTGGCACTGTAGGACATCCAATACATGGTTTCATTTGTTTGTCACAAACAGAGGAGAGTAGTTCATTGAGAAGTTTCCCTGCCATTCAGAAAGACGTATGATCCTTAAGGGGTTTGTCTCTTGTAAAGACATGAAAACCAAGAATGCAAATCTGCAAGTTTTTCCTGTGAAACATCTAATTTTAACAAAAGACCCCTCTTCACTCACTTTTAATTCCCTGATACACATGTCAGTATCTTAACTCTAACTGAGCAGACTGTCCTCTGTGACTGAGTATCTAATTGTACCCAAAAAATGATTTATTTCTAGTATATTAAATAGGATGCATTCACCCTTTTATATGAATATTCACATTAGAGATTTCCTTTTTAGCCTCCTAAAGCAGAAGAAATTCAAAATAGATTCCTCCAACTCTGTGACACTTCTAAGTTTTCAGACGAGGTGCAGGATACACAGCTGGACAAGCAGGTGAAGGCTGTGTGTGACCATTCACACCCACATGTGAACATTTGAACAAGAAAATATTGATTTCTTCAACTGAGCAAAGTGAACAAAAACTTGTCCTAAATCTTAGAATGTTTTCCTGATAAACTTCCCTCTAGGGAACGCTGATCTTTAAATGCCACTAACAGATCACAACCATAACTTACCAGGTGTAGACCTTTAAACGACCTTAACTCCTGGAAGAACACAAACTTTTAGTTTATCTCTGTGAGTGACACATATTGTAGATTGGTAGTGCTGTGGTTCACATCCGGAGTATCAGCATCCACTGTATGATTAAGACAAGCCAGCTTTGTGGTCTGGTACTCCAGAGCTGAGAACTTTTTTTTTTCAACAAGTGACTCATGCTTTGAGAGAGCAGCTGCTGTCTTCAGCTGATGAACTGCTCAAACAATGTCTGCTAATTGACCTTCTGAGCGCAAACACAAGACTCATTCATCACTCAGTAACCTGAGGTTTTTTGTCTTCAATTTTAGCTCTGTATATATCGCAGGCCTCATCATCTGTAACTGCACAGATTTAGAGATGTTTACCTAATAGACCTCCATCATACTGCAGAGTTTGTTCAGAGCTCAGTGGCCTAAAGATAATAATTAAAAGTTATTTGAAAAAAATACTTGAAAAAAAAATCTGCTTTTGCAAACAATCTCCTTTTACCAGAATAAATCAGCATTCTAAAAAGCACCTTCAGGACATTTCTTACAGCGTTCCAAGTACAAACCATATTGTGTGTCATGCAGTTTAAATATAAATATAACATGTTACATGCAAAATGATTGATGTCTTAATGTCTTACCTGTATTGCACAGTTTGTGTTCAGAGAATATTTGTTACTGTTGTCTTTGTGTCAGGCTTTCTCGATCAGTGCTGTGATTCACTGCTGATGTAAACATCTGTGCACATTCCACCAATATCCCTGAGAAGAAATTGGTTCACTTATTGGTTGAAAATTGATGTATGAATTTGAATTCAAGGAGTATTTTCAGAGCAGTCAAGCTAAAAAAAAGTGAAGACTAAAATAATGAACGTGGTTTTTTGTAGCGTAGGATATCACTCTGATTTAAGTCAACAGCAGAGCAATCACTATGAAAAACACATGACCAGGCTGTAATATACCTGCAGTGTTAGAAAATGGATGAAAAAGATATATTTTGTTTGCCACTGGAAGGAAAAATATTCAGCTTACTTAAGCTGCTACACTCAGGTTTAAAATAATTTGTCTGCTAATCAGGATACAGATACAACATAAAGGTTATTGACAGATAAAAAAACATTATAAATGTTCGCCTTTTGAATATTCTCTGACATGACAACTTCATTGTCTTTACATTTTCTGAACGCCGTCATTTCCTTTTGTTAAACTTATATGTCGTAGGTGATCATGAGACTCAACCATATCTACTCTCTCTCTTTACTCTAATGGCTTCTTACATCATATGAGTATTATTAGGTTGTAGGTAGGGTCAAATGTGAATATAGGACAATGATAAATGAACTGAGAATTATTTCTTTTTAAACAATGCTTTATTTTATATCCACTATCACTTCAAAATCCGTAATCATTGGTGGGATTGGATTCACAAGCACTTTTATGTTGGTATCAGTTGCTGGTTTTCTGGGGCTCACTTCCTGCTACTTTTGTCTCTCTCTTCTTTTCTTTGTTCTCTGTTGGATGGGACCACTCTGCTCTCTGCCAATCATATTAGGAGCTTGATGAGGTACTGTTGCTTTCCTTTTGATGTACAATTACTTGGGATGCATTAAATATTTTAAGCATCATATTAAAGCGTCATTTAAAATGTTTTAATAGAATCATTTGTTTTTCAGTTGGCTGATGATCGGATGGCCCTGGTGTCAGGGATCAGTCTGGATCCTGAAGCTGCCATTGGAGTCACCAAGAAACTGCCCCCAAAATGGATAGAGGGGGTGGATGAGGTAACAAACACTTTGAATACAGTTGTGTATTATTTCTGCTTACCAGACTTAAACCTTAGAAGGGCATCAATTTGAATTCCTCTACTCTTTAACTAGTACCATTTTTTATATATGACCCTGGTAAGATCTGTACACAGTCATGAAGCTTCTGATTGCCAATATTTCCCTCCAGATCCAATATGAAATCACACGGGTTCGGCAGAAGATGAAGGAGCTGGCGATACTTCATGACAAGCACATGAATCGTCCTACGCTTGATGACAGTACTGAAGAGGAGCATGCAATAGAAATAACTACTCAGGAGATCACACAGGTACAGTTATTTGTCAGTGTACAGACAGAACAATAAACAGTGTGTAGAAAGATGTTCCTGCTTGAGCAAAGATTCCAAATGTCATTATAAAGTATCTGTTTTCTCATCGTCTGATTGTCTGTCTATGGACCTCTATATTTCATGTCGAAGAGTTTAAAATGAAACGTTTGGTTTGTCTTTGCTTGATGATGTCATTTTGTTTTTTCTTTCTTGCAGATGTTTCATCGATGCCAGAGAGCCGTGACGGGTCTGCAGTCTCGTTGTGGTCACTGCACCGAGCAGGAGGAGAGGCTTTTGAGAAACGTGGTCTCATCGCTAGCCCAAAGTCTGCAGGAGCTGTCCACAAATTTCAGATACACACAGTCCGGTTACCTAAAACGTAAGACCTACAGCAAAGTGGTACCTCCTAAAAAGTCACTTCCTTTGATTCTCATGTTTGTACCATCAAGATAGTAGCTCACAACGCTCTTCTATTCCAGTTTTTTCATGTTATCTAAGCATGAATTATGTTTACATTCCAGGTATGAAGAATCGTGAAGAGAGATCAAAGCACTTTTTTGACTCTGGGCCCCTTATGGAAGAAGATGAAGATTTAGCTATATATGACAAGGTATCTGATTGTTTACATAAAAAAATCAGCATGTGTAGTAAGAGCATTTTAGGATATATAACTGTGGTTTAAATAGTGGTAAACATGATGCTCATTTCAAACTTTACCACTGAAATAGTATGTGCAAGAAACTCTACAAATGGTTTCAGTGCTTATACTTTCTAAGAGCAACACAGGATGATTGTGTTAGGGTTAATGTATCCACTTTGACTGTTTTTTAATTCAACAACAGCAAAATGTTTTTGAGCAGTGTCTGCTAAATTAGGTCTGTTTCAGCATTTAGAGTATTACTTGTGTAAGTATAAAGTAACTACTTTTTATTTCTTCCCTTCAGGGCTTCACAGATGATCAGCTGATGCTGGTCGAGGAGAACTCGGTTATGGTTGAAGAAAGAGAGAAGGAGATCCGACAAATAGTGCAGTCTATCTCGGATCTGAATGAGATTTTCCGAGACTTGGCTGGAATGGTGGTGGAGCAGGTATCTAAAGCTGCCCTGACCTGCTCACACACTGAATTAAATAATAGATTCCTAATCACTGTATGACTCCAATTATCCTCCTCCTACAAGAGTACACTTGTCTCCATATCCCCAATTACTTCAGAATGTAGAGCTTTCTGACTCGTTCATTTCACAAATAAGAACAATTTAAGTCTCAAAAGATTGTCACGAGTCACACTTCAGCAAACTGCTGCATACAAAGGTTAATGTTACCGTTGTTTAAAATCTACATATTAAAGCTTTATCTGCTTACTGAACTTTCTTCTTTTTCTCATCAAGGGCACAGTTCTTGACAGAATTGACTTCAATGTGGAGCAGGCTTGTGTTAAAACAGAAGATGGACTTAAACAGTTACAAAAGGTAAACACACATTGCTCATGTTCACATTCAGATTTGGACTCGTTTGAATCAGTGACGGGGACCTTTTTAGTGGAATCAATTTCCAGTTTCGATTGGTTATTATTATTATTAAATGTGTGGTGTAATTTCTAGGTTACTTTGAGCATGCTGAACACACACAATTATGATACCATACAAGACAAGAAACAGGATCCACAAACGCTTAGTTACCAAAGAATTACTATGCAAGTTAATTAGACACTTAATGTTTTGTGCATGAAATTGAGAGCAAGTCAAATGCAGTAAATAACTTTTTTTTTTGGTTCCTTTACAGGCGGAACAGTATCAGAAGAAAAACAGAAAGATGCTGGTCATTTTGATTCTCTTTGTCATAGTCATTGTTCTAATTATTATCCTTTTTGGAACAAAGTTTTAATGATGCATTCCTCTGGCTTTTGTTTGTCTGTGTGGGTGTTTGTTGTGCATCTGTGTGGACTTGGACTTGCTCTCTGTTCTACTGAGAAAAAAAAAAGCTATCTGCCTTTCATACCCACTTGGAAATGAATAATATGAAATCTACATCTCTTTACTGGTGCACTTTGGTTTGTGTGGAGGTCTTATGTGGTTTATTTAAATGAAAAAAAAAATCAGTTTGATCTATTGGCTATTTTATAAAGTTGAAACACCAAATTGCAAAGAGACTGCGGCAGAAGTTTGTAGGACTGTACTTACAGTATGTTGACACGGTGTCTTAACAAAAGGAAAAAAAAACTTGGTAGTGTATAAAACATGCACTCACTATGTTTAAATGCTAAAGCAGAGCTCTATCTGCTTGAACTCTAAGCACTAACTGTAACATTAATCGTGTGAAAATGCCTCGTTTCTGTCCCCTATCATCCCAAACATCTTGTTTTTATTGTGAGGAAGCTGTGACAAGAACAAATGTTTGTGAAACAGAAATATGCATCTTAACATTACATTTATGTCCTGGCTCAGTATTTTACCTTGAAAGAGTAAAACTTTTAAACAAGGACAGTCCCAGATAGAAATAGAACCGTCATTCAGTACCAAATATATTCCTTCAGATAGAGGACCACATATTTCTTTTTTTATGATTTAACTCCCCCAAATGTATTTATTGATTGTTGTAACTCCACTGTTGGCCTGGGGAGGATGTAAACACTTATCTTATTCTTCATTTAAAATAATGTCACATCTGCTGCACTTTTCATCAAGTGCTCCTTTAAAAAAAAAAAACTACGTTGTTTTGTGTCACATGGTCCTTGCATAAAGTGCTACCTTTTTAAACTCTTGCAGTTTGCACATTAAGGCCTGAGGGTGAAGGTGGCTGTGTTATGGATGTAATACTACTGTCATCTGTATGATGAAAAGATTTATTTATTTTTTAATAACGTCAAATAATCAAGAGGTGCAGAGATGTCCTGCATCAGACAGAATTACTGTATGATGAGTAAAGAGTGTCTGTAGTACAAACTTAATGGTATTGTCCTTTCCACATAGAAAACTGTGATGTAGTCCAACTCAAGCAGACATATGAAGACAGCATTATGATATATATGTATTTTTTTTCTTCTCCAAATCAGATACAGTAGGTTTTAGTCGGCTGTGTCAGAAATGATTGACATGTTCTTGTGTTCTATAAAGAAGAGCTTTCTTAAACATATCCATTCTCAAATCTTCTGTTGTTCAATCATCTTTGTCACTGATGTGAAGTTGTGCGTGTGAAAACAAATCATTTCCTTGTGGTACTCTTAAGTTTTGTTTTGAAAACAAAATGAATGAGGAGACAACTTGTTTTTGTTTTTTTAAATAAACCTTGAACATGATGGTGTTTCTTGTTTGGAGTTTCAGCCCTCACATAGGATTACAGCTAAAAGAAAACAAAAAAAAGATTGTCCACAAATGACATGAAGTATTTGATATTTAAAGGGATACTTCACCCGTTGAAACATGAATCTGTATTGACATTGGGTCATATATGTAGAAATGTGAATAATAAATTATGAAGTTGGTGACTTGGCTGAGAAAAGGCAGAAAGTGTCTTTTTGGCTCGTGGATGAAAGACACATGAGCCAAAGCCACTCCCACTAAGGTCAGGTTTACAGACATATTTACTTCAACACATAAGGCCGTTTACAATAATAATAATTTATAATTTATACTTTATTAATCCTGCGAGGGGAAATTCATTTTTACACTCTGTCTAGTTAACATGCTACACAAACATAGGCTGAAATACACACACATGCACAAACAGGATGCTATGGACATGCACTAATGAAGAGGTCTCAGAGTGAGGGGGCTGCCCACAGCAGGCGCTCCTGAGCTGGTGGGGGGGGGGTTAGGTGCCTTGCTCAAGGGCACCTCAGCAGTGCTCAGGAAGTGGCCTGGCACCTCTCCAGCTACCAGACCAATTTCCGGACTTGGTCCGTGCCGGGACTTGAACCGGTGACCCCCCCATCTCGCCGCTATATTTATATTTTTTCACCATTATCAGCTTTCTCCATAGAGCATGTTAGCATAGTTTCCAAGCAATATGGCGGACGTTAAGTTTTGATTCTGGGAGTGAGTTCCCACCCACTGATCTGTGATTGGTCTGTAGCTTCAGTGGTCGAAAATATGAGGAACTAGCGTTGAAGTTTCACCCTGCTAACAGCAACAGCTTCCGATGACGCAAAATGACGATTTTTGCGTCACTGGAAGCTCCTTTTAAGACTCAGAAATACAAAGATTTCCCATCTCAGGGGAAAATGAGGGCGGGATGCACGACCATTCAAAAATACTACCAGGTTTCTAATAGATACAAAGCTTAATGCAAATAGGTGAAGTATCCCTTTAAGTCTATTCAGCAATAATAGCAAACATCTAGTTATTTTCTGCTTCACAATTAGATTTGCTCCTTTTCTTTGTCATCGTTTATCAAATTAGTCCAGTTTTCTACTTTTGATAACAAAATAATCAATAAAAGTTTTTAGCACTGCCAATGATTAATACACGAAATGAATTTAATTGGAAAACAATTAGTAAATTGACCAAAAATGAAATCTTAATTTTAGTATGTATACTCACAAGTGGGTGACCATGAGATCAAATAAATACAATAAATAACGAGAGATGCAGTTAATTGCTCTGATTTTGCCTGATGTGAATGCAGGAGGTCCATGAAGTTTCAAATTAACAGCAATGCCTAAATAACAAAACCAGAGTTTGAAATATAATAAGGGATTAAATGTACCAAGGCTTCGAATAAAGGCTGATTATTTTAAGGCTACAAGAATTGACCTCACTGTTCACGAGTGTAGTGCGCACACACACTGTAAATATTTAGGGTAGTGCATGGATGGTGAAGTGCAGCCAGAGGTCCAGTAACCCGGAAATTATTGGTTTTCTTTCAAAGTAAAAGCATCGTATAACCGTATATTTATTTACACCACTGTATTTGTGTAATTCAAAGTGCAGTTTCAGTCAACAGAAATAATACATATCGGTAATATGTCAAGGTCGTGTCTCTCCCCAGCTGGAAAAATGCGGTCTCAAATATTAACAGTCTCTAATTAATACAGTATAGTCTATGGTCGAAACTGCGCACGACATCAGATGTGAACAAGCATATGGCCTAATAACGTCGTACATTATTAAGGAGTAGGTATACACACATTTTTTGAATGTTCTCTCGTAATTATTTGTATATCTTTGTCATGCAGCTTAGTGTTTATTAGTCTGTTTATGCTACTATTGACTGACCTGGAAGGCGTCTAAACGTCATCTTGCACACAGCATGTTAGTTGTGTATGTTAGGTTTTAACTAACACACGTAGTTACTGACTTTAAATCGACGAAACTAATTGAATTTTACCAGTCATGATTTCTGATGGGGATGAAGACGACCCATTTCCTGTTGACGACTGTCTTTTTGCCGATACTTTTTCTCAAGATACTGTTTACACTTTATGCGGGCAGGACCTGAAGATAAGACAGGTGTTCGGTGCAAACCTCGGCGTGGCTGCCCCGGTCTGGGAGGCAGTAAGAACCAGCCCGGTTCAATGTTGAAGTTGTGAACATATCCGTTTTGCCAGTGTGACTTTTGTCTGACACTGTATTTGTATGTTGGCACAGGCGATACAGCTGTGTTGTTTCTTTGAGGATGAGTCGGTGGATTTGAGAGGAAAGCGCATCATTGAGCTGGGAGCAGGGACCGGTGTGGTTGGTATTTTGGCCGCACGCATGGGTAGGCTTATGTTTTCATGTTATTGATCAGTAAAAAGTTGTTCTCATGTCAACCAACCTCTTATACAAACATGTCAATATTCTGTTTATTTTCAGTCTATGACTGCAGCTGTCAGAGCAGGAGTTGTTCCTGCTGTGTCAGTGTTGTTAATGTCTAACTCATTAAAAGGGGCTATATGTAACTTTTTACATGTAGGCCTATAAATCGTTTTTTTAATCGCCCATTAATGAGCGAACAATTAACTGATGTGAAAGAGTATATGTTCACTAATTACATCTTACTAGATCAACAGTACAAAGTCATCACACACTCCCGCTACAGCCAGAGGCCGACTTCCACACACTTCAATCCGCCCTAGAAGCGCTCAAAGGCGGACAAACTCATCACACACTCCCGCTCTCAGCCAGTGCCTGCTGAGACTGTCGTTTGTAGGATGGAGAATGAATACAGACACACAGACTCCTTCACAGACTTTCACGTGTGTATGACCACTTACCTCCTCTGTAAACATTATGCTGGTAAATATCCAGTGTTTCGCAGCTGATGATGATGCTCGTTTGTGTACGTACGAGCACGTATGACGAGCACGTGAGGGAGAGCGAGCAACAGGTTACTGGTGCAGTTCACCTAATGGCCATGCGGTATCGCCACAAACGCAGTATTTTTGAAAGTTACATATAGCCCCTTTAAGCAATGCCAAAATATCAGTTTGATGATTTTTCTGAGCTGCTGCCATCTGGAAATAAGATATGTCCAAATCTAAAACTTAATGATATAAGAGCGTAACTTTCTAATCAGATTGATTTACCTTTCAGGTGCAGCAGTGACACTCACAGATCTTCCTTTGGCTCTGCCACAACTTCAGGCAAACGTGTCTGCTAACATTCCACTCGGTGGTTGGCCCGTCTCCCTTCCTACCGTCCTCCCTCTGTCCTGGGGTGAGGACCAAATGAAGTTTCCCTCTGACTGGGATCTGGTGCTTTGTGCAGACATCATTTACCTCCCAGAGACTTACCCACTGCTTGTAGAAACATTAGCTCATTTGTGCAAGAGCAGAGGCCTGGTATATCTATCTTCTAAAATGCGTAAAGAGCACGGGACTCAACATTTCTATGAGGAATATCTGCCAGGCAGATTTAATGTGGAGCTTTTGAAGCATGAGGAAAATCAAAACATTAACATATACAGGGCATCTCTAAAGTAAAACCAGTGACCACAGGGGCTACCTGCTATAGACCTTGTACTTAATGGATTTCTGTACTGACACAAGTTATGACTATTTTAATTGAATGCTTACAATTAAACAAACCTAAGAGGCAATTGCAATTTGCAAAAGGCACAACTGTTTATTTGACATCTATATGAAGGGGCTTAGATTCCAAAGAACACTACGGTTTCGTTTGTTTTTTTAAATTGAAGATCAACATTTATATTTTATAATGTAATTACAACTTGTCAAACATTTGCACACATTTTCAAACACAAAAAATGGCTTCCCCTGTATTGAGATTCAGTCAACTAATTGCTGGTCTAGAACCTAAAGGTAGTCAGTAGCATTGTCAATGCACCTTGTAAATACAACATTCAAACTGCACCCCTCCTCCTGGGATCAGCGCTACCAGAATCACACACTCCATGCACGTTGATTGGCACCTGCCTGTCTAAAAGAAAGCAGGCCAACTCCACGTTCCCTGGTTATAGCTTACCAAAGATTCACCCTTGTTCGAGAAGAGCTTTATCCGCGTGGTTTTCACCTTACCATGATAATATTTTCTATTCTTTACCCCTATGCCACATCTGGCATATTCAGTGGTTTGAATCTCATAGCTAAATTGTATCCACTCACCTGCAGGCTGTTGTTGGCTGGAGGAAACACACCAGCTCCCCGCCCAGAAACGTCCCGAGTCAACCAAAACAAAACAAAATATGAAAACCGAAGCAGAGGACAGGGTCTCTGCAGACAAAGTCACCCCCACACATCTATGGATGCCCATAAGTGATGATTGAGCAGCATTACTTTTGTATAAATCTGTCATTTATTTTTTTAGGAGAAGTTAATGACTCTACCTTTAAAGGTTTGGTTTCCACTCAGGTCAGAATTGAGTTTACATTTGTGATGCACTAAAAAGTGGAATGCTGATGAACAATTACTTTGGTTGTACTTAGATGATTAATGTTGTTTAAATAAAGTCTTTCTTATGCTTATTTGTCTTGAAAGTAATCTGTAATATCTTGTTTATATTTCACTCGATACAACAAAAATAAGTCCTACCTATTACAAGGGGAAAAAACATATGTTTCTAATACTCTGATGATGAGGCAATTGTCTTACAAACGTGTCTCAAGTGTGATTAGTTAAAAAAAGGAACCAAACAAAATGACAAATTGATTTTTTTTTTATTTAATTGTAAAAAAACAATTTTTACCTTTACCATCCTGTTAAACAGGTAAATGCTTGGTAACCAATTCTTCGTGCGACGAGTGATTGTTTCCTAATGAAATTACATTTCTGTCGAAGTTCAAACAGTTTGTTTTATTATGAGACTTCATTAAAAACAAACTGTGCTTTGCCTCTGTGCACCTCCTGTCAACACCTGTCTGATTGCACTTAAAGCTGTGCATTTGCACTTACTGACATTGTTTCCTCAGCTGTTTTTATTTTATCTTTGTTTTTTCTTTTGGGCTTCTGACTGATTTGAGGTGGGGGAAACTCTACTGAAAAAAGTGACATCACACTCACTACAGGCTTTGACCAGGGTTAGGCCACATTTCAGGACAATAAGAATAATATGAATTAACACTTCAAAGCACTCACTCTACTTCAACAATAAAAAAATCACATTGGGTTTTGGATGAGATATATTTTAGTTCCTCACTTATTTTTTACAGTGCTTTCTAACCTGGAACCTGCTTTCAATTAAACATATTTTCCTACATATAAAGCCAAGCTGGTATGGAAATAATTGCTTATAATATGTTGGTATAAGCTGTTGATATCCAATACAGTAGTATTTCTTTGAGATATAAAAAAAACCCAAAACAAGGTACACCCCATCCCCATCTATTCTGTCAACATCAACAGATTGCCCTCACGCAGCCTGCTGTCTGTGTGCACTTCATCCCCTCTCTCCTGATCACTGCTGATGTACAGCCTTTCTGTTCAGAGAAGGAAAGCCTGTTTGTTACGCTGGAGAGTTACAAAGAAAGGGACACAGCGCATCCGCTGTCCGTCTCTCTGTCTGCAACAATTGAGCCGACAAAACAACAGATCCTATCTCCATGCAGAGTCTGCTCACCATCAAGCTGAGCACCAACCACATGCCTGTCAAAGCGTGGATCATTGGCTTTGTTGTCATACCTTATCATTGGACACATTTATGAAAACTTTACAAAGCCTTGAAGTGCTATTTGAGCCAAAAGGAAACAACAAAAACTAAGTTTTATAAATAATAGTTTTTTAAATGTAAAACGGAGTAGTGCATCTGTTTGAGAAGTGTTCCAATTATAACTTCAGTGTGAAGTTTTCTTTTACAGTACTAGTGTGATAACAAATTTTCCATAAATCCCTATGCAACAATGTAAAAAAAACAAAAACGTTTTAGCTGATTCTATAACATCTCTTATCGTAGCAGGTATGGTACAGTTGTGTTATCCATCTGCATTAATATTTCGTTTAATTAGTGTTATGTTGTATCCTATGATTTTAGTTTTGTATGTCTGTTGTAAGCAATGATGCATCTTCAGATAGAATTTCTAAAAACATGATTAAATAATTCGTAAGTGGTATTTGAAGTGGGTGTGATGGTTTGATTAGAGGAGGATGGGCTTACAGAGTGTGAAGTGGGAGGGGGACTGAAAACCAACCATCCTTTAAAAACAAGTTGTCCAGTTTGGATTTCACTAGACCTCACATCATCTCATGGGTAGCGAGGATTATAATCTGAAATAAGGTATGTAATATGTGTGCTTTCCTTATTCACTTTTTACATGATATGATATCTCAACTGCATGCGAGGAATTTTTAAATCAGCTTTTTTAATTTAACAAATCGTGTCGTTTCCAAGTTTTATCATAAAAAAAAAATATTTTCATTTAATACACCTCTACATCATAGTGAAACACTCAGATATTTTTCCTTAATTTACTGTTTTAGATCTGTGTATCGGACTCAAGGATGGAGTTCTGGACTGAGAATCAAGGGCAACTGCCTCTTTACTCCAAATATGGTACAGTTCCTGGGAGAAACTGTGCACATAAGTGAGTTGAGTGCTATGAAAACATTTTCAATCAGTTATTTTTTTGACAATATTTATGCTTGTTTGACGAACGAAAAACTTAATTTGTTATCCAGCTTGATACTAAGTATCAATACATCAGATAATCAAATGTGACATTTATAATTGCTTTTTGAAATAATTTTTGTTTACTTAGCAATCTTTCAACCACTTTACCTGCAGCTACCATGACAGACATCAGGCAACCCAAATTCCATTGTACTACAGGGCACAGCAAGATCAAGGCAGGGAGCCCAGTTACTGGACTGCACCAGGATCAAGAACAGGAGGGGCTCCACATGGGTATTTTAACTGGACAGACCAAGATTTGACCAGTTCTACTTCATCTCAATTCCCTTTCATTCTTGACAGTTATCATCAGCAGCACCCGGACATTGGAGAATATCAGCTGCATGAAGCCAGAGACAGAGAGTGGCCAGCAGCTCAACAAGCTGCGAGGGAATACGATAGAGGATATCAAAGGGAAGGGTGGCACAGGAGGTGGGAGTCCTGTAGTCCCATCCGCCACAACCAGGAGGTTTTAACTAAGAGGAGCGACAACAGCTACAGAGAGCTGGAAGCCTGGGCAGCACGATACAGCCATTCACTTCCAAGAAGGAAACGCATAGAAGCAGAGTTGAGGGGTGCCTCTCAGGGGCTGTTAGAGAGAAGGGCACCAGAGAGAGACAACAGCAGGAGAGCGACAGATCCTCAAGTAGCAATGCTGCAACAAGTTGTACAATCTGCAAACATCAGAGAATCAGGACAGTGGGATAGAGGAGCGAGACAGCAAGGTCCAACACATTATGCTTCACAAACTTCAGCCGGGGACACAAGCCACATGTGGGACATGAAAGAAAACACCAGCAACCAAAGGAGGACGTTCAGCCAGCCTCCTGGCTATATTGCTCCTCCTCCCTACAACAGCCCACACAAAAGTTCACCTGCATTGAAACAATGTGACGCTAGTTTAGAGAACGAAGGTAATATACAATCATACTGGTCACAGCCCAAACTCCAAAAGCAGGATGTCTCTGCAGATCTGCTTTGTCAAAGAAAAATTGAAAAAGAGGAGATTGCGCAACCAGACGGAAACCTTGAAACCTTTCTAGAGCTTGACAGACTTAAGCATAGACAACAGGAAATAGATGCTTTACAGGAAAGCAGTCACGATAGTATCCAGACAACAAACATACAGCACAAGATTATGTTGTCTCTACAAAAGCCACAGGTATTACAAGCTGTTCAGAATAAAAAGATAAATGAGGACTCGTCCTCAAAAGTCATTGAAGGCAGGAAGTTCAGTTTAAATAAAAAGAAGGGAGGTATGACCATATTCTGCTTGGTCTCCCGTATAGCGGGCACAACAGAAACCAGTTCTTTGCCACTTTGTACCTCCCAAGCAAACACTGAAAACACAGAATCAGCAGGGCTTTCTAAAAATCTCAGGGACAATGGTGACAAACTGGCAGATGAGGTAGACTTCAGAGCACCAGCAACGAAAGAGCAGTCGAATACTTCAGATTCAAGAAGCCTCCAAGCCAAACACAAGGATATACCAAGTTGTGTAGAAAGTTATGCCAATTCTTCATTTGGGAGTGAGGTTTCTCAGTCGGTGCAGCCTATGTCAGTCAAGTACCCTTTGTGGAGGGAGCCTAGTTCAACAAGCAGACCTGAAACTGACAGTTCATCTGAATTCTCAAAGGTAATCAGCAAGGAAGGGGAGTCAGATATTTTAGAAAACAAAATGGACTCTGTAAAAGTTCATCCGATTGACATTGAAGTAAGGAGACTGGATATCACAGAAGACACTGAATCTGAGGACAGCAATGGCCTCCTGGTTATAGACACAACCTGTGTACTTGTCAAAATGGAGCTGATTCCATCACCAAAGAAAGAGCATGTTCACTATTTAAACTCCACGCCACACACAGAAGAGAGTCCCCTTGATATTCTCTCCACAGTCTCTCCTGAAGTTGACCAATCAAACAGTCAGCTGAATCAAGAAGTGGCATCAGACCAAAACTCAGACTCAACCCCCTTGAACCTTATTGAAGGGCTTGAGACTCAACAAGAATCAGATCTTGGAGAGAAAAAGGAACCAGAGGGGGAAATTGAACTCTTCCCCTGCACTTCATCATCTTTAGTTTCTGATGGGGAAACCATGGTGGAGCGCGCTGAAAGAATACTCGGAATCCCTTTACAAGACTGCATCACTGAACAGAAACCTGAAGACCCTGTGTCACTTTTGGACTCATTCATGGAAAACCAAGAAGGTTGCCCTTCTCCAACTGAAGATGACAACCATTCTGATGCAGTGGATCAAATCCAAGAGGACACAATAGAGGAGACGCAGTCAAAGAATCCAACAGAGGTTGTTAGCCAAACTGAGGATGCAGTTTGTTTGCAAGAGGATAATGATGTCAAAATTGAGAAAGAATGTGAAGACAGTCAGGACTTTCCAGGAATACAGAAGCATGTGTCTAATAGGTCTGAAGAGAATACAATTGTCTCCCACCTCGAAAATGACATTAAATGTTCACTTGAAAATGAAACGACTGATGATCATCCGCTTGAATCTACTGAGGAAGACAATACGACCGAGCAGGGTCATGACAAAAATCTGCCTTTAGAAATTGATACCCTTACTCAACAGCCAGACTTACCTGACCTCAACTCCACAGAAAACCAAGCTCCTCATCCAGAAATCGTATGTTGTACTAACACCCCATCAGAGCAACTGCCACCTCCACTTCAATCAAATGTATTTTCCCAGAGCTCAACTCCCCAAACAGACAAATGTCCCATTCCTTCTCTTGATGTAATTGATCAAGCTGCGGAAGCATTTTCCAATGGAGCAGAGGACCAAGATCAATGGGGTGAACTATCACAGCCAATAAATGATGAGATCAACAATGCGCTTGCCAAAGACATGACAGATGAGTGGGTGACAAAGAAGACTTTTTGCCTATCAGATAATGCTTCTTGTGTAAAAGAGAGCATTGTCACCGATGAACAACAAACAAACCAAGCTGATAAAGATCTCACAGGCCATATTATGGAAGATGATGTTGAGTTCAATTTTCCACAATTTGAATGTGTCCAATCAGAGGATGTTGCTTGTGCCATAGATTCTTACATGACTGAAGAGCAACAACCTAAAGAAGTCACTGAGGATCTTACAGGTGTTTTGCAAAATACATTATCCATAGGCAATGCAATAGACACTCAAACTCAAATGGAGACCTCAATTGTACAGGACAGTGAACCACTGTCTGAAGCCCCTGACTCCTGTCCTCCCTCACCCCGTTCTTTATCTCCATCACATTTGGAGTTGCTCTCAAGTTTTTCATCAGATGAATCAAACAAGCCTGTCAAAGAGTTAGTTTCTCTTTTGGAAGTGGACTCAGTCTGTTCATCAGCTCTTGATTCTGATTTGGATGCTGATCCTGCTGAGGGCATCCTAGAAACTTTCCCTCCTCCTCTTTATCAGGAGTCGTGTGAAGAGTATCTTCAGCCGTCATCTTCCTCATTCATACCCACAGTCCTGCATCTCAGCTCTTCACCCCCTTTACCAAAAGAAGGATCGGGACGGGATTCCCCTGACATAACCCTGAAAGAACAGCCCCAGTATCCTAGGTTGCTGCGGGATGCAGTCAATCGCATAAGGAAACATACAGCACCCGACTCTGAGAACGAGGAGGAGGATGTAAGTGAGCTGTGGGATCCAGAAAGCAGGGCTGAAACCTTAGGTAATCCAGACGGGGTAGAGAACATTACGTCTAAGAAGAAAGTCATTGATAATGCAGGGCAACATGTTTTTACAGAAGGAAGTGTTGATGAAGTTAAGGAGGGACAAATGGAGCAGAGTCCCGAGACATGTGGACATCCTGAAGAAGACACTCTGTCCTGCAGTAGCACAAGTAGCCATGGCTCTGGGGACACTGTTTTAGTAGCAGATGAGGATGAGGTTGAAGAATCAGAGCCTGATGCTGGGACAGAAATCAACCAAAAGGAATATGAAAAGTTTCAGAATGCAGAGGAAGAGCAATGTTTTTCCTGTGAAGAAAAAGACGAGACCGCAGCTAAGAATGAGATGGATAAGGATGAAGAGGAGAGCGTAAAAATTCTATCTATATGTAGTGATGACTGTCCATTTGTTGAGGAAAATAAAACCACCGAAGCAATGGAAATTACAGAAACAAAGCAAAAAGATGAGGTTTCTGTGCCTTCAATGGACACAGCTTCAGAAGGGATGACTGAAAGTGAATTAGTGAATTAGTAATTTAATGCATTAACACTGACCCAATGTATTTAATTTGGCATCTAACAACTGTGTGCCATCTCCATTTTTTATTGTGCCTGGTGAGTGTCAGCTATTTTTTCTATCGTATTCATAGGTGCTTTTCTAACAAAGATTAATGTTTTAGTTCCAGTGTTATACTAGACGTTTCATTTCAGATGGATAAGTGGTGATAAGAGAAATCCAACATATCCACACCAACTCTGTGTGACAAATTGATTATTTTGGAGCAGATGTAGTCATACCCTTTCTCAAAACATTCATTTGTATGTGTCTGCTATTTCTAGGAATGTAAGGTAATATAGCTGGTGTGCAATTATGGAAGTGGTTTTAATAAAACATTTGTTTTTTTGAAAATATGTCACGATGGGGTTATATCTCATTCCAAAAATCTAAAAACAAGTGGATTAACAAATAATCATTGCAGCTGTGTATTATGTCTCTCAGTGTCATTTAGTTTGTGTCATCTGACTCACCTGCTTTGAAGGTTTCGAAAAAGTGGTAATTTATTATTTCATGATAACTGAATTCACTTCAAAAACTCTAAATATCCTCAGGCAAATGTGTCAGCTCATTTCTGGTTATGACTTTCTGTGAGTATAAATTAGGACTTCTAAACCTCAGAATACACAGATCCTTATTATTCAAAGGCATCAATTAATGATTGAACAGATTTATGATTGAGGCTCTGTGAATAACAGTTTACAATTAGAATGTCAAGTTGTGTTGTCGTTGGAAAAGTATGCTACGATCTATTAAAGACAAGACAGATGCAGAAAACGTACAAAATTTATATATAAAAAAAGAATTACAGGAGAATGTTCACATGAGACAGCAAGGTCAATTTTTTCACACATTGAAAAAAATAAATGATACCAAAAACACTTCCAGACCTTTGTCGTTGACAGTACAACACTGTGTTTAACTAAGTAGGTGTTATATCATTGGGTGGTTGTGGTGTGCTGGCACACTCTAGTGGAGTTACATTAGAATAGTTTGACCAGTCTTTAGTGTTGCCATATAAAACTGTTCTTACCAAACTAATAAATAACCCTTTATATTTCACAATTTAAGGGTATTGCAGCTAGGTTTCAAAGTGTTCAATGAAAAGAAGATTTGTAACATTTCTTCTAAAAGTATATTTTTCTACTCTCAATTTAAAGGTTATCGTGAGGAGAAAGTTGATTTTTTTTTTCAATCATAATTTGTGTTGGCACTGACCCCTACTATTAAGCTTTTTTTCAGGTTATTACTAACTTAATATATTTTTATTTGGCTTGAAATCATGTACCACTGGAGGCAACACATTTAAGGTTGTATTCAAAGTTTTGCACCAAGCAGTGGTTGAAGTCTAACAATTGTCCTTGATTGTCCTTTTTGCTTGCTGAATCTTCAGCTGTGCATTTCTCAAGTGGGATCATTGTTCATGAAAAATATGCATATAGCATCCACACACCTCCTCAGCAGCAACATTTCACCTACTTGTAATTTTAATACATTTCACTTAAACAGTAACAATATTGGAGGCTGATTGGTAAACTTGATTCATCTTTTTCAAGAGTGTGCTTTTCACTGATGGACAAGTAACTGAAAATGTGTAACTACCGTAGTTACGGTTACCACTACTTTTTTTAACAAGGGATATTTACCTAAACAAGAAGGCAGAGCTGAAACCATTTCAACTGATCAATAAATATAAGTCAGCATTCAAAACTCTCAACTGAAGCCAGAAATAATCTTTTTATCGAATGCCACTTTCATTGGTGAAAAAGTCAGTGTAGATGCCCAATCATTAAATAATTAGCAGAAACCACCACGGTCTTGCTATGCACTGGAGTTCATGTCTAAACCAAATGTGCTATTTGAATTAAACGTATATTTGGAGATACAAATAAAGACTGAAGGACCATTTGACCAAATGCTACCTGATCTCTGAGTTCTTGTCTTAAATTAAAGTAACCATGTATACACAATGCATCCTGTAAGAAATCCTCTAAGTCTGATTTCACCCATTCACAGTTAAGAGTTGATCATGTGAAGAACCCTTCTAAACAAGAGTCTTTAAATAAAGCAAAATATTCATAAGTAAAATAACTTAGTACGTAAACATGTGACAAGAAAAATTTGAAGAGATAAAGGTAATAAATGGTGAACTGGTCCTCAGATTTTCCCATCTCCAGGTCTATCTTTTATTATTTTACATGTTTTTACATCTTTCTCCACAACTAGTGTTCACAAGTGAGAAGGAATAACTGAAAATATTACAGCACCTAACATCTGAGGGGCAGAGGAGAGACGACAGGAATGGTAAGACAATATCAAAGTTCGTCATGGGGTATTTTCAAAGCGTGGTCACAGAGGTCTGTAGAGAACACAAGACAGAAATACAGTGAAAGAAACACAGTGAGTTTAAACACAGATGTTGCAGTGGAAAACAGTAAGATGAATTTACAAAAGACAGTAAAACTGCATTAAACATAAAAAAACATACCTGTCCTCTTGCTGCAGAGTTTGTCTTTGACATTATCTGTCTCATGAGCAAAGAATTCTATGATTTCATCCTCATTCTGCTCGACAATCGTTTCACACTGGAGAAATAAGTTTTAAAAAACAAAACAATGTAAGAGGCTGCACAACTCGCATAAGAAGCCACAAGATCTAGGTATGTGGGTAGTATAAAAAGTATTCTAGTTCAGACAACCTGTTCACTTCCCTTCACAGCAACAATAGAACCAGAATAATTGAAATCCAAACATAAGATGATGCCTCAAAAAGTAATCAAGCAGAATTTCTTGGAGGGCAAAAAATCTACTCACTGCAAATTTTAGACTGGATGTAACTCTTGAATCTAGCGTGGCCTCCGACAGGTCCATGGCTTCACCACTCCGAGATTTTATCCTTAAGTAGGAATGTCTGTTTGTGAGAGAATCTTTGTGCTCCCCATAGTCTTCCATCCTCTCGCACACATTTTCCATCAGCTCAAGGAGGTTTCTTTCTGAGCGAGCCAGAGGAACCTGGTGGCATAACAAAAAATCTGAATTAAAGAAGACGTCAGGGTAAAGTATTAAATTCATAAACAAATAGGTTTAAAGTTGTATAAGTACAAGCAACAAATAATTAATTAATTCATGTGCCAGTATCTGATCAAAGAATAATAACACAAATGTCACAGTCTGACCCAGGTAGCTACTTACAAAATCAATATACATACATTGAGGTTAAGCCAGACAACATGCTCAAATAGTGGTCATCTCACTATCAGATATTAGCAACAGGTTGGTATATTTATCTGCAGGACAGAGTCCAAGAGAAATTTCCCTTTGGGGAAAATAAAGTACATCTGATCTGATCTTATTCAGGATAATGTTGACTGTTATCTAATCTGCAGACTTGTTTCTCTATTTTTTTTTTAAATGTTATATGTATTTAATAAACATAAGAAGCATTGATAATTGATCATAACAAATTATTGAGTGTCTTGTTTCTTAAAAAAATAACAGTCCAAAACTGAGACATCTTTTTCGTTTACTACAATATAAGAGAGAGAACAGCAGCAACACCTCCTATCTTTGAAACATTCATCTTTAAAAGACCTTGGTCGGATGAGGGTGTTTGTTTTCAGAAGTACATTCATGTGTACAGTAGTGGGTGTGTGTTGGACACAGATTACTACGTGGCCGTGTTTCTGCATTACCTCCCT
Source organism: Labrus mixtus (assembly GCF_963584025.1). Taxonomy (NCBI): domain Eukaryota; kingdom Metazoa; phylum Chordata; class Actinopteri; order Labriformes; family Labridae; genus Labrus; species Labrus mixtus. The sequence goes on along the minus strand of NC_083618.1, from coordinate 10,290,155 downwards.
GATCGACTGGCTTCCGTCGGGGTTGATCCTGAAGGACCCCGTCTGAATCATTTTCTTTGGATCTATCTGGGAAATGGCCCACTCCATCTCATCTACGACAGCCCTGCACGCTGCGGGAAGCAAAGAAGACACCTTAGGGCTTGTTTTTCTGTCTTTGAGAACTGAACATAGAGTGAGGCTGAGATAACAACAAGTACCTCCACATCTGATGTCCTGTCCCTGTCTGGCTGCTTGGCTGCAGCTCGGGAGGAAACACAGAAACACACACGATGCGAGCACAAGAGTCACTTCTCTCATCTTGCATCTGAAACACAGGTTCCATCACAATTCAAGCTGACACATCGACCGGCCACAGACTCGTTCAAGTGTCAGTAATCCGGTATCGGATAAATTATTTATCTCTTCGTACACCTCTCGCTTAAACAATCATCATGTTCGACTACTATGGAACAAGAGAATGATTCAGACACAAAAAAAGACACCGTTTTGCAAACTTTTCGTTTTACTTACAAGTTTCTTGCCGTGTTTTCGACGTCACGCTTTTCCACGCTGTTCCATAGCATTCGGTGAAATGTGGTGACGTAGGTAACGGAGCTGCTGGACAGGATGGAGCCGTGCTTGAGACAGCGCCCTCGCGTGACCAGGAAGCTGCATCCGATTTGCCGTTACCAAGGCAACCCTCAAACCTGTTGAAGGTGGGCTGCTTGTTTAAAAGCTATGTTTAAATTGAAGCCACAGGGGGTGGGGATACAACAAGTGACATTAAGAAATACAATCTGAAGAAGAACTTGAGAAAGTGACATGAGAAAGGAAATGTCAAATGTTCTCCAAATTTTAAAAGAAAGAGCAACATGTAACATGTAATTAGCTAAACTACATCTTACTTTACTGTAAAGTCGACATTACTGCGGCTGCTGCTTTTTGAAGCTTCAACCTAAGTAACTATTTTGTATGAAACTATAAAAAAAAAACGTTTACACAAATACGAACAACAAACTGAATACAAACACAGTGATGTGTGAGTAAAACTGAGTGTGTGAGAGAGGAACTACTCATGAAGTGTGCTGCTACCTCCTGCTGTTGAATCGTATCATGCTTATCATGTGTTCAGGGGGCAACATGGCATCTTCAACAATCACTCTGGGGCTACCGTATTACATAATGATTATTTCACAGGTGAATTTCAAAGCACTCAGCAAGAAAAGCACATGATGGTACAGATAAAATTAACTATGGTTCTGCTCTATTCAAATTCAACTTGTTATCCATCATAGTCTGACAGTGAGACACTGTCTGAAGCAGCTGATTCAAACTCAATTATCTTTAAAATATGTTGAAAATGTGTTTGAACTACTGCTGTATTATACAAATACTGATATGACAATAAACACTTAATGTGATGATAAAACTTTGCAGGCAATTCAATAGATATTCTAAGAACACTGAAGCCATTACAAAGTAGAAAATATGTATAATCAAACCTATACTGTTTTTTATATATTTATGAATAAGAAGAGACACTAAATGTCCTTTAAGTTTCCTTTATCTGAGTAAGAGCAGCAACACAACAACGGACACGTTTCAGCACTAGGCCTTCATCAGCGCTCATGTTTTGCTGCTCTTACCCAGATAAAGGAAACTTAAAGAACATTTAGTGTGCTGCTGACTTTCTGTCTCGTTTTAGTCTTGTTGCAGTCGAGCACCTGAAACTGGGTTTACTGTCGAGTGTGCTCCTTTTTTTGCTATTAATGAATAAGACTCAATATTCAACCAGAGAACAATTGACTGTCTAATAATATTAATTAAAAGAACAAATTATACACATTCAAAAACCATAAAGATTTTTAGGGTAAAAAGGTTTAAAGATACTTTTTTAATGATTCATTTTTTTACACAAGAAAAAAACATTGTCAAAATATGACGTTTATGACATAATTTAAAACAACACATCTGATGACATCACTACCCTCTTGGTCTTTAGAAACACTTAATCATAAAGTACAACTTCATCAGATCAACATGAACCTCACTTACAATACAGTATGGCATGTTCCTGTCTGGTCTTTGAAATCAGTACAAACAAGTGTTTTCAAACTCAGACACTTTCTAATACTTGATCTTACGACAAATGATGTTGTAATCAAAAGAAGATATATCTGAGGTATTTTTTCCATAGAATTCACTGGAAACAAGTTTGAAACACAACCTGAGGTTCATATGTAGATGAACTCGTGAATAACAAAATGCCTTTATCCTGCAGAAAAATAAGTTAAAAGATTGTTGAGTCATTTCATTTATTTTTGTTGCTTTAAATTACAACTTGAACCATTTCTTTTGTAATTCAATGCTGGTTTGTAATGATTAAAAAGTGCTACTAAAAAGAATTGTTGTTTAAAAACGTGGCTTTTCACATGAGAAAATACTTTTAGGCAAACATAAAATATTTTTTTCCAATGACAAATTTTGGTCTTCCAGAAAGTATGATGGCAAGTGCAGAACACAGTGAAGCCCCCAGAAGGCCAATTAGAAAATGTAATAGACTTTCAATAAAGGTAGTGAAAGTTGGAATTGTTGCACCTAAAACAACACGAGTTATTTGAAAAAGCTTGTTATCGTTTCTAACTGAATAATGAATAGGCACAGGGTGAGCACAGGAGGCACTGTGGTGGTCTGCTCAGCTCACCCCTCAGTCCCCCCCCACACACACACTTATCTCAGATATTAAAAGCTCTCATTTTCTGTAACAGAGTGCACTTTATTACACATCTGCACAAATTTGGCATAATCAGGTAGACAGTTCACAGAAAGCTGAAGCTAAATTCAATTAAAAACAAACTAAACTAGATGTTCACTTAAACTGCATTTAAGTCAAAGTAGCATTTAATACAAAATAGAAACTACACATGAATATACAAATCTTGAAGTGAACAGACCTACGCTTAACAGTGAAGAACATAATAAAAAATTTAATTAAAAAAATTGGAGATACCAAACGATTATATTCTCATGGAGAATACTGATAGGAAACAGGCTGAGAGACACTGGACTGAACATACTTCAAGTATTAACATTTAGTTTCATCTACTTTAAATAGTAATCCATACTGGTGTGCTTACAGACATGTGCTGCTGTCTTATTTGCTACTACAACTGAAACTGAAGGTGATCACTGAAAAACCTGCGTAAAATGCATTTTAAAATTCACTGGAGAATCCAAAATCAATAAATTATTATTAAATAGGAATAAAGATTCTAGATTCTATTATTTATAATTTAATCTAATACCAAAAAACAAGTAATAGTTTGAATTTCGTAATTTTTGATCGATCTAAAAAAGTAAATGAAAAAACAGGCCATGGCAAAATTTCCATTTTAATATTTAATTTGTCCTATTTTGTTGTGTTTTACCAAGAAAAGCATGCTGGGAATTGCATGCACCTCACCAGAGCTTACACAGCTCATGAGATTTATGGCACAGCTCGAAAACAATATACTTTTCTTCATGTGGGTTGATCAGTGAGGAGAAATTATGAATCTGTCATTTCATCTACAAAACACAGGGAAAACTGTGTATTATTTAATTTAAGTACTAGGTATAGTTTTCTACTTTTACATTGTTATTCTAGTGTCAGTTATCACAATGGATTGGTCAAATTTCAACATTATGATTTTTTTAAACAGTTAAGATTTTATCTTAACCAGGGCTGCGGTTTGGTACCGACCAAACACAAAAACACATTCTCACTTTGAGATGACGTGTGACAAATCGGATTTACTTTGTCACAAGCTAAACCAGGGAGCAACTGAATGTTTAAAAACAACTTAATTAAACACATGTCTGTCAATGCTGAACCCCTGAGGCCATATTAGAGGTCCAAAGCAGCTTAAGTGCAACACTTGCCTAAAAAAAAACAGCAGACTGTTTCTCTGAACTCAAGACTCCAGTCTTTTGATGATGTAGAAACTTGTGTTTATAATTTTGCAACTTCTAAATGCAGAGTAGAAGGAACAACCTGGTTGGCACCTATTAACCAAAGTTATGGTGTCGTTAAAGATATGTGATTATAGATGCAATCAAAGGAAAACAGGACGCATTGAACCTCAAGATCTGTTTTTTTTTTCTGAACCATAATAAGTTAAGTGTCAAAGTTACAGAAACATTATTCGGTGAAACATGTCCCATTATTTGCAGGATTCTTACTTAGCTTAGGTTGCAGAGATCAAACTACCCTTATTGTTTTAATCAGCATACCAGACATCAGTGTGTGCATTATCTGTGCTGTAAGGACACTTCATATGTAAGGCACAGAGAGGTGAAGACAGACCTAATATTTACAGTCTATGAGACAGACACATACTGGCCGAGCTCTGATGGTCCCACGTTGGAGGCAGCACATCACTGCAAGTCTTCCTATCTCTCAACCATTGTGTCAGCGTCCATGTCGTTTAGTAAGTAAATGTCTGTGTGCCGCGACATCCCCAACTGCATTTGAAACAGAGAGAAGAGACAGATGTGTCATCAATGTGAGTTTTTAATGTTCATCAGGACAATTTGATTTGTCAAAGAATATTCATTTGCTTGATTTTGCCACAATTTTGATTTTGTCAACTGATTTAAGATTTTCAATAGAAAACTGATCATGAAAATGTCATAATCAAGAAAATACTGTTTTAAAACATAAGATACCTGCTAGGTCATTTTTTTATGATTTGTGAAAGTATCCGTCTTGTATGTTTTTTTTCATTGAAATATATGTACACATAGACAGCAGAGTATCAAGTCTAAGTGGTCATTTTCTTTTTTGTCAGACGGTAATGTGCTAAAGTTGATGCTATACAAATAAAAATTGATTGATTGATTGATTGAAATTGAAATAAAAACATGTGAAGCAGGAAAAAGCACAATGAATGCTATTTTAATCAGAGGGAAATATGTTCACAATTTGAGTATGATTGTTTCTGTAATTATAGCTTTATTAAGGGTGCTCACCTTGGGTCAAAGTGATATTTTCCAAACTCAACTCTCCTCATTTAAATCCAGGAAAGTCCTGCAAAAGAGAATTCTACTGCCTACCATGGTTTTCTATCATCCCTGGTTAGATTCATGTGAAATGAAATTCCATTGAAATTTCACCCTTTAACTCTATGTAATTTTCTAGATTACACAATGTGTGAAACCCATTTTTTAACTAGATTTACATCTTGCTACAAAACATGAGTCATCCAAAGATTTAGCTCTGTAGTTCTCATTTTTGATTTTTTAAATGTAAGGTCTGTTTAACACCTTCACATTCATGCTATACTATTTTCACAACTACAAACTCATAATCTTTCTACAGACATTCATACAGCAGACGCCAAACAATGTCCACGCATTATTTCCCATTTATTTTGAACACATTTTGTGCTTTATCCAGTAGCAACAACAGACATGAATCATTTGATCATAAAGAGCAGAAATGAGTGATTACTTCAGTGCACACTATACACGTTCCTCTGTAACAGTACAAATGTGCTTTAGCCATGTTTTTTTTTTATTTACTGCTGGAGAGGTATTCTTAGGACCCTTCATGAAGTCACAGTAAGTCAAATAACATCAAGTTACATTTCTATCACCAGTATGAAAAAGTTGAGGAGTTTCTGAAAACTCTGAACCAAAGACCTGCAGCTGTACTGAACAATGCAGTTAACATTAAATACAATGAACCAGAGATCTTTGCAGTGATCACTGTATGAACGTATGGGTGTGCTGGTTGGTACTGTATGTACATCTTGCTTGGATATTGCTACACTTGGTGCTTAAGTACAGTAAACACAGTCTATTCCCAATATTTTTTATCTTAATTTATTTCACAAGCTTGATAATATTTAATCATTCTGAGATTTGATTCCACATTTCAACATAGCTTTGCTGCCTTACAGCTGCTCACATGTTACACCATGTTTCACCATAGTTAGTTGGGCTAGGCTGTGTGAGGGCTGAAGGTGCAGAATTCATTCTCAGAGGTAACACGCTGAGTGTGGAAACATCGGCACTTGGCTTTTCTTATAATATAAATATGAAAAACAAAATCCCTTAACAAACATGTATGTTTGTTGTGTAAGTTAAACAGACAATGTATCTACAATAAATATATGTATCCTAAAGTAGAGTAAAAATGTTAAAGGGGAGAACAACTATTCCTGTTAGGTCTAAAGGGAGTCGTTTCAGAATGCTGGACATGCTGCAGCTTCATTAACACAAGCAATATACAAGAAATAGCAAAGAAATTTTCTTCATTTCAATTCATCTGAACAGGGTTTCTTCACAGATCAGTGGTATTTTTGGGATTTCATTTAAAAAAGGACTGCATTCTGGGCTCTTAATATGGCGAGAAACTTAAGATTTAGGGCTCTACTTGACTTCCTTGGTACTTGAATTATTTGAGCTTTTATTGACTTTTGTTTCCAGTCCTCCTTTAAAACCCGGATTGCCTAACAGGCAGCTCCTCTCCTTCTCTGCATAGCAGCATAGCTATCTTCATAAGCCAGCTATCACAAGATTTCTTGAAACAACTCTGTAATATTACAATTCCTTTCTGTCATCCCTTCATCCTTTAGCTTAAAGGGTTTCTTAAATGAAAGAAGTACTTTTCTTCTTTCACTTAAGAAATGCAAACAAACAAATCAATATTTATACAGATTATTTTTTTATCCAACAACTGAAACAAGAAAGTGCAACACGCTTTTCTCATTTTCTCTCTTTTTCCTTTTATACTGAAAAGTTCACTGTGAACACCTTTGCTCACTTGCTGCAGTTCAACCTGAGTCACCCTCAGAAGCTCTGAGTATGAGGTTGTTTGCTAAAGTTTAGTTCATGTAACGAGCTAGTGGGGTCACGATCACATCAAAGTAGCAGTCTTCATCAGAGCAGCCTCATCATTTAGATATATATATATATACATTTTTACATTCAGCTCTCCGACAGTTATGATCATTTATTCAAGCCAGTCATTCAAGCTCAGATTTAAGGGTTAGGCTTCTTTCATATACTTGTTAATAAAAAAAAAGGACTGCAGCTTGGTGAAGTGATACTTGAACTTTGCAGTTTTGCTTCTTGAAACTTTAGACAGGAATCAGGTCGCAACATCAAAACCCCTGACCAGAAGTTTTTTTTAAACGATGAAAGCTGAACATTATTTGGTGATTTTGGTAAAAGATAGTTGGACTAAAAAGTAGTTTCATGTCAATTGATAACAACTTAACTCTTTTAAAATGAATAACTGTCAGATGGTAATATGCAGTGAGTCAAACTGCTTTATAGAATAGATAATAAGAGGATGTTGAGGTAGACTGAAGATGGTGTATTGCAGCTAGAATGTATACATGTTAATTTATCAAAACTGAAAAGATTAGGTAGATTTTAAGATCGGCCTTTACTGAATATAAACGTATCCTTGTTTCGTTTTTCAGCAGGAATGCATGAACCATGAACATTTTACAGAAACGGATCATTCATATCATTTATATTTTTTTCTCTTGATCTCAATGCTGGCCAGAACATTTAAAAAAATACAATTGGAAGTTTTGCAATCCTGATGAATATGAACTTTACTGTGGCTTACATGTGTTCTTTGTTCTACTCTGCCTGTTTAATGAATTTGCAACAGTCAGGATTGCTAATGCATTATCAATAATCATTTGAAACTCTATGCATGAACTTCAGTTTATATCCTGCCTTTTTCTCCCAAAGATGACCAAAGTGTGCGACAAAACAGAGACTGTTGGCAATTGCTAAGATGCTGAGGTTCTTTTTATAGTATAGTTGACAAACATTAATTCTAGATAGCGATAGTATTTATGGGTTGCCTTGATGGTTTTTGATGTGTCGGCTGATGTATTTAAATCTCCTGATACGTTTCGAGTCTTAAACACCAAACACTGGCATTAAATCTTCTATGCTGGTGTGGTTTTATCTGACTGTCTACTAGGTACCTTTAAAGCACCACATTGAGACCCCCAATCCTACAAACAAGTACACCAGACATAAGCAGGTATTGTGCTCTCAAGATCCTACATGATCTTGCAGAATCCTGTTCAATACATGGCTCAGAGTCTCCGAGAGGAAAGAGGAAGGCTGCCTGGTAGTGTCCTGTTCAGTTCTAGGAGTCGGACTCAGACCGCTCCTCTATTAACACAGCACGTCTCTTGCTTACCCGGCTGCCAAAGTCCAGGCAGGAAACCCCCAAGGCAATCAAACAGTACCAAGCCTACGGACAATGACAGAGGGGAGAAAAGTCAAGACACAACAGTGTTTGTGTAGAAGAGATTTGGAATTATTTTCAAAATAAAATCTGAAATCTGAAACAATGCACATAAATATCATTTTTATTTTAAAATAAAAATATATCTGTGGGGCGCTGGTGGCGCAAAGGTTAGTGCACGCGCCCCATGTATGGCAGCTGTAATATCGAAGGGGGCGGCCCAGGTTCAAATCCAGCCTGTGGCTCCCTTCCTGCATGTCATTCCCCACTCAATCTCCCTGATTTCCAACTCTATCCACTGTCCTATCTCTCCATTAAAAGATCAAAAAGCACAAAAATAAATCTTTAAAAAAAAAATGTATCTGTATATTTACTTTATTTAATGTATTGGCCAAGTGATCTGTTTGATTTGATATATTTAATGTCATGATTTCTGTGCTAATGCTTGTATGCACAGCAAACTGCAGACCAGTATGAACTTTAAGTATGAAGATTAGTTATGTATTCATTGAAAAAAGCTTCATTATATTAACAGACAACTGTACTTGAGATGATTCATTTATAGGCGATAACATAATGTTTAAATGTTCTTACTTACCAGGTAGGCGACAAAACACAGATAGGCAACTGAGAGGAGGGCAGCGACAACGTAGAGCAGCGTACTGTTCAGTGTTGTGACGTAAACCACCACAAAGTATGTGTTGATTGCACAAACCACCAGGATGATGACGCTTCCGGAAATCTTCCACACCCTAATGACACAGAGATTATAAGACCATTGAGACAGAATGTTTTTTCCCAACTGTTTACCACTGCGTAAGTACCTAGTTTGCATATTTTATTCTTGGCAAATCAACTGCATCAAGTCTATTTCCTTTAACAACTCACCACAAGACTTTATCTGTCTTCATGTTGGAGAAACATCCAGTACACTCAGCTGACAATGACACATAAAAAGACCGTGCCATTTCCCTTCTCTTTTCAGTAGATTTGACTTTTTATCCTAATAAATATCCTGAAAACATAGAGACTAAATTTTGTCTGTGCGCTTCAATATTTGGCTTTGGATAGTTTGTGATGAAGGATCTCCAATCTATAAGCCCTAGTCTCTAGCTGTTTTGATTTTTTGGAATTGAAGCAGAAGCTATGGCTTTTAGGGATGTGCTGTAGATGAAATCATCAGTAATACAAATATCTCTCTGCTTGACATTTTGAGATATTTATGTCTTTTTTTTTAACCTGCAAGGTCTAAATCTCACAATGAATCCTTTTAATGAACAATGTAATACTAACAACCTGAAGAATACAGCTAACAACCCAATCATGTATTCCAGAGGCATGATAAAGTCAAGTATGAGAAATCAAATAATAATAAAAAAAGGGATGAGGGGGGTGGGTAGAGATAAAAGTATACGTTCACTCACAATCCATTAGCAAAGTCGCTCATTATGGAGGTCATACTGGTGAAGGTCAGGATTGGGATCAAAGCAAATGGAAGCTGTTGACCACAAAGAAGTCACACTAATTATTCAATAGGCAATTCACTACACAACAACAAGAACTGTCAGTTTATGGCTCGTTTAAGAAGAGCTTATTAGTACTTTTCTTATGATTGTGACTTCATGGTAAAATGGTTCTTCCTGACCTGCATGCTTTGTAGAACATTGAGGAAGTCGTTCATCCCCGTCAAGTGCTGAACATCCTGAAAAATGGCCACCAGGAGAGTAGGCGTGATGGCGATGGAGCGCGTAAGCAGCACCCGTGCAAACCGGGACCACTGAAGGTTCAGGAAACCCTGATCAAGCATGAAGTAAAAATCTGAGCACACTCATCATTTTTTTTTTTTTTTTTTTAATAACTTAGAGGAATATAACAAATACTTATTCACACCTCCATTACAAACTGCCCAGCGTAAGTGCCCGTCATGGTGGAACTCTGTCCAGCTGCCAGGATCCCGATTGCCCAGATGTAAAGGGCAGCAGATCCAAAGAAACAGCCAAGGACCACCCCCTGATCAAAGATAATCAAAAAGTTAGCCTCTCTCTCTCTTTCCACTAATCTATGCATTAAGAGCTATACTTTTGACAAAGAGTTGTTCAAATTACACAAACACACACCACGTACACAACATTTGAGTACTTAGTTAGTAGCCTAACTTCAATTTACACCAAATGAAATCAGCTAGAAGAACCTAAAAATACTAAATACCTGTGTGTTGTGCAGAATCTATAAAAACAGACTTCATGTTGCAAACTGTGTTTGTAACAATTGTTGCCCAGCAAGAAATGCAAAAAAAAGGTTCTTCTATCGTCACTCACTATATTTTTTTTTTCTAACTTGTGTTATCTGACAATAATGTACTCCTTTCAGCCAAACATACATAAGTATATCAGCAGATTAACGATTCCACAGTGACACGTGTTGAAGATGTAAATGTGTTGAGACATACCCCTTTGTAAATGTCCACCTCCAGTGTGCCGTTGTTTAAAGGGAAGAGATCCGTGTGAGGGCTGCCAGTTGCATTGCACTCTTCATTCTGCAACCAGGGACACAAACACATATTGACCCACATCTTAGAGCGCTACATGCTGTCTGTTTGCTAACAGCACTCATCACAGAACAGTAACACCAGTTTGAATTTGATCACCACAAGCTTGAGTAGTACACTATAATGAGAATTTTGAACACTTAAAACCCACCACTTGCATGTTGGTTTTATTGTAGAAGGCCTGAGCAAAGACTGCAACCACAAAGACGTTGATGAGGAAGGACACAAAGAGAGCTATGGTTGACTCGATGAAGTAGTACTTGTTGGCCTCCTTCACTTCATTCTTATTTTTGCGATCAACATCCCGTGACTGGTACATGAGGAAATAAACAGGATAACACCCAACTTTCATTAACACAGCTGTTATTGGTTGGCGATGAATGGCTGTAACACTGAGTCAATTCATAAAAAATAAGAACTCGACTGAGAAAATGAATAAATTCATTCAATAATGATTGTGACAATAAGTAGTAACATTAACACAGTAACATTCTGCAGGCCTTTCTCGTATCTACATTAAAATGGATTTTGATTCTGTGATTGCATGAAAGTCCTGAAAAGAAAAACAATCAACATAGTGCAACAAAGTTTTAACTTAGTCATGAAATTACTATTTAGCTAATACAAAAATATTGTTAGAAAAAAACTCCATCAAACGTGGCTTATTTGAGACTTTTTCCTTTTCCTGAAAATAAATAGGCTTCTCACCTTGACCAGTGCAGAGTGTAAGTAGATGTTGTGCGGCATGATGACAGCGCCAACGATTCCCACAGCCTGTAACAACTGCACCTGCCCACAGCCTGCGCAATACGGCACAAACATCCCCTTCAGCAGCTCACCCTGGTCGGGCTTTACTAAAACGTACTACACACAGGCAACACAAGGTCATCATGATACCTCAAAAAAAAAACTTCAGGTGTAAAGAAACAATTGAATTGATTAGGAAATTATGGAGGACGTTACCTCGTAACCGAAGCTGAGAGCCATTATGGTGATGAGTATGCCAAAGAAAGCTTCAAGTTTCCTTAGACCTACAATGACATACAAACTGCATCAACACTGGGAGTGCACACATTTTAGAAACTGACTGATCAGTAATGAAAAGTATATCCATACCATATTTGTCTAGAAAGAGGAACACAAATGTGTCTGTGATAGTGATGAGGACTCCTGCCCACAGTGGGATACTGTGAGACAAACAGGAGAAAATGTCGACAATTATAAGTATTTTTATTTAAATGTAAGTGTTGCATTCACTTTTCAGAGACAGGAAGCAAAAACGTACCGGCCCACAGAGAGAAGGTTGAACGCTATGGCACAGCCGATGACCTCCTGCATGTCTGAGCCAATAATCGCCAGTTCCACCATTAACCAAAGAATGATACGAGGAACCTGACAGAGAAAAACAGAGAAGAAAAATTCAGAGGACTGCAGATTAAACCAGTGATCAGCGTTCTATCATCGCTACTTACTGTTACTGTACAATATTTAGGTTGAGGACATTTAAGGACATAGTTTTTTGTTAATATAGTGCTGTGCTTCAAAGGTTAATGTTTAACAAAACAAAGAAAGCTAATGTGAGTGATGACAGTTGGGAAAGCTCACTGTTGGATATTGGCGGTTGCAGACTTCAGCCAAGTGCATCCCCGTGACAACGCCGAGGCGTGCAGCTAACCTCTGCAACAGAAGCCCAATGATGGTGGCTCCAAGGAGCACCCATAGGAGCTTAGAAAAGAAAAGCCAGACAAGACAGGGTAAATTTCACAGCTTTCAGTCAATACAAACCTTTGTTTTTCTATAACTACATATTGACAAGATGTCTCTGAGTGAATAAAACCACAAAAAAACCTCTGGAATCCTTCATTGTGAAACGGGAAAATACAAAAAAATAGAAGATACAATATTGTGCTTCAAATTTGACGAACAAGACGAACGGCGAGGACATTGCAGAACAAACTTTAATGGATCACCTTAAAGCCAGCTTTAGCTCCTGACTGAAGGTCAGACTCGATGTTCCCTGGATCCAAGTATGCAATGCTCATCAAAAACCCTGGTCCAGTGAAGGCCCAGAGCTTACGGAAACTGAACACCTAAAAAGAAAACCAGAGCTTTATAAATACAACTAATGTTGTGTTTTTTATATTGAAAGTTGAATTCTTTATTTATAACAAAAATATGTTTTGTGTTTCAAAAAATCTTACCAATTCTGATTAGTGTCAAACAAGAGTATAGCTTTGTACTTGAAATAAGATGCATTATCTACAGGTTTGCTGCTTATTTTCTACGAGACCTGATGAGTACCTGGTCAATGTTCCCAGGAATGGGAACCTTCTCTTCAAAGTATGTGCTGGTTAAGTTGTCGCCATAGTCCTCGGGTGAGGCAGGAGGAGTGATGGAGCTGTACTTGTTTGTCTGGACATTCTCCTGAGTGGAGTCCTCTGACAAAGCCACAGAGAATGGAAGCGGTAATTAGTGACAGGAGACGAGTCTGAAAAGTTTGCTTTCCCTCTTGCCGAACAAATAGTATCATGAGGTACCAATAAGGGAAATGATCTTCTTGTCATTCTGATTGGTTATGATAACCTTTCATATATCTGTTAGAGACTACTGAGTTTCGGGATGGGACATAATAAATATAACAGGTTGCTGTAGGCCATTCAACATGATGTGGTTTATTCTGTAGTACTGCATATTGAATGTATGGACAGCTGAATGAGATCCCCTGACAAGAGTTGCAGAAAAAATATAAAACATAATGCTTTGAACTCATCTACCGGTAATTCAAATTTAATTTCTAGAAAACAAGTCCTAAACCAAACTGTCCACTTCCAACTAAAGCCACACAGGGACAGACACAGCAGTCCAGGTTCAGACCTGATTGAACAAATAAGTGTGTTTTGTTTTTTTCAGACCTTTTTTTAGTTCATTGCTTTATAAAGAACTTTTACAACATTTTTAATTATTATTATTTCAAAATAACAGAAAACATATATTTATTAGTTTATTTCCTTAAGAAAATCTTTTATTCTGAGTCTCTAACACTCAGGGTACAGGAGCTTTATTAAGAAAACCGCACAAACTTAAAGATTAAGCCAATTTTCCATTTGAATACACAGGAAAACAAACCCTGATGCTGATGTTCTAGAAGCAATTCAACCTCAATTAGGAAAGTGCCGCAGAAGTGATTAAGTTCAAGAATTTTAATAAAATCTCTTTAATCAGCCTTAAATAATAACCTGTTATTAGAGGTGCCGTTCTCAAATCTGAAACCAGATGTCTACGTTGACAATTTTTGAAGTTAACAAAATGACATGAAAAGGATAACATATAAAGACCAGTCAATAAAAGACAAAAAAAAGAATTGAAAGTTTACTATTAAACAATGTGCACTACTCACTCAGTTTGGACCACTCGTTCTTTACTTCCTTCATCTCAGATTGACTGCAGGTCCTATAGTCCACAGCTCCCTAATAACAACTCTCCTTTTGATATGACTCAGCACTTTATAATCTCTTCTTTTTTTTTCTCGTCGACAGATGTCACAACAACATTCTGGCATCATGTCACCTAAATTTATCCCGACAAGGCGGAAGTAATGAATGCACACCACTGCTCACTTACTCAACTGACTAACACCTTAGACAATAAAGCACAACAACCGACTGCCTTAACACTTGAACTAACCATACAGCATCAAACACAGTAATAAAATCACAAAGGAAGCAACAAGCATTACAACATTCAGATTCTCCTCAAATCTACATTTTTGTAAATATGCTATCAAATACTTTTTAAACACAGTCACAGAATGTGAACCCCAGCCTTTACTAAAAACACCCATCAGGGGGCATTTCAGGATATTTCTATTATTTTAAGAAGTTACCTTCAAGGAGGTCTCCGTCTTGCTCAGCTTCCATCAGGGCAAGCTGAAGGATCCCTGGGAACTTGAGGGATGAATATCAGCTCCCCTGGAATAAGACAATAACAGTTATATAATCTGAAAAAGCATGAAAGAGAGTGAAATGTAAACAATAAGGCTAAGTATCAAGTTCAGAAGGAACAAAGTTGAGGCATGACTGTGCAAAATTGTGTTCAACTTTCTCCTTTTAACAAAAGGTCAACAACATTCATATTGACTAGTCATACTAATGAATTGTCCATATAAGTATGTGGCAAGGTCACTACTTTGATGAGAAACTCTTACAGAAAGCTTGAGTCAACTACTGACGTATAAGTTTCACTTCAACAATATGCATCCTTCCTCTTCCTCTAGTCTCACCAACCTTAGCCTCCTTAGCGCTTAACCCAAAAGATTTAAAAATAAAAAAAACATCACACTAGCGGAACATTCAAGTACACACTGTGCTCTGACACAGAGAGAGGCCCCCACTTTGTCTGCAGACTCATGATCCCACAGTCATGTGTTTTCAACAGGTCAAGGTTTCCATCAGAGTGCCACTTCCTCACGCTCAGAGTAATAAGAATTATCAAAGTGATAAGGTTCAAGGCACTTTGCTGAGTAGCAACAATTGGTTTAATAACATAAGAATTTGAGCAACAATAGATTTGACTGGCAAAATGTGACATGTTCCCTGTGCAACAAAACAACCAAAAATAACTTTAAACATAATGTCAAAATGAATTTAAAGTTCAACATAAAATAAGTTTGACTTTTTTGGCAACGATTGGTGTTTTGTTAAAGGAGGGGGCTTGAAGTGAAACACTCTGATGTTGAAGCAAGTGTTGCCCATTTCCCTCTCCTCTCCTTAGAATGTAACAAATCGCTCTCTACTGTTAACAGTCTGCTTACAACTGGGCACTGTATTCCAGACGAAGGCCGTTACTAGGCAGCTTTTACACTGCAGGCAAAACTAAGAAGCTGCTAGCATTAAGATACACTTCAAAATACTATGAATGATCGGCAGCTTTAAGGAATTGACCATAACTACATATGAATAAAGTACATATTATACATTTTAAACTAATACAGAAACAATGAGTATGGTGAGGGCCTTTACGAGAGGACGCTTTAGATTTTAACTCGATTTTGATTTATTCATTTTCCTTGAAAAAGCATAAAAGTATGTGTCAGACTATTTCTGTGACTTGAGATTGTAGACTTTGATGCTTTCTTTAAGTCTGTTCTGCTTCTTGATAAGTCTAATGATATTGAACATACCCCGTCCCTCTGTTTTGAGCCACCAGGTGTCTCAGTTAGGTCTTGAACTGCTTCACCCCCACACATTCACAATCCACTATACAACTATGACCTCATATAGATAAGGAACAATCTGAGCAGGTAGAGTCTACTATCACTAGAATGATCACTGAATCTGATTTAGGTATGCTTTGCACTGGTTTGTCAGAATGTATTAATTGTGACCATTGGTTCCAGTTGAGAATATCTTTACTGTCTTTATTGCATCAGCAGCACTGATCTTGTCAAATTCTAGGAACAAATAAAGTTTATGTGCTGATAAAAGAGAATTAGACTGACCAAGGTTCCCACTAGCTACGAATGTGATCTGGTCCACAAAGGATGTTTAACACTTTGCGATAAAAATACCAGTATGATTAAGATTTGGAAAACATTCAGTCAAGTAAATCAACTTGATTTAAATTAAAAAGTTATAAGCCTAATAAGAAGAAACCAGAAGCAGCCGATCTACTGACTTTCCCCAAAGCATTGGCCTCAACATAAACCTCCAGCCTAATCTTAACAGGACAGCTTTTACAATCATTCAATCTATGACAACTCCCTAACTGAAAAAAAGCATCAGAACCAAGGACTGTAAATAGATCTGAACATAATCATGCCAAAAGAATTTTTTTTTAAATGCCATGCAAACTTAAATACACAGCCTTAGCTTATAATGTTTTATTTCAGTAACAAAACCTATATGATAAAAAAAAAACCTGATTTCATTTGAGTTACTACTTTCACATGAGGACTCAGCAGCAGCATCAGCAAGACATCAGACTTGTAAAATCCAGCACAGCTCTTAGCAACCCCGCAAACATGCAGCTACTCTGACAATGAACAGTAATCTCTCACTCTGTTCAATGAGGCAATCCATCATAAAATACTCTAGCGTAAAAACTGGTCAATCAACAATTGTACAACTCATATGCACATGTCAAACAGATCATCGTATAACCAATGCTTTAATGCCTACCTGTCTTTTTACATATAGCCATGGGCTTGCTGTGCTACCCAGCCTGACTTAAGTGATTTCAAAAGTCAAAAAGAAAATACTAGAATCCCTACTGTGACTTAAGGCTAGTACAGACTCCGATCCCTAATTCATAATGCATCGATCATACGTGTCAAAAAACCATTCCTATTGCAAATGTCAAAATGATTTTATTTTATATCAGGTATGAACTGAAGGAAGGTAATGTTCATCGCTGGTGTCTTATGCACAATATGCAGATTAACTCTTGCTCTATTTTGTGTGATTCTGATGAACTTTTCACCGTGACAGAAGTTCAACATGCCAACTCTGCAAATCATTTGCCATATCTTACAGCAACAGTGACAATGAACCAACATTACTTCTGAATGTCTGATAAATTGTCTTTGCATGACTGTCTGCTAACCGGAAATATGTAATATCGTATCATTAAGTTTACATATTAGTTGTGTGATTACTATAAAGCTCGTTTTTTTAATGGTGAATGAGGATCATTTAATCACCTTGCGAGTTGATGCACTGATTACATTTCCTGCTATGACACATGAATCCGCAAGTTGACTTTACATTTCACAATTAGTGGAGTAAGAGAGTCATTTCTGCTCATATGTTGCTTTTAAGTTTCAACACATTGTTGTAATATCAGAATGATGTTGGACAACAGTCAAAGTCTTAAATGAATAACGAATGCTGTAAATAAAATGTAAAAAGGTCCCCAAGCAAATAGACAGTAGTTTTAAGAAATAAACTACAACTTTAAACTTTTGACCTCTCGTCCCAGTAACTGAGCTACTGATGCTACTGCTGTTTAACCACTTAAACACAAACCAAGCAAGCGATAAACACAGTTAATGAGTTTACCAAAGACACACTAACACCACTTGGATCAAATAGGAACATTTAAACCCGGGGGGCCCTGGCTAACATTGAACATTACTGCTCCTATGTGTGATCAAGCTAACAAGTTTCCATGATGTCTGCTGTCTGGATACGTCAGCGTCAGTCATACAAAATGTGAAAACACTCTTACCTGCGAATATGTTACAGGAGGACAAAACAAGATTTGGGTTAAACGATAAAAGCTCTTATGAAACTGTCGACACGTGTCATTGAGAAAATAGCTTAATAACACGTTATCGGGTTAAATTCTGGTGAAGTCTGTCCATGTCAAAGGTAAGTACAACAACGAGTGCGCATGTGCATGAAAACTGAACTGATGTGATTGGTCAGTAGTGGAGATATGTCACGTGTTTATGTCATGACGCCATTGAAGCCCTGGGTTTTGTTCGTCAGGTAGTGTTAAACAAATGTTAACCCGTTAATGTTAGGGCATCAAAAGAAGAAAGTATATTCAATGCAGAAATATGGCTCATTGACATAGCTCATTGAATGTGAAACTATGTATAACCATCAAGTATTATTAATGGTGCAGGGATGTCTACTCGTGTAGTTGACAGGTTTTTTTTGTAAACTAAACCACTCTCATTTAATCTATAGCAAGAAATGTATGATATTTTATATAATTATGATGGGCTTTATACATATCCTCTCCTAATGCAAAGTAAGTAACTAGAATGATACAATTCATTCCCAATTCACAAGAGTGCACTTAAGTACAGTATGTACTTTACCACTTTTATCATTGGCTTTTTAAAATTTAACTTGTTTTCTTTTCCAAAGCTTTTCCAATGAAGCCCCGGGAACAATTTTATACATTATTTTTTAAATGTACCTTTATGAAGATGCCATTTTTTTTATATTCACAATTAAGAAACACAATAAATTAATAATTTAACTGTAATTACATTCATAAAACCTTTATTGAGATAATAATAATATTACTTTAGGGAAGAAAAAAAAAACGAAAAGAAGAAAAGTCCGATAAGTTTATTTCTGATGCGATAAAAAAAAGTTCCACTAAATCACGTTGCTGTGCGTTCCCTCGCGATATCCTGGTCACTCTGTGTGTTGCATTCATGTGGTATCGGACACATCGGGAAAACGAGTTTCCGAATGTAAAATGTACTTGAACGCCTGCTCGTGTCGGAACGACAACTCGTAAACTCGGGAAAACACTAGGTACCCGACTTGACGTCATATTTGTCATCACATGGGGGGGCAATATATGTTGTTAATGTTAAGATACTTTTTTATTAATTTACGTATTGCACATAAACTATTTTCTAAAAATATAACCGACAACAGATATTCACACATCTTCTTCGGACTATCCACGACTTTTTTTTTAAGTTATTACAACAGTCGAACTTTCCGAACTGAAATCACGTGAACGCACTGAAGTCGGAAGAAAGACTTCACAACTCGGAAACTGGGAACATCCGAGGAGAACTTGAATGCAGCATAAGTACCGTAACTACACATCACATATCTCAGTCGCCAACTAAGCTACAAGCTAAGCTAACTAGCTGCGAAGAGTGTCATGTAGTCAACTCTACACTCAAGTTTAAATGAAGACGATTGCAGAGTGATTCAAACATGGATTTAAGGAATATCAAGGACCAGGTAATAAATAAAGCTGTGCAACTTAGCGTTATAAAACTGACTGTTTGTCCCAGCACCAGATGGTGTTAGCAAAATGTTGTGCAAAGTTTGCTACAGGGCTAATTAATGATACATATCACTTGTTATGACAAAATAGACTAAAGACTCAGCTTTATGTTAAAAAAATGATTTGTTTTATGCATGTAGACCCTGCTATAGTGGACATTGTGCTGCGTATTGGATCAAGTCCAAACCCTAACTTAGAAACACTTTTAACATTCAGATTTAAATAGCTCATCTCTGTGGCAAAGCTGAACGCTGTTTGCATCCGACCAATCATCACTACATGCATGTGGCTTTCTCAAATTACCAAGACAAGTGTACTAATGTAATGCTGTACTGTGAATGTTATAAATGCGTCGATACATTGATTCTGAAATCTTAATGGTGTTTACTCAGTCCACACTAAGTGACAAGACTTTCCTCTTTCGGATTAAATGTCTCTTTGAGTTTTGATTATTGTGATCTGTAGTGTTTTATATCCTTTTGTCACTGTGTTGTATTTATATGTATACTTCTTAAACTTGTTCATGCTAATATAAACATATGGGTCTGAAGTAAAGAAAAGAGTAAACCTTGGCCAGTCTTTTCTGAATTTGAAGATAAGATAAGATAAGATATACTTTATTCATCCCAGCAGGGAAATTTAGGTGTTCCAGCAGCCAGCATACATACAAACACACAACACATATATACATACAAACATAAATGAAATGTATTCCTAAGATAGTTTATTTCTTAAGTCAAATAAATGCCAGTGCATTAGGGTTTATGTTTAACGTGATGCCCTTAACTTAAGTGAAGCAGGTTGCACCATCAACTAGGTTTAATACTTGAGTTTATAGTATGGATGATTTCAGAGTCATTATGTGTTATAGAACTAAATCCATCAAATCTATCTTTCAGTCTCCATTGGTCCAGGCTATATTCAGCCGAAATGCAGAAGAAGTGACATTTCTGTTGAACCATAACGAAGATGTCAATTCACTGGTAATAGTACCCCTTAATAATTCTGTCATCATTTTGGTGGATGTGTGGAGGAAACTTAAATGCAGACTTGCATTGTACTTGTACAAAGGATTCAGCCATTAATCCCTCCTGTCCGTGTTTTAACTTTGACCTACAACTGTAATAACTGTCATCAATTTATTTTCTTTTAGGACCAGGAACAAACCACACCACTTCATGCTGCTGCTTATTTGGGTGATGTCCACATTATGGACCTACTTATTACTTCAGGTAGAAAATCATTTGAAATAACCTTTGTCATTTTTCAAAAATAAGAATGAAGCCTATTATCCACTTTATGCTTTTTTATTTTTACAGGTCAGCCTTTAAACTAAAGCCTGGCATACACTGTTTAAATACGATTGTTTAAAATTCATGGCAGAAGGTCAGCTCACTGATTTCTGCCGTAGTTTCTTTCATGATAGGGGGGTAAAACAGATTTAACAGGCATGCCTGTTGTTGCCATGGTGATTTCAGACGCTGAGAGTTATTTTGTGCAAGTACGATCTGGAAAAAAAAAAGTTTCAGAGTCGGGAAATTGACTCGTAGCTCTGCTCTCACTGTTCAGTTGTGTCAGAATTCATCCAATCGGTCGTGAGCAGCAGATCGGGCCGTGATCCGTTGTCATACCTCAGTGTACACTGCACTGACGCCGGACGATCGGACTGAAATTTGACCCAACTTCAAAATTCGTCTTACGAGTCAAAAATGTATGGGTCTAAATTGGACTGAAATCACACAGTGTACGCTCAGCTTAATAAGTACAATACATGAAAGAGGGCTACATAGATAGAGAAACTGAAATTTACCCAAGACACTGAATAAGTAAAGCCTATATTTGCTTACTTCTACAGGTGCATATCTCAACGCTAAGGATCAGGGATTGCTGACTCCTTTACATCGGGCTGCTGCCTCAAGAAATGAAGTATTTACCCTTTGAAAATAACAAAGATAGACTTTGTTCTTTTAGGGATTGACCTCCAGAATTAACTTCAACCCTTTGAATTTTGTCATTTCCTTCAGAGAGCTGTGGAGCTGCTACTAAAGCACGGAGCAGAGGTCAACATTCGGGACAAGTTTTGGCACACACCTTTACACATGGCAGCTGCAAACTGGGCTACAGGCTGCGCCTCAGCTCTGATACCACATGTGTGCAGCCTGGATGTTGCCGACAGATCAGGAAGGACACCACTGCATCATGCAGCCCACAGCGGCCACGCAGAGGTAAATATCATTTTATTTTCTATTAAAACAAGCTAATGATAGTTTTTACAACACAACATTTCTTACATAAGAAAATATGAAATTAAATTTGCTTTAGAAATTGATGATGACGGGGATATTTCGGGGCATTCACAGTTGTTGCGGCAGCATGGATAAAGGATTGGGTCTTATTATGAATTGATAGTTTTAAACAATATCTTGTCCTCCAATGATAAAAGTAAATATGTTTTCTTGATAGATTTTTACACAAAATGTTGCTTTCCACCAATGTTTTGTGCAGATGGTGGGCTTGCTCCTGAGCAAAGGTGCCAATGTGAATGCCAAAGACAAGAAGGAAAGGCAGGCCATCCACTGGGCTGCATACCTTGGTAAGGGGTGTTTTATGTTGTCAGTCTTTTTGATGAATGATACAATGAGCAGATGTCATAAAGCATAAATGTATAACATCAGCAAAAGGCTAACAAGATACAACCAAGAGAAAACGGACTCTGAAAAGTATAGGTGGTCATTACTGTCAGAACATACAAGTTGACACTTTTTTGGGGGATACTGTTCAAGGGATAGAACAACGATATATGTATGTGTATTGCTGGGGCCGTTTATACTTTTTGTGGACTAAAAACAATCTTTTAGGTATAGAAATCACATAATTTGATGTTTTATTAAACAGGTCACTGCCACGAAAAGCCTGAACACTCTGAACACTTTGCATACAGGCCAGCAAGAAAGACTGGTCTCCTTGGATATGTTGTGGCTAGAAGATGGTTGAAGGACATTTCTTTTCTTTCAGGACATGTTGGAGTCGTGAAGCTGCTGTTGTCACATGGCGCGGATGTGATGTGCAAGGACAAACAAGGTTACACTCCACTCCATGCTGCAGCTGCTGGTGGACAGTTGGATGCGGTCAAATATCTGTTGAAGCTGATGGTGGAGGTAATGTGGCTAAAATAATAATATCATTATAATGAATGATTATAGCTGCATTGTTTTTAATGCAGTGTGCCTTCCATTTGGGGCTATTGTATTAAATGTGCTTGTTCTTGCTGCAGAGGGTTGGTCAGAGAATCAAAGAAGATCCATGTCCAAGATACCCTGTCCTTATCTACTGATTTGACTCTTAATGGAACCACGATTTACAAAGTGAACATAATGCTGTATTACCACAGCCTTGAAACTACCTATCTAGGCTATAAGAGAAATAGGGACATTTTCTCCTCTCCTTCTGTACAATCAGACTCATTTTTTGCAAAAGGTGGAGTCACCTTCTGTTGATCATCAGAAAGAATGCAGGTTAAAGGCTATTGAGTTGAGTTCTATCCACTTCTTATACACAGTCTCAAAAACACATCATATACCTTCCTCTTGATTTTGAGAAAGCCAAAACTTACAAGCCTATCTGCTTCTCCTTTCCTGCCCGTGTGTCATCAGCAAAGTCACTCATCTCTTAACATCGTTATTATCGTTAGCTGATCAATGAGGCTCCCCATGCTTTCAAATTTGCAGACATGCTTGATTTTATTTTCACCTGTTGTTTTTTTTTTCCTCCTCTGTCTCAGACTGATGAACCCAACGTGTTTGGGAACACAGCGCTCCACATGGCCTGTCACACGGGGCAAGATGCCGTGGCCACTGAGCTGGTGAATTCCGGCTCCGACATCAACCAACCGAACCACTACGGCAGCACGCCACTGCATCTGGCCGCCGCCTCTGCCAGCGGGGTGCTGTGTCTAGAGCTGCTGATCAACAACGGTGCTGACGTGAACGTGCAGGTTATGAGTTTGTTTCTTATTAAGTGGTTCAAATAAAAGCAAATAAAATAAACCTGTATTTAAAGAGTGAAGTCTCAATGGTGTTATCTACACATAATAACTTTGCCTACTTTTTAACCTAATTTGTTTCCATTTTCTTTGTTTACAGAATAAAGAAGGGAAGAGCCCTTTGCATATGGCTGCTATGCATGGGCGCTTCACAGGCTCCCAGATTGTAATCCAAAACGGTAAGATAAATTACAAAACAAGTTTAAACTATCCACAGGATCCTCTTGAACATATTATTTATTGCTCATAAGACTCTGACTGTTTACATCAGAGCATGCTCTCAATGACATTGCATCTATTTTTACCCTCTTTACACAGGTGGGGAGATTGACTGTTCTGATATATTTGGAAACACTCCTCTTCATTTGGCTGCCAGATATGGCCAGGAGTTACTGATAAGCACTCTGCTGACAAATGGTGCTGACAAGACCAGGTATGTCTGTCTAAACCCGAGACTGTGAAGTTTCCTTGCTGAATGTTCATTCAATATTAATATAGCATGTTAGCTGTACATAGAAACTTTAAAACACCAAGGAAGTCCCTTGATTGTCAAAATGCATCAAGAAAATTTCTTTTTTTTGTTTTCACACTTAATGTCCAACTAAATACAGATATTTCCAACTCTGAAAGTTAAATGTTCTTGTTATGCTCTCTAAAGACAGGGAGTTAATGGGATGCTACCGCTACATTTGGCAGCACTCTACGGGTTTCCAGACTGTTGTCGGAAGTTACTGTCCAATGGTGAGAACCCTCGATCTGTTCTTTCTTTTTTTACACTTTGGTAACTGACACAAAGCGAGGTGTTCCGATTTTAAAAGCATTATTGTTCTGATCCTTCAGGCCAGTTTTACATCATGCCTTCTCAGACATCATCGGCTGGCTTTGATATTAATACGGTGGACGAACATGGGAGGACCTGCCTGCATGCTGCTGCTTCTGGAGGGTGAGTTTAAACACAAACACACATATTTCAGTTTCCATATTTGGTCCTTACAGATTGAGCCACTGTCACCCCCACATTGAGGTGGTGGCTATATCTGATTGGTTAACTTGTTTTAGTATTTAGAGATTAAACACCAGATGATCACTGGAGCAGGGAGAGATGGGGAAGAGGAAGAGAGAGAGTAACATGAATGAATGAATGAATGATAGGAGTAAAAAACAAACTTTGTGCTTGAGCTCACGCTGAGCTTCATTGCTTCACTTTACATAGAGAAAACATATTTTTATCAGTAAACTGATATATGTAACTATTTATCATAGTTTATTTATATTAATATAGACTAATATTTAATAGCCTATAAGGCTGTATGAATGTTTGTGTTTTCTTCATGTAGGTATCCTTTTAAGTTATTTATTAAACATGAACAATAAAAAATAATTGTATTCTATAAAGTTCTGCAATAGTTGATATTACAACAGTTTTATAATTTCAAATTGTTAAAAGTTTTTAATCTTGTTAAACTCCACTTCATGTCTGGTATAATTCATTATGCATCACTGTTTTTTGCCCTGTTAAGAAAGGTGAAAACTTAAATCTAACATGTAAAATCCCCACTGTTCATAATCCTGCTGTTACAGATGTAAATCAGCTGCTTATTTAAAGCTTACTCTACAACAGGCAATGCCTAGTGGGTTTGAAACCTTTAATATACAGTGTGTATAAATACATATATATATATATATATATATATTTTTTTTTATCTTACTTACTTACTCCCTTATGACATTAAACAGAATACCTGTCGGTTGATCAAACGAGATTTAAGAATGACGTTTGTGTTTGAGAAAACTGATCAGCATAACGCACAACAGTCTGAGTCTTAATTCATCCAACAGAAATAAATTAATGGAAAAATGTTGAACACATTTATTGAAAATGAAAGTAACTGTTTGTTGCAGCCCTAAAATCTGTACTTCTTCATGTCTTTATGTGTAATAGGAACATTGAGTGTCTGAACTTGCTGTTGAGTAGTGCAGCTGACCTGGATGTCAAAGATAATTTGGGAAGGTAAGCAGTGGTGAATATGTGGAGCTAAGAATTCCTCTCTGCTTTTGTACCTGATATCACAGCTTTCTGTCTCCTGTTGCACCTGGTAGATCTCCTTTGCACTACGCTGCAGCTAACAGGAACAGCCAGTGCACAATCTCTCTGGTGAGAGCCAGTGCTGAGGTCAATGAGCTGGACCTGACGGGCTGCAGCGCTCTACACTACGCTGCTGCTTCACACACTTTTTGTGGGTGAGTATTTGCCTTTGACTCTTTTTACTATCAGTTTAACAGGGCGGCATCCAGAGGACATTTCTTAACTGATTCCAGGGAGTTTTATACGTTTGATTTCTTTCTTTCACAGAGGGGAAACAAACTCAGGGCCTGATTACAGCAAGGAAAGTGATCACGAAGCCTCTCTGTAAGTCCCATATTTATCATGTGAAAAATTGTATCATTTTATTTAGGATCAAATGTGTCTTTATATTTTAGTTATAAGATCCACTGTAATCAGTAGTTATCAAAATGTAGAGGTCATGTTGGAATATGTGTTGGTAAAACTGCAGAGTTATTAAAAGTGAAATCAGAGACCACAAAAGACGACATCATTTAAATCTGTGCAACTATCAGACCTAACAAGAAAGGTAAAATGTATACTTTCATTACTTTAGAAGATAACAAAATATGTAAGACTCTTTGTTAATAGTTTAGAATAAAATATTTACATGAAATACTTTTAAAATTACCGCATCAGTCTGAATGTAAGACGACCCTAATTCTAGGACAACCCCCTTTTCAAGACTTTTTCTTTTTAGAAAAAATACTTTTTTTAAGAGCAAATCTTGTAATTCGCTTACTTTCTTTCTCCTATTTTTCTCTGGTTCTGTCTTCTCTCTCCATCCTCCTCTCTTCCTCCTCTTTGCTGTCTGGGAAGAAATCCACATTTAATAAAAAGCTAATTAATACACTTTTCTTTAGTAAAATCATTGTGGATTCGACTGCAATAAATGTGGGGAAACGGAAGCAGCCTTTGCATTATATTTTAGTTGTCACCTGACTCTCTCTCTCTCTCTTTCTCTCTCTCTCTCTCTTAACTCCATCCTGCTGTTTCACACTTACCATTTCTTTCAAGGGAAACCCTGTCTTTTATTCATACCAATATGGTAAATTATTTGGTACTCGTATGAAACAGATGCAAGGACATTACACAGACAAATTAATGAACAGACCTTTAAGTTTATTTCCCAGAAAAAAATGGGAGTAAATTAGAAAAAAAAATACTACTTTGACAACCCTTGGTTGCTAGAAGACAAATAAAACCCTGACAGAATTCTTGGTCCTCTTCTCTGTGTTCAGGTGTTTGGACTACTTGCTTGATAATGGGGCGAACCCGACTCTGAAGAACAGTAAGGGTTACAGTGCCGTCCACTATGCAGCTGCTTATGGGAACAAACAGCACTTGGAACTGGTCAGACTTTTATTTTTTTTTATATGCAGTAAAAGAAATACCATTTCATGTTCCGATTTTGAGGTGTTTTATTCTCTCACTTTTGCAGCTCCTGGAGATTTCCTTCAACTGCCTGGAAGAGGTTGAAAGTAATATTCCAGTCAGTCCTTTGCACTTAGCTGTGAGTAGCATGTGGTCACAATTAATGCACAGTAAAGGCATGACTTCATTAAGATAACATGTTTTGCAGACAGTTGATTCTTCTATTGTGATGAATTCTGCTCTTCCAGGCATATTATGGCCACTGTGAGGCGCTACGTTTGCTGTCTGAGACCTTAGTTAGTCTGGATGTGCGGGACATTGAAGGAAGAACCGCCCTTCACCTGGCCGCTCAGCGAGGTTATGCCACCTGTGTGGAGGTGCTGCTGGAGCATCAAGCCTCCTACACGCTGAAGGAGCGCAGGCACAAGTGGACTGCTCTCCATGCTGCAGGTGTGTGTTTGTGTGTGTGTATATGTGTGTGTTGAAGCCCGATAGGTTTGAGGAACCAACTTAAGAAAGAACTTTAAAATATACAGTAAATATTTGGTTTTAGTTTTGACTGATGGCTGATGGATGCTTTGGAAGGGTGCTTTAATGAGATGTTGAGCCAATGTCTGTGTAACTGATATTTTTATCTTGATGTTTCTCCTTTTCCCTTCCTCATGTGCAGCTGCTGAGGGCCAAATGGACTGTCTGCTTTTATTGGTCAACAGAGAACAAAGTGCTGACATCATCAGCAGTCCAGATACTCAGGGACAGTGAGTCATATTTTGTATTATTTGATTTGTTAAGCAGAGAGAACTCCCAAGGCTAGCGGGGAGCCTTGACGTTATTGTAGTATTGATTGAGAGCCCCCTGGTGGAGGAATCCATGTATTGTATCTTTAAGTCAACATATTGTAGAGATGTGATCGCAAATTTAAAATTACTTCCAGAAATGTCGAATGCAGCCAAGTTACCCCATGAAAGTCTGACTTGAACATAAAATCCTTCTCTGAGTGGTAACACAAGTTTGTTCTCTGTCATTTGAAGGACCGCTCTCATGCTGGCAGCTCTGGGACGCCACACTGACTGCGTCCACATCCTGTTGGAGAAAGAAGCAAAGGCTGATGCTGCAGACAAAAAGGGCTTCACAGCATTACACAGAGCTGTAAGTGTATTTGCTCTTCTTATGGTTAAACATGACCTGATGTCAATTTAGCACAGTGCTGGATGGATGTGGGTCTATATGTGTGTTTCCCTCTCATATCATATCATGTGTCCTCCCCTGTGCAGGCCATGTTGGGGAGTGAGGACTGTGTTTCTGCTCTGCTGGAACACGGGGCCTCAGCGCTCTGTAGAGACTCTCAGGGAAGGACCCCGCTGCACCTCGCAGCTTCACTCGGTCACACAGAGCTTCTCAAAACTTTGCTAAAAGCTGCTATTAAAGCTGACCCGCTGGACTCCATGTTGGACTTCAGAGGCTTCATGCCCACACATTGGGCTGCATACCATGGTGAGGAATCACTGCAAGAGTTCAAGTCAACCACATAGTTTTTTTTGTTGTTGAATGAAGCACACATGGAAATAAATTAAGACAAGTTGTCTAAGGGCGCGGTCACACTGGCCAAAGGAACTGGACTTTAGGGTTGAAGCGTGCTTGGGCAAGGTACGGATGGCCAGTGTGACCGCGCCCTAAACTTGTATGAGTAGTTGTGTAGAGTGTACTCGTAGAATGACAGCAGCTCAGTCTGTCTAACCGTCTTTTATCCTCCGCATCATTTTAGCAATTGAGAACTTTCTCTCTGTTAAACACTTTGTGACGTAAAAAAATACTGTAACCATAATTTTCCAAAGGTTTCATATTAACCATTTGTCCACTGGATTGTTCTTGCAGGACATGAGGGATGTTTACACATTTTACTTGAACACAAACTTTTAAGCACCCAGGAAGGAAACCTTTTCACTCCCATGCACTGTGCTCTGTGAGTAGATTGAAATGCTCATTTTGTATATGTTAATCAAGTAACATCATTTTAGCTTTTCAAAATGTAACAACCCTGTTCCTCCTGCACAGAGTTAATGGACATGACGTTGCTGTTGGACATCTATTGAAGACGATTGGTCCCCAAATTGTCCATGTTAGTGATGCCAAAGGAAGGTGGGTTAAGCACTTAATAGTTTTTCATAAAAGCTTTATGTCATGTGACTGTTTTTTTATCTTTATTCACACTTAAGTCTAGATAAGGTAATGACTTTTTTTTTTTTTTTTTTTTAATTGAATTGTTGCTAACTTTTTTTTAACTTAACTGTAATTTTTGATGTCTTGAATAATACAAGAAACCATAATGACAGTGACATGTTGCAGGAATACAAATGTATACACCTTTCATAGCTGGAAGAATGATTCTGACAGAACAGTATTTTCATGTTGAGAGGTCCTGCACATTCTGTATTTCTGTTTTGTTTGTTGTATGGATTCAGGACGCCGTTGCATGCAGCTGCTTATTCAGGAAATGTCGCTGGGCTTGAGCTGGTCCTGGCCCAGACAGTAGATGTCAATGTTGTGGACCATAGCGGATGCTCTGCTCTGATGGTTGCGGCAGACTGTGGACAGACGAGGGCTGTCGGTAAGTTGCTGTAACTACTGTGCTCTTCGTCTTAAAATGTGTTTCTTTGATTGACGACAACGTTGGATACTTTTTAGCTCAAGAAGAGGAAAACAAATATCTGAGACTGAACATTAAGTTATTTATTTTTTAAATGTCTTCTTCCTACAGGTGGGTATTGTTGTTCTGACCCTCACACTCCTCACTTTTCTGTTCCTCTATTGCATTGACTTGAAGTTACTCCAACTGAAAACACAACTTAAATGTTTTAAATCTATAGGCCTGTGTTTGCTATGAATGTATTATTTTCTGCATTTCAGAGTTCCTGCTGCACAAAGCAAAGCCAGACCTGACCCTGGTGGATGTCAATCATAACACTGCCCTTCACTTAGCCTGCATCAAGGTCACATACACTTATACACATGCATGTGCTGCATGCATGCAAGAGTACAACAACTGTAGCATGTGTGTAGCAGCAGTAATGTGACAGCTGCCAAATAATGTGATAACCTACCGAAGTATGCTAACATCGTCGTTGATAAAGTGGTTCAAAATGACATCAGTCATGTTTACTTAAAAATATGTGATTGAACCTGTAATATTATCAACAGTTACCAACTATGCAATAATTTTACCAGTTAAAATGTGATAATTTGGTGTTATTACACTGAGTCCTTGTGGAATTCACTTTATTAATTCAGATTAAAAGGGCAGATTTGATTACATTTGTAGTCTCGATACACTCCATTGAGAACATGTGTCATCTTAAGTAAGATTATAAAAATAGTGCTTTACACGTCTTGACTTCTAACAATGTGTTTGATTCTGCAGGGTCATGAGATGTGTGCCCTGTTGATCCTGGGAGAGATCAGCGACTCTTCCCTCATTAATGCAACAAACAGCACTCTTCAAATGTGAGTTTTCTCTTCAGCCTTGGCTGCTACATTCATGCTGTCCATTGGGGAAAAAAACTCTTGAAGTTTGAAATAATGAGCGTTGAGTTGAAAAATAAGACAATTAAATGAAAGGAATGAAAATAAAATAATTATTCTTAAGGAAAAAGTCATTATTCTTTCATTGAACTCCCGACTCTCATTGTTTAGTGGGACTGCGGAGCATGTCTTTAAGGTCGTTGTGATTGGAGCTGCAGGCCATCCAAGATGCCACTGAGTCTTAGTCCTGTGTTTTCTAGTTTATTTTCAAAAATGGAGTATAAAAAGGAAATGCATTGTGAAAATGCAGGTGAATATTTATTTACTAAGAGTGGATCAGCTGTATGTTTTGTACCTCAACAAGCCTCCCTGACATGAACATGCTGAGCATCTTTCATTATTGGCTCTGTCATCATCGGCCCCAGTAAACCGGCATATGGATATTTAATATGATTGTATTCCCTCTGAGTGTTCTGTAATAGATCATGTCTGTCTCCGTCATACAGGCCCCTTCACATTGCAGCGAGGAAAGGCCTGGCAACTGTAGTGCAGGTGTTACTGAGCAGAGGAGCAGCAGTCATGGCTGTCGACGAGGAAGGTAAATCATGATTGTTCAATATGATACAAAGACAAAGAGTATTATTGCCAAAAGGAAAAAACTGTTTCTGAACAACACCTTAAAGGTAACTGTTTGCCTTTTGACCCTCTGCAGGCCACACACCGGCGTTGGCCTGTGCCCCGAACAAGAACGTGGCAGACTGCCTGGCCCTGATCCTCTCCACCATGAAGCCTTTCCCCCCAAAAGAGGCCAGCGCGGGTGCAGTCTCCCACTACAACTCCATCCTGAAGAACTGCGGCATCACTGCCACCTGTGGGTCCAATGGTAACATGTGTCATGCCTGAGTCGAGTGCCAAGCGGGCACTGATGGCTGATGGGGTGTTTGACGGAGTGAAATTTCATCCTAGTGTACCTTAAACCCTCACACATATACCACACACAAGTAGAAGTCTCCAGGGACACGTGTGGACATGCATAGCACTATGGCATTTGTACATGTGTGTCTGCATGTACTCAATATACTCTTGCACCAGTAGCATTGATTGCTTCTTTAAAACCTAGTCTTACACGTCATAAATAGTAGCATACCTCTAAGATTATCCTATTTTTCATGTGAGTTTAGTTTAGCACATATATTTGTTATCTAAATGAAGTACTAACCATGAGATGTGAAAGTTTTATTATAGGCACACTACAAAAAGCCTCTCTACACTTGAACGTGACGAGTGCAAATATACTCAGATGATGGCATGTTTAATACGTTTGAGTGTGTCTGCAAGTGCTGCTGTGCATTATAGACGAAGCTTCTTAATGTATTTACGTACTCTTACAGGTGCTGTAAACCTTTTATGCAATAATGAGACTCTGATTTTCTTATCCCGTTCTGAGAGTAGCAGACACTACAAAGATATAAATAACCTTATTTTACTTACATTATCACCTTTTACCTTGGTCGCATTTCAGTTCAGCTAAAGGAGCAGTTACAAGCATGGGTATATTTGAAGTAAGAGAAGAAACAGAGTCTAGTGTAAATTGTTTTTCAAATGAAGTTGTTCTTTTACTTGTATTATCTTGAATCCCAAATGATTGAGAACTTACCTCAGGCCACTGTGGATGCAATAACAAGCACAATTTGAGCTTGACATTATGCTACAAATGAAAGTTATGTTTGAGTGAAATAAGCCAGAAATGAGGAAAGGGGTTTAAATAAATGAATATGTATTGATATGAACAGTGAAGATGCAAAGGGAAAATCTCCCCAGCTTTGAGCTCTGTTCTTGGTACATGTTACTTTTCTGTAAGTCTGCAACTACAGATTCATTTAATGTCTGACTGCTTGATTCTTTTTCTTGTCATGATAGCCCAAAGTGATGTCTTTAAGAAGCTGTTTTTTTAGCAGTTCAAAACCAAACCCTTTTTAATGTATACAGATACAAGACTAATGAAATCCTCAAATCTCTAATATTTAAGAAGCTGTAACCAGATAATATCTTTCCTTTTTCAGATGGTGAAAAAGTTGGCAGTGCCTGCAAAATAAGGTTTCCTTTAATCGTTGTTTTACTTGTTATCAAAATAAGCACAATATGCCTTTCTTGGTACAAAGCTGTCACTCTCTCTCTCTCTCTTTTAATATAAAGCTTTTATAAATGGAATTGTACATTAAGTGTTTTATCTTCGAGCTGTATACACACAGACTTTAATGTGTTCTCCCAGTAATACCTGTTGTATTTCCTAAAGTGGCTTTAAAGATTTGCACTCTGACATTGAAGTTTACATTTTACGGTAGGATCTCCTTTGGCTTATGCAAATAAATGATAAACCTTCTAGTCCATTCAAAGAATGCAACTTTCAGACAAGTGAAAGACACCATTTAATTTTAAGCATTTCAATGGTTCCTTTTGATGAATCAAGTTTTAAAGTGAGGTTTTTCATTTCTGAACACAATTAGACGTGAAATCCTTTGAACAATGTTTGCAGAATTCGCTCTGAAGATTGTCATGTGAACTAACTGAGGATCTTCTGTTCGTCTTAACTCAGATTTCAGGATGATACTCACAACTTGAATATTCTGTACGACAGAAGATAAATAAATGATCTCCATTTAAAGAGTCCTTTCATTTGTTTCTTTCTTTCCATCTCCTGTTGTGTAAACTTATCATCTCATAGACAGTAAGCATAAAAATGTTGAATTCAACTGTTTTATTATTAATGAGGCATTTACAATATTTTTAAGAAAGGAGACGACAAGTGGATGTGACATGGTGGAGTGGTGTAGATAGATGTATGGTGTTGTGTAGGGGTAAAAGAGGTACTAAGTGAATGTGAGAGTAGGGTAGGGCTAAAGGCGGGGAGAAGTGTGGGAGGCGTGAATGGAAGGTTTACCACTGCCCAGCCTCTTGACAAGCTGCACCCTCCTCCTGTCTCTTGTCACAGTTGCTGCTTATTTTCTTGTGAATCCAGTTCCAGAAGCCGCCTGTCTCCCTTTTCTCCTCTCCCTGTTCTGCCTGAGCTGAACTCCCTGCAGCCTCCTACTCCTCCTTTTTCTCTACCTGTCCTGCAGCCTCTTCCACCTCAATGCTGCATTTTTGCATCTTTTTGCCCCAGAAGCCTTGCTTCTCCATTTTCTGTCGAAGCTCCTTAAAAAGTAAGGAATAGTTCAAAAACAAACTCACAAATCTGAAAAAACAAAAAAACTAATTAGTGTGCCTTACTTTAAGGGACACCTTCCTCCGACACCCAGCATGAATTTGCTGCAAGTCAAAATCTTGCTGGGGGTTGCACTCTGCCCTGAACATTTTCAGTTGGTTATCAAAGGCAGTTTTTGTCTTTTCCAGTTCTTTCATCCAGAATCCAATTTATTTTTCTCTCTCCAACTTCTGTGCATGAAGATTTTCTGAGTGAAGAAAATTTGTTATCCCTCTGCAGGATATTTTCCTTTCTCATGTTGTTCTCATCCTGGCTTGCCTCTGTCTCTGTAGCCTTTAAAGCTGTTTTCAAATCTTCAAAGATTTTATTAGCCAGGTGAATCTTCCCGTCCAGAATCATATTTAAAATGCTGGTTTTTGTCACCAGTTTTATGTTTTCTTTTTTCAGTTTATTCATCTGCAGCACCAGGTGGCTATTTTCAGAGGATAGACTCAGATTATCTTCATCAGCAGCATAAAGAGCTTTTATGAGAGATTCCTTATCCATGCTGTAAGGCTCTCTTCTGTGTGCTCCATTAGTACTCTTGGTTCTGTTAGTTTGAGCCGGACTCAACACCTTTAAGAAAAAAATATACATTTTAGCTAAAACCTAAAGTCCTTAAACAAGTCCTAACCTCATTTGTAAAACATTCAGATTTTCTAAGCAGCAACACCAAATTATCACAATATTCCAATCAAAATCCTGTATTCAAAATAGATTTTCATGGAATTTATCGAAGGGTTATACAGTAAGTCAAATATATCACATTGACAGAAAAGCTACTGGAATTGGCATTTTGGGTGACTTTATAAATACCTTATGAACTATTGGTAATTAAGTCCAGTGTTATTTATTGAATACATATAAGTAGCCTAGTGGTGTAGACAGCATAACATGAAATGACACTCTACAAAGAACTGTCATTGTACTTCAATACAGCACTTGAGTAAGGGTACAAAGTTTATTTCCAACCTCTATCCATCCTCAGTTTTAACTATTGAAGATACTTTAATCACTTCACTAATAATTAAGTCTGTTATATTTTGAATATATATAAGCCTATTGCTGACTTTTTGAACATCTAAAAGAAGAATTAATTTTTGACAGATTCATTCAAACAGTTTGGAGGCTAAATGAATTCCCTGATTATGAACTCGTTTATTTTGTTTAGACAAACTTATTCAAACCAAAATTCAAGAATAAAATAGTAATATGGCTTCTGTTAAAACTCGATGCTGAATAAAATGTTGCCAAAAAAATGCAATTGTCTGAAAAAACAGTCTCACCTTGCGTCTCTGCCTATATCTTCTTTCCATGATGAAAGGACAAAGATCACTGACTCAAGAGGAGCAACTCTGTTCTCATTTGTGTATAAAATGTACATAACCAAACAACAACAGGGAAAAACATGAAAAGAGACCACGGGTTAAGAGGATTCTTCTAATAATGATAAAACCTTCAATAATGTTATTTGGTCTCTTTTCAATAGGAGCCTATATTTTAAAAAATCACCTAAAAAAATCACTTTTTATTCACATTTAGAGAAATATTTGTGAACTTTGTCATATTTACTTTTGTGAATAAAAATGTAAGATAATTTCATTGGCAAATATAAATGTTAAATATTATATATAGATGTTGAATGTTTTATCTAAATGTTAAATGTTATATATAAATGTTAAAAATACATGTCCTGATTCTATAAGACTCTCTATAAAATGTCACAATTTAACAATGACACACAATAATACATGATGAAAGTAATTATGCATATATTTGAATGTTTCTTTTTAATAGAAATTCCTCTCGATAAGTTTACATCAAGAGTAAACCCTGTTACCAGATATGAGGTAGTTCATGTAGTATCTGCAGGTAGCCTGTAGAGGCTGATAAAGATGTAAGATTACTTGCTGCGACTGCAAGCCTTTTTGTCCTCTCTCGGTTGCTGTATCTGGTCCAGGCTGCACCGGTGAATTGCTGGTCCGCCTTCAACATAACCGTGCAGACATCCACGGTGCAGAGTTATTATCTGTGTAGTGAAAAATGGCGAACGTGGTGCTGGAGTACAGGGCTTCTGCCGGGGACTCCGACCCACAGAGTCGCCCTGTTCTGATTATTGGACAGCAGACTAGCCTACAGCAAGTCAACTGGAGCCAAATCAAAGGAAAACTGCAGCCAGCCGTGAGCAAAGAGGTAAAATTATGAATGAAAATGATAGTTGGATGAATGTAAGGTTTCCGCTTCGTTAACCTCGGTGAGCTAACACTGCTAGCTGAATCACAACACGAAGAATAAGCTCTCAAGCACCGAGCGACGAGGTACATCACATAGTTTTACAATTAATCTACGCGCATGTAAATGAAGAGGTGTTTTTGTTTGTATTAGTCGGTAAGAAAGGTAAATTATAAGGCCGATTTTGTTGGATGAAATAACATTTTCTCATGCGCCAAGTTAAAAAGCTGTCTGGAACAAGCTGTTCTATTCAGGCTGTTGTTACATTAATCAACACAAAGCAATGAAATATGTTTGAATTCAGTCACTGTGGTCGATTTCCTGGTTCTAATAGTAGGTTAATATTTTTTAAAAATTAAAAATAAAATAATTAGAAATAAATAATGTGTTTGCCGTGGAAGTACTTAAACTCAAACTGTGTTTTATGTTGTTCATGCTTCAGTGGTCACGCCCAGCCTAACACACTGTCAGGGTACATGATGCAGATGATAGCAGTGTGCTGGACTGTCGTGCAAAGTCCTCCTTAATAATTGTGCAATGCTGTCAGCCTTTATATTAAGAGAGTCTGGAGAGAGAGAAGGAAGGGGTTTCAACAGGTCCTCAATATTCTCTGGCAATGATTACCCAACATGATTGTTTTTTTAATATATTCATTTAAATATAACTTCAAACTTCATCCTGCATTTGGTAGTCAGAAGTCTGTGTGTAACGATAATATAGTTTGAAAGATGTTCCTGGAGTATGGGCAGCAGATGAGAAAAACTTGCTAATATTCAGGTATGCAAACACTGTAGATAATACTAGGATTTGAATTTAGGATTATTTGATCATCTTTTAATATAACATAAAATTATTTGTTTAATCTACAAGATGTCAAACAATTGGTAAAAAAAAAAAAAAAAATGGCCCTCAAACTTTTGAAAACTCTATGTAACAACTTCATCTTGCTTGTAATGGCAATTTTGCTTGATAAATGACTTTTATTCTAACAGAATCTGATAAACTTTTTTTTTTGTCAAATAAACTAATCCATCCACTAATGGCTCTCGTGTTTTCTCAGGTCTGGCAGGCGGCTCTCGGTGCTTTGAAGCCAAACCCCACAGACAGCTGCCCTCTGTACCTCAACCATGCTGCAGTGGCCGCACTTCCTTCTCGGGTTAGCCGGCACAACAGCCCGTCTTCTGCCCACTTTGTGTCCCGACTGGTCCGTTCCTGCCTGCCTGGAGGAAACAACCGCTGCATTGTGGTCGGTGTCCCCTTCAGAATTTAGTGTGTTCTTTTATTTCACATTGAAGTTAAGCATCCTCTCATGGGGTCATTTTCTCTCTCACAGTTCAGAGACGTCTTTAGTGACAGAACAGACCAGCTATTTGATAATTGATAATTGTGTGACTACTTCCAAGAGTCCTTTTGCATTTAAATCTGGCTCATCCAGTGGAGAGACAGTTTTGAAAGAGGGTAAGCTCAATAAGCAAGCAGCAGTAGCTTTCTGTGACACATCCCATAACTATCTGCAGCTACCAGTTAACAACCTTACTTTAAGTGTTTCCTGGTCACTAACACAAAGCAGGTTATCAATGGAGATACAACAATAATAAATATTAATAAAATTGATCAATGGCTTACTATAAAACTAGTGATAGTTGGGGAGCTACCTGAGTTGCCACAGCAGGTGTCTGTACCTGCCGTGACTACAAAAACTCAAAAAGGCACAGCAGCACTGAACTTCCTGAGTGTCCTCAGGAGAAACAACCTCAATTAAAAGCTCTTTGTAACCTTTAACTGCTTCACTATAGAGGGTGTGCTGACATGTACTTCCTTACTGTGTGGTATGTAGGCTACTCGTCAGCTGATTTAAAAAAAAAAAAAAAAAAAACTTTACAGAAGGTCATTGACACAGCACAAAAAATCATCAGCTGCCCCCTTCCCTCACTCCAAGACATTGCAAATACCCGCTTACTCTCCAGAGCTACAAACATTAAAGATTTCCCTCACCCTGGATACCACCTGTTTGACCCCCTGCTCTCAGGCGCCACAGGTCACTAGAACAAGTTTTTTTTCCCAGAGGCCAGTCACACTCCTTATCAGCATAAATGCAGCTGTATTACTGTCTCACACAAAACCTTCTTGACATCGTTTCTACTCAACAATAACTACCTGGGATTGTGCTCTTATCAGAATCTGAAATACTTTATTATACCCAGAGGGAAATTCGATAACTATGGACTGTGATTTCTTATGACTTCTGCTCTTTAGATCTACCATTTATTACTTCTCCAGCACTTTGTCTGTTTAAAAGTTTTTAACACTATATAAACGTGTGACCTTTAAACTTCTATGCACCAACCAGGGGTGGCGCTCTTCATCTCTTTGTATCTTGTTATACGATACACTTTATTGTCTCCGTGGGGAATTTTGTCTTGGACCCAAATTTCCCCAAGGGGACATTAAAGGCTTTCAATTAAATTCGTGTAAGTTCCAGTAATTACGGGATGTGGCACGGTGAGATACCACTACCTTTATTAGGCTTGTCCTTGCTGCAGTCTTTTCTGACAAAGTCACTGTTTCCTCTTCAGATGGTTTGTGAGCGTTCAGATGTGTTTGCGTCTTCCTGTGCCATCGCCAGGGCCTTCCCCATCTTCTCTCGACGCTCAACATCGTCCCGCAGGGCTGAGAAGAAGCACGTCACTGTAGAGTTTGTGATTATTGGGCAAGACAGCAGTCATCTGGACGCCTTAGAACTCCAGGTAGAGTATTTTTATGCTCTTTCCTTCATCGTTTTAATTCAGTCTATTTAGGATGATAGTACCAGAATATCCATGCACGTGGTGCTTGTTAACTTCAGTTTTACTTTTCTGTTCAGTGCCTCTCCAACGCTGCTGATGGCGTGAGGCTGGCAGCTCGCATTGTGGACACGCCATGCAATGAGATGAATACAGATCACTTCTTGGATGTAGGTGAAACTTTCTCCCTGGGAAATGTAGTTGGTGTTATAAATGTCATGCTAAATTCTCTTTATGTTAACCCGGATGTGGTTTCCAAACATTTCTGTTGCAGGAAATCAAGTCTGTGGGAACTGAACTCGGAATTACTCCAGTGATCATTCGTGGAGAGGAGCTAAAACAAAGAGGATTTGGCGGTGTGTTAAACCCATTCAAAATGTTTAATAGCCTAACAGAAACACGTATATTTATTTTATGAGTACCTTTTTGTTGAAAACCCCTACAGTAATTTAAACTTAAAATAAGTCCACATTTCTGGTTAATTCAGTGAATAGTTTGGAGTAATTTGTGAGCAATAATTGAAAAATAGGAAATGAATGATCTTTGCTTTCAATGACTATGTAAAAAGAATTCCTTTCATTTCTCTTTTACTTTGCCAATTGCTCACTTCTTCAAATAATTAACTCCCAATATACCTGGAAACTACTTGGCTCTATAAAGTGTAATCATGTTTAACTTTACCCTTCCCCCCCGTCAGGTATATATGGAGTTGGAAAAGCTGCGGAGCATTTTCCTGCATTAGCCGTGTTGAGCCACAAACCAGAGGGTGCAACCCAAACCATCGCATGGGTGGGCAAGGGCATCGTGTATGACACTGGAGGACTCAGCATCAAGGGAAAGGTACTACTTGTCCTCTGGAGCAGTGATAGTAACTATTGTATTTCATGGAGATCACAGTCTGTGTCATTGCTAGTGAATCTTACTGTACATGCAGTATTTAATGGAAGTCTGCAGTCATCCCTGACACTTCTGATCTTTTAAGTTTCAAGCCATGTCTAAGTACTCTGTCCCATCATGGTATATGTACCATTTAATAATGTCTCACTTCACTTAGGTGTATAGATTAGCTGGTAAAGCTTTTGTTAGGAGTCTACTTGGTCACCTGCTAGAGGTGCAGCATTAGAGCTTCATCAGGTTTCATCATATTTAACTATCTTTTTTCTTTTTTTAATAGACTACAATGCCAGGCATGAAGAGAGATTGTGGTGGAGCTGCTGCCATTTTGGGAGCTTTCAAAGCCACTGTCAAGCAGGTGAGGTCCCACAGCAGTTGTCAGCTTGCTCCTTATGTTCCTGCTTAAATCTGACTGTTTCCTTTCTTTGCTTCAGGGCTTTAAGGATAACCTCCATGCAGTGTTTTGCCTAGCAGAGAATTCAGTTGGACCTTTGGCCACACGGCCTGATGACATCCACACTCTCTACTCTGGAAAGTAAGACTCTTTGTCTTTATAATCTATATTTCATTTGACTTGTAGAGGAGAGAGTTTCAAATAACCTCATTTGTTTTGTATTTTTGCTCTCTGATATGATTTTACAATCAAAAGGGATAAACAATACCTTAGGTTGAAGAATTTCATCTTCCTCGTGTGATTTAATTTAATTTAAGAACAGTGGAGATCAACAACACTGATGCAGAGGGCAGGCTGGTGCTGGCTGATGGAGTGGTGTATGCCAGCAAAGACCTGTCAGCTGATATTATTCTGGACATGGCCACTCTGACTGGGGCACAGGTGGGTGAAAGCCTCTCACAAACTGTTGTTAAACTGTTGACCTGGAGGACTTTCAGCAATGTTATCTTCTTCTGATTATCAAACCATCCACTAAAGAGACCACAGCCAACTATGACTGTGGCCCTCCAGCAGGTATTCTGTGTCTCTAAATACCTTTTTGTTTCTTTATGGTCAGGGGATCTCTACAGGAAAGTACCACGCAGCTGTGATGACTAACAACGAGCAGTGGGAGGTTGCGTGTGTGCACGCCGGCCGCAGCAGCGGAGATCTCGCTCATCCTTTGGTCTACTGCCCCGAGTTGCACTTCAGCGAGTTTACCTCTGCCATGGCTGACATGAAGAACTCTGTAGCAGTAAGTGAAGAACCACACGTTCAATAAAATAATTTTTTTTAAAATAGAAATACAGATCAGGGGAATGTGGCACATTTGTGAGTAGACAAACAAACATTTGTAAATAAATGTAAAATGTGGAGGCAAAGTTTTGTGTTTTATGCTTGTAGGGAGCATGAGCTGATTGTATCCCTTAAGGTATGTTTCTATGTTCACATAGGAGCCTATTGGAGGCTCCTCAAACAGCCAATTCTCTATTTTTGACGGCCAATTTGACAAAAAATCTCCAAATTCTGATCACATAGAACAACTACTGGTCGTATGCTTTGAATACATTTAATTTAACAGCAATAAAACGCACCAAAACAAGAGTTGAATCTCTAAAAAGTCCTCTCAGTAGGCCTCTGTGTACAGCCCCACTCTGCCTGACGTGTGACTCACTCTCTCTAATCACTGTCATTCTTGTATCTGCTGGGCATCTGCACACTATAC
This sequence comes from Labrus mixtus, assembly GCF_963584025.1. Taxonomy (NCBI): domain Eukaryota; kingdom Metazoa; phylum Chordata; class Actinopteri; order Labriformes; family Labridae; genus Labrus; species Labrus mixtus. The sequence continues at coordinate 10,248,752 of NC_083618.1, read as the reverse complement.
TGGCCAGAAGCCTGCAGATTCTGGCTATTGTTAACCCTGATTGACACTGAGTGAAGATGAATCAAACATGAGACTTTCATACACTTCTACTTTTACACATCAGTATAACATCACATCTTGACATTAACTGTGTTTATACAAGAATCAGTTGTTATCCAGACATTTCAATAACATACCATTAACTAGTGTACACATTATGTGTACGATGATATTGTATGGATTTGGTGGTTCTTGTAGGTTATTCCTTTTCTCTTGTCAAACCACAAGTTGTCAAAGTGTTGATTTAGATAAAAATGAAATCTTAAGTACGAATGTCTGGCAATTCGGTGGAGTTATTTAGTATTGTCTTTTTTTCTCTGTGTGTGTTCTAACAGGACCGTGAGAACGCCCAAAGCTCCTGTGCCGGCCTGTTCATTGGTTCCCACTTGGGCTTTGATTGGCCTGGTGTGTGGGTCCATGTTGACATTGCCTCCCCTGTCCATGCTGTGAGTACAGATACTCTGCAATCTGTTCATGTTCTGATTTTACCCTGGAGTAGATAAGCTGATAAAAATCACTTGGTTAATATTTTTTTCACGGGTGCATTTGTTTGTTTTTTGAATGCTGCCACAGCTAGCTTGATTAGAAATGCCACTAGCAGAACTTGTCTTCACACATTAGATTGTGCAGGGAAAGTGTGGTGTAAGAAATGATTGATGTTTGCACCATATTTAATTTGACCTTGCTGTGTACTGCTGTGTAAATGATGACTACATTATCATAAATTACAAAATATTTGTATCTAAATACTGACTTTTAACATGTTCAGCTGAGGAACATGTTTTTCTGCTTTGATGAAAATCATTTTCTGACGGTATTGTTGATATTTTGAGAGTCTGGAACATGAAAAAGAGATAGTCAGCAGATGTTTTTTAACGAAGTTGGTAAAAACAGGCTGTGAAACCTAACATGTCATCATTGTTTGACAAAAAAACAATGTAGATCCGCAAGGGAATATCCCTCCACAGTCATTGTTCTGTGCACGTATAATATGCTAAAAACTAACTTTTGTAGCTCCAGTTAACTGTTAGCAAAATACCCCAAAGATGGTATATTCCTGGATTCATTGTTTGTTTGTTTTTTCAGTCTAAATTCCTTGCTTGTTCATTTTCTGAAATGGTTTATTCTGCTGGGACTTCAATTATTACTTAAAGATTTTAAATTGTGTCACTTGATTTGTGTTGTTTTACCAGATAATTGTATTCACAAGAAAATACAGGGATTTCTTCAGGCCAGTATGGAGACAACAGGAATCATTCACAAAAACCTGTTTGAGTGTTAATGTTGACCCCTGACGTGTTTTATGACAGACTAGTAGTAAGAAATTGCAAAATACATAAATAAATAATAATCAAAGTTATTTTATCATGTTAAAGTAACTGTTTGAGTAACAGGATGTAAAGTTTTATCTGCATAAACAGTTAGGATGACAGAGTGAGACTGTGGGAGGATACGAGGGGTTAGGGTAAAGTGAAAATTCCATTTTATTACAGATTCAAGATCCAGATAGTATATCAAAATAAACGTATCGGAAAAAAAGTTTTATGAAGAGGTACTGTATAAAAGTCTAAAAAAAAAAGTAATTTCTCTCATCAAAATCATATCTGTTAAGCATTGCTGTGACTGATACCACACTCTATCCTCTTTCACACATGCACTGCAATCCTGAAAACTTCCTGAGGTTGTCAGGGTGGGTTGCAATGTGTGAACCAAACTCACTTAACCCAGAGTTTAAGGGCGCGGTCACACTTGCCATCCGTACCGTGCTGTACCCAAGCACGATTGCCCCCCCGCAGCGCCATTCCCCCGCTGGCCGGTGCGGCCTGTGGTCACACTACACAGGACTATCCGTGCCTAAGCACGATTACCTCTTGTACATAACGTCTTAATACAACACATGCACGCTTTATGTTATTATGAAGCGTGCTCAGTTTACAAACAGGCGAGAGAGAGAGAGAGAAAAAGAGACGTGCAGTCGAGTAGTCTGCACATCAAAGAAAAACACAGAGCACGTCAGCTACTTTATTGACTGTGCAGCTTATTTTAAGCCATTTTAATCAGACACAACAATAAATAAATTTAAAAAATAAAATAGACGTGCGGCCGAGTCCGCGCGGCCGCCCGCGCATCGGAGAACAACACAGAGAACATGACAGCTACTTTGTGACTTATATTGTGTCATGTTAGTCAGATACAGACATGAAACTCTGGATTTCTCCATAATGAAGGCTGTCAGCGCTGTGTGCTCGCGTGCTCGTGCATGAAGTGTACCGTGCTGAAGCACACCTCTCCGAAGTGTGCCAAAGCCAAGGAAGTGTACCGTGCCTGAGCACGATATGGAGCGGTCACTGGTCAAACAAACTGGACTTTAGGGTTGAAGCGTGCTTGGGCACGGTACGGATGGCCAGTGAGACCGCGCCCTAAGCAGACTTTTTCTAGTCAGGAGGAGGAGTCTTTCCCCACCACTGCAACTAAACCACAGGGGGCATTTTGAATTGTGAGGATGAGTCTGATAAACCCACTGGGACTCGTTTACCGGTATCTTCCAAAGTTTTCTCTGAAATTTGTTGTTATGAAGATCCTAAGAAAAGCCCGCAGCAGATTCATGAAGCTGTTCTCACACAGCTCAGTTGTTTGCACAGGTGTTCCTAAATTGAAGAATACCATGTCCTCCTAAGATCAAATCTAATGCCTGTTTTTCTGACTTAGCATTAAAAAAGTAACTCCTAATGCCCATATAAGGGCATGAGACAGCAGGGAAATGGTTATATGTAGAAGCCACACAATATTGAAAAGAAAGTAGTTAGATGTTGGGACTTGGGAATGAGTAAATTAGATTCAGTTCAGGTCAGTGCTTAGTTTGTATTCACAATGTAACATTTTGCAGTTTAGACGGAACATTTCATGGTTAAAATGAAAGTTTACTACATGTAAATCATATCTTTATTAATGTCAGTTATGATGACAAAGTTAAGAAAAACAGAATAACCAATGTCAGAATATTTTTGTGTGTTTTAAGAGCGGTTGTTGAATGAGGCCAAGTGTCAGACTCTTCGAGTTATTTGTTAAAAAAAGGACACGTCTGCTAAATGTCTGGACCTGAAAGTATGGAAATTGTCCCAAATTCATGTGTCAATCGTGACGAGCTTTAGTAGACATGGATTGATGGACCTTAATCTGTAACATTTAATGTTCTCCATCTCCAACAGCTATGGCAGGGTGGAGAGTGATGGAGGTTAGAGCTAGCTGTTCCTCGTTCTGTTAGTCACATGATACTTCCAATAACATTTGTTAGGTTTTATAGACCAAACAAAGTCTTGCATTTCAGTAACATTCACTCCAAATGAACTGTACAGGTAGCCATAAAAAGTTAACAGCAGGCTAACTCTACAGTAACAATGCTGGAATCTGACCCTTGTTGTGTTTTATTGTCTCTGCAGGGGGAGCGTGCCACAGGATTTGGTGTTGCTCTGCTAATGGCCCTGTTCGGTCAGGCATCAGATGACTCAATGCTGAACCAGGTGTCTCCTCTGGGTGCATCCACAAGCGTACCTGAAGATCAGATGGAGCGTGACTGCAAGAGACGAAGGCTGGTGTAGAAGTTAAAACATGCACGGTTACTTACCCAGAACGCTCCGCTGCCACCACACACCCACGCTGTTGAGGCAAGAGCTCCAAACATTTGAAATTGTAATTGTGACCTCTGTGTTCAAATTTGACTTCAGTGAATAAAAATGGATAATCATCAGTAAACCAGATGTTGTACATGATTATGATTTAACAAAGGTTGTCAATTTCCTTTCATATTTAGATGTTTTTGCTATAGATGCATTATTCTATCTAAAACATATATCTTATTAACAGATAAACAAATAAAATGGGTGATATTTTTAATTGTTTATATTTTACATCAGCAGCTGCTGTTGTACAATTATTGCAAATCAATTATTCTGTCATTCAAGAATATACTGGATTAGAGGTGTCTTTTTTGTAAACCACTGCAATTTGTAGTCACTGTGTATGGTTGGATTGTGTGACTGAAGAATGAGAGTTAACAGCAGTTTTTAACAGTTTCACAATGTTGTCAGATAAATCATGGACAAGCAGCGCCATACAGTTTTGTCAGGACAAAGCCCGGTGGTAAGTGTTGGACAGCTCAAGAACGATGATTTTCCAACCTCGTGACAATCATTTTGTCTCAATAAAGGCAGTTCCATTAGATCTCTCTGTGTATGTTCAGTAATACACAACATAAAAAATGGATATTGATACTTTACAGCAAAGATGAAATTTGTAGATTTTCAATATTTTCTTAAAGCAACTTTGGACATGTTAGACAAAGTTTTTCAGAGCTGCATTGCACCTCGTGACAATGGGGTTAAAAGTTGGCTCAGCTTTTTACAGCCAGGGTTAAAAAAAAAAACATTTATTAGATAGTAAAGGGATATTTTTCCCTTTTTCAGCAGGTACTACAGTGAGAGGAGAAACAGCACAAAGCAGCTGGCAAACTAAACAGAATATAGTGATTAACTACAACAATGGTGCTTTGATTTGCATTACGAGAGACTTTATGTATGTGTTTTGTTACATTTGATGTAAAAAATAAAAAAAAAGGTTTGGTGGTTATAGATGTAAATGTGTAACCTTTTAAAGCTCAAACCCTTGTATAATGTGTTGTCTTTGTTAGGCGCGCTGTGTTTAGATGTAATGATCAGGGCTTGTGACTCTTGAAGTAACACATGTCTGTGTGCTCGGATGTGATACACAGGTCACATGACTGGAGTTTACGTCCCGGTTTATTAGCACTTGGTTTACTCAAAGAAAAGACCAGTAGGAAGGCAAATCCATACAAACGACACCAGCCTTCAATTTCTCCTCGTCTTTCCTCGTCAAAGCTGCTTTTTTTTTTAATCCACAGACTGTCTTGAGCTGGGTGATAACATGGCTCGGTCAGCTTTGGTCATTGCTGTGTTATCAGTCGTGTTGTCCGGTGTGTTTGCCGGAGTGTTTTTTAACCAGAAGCAGCCGTGCTATGTCCGCTCACCGACGAGAAACGAGGTTGGGCTGAAGTAAGTCGAATATATATATATATTTTTTACTTAAATAAAGTTCTTCAAGACTGACGGAGACTGTCTGGAAGAACTGGATGAATTTTACATTTTAGCTAACTAGCTAGCCAACGTTAGCTGTTGTTTGTTTTTAGGAGGAGGTGCAGCAGAGTTCATCTAAATGTGTAGAAAATATACCCTTATGTGAAATACATTGTTTTTATTCTGCATGAAAGAAAATGTGGAAATTATATGTAACCGTATTTTAGCTTTCAAAGAAGACCAAGAGGTCAGTTCAGCTTTAGTTTCCCTGTTTTCTTCTTTAACTTGGTTTTTAAAATACTTGTTACCAAACAAAACGAAACTTGGCTGAACCTGAAGGTTTGTGTCATCGCTTTAAATCACGAGTTCTGTTGTGGTTGAGGAAGTTATCAGATCTTTAACTTCTCCATAGATTAGGTTTCAAATCAGAAAAGTTTCTGTCATTAAAAACTGTAAAAACAAAACAAAAAGAGTCCAATACCACAGGCTTCTGGTTACGTTTGGTGTTTAATAATCATCTAATGCTGCATTATTCCTTCAGTGCTGTGTAAGGGTTTACTTTGGATATTGAATGTTTTCAATATAAATACAAATGTCATATGGATATTTATGACCTTTAATAAATGTGTAAAGGCAATTCCAATATTTATAAATCTTGTGTTGGACACTTATCCAAATGCTCTTGTCAGCGCTCTTTGTCTGTTGTCAACTTTGGAACAACAACTCCACTTATGAATTAAATTATGTCAAACATATGTGTTTCTGTAGACATACTGACAATTATTTATGCAATAAGTTTACATTAGCTTATGCATCCGTTTGATAAGTTTTAGTTTAGCTTTGGAGAAAGAAAGAAACACATTAACTGAATGTCACAAATAGTAAAGTTGCCCTCCTGGAAATATTAACTCCTCTATTTCTCTAAAGTAAAATACATTACATGATCTCAGTGCTCTTACCTTTAAAAAATGAATGTATGAGGTTGTTGTTGGTTTTTATTTTCATTTGGCCTCTAAAAATGTGTTTCCTTAAGGTGTTTGAATGTGTATTCTTCCTTTGTTGTTTTTATCTTGTATTTTTAAAGATTTTTAAATCGGGAGAAATAAGTCAAAACCATAAGAGAGGTTTTCTCAAAATAGTCTTATAATACACTAACTGTTAATATTAGAAAAAATAAATAAATAAAATTAGACTCTTTAACAGCATCAGCACCTCACGACTCATATAAATAATGCTACACACTCTGTGTGTTTCTAATAATAATAACTCTTTCCACAAGTAGAAGTGTACATACCTAGTATTATTCTATATTATTCTTGTATTTTTTCTCCCTTTTATTTAACTGATGTACATATGTTTGATTTTTAACTTATTTTTATTTTTGATAATTATATTCCTGTTTCTTGAGCTGATGTGACAAATTTCCCCCATGGGGGATCAATAAAGTTTATATTTATCTTTATGTCTGTTTTTAGAAGCTGGTATCTTCATCATTTTTTGCTAAAAATGTAATATCCATTTTTAATCATTGCTGATGTCTTCTTCACACTTTTGTGTTATTGAGTTTTTTGCTGCAGCAGAACTAATGCATATGATGTCTTGTCTGACTTCAGGACTGCTCCTCGACCTCATGAGTATCTAAACATTTCTGATCTGCCAAAATCCTGGGACTGGAGGAACATCGATGGTACAAATTATGTGAGCACGACCCGCAACCAGCACATTCCACAGTACTGTGGCTCCTGCTGGGCCCACGGCAGCACCAGTGCCATGGCAGGTATGAATGAAGAAATGGTTAACAAGTGGGGAACTTAACCTGCTGAGTCACTGAGGTTTGATGAGGCGTGGAACAGTAGTGCTTCACATGACCACTCACTTATTTTAAAGCTTCACTTCCTCTTTACACAGCAATAACTGGAACTGGTCGTCTGATTCATAGTTTTTTACGTTCCCTTTCTCAACAGACCGCATCAACATTAAGCGCAAAGGAGCATGGCCATCTGCTTATCTGTCCGTCCAGCACGTGATCGACTGTGGTGACGCCGGCAGTTGCCATGGAGGGGATCACAATGGAGTTTGGCAGTACGCTAACACACATGGGATTCCTGACGAGACCTGCAACAACTACCAGGCTAAAGACCAGAGTAAGTGTGTCCTTCAGGGAAGAACATATTTGTTGTAATAACTCACACTGTCTGAGTTTGAGCTGTGCATGTTCTGTCTCTCTCTCTAAAGAGTGCAAGCCTTTCAACGAATGTGGCACCTGCACCACCTTTGGCGTGTGCAACATTGTTAAGAACTACACCTTGTGGAAAGTGGGAGATTTTGGCTCCGTCAGTGGGAGGGAGAAGATGATGGCAGAGCTCTACAAAGGAGGGCCAATCAGGTCAGCATCATATTTATGAGCAGCTGCATTAAGCAGTCCACTCAGTTCCTTTTACTACATTACTGTTCTTTGCATTAAGATGAAAATACTGGGACAATTCCACATTAAATAAATGAACCCCAGCGAGCATAGACCAACACATTTGTTTAGACAAAAACATACAGTAACTTAAACAAGCCTGTGAAAGATGAATCCCTAAAAAAACATTTTAAGATGTGACTGAAGAAAGCACAGGATCAGATAATCATCTCATTTTAAAAATAATATGATAAAAATATATTTGATTATTGAGTTCCACTCAGCTGCTTCAGTTTTATGCTTCCTGCATTCTTCATTTAGGCTTTTGTTATTATTATTGTTATTATTATTAATTATTATTATTATTATTTTTACATGATGTGGTGTTTGTTTCCTCCAGCTGTGGGATCATGGCCACAGATAAACTCGATGCCTACACTGGAGGTATCTACTCTGAATATCAGGAAGATCCTTACATCAACCACATCGTGTCAGTGGCGGGGTGGGGAGTCGAGGGCGGCGTTGAGTACTGGATTGTACGTAACTCTTGGGGAGAACCATGGGTAAGTTTCAGACACATGCACACAGACCAAAAAAGGGGCATGAGCACCTCTCGTTTTGCCCTCTAAAGAGAAAGTACTGATTGCAGGCGCTACTGCTTAATTAGAGTGTCATTGCTGTGAGATCACAAGGCGTGCTTTAATGCACACCATTAAGACGGACAGACAGAGTAATGCCGATGATGAACAGAAGAGAGAAAGAAAGAGAAAGGGATCAGCACGTGACGCAGTAAAGGAAATCCCACCGCGGTTATTCGGTTAGGTGTGAGACCTTAAATTTGATGCATTTCTTTGTTTCACAGGGATCTTTTTGGCAGATTTTTACAAATTGCCTCACCCAAATTAGCTGGCTCTCCTTTTTCATTTGGTCAAAAGCCCTAAATGATACAACATTGTCCCCCTTTTGAGCCTATCCTTTGTCATTGTTTGTTTTTACATATCTATATTTTAATGTCTGAAGTGTCAAAAAGTTGTGATTTCAGGCATATATACAGTGGGTACGGAAAGTATTCAGACCCCTTTACATTTTTCACTCTTTGTTTCATTGCAGCCATTTGCTAAAATCAAAAAAGTTCATTTTATTTCTCATTAATGTACACTCAGCACTCCATCTTGACAGAAAAAAAACAGAAATGTAGAAATTTTTGCAAATTTATTAAAAAAGAAAAACTGAAATAGAATAGCTTAGAATTAAAGCCAAAAAGTTCAATCTTGGTCTCATCAGACCAGAGAATCATCTTTCTCATAGTCTGGGAGTCCTTCATGTGTTTTTTGGCAAACTCTATGCAGGCTTTCATATGTCTTGCACTGAGGAGAGGCTTCCGTCGGGCCACTCTGCCATAAAGCCCCGACTGGTGGAGGGCTGCAGTGATAGTTCACTTTGTGGAACTTTCTCCCATCTCCCTACTGCATCTCTGGAGCTCAGCCACAGTGATCTTTGGGTTCTTCTTTACCTCTCTCACCAAGGCTCTTCTCCCACGATTGCTCAGTTTGGCTGGACGGCCAGGTCTAGGAAGAGTTCTGGTCGTCCCAAACTTCTTCCATTTAAGGATTATGGAGGCCACTGTGCTCTTAGGAACCTTGAGTGTTGCAGAAATTATTTTGTAACCTTGGCCAGATCTGTGCCTCTCCACAATTCTGTCTCTGAGCTCCTTGGGCAGTTCCTTCGACCTCATGATTCTCATTTGCTCTGACATGCACTGTGAGCTGTAAGGTCTTATATAGACAGGTGTGTGCCTTTCCTAATCAAGTCCAATCAGTTTAATTAAACACAGCTGGACTCCAATGAAGGAGCAGAACCACCTCAAGGAGGATCAGAAGAAATGGACAGCATGTGAGTTAAATATGAGTGTCACAGCAAAGGGTCTGAATACTTATGACCATGTGATATTTCAGTTTTTCTTTTTTAATAAATTTGCAAAAATTTCTACATTTCTGTTTTTTTTCTGTCAAGATGGGTTGCTGAGTGTACATTAATGAGAAATAAAATGAACTTTTTTGATTTTAGCAAATGGCTGCAATGAAACAAAGAGTGAAAAATGTAAAGGGGTCTGAATACTTTCCGTACCCACTGTATGTACATTTTTTTTATTATTTTGGACAGAAATGCCCTTTTGTGAATTTGGGCCCCTGTCCCTTAAAATCCTCTGCACATCCCTGGTACGTTTGTTAAAGCCCTGTGAAAATTAGTTTTCATGTTACAAGATTTCATTATCACTTTCAAAATATCTTGACGATTTGTCATCTGAAAGAGTGCCTAGTCAACGATTAGTCACCATTTCCTTGGTGTTTATTTTACCTTATTAAGTCTGTACCTGTTTTTAAGGATGATGAGGATTACATTGTTTTTGTTTTAAGGTTTTAAAAAATGTTTTAAGCCTTTCAATATTTATATACCTGTCATTTGATTCTTATTTTCCATCAATGTTTTATTTTTTTGTATTTGCCAATTGAGGCCTTTTGGGGTCCCATGATTGAAGTCAACCAAGGGTTTTATTTACTGCATATTAAAAAAGAAAACTAGAAAATCATCCTCAGTGAGAAAGTGGAAATAGAATTAAAAGGATTTTTTTTGACAATTAATCGATGACCAATTTCCCTCTTCTCAGGGTGAGAAAGGCTGGCTGAGGATCGTGACCAGCGCCTACAAGGGAGGAAGTGGCAGCAAATACAACCTGGCGTTGGAGGAGGACTGCATGTATGGAGACCCAGTTGTCCCCAAATCCTACGTGTAGGGACCAGCACCCCACAGTGTTGCTGCTCACCTTCATGTGTCGTCCTATATCTGTCAGGGAGAACTTTATGCACAATGATAAAAAAGGGAATGGGATGTCTTTGTAGAGATCTTGTGAGTGGTTTTAGGACACTCAAGCTGGATACTAGACCTGCTTGATTAAATGCAGGTTGTCTGATTTGTATCACATTGAAGGCTGGTGAACGTCATGATTTAGTTTGAGAAACACATCAAGCAGTTTGTGTGGCAGTTATTCAAGCACTGAAGAGAAATTACAGAGTAACGCAAAAGCTTCATTTTATATGATTGAGAGGGTAAAGAGGTTTTAGTAGTTTGTATAGTTTATTTTTCAATGAATAGACTCACCCAAAGAACAGTGTTTAGATGATACTATAATTTGTTCTGCACTGATGGAGACTGGATGTTTTCAGTGCATTATGTAAATGTTTTAAGTTTTGCACTACGCTGGGATCAAGGATTTTAAAATAATCAACTTTTAAGTGTGCCTTATATGACTTTCACTCGAGCATATCTTTATCAATTTACTGTTTTTAAAATGAACCATCTACACATCATTCACTGTGCAAAAATGTTCATCTGTTTTCAAACTTCAATAAAAACACTTGAAGTGCTTCTCACAAACAACATCGGCCCCCTGATGTCACTCTGTTCTACTAATTGGCAGTAAACGTTAATTTTCTGGCTCATATGTTCCTATGGTGACAGTTTCTCATTATAGTAAGTATATTTATGTAAATGACACTTCTTCACCCTGTGTCGTTCTGTTTTTAAAACTTGTGTCGTAAGAAACTTCTCACTGTGAATTCTCTACACCAGTCATGTTGGCTCGATTAGATATTACACAGACTCTGGACCACAGCGCTGCAAAATTCTGGGTAATCAACCGAGTCAGACCTTTTCATTCTCACATGCAGCCTTGAGGAAAAATGATGTTTGGAATTGCCGTGTGTTACACAGCCTCTAGAAATCTCTCAACCGGCCCATCGTGAAATATTTGTTATGATTCTTCGCAATCTCTCACGCAAAAAATGCGCATAGTCTCAGGCCGTTCTTTTTTTTTTTAAATACCCTTAATGTGAGGTCTGTCTTCATTATTCACTGATACATGTAGCATTTAACTGTCCACACTTGATACAACTGAAATTAAATGACTTTGAATGTTTTGATTCCCATGTGTGAAGTCTTGAGGACAAATCAGAGAGTTTATCTGCTCTTAATGTTAACTTAAAAAACTAGTTTATAAGTTAACATGAATTTGATCATCTGGCTGCTTGCAATCCTGGAACTGGAACTTTATGTTTTCTCTCTTTTATTTCTGTATTTTTTTTAATGCCATCAAGAATAAAAAATACATCAAAAGTTGCTTTAAAACAGTTTAAACCAACATAGAATATAGAAAAATTAAATATACAGGTGAAAAAAAGGGAAACATTTAGCTGCTTCTTCAGAGGCTCCAGCCTTCTTGTTTCAGTTTTCTTCCTTCAGCTCGCTGACATCTTCCTTTTCCTTGAAACTAATCGTTCACTTTGTCAAACTTAAGAGTCAAGTCTTAGAGCTGTGTGCTCCAACATGGTGCAGAACAATCAAGTTACCATGGAGATAACGTATCTGCTGTCACTCTTGGGTCTTCTTGGTACAATCCCCAACAACATTTCAGTGGTCTCTCCACTTTAGTTTATCATGATGAAGTTTGACTTGCAATGAGCTGGAAGAGAGATAAATAAAGACCAACATATTAATGTAATGAAGAGATGATGAGACAAACTTTTCCTGTGTTTGTTCACACCCCTAAATCTCTCCCTTTGTTGTTTTTTTTCCAAAGCTCTTACATATACACGGATTGCCATTAACCTGAAACTTGATTTTTTTTCTCCATCAGTGTAGAAAAGGGTTCAGGCCTAAGATATAAGTACATCACTTACCAATGAACTCTGCGACTGGATCGTGCTCTCCTTCTGTGCGGATGGTTCCTGCGATGCTGTCGTTCTCTAGGATGGGCAGGAAGAGCTGAACAAAGTCTGATGTGTAGGGCGGTGCAATCACATCCAGCACCTAGAAAGACAAATATTAGAGTTCATTCACTTTAAACCATTTTAAATTCAGTTAATGAAAATGTTTTTGACAGTCATGTTTATTTTTATTTTATTAGTTTTTGTGAACAATAAAAAACCTTGGTCCACTTTATCAAAATCCCTAAATGCATTTATGTTACATTTTAAGATTCCTACTGAAGCAGCATTTTTAGGCCTGCAGACTGTTACTTCAGTGACTGAGAAATACACATTCCAACCAGAGGTCACTTCCTTTTTCATGATTTATCGCTTCACCACTTAAAAAGATAAGAATCTTCTGTTACCTCAGTGACAAAATATCTGATGAGGGAGATGTCTGTGTTGAGTTTCTCCAGACATCTGCGAATGTAGCTGACTACTGGCAGCACGTAGCCACGACTCAGCAGATGAACCATCCTGTCAAGCAGAGTCTTCTTCAGCTCCAGCTAAGAGGGAAGAAAAACCACCACTCTGTCAGCTGAGAGGTCACACACTTACAACAAACACAACTTAGAAGGACACACACAAACACACAGACCTGCTCCATGACGTCCAGCTGAGAGTGCTCCGTCTCAAACAGCTTGATGAGCAGCTGGAGGACCTGTGGGTGCAGCAGCTGGTGACACGTACAGATCTGTGTGCAGAAATTATTTTTGATTTTAGCTGCTGGTTCATAAAACAATAAAATATCCCCCCCCCTGATAAACATGCCATACCTCATCCAGTAGAGCTAAATGTACAGGAGTGTGGTCAGTCTGCAGCTGGAAATACCGCGGTTCAGACACTGTCCAGTCCACCCATTTCAAAACGCCCATCGCAACGACCGGGAACCTGAACACAAACAAGAAGGCAGCAAGGAGGGATCATTTAAAGTGGCTGGACGCCTCAGTTCTTTTTGAGAACAACCGAAGTGTCAACACCAGGTAGAACAACTCCTCACATGAAGTTTAGTTTTCAATCTTTAAAAAGAGAACGTGTATCCTGATTTGAACCATGTTTCTGTCCCTCTCATGAATCAACTTCAGACTTTTATTTAGGCCTGTACAGCGGATTGATTTCTAGATACTGTATGTTTACATTTTTCTCATTGATCAAGTATTATGTCTGGAAAATGAATTAAAGCAAATGTGTAAATACTTAGAGTAAAGAATTGTAAAAGGAAAGTTTCAGTATTGGAATCTAAGCTCTATCATGTCAGTCTGGGTATCAGAAAATTTGAAATAGTATGCACAGGGCTTTGACGATCTTTAAGTGACATTTAATTACATGATTAAATGTTTTCTATTCGACAACAATGAAGCAACTTAATCATTCACCTGATGCACTGGTACAGAGTGCCGAGTTCGGCCACCAGCTCTGTGGCTCCTTTGTTCTCGTTGCAGCACAGATTGTGAACTGTCTCTATGGCTTTGGAGGTCGACTTCAGCTCATCTTTATTGATGTTTACTCGCTTATTCTGGAAACAATAAGAAAAATAACGTGTTATTTTAGCAACAATTAACACAAATCAAACATAAATGATGCAATGTTATTAATATACTCTAGCTTATATCACCATTTAATCAGTTTTCCAGATGTTATTACATCATCAGTAAAGTGTTTCCCTTTCTCCTGTGTACCTTTTTCCAGGTCTCAACCACACTCGCTGCATAGGCCAGGATGTGGATGTATTTGTGTTTATGGTCTTGGTTGATCTTGGATCCCGGTTTAAACAGTGACTGCATGAACAGATCCAGAAATGCTGGCACTCGGATCTTAAGACAAAAAAAAAAGAAGAAAACATTTCAGTTGACTGCATCTTAACTTGCATGTGTAGAAACTTAACAGGGTTGATGATATTATTTCCTCACCAGCTCTACAGGAGGCGGGTCCATGCTGCTGAACATCTTGAACAGAACAGTGATATCTGCAGGGTTCAGGGCTCCTTTGGACAACATGGCACCCAGTGCCTGGCAGGCTCGAGGGTAGGCGGCTGCAGTGCCGAGGGCTAGTGTTATCTGACTGGCATCATGGCCTCTGTGTTATGAATCCCAACAGCAGATAAAAAAAATCAGTAGTTTGTTTTTCATACAAAAAAGCTAACTTTAAGTCCTGCGGCCTGTTAAAAGTCTAACCACTCTTTTAACTTTGCCCCTGAAAGGCTAGGGGGGTGTTGTGGTTGAATTGTATTACATAGAAACAAAAGTTACCTCTGGTGCGCTGACTTCTGCACCTCCTGGCCGATCCTCCGAACTGCTGATCCGCCCTGTTCCTCCTGAGCGAGGATGGACATCATTGCCTGGGCAAAGAGGTATGTATGCTCACCGTGACACACCATCTTCTGCAGGAGACAGAAGAAAACCACTCAGCTAAAGAACTCAACAATCAGCAAACAGAAATATAACACAGATTGCTATTCAAAACAAGGAAAATATGCAATTCATCAAATGTCAGGATCAACCAGTGTTGCTTCAAAATCAACTACAATAAGATGAATTTATTACCAAAATAGATTTCTTTTCCAAGAGACTTACCCTTCAATTGATTCGTCAGCACTACTGTAATGTTTTGAAATTGTCAACCATGTATTAAAGGAGCATCATCAAACCTGCTAAAAAAACAACCAAGTACTGGTCCTGACAGAATGTGATTAAAGCAGGACTATCAAAGGACTATGGTTTATGGAAAAGAAAAGCTCACAGCAAATTCTGGCAGATTCTTCTCCAGGTTCTCTTCTCCTCCATCCAGCAGCGTGGCCAAAGACGTCCTCAGCACCCGAGAGAAAACCTCCAGCTGCTGACACGCTGTAGACACACTGGTGATCTCACCCTGATAACCTGCATCTGAAATGAGCTAAAAACAACACACAGAGTATATAGATGGGCCCATAAATAACGTAAAGACATAAATAATAACCTTCTGTCTTTCAGGCACTATAATGTGAAAAATAACACAAAGAAATGCTCAACTTCACAAAACACAAAAAGGGACATTGAAAGGTCTTCATATCAGTCTGTTATTGAATTGAATTACATTTGATTTTAATTAATAAATTATTGTCAAGATGTTAAAATGAATAACCAAAACCAATGTCATGAATTTGCATTATATATATATATATATATATATATATATATATATATATATATATATAAAAAAGATTATAATAAGTTTGCTGTTTGTTGTTCCAGCCCTCAAGTTTGTTTCATGTATGTGGTTAGGGAGGTAAATAAAATCAAAAACTCCCTTTACACAAACTATAAGAAATTCCCAATAAAAACAATCACAATTATAGTCATTATGTTAATAATTATTATTCACTGTGACCCAGGGCCAGAACAGGATTGATGGATAATGATTCATATTGTATTGCTGTTGACTTTAATGTCAATAAAAATAAGAAATCATGTTCTGATGACTCCAAATTGACTCTCTCCAGGCTCAAGCATAATAACATGTCTTAATCCTGGGTTAGGAACTGAATTACAAGTGCTAGTACAATTACTAGTGCTGCTGTGTACCTTTACAGTGAAGTTGAGCATCAGGCAGTCTGGGTGAGCCTCTGCCAGCTTATAGAAAAGATCTCTCCACGTAGTGTGTGCTATCATCTGCTCCAGCCAGGCAGGAGTCTGAAAACACACAGAAGAGACTTGATCACTGTGATTCCGTAAAAAAAAAAAGAAGGTAAAATTACAACTCAGTGTTCAGAGTTCTCACCTCTCCCTCAACTGTAAAGATGGAGTCTGCTTTCTGAGGGTCAAAATGCTTTATGAGGAGACTCTTGAGATGATTCTCTACTCTTTCTTGGACCTGAGCAGGCTCTACACCTGCAATCAAGATGGTTTTTTTTTAATGAGTAGTTAGAATGGATCCCACAAAAGACAGCTGTTATAATATACATTATTTTACATACCCATCTGGATCAGCCACTCTGCCAGCAGATTGACAGTCTGAGCCACAGCAGAATAGTTTTCTGAGAGAAGCTGGATGACGTGTTCTGGAGAGCCACCTGCCTGGAAATACCTGTGGGAAAATATTGTTCTCAGTGGGTCTTTAAGATTCATGTGACCTCACTTTTTGGTCAAAATAAGAATTATTCGGTTCAGTTTTTAGTTATTTTCTCCCTTACATAAAATAGATAGAATTCCCCTTATATTCATTTTGATTGAGACAACAGCTGCTTACGTTTTGAGGGTGTTAAAGATGGCTGGCTCCATGATGTAATCCCGGCTGGAGAAATTCTGCAGACAATCTTCCTGTGTTTTTCCGTCATTTTCCCCTTCCACATAATCCTCCTGAGAGACAAATATTTATAATGCCTTTGATTTGTGTTTGCTTAAGGAAGAGTAACTACTGCCACAGTAAAGTAGTCATTCTTTATGTTAATGAGCTCTTTCAAATAAGAAACCTGCATGTTTAGGTTAAAGTATGTCATTAAATCTTCATCAGTCTTCATCAGTAAATGTAAGTATATTAAATGTAGATGAGTTTTAATTAACCAAACGTCTGTAGAGACATTACATTAGTAAATGTAAAAAGACCTTTCTGTCTTTTTGTTGTCAAATATTAAAACAGTGTGAGAATGTCTTTATTGTCATTGTACAACGAAATGATTTGGCTTCACCTTAAAGTGCACACATATACAAGCATCCACAGCTAAAAACAACAAAAGAAGAAGAAAAAAAAGGAACTCTCATTCAGGTAAGATGGACAATGTATGGTAGGAGTTATTTACAGGTAGTAGCATAACAGAATATAACTAGATATTGCAGAAATATAAAATAAATATTGCACAGTATGAAATGTAAAATATTGCAGAAATATTAAACAAAATAAAAATAACATTACATTTAGATATATGTTTTGAATGAGAACAGTCTACTGCACTTTTTTAAGTATTCAATATAATAAATAAAACCAAAATAAAAGGTGATGACTGAGAATAAAACCTTCATTAGTAAATTAAGGTGAGCCATGTTACTGTCATTGTGCCGCTTTTACCTGGACGTCTACCTATTAGCATGTAGCTGGCTAATGGCTACAAAGCAACAAACATCTCTCTACTTACAGCTTTGTAGACACATCTATCTCTGCACTTCACACACGTCTTCGCTAAGCGTTCAAAGTGTGTTGTCAGATGAAAAGGAGCAGCTCATGTAGCTGAGGTAAAGCAGCACAGCTAACTCTGTGTGTGCACATGACAAACAGCAACAAGTCTCACCAAGTTACCGTCCGTGCCTTCCCAGTCTCCCGCGGTGCTGTAATATTCCTCGTCCATGATGACGGGAGGGAATTGACATTAAATTATCTGCAATGTCCTAAATGTGAGTTTTAGTTCTAAATATGACTTATTTTAACGCTAGTGATGCTGAGTTGGGATGCAGCTAGCTTGTTTAGCTAGCAAGCTACCATCAAGTGGCGGAAAATGGCGAGACTGGGAACAACAGACCACGCCCCCCACAACAGACCACGCCCCCAATACATAACGTAGAGTATTCCCCCCCCAGTGTTCAGTCTGTAAGGCACACCAGCCTCAACACAGTTTAATAAGTTTAGGTTCAATTTGTCGTGTGTCGAACTCATATGAAGTCTCATCGAAATCAAGAATAAATCCATTTAGAGCTTTACTTTCTCAATACATTATTTACACACAATCAATTAAACAAATACAAAACTAATAAAGATTGGGCAGTGTTGACCAAAAATGTATTTAATATGTTCTCACTATCATGTATTCATAAAAGATAACAGATAATGTAGAGTAGACAACTTCTTGAATCTAAGTTACAACTTGACAGAAGCTGCAGCTGGTGAGTGGTGAGGCTGTTCAGGTTGTGAAATTGCTTCACATCTATTTGCTTCTGTGAGTAGGTCTACATTTAAAGCTACTCATGTTAAAAGAAAGTGAGTCTATTTTGGGACAACTAAGACATTTTGCATTCAAATCTGTTCCAACAATATAATTTAAGTTTAAGTTATTAACCAATCACAGTTAAAAATCCATGTGGGTAAAAGAGATGCAACTTCAATATTTCTAAAGGCATTTTTAATGATACCTAGACTCATGTAGTGGTGTGTTGAAGACATATGACAATTTTTATGGCTGAAAACCTGATTAATACATCTAATGCAAAATGATTCAGAAACTCATTTGGAGTTTCTGAATCATTTTGCATCAACACTTATTTTTACAAACCCTGCACTTTGGTTGGTTGTAACACAAAACGTATTATTTGTTTGTTGAAAACCACAGGGACCTTACATTTTGTAATATAGTCAATTATATACTCGTAACCTTTATTCTCCCCTTGAAGAAACAAAATATCTGAAAGTATTTCTTAGTTTAAATGTATGTTAACAATTGTACTTACTGATACATACTAAACTGTTAACCAACACAGTTTTCTGTTACTCTTAGTCAATTTGAATTTCACTGTTCCCCTTTTACAAATAAAATCACAACCTGACTCACTGTGTGCACAAGTGAGACTCTTTACTTATGCACAGCTGAGTGACTTCTGCAATGATCCTGCCAACACAAACTGAACAGCAACTCTAACCTAGCTTTGTAATATTTGTTTCTAAACACCATTATAGAATGAGCCAACACTTAAATAATGAAGGGTTGTACGAAGTAACAATGTGAGGCAGTTACATTCAGGGACGTACACTGCTGCCATATCTTCAGTAAACTCCGGTATCTTTGGAGCTGTCAACTTGCTAGACTGTTTTTTATATATATTATCAGACAGTTAGAAGAAAACTATTGAGTAAACTTCAGGTCCGAGATGCTTCGATTTTTAGCAAAAGAATTAAAGAAAAAATGCTCATGGTTAGTGACGGTCCACGGTGACAGCTTCAACCGTGCAGCCCTCTATGTTGGGGATGAAATGTTAAATTATTTGAAAAGTAATTCAAAAACAAATCTCAAACACATATGGGAAGAGACTTTTTTTATTTTATAATGCAAACCGCAACATATGAATTATATTATTTACCCAAAGGAGCAGAAAAAGTCATATATACCAGAGGCAAAATTCACACGGCATGTGTTAAATCTAAGTCCAACACGATATTCTCATCCTAAACCATAAAGGGAAAATCCACTCAAAATGTACATTCCTTTGATGTCAGACAGTTCAAACTTAGTTTGTGAACAAAACCTATCCACACCCAATGCCAGTAACAACGGTTTCAGGACCATTTGCAGAAAGTGCAGATGATTGATTTCAAAGTCAGTGATTTGTTAAAGGATGAGTTATGTCAAGCTAAATTCAGAGTTCAGTTGTTGCTTTCTCGATATTAAGTTATTTCTGTTCACAAATATTTAATTGAACTGTGTAATGCCAAAGGATTCATAAAGTTAATTCTGAGTTTTTTGCTTCTATCAAAGAATTTCTAAACACAAATATAGCTCAGGTGAAAACTGAACCTCAATTAATCAGTTCAGTTATTGCTTCGATAAATACATTTTACTCTACAAGAGAAAGATAAGTTTCACATTGTTCAGATGCATGTAAAAAAAGCAGTTCTAAAATGTGATGTCAAATTGACTTTTTTTTTTTTTTGGTTGAAAAATCCCTGCACTGTTCTTTAAACAGTTTGCCATATTTTACACCTGCAGCAAGTCTTGGAAAGTTTCAGGATTAGTTGATTGGCTGAGAAAACCAGCCATTAGGAAAAACAGTGACAGAAGTCTTCTGTAAGACTGGAAATAACAGTAAATAGCACCATGTTCACTAGGGGCAAGCCAGAAGGTAAAGGGGAGGAGCCACAGAGTTCAGGTGTGGGCTTAAGTGCTGTGGCCTGCAGCAAAAACTGCTGGTCCTTCAAAGTCCCTTTTTTGGTCTTCATTCTCCTCGGTCATAGTCCGGCTGTGTGCAGCTTATACAGATATAGTCCTCCTTCTCTGCTCGCTCAGCAGATAGTCCTACACAGACCTGGTGGAACCACTGATTGCAGCTGCCGTCGCATTGGACCCAGTTTACCTAAAAGGAAGTAAGAGGAGACACTTTTCTAAAAAATCTTTTTCATTTCTCTCACAGCATCATAATCTGTACATTGTAAATCTAAACATAGACATCAATTAATCATTATAACCCTGATTATAGTGTAGTGATAAAAAAACACACCTCGTCACCCTCTGGCTCTCTGCACCATGGTGCAGCACACAGTGAGAAGTCCTCCTCTGAGTCTGAAGGAGTGTGGTCTGACACTGTGTGTGTGGGAGAACAAGTCCTCTTGGTTTCTTCACTCCTCTCTTTGCTTTTCTTTGACTTCTTCTTGCGGCTCTTCTTGGCCTTCTCGCTGTGCTGAGAGTCTGAGCTGTCCTTTCGCCGCTTGGTTCTTTTGCTTTGTCCGTTCACCAACTCCTTTTTAAGACTTGAGACTCCATTCTGTGTCAGAACAAAAAACAGTTAATATACCGAAGAGCAGTGATTCAATATATCAAGTGTTATTGAGCATATGATCCTCAAGAAAGAAAATAAGACATGATTTGTTGAAACCTTTTTGTGGTTGGGGCTCCCTTTATTGGACTGTTGCTCTTCATCTGTGTCGTTCTCACAGGGGGGGCTGTTTGACGGCAGGGGGGCCAGTTTGTACAGCAGGTATCTGTACAGCTGCTCGGTTTCAGGCAAAGTGACCTGCAGGAGGAAACCCTCCACAATCAGCTCCTCCAGCTCAGGACCGAGGCCTGTGACAAATATGGTAGACAAAAAAAAAAGTTCAGAGGATAAATAAAAAATAAAGGTATTCATAAATATGAATTGTTTTAAGGTTTCAAACAGACCCTGGAGAGGAACACACTGCTGCTCCGTGTAAAAAATGGAACCATTTCTTTCCTGAGGCAGATGAGAAGACGACCGGATTTTCCCCTGAAATAAAGAATAGTCAGCTTCAGCATTCTTTTAAAGATCAGCATTTCTAAAACAGCGTTTAAATACCGTCACAAACAAAGCTATCAGACAATTTTAGAGTCCTTCTCTAGGTCATTTTATTCATCATGTTTTCCACTAACCGTCTTTGACACTTTCTCCAGCACTCCCTCTGAGCAGGCCTGCTGAACTCTGTGCTGCCATTGCACTGTCCTCTCGATGAGGAACCGCAGCGCATCTCCTTCTGGCAGTCGAACCCGAATCCTTTGTAGCGAAGCCAACAGGGGAAGAACCTTGTCTAGAGGAGGTTTCCTCGACCGCTGGCAAAGTGGGCAGAGCCAGGCTTGGCTGTATTCAAGCTCTGTGGTTGTCGTAATGCAGCTGCTGTGGAAAACTTCTCGACAGAGCTCACACTGGACCATGGCACCCAAAGGGGCCTTTTGGCAAACACAAACACTATGTGCACAACAGTTCTCAGCAGAAAGAAGCTTGGACTCATTTGAAACCCGAAGAGCCATCAAGATTTCCATCTCCCTCTGGTGGACCTCAGCGAGAGTGGCCATCTGTGAAGGAGAAAAATAAAATGATTTAAAGTGAGAATACATCCGTCTCTCAGACAGAACATACTGAAAGCCCTCAGCTTCTTGTGAATACACAACATGCTGCTCAGAAGCAGCACAGCGCAGTAAAAACAACATCAATCTTTTCATTATTCATTTTAAAATTAGACTTTGCATTTCTAAAATATTTCTGTCAGATGTTTACAAGTCAATGTTGATTAAATTGTGTTTTCTCCTTTAATGATGGTTAGAATCACATTTGCCGTTGGTTGTGTGACAGTACAAAGAAACAGGAGTTCCAAAGATAACCTGGAATGTTGTATCCATAAACACTGTGGGAGAAACCTGCCATGTAGTGAAGGTGTCATGTAATGAGGGAATTTATATTCTTTAGGGATATTTTTTTTTACATGTTGAGTCTCTGCATTACGTGTTATGATCTTAATACACTGCAAAGTGCATTTCAAAGAGCAGGCTCAAGGTGGCCTACACTTATTGAAGTTAAAAGTTGTCGTTTGGCAGAATTTAAAGCATAAAATGTTAAACGTTGACTCAGAGCTAGATTTAAGGATAGTCTGGCTGAGTGCAAAAAAAAAAAAAAAGAAGCTTTATCCGTTGAAAAAAGGTGAACATGTACCGGTAGTTTCAGTTATGAAAATGACAATAATGACAATTTTACTGCCCTGAATACTGCAGCACAATTATCCTTGTTTGTGTAGTAAAAAGTGAAATTGTTCTGCAACACTCACTGCAGAGGCAGAGTCCTTGCTCTCAGAGAGAGCTCTCTCCACATCAATCAGAGAATCAAGCTTTGTTGAAGATTTTTTACAGATTTGTGCAGCTTCTTTTGATTTCTTAGATCTTGACTTCTGATACCCAGCTCCTACGTCACATCTCGGACACAGCACCTGTAAATCCAAAGAAAACATTTGTAGTTATTTGTCCTAAAATATTTGGAACACAGCTTTGAAATGAGCAACCTTACTAATATTTGTTTACCTCAAGGAGAGAGAAAGGAGAGTTTTTCAGTAGGAATGTCTTTGCCGCGGTCTCCTTCCAAGTCTGGATATCACTCACGAGTGCCTCCAGTCTATTCAGTGGGTCGAGTCTCACTGGGATACTTTCTGCTCCGAGAACCAGCTCAGAGAGGCTGTCCAGCACAGGAATACGCCCCCCGAGCTGCAAGCATACACACATAACACTTAGCACTTGGTTTGAGGTGGTGGAAGGCGGCTGTGTTAAGGGCTGAAAACATTCAGTGTGGTCTAAGTTGAATAATTTTTCACCTGGAGTGCTTCGGCTTCATGCAGCCACTCCCTGGCCTTGGTGACGACGTCCTTCAGCTGCAGGCAGTTGGGCAGATAGGCAGGGATATTTTCTACTTCCAGTAGAGCAGCTTCTAGTGTCTCTATGCTGTGATGTGGCCTGTGAAGGGACCCAAACCAAGAAAATGTAAGCCATTTTTGTTCTCAATAAAATGATTAAAAATGAAGGTCTGTCTTCTACTAACGCTGCCCACCGCCACTTGCTACTCGCTGACTTTAATAAAGAAGTTTTTCAACCAATAGAGCAATCCACAGGGTTTATTTACTTAACAAAAAAGCACTGTTGCATGATTATGACCTAATAGGAGATGTTAAAAACTAGCGCTGCCAGCCGGGTCTATAGATATTTCACTACACTTCTATACTTGCAGTCTGAATATTCATCACAAATTGTTGCAGAAGTATTCACCAATTATGAAAAAGGAAATCACATCAATATTTACTATCTAAAACTTGGTAGTTTAATGTTAAAGCAGTAAACTCAATCAATCCTTTAATGAGATTTGTCTTTAACATAAAACAACCCAGTTTAAGACTGGAGAGCATTAAAGTGAACTCACTTTCTTTAAATAACAAACATGAAATATGTGTTTGCAGATTTCACAACAATAAGGTGATTACCTCACAGTACGTTGGGGATGTGTATCACAGACTAAAATGCTGATCTGTTAAAGTGAGAACGTCGATTTATTGATAGGCCTACCAAACGCATCAGGGTGCTGAATAATCACTTCAAGTCTACTAGGAGACTACTTCTTCTAGTCTTTAACTATTTTGCTCATATCTATCAAACACTGAAGGCTTCTTTCAGGTGAGCACGCCCGCCTCTCCACACTCACACAGCCTGCAGGTGACGGTTGACACAGTCAAACAGATATTTATTCTCACACACATACTGGTTTGGAGCAGAGGCAAGTGCTTCTAAAGAGCAGCGAGTCGCAACTTGTAACTATTTCATTAGAAAACACAATAGAATGTAGCTGGCTGTAATTAAGGGATATTGAAAAATCCATTAATGTAATATAGACAGTGAAGATTTGATAATGTATTCAGAAATGTCTCAGACCTCTCATAGGTTAAAAAATAAGACATTTAAGACCTTACATTTCAAAAACCTAATTAAAGACTATAAGGATCCGCAGGAACCCAGAGGGATTGTCTACTCTTTTTCTCCATCTTAGTCAGGTTGTTACATGAAGACATCAAAGTAGTGAAAAACATTTTGAATCGGTAAACCAGTGGTCTGCGTCCTCACCTGGATTCCATGAGGCCAAGTACCCGCTCCTCCCACTGCTCTGATACAGTCAGCAGCTCCTGCAGGCGAGCCATGGCTCTTTCCACAGAGCTATGTGGGACCAGGCCTACGCCCTGGTCTATCAGCCTCCTCATGGTGTCCAGACAGAGGCTCTCTGGACGGCTGTTGGCCTGCTGCACAGCCTCCAGCCAGCGAGCCTGCTCCAGTCTCTCTCTAAGCAGTGGCAGCTGGGGCAGCTCCACGTCCAGACCAAGACTCACGTCCAGCAGCTCCTGCAGCTCCTGTGGGCTGGGAGACTCGTCAGAGAGGAGACGTTCGCTGCGCTGCTTGAAGTCATCGACACGGGTCAAAAGGTCCTGGAGATCAAATCAAACCAGAATTTATGGATTTAATTCAAAAACAAAGTCAGGTTCACTCAAATGAATAACAATTATTAATTATATTACTTGAATTTAAAGATTAAGGAATATAGAAAAGTAGAACAATCAAAGATGGTGCATCTTATCAAAACTAACCTTTAGTAAAGGAGCCTGTCTGATGTTACACGGCAGGCTGTCAAACTGTCGTACAAACGACCTCAGCTCCTCCACAGTCAACTCATTCTGGTTTTGAGATTTTCCTCCACCAGAACGATACCTAAAATAAACACAAAAACTCCTAAAATTATCTAAAAAAAGCAAAGACAACTTGACTGATCCATCATTATACAATTATATAATGTTGAATATAAGCAGACATGTAATTATTGATGTATTTTTAATTATTTATTTTGGGACTTTTTGCCTTTATTTGATTGGACAGTGGATATAACAGGAAAACAGGGAGAGAGAGAGTGGGTAATGACATGCAGGAAAGGAGCCACAGGTCGGACTTGAACCCGGGTCATCTGATTGAAAAACAATAGCTTCCATACATGGGGTGCAACCTTACTGTTAGGCCATCTGCGCATCTAAACATGTACTTATTTAAATGGATAGGATATTGACTGTGCTACGGTGTGTTTTTTATTCATAATAAAATTAAGAAGTTATGTGGCACAATATTATCACACTAAGAGATGAACTTGAAATCTCTTTTTGTAGTACTGTACCTTGTCTGCCTCTTTCCGTTGAGAAGCTGTTGTGCCATCACAGCAACTTTATCAGCCTCAGAGGTGACTACACGTAGCTGATCCAGGAGGCTGGTCTGTGGAAAGGCCTTTGTTTCTCCCTGCTCCACCAGACTGTGCAGCTCATCCAAACCTGACAAATTACAGTACAAATGATTAGATATTAGATTATAAAACAGCATAGGTAAAGGGATTTTTTGGAATCTCTCAGTTTTGCAGTACAGAATTTTCCCTTTTAATATTCTGACCTCTTTTCTTGCTTCCTTTGTTCTCCAGGATTTCCTTCACATTAAAGACCCAGTCTTTATAGGACTCTGCGCGCAGCTTCACCGCTGCCCTCATGGGATACAGCTCATCCAGTGTAAACTTATAACTGCAGGAACAGACACAACAAGGAATTTGACAAGGCTCAGAGAAAATTATTTTTATTCCTTCCGAATGTCATAAACCGGTAATTAAAAATAACATTTCCATTTCAATATGCTCTGGATGGGAAGGAAGGCCTAGAGCAATTTCCAAACTTAAGAAGAATGACAATTCTGCATGTTTGATTCTAGCTATTCAAAAAAAAAAAAAAAAAAAAAAAAAAAAAAGAACATTTTTCATTTTAATTACTTTTGGGAAAAAAACATGATATACTGTAGGTAGCATTGCACAACCAAAAAAGGAACATTATCCACAGTTGCGTGATTCATAATAACAGGATTGTGTTTAGTTGTTGTGGTTACTGAAGACTCACTGGAGTGTAAGGTTGTTATAAGGACAGGAACAGAGGTTCTGGGTGTGGTACAGACAAACTGTCTTGCCAGGACTGCAGGCACAGGTGATGCCAGACAGGTAGCAGGTGGTCCGACACTTGCAGCACTGCCGCTCCTCGTCTGGGAGCACTTCATAATCAACTTGTCGAGATTGCACCACACCCTTGGGATAAACATTCACAGTTATTAGAAGCTCGGGTGCCACAGAGGACCTTAATGAGACAGATGTGCACCAGACATAAATAGTCTACTACTCTAAAGCATCTATCATGATTAAAGGTGCACTGATAGAGCAGCATGTGACCGGATTTTCAGCCAGCGGCATATTTTGTGGCAAATAACTCTTGAGTGCCAATAAAATTAAACATTTACCCTGCTGTTTCTGAGCTTTATCCACTAATCTTTTACAAAACGACACAATGGAACATTTAGATAAGACCATCTTACCATCTTCTTAATCTTCTCTCTGAGTTCTTCCTCCTCTTGGACCATGACTGTCATCTCCTTCTGCACTGCAGACGCCAATTCCACGTCCATCGTGTCAGCTTTGTAGGCCATGTTACAAACCATCTCATCATGGGAGAAGACACAGTACCTGCTCAGCTGGCGATAATGGCTTATACAGTTTCGGCCAATGGGCATCTGTCGGAAAATATTTGGAGATACATTTTTAAGAAGAGATTGGCCAGAAGGAACCATAGACTGTCAATAAACATGGACAAAGCCTGAATGAAGTCAGCCATTGGTTTCTGGAGGGAACTTTCAACCTAACAGGCAAAGAGATGGAGCTGAGGCGTGTTCAAGTCGCCTGACAAAACGCTACAAGGCGGCTGCTTGCAGTCATTTCAGTCAAATCCCTAATTATGCATAAGCTGTATCCATTATCAAATTTAAATGGGTGAGTTATGAACCAGAGGTTGTCGCTTGGTATGAACTTACGAGGCAGACTAGCTGTATGTCAGACTGTTGATATTCCTGTTGTAAATCTCTCTGGGCAGCATAAGTACATAAAAAGTGCTTTACAAATAAGCTTATTAAAAGCAATCATACAATATTTCACTCTTTTTTTTCTGATTATACAAAAATTATTTTAGGGGCTGGTGTGAAAGCACAACATTCTGAGTAAAAAAAACATGTGAAGGAAAACAGATGCAAACAGATGTTCTTACCCAGTCCATGGTGCAAAAGTTGACTGCTTCAGCAAAGTTGAAACCCTGGTTAAATCCACTGTGGTAAGCTCTAGGGAAAGTGATGACAAACTCGCCTGCACACTGGTTGGTCCGATAGATCTAGTTATAAATCAGAAATACGACAGAAAAGTTACAAGTTGCGTGTATTAAAATGCCTCAGTTTTACCATAACTGTTTGCTAGTTAGTATCCCCCTTACAAGAAAGTCATCTGTAGTCTGGATTTATATTTATTTTCATTTTTAAAAATGCAACATTTTAAATAGAAATCTAGTTTGTTTAGGCCAGCTGAGCATTGAATTCCATTTAAATTTACTGGTGTGCTCTCTGCAGTAAGTGGATGCTCCACATCTTCGTATTGCACTTCATATTCACTAAGTGGATAAAGTTCCTGCTTTGTTTTAGACATTTTAATGTGATGATTTATGAATGAGTGCAGCAGCAGCTTACCGGGACGCCATTGTTCATCAGTGTGTTGGGGTTCATGATGGTGACCAGCTGGTGAAGGAGGTCTGGCTGGGACTCAAACAGCTCAGGTGCCAGATTCTTCATGACAGACTCAAGGTGCTCTGCAGCATAACCAGGAACACCGTACCACGTCTTTGGCTCCCCCCTGCACATGAGGTCAAAACTCTCAGTAAAAAAAAAACATAATACTTCACTGCATTTCTTGTGAATATACCAGATTGATTCTAGTGTGTAAAGGTGTACATTTAAATGTCCTATTATAGACAGATACACAATAGCATTTGGAGAGTACACTCTACCAGTGAAGGTAGTTAATGGAGTAGCTCCAGTGGTCCTCGATATGCCAGCAGAAGGAGGAAAAGCACATGCCCACATAGAGCCAGGGTAACTTCATCCCACAGATGTCAGCTGTAATGTGAGTCAGCACTGAAGAATCGAGCACCGGCATGTTGTTCAGGTTCCAGCCGCTGCTCAGGTAATGCTGCAGGTCAGAGACAGGTCTCAAAACTCCACCAAACTTTTCACTAAAATACATCCCTGTCACTCTGGCATATTTTAAGTTATCCAGGAGGACACCTGAGCAGTATCTAGAAATACTTTTACAAAGTACCAGCACACCTATTATGCTTTACTAAATACTTTTATATTAAGACTGGGTATGTTTTTAGATATGTGATAAGACAAAACAGACTTTTATAATCCTGTAGCTACTTGTGTTTACATACAGTGTTAGTGAGAGATAAGGGTTTATATAGTTTCAAGTAACATTCAAGTTCAGTAATTTAAGTTCAAAACCCAAATTAACATCTGACAGATAGTACCTCGTCCTCAGGAGCGACTTCAAAATGACTGTTCTTTACAGGGAAACCACTCCCAAACTCCTTGGAGGCAATGTCTGCTCCGTACTCCACAGTGACGTCTTCCTCGATGGTGCTGACTAGACGCCAGAACTCCTTCTCCACCAGCTCAGTAGGAACCATCTAAAATGCACAAAAGAAGGAGAAGGCATGTTGTGATTATGTGCTGCATTAACACGCATCTAGGAACCAAAGATAGTTTTGTTACAAATTGAGACAAATAAACTTCAGTATTTTTGACATAACTGCAACACAACAAGCACATTGTGTGTTTTTTCTGGGAATCAGCATTTATGCTAAAGAGGGCGTGAACAGTTTTGATAAGACAAACAGAACCCTCTCTGCAAGTGTTTTATCAAAGCATTTTTTGTTAGAGACCAGTCAAAAACTGATATCACACACAGTCCAGCTTTGTTTTTCTCAACATATTTTTCCAAAACACGACGAAAACAAAAAGAATCATTTAATTTATTGAAAAGCTTTAGGGGTCAGGGCTTGAAACGACAACCCTTTATTACACCAGAAACAACAACAACAAACAACTTCTGCATACAATGTGCCAAATGTATCTTTATACAAATCTCTGCATTTATTTCTGTTATAACTGTTCTTTTATCCCTTCACGAGAGAAAAAGAAACTTATATCCATATATTTCCAACCCAATGACCTTAAAACATCCGTTTAAACTGATGTCAACACATCAGACCTTAACCAGTGACTCGGGTAGTGTAGTAACTAACTGAAGTGGAAACACACAGACATATTACAGCTGATGTAAACTTACATGAACTGGCATGTTGAAATAATCAGACTTGAAGGAATCGGCCATGTCGCCAAAAGATTGGAGGTTATAGCTCCTGCCCGCCTGCTCGAAGCCAAAAGCGACAGGAGGTTTGCCACATTCCTGTAACAAATCAAACATGAAATATATAATTTAAAATACTTTTAACTTGTGTGATTATAATTGTTCTCCCCCACTATAATTCTGCCAGGATGTAGATCACTACAAGCAGAGACTGTGCAGCTCACCTGAGCCAGGCACTTGGGACACCTCCAGTCTCCTTTGGGAACATCATGGAGGGGGGGGATCAAACAGAAGATGTGATAGCTGTCGTCACAGCCATCACACAGCAGCAGGCGGTCCTCTGCAGTCCCACAGCCGCACACAAGGCACATGTACTGGTCCACCTGAGCAGACAACAGATTTAAATGCCGCTGTCCTTCTGTGATATGTGTTATAGTGTCGTACTGTGCTGTATATAACATGGCTAAACAATCTTTGTTTGCACATTGAAACTAAATAAACATAGACAAAAATTTCAGTACCAAAAATTATACTTACTTTACTAGTGGGTTTGTTTATTTTATTTAACACAGTTTCTTCATGATCTGTGCAATCCACCTGCTCTATTGGCTCCTTTTTCACCTCAGTGATCGCCATCCTCACTGAAAAGTAAGGACAAAGTGAAGATTTTCTGTAAGTACAAGTCATTTTAACCAAAACATTCACAAACAGAATAGCTTGCTTTGTTTTACCTGGTTCATGTTTGGCAGCATATGTTCCCATCCTCCTCCTGAGATTGGGACGATTCTCACGGACTTCCCCAGGCTCAGTTTTAACACATCCTCTCTGTCAGAGGCACAGTGAAAGTCAGAAAGGGAACACAAGTTGTATTTTTACATAATATGTATTAAGATTCAGCTTATCTACCATCTGCCATACGAGTACAACATTTTTTTGATACGCACATCTGGCTATAAGAAAATACATTTGCAAATCAAACCCAGAATGCATTAAACAGAGTGAATGATAATTCTCACTTCTGATCTCATCCGCTTTGCTCTGCGAGCGATACTGCAGGTCTCCTGAGGTTGGACAGACTGTCTCTGCGGCAGGTCATGAGGGGTGTACTCCCTATCTTTAGTGTCATTGGTCAAGGTGGCTCTCTGCAAAGAGAAGCAAGTTAATGTGATGAAAAATGACACAAGGCACAGAATAACCTGGGATAGAAAGGTCAACAAAAATCCAAAACGTTTTCCATTTTATTTACAGCATTAACTTAAAAGTAAAAGAATCAATGCAATGCTCCAATGTATATAGAGCAAGACAATGCAAAACAAACAACTGTCTGCTTTATGACAAACATTTTTTTTTTTTTTAAAAGACACCATGTGGGATATCAGTGAGAGTGTAGCGCTTTCCACCATCATGACCATTTCAGAAAAAGATTTGCTCCTTACATTTCAACACGGTGCCAATAGATGTTAATTATATATTTTCTGACAGTGGGGGCAGCAAGGTCGCATTTTAATCAATTTGAGGCAGAAACACTAACCATCGTTATAAAAACAAGATTATTATGTTATCCGCCTCAAATGTCACAGTAAGAGGACATCTAAGAATATTATAAACATTTAAGTGGTTAAATATAAACAAATACCAAAGTCTTAGTTTTTTAGTTTAGTTTAAGTAGTTTGTGCACCTCTCCTGTTGAAGACTTAAAGTGAGCTTCAGGATGTACTGGCAGATTGTCTCCAGTCTGAAACACGTTGTATGGGTAGAGGATCCTTTCATAGTGCGCCCTCAGATGTGAGCCAATGGCTTTGCCAGGAGCAAAGCCCATCTTAACTGATATCTTTGTCCAGCGCCTCTCTCTGCACACTGCATCGAAACCTCCCTCTTCATTCACCAGCTGACAAAGAGAGGAAGTATGCATTAGGTTTGAATGTGTTGATTTACTATTAAAAAATAAAATCTGGGTCCTGATATGAAAACTGCCAGGATTTGCATCTTTTACCTTATTCAGCTGGTAGAGGTCCAAAATCTTTCTCTCCATGTGAGGAATTTTCAGAGTGCATCCTTGAAGCTCCCAGAATTTTGCAATTTGATCCAAAAAGTTGAGCTTCACTCTGGTCTGAGCCTGAACATAAAGGGACAAAGTTAATTTTGAACATTCAACATATAATAGTTTTGAAATGGCAAAAAGTATGAAAACTAAAAAAGGACCAGTAACCACTATCCTATTATAAACTGCTCTAAGACCATTTTAGAAGAAAAAAACTTGAATGGATCTTGCAATCTTCTAACATGGCTAATGTTAGTTTTAATGACAAAGACTGTACTACTCAGGCCAAACTATTAGCAATGTGTTTATATATGTATAAATATGACTGAGTAAAGTAATCAGATTTACATTTTTTAATCTATTCAATGTTTTCATTTTCCAAGTGAAAAAAAAGACAAGACCATTGCAATATATATAAAAAAGGCAATACCAGCATTAAATCTTTAAGAGACAGGATCTTTTTCTTAGTAATACATCAGTGACACTGTTTTAAATCAAAAGGAATAAACACATAACAGAATGTACCTCTAGCTCATTAAGTCTTTGTATCCGTGGTGTGAACTTCAGTCTGTCAACATCACAGGCAAACGGGGGCTGCCAGTCCTGAGAGAAAAAAACAAAACAAAAACATTTGTATCAACAAATTGACGGCAGATCTTTGATGCTCACACTGAAACCAAATCTTTTACACAGAATATTGTTCTTGCACATTAGTTAATCTTCAACAAAGCGTACATGGTGCAGATGAGGCCCCCTGTGAAAGATGCACAACTTTAGTCAAACAACAACAACTATCTCCCTTCCGTGACTGGTGTTAGGGTTTGTTTGTTTTTGTTGACAAATCACAATTAATGCCAAAAAATGAGACAAGTTGTTTTATTAAGCTCCAAAGGTTTTTACTGAAAAATTAGATGATAAAAAAACAGGCAACGACTATATACTACTTTTTAAACTACTGTATGTTATTTTCTGAACAGGCTTAGCGTCAGAGATTAGCCCTCAAATAAACATCAGCATAAACATAAGCATCATGGAACGAATGTCAAACCACACTATGAGTGTCAATTCCTAAGAAAAATAAAATAAATCTAAATGAGAATGTGAAACTAGTTCAGTTCTAAAACATTTGTTTGCAATCGCCTGTCAACAAAATAACCTTACATTTGATCAAATAACATTTAGCAAACACAAAAACATCAGAGTCCTGCCTGTCCTGGGAGTAACCAAACAAGCTGAGTTACAGCTTGATCAAACACACCAACTGTCTGATACAAATGTGCAGGCTGTGCATTAAAACAAACAAATTCACAACAGACTACACTACTCCCTGCAACACTGAAGAATATTATATCAGTGTGGTGAGAGAGTCAGCAAAAAGATCTCCGTTTAACATAATTAACAAAGCAAAACCACACTCCTACTGGTTTGTCATCATGAGTGTGCCTGTTTACAAATGAGAGACAAAGAACGTGTCTGTTTGTGTCCTTTAGTGTGCGTAATCCTTATATTCATGAACCTGAAAACACTTGGTTAAACTGTCATGCTGGTGATGGAGCTACCTCTGAACAAGTGGAGTTGAGCTATTCTAGCTATTTCTTCCAAATTTACGAATTCATACATTCATTTCAAAAAGAGAGAGAGAGAGAGAGAGATACAACTTTGCTTTTCAAACATCACACAATTAAATGTTCTCAGGAAACATGAACATGCCTTTACTTATTTACAAATTCATAATCATAAACGTATATAAACATGTTTTTATACCAAACTGGATTACTGCTCCAAGGCCAAAACTACAACCCAGATCTTCAGGCTTTAAAATATTTAAATTTCATTAATTTTACATATTTCAACAACTTTCACTCTTAGCATAGAGGGATTTTGTGTATTGTTTTATGTACTTATACAGGGTCTAAGTTTTGTTTGAAATCCACCAGACTTTAACTGATAGCAATAAAAAGGGAATGTGCCAAAATATGTTACTGATCATGTGAACTCAGTGGGGTCTGGAAATAAGGCTAAAGCTGAGGCTGGATGTGCTTTTATTGTTTTAGAATGACGGAAATGCTGTCAGAGTAGGGACAACAATAGTAGCATTAGCATCACTGTATCATCTGTTCACAAAGCCAGACTAGAACAACCACACATGTCTTCACACAAATTACTCTGAAACGTATGGAAATATAACATCCTTCCACAACAAGTCTGACCAGTGTGACTACAGCAGTGGGATTAAAACAGAAAGTTTGGTCTGAACACTACTAGCCTTATAACAAGTACTATAGATGACAATACTAACAGAGAGGAGTCAACCAAAAACAGTCTTAAGATATCATTGAAAAATATTTGCATTTGCTGCTAACACAGTCAAAGTACGACTTGCACAAAACCTCTGAGGAAACTCTGACCACAAGCTGTGCACCTAGAAATCACTGAACAAAAACAGGTTTTGGTGCAATGATTTTTTCTTTTCCGTTTACAAAAAAGAAGAGAGGAGAAAAACAAACAAAAACAAAAAGGTCGCCTGATAGATATAGGCCTGTGTGGCTCAATGCTGTCCTATTAGTTCAAAGAATACCAAACACAACAGTTACACACAGTTACCACCAGAAATACACCCACAAGAGCTTAGATAAACATTGCTGAAGGATTTAGGATTTTATTTTAGGGGATTGTTTGGCCCACACACGAACCTCAAATGCAAAATTTTGGTCTGAATTTCGGAAACGGCTGGTGAATATCACAGGCCGCCAGACAATGGTGCTTACAGAATTCAGAACAAATGATGCAATTTGACCCAAAAATTGCTTGTGAAGTCTTTCACATGCTACTTCTTGGTATATGGCGTTTGGTTTGTCTTAAATCTTAAAACTTGTCATGGCCATGCTAAACATAAACAACCTTGTAATGAGATATGGTAGCTGTTTAGGGGCATGCAGAACTTTTTTTTATTTTTTTAAATCATTGATAAAAACATTTTAGATGTATGACTTTCTTTTGCTTACAATGGTTGCACATTTTTTAGTCTTAGCCTTTAAATGAGGTTTTCCTTTTGGAGTACCAAACACCAACCAGACCCCAAATGGTAATATTACAGCCCACCCTACTCACCCTGTTTAACCTAGCAAAATGGACTTTTACAGCTTCCTCATTGCTACTTCAGGTTTGCCTCGTTGTCTGCTGAAAACAATTTCCATGCGGTAGCTTAATGTGTTTATACCATAGACTGTATATATACACTGACGCACTGACTAGCTACTTTACGGAATAAAACATTAAAATAGTTTAATTCAGTAGAAAATGGGGTTCATGGACTTTGTATGGATGCTTGGACACACCCTTGAATAAGGTTATCAGCCCTCTGTCTTCACAATGAATCATTAAAAAGGTGAGATTCATTTTAAAACAACCATTTTAGATATAACTTTTTCCTATCTTTTCGCCCTAAAATATTGTATATTTAAGGCATGTTTCGTTAGGGACTAAAAATGCTCCAATTAAAAAAATAAAAATAACAATATTATATAAGACGTGACACTGTCCCGAGAGTTTCTCATAATACAAGGATGAGTTTTTTTTTTTTAAACGAATTAATTTATACAGCTAACAAACGTTGGACTCAGTATCGTCGGATTAACTAATTAAAACAGAAATAAATAATAAAAGCAGATATAAAACAGAAACCGAGTCCGATGTCTCCATAAACAGTCGGTCACCGAGCACGTACGTAACGACAGCCAGCGTTCAGAAAGATGTCAGAACTCTGCAGCCATAACATTTTTTTTAAAAAGGCCTAATTTACATTACATAATTTACATTAGTTTGGCTACCTCACAAAAACTAAATCTGTCAAATCCTGCTCGGAAAGTTAATCTTATATGTTGTTGACAAAATGTCTTAAAGTCGTGGTCTAATGACTAGTTTAAATCTCTGTGAGCTATTTCCGTCCTCAAAGTCCAGGAAGCATTTAATTCTGCGCAAACGTAAACAATTTCTTTTTTAAATTTCTGTAGAGGCTAACTTCTTCGTTTGGGTTATTTTCTATAAATGTCGGTCTTTTAAAATAGTTTCTGTAATAAAGACATGGTAGTCCTTAAACTTGACACAATTCCTCTTTAGCTTTACTAACGTTGATGCAAACACAACACTCTCCGAGCCTTGACTACGAGCTGACAATTCAACTCAGCAGCCGCAATCCGCCATGTTGAAATCTGTCTACAAACACAACTTTGCAAGCTAAATACCGAGCAGCAGCTGAAGCAAACCCCGTATTCATTTGTCATTTAACAACGGTGTTGATTTAAGAAACACTTACCGGTGGCGGACGGACTTTGCAGATGCCAGTTCTCTCTGCTATGGGTCTTATTTTGTTGATGTACGCAAAGGGGTCGGCAAATTCCTCCCAGCTGGGCTCAAAAACAGGGCACTCCGGCGGGGGAATGAACTCATTCAGTTGTGGTTGAGTCATCGTTTCATCTTCGGTATGACTGCAGCTGGAAATGTTTCTGAGGGGCTTCCTCGAGCGGAATATGCTCAGTAAGCTATTTCAACTTCTATCCGTTCAGTTCATGTCCACTCTTCACTCATTGAACTCAAAGACGAATTATCTAGTTGGAGACGAGAGGGGGGACAGTCAGAGACCGTGTGCCTCCGCTTCAAAAAGTAGACCCTAGCTATGTTTTCATGAAAGGGGCATTTTACATCCTATTTGTGGCGTCATTATGCGACAAAACACTGTTACATGCTCGTTTTACAAGTAATTATGGCGTGTTTATTATTTTTCTATTTACTACACAGATACGTCCACGTAGTAGGCCTCTTGCCAGGAGTTATATGCATGTAGAAGTGTATTGTAGCTGAGTAACAGCCTTTACAATAATGTGCTTTTGTCCCACAATACAATTTCCCCTCTAACAGTCAAGGCTTTTTTGGAACAATACTCACTAGTTAAATAAACCCGATTATTGGCTCTATGGTTTTTATCTCAGATGATCTCTCCCCTTACTGGATGAGTTCGATTTTCTCACCTTCTAGACACGCGCATTTGCAAAATTCGCTTTGAAATGACGGGATTAGTTGGACACGGCTCTTCATTCGCCCCGCCCGGCCCGACCGAAATAATAGACGTATCAGACGGAACGTTGGGCTTTGTAATCGAACACACCTACTAGATCTATGCGCGCTGACCGGGACTTCTTTTTTAAATGGTCAAGAGAGGAGCTCGTTGATTGGTAGAGACTGAAGTCATATGTTCACAATTTCGTTTTTTATCTATTCATATTTGGTTTTAAAATTAGGCCTAAACAGTTCCTTAGTTCCGACTCGGCAACAGATATACCCCTATAAAAAGGTAATATGATAAGCGCTTGTTAGTTTGCTGTCCCACTGTAGTTGTTATTCTTCAGTTTTGGCACTTCAGTTAGAGTAAAATAAAAAAAAACATATAAATATATATATTATTTGTTAGAAAAGGACTGAAGGACTAGCCGTGTGATTAGTGTATTAGTGTGTGTGTGTGTGTGTGTGTGTGTGTGTGTGTGTGTGTGTGTGTGTGTGTGTGTGTGTGTGTGTGTGTGTGCCAAACAGAGGCCGGGAAGAAAAAGTTTGAGACACACTAGGCTATATTCTTAGCATTTTAATAATAGATAACATCAGTTAAATGCCTAAACGCTTAAATAGCATTGGCCTCCAAATGTATAACTTCTGTAAAACATTTATTGTCAAAAGACCTTTTAAAAATATGAATAAATCACTCTGCATCCATAATGGTCTCTATATTTAAGAACACTGAAAGGCAAACAAAAAGCAATTATTTATTGGGTTTCAAATGAAAGTGTGGGGGAAGCGTCTGTAGCTGACAGGTGCACATTACATTTAAGGGAAGCCTCAAATAATGAGTTAAAATATTGAAACCATGACATCTAGTGGCAGACAGTAGAACTACACCCTGATATAATGAATTATTTGGGCTTATGGACTGGTCCACTCATCTTCGAAACCAACCCTGACATTTTCTTTCCTGAAGAATTCACAGATCATCCTGTAACCTGTTCCTGTGATGTCTGTAGATGAGATAGGGTATAAGGAACACCATCTTAAAGAAGCTGTTGTATTTTATTTATCTCAAAGAATATTTAAAAATAAAAAGGAAAAAGGCAATCTAATTTCTATTCAAATGTGAATTGCCATCTTTAACCTAACCAAGCAACATTAATTTAATTAAATAAAGTCCCATGAACATTTGAAGTATATTTGTCTGTTATTTATGTTTTAACATGATTTGGATTTTCTTCATACTCTAGGCCTATTTTAGACTTGTGTAAACGTGTGTGACTTCATGACAATTTCAGAACCGAAAATGTAAAAAAACAAAAATACAATTAATACTTTCTATCATTAGACCTATATAAACATAACAGGCTGAATATCAGGCTATATTGCTCATTTCAACAAATAAAGGAAGTGCATTTCTGTGTGAAGGGCAAACACTTTTCAATATTGAATTGCTTTTTGAGGGCTGCAACAAAAAGTTAATTCCTGTTTTTAACAAGCTTTAAAATGTGTCTCCGTAGATTATATCGTTATGAGAAGCTTACCAGGAAAAATAAAACTGTCTTGAATAATGTTGTACAGCCTATACATGCAGACACTAGAGCTGAATGTGCAAATGTTTAAAGAAATGTGACAAATGCTATCACAAGTACATAGACCCCAACTGAATGATCTTCTAACCAATTTGACCAAAGTACAAAACTTTTCAGGTTTTTGAGATGAAAAATAAAACAGCAAATATTTGCGATGCTGAAAAAAAAAACAAAGCTTTGTTTTTCATTTTCTCAACACAACACTAATTTAAAGCTTGTTAAAATTGTAATTTTTTTCACCAACAAATGATCAGTCTGATCATTTTAGCACCTATTATAAAATAGTACTTGTGTAATTATTTCTTCCACTCATGGCTTAAAAACAGACATTTTCAAATGACTAATGGGACTAGATTTTTTGAAGGTTAAGATACACTGGGATGAAGGAACTTCCACACCGAAATGACCCATTAAACAGCTGAAGGATGAATTTGAAAATCATCTTCCAAAAAACATCTTTATTAGAACAGGATGGTCACACTGCTGTCAGGATGAAAGAGACGCAGTCTAATTATCATAAACATTGTACACATAACAGTTAATGTAAAATTGAGTGTGGTGGATTAAGGGCCTTTCAGACAGGA
Source organism: Labrus mixtus (assembly GCF_963584025.1). NCBI lineage: Eukaryota > Metazoa > Chordata > Actinopteri > Labriformes > Labridae > Labrus > Labrus mixtus. The sequence continues at coordinate 10,209,905 of NC_083618.1, read as the reverse complement.
TGCGCTGCCCTTTAGGCTGGGGTCAACTCTGGGAACAAAAGATGAAAATCCTGCCAACACATTTTTTAAGTTCTTGGGGACTAACTTTTGCATTCAAGCTAATCATGTTTTACCCTTTCCACTGCCACGTAGAAACTTTTCTTGTCATCCAAACAGTGCCAGCCGATTGGTCCAATTTCACAATCTGCACAGATGAGATATTTGATTCTCCCAACGTCCTTTGTAAAGCCCACGTTCTCAAAAGTGTACATGTCGTCCACGAACCAGTGAGCAGTCAGAGTGTCCCCATCCACTGAGCCTTCTGCCGTGCTGCTGAGGCCACTCTTTTTCCGCATGGATGGTAGGAACAGCTAGTGGGAGAAAACAAAGCCTCAGATGACATAAAAACAGAAGAACTCACCAGATTTGTACTCAGTATGTGAATGGAGGGGTTGCAATCTACCCAAATCTAATATTGTGTACTTTCTCTACATATATTAATACCATCTTAGAAAAGACATTAAAAAAGTCTGAATTCAACACTTACAGAAACCTCCCCTGGCTACCTGTTGCTTTCTGAAGGCACTTTATAATCCTGCCCGCGCGATAGTTATCCAAATGGCTTCTTTCCTTTGTTTATAATTTGCATATTTTATAAAGTGGCATATTTTTAAGGTTATAATTGAGCAATATTCTTTCAACTTTCCAAAAGTTTCTTGACATTTGCATTTACCTCTCATATGCACAAATAAAACTTAGTTTTCCTGCCGATATTTAATGCTCATTAAATAAATCAAAAACTTTAAAGACCTAACTTGAAATAACCATAGCTTTGTTGAAATGTGTACTAGTAATGCATGTCTGTGATGAGCCTTTCTAGAAATTGTATTATTTAGTGTAAAAGTAAGATTTAAGATCCTTTAATAGTAGTAACATTTCTGTACGTAAAATCACGCACGAGATCACAAAGAATTGACATTGTACTGAAGCAAGACAGCATCTCAACCAATATTTACAATTTGAAGGCAGGACTCTGACATATCACTCTCTTGATATTCTTGTTAAATATCATACCTCCTTCTCTGCAAACACAGCCATCCCAGGGCACAGCACCTTGGATCCACAGCGTTGGCACACGACAGTCTTGACGTTCTTACCATCCTCAGAAACCAGGCCGGGCTCAACTATGAAGTCTTTTGACTGCTGATTGTTGTCCATTTCCATTCCTGACGAACCACAGATTTACATGCAGAGAAGACGTGTGACACAATATCCTTCACGAGTCACCAGTACGTCATATAGTCTGTTCAGTGTCAAACACTTTATGCTAAATATTGAAGCGACATTACAACGAAAAGAAAGATGTGGCGCACAGAGAGTGGAACGGAACTACGAGTCTTCCGAATATTTGTAGTCCGGAAGTCAGTGACAAAGAAAATCACTCAAGTTTATATTTTTCATAATCCATTAACCATAAATGGTGTCAATCACTACAACAGGCCATAACCTGAGTGTATTGTTTAAGCCAAACTAATGACAACGTCTATTTAAAAATAAATGGTTAATCATCAAAACGCAAGCCCTGCCCAATGCATACATGCTAGCATCTATGCTAACACGGATTCAACTTGACAGAAGATACGACAAATACCTACATCCCGAAAATTGAAATAATTTGAAACACACTTTTGAAATGAGTTAAAATACGACGTACCGAAATGTGGAAGAAAAAGCAAGGATGAACAGGACAAGAATTCGGAAGATGGCCCTGTAAGCTATGCTAACATACTTGCTGCTCCTGACGTTTACCAGCCTACAAATGCTCTCGTTGGAAACACGACATGGCTGGTATTTTGTTCCTCATTATCACTAAAATATTTTTCAGGTATAAAAAGAATACTTGGACGAAAGATTCAGATTTTTTTTCCCCTAATGTTTTTTTTGACGTATAACCTTAATATAAAAACATGTCACGAGTAAAAGTCCTTCTTTAATCCGTTATCTTGGTAACAGCCACAGACTAAATATTAAGGTAACAGCAGAAAAGTACTTACTGCTCTTCTGTCTATCACATTAATAGTATTATTTCAAGCCAGCATCTTTTTTCCTGGGTGATGCAGCATTCTTATCAAAAAATAAATCCACTGGATTTGGCATTCGTCTATCTAGGTATTCTATGAGTCGTTTACTGACATTAAATCTGTAATGAAATGTCTGAAAAACAGCTTTTCTATACAAGCAAAATGTTGAATACAACATTACTGTGTTTGGAGACAGTGTGGCACATATAGTGTCAGTATCTGTGATTAAAGTGTGCAGAATCACCCAAAAACATTCATTTAAAATTAAAGGGATACTTCACCTATTTGTATTAAGCTTTGTATCATTAGAAACCTGGTAGTATTTTTGAATGGTCGTGCACCCCGCCCTCATTTTCCCCTGAGATGGGAAATTTTTGTATATTTAAGTCTTAAAAGGAGCTTCCAGTGACGCAAAAATCGTAATTTTGCGTCATTGGAAGCTGTGTGAAACTACAACTCTAGTTCCTCATATTTTTGACCACTGAAGCTACAGACCAATCACAGATCAGTGGGTGGGAACTCACTCCCAGAATCTAAACTTAACGTCCGCCATATTGCTTGGAAGCTATGCTAACATGCTCTATGGAGAAAGCTGATAATGGCGAAAAAATATAAATATAGCGTCGAGATGGCTGCTGCCGACAGGCCGGTCTTGTGTCTTGGCTGCTGTGGCCGCCGCTGACCGCCGGCCGCCGGGGCAGAGACATAAGGCCTGCCTGTCGGCGGCGGTGAGGATGAGGAGCCGGGGCCGGCTCGAGCTCGGGCGGACTGGTAGTGTCGGTGCTCTCACTGTTTGCCTATGGACACAGACATAGAGTCTGTTTTCTGCCAGGAATTTCCAAGATGCCAATTCCTTCTGGAAGAACTCTAGAATCAGTTGAGGAAACGGCCGTATGTGTTGAAGTAGGCTAAATATGTTTGTAAATCTGACCTTAGTGGGAGTGGCCTGCGGTGCTGTGCATTCTGGGAATTGGTGTCTTTCATCCACATGAGCCAAAAGGACACTTTCTGCCTTTCTGCCTTTTTTAAGGCACCAACTTCAGAATTTATTTCACATTTCTACTACATATATGACCCAATGTCAATACAGATTCATGTTTCAACGGGTGAAGTTTGATCATTTATTTAGTTAGTTAGTTTCAATGTATATAATTTGTTGCAATGCAGTTTAAGAAGTTCAGTTATGTCTTCTTGCTTTTCAAAGTCAGCCTCCATAATGCATGGGACGGCTTCTATCACAGAGTCATCACCATCTGCAATTGCTGTCTGAAACAGCCATTCCTCCCTGCACTTAGAGAGACTGTTTTACCGTTGATGTATGTTCTGTCAAAGAGACTATGATATCAACTAACCAACCACAGTCCTCATTGTCCTTCTGCCTTCATTTTGGTTTCTCTTGGTCTTGGACATGGTGTGCTAATCTTGTAAATTTGACACAGTCTATGGTGCATCTCTGATGTTTATAGTGATGAGGGTTTAGAATGGGTGACATGGTACTAAACGGTAGAAAGCAGGTCTACCCGGGTTCGCCTGGATCTTGAAAACACATAAGAGACAACTAGACACTGTGTTTTGACATGTGGAAAAAAATTTATTACAATAATTTTCCAAGATTACCATTAATAAATATTTATGTTTACATTTCAGTGAAATGTATGATTTATCACTTTCCACACAGGACATTACACAAAGTCAAGAATACACATTGTTTTAGTCTTTGTAATAAAGCTTGAATAAGTTGATCTAGAAAAAGGAGTCTTAAACAGCAGTTGATACAACCTATCAATGGAGTTGAAAGTTCAATAATGATTTGATTGTATATATGGCAAGGAAAACAAGAAAAGTCAAGATCTGGAAATCCTTGAAGCTCCCTTGACTGTGAAGATAGGCCGTTTTATTTAAAAACACTTCCGTTGGCCTAAGGCACAGGAATACTAAAAGTTTATATCAATCATACATAACACCTTTGAAACCCTATATGGTGATTTAAAGTTTAGAATTTTATAGTATACACTAAGGTGCATCTGAAATTTACACTTCTCATTGCATCTGAAATCTAGCACAAAAGAAAGTTTTCCACACAAGGAAAGCACATTTTGACCTATCCAGACCTGTGCATTGTGCGTAGCCCAGGAACTGTTACTAGAGGAATAATCAATGTGTTGTTTAACTGAAAAAAATCACTAAAGGGAGTTCTTTCTAATTCATCATTTTAAGCATCTTATTTTAACCCAAATAGTTTCAGTTTTCGCTTTCATTTCGACAAGGTTTGAGACTTTTTTCAGTTTAACAAATCATTTAACAAAATAGGAACAACAAAAAAAACAGTATAAAAGTTTACAGGGATTTACATGAGGTATTCAACCTCTTAGTTTAGGGAGGGATTTTTGACGATCAACACAAATAGTTTTTCTTAGACAAATCTATTGATCATATTTTTGTATTAAAATCCTGTGTTCTTTAATGATAATGTGCCATTGGGTTTTTAGGGTTGGCCTTCAGAGTCAATTTCATATTTATTGCAGAGCAGGCATGGGCCTGGTTGCCCTGTGTTTTTTTAAGATTTCAATCAAACAATCATTTATTCAGGTTTTATGTGTATACATGTGTCTTTCTTGTACAAGTTTGTGTGCAGGCCCTCAAGCTACCTATAAAGTCCTGGATCCCTCTACATCTCACTCCTGGACAATAGTACATTCATCCTCTAACCTGCATGGATACTGCGGGGAAGAAAGGAATGGTTTACAGCATTGGCCCTCTGCTACAGCACAAATAAAACTCTCTGTGTCCTTTATGTAATGGAAACACACAATGGAGAGGTCGGGGAACTAGAAGAGCTAGCTACTCATAAGTGACCATCAGTTGACTGAATCTGTGATATTGGTTTGAACCTCATTTTGATCTGAAATGCAGACTTCAAGTTTCATAATTATTGAACAAGTAGTGATTGTTGTTGATTCCCTCCGTAGTTCAATGGCTAGTTAGTGCTACTCTATTGGAGCAAAACAGAGCCAAACAGAAATAACACCAAATTATCAAATCAGAAGTACAGAAGGAGCAATAAGTGACTATATTGAATTCTAGCAGCATTTTAAGTGTGTGTTTGGTGTGTTTCGGTGTGTGTATGTGGGGGGGGGGGGGGGGGGGGGTAACAAGGGTGGGGTAACAAAGAAAATTATGAGTAAGTCACAGTCAGGCCTCTCAGAGTAGAGTGTCATCTGTGCATCCTCCCTCGAGGCCATAGCGGAACTCCTGCAGATTGGAAACCCCGTAGAAGTGGATGAACGCTGCTGCCACGACTAGCACGTGAAAAATCTGATGAGAATGGAACTGGAGGGAGAAAAAAGTTATCATCGTCAAATTTCATACATCAGTCCATTCAAGAAAGTAATTTGCCTGTGAAGTAATGATAAATGCTTTTGCTATTGCTGTCTCTACCTTTCTGTTATCTTCTACATGGTAAAAAGCATCTGTCGTCTATAGTGAGCTATAACTTTAGACGTCAGTCTCTTATGAATTATCATTATCATTTTATTATCCTCATCATTTTTACAAGTGTAACTATTCAAAACAAAGCCCATTCAACATGATTTTCTTCTTAGCAATGATAGCACTCAATGTTTGCCCTAATTCTGAATCATGTTTGGTTCATAAAGGATTGATGTTAATTTATTTTTTGAACCTAATCTGATTCTTCATAGATTTAGGCAGCTTGTAACATTTGTGGAATTCGGCCTTTTTCATGAAGTTTATGTTTTTCATTATACTTGGATAATACTATATATACCAGAGTAGAAGTATCTCAAACAACAGTAAGATACACATTTGTTGTCTAAGAGGCAATTATGAAGCATTTAATCAGGAAATATGCCCAAACATAGCAGACCTATCCCATTGGTAGTTTTATCCCTTTGGTTGCCTATGTAGAATACTTTGAGCGGCTTCCGTGTTTAAAAAGTGCTCTATAAATAAAGCTTCTCTGCTTTGAAAACATAAATGATGTCCTAAAGAAACCACCTGACTTTCTTAAGTTCTTTTATGTCATGTAAATACATCAAGTACTTACCCAGATGTCACACTTGCCAGGAAAATACCGCTCAGGGATCCTGGCTGCATATAGACCAGCACCAGTGATATACATGGCCCCCATCAGGTAGAACCAACCCATTTGTCCGACTGTGGTGGCCTTCACAAAGCCTTCCTCAATGGTGAAGTGCATGGTAGGAACAATGCCGCTCAGACCAAGTCCCATGAAAACACCTAAGAAAAGCAAAGACCTCAGTTGCACATTTCAAGAAAAAAAATGGTGATCATTGGAAAAAAAACAACAGCTATGTGATTACGCTACAGTTAGAAACCAAAGCAAACAGTTGCATAAAGTAACACTGAAAAGATGGTATCAAAATGTACCTGCTCTTGTAGGTCTGTGACGAGGTGTAGAGAACCGGTCCCATTGAGCCACTATGATGGCAGCAATGCCGAGGACACATACAATGGTGAGGTAGATAAGTCGAGGCTGAGGGGAGCAGTAGAAGGAGTAGTACAGCCAGGGCACGAAGGAGCCCATGATCAGGAGGGCAATGCCCGAGTAGTCAAGCCTGAAGAGAGGGAGTGACAGAGAGATCACAGGGGGATGAAAAGCTGAAACAGGTATGCCTTCTCATGATTCTAAACACTTTCCATATTTAACACTCACTGTCAATGATGGGTTTTAAATGATGAAGATGCATTTGAGTAACACAACATATACTACAGGGAGACACAGTAGCATTAAGTTCACTCCCAGTAAGTAACTCTGCAAAGGCCTGCCAGGCTCAACAGTAGAAGGTCAGGGGTCAGTTTCTAGCTCAAGGACATTTGACACAAAAGATTAAGGGGTCAAACCCCAAACCCTGTGGTTGAAGAAACACAGTGCCCTACTTTCTGAAGCCACAAACAATTTATATATTAAAAATGTAGAACTTTTAACTTTAACTGACATTTTATTAACGAACAATCATGAAATGGAATACACTGAAAGAGTCAAATGTTGAGAGAGAAAGGAGAGACAGCACCTCATATTGGAAAATGACATGCTGATTTCAGGTTAGTTTTGGCTGCACTATGGATCATTTTGTCCTTGAATAATCATTCTGGGCGTATACCTCTTTAATTGCACTGAACTCTAGATTGCAGCGTGAGCTGCATGTAGTTGAGAAACAGTGTTTGTCAGTAGGAGGGCTTACTTGGAGAAGGTGCGAGACACTTTCTCAGAGTGGCAGTAGACGGTATGAAAAAGCCAGGAGAAGCTGAGGCAGAGTACAGCTCCCAGGAAGAACATCCCGAACACCACTTTCTCTTGCAGAGGAGCCATAAAGTACATGTTGGGCCGCAGCATGGTTAACGTGCCCAGGCAGATGAATAGAATCAGCCCTGAGGGGGGAGGGGGAAAGACCAGTTTCACTATCCAACAAACGAGAAAAATACGTGACTGAAACCGAAGTCTAAGAAATGTTTGAAATGATGTGTAAGGGTATCATCCTTACCTAACAGGTGAGTCCAGATGTTTCCTGTCTCAGTGTGAATTCTGAAGATGCTTCCAAAACAGGCCCTGAATGAGGGCATAGGAGGGCGATGTCCATGCAGGAGGTAATCGTTATCCTTCAGCCACTCTGGCAGGACATGAAAAGGAATGACCCTCCAGCGGCCCTCCCAAACCTGAAACACAAGAATAGCTTGAATTCCAAGATGCATACAGTCATATGAAGTACAGTAGCTGTCTCTCAAACATGTAACCTATGCAGCTGATGAAAATACTTACATTTGCAACAAAGAACTACTCTACATGCAGTTTGAAAGTAGAAGGGTTAAACACTGGTAATACCAAATCTGCCAGTCAGACTTTTTTAAAGAACCTTTACAGTAATTCTGTGAATGTCACAGCAGCGAAGAAGGAACAACTAATTTGATTTTGTAATAAATCGGAAGGGGGCACATGTGACATCAGAAATGTTTGTGTCTGCATTTATTTATTGTTTACATTTTCCTTATGGTAGATCTCAATAACCACATAAAGTATACAGTAAATAAAGTCTTTAAGCCGGATTTTCTGCTCAAGGTTCTTCTCTGTATCTATGTGTTCTGATGCTACTTCACTGACAACTGGTTCCTCTGTTAGCTGATATTTGTCTCCCATTGTGCTCTGCTTATTTAATACAGCATACATTCATCAGTTGCCTGCCTGAAAAATTAAACATGTATAAATCAGTCAAACTACTCATCAATACTAAGTTAACCCCTTGTTGTTGTTGTTCACACAAAACTGGAGCTGTACGTCATTTAACCAGAGCTGTACTGGAGCAGGTAACACCTTTGAGATGAGCAGAGTGTTGAGTTTCAGCTCAGTTAACCTGCTGATGCAACATTTATGCATGTGCTGTGTAAAGGCCTTTTATTTTCCACGACACGCCCCAACAGAATGTTTCCCAACTGATTTTCAACAATCAGGATCTACTTTGAGGGACTGAGAATGACTGAGTTTGTCGTTGAGAGAACCAGACATTACTACTATGTGTTATTGCCATGGAAACGTGCTCATCCTTGCACACTGGATCTGAAAGCAGCAAAGAGAAGTCAGATTGGATATTGTGCACTGACCTTCTCACACTTAACTCAAACAAGTTAAATTTGGGTGAGGACTGCCACAATATGAGTTTGATTGAATTAAATTCAGGATATGAGACAATGTAGGGGCCCACTTAATAAACAAAATACTATTTGGTTCAGTTCATTTGACTCTTTTTTCTCTCCGCTGTTTGCTAATAATTACCTGGTGTGTGAGGTTGCATTTGTATAGAAACTATGACACAGATATGCCTGGGAAATCTCAAACAAAGATCTTAACGTGAAAAAAAGTAATCTGAATCAATGTTAGTGATTTAATGGTCATTGGATGAACTATATATATGGATAATTACATCCCCTATTGTTACAAATGCAAGTTTTGTGTCTTTTAATTAAGTTAGGATGAGAGATTTACTTTGTGTACAAACTCCTCCATCTTCTCCATGGCGTGGTGAGCTTGAAGTGGTAAAGTCAGCACCTCTCCCACCTCCTCATCCTCCTCTTCCTCATCAGCAAGCACTGCCGCTCCCTTGAAAGAGATCACAAGAAAGAAAAAACTGAAGCTTCTGAGCCATAAGAGCTATGTACGTGCATTTTCTGAAACAGCTGTACCTCTGAATGCAAGCCTTTAGACGCTGCCTGTCGCCCCCCTCCCTCCTTCAGCAGCGGCCCCAGCTCCATCAGCTCAGCATCTGGGACACGGCAGTCCTCAGAGATCCGGCAGTCTGCATCACTTGCAGACCCGTTTCTGCCTGACATAGGGAGTATGCCTGATGACCCACTCACAGTCCTTGTATTCGGCTCTGGGTGGTACACTTCAATTTCCTCCTGAGCAACAAATATCACAAACAACTTTAATGGTTAACCTCAGATAATGTACACCAGATTGCAGTTAATCTCAATAAACATTATGCTGCTGAGAACAAATTGAAATGAAGATGCAATTATACACATAGAGCGTAACAAAGACATCAACCAAACAAAGATAAATAATCATAAAAATGACCATGATAATATTGGGATTATATGAAAAGATAATACAAATACAGTACAACTCACACTTAGTGCGAATGACAAGCTATGCTTGAAACATTTTAGTTTTTCATGGAAAACCATAAAAATCATGAAAATGTGTCATTTGTTGAGCTCACTACCAAACAAGCATGTCTTCTTACATCTGGACCACAGTCCTCCAGTGCAATGCTGTTTTGTCATACATTTGAACTTTATCAAACAATTACAGCTTCTTCAATTTGATTTTTACAATTTGGCTTTTTGCTGTTTTGATATTATTTTAATTAATAGTATATCCTTAGATAGTTTACAGACGACCATTACATATTAAAGAAATACAATAAATCATATCTCGATAATGAAACGTCAGCTGATTCTTAGGTACAAAAATTTGGAATTTAGACAAATGATACCCACAATATTTCTTTAAGTCCGGACAATTCATGTTAATGCATCAATGATAACCAATGCAGCAATGCATCGTGACAGGGATGTTTTGTGGCATATTGTGTTAGTGGCGGTGAAGATACGGTACTATCAGTCGACATTACATTGCACATAAAATGTAAAGGATGTTTGCATGCAATTGAACAATGATAAGGTAACATATCGCACAGGAGGGGAGTATTATTTCAGATTACTAACACTCAAATCTAAATCGCCTTTGTTTTGTTGTGTCTCGTATGAAATCTGTTACATCGATTCACAACAAGAGAACAAAGAAGCGGCTGAACTTGTTGAGATTTATGTCACCAGCCATTATTATTAGACGACAATCATCCTGAAGCAATATAATAAAGACATAGTAGAGAAAGATTCGTTACATGGATGGCTGACAACACAAACAAAACGTTAAACCAAGTTATTGTTCAGCAAAGCCAAAGCAGACGGATGTTGATTAGCACAGCGCCAGAGGGAACATGGAGTACAACATGTAAACAACCGCAAGATACCGATGATATAACCTAGATTCATCGTGTCTATGCGGTTTATTACCATTAAGAGTCCAAAGCTGAATTAAAATGCAACTAGAAAATGTATGTTTTAGTTTACTGGTCACGGATCGCTCGCACATCTGCTTGCTAGCTTTAATGTTACCTTTAAGCTAGCTGAGCTATCGCTAACAAGAACCAGTAGAGCAGGAGACTGGTTTGTGAATTAATCCACCAACAGCAAGACAAAGCTCTTTTCGACGACATATAACATTATGTAGCTAACTTACTGAGCTGACGTTTACTTAAACATTCTTATCAAACAGAAATAAGTTACCTTACAAGGAAGACTTGAAACCAGGAAGGTGAATTATTTATCGTTATGCGAAAACCAACACAATCCCGTCCGGAAGTTGAGATCTCTGCCAGACTGTAAACCTGATCCACACCCTCTTTCAAAATAAAGCTCACCCTAAAAAAATAAATATATATTTGATCTTTAAAAGTCTACTTTTGATTAATTTATTTATATTTGGAAAAATATGCAAAAACAAACACGAGGAAGAGTTATATAAATTATATTGCCGTACTGCGTTTTGGTGAAGATTCTAAAATTCACAGATTTCATTAAAAAAATATAATTAACAACTCCTGTTTCCAGAGTATTGTTTATTAAATAATCCAAGTTTTAATTTGAGATACAATGATGAACTGTGACTGAGCGAGTGGATAAAAGTCTTCATTCTCACAGCTAATAATTATTGATTAATGCTTTGATAAAAAAAAAAACTCGTATCATTTTCTGGAGAAAAGCACACAAGTATTATTAACACATCAAACATTTTCTTAGGACTTTAACCGGGTCAGCTAAAAAGCGTATTTGTTACATAACAAGCTGTTATATTAACATCAACATCAAGCACTTTCTAAAATTCGTAATCCACTTCATGAGATAGTTACCTGTCAGGTGTGTTCACAGAAACACTAGGTAGATTTAAATGTAAACAGAGAGCTTAAACAGGCCTTTTTCACAGCAGGTATATTTTCATTGAAGATAAAGCACATGTTATTTATAAGATTAAAGACAGATCAATAATTTAAGTGTACCAGGACCCTGAAGTGCTTAATGATATATAGCTATCATTAATTTAATTATATACCCCTCTTGATTTTTCACAGATCATGTCAGAATATCCGATTAAAAAAAACCTTCATTGTAAGTAAAGGAAACTCAGCACGTTGCAAAAAATTACTCTTTATTTTCTTCCACAAAGAAACATGTATTCACAGATTTTTTTCAGCAACAGAACACATAATCAGGTCCACCTAAACTACAATATAAATATTTTAAAAAAGACAGTAAAAAAGAGGCACGCAAGGTTACATGATTGTTCGACTAGGCAGTCTTTCACGATGCTGGTTTAAATAAACTCAGGGTCATGACGACTTGTAGTGGTTCTAATAAAAGGTTCATGTTTGGTGATCCGCTGTATCAAACACCTGTGCACACAGACAGTGTTAAAGATTGTGTTAAAGCTCAATACATTTTCATCTCAATTTAACACCTTAATAGCTGCCAAGCATCAAGACTCTGCTTTTGTTTTAATTTGCTACACTTTATATCCGGTGATTAGTTCATATCTAGTTTCAACTAGTTGATTACGTTGATTATTAATTCAAGTTAATCGGCACAGCCATACACGTGTACATGTATGGAAACAAGACAAGTTTGACAAATCTTAAATTTAAGCAGCTCAATTTCATAATAGTGGTGACAAAAATCAACATAATAAACAAAAATTTAGGTTTTAAAAAAAAGAGGACACATTGCATGTTTACGTTATATTACAATGATTTTCTATTCTCCAAACAGCTTGGTGAGAAAGGAGAAGAAGACTATGATCATCCCTAAACAAAATACAAAAAGTTAAAGCCCATCCTCAAACAAATAGTTTGGCAGTGATTTTCTGGCTACATAAAAGAGTGTCTAATGTAGAACATGTTGTAAAGTTAGGTACCAAAAGCAGTTTACCAAACAGCCTTAGATGTTAGCTTTTGGAAATGATAATAATGATATCCTTATACGTCTAGAATTTCATAAACAATAACCTAAGAGTTAGTTCAAAGAATAAAACATGTTTAATAAACATTCACATTTCTTTCCATCTTCCTACATTGTGCACATCTGTCTCGAGAGCTGCAGCTGTCTCCAACCACTGCTCATGTTAATATTTGTTTAACAGCTCTACATATCAAAATGAACATGTTATTAATGACACAGATTCTCTGTATTAATGACTTTTTCAACCAGTGCAGAGCTGACAACTGATATATCGTGTCAGACTTAGACATCTAGTTCTCAAGAAACAGTCATAACTCAAACAGTGCTAAGTTTTAGCAAGTATTTTATCTCTTCAAATTCACTTAATTCATTAAACAAGTTTTACCTGTGACACCTAATTTGCCACTCAAACAGCAGTTGTACCCCAAAATCCAATACAACCACTCTGCACTCAACTTTACTGTGACAGAGTCAGAGGTGTTAGATAGAGCTTTACAGTAACCCCAGAGGCTGCAGTTTGTGTACTGGTTTTTCTACACTGCACTATATTGTTAGAATATCTTCTTTTTGTAAGGATGGCATGTTGAAAAAAGTCCACGTGGCGTTGGTTCACAGTTGACTCATGTAGTGAGAGCTGTCATCTACAACCCAGTGTGCTTGAGAGTCATCTGCAGATCTCTGGAGAGGTCGTCTCTGGATAAGCTTAAAGTTAAAAACAGAAAAAGCAACTGTAATTTTAGAATCATGATAAGAGGTGAAGGTGTATGATGACACACATGCACTTTATTTGGTTGGATGTAAATGACTCTGCTACTTATTCTCTTAATTACAGGAAGACTTAGCACATGTCTCTTTTTATACATATATCTTTGACCTATTCTGCTGCGAGACAAACACGTCAGGATTCCAATGCTAAAATCTACCAGACCTTTTCTTGATGTAAGTATCAATCTATCTTCATTTGTATGTGACGAATTCATAACAAATGTTATCTCAAGACACTATACAAAAAGAGCAGGTTAAATACCTTACCCTGTTATATTATTAACAAAGTAAATAACAACTTACATACAAAAGTCTTTGAATTCATATTTATCTTTAGCAGTTTGCTCTGATTGTATATAAAAAAGACAAAAGCAGTCATGCTGCGTACTTTTAACTTACTCAATGCATTGACAAATTATGAAGTGAGATGGGTCTGAATAAATTCAAGCAACAATTATTTTTTTTCTCTGCTTACCTGCTCATGGCACCTCTGATTTATGTAGCCGGCTGACTCCCGAGCAGCCATGTTTTTTACTCTGACTGCTCCCTGTCTGTCAAGAGAACGGGACCTGGGGTCTTTCAGCTGACTGCGGCGGTGCCAGGACTTGAGCTGCTCGTTGACTACTTTTTGTGGGAGACCGGCAGAACGGTACTGTGGATGGTCCCATTGTGTCGGGGAGGGGGACAGTCTTATATCGGTAGGCCTCTGTGCTCTCTGTTGTGCTAAGGCAGTGTCTTTATACCGATACTCGTATCTGTTGGGAGGAGAGGGAGCTGGCTTGGTGTAATAACTCCGTGCCAAGTCCAGATCAGGAGGGTAGACCATTTCTTCATTGTAATAGGCTTTCGGAAAACTGGGACTGGATTGGTGCCTGGGATTATTGTAAAAGACAGCGCGTTGGTAGACTTGGGGCCCATAGCTGCTAACTGGGCTAGAGTGCAGGACTGCAGGCTGATATTGATGGGGTGAATTGCAGGGAAAGTCCTGACACGGTGAGCTGGTGTAAGACGTAAATGAGTGTTCAGAATTGCTGTCCTCAGAGCTCGCAAGGTTCCCATAGTTCACTGCAGGGGGCATAGTCTCTGGTAAAGTTATCGTGTATTCTGTAAGTCGCCGCCTTGGACCTCTGATGCGACCACGGTCTTTTTCTAGAGGAGATTGAGGGTTGGATAACCTGTGCAAATCACAAGACATTCTGTTACATACCAAACACATTAGTATGGCTACATAGCAGACTAACTTCATTTTGAAATATATATCTCTCTTCTTTTAAAAACCCAATATGTGCAGGTAAATGATATCACTGGGAATTGCACATACAGTAGTAAGAGTGTTTTTTTTTAGGTGTGGCTACCTGAGGGAGAGCTGTCTGTGCACACGCATCTCCGGTGTTGAGGGTGTGCTGTTGGACTGGGTGCGGCTCAGTTTTAGATGGGAGAGTTGCACGGGCAGAGATGATTGTGCTAAGCAGGCCTCCAAGGGTGGCAGCAACTCAGTTTTGGTTGGAGTACTGAAAACAAACATACATATTACATTTAGTTTACAGTTTGTGCTTGCCTAGTTAGAATAACTGACATACTTAGTGCAAGGGATTTATGTAAACTCAACCTCATCTTACAAAAAGAAACAAATTATTACAGTTTTTATTGCAGCTACTGACTACTGAGCAATAAATATACCTGTGTCTAACCTTGAAGTCATAATATCACTTTGAGCATGATTAACAGCTCTGTGCTGGCACTGTGGTAACACAGTTGTAAATCCAGATGGCACTGTTGCACATTCATGAACATCTCTGAAATCAACTTAACTATAACACGGGGCAGAAACAGGATTTTAACCGGAAATGACTTTTCTCTAAGCTGATCTTCTTCTGATCTTTTTTCCCAACATAACTTCAAAGCAAATGTGTTTTCATCCTGCTCCATGATCACACAACTATAAAAAAAAAAAAACACAACCAACAATGACATTAAAAGCAGCTAATGTACAAAAAAAAAACATGTTTCTACAACATCTTGACAGGTAAAATAATCTTTGAAGGAGTGCACACAGAAATGATTCTGTTTAAATTTGTTTTTCAGCATTCACAAAGTGACTCAAACTTAGCTATTTTACATTTAAAAACTGGCTGAGCAGGAAAGGAGTCATGATAAATGCTCTGATACCTTGTCTTGCTGGATGAGCGTGATTTCTTGCTCTTCTGGTACGGTTGGTCAAGACTCGACTCCGACCACGGGCTATGCTGGATGGGAGGAAGGTCATACGCAGGGCTTGAGTTCAAACTTGGCATAGACTCAAGGCTCGGATGGGGAGACTGGTTCGGGGTCAGCGGCACTGACTGCGGAGCTGTAGATGGAGGTATGTAGGAGCCGTCCACAAAGGAGTGTGAGGACACAGGGAGAGGCTGGGGGGGTTCCGTGTCTCCTGGTCCTGTGGACTGCTGTGATGACTGGCTCGTCACTTCTAGAGAAAAATAAGTCATTTGAAAAAGTTGGTAAATTGTTTATAGACTCTCCAGGTATCATTTGAGAAGAAATATTTGATCAAGAAGACCAAGAGTACTGCATTATTCGAGACAATAGAGAACTCTGTTCTTACTGGCTCACATCTCCACATGTTTCAAAGTCAAAAGGTTGCATGACAACATTTTTCTGCTTTTAAACTGCAACTTCTGAATGTAGAACTCATCAATTATTAGAAGACAACACATTTCGACTTTGTGGTAATAATGTCAAGGTAACTCTTACCTTCATCTTGAACTACAGAATCAGATAGTGAGCTGTCGTCAGATGTACCCAGATCTGAGAAATGGAAACAGACCAAATGCTTTGATTATTAAATAATACATTTAGAAGAATCTATAAAAAGCTCTGGACTCTTTGGTTAAGATCAACTAATTTATGAAGCAAAAAAAGCAGGAAGATTGTAAAGGATTTGACACGACGCTATCACCTCTACTGTCTGGACGCCTCTTACCATGTTGTGCAATATTAAAAGCAGGAAGTGGTGATGATCGTCCGTGCTCCATTCGCAGCTGAAAAGCCATCTCTTGTAGCCGTTTGAGTTTTTTCTCCTCTCTCTTGCATTGCTGTAAGCGGCTTTTTCTGACAGCTTTACTTATGTGATGTTGATCACAGATCTTTCGTGCCGCTTCATATATCTTCATCTGAAGCGCCAATTCAGCATCCACTAAACTCAGCTCTGACTCCTGAAAAAAGAGACAGACAACAGTGTGACTTCTGAAACAATGTTTTTTTAAAAAAAGGACACAATTGAGCATCTAAATCTGGAGATGCTGCTTTTACCTCTGCTCCTTGAGGGATGCTTTGCTCATCCAGTTTAAACGCAGCTCCTATACGTCTGCGGATCTGCGGAGGCTTCTCTCCTGGCAGCAGAGGGTAATCATCTGACAGCCGGCCTGTCAACTCCTACAAAATTTATTAAAAAACACACAAATCAAACCATGCACAAAGAAACATGTGAACATTCTCAAAAGTCTTATTGCTGAAGTCAGATTCTGGTTTTGTGGCACAGACTAAATAAAGATATCACTTCAAACACAGAAAAAAACAATTTTGATGTTAAAATGAACAAAAACAGCTTTGAAGAGAGTTTTTTCATCGTCTGAGGCAGTATACAAGTATCTTTTCCTGCACTTCTTACATGTTGAGGCAAATACGAGTAAGGAATTTGTTGCATAATTTTGCTTTTGCAGATATTTCCTTTCTGAACACATTCTTTGGGTATCACTATCACTGTATCGAGTATCCATGTCAGAAAAAGACCCAAAGCATGACAGTGCACGGTTACTGGCTTCACTAAACCATCATAAGAACACTGTTACTTTGAGTCACTCCTGTCCAGCCACCTTTACCAATCAGATTACTTGTTCTTTTGACACTCAGAGCAGGGAGAGGTATTATGCCTCCTAGCAGTTCACCTGAGCGTGTCCCAACAGGAGTGCCCTGCCCGAGTGTCAACAGGAAAGAATGATCAGTCCTGGGATTTTAACCCAGGAGCACTGACGCATGAGACTCTCAAAGAAGTGTGTCCAGTTTTGAAATGACTGTGGGAATTTTTAGGTTTCATTTTGATTTTACGCATCACAAAAAGAAACAGAAAAGATTAGAAATGAAGGGTTGATATTTGATAAAGGTCTCATGCTGGATTCAAATCCAAGCTGTTACTGGAACATAAAAAACACATTGACTGACTGAACTTCTCCCAAAGCAATGATGCATAAAAAAGTCAACTGCAGCAACATTACTTGATCTGATTTCACTACATTGTGGGTCTTCTAGAAAAGGGAGAATATTTGTATGTTGGCCCCATGGTTGGCTCTGGTAAGCCACAATAATATCAACACAGAGGGACAGACACCTATCCTTTCCTCTCAGTGGAGTTAGTGAGCAGAGAAAAACAATGCAACAATAAATCCATTTTGAAGCCAATTAAAACAAACTAAAAATGCAAACATTTTGTGAAATGTCTACGTCTTTTAAACTCATCAACCTGGTTTAGCTTACTGCATTAACCTGCGGAAAATGCGTCATCGAACATCCTGTCCTAAACTACCCCACCTACTTCATCTAACAAAAAAGCTGCTGAATCACACGCACTATTGGGAACATTTAGTTGCAGCTTGTCTGATTATGTAACAATTGTTTTTAACAAAGTCTACTAAATAAGCCTTTAATGAACTTAGATTATAATAATTATGTGACTCATTTCTTTTTGATGTGATTTGAATTTTAGTATGCACACTCAGTGGCTTGTTGATTCCTTCTACTCACAGCTTCTCTGATGCAGAGTTTCTTCAGCTCCAGTATGCAGATCTCCAGGCTGTCTTGGAGATCTCGATGTTTGAGCTTCATGGCTCGCGTGTGCGTGGTCACATCCTTCGTGTGTGTTGTTGGGCTGTCTGAGCCTACAAAACAGAACAAAACACAGGCCTTTAAGATTATGTGACTTCTACAGTTACACTTTTTTATTCAGTCCTAAACATGTGAGAACAAAGTGTGAAGTACTTAATACAACTTGACAGTGAAATACATTTCCAAAGTATTTTTCCACTACTGGAGCACATCCATTATTTTATTCAGAAAGTACATCTGCACTACATTACTTCAGATTAACTCTCATAGCCTCTATAGCAAACACAATGGCTGTATTTAAAAGAACCTACCTGTTGTTGCTACCTTTGTTTTCATTACTGGCATTCAAAAATGAGTGTGAGGATCTTCATAACTATGTGAGTGTTGGACTGGCGCAGTCTGTAGCCGTGGTGACTAATGACATTAAGATTAGGCCAGTGGGAGTGGCTTCAGGCGACATGCATTGACCGCCACATACCTTCAGAGATTATTAACTGAACTCCTGCAGGTACTTACAAACAGCTGAGGTGCGACAGGAAGAAGTGTGACAGCACTATAATAGAACAAAGAATTCATCTTCCAAGAGTGACAATCCCCCCATTCATTCAGGACCTTAACTTTTCATTGTATGAAGAAGACATCACGTGGCTCAATTAGGCGCAAAGAATGTCAGAAAGAGCAGAACGAATCAGTAGACACTGCTGAGTGAAGAGAAAACACATCTACCAGAATAACTACTATTAGCATGTAGGACGGAGTGAACAATATTTAGGACCAACATTTATTGACTTTACTTTAACAAAATTGGAACTAACATCTAAAATACAAAAAGCAAAAAATTCACTCAAGTTTCAATTCATTAATGATTATATCAATTAAATGTATGATTTTATCGATAACATGCCAGAAAAGAGAGAAAACTTTCCATAAAATATTTATTTCAGAACCTAAGATGATGTAAATAATTGCTAATATTTATTTAGTTATAAACTTATCACTTTAAATACATTATGCATCAGCCCTTTTGTTCAATAAATATGTTAAACCATCATAAGAACTTTTTTTTAATCCTCTCAAGAAAGAGTGATGATAAATCCACAGCCTGTAAAAAAAGAAGTGTAAAACCTCTTTTTTCAAAGCCAATACTGAAGGGCTTTTAAAATGCATTATATCTACTCTCTTTTTATATAAATGCTGGTGCTGTTTAGGGTAATATAGGAGAAAACGAAGTGGAAGGCTTTATGGCACAACTACCGGTACCTGTCACAGACAAAGTGCTACAACAGACCCCTCCCAACCTGAATAAAGAAGCAGCTTGAATCTCTCATCCATATGGTCACTTCTTACTACTGCTAATAACCAAGATGGATTTTGGCAAAGATACAAAACTCTAGGTCAAAAACCAACAGTTGACATCACAATGATTGGCAAACAAGTCACAATGAAGCACATGCATTGTAGTTCCTGCCTGAGACTTCACATGACAACTTGTTTTCTTTAACAAGTACGTGTGTTTGTTTTCAACTACTTCCCCAAACACATGCAACATGGCAGGACTACTTCATGTGGAGAAGCGGAAGGTTGACTGAACAATGTTGAGCTTGATACTTGGCCCTTAAACCAAAATTACATTTTTCACCAAAGGTGTATATTTTAAACTATTCAGATTCTTAAAAATCAAAGAATATTTTTTAATCAATTGTTCATAACTTAATTCCTGTAAATGTACTTTGTTTCTCATAATCTCTCTCATTGTGCTTTTGAAACATTTGGATTACCAACCCAGACCATCTGCAGTCCAGCTTGTTTTCTGGTAACTTCAAGTCTCATGATGCTGGCCATCGTGGCTGATGTAGATTTCAAGGAATCAAGATTTAAAAACTGTGAACAACAAACTTTTGATGAACTGTGTGGATTATAAATGATAGCATCGATGCATGTGCCCTCCTACAAGCTGTGATTCCTGACACTAAATGAATGGAGGAGAATTTTTTACAAATGCTGGTATTTGGTTTGGCATTTTGAAAATATAATTTTATTTGAGGGTGTCAAGGGAGACCGGCAAAAATAGTTTGGGAAGCACTGATTCAACACAAAGATGACTGAGACTGGGACAGCTCTCCTTCTACAAGATACTAAAATGTCTCTAAGTGATACACAAAAATGCTTACCTGAATGAAGGATAATGCCGCTGTCAGTGTCACTGATCTCTCCGTTGAACTCCATGTAAATGAATCGACTTTGCGTTTCTGTTCTTTAGAGGGAAGTGTCGACTCTCACCATTTCCTGGAAAGTATAATGTAAGTGTTAGCAAAAGCATCTGTCATCTGTGGCACTCTTAAAACAGAATACATATCTAAACACCTGTCTGTAAAACAATCCCCAAACAAGAGCATTTATTTAATAAAACAAAGGTTAAACTTGTCCATTTTGTCCTGTTTGTGAAAAGCTTACAAATATTTGAATACAATAAAAGTTTAAGGCTGGACTCAACTGAGATGCCTTGTCAATAAGTTGTTGTAAGTTTGAGTTATTAGCCGACCAGCTGTAAATTTATGAAATCAACATAAGAATATAGTTTTGGGACATCTAACAAATGGTTTAAGTTCCAGGGCTGAATGTTACAAATTTGGTCATGTTATTAATACAGTGCAAAATTCTAAAGAATACAAAACATTGATCATTAGGAGCTTGACAAAATATTGATAATGTCATATGTTGTTGCCCTAATTAATGTGATACAATTATTTAACATTAATCCTGCACTTGACCTTTTTACGGACATTTTGTATTCTTTAGTTTATCAGATATTGTGATGTATCCTGGGCCATGTATTGTGTACCGTATAGTATCTCGAGTTACCCCGCAATTCCCACCCAAGTTAAAAATATACATTTCACCGGCTCATGCTCCAAACTGAGCAGCCTTTGACACCAACTACTGGGACTAAGGCAGTGATAATTCTCCATCTGTCAGTAAAAAAACGAGAGTAAAAAAAAAAATCAAAACACTGGGGTGAAGCCTGAAGTTTCCATGAGTCAATTCAGGGTTTGTGAAACTTAAAAAACAACGGTTAATTCAGGATTACAAACAAGTATTTATGTTACAGCTGACGATAAGTCTAATTCCGAAACTAAATCTTAGTTGAAACAGCATTAGCAAAAGCTTTCCAAAGCCGGCCAATTACCACATCATGTTGCTGTAGTGATTCAGGTGTGACCTACAGTGAGGTGTAGTCATAGCCTCTCACAGAATGAGTACACACACGTTGCCATGTCTGGAGTGTTTCCTGTGCCTGCCTGTTTGTTTGCCTCTGATGTCATATGATCGTCATTATCGTGTTCCTTCAGATAAGAGGCTCAGGCTGCAGGAGCTGAGCCCTTATTGTCAGTATATTTATGAGCTGCCATATAGGTATATGTGTATGTGCTGGTGTCAAATAAAAACTGTGAAACTTGTTGGCTTGATTATTAACTAGGAGGTCTCAGGAATGTCGCAGTGATTGCACAAAGACATTGAGGGAAGTTTTTCTCAGTTGTTAGTAGAAAGCTTCCCAGCAGCCGTTGTTTGGGGACACGACTAAATGACCTGCAGTTATCCGTAGCAACTAGCAAGAGTTGCTTGTTGTTGTTGTTGTTGTTGCCAAATTTGAAGGAGTACAGGCATCAACAACAAATACCACATCACCATCCCTAACATGACACATCCTCCACACAGCTCATATGACAGTGACTGGTGCATTCACACCCCTAACTCACTGATAATTGGCTGCTGTGTTTGCAAAATTAAGGTGAAAAAAGCCTCTGTGCAGCACAGTCAAACAACAAGCTGCTGTGCTGAAAAACAAACTAAAACACATGTTAGACCACTAGTTTTACAGCCATTAATACTAAAACAATTAAATGACCTTAATTAATTAGGCAGATATACATGATGGTCAGATGGCTAAGCCAACATATCCAACTAAGAGAAACCAGTTTCAGTAAGGCTACAAAATAAAATAAAGTGTCGATTGATCCCATCACTAATCCATTTGAATATTATCCCCAGGTTGTGATAGGGAGACGACCTAAAAGAGCTTTTCTTTTTAACAGACCATCAGGCAAAAACCACAACTGTTTGCAGTCGAAACAATACGAACTAGTACAGTGGCAGCAAAAGTAAATATCTCAGAGGATGGAACTAAATATGTTTGCCAGTTTTCCTTGATATTTTTCTGAACAAATATAAAAGTGGTCGCTGGTTTCAGTATTCTGTTCATTTCGGCCATGTTGATTACCTTACTGATCAAACAACCAACCTTTTTCAAGACTAAAACCCAACAACAGTGCTTCAAAACACTGAAGGAGAATTCTTTCAACCACCCTCAACAAATATTGGCAGAGCTTTTAAGTGAAGGAATCAAAACTAGTGATGTGGTTAAAAGCATTGTAGGTTTGGGGAGCTTCTTACAACAACAAAAAAACATTGTTAAGGGCACTTGTTTGGGTTCAGAGATACAAAACATTCATACAAAGCCGGGTGAGGAGTTGTGCCCTCCCCTGAAGGTGCTGAGAAACTTTACTGACCTTTGAAACACACTGACAGAAGACATTCAAATCACAAGCAAAACACAAAAACCATCATTCCACATTAAGCCAAACACACTCAGACGAAACCAGGTTAATGAAAATGATAAAACACTGCAGGATGGAAGTCTAAATAAAATGACTTACTTCAAGAGAATTCTACAAAGTGTCAAAATCCAATGAGCCACTGAACTCCGTCAGAAAGCGTAGCTGTGAAGAGTGTGGACAGGAATGAGAGAATCGCTCTGCTGCCTGCTCAAGAGGAGTGGCCCCAAACAGAGAGCTGAACACTTGAGTCAGGATCATATAACTCTGTGTCACCGTCTGTCTGTGAAACTGTCATCATCAACAAAAGATACTGAAAATGACGCTTCACTTCATCCTTTATCTGTTGTGATAGATAGGAGCTGCCAACTAGACTGAGATGTATGACAAAGAGATGTGTGCAACAGGTTAAATCACCATCATCATCATCATTTGAGTGCTAAAACGACGAGTTCTGACGAGTGGATTGTCAGAACAATAACTGGCAACAATTTGGATTTATTTAGCACATTTTGGGAATTTTTAGGCATAGAAGACATTTGAATGGATCCAAGGTTCTCTAATATGAAGAGTTCATGATTTTTTAAAAAGTAAAGTGAAAATATTTTAGGACAAAAAAGATCAAATTAACAGTCTCATCGAATGTGGATACTTTATTTTAGACTTTTCCTCGTAAAAAAGGGCCTGGATTTTATTGACTAAACAATTGATTTGCCAAGATTTTTGACAGATGGATCAAAAAGAAAATACACATTAGATATTACCGGAGTCATTTATTCACAAAGTTATTTGGTCATTCAAGCAGTCAAAGTGATTTTATTGTTTGGCTTTGTCAATCATTTCTGGGCTTGGGTTTGTGTGTTAAAGCTCCTGTGAGTAACTTCTGGTTTGTGTCATTTTCTGTTCCCCCTGTGAATTAAGCAGTATGTCTTATGCCTTGCTGATGATGTCTTTTATATGGGTTAGTGGTGTTTATTTTTTTAACAAAAGATGAGTTTTTTTTTACTTTGTTTCAATAAAAAGTAAAAAAAAAAAAAAACTCCTCAGAGAAGCTTTAACTTATAAATATACAAAGCTTAATTTAACACCATGCGTTCATCACACTATATATCTGCCTGATGATGACTTTCTCATGATCTCAATGGCCTCCTGTGATTACAATGAAAACAGTAAACTGAGTGAGACACTTCAGCTCTGAGAGTACAAAGATCAAATATCTGGCCACTGCATTCCTGCTGCCATCTTCTGGTCGTTCGTCAAAAGTAAAACTGGACAAGCAATCATGCACACACTAAAGTATTAGCTTGGATTTCCTAACACCTTTCTTAACTTCATCTTGTTTCTGTCTTCTTAGAGAATACCAAAGCCAGGACTTCATTAATGCCACCAGTAAAAAAAAAAAAATCCAAAAAAAGGCCAACATTCAGTGGTGGGATCGTCCACTTGATTTACAGAGACTTGGTAGCAGCACCTGCTCTGTGACTGCATGGCTCACATTCACTCTGAATCCCAATATTCATTTTGACTTTCCAGGAATGTTGGTGCTCCAGCACTCTGAGAAAGAAAACGGTCCAGCAATTCCCAGACACTCAAGAATCAGATCTCAGATGACATGGCACCGAGAAAGCAGCAGCAGCTATAGTGATAAACAGGGCAGTAGATATTTGGTGAAGTAACCTCCACATTTAGGTTTCATTCCTTTATGTTTGGCATTCAAATACTGTCAAATATTTTGTCTCATATGCTGTTTAGTTGACATTAGACAAGTTAATAACATATTTGTAGGCACTCGCAGCCCACCTTAAAATACCAGCTGCTGCCAACATTAAAGTTTGACCAGTGAATCAGCCGACTGATAGACTGATCAGTTTCAGCTAATAACTGACTCCAAATGTACAGAAAACCAAATCATGCATTTTGAAATTGTGTCATTATTCTATAGTAAATCATTTTAAGTGTTTATCGACTGATATATCGGTATCAGAGTTTTTCTCCTCCATAATATCAACCCTAACCCCCGGGCCGTAGTTTAGACTTAGTTGCTTTTTTCAGTTCAATTCCACAACAAATTACTATATCAGCCGACACAAGTGTCATATAAAGACTCGAGACATTTTTTACTTACTTCCAGCTGATGACTATCTGTGATTTTTTTAGTCACATCCCTGTCATTTGGAACGGAACCATTCAATTGGATGGGCATTAACCGGCTAGTCAGTTTAAACGAGAGGTACCTTGAGGTGCAGCTCCCAAAGTCACATTGAAAGTAGTTTTCAAAGTAAAAATGATGCTGTATTGTGTATTCTGATTTTTTTTTAAATCACATTGTATAACATCATGAAGTGGATATGACCTCCATGGACATAAACAGGGGAACCTAGTGTGGTGTAATATATAACAGGCAGCTTGGTATTGAGTCAATTGTAAAGTGATTGTGGGCGATTTAGTTTGTAGTGCTTTAGTAATTCTTAATTCTGACTGGTGTTTCTGATATTTTTCACTGAAACCATGACATAAAAACCAGGATACGCTAGATAATAGAAACTGCTCTCAATAAAATGCAACAGAATTTAAACAGCACTTTAAACTAAACAGCTACACAATTGTTATAGACCCGAATCAACACATCTCAGTCACATGGCTCACAAAAACTGAACACACTGATGTTCATCATGAAAACAGGATTTATTGCAGGACTGGTAAATTAGGTTTAGCTACCTGTAGCTGATAAACTGAGTGTTGGTGACCAGAGGTGTATCACTTCCAGTTCCTCTATGTTAAAAGAATAACAAAGCAGAGTAAAGAAAGAAGCATACCAATCATTTTGATAACTTAAATCAGATAGAAGGAAAGTGCAGTCATGCCGATGAACTGCACTCTCTTCTGGGGAAACAACAGTTAAGAGGTTAAACAAACACTGATAGCGACAGTATATTAGCAGCTTCAACTACAGTGCAGATAAATGCTTGATGTAAAGAGGATGGAAACAACTGCCCACAAAACATATCTGCAACAGACACACACACTCTTCCAGTATCTAAGAAGACAGTTGGTGGATGTCATGGATAGTTTTTATAAACCAGCGGTCCCAAAGGGACAGAGAGACAGCTTTGTGTAGGCGACACAGCAGCTGGCTAACCAAATTCTTTAAATATTCTCAAGTCTCTTATGCTGTACGGCTAGACTACTGCTGCCGCCTCGTAAGAGACGTCAGCTGCCAGGGGATCACCCATTTTCCCCTAAATTTGTGGCAGCTGAGTTCTTCCACCAGGTCCAATCATATCATGTAGCTTGAATGATGCTTAACTCAAGCTGGTGTCATAAATAGGGGCAATAAAATTCCACTAATGTGTTACCAATACTAAAAGGCAAACAAAGCAAGTCTTGGGGCGCTGAGTTCCCTCCTATGTGCCTGCAGTCAAGCAGTTTTAAGCATCGTTTTGCCTTAAAGCTGCGATTAGGTCAACTGAGGATGTTAAAAAAAACATAGGCTACTGGTTTTATTTTATGTGGATCACCTAATTAGAAGTGTGTGTACCACAATACAAATCAAGTCTTCACCCACCCATGTCATATCACTGGGACACATTTAAAGCTTGTCTTGTGATGCCATTGAGTTTATGTTTTTTAAGGCTGTAAATTAAATCATATTCACATATTATTGTTTTCCCTTCAGGAAGTCTCTACTAGAATTTCAAATGAAAGTTTGTGTGTTTGAATACATTTTGGCTGCAGGGCAGTTTTTGTAATTACTGTCCTGCTGGCATGTCAGGGGGGTTTCAGGGGTTAAGCTGCTTCTGTCCTTTTGCCCTCTGGGTCAATGGTGAGGAATGTGTAGACTGCAGAAATATTTCAATGCACGGAAATCACAAACTAACTAATGGTACTATTGCACTGCAGAAACTATTAAGAGATAAAGTTAAAAAAAAGTGTTGTGAATAAGATGAAATAGGATGTTGCATAGCTCATAACTTCTCATACATGTGTAGTTTATGATACACCTTTCAAAGTTGGTTATCTTTTGCAAACAAGTAAAATTGTCTATGAAAAAGCAAAGGACTTTGCATGAAGCCACAGAAAAACTTTAAAAGATGGGATATGAGTCAGACTTTAGCGTCCTAGTGACAAAACAAATGAAAACAAAAGGTGTTTCAGTAGTTTACCTGTGCATCAAAGTGAGAACTACACAGGAATCTACAAAAGGTGGCTCAAGACTCCAGTCAAATAACGTCAAAGTTAACTGTTGGAAAACGCATATCTAATAAATGATACACATTTTATTAGTATTTTTGAATGCATTGCATGAAACCCTCTCAGCTTTGCAGAGCTGCTGTTGGCCTCAGCAGTGAAGAGTTTCACAAACTAAAGAAACTCTTTCCAGTTGAATGCTTTCCCCAAACCTTAAACGATGTGCTCCCAAACACAAATTTCCAAAGGAAAAACTACTTTAGTAGCACTAAAATAAACCCATTCTTTACATGCACACAAAGTAAGTCCAACAAAACTTGTATGCAAATGCTTAAAAACTAACCTGACTAGCTAGTTAGCTAGTTAGCATCGTGCCTCATCTGCATCCATACAATCTGTTTTCCAGTGGCTCACCGCAGCCTCCCAGATCCGAGCTGAAAGTTTGTCCTTACTTAAGTTGACGAGCTGACGAAAACAAAACAAAGTCCATAAGTCACGTCTATGTGGTCCAGAGGAGTGTAAAATCACAGCACATCAAAATAAGGAACAACTCCCCAAATGTTGTATTTTTACAGAGGGTGTATTTTCAGCCCAGTAAAAGTAAAGCAATTCAGTGTTGCGTTCACGTGCAGTCGATAACATGAGGAAACTAACAAACATCGAGTCTTTACCATGGTAACCGCGTTTCCGACACGTGGCGTATACGTTAAGTGGGGTAGTCAGAGTCGATAACACCAAGCTACTATTGTTCAGTTTGTCTCATTTAGAGATATAAACGAGGAATTATCGATGGCTAAGATCGTTCTTGCATGTCTACTCTGTCACGGCTGCTACATGAGTTTTACTTCATTGCTAAAATTGAATAACTACCAGTGTGCAGCGCAATCACTTGACGTGCTTCTTACCATTATTTTTCATCTTGTAAAACTTAAAATGGCTCTAAATAATTTCCGTGGTATATTTAGGTATATCGCAATAGGTACAGAAGTAGCGAATACGAGGTGTTTGTGAATGCCGCACAGATCACCCACTTTTCAGCACTTTTCCGCTGCTGTGTGATAGACTGTAAATATTACGGTGACTACGCTGGGTGGGCGGTTTACGGGCCTTGATCTCCGGTCATTTAACCCAACCCAGTCCAATATTTAACCACTTTGTTTTATTCCTTGCCCTCGCCAAAATTGTTTGTGTTTTTACAATCAGACATGACAACATTTCTTGAAATGTCCCTGGTGTCTGGGTTACATTCAGTTCGTTTCACCCACTAGGCGGCAGCAGTGCGCTGCGTGAGATCTTTATATCCTTCAAACCACGTGACGTCATCTTCCCCCATTCGCACTAACTTTTAAAACTTGCCGATTTCTCACTTGATGTGACCAAAGACTTGTTTTTAAAAATGAAGCAATGACTGACAAGTTAATTGGGTAGCCCTGGTAACAGATAAATAAACGTAATGTTAAATAAATTAAATTATTAATCATTTAAATGATATCCATCCTGATTAAAATAAAACAACAATAACCTAATAGGCCAAACGAGGTTATGTTCTGTGCTCAATGGTATGCTCTCCCTATTGTTTTAGAATATGTAACTGGTGATATTAAATTGATTGTTTTTGAAAAGGTACAACGCATTAACTCCGCAGATTAGAATTTTTAATACATTTGCAATGATGAGCTGAAATATAAAAAAAACACATTGGTGTTTAGCTTTCTTATTTCAAAATGTGGCTGTTTGAACTTTTCAAACATATTTTAAACTGTCCTCTAATTAACATTTTCTCATCTACTTCTTTAGGTGAAACATATCCTAGTATTCATTACTTAGCCAAATTCCTTTTTTCTTTGATTGAAAAGTCCCCTTTTGAAAAAAGATCACCACATCAGTCTCAATGTTTACTTATCACAGTCAGTAAACTAATCGGGCACAAAATTAACATCTTTTATGACTTTCTAAATGTAGGGTGCAATGTTATGTGTGTGTGTGTGTGTGTGTTTGTGGGTGGGGTATGCATATTGTATTATAATCCTGCACAAGGGTAAATGAGACAATGCAACTTTTAGTTGGGAGAAATGTCATTTGTTTGACATGTTATGGAAGGTATATGTAAATGTCATGTTTGCTCACAGGACAACAAGAAATAACATAGGCTTTTTATTGCCTTTGAAAAAATCAAATGAACCTCATGTAGACTTCAGTCTCTAAGGAACAAGGAAACCACAGCCTATCACCTGATTTGAGAGTTGCAGCGTGAGCAGTATTTCTGTGTTAACGTTTTGAATCTTACTGGGTGAACAGTGATGTTAACATTGACTACACCACATTTGCTCTTCTACCTTGTCTTTGAAGATAGTGTAGTTGTGATCCAAGCTATTTTGACTGAAGGAACAATCATGCTTATGTCATAAATATGCTTAAATGTGTATGGGTTCCCTTTATTTAGTTAAGAGTTCCTTGTTTTTAATTTGAAAAAGAAAGAATACTCCTCCTCACAAAAGTTCTTTAAAAATCTTGCCATTGAATTATCAAGTTCAAAATTTTAGCAAAGTCCCTTATTGACCTTTAAAATTACAACATTCATGAATTTATTTCATACATCCAATCACACTTGTCAATCAATATAAACTTTAATTATTTAATTTCCATTGTTAGATTAATTCATATTAAAAGAAAAGTGAAAAGTAATCATGAATGGTTAGTTTACTCAAATTCTAAGTTAAGTTCAGGTATTGAGGAGCGTGTCTGATATAGTTCTAAAAAACTCAGTTTTGCTATGAGAGGCCACCGAAGAAGGAACTGCAAAAGTTTCACCATTAACTGCTTTACTGTACCAAGGCTGGTAACACAAGTTCTGTTTTTCTGAAGGAGTTTATGATTCACAGCAAATTCATTTTTTTAAACAATTCAACCAGTCAGCCTAGATCAACAGCACTTTTATTAATCCATCAAGAGGATAAATACAATACAAGGCTGATACAGTTTAACATAAAGACTTGAATTTCTTCTTAGAAAAACATGCACTGTCAACATTTGCAAACACCTATTGTCCTATACATTACCGTCACATCACCACTGAAGAACATAAGTGACAGAGGACACTGAAGAGTTAACTTCTGAACTATAAGCTGAGCATTTTGCAATCAAACACTAATGTCAATGTCATACTGTACATATTTCTGTGGAAACACTATTTCATTTGATCTATTCTCTAAAATGAGAAGCTTTTGTCCGTTGCTGTAATGGCAGCTTCTGTGGTTTGAACCCAGGCTTGACCATGACTCAGTGTCTTTGAGCAATTTACTGAAGCTCAACCTGCAGCAGGCATCACACTTCCCCTAACATCAGTATGTTTTACTATGAAGAAGCATGTGAACTGAAGGTTTCTCACATGGGACTACATGACTACATGAGAGAACTGAAAAACAAGTGGGCACACATGAACATTTGAACTTTCACATAACACGTGAGAATGACTTTGACTTGACAGAAGATGGTAAAGGTGTGGGTCAGACAGAAGTCACACGGGCGTTGTGTGTAAAAACATCAACTGGCAAACCTGGTTTGGTGCAGATTAAAAAACAACAGCAACTAAACGTTTGACTGTATAAATGGTAAAGAGCCGTATCCTGTCCACTTATTATATGTACTGTATGTGTGCCATAAGAGAGCAGACGTATCCAGTTAACTCCTTAAGAAATACTCAGATGCCATGTAACTGTATAATTCTGTATTATCACATTTTTTAAGTAAACCAATTAACTTTGGATAGCCAATGCAAATTAAAAAATATATATTGTTACACTATCACACAAACACATGTTATTGCTTATTCTGTAAACCATTGCTCTAAAACTCACATTTACATATTAAACACAATACTTACAGATCAACACTGAGCAGCTATACATTAGAAAACTTAATGCATTTTTGCAAGACCCTCTACTGTAATATTTGACATTTCAAAAACAACACCTGACAGTAAAAAATTAACATGTTTTTTAAGCCCAGGAATGTCAGTGTTAAGAAGTCACAGTAAAACAAGTCTAATATTGCTGCTATTTAACATTTGTACAATTAAAAAATACAATTTTATCAAAGCAATACACACATTCTCTGAAACATAATTAATGTAACAAACATTTTCTATAAACAACATAATAGAATATTTTGAAAAGGAAAAAAATGCAACTTTTCAGGTGTATCGATTATTTTGTAAAATGGTATTTACACCAGTAAAATTATTCTCTGTCACTTGATTTATCCTGGACAACTGTGAAGGATTTTCTTATAAACAAAACATTAGATCATTCTCAGTTACATTGTCATTACAAGGATCTAATCTTCAATTTTAAACATATAGAGAATTGTGTAGGAAGTCTTTTAAGGTGAACAGGAAATGTTGTCACATAGATTTTAAAGCAGTAGTTCCCAGTCTTTTTGTCAGTTTTAATTGTTTTAATTGGTAGAATCCCAACAGAATACGCCTATACACTTGTTCTCACCAAAAGACTATTGATAGAACTATCAAGTAAGTGGTTTATCATGATTTTACTTGATGGAAACAAATCTTATTATGACATCTTCAAGCAGACAAAGCCTTGAACCCCCTTTGAGATGTTAACCCCAGGTTGGAAACAATAACAGAACAATAACTTCACCCACTCCTTATTTAAATATAAGATTTGAGTCTCACTCAGATATCTGAATCTGAGATCTCCCTCCAGAATGATCAACACGGGAAATACAAAGGTGAGTAAAGCCATCATAAGACTCATGCTCAGGAAAAATGTTCTCATCTACTTCTTTAGGTGAAACATATCCTAGTATTCATTACTTAGCCAAATTCCTTTTTTCTTTGATTGAAAAGTCCCCTTTTGAAAAAAGATCACCACATCAGTCTCAATGTTTACTTATCACAGTCAGTAAACTAATCGGGCACAAAATTAACATCTTTTATGACTTTCTAAATGTAGGGTGCAATGTTATGTGTGTGTGTGTGTGTGTGTGTGTGTGTGTTTGTGGGTGGGGTATGCATATTGTATTATAATCCTGCGCAAGGGTAAATGAGACAATGCAACTTTTAGGGGGGAGAAATGTCATTTGTTTGACATGTTATGGAAGGTA
Organism: Labrus mixtus; assembly: GCF_963584025.1. Lineage (NCBI taxonomy): Eukaryota > Metazoa > Chordata > Actinopteri > Labriformes > Labridae > Labrus > Labrus mixtus. Next base: position 10,177,666 of record NC_083618.1, on the reverse strand, counting down.
TATGTAAATGTCATGTTTGCTCACAGGACAACAAGAAATAACATAGGCTTTTTATTGCCTTTGAAAAAATCAAATGAACCTCATGTAGACTTCAGTCTCTAAGGAACAAGGAAACCACAGCCTATCACCTGATTTGAGAGTTGCAGCATGAGCAGTATTTCTGTGTTAACGTTTTGAATCTTACTGGGTGAACAGTGATGTTAACATTGACTACACCACATTTGCTCTTCTACCTTGTCTTTGAAGATAGTGTAGTTGTGATCCAAGCTATTTTGACTGAAGGAACAATCATGCTTATGTCATAAATATGCTTAAATGTGTATGGGTTCCCTTTATTTAGTTAAGAGTTCCTTGTTTTTAATTTGAAAACGAAAGAATACATTACTCTCCTCACAAAAGTTATTTATGTGACTTCAAACACCAGATAACCAAAAAAATCTTCCCATTGAATTATCAAGTTCAAAATTTTAGCAAAGTCCCTTATTGACCTTTAAAATTACAACATTCATGAATTTATTTCATAGATCCAATCACACTTGTCAATCAATATAAACTTTAATTATTTAATTTCCATTGTTAGATTAATTCATATTAAAAGAAAAGTGAAAAGTAATCATGAATGGTTAGTTTACTCAAATTCTAAGTTAAGTTCAGGTATTGAGGAGCGTGTCTGATATAGTTCTAAAAAACTCAGTTTTGCTATGAGAGGCCACCGAAGAAGGAACTGCAAAAGTTTCACCATTAACTGCTTTACTGTACCAAGGCTGGTAACACAAGTTCTGTTTTTCTGAAGGAGTTTATGATTCACAGCAAATTCATTTTTTTAAACAATTCAACCAGTCAGCCTAGATCAACAGCACTTTTATTAATCCATCAAGAGGATAAATACAATACAAGGCTGATACAGTTTAACATAAAGACTTGAATTTCTTCTTAGAAAAACATGCACTGTCAACATTTGCAAACACCTATTGTCCTATACATTACCGTCACATCAACACTGAAGAACATAAGTGACAGAGGACACTGAAGAGTTAACTTCTGAACTATAAGCTGAGCATTTTGCAATCAAACACTAATGTCAATGTCATACTGTACATATTTCTGTGGAAACACTATTTCATTTGATCTATTCTCTAAAATGAGAAGCTGTTGTCCGTTGCTGTAATGGCAGCTTCTGTGGTTTGAACCCAGGCTTGACCATGACTCAGTGTCTTTGAGCAATTTACTGAAGCTCAACCTGCAGCAGGCATCACACTTCCCCTAACATCAGTATGTTTTACTATGAAGAAGCATGTGAACTGAAGGTTTCTCACATGGGACTACATGACAGCGTAAACTTGACCTACAACACAAAAAAAGTAAGAATATGGCAAACTTTGCATGAATATGAAAAGAAGCTAAACAAATAAAAATGTAATTTTCTAAAGTGATCTAATTTGTAAACCTTAAGGTAAAAAAGGAAACTCATTCATGCATATCTGGAATATATTGATTTCACCTTCTTTTTTTCCTGTAATGTTGACTTATATGAGTTGGAATAAAGTCAAAATAAGAAGAACATCTTATCTCTGTTTACTGCTCATGCAAGATGCTTACAGACGTGGAAATGCTGTTCACTTACCCCTGTTTATTTTACACGTGATACCAAAAAACAACTCACTGTTTGTAAAAAATGTGGGCTGGTGACTATTGTGCAGTGTGTCTCTGAAATGACTGTTTGGAAACTCCTTACCCCCTGACACTGGCACTCTGACCTACTTTTCAACTTTGAATACACCCAATTCCTAACACAGAGAGAACTGAAAAACAAGTGGGCACACATGAACATTTGAACTTTCACATAACACGTGAGAATGACTTTGACTTGACAGAAGATGGTAAAGGTGTGGGTCAGACAGAAGTCACACGGGCGTTGTGTGTAAAAACATCAACTGGCAAACCTGGTTTGGTGCAGATTAAAAAACAACAGCAACTAAACGTTTGACTGTATAAATGGTAAAGAGCCGTATCCTGTCCACTTATTATATGTACTGTATGTGTGCCATAAGAGAGCAGACGTATCCAGTTAACTCCTTAAGAAATACTCAGATGCCATGTAACTGTATAATTCTGTATTATCACATTTTTTAAGTAAACCAATTAACTTTGGATAGCCAATGCAAATTAAAAAATATATATTGTTACACTATCACACAAACACATGTTATTGCTTATTCTGTAAACCATTGCTCTAAAACTCACATTTACATATTAAACACAATACTTACAGATCAACACTGAGCAGCTATACATTAGAAAACTTAATGCATTTTTGCAAGACCCTCTACTGTAATATTTGACATTTCAAAAACAACACCTGACAGTAAGAAATTAACATGTTTTTTAAGCCCAGGAATGTCAGTGTTGAGAAGTCACAGTAAAACAAGTCCAATATTGCTGCTATTTAACATTTGTACAATTCAAAAATAAAAAATACAATTTTATCAAAGCAATACACACATTCTCTGAAATATAATTAATGTAACAAACATTTTCTATAAACAACATAATAGAATATTTTGAAAAGGAAAAAAATGCAACTTTTCAGGTGTATCGATTATTTTGTAAAATGGTATTTACACCAGTAAAATTATTCTCTGTCACTTGATTTATCCTGGACAACTGTGAAGGATTTTTTATAAACAAAACATTAGATCATTCTCAGTTACATTGTCATTACAAGGATCTAATCTTCAATTTTAAACATATAGAGAATTGTGTAGGAAGTCTTTTAAGGTGAACAGGAAATGTTGTCACATAGATTTTAAAGCAGTGGTTCCCAGTCTTTTTGTCAGTTTTAATTGTTTTAATTGGTAGAATCCCAACAGAATACGCCTATACACTTGTTCTCACCAAAAGACTATTGATAGAACTATCAAGTAAGTGGTTTATCATGATTTTACTTGATGGAAACAAATCTTATTATGACATCTTCAAGCAGACAAAGCCTTGAACCCCCTTTGAGATGTTAACCCCAGGTTGGAAACAATAACAGAACAATAACTTCACCCACTTCATATTTAAATATAAGATTTGAGTCTCACTCAGATATCTGAATCTGAGATCTCCCTCCAGTTGTTCCAAAGCTCTCAGTAGTGCCAGCATTGGCAAATGAAGCGGAGGAGTTGAAGCTCTGCAGAGGCTTTCCTCTGCAGGTCTTGAACAGGATCTCAGCCCGTCTTCTGAAGTGATGGTCCAGGAAAAAATAGATGGCTGGATTGATGCAGCTGTTGAGGAAGGCCATGCAGCACGAGACCAGGAGTCCGTTTCTTTGCCACGTCTGTGACTCACAACTGAGTTCAGCATTTGAAAGCTGTGAGATAATGATAATGACTTTAAAGAGGTTGAAAGGGAGCCAAGACACCATAAAGGCCACGATGATGGAGAGGACCATCTTTAGGGAGTGTCTGCGGCGGGCTTCGGCTCGAGGATTGGCAGCAGCAAAGTGCTTGTTGAGGTGCATGATGATGGTGCTGTAGCAGATCAGAATGATCAACACGGGAAATACAAAGGTGAGTAAAGCCATCATAAGACTCATGCTCAGGAAAAAGTATGAGCTGTTGTCTTCCACACATGAAGGACCATCACTGAAGTGCTGCACGCTTCTGTAGACCCACGATGGGATGCCAAGCACCAGTGAGCTCACCCAGACTGTAGCACAGGTTGCCTGAATGCAACTGCTGCTCCTCAGGTACCTGGAATCCATCAGTTTCACCACAGCCAGGTAGCGGTCAAAACTCATGCAGGTGAGAAAGAGGATGTTAGAGAAGCGGTTCACGGCGATGATATAGCTGCTCAGTTTGCACAGCAGGTTCCCACTCGCTCCAAAATTCCAGTAACCATTCTGACTGGCAGAGACAGCCCATAGGGGCAGCGTGAGGACGAAGACCAGATCAGCCAGGGCCAGGTTGACAACAAACGTGTCCACCAGACGCCCTCCTCTCTGACTTTTTCTGCCCATGACGGAGATCACAAAGAGGTTGCCAAAAAAGCCTGTGAAAAATATGAGGTAATAGAGTACAGGCAGAAAGATGTTGGCGCCATGGAGGGGAGAGCCTGGACAGTCCAAGGTGACACTGTAAGGATATGATCCATTGTCTGTAAAGTTCTCATTGTAAAAGTAGTCATATTGTGTATAATCAGTGTAGGCATCCATGCTGATAGATCACAGAAAGGATCTGCAGTGCAGTTGGTGGTTAGGCAGGGTGGTTAAGAGCTTGATGTTACACACGAAACCACACAGAAAAATAGGTCCTTCTTCTGCCCTCTGTTTCTCACTCTGCAGCACCACTGTCTTTCTTGGACTCTTGTTGTCCTTTCAGGTCTGATTTAAGTCAGGCAGAGACACTACATTTATTTCTTCATTGGTTTGAAATTATTTCATGATTTTAAAGGTTAATTATCAATAGAAAACGTTATTGGCACAGTAGGCTGTATAAGATGGAGTCAAGACAAACTTTTGCACTGTTTGAAAACATTTACAGATAAGCAGTTAAGAGGCACTCAGGCATCCGAAATCATTAAAAGAACATGGTAAGAAAAACAAGAAGATGTTGTTATGTAGAATGGCAAATATAGAAAGCTGTATTGAATTCTATGTTTGAATGCAATCATTTGTTCTCTACTCTAATATTGCACAATAAAAGCTAGAATTTATTGTTACTGTTTTAAAGAAATGTACTCTTTGGTGGCATGTGATACTAACAAAAGCAATTATTAATGTCTGATCCTAAGAAATGATAATGATTCATAATGGATTTGTTGATTACATTTTTGTATTATTCATCTGATTTAATCTAAATATGTATTATTAAAGGTACTTAATACATGTATTAACTATATGTTTTGTAGAATGTAACTCATCTATAAGTTATATCTCTTCTGAATTGTGGTTAAAGCAGAAAGTTATATCAATGGAAATAATCAAGTGAAGTAAGTCTCTAAAGACTCTTCAACTAGTCCAAAATGCTGCGGCTCATGCACTGACTAAGAAAAGGGACCACATTAGTCCTGTACTGCTCTGCACTGGCTCCCTTTAAAATTTAGAATAGAATTTCAAATCCTTCTTCTCACTTACAAAGCTCTTAATGGTCAGGCACCATGTTATCTTAAAGAGCTTATAGTGCCGTATTATCCTTCGTGAGTATCACGCTCCTAGAATGCAGGCCTGCTCGTGGTACAGTCTCTAAGCGTACCATTGGAGGTAAAGCCTTCAGTTATCAGGCCCCTCTCTTTTTGAATCATCTACCTGTCATGTTCCGGGAGGCAGACACACTCTGTACTTTTAAGAATAGATTTAAAACATTCAGTTTTTATAAAGCTTATAGTTAAGGCTGGCGCAGGTATAGACCAGCTCCTAGTTATGCTGCTATAGGCCTAGACTACTGGCAACCTTGAGCTCCCATCTCTCCCTCTCCCTCTCTCTCTCTCTCTCTCATTCACATCATATTACTGCATGTCACTATCTGTAAATCTCAGTTACTAACCACATCTTTTCCTGGGAGCTCCTGAGCTCTCGTAGGTTTATGGTGTATGTTACCCCACTCTTTTCTCTCCACATTTACTGTGACTATATCTTTCCTATCAAATAAACACACACACAACTGAAAAAGAAAGAACATTTAAAGACTAAACTATTTCACCTATTCTTTTAAAAGGACAGGTTTGAGAAAGATAGATACATATTTGCTCACAGAAATTGTCACAATAAACAGTTAAAAAAGGAGACAGATTCTTACCTTGAATAGGGTGTAAACGTGTATTGTATCAGTATGACCAGTAGAGGGCAGATACGATTCACTTGAGTTTTACATGTAGTGACTTCTTGCCTGAAATCATGCTAACTGAGGCTCTGGAGCAAATCTCACTTATCTCGATCTGCAAAAGAAAGCAGATAGTAAATAAATCACTTTGGCCCATATGGTATTTTTTCTAGGCTGCGTAAACATACCTGAATGAAAATGACAGATATGACAAAGGAGACACCAGACAGAGTGTTGGAGCATCAGAGGAACTTTTAGCAGGTCAATAGTGTGTGATTGTTGAAACGCTTTCCTTTAATTCATGCAATGAAAGTACCTAGTATCTCACCTGTATACTTAGAAACACTAAAATGTATAGAAGAGTAAATGTAAGTTTAAAATAACTGCTGTGGGTTTCCCAAACATAAGTGGAAACATGTCAGTTTCACCGTTTCATCCAATCACATTTTTGTTCATCAAAACCATTAAATCTTCCCTTATTTTTCTGTTTGCCCATTCTTTCTTCAAATCAAGTTTGTACAGTTCTTAAAAAGCTCTAAATTCTAAACACATTTTAAGGTGCAGTCTCTAACTCTTTCAGCACTTTCCCATACAGAAGTATTTGCTGGAAAAGTTAGTTTTGTCCTCAATAATTCATTATTTTGTTGGTTCATTTTATAATATTTGTCCTCATTAAAGAAACATTCTCATCTCAAGGATGTACAGATAGAAATGCAAGTTACAAAGTGAGTTTTCTTTTTCTTTAATGTCAATATTATATTATTTAAATATATTCAGGTTGATGTGTTGTAGTACAAATATTCAACAAATATTCACCTGCTGCCCCATGGCAACTCACACACAGTGACAGAACACTGAAGCACCTAAAAGCAAAGCAGAAAAGATTTCAAACATCAAATGTGAACTTTTCCTTTCTTAATTTCTCTTTCATTTCTTTGGGTAAATAAAAGAGTGTGTGTGCCTACTCTGTTGGGATATCGATGAAAAACCAACAAATATGTTTTTGACAGCTATCCTGGATGGGCTCAGCAATCAAGAGTTGGTGGTGTGTGTGTGTTTGAGTGCGCGCGTGTGTGAGTGTGTGTGTGTGTGTGTGTGTGTGTGTGGTGGGGGGGGGGGGGGGGGGGGGGGGCAGTGTGCAGGAAAAAAAGGTTGGGAAGCACTGCTCTAAAGCAACAGCCTGTGATTTCTGGTTTAAAAGCTTTTCCACCAAAATAATGGAACGCTCCCAGCCCTAACTCATGGATCCATATCCTTCTACTTTGTGGATTTGATCAAAATGTTAAAGAGGTCAGGTGAAAATATTTTTTTCTTGTTTTGTACTTTTTCTTGTTTTGTTTATTTTATTTTTTTTAAAGATTTATTGTGGGGCTTTTGGGGCCTTTATTGTAGCAACAGGACAGCAGACAGATTCAGACAAATGGGGCAAGAGAGAAAGAGAGGGGAATGCCAGATGGAAAAGTAGCCACAGGTTCGATTTGAACTCTGGCTGTCCGCCTGGAGGACTTCAGCCGCTGCTCATTGGGAATGCGAACTAACCACTCAACCAGCATCACATGCTTGTATTGTTTAATTATATTTTTATGTTTTTTTTACATGTCTTTTTTTTTTACATGTTTTTAAACGCACCATTCGGGTGGTCAACATTTCTTTTTGCTTTTAAAATAGTTCCATAATTAACCCTGAAAAAGATTTTGTTGAACAATGCCTGTGAAAGTGCAACACAAGTACATTTTAGTCATTTAGTGACTTAATATCCAAGAAAAAAGCTGACCTAGCTTGAGTACAAACTACTTAAAGCTTTACTAAAATGGGAGAGCTGAAACTAAAAAGAACAATAGACAAACATAACTTCCTACCAAGTAGAAATAGTCCACATTAAATATCTTTGTAAGGGAAGCAGACCATATAAATGCAAATGTGACGCGATAAAGCTGAATATCTTTATAAAGTGTCTTAAATGCATTGTGTAAAAGGCTCAAAAACAAGTAAACCACAATGAAAACAACATGAAACTGCCTGACACTGCTACGGTGTGCATCATCAGCTAATCTTTGCCACAAATCAAGTGACACTGTCTGCTCGGAGGGTTTGATTTGACTCATTTCCTCAGCTCTATATTCAGTCACCTTAGACGTCAGCACATTACCTCGAGACCTCGATTTCCTGTCATAATTACCAGAGACAGACAGGACAGAAGAGGATTTTGCAGCACTGACTGAAGGGAACTGTCATCATGACTACAGCAGGCCTTTTGAAGAAAAGATCTCTTTGCTCCAGCTAGCAGTTTCTGACCATATTTTTTGATATCTCTGATATCACACTCAGGGTGGAAAGCTCAAATGCAATAATTTTGTCCCGGTGGTTCTAGCTAATTTTTAAGGTATGGCAACTATTGGCAGGGAAAATCTGGATTATTTCAACCCAAAACAACATATTAAATAAACCACAAGCTACCAGTACACACCTGCTAATATATTCGCTAAGCCACTCACTAGCTGGTACTTACTTTAGCTAGGAGTGGCTAAATATAAATGTTAGTTTTATAGTGTTATATGACACGGCCAAGAAATGGTTCAATGCTAACGATGAACTGTTTTCTTGCTGATGAGTTATCAAATATGTTAGTTTAAAAGAAATATGGCTATATCACTGTCCTTTGTCTCTTCAGCTCAATCGTGAAGCGGCAGAATTTCAATGATTTGTCTGATTTCTTAAATTGATACGATATATAACCTGGAACACAAAAGTTGGACATTATCACAGCATTTCAGCTTCCCAACAAGATAGTGACGTCAGAGGAAAATGGTGGCTGTGTGAAATTGGTCGATTGTGCTGGGGCCTCAAGGAGAGAGGTTGGAGGACGCCTCATTGTTCCGCATGGAGTTCTGCTAAGAAAGCTCAGCGAATGAATGACCTTCTTCTAGGATCCCTGCTCCACTTTCTATCATCGGTCTTTATTCAAACACTCCTTTACTTTGTGTCAAGGTGATGTGTGGATGTACTCATCACAGCAGAAAATCCTGTCAGCATGCATTGTTGGATTTGATGTTTCTACTTCATGCTCAGCTGTACCTTTTCCTTTAAAAATGTCTAATTATTTCTTCTGCATTCTTGCTGCCCTGTCAGTGGAACGCTACATTCCTCTCCTCAAATAAGTGCTGTCTCACTCCAATTGAGCAGAGTAAATGTGAGAGCCACTGAATGGAGCAGCCTCAATGGGAGAAAATAAACAATTGCATTGGTCCATGGGTGCAGCGGGGGAGAGCGGATGAGAGGAAAAGAGAAAGGCCTCCCTAACGTGCTAAGATTCCCATGGATACTCAGTCGTTTTCTGTTAAGAGGAGGATCTCGTAAAGTACTTCAACAGTGGATGATTTCTCTTCCTTTTACTCCGTTTTTATTTGAAGGGAGAAAGGGTGGTACGCGTCAGGGTGATTGTTAGACATAGGTCACGTGCACACACTCACATACTCACCACACACACACACACACACACACACACACGCGCACGCACACACACACACACACACACACACACACACACACACACAAAATGTACAATTTGCTCTTTGCTCCTCACTTGTCAAGTGCTAACTTTCAGAAAAGGACTCCTTTGTTTGGGTGTGAAGGTTAGCTGTTTAACTAAATCAGAAGTTCCTTTAACACAAAGGACTGCACAGACTCAGCCCTCCAGTCTGTGTCATTTAAAGTGGTCAGGGGCTGTTAACTTTATCCTTTTGTTAAGAAAAAAAAATCTTCAGCACTTTCATATTTTTGCATCATTGACATATTACCTGAATAACTCAATATATGTATGCAAAACCTTGATCACTATAACTTATTATAGAAGAAGAATGCACAGTAATCCAGGACTACAGCCTATTTTATGTCATGTTCATGGAACAGTGATAAGATTGAAACCAGCCATGCTTATCTGAGGTCCTTTTGCTAGTCCAGCATGAGCTTAATTTGGAAAGTATAATGCATTATTATTGCAAAGCATTATTGCTTTCTAATGCTTTACTGACTTATTGATTCTGGGTTCCATTTATTTCTTTTCCGAGTGCGGGTTATCTTCCCATCTCGTAAAATGTAATAAACAAAAGCCCTAACTGCTTAGAGAGGAGTTATGTTTCATCTGCTGCTGAATCCACATCAATACTTGAGCAGCTCTGAGAAAATACAAAGAAGCAAGTTCATTCTCACCCTGCAGGTGTTTGTGGTGGGAGTTGATGATTAATTGATTTAAAAGGAAATTCATTATTGCTGAAGCGACTGGCAGCTGGTGGCAGGAAGAACAAATGTGGGGTGGGGGAGCTAGGCTCTTAAACACCCGTAAGAAAGGTTGAGCCCACCCAATAATGCCCTATCCCAGTAATTATTGTAACAATGTTTATATAGCCTAATTATTAGAATATAGAATTTGAGCATAAGAGGGATCTATTTGGCTTATTTTTAGCCTTCAAATTAAAAAACAATTAACTTATTTTTTTCATTTCAGTATTGATGCTTCAGTAACACAAGTGATGAAGACGCTTTGCTTTGTTCTGCTATTTGATTGGTTTGTTCATAGCGTTGAAGTCGCTTGGAGTTCCTATGAGAGTTGAATCTATTCAGTTAAAATTATAAGTGTGTGTGTTCAAGTCTTATCAACTATAATGGACAATACTTCTTTACTTATCGCTTGGGAATGAGGGGCAGTGTATCATTTCGATGGCAACAACCACAGGCTGCTAATTAGATAAATTAGGATGCTATTGCAAATGAAGGTGGAAAACATCGATCGCAGACATCTAATAATGATGAGGACCTTAAAGATGACGTTTGTGAAGAGTGATGTCTGAAGAACGGCATAAATACTGTCAGTTAGCTATCTAAAGAAGTTAAGTGACTTCTGTTGTGTGTGCTAATGTTAGCTACAGTTGATATGTAGCCGCTAGCTATCTGGACATAGCAGCGCTGTTTCCTTATATCACAGAAAAATCTGACTAACTCTCAAGTGTTTCATTCTAAAGTCTTTATTGCTGACAATGGATTTCATAAACAGATAGCCACATTTTTTCAACGACCATGATTTTGATGTATGTGGTTGTTGATTTATATCATGTAGGCCTATATTCTTTTTTGTTCACTAGCATTGCACACAATCATTTTGAAGTAGTGTACATATCTGTTAACAATATCTGTGAAAAAGGAATGTTTTTTCTTCAGTAGTTTATATTAATTGTTGTTATACATCATAAGCACCTGCTGTATGCCTTTGCAAGTCCCTGGTGCTGTTACTGGGCAGGGCACATGTGGGAAAAACAAACTCATGAAAGAGTTTTTTACAGAGAAGAAGTTGAAAACACATTGTATGAATCCTGCAAAGCAAAGATCTAAGAAAGAATAAAACACATTTAAGACAGATTGACCTTATAAGTTGATATATTACATTTTCAAAGTTACAACTTTGTCTTATGGCTTTTATGGTTTATATAGCAATCTTAGAGACTTTCAAAATAAGTCCTCATACATTTGAACAGAACTGTCTTGCAGGCCTTTGTTGATGTCAATGTGCGTACTTCCTCTGAGAATTTTCTGAGATTATTTGGCCTCAATGCAGACATTAGTGATCATCACATTATCACAGTCTTTATCTTTATTAATGGATTAATTTCTTAGAAATGTGCTGGACACTGTTTGAAACTGTGTTTTTTTGCTTTTTGCTTGGAGAATAGTCAGCAACAGGTATCAAACATATGTTCACATAAAACACACAAAAACACACTTATGATTTTTTTTTTTACATTCAATAGTGTAATAGCCTACATACTTTAATGTCATGTCAGTACAATTATATACTTAAATCTGGACACAATTGAGGCAGATGTTTGCTTTGCTATGTTAAAATTATTAGTGTTCTCTCGTAAAATTTACAGTTTATGACTTTCATTCATATTTTCTCTGAATTCCAGTTTATGACCCATTCACAACAAGCTTCATTACGTATGTTTCATCCAAAAACTAGTGTTGTTGTGTTTTGTTTAAGGGGTCAACATACATTTATCTTATTGTTTTATATCGTAGAGATGAAGCAGTTTCCGTTCATGAGTCATAAAGATCATGTGAACTGAAATGTGGCTTATGGCTGTACAAATCATAGACATTTAACAAGGACATCATGGCAAGACTGCATGTGTATAGATGATAGTTTAGGTAATACATAGTGACAGTTTCTCATCTTGGATGATAATCATAGACATTTGTAGGGCTGAAGACTAGACCAGTCAGTTGATGGGTGTACTGGTCATACTGGGCTGCCCTTGACTCCCAGGGGAAAGTTTTGGGAGCAGATGGCTGCCTCAGTGGGCAGAGTTTAGTGTCAGCTGACAGTAAATGATCTCAGCGAGAGGCCACCATGTCTGTATAGCTCGTCCTTGTAAAGCTGAGAACAAGGTTGTATCAAACTGTAGCGGAGGATGTGACTGTTCTTTTCATTATTGATCCACAAAAGTGGGTGAAGATGGTTTGATGACATTGACCCTTCTCATATGATTTAAGCAATGCCTCTGCTGCTGTTGCTGCTGGGCTGAGTTATTAAGGAGATCATATGTATAACAATAACTTTTTTTATATAGCACTTTTCAAAAACACATTACGAAGTGCTTTAAAAAGTTGAAAGGCTAGAGAGTATAAACAAATACCTAAATCAACCAATAATAAGATAAATGAATTAACAGCAAAGACATACAGAATGAAGCCAACAATTAAAAAGAGTTTTAAGAAGTGATTTAAAAGAGGATATTGTGTTTGCCTGGGATCTGCAGGCAGGGAGTTCCACAGCTGGGGGGGCTTGTACTGTATTAGGAACCGAGTTTTAGGAACCGCTTGGCCCAGCAGGAGGATCTCAGGCAGCGGGTGAGGTTTAGCGCTCATAGGAAGTTTGCAAATCACAGATATATAGTGGGGCCTTAAAAAACATTAATAAGATCTTAAAATCTATTCTAAAACTCACAAATAGCCAGTGAAGGGCAGCAAGGACAGGTGTAATATGACACTTCTCTTGCTATGGGTTAAAAGCCAGACAGCAGTGTTTTGAATTAATTCCAGTCTTTGGATTTTGTGTTTGCTGATTATGGGATTAAGCGAATTACTAAAACTGAGTCTGTGAAAAACAAATGCTGGATGACGTTTTCTGAGTCGCCAGGAAGAAGGAATTACCTGAATTGTTTAGTTTTTCACCAAAATCAGGTCACAGTTTTTGTAAAAATGATCTTGTCCCAGAAGGGGAAAGTCTCAGCTGTGTTCCAAAGAAAGGCGATCATCTCCAGGGGAAAAGGACAGAGCAGGCTCCCTCTAAAGTCCTTCTCTTCATAGTTTTATGTGTGTAATGGCTGGATGTGTTTTTCTCTTTATTTACGTCACTTTGCACACCATATTAAAGTTTGAACCTGTCACTGACAAGCAGATTGAATTGGTCAATCAGTATTCATTCCCAGGTTTGTTATTAGCTGTGGACCTGTTCACATTAGGAGTGTTTTGGGTCAGTAGGTCAGAGGACAGGCTCCCCCACACCTGGGGGACACTGAGTTCATCGCTCAAAGAACCATTAAGAGCAGGAGGCTGGACCCTGACCACTGACAGACAACTGCAATAAGAGACAATCAGTGAGAACATGAAATTCTGTGAAAGGTGTTCAGAGGTGTGATTATGTGCAAATGTGAACTGTTTTTATGAAGTCATGGGGAGAGCACACTTGGAGAACAAGTGAGGAAGTATAGTTGATATTTGAATTATTATTTTGAAGAAGATACATTTGGAGTTATACTTGATGAATGTGTTGATGGTGGCATTTTGATAGGGGTAATTTTGACCTGACAGGGCCCAGGCTCTCTCATGAATCAAAATGTGTTAGGCAGGCGCTGGAGATGGAGAGCCGCTCCTTGTGGCTCTGACACCCATGTGAGGGGCTTAGGCTGCTGGGGGTCAAGTGTGACACCTCATTAGGACGATGTTGATTTAGTGTGGCCACAGCGCAACAGACCTCCTCCCATGGGGTATGGAGAGGCGTTTGGGTGAGGGGGGTGGGGAGCACCGGACAGAGAATGGGGGCCCTACTGCTCTTCATCGGCAAGGCAGTCATCTGACAGCTTGCAAATCATGCACCTATGCCAAAGACACACCACCCTCCCCCCCTTTAATTTTAAGTGTCACCATGTCTATCGAATTTGTAAAAATGCATTTCTTTAACCACAAAGAGTTGTGTGTAACTGTTTCCAGGAAATATAAATGTGCTACTCAATTTAGTTTTTCTTTAAAAGGTGGGGTCTCTGCTTTGGTCAGTTCTCCCCCTCAGTGAACCCAACACCCCTGACAGAATAATTTTGACCTTTGACTTTTGATCTTTCGATTTGAAAATGTTTTCCGTAATGTCAAGATTACATCTGACAAGCTGCAGTTGTGCCTCAGCTCAAGTGCAAACTGCGTTTCATTATGTTTAGAATGAGAGGCTTGTGGTTTATTTCTGGGTATTCTGTCTGATAAACTTTGGATAAAAAATGTTTGATTAATAATGACACATTACAAATGACAGTTTTTTTAAGTCAATGTCAAGCTGTCGTTACTCATTAATATTACTTTTTCTCTTAAAAATGATTTCCAGTTAGATAAGTAACATTTAGTAATTTTATAGATGGTTTGCATTTAACATTTAAGAACAGACTGACATTATTTCAGGTGATATGTTTCATTGGAATTCATTTTTAAGATCAAAAGGCAATGGATTTGAATAAAGTTAACATTATTTAAACTGTGCTATACTCTTGTCACTGTGAATAATGACACCTATACATAATGTATAAAAATAACTATTCAGACATTAAAGTGTGAATTTCTTACTTGACATAAGGTAAGATAAACCTTTATTGATCCCACAGCGGGCCAATTATCTGTGTTAATGGCAGCAAAAGAAATAATGACGCAGAGCAAAGCAGGAAAAAACAGTGCACACATTGCACAGATGATCAGACAGTTGGGCTTCCATGGTGTTTGTAGAGGTTTTGTAGCTGTATAGCATGCATCAACAATAAAGTCTGTTTGTTTTTTAAGTTAAACTATCAGAGGCAGAGTGATGGCAGGATGGAAAACTGAAGTGTTTGAGACTCGTTCAAACTTTGACCTTTAGTTAAAGTGCCCCCATCTGGCCAACTTGTTACACTGCATGTCCTGCTGGCAAACTGTTTAACTTGTTCATGCAATATTGAAAATTGAATCTCAGCTATGTGCAACATTTTTCAGGATGCAGGATACAGTTGTGGTAAAACAAGACAAACGTCAATGCAGTGTTATCTTGAAGTGTTTTTTTAATAGCTAATGAGGACATTATTTTCACATCACTTTTAAAATAAATACAACATAGACAATAGTTACAGAGAGTTAAATTAATATTCTCCATTAATCTTTAATTGACTGGTGCCCTGATTTGCTAATTCCTAATTCTTAGTTTTAATTACACAACAAAGCCACACACTGCCTGACCGTCACTGTGTCTTATTGGCTGAATTAATGTCTGTCTTCATGTGTGCATCTGCTTGAATAAAAAAAACAGTGTCTCACCAAGGCGTTCACCAAATGTTATAGTTTGTCACTGCCCCCCCCCCCCCCCCCCCCCCCCCCCCCCCCACACACACACACACACACACACCCCACACACACCCCACACCCCCACCCACACCCCTCTGCACCAAACAAAAGACAATAAGTCACCCCACTGCATTAACTCTTCATGCATACGTCAAAAAAACATTGAACTAAATTACTGGGTTATTAAATGCATGAATAATGATTGTCTCTTAATTAACAGATATGGTCAGTTATCATTCAATAAGCAAACTTTGTGTGTGTGTGTGTGTGAGTGTGTGTGTGTGTGTGTGTGTGGGGGGGGGGGGGCAATGGTCTAGGATTGTATTATTTAAACACAAAGTTGTTGTTAAAATAGAAAATAATTTGAATATTAATAATTGTGTCAATAAACCTGACCTTCTGCACTCCCCTGGCCTGTGAGATGTGTAGGCACATGTGTGCACACACACACACACACAGACACACACACACACACACACACACACACACACACACACACACACAAATGCACACACACATTTGCACACACACGCACACAAACAAAGGTGCAGAGGGCCATCTGTCTTCTCTGATTGTACAGATCTGGGAATACAATGAAAGCCTCGTGATATTAAGCATATTTTTCTCTAAATCGTGGGGTGCTTTTTTTTGTCAACACTGTCGTCTTCAATAATTAAAAATTTCAATAAGTGGCAGAAACAATTTTTTACCCACGTATTAATAAATCCCTCTTGCCAAGAATGAATGATTTATGAATGCTGTTATAGCTGATGTCACAGTCCACTTTTGTTGCCTTTGAGATTTTACTCATTAGTCTGAATAATAACTGTCACTAATTCAAGCTGTTCTCCAATGGCTTTTTGAATAGAGAGAGAGCGAGGGAGTGCAAGGGAGAGAGAGGCAGCAATTGAGAAGAGAGAGGCCTGAGAGATTAACTCCAGTGAGCTCACTCTGAGAGGCCCAGGAACGGCTGAATATTGTTCTAGTGGTGGGGAGATGGGGAGGTGGAGGGGGGGCCGAAAGGAAAAAAAATCCTTATGCAGCCGGAGAAATGAACTTGATGATCTCAGGGGGGCGGGGGGAGGATCACCATTCCTTGCTCCTGACAATCAAAATTAGATTGGCCAGCACTGTGTCAACACTAGCCACAGTTAAGGCATGACAGGAGAGGGAGGGAGGGCAACCCCCCGTGGGTGTTTGAGAGTTTGCCATGTGAACTATGGAGACCCCACAGTGCCTTTCACTGACTGCACAGGCCTCAAAGAAGTCCACAGCCCCCTTTTTATTGGCCAGCACTGTAACCCACTGCATCTCTGCCCTAAGTTTCTCTATGTTTTGGCATCTCCTTTTTGCTTTTTTTTGATGAAATTTTTAATTCATTTTCTAAACATGCAATGCTGAAATTTCAATCTACAGTGATTAGTGAACAAAATCTAAACTTAATTAATGTGCGGTGAGTATTACTCCCTTTCTGCTTTAAACTCATATCCTCTTCATCCTCATAACTACTGACCCATGACACTTGCATAAATGCAAATATGCCTTCATGCCATGATTTAACAATTTCAAAAGGACTTTTTTGGGTAAATGGAAGAAAAATATATACTTAAGTGAAATTAAATTTAGTGTTTACATGAAAATATTTTCATTTGTGAGTGGCTTTTGCAGAATGTACTGATAATGTAAATAGTACAAGCTTTTGGGTCTCGAGTATTGAAAAAAAAAAGGAATAAGAACTTTTATGAATCTAATACAGTTACAGAATGTATTTTCAGTGTGATATTAGATCACCATGTCGTATTATATGTATGGGGGAGAGTGTATGAATATTATAACAAACAGAATATAGTTTTTCATGTTTGTTTGGTTATTTCCGTTCACTTTGAATGGGGATGTATGTCGAAAGAGGGTTGAGACAGACTTGATCAAGGGTTGTGTTTTTGGAGGTTTGATCAGTGACCTGGAATTTTTCAGCTCTTCCACATCAGAGAGAGAGTGCAGCTGTGTCCTTATATAACCTTCCCATTCTTTATTATATCTAACCTGAAACAACTAAAGAACTTGACAAACAGCTTTGTTTGTTACAGAAAAAATGCATTTTAGTGCTTGTTTCCGTTACCTTTCTTTGCATTTGTTTGTTTTTCCCTCATGCCATAGTTTACTATACAGCATCAATTATATAGAAACATCCCATGAGATCATTCTGTGTTTTATTATACCGTTATAGTTGACATACAGTTTAAAAATGTTTTCAAAAACAAAGTCAGATGTAGGAGAATTAGCAGCGAGGAGTACAGGACGACAGAATGGGACAAAACGTTTTGTTTTTAGCTCTGGAGTGGTTCCTGTTGTTGCCAAAAGAGAGATGTCTGACTGACTTTCAAGTAATCACACACCGCTGTGAGAAGCATTCAAAATAAGTGGAGGAATATTTAGATTGCTGTATATTAGCAGAGGAGAAGTTTTTCATTGGGAAGGTGTACCTGTGTGCACCAGAAAAAGCATTAAACAGTTTTTGACTCTCTTACACTCTTTATACTTTACTCATAGTTGTTATTTTTAAGAGTTTTTTTAAAACTGTTTTTATTGGGATGTACTGTGTATACACATGTTTAGTAAGACTGACTTTTTAAATTAATCGTTCTCCCATGTGGCAATGAAACAGAAGCGTATGCCATGATATGCATATTTGCATTATTATCTGTTTTTAGACATAAATCTCACATTAAAATAGAACTTAGAAGACGATATATCACTGACCCTTGAGATTATTGTCCATCTAGCATGATATAGGTTAAAATACTGTTCCATCATTATTATTTGGCATTATTCAGATTCAAATGCCACACAGCATAAAGGAGTTATGAATTTGAAAAAAGGATGTACAAATGTTGGGATATTTTAGACCTTTGTGTCTTCTCTTTTATGCCTACTGTTAGAGAGGAAATCCTCTAGGGTAGGGCTGGTGATCTTGTCCCCAGGACTCTTGGGGCCGGTTAAGTTACATGCCTCAGCAAGCCATGTAGTGTTTCAGTCAGGCCCACCGGCCTGCACCTCACCTCCAGCTACCGTTATGTCAGAGCTGGTAGTCCTCAGCTTCAAACCAGATGGTTTGCTGGGAGCACGTAACAGGGTCTGGTGTCATTCTGAGACTCGGAAACTCTGCAGCACAGGGGATTGAAACTGATTTTATGGCCAAAAGTTTCACAGTATCAAAAAAAGTCTCTTCAAGAGTGTTGCATATTTTAAACTATTTTCTGCTACTTAATTTGAAATCAATAGTAATATCAATTAAAAGCACATTCTGCAAATATAACAAAGTAAACCCTACTTCTAGAGTTTAAGATAGTAGAGCTACCACAGCAGGAATAAAGACATGTTATGTGGAGTTGGGGTTAGATTATCTCTCCAAAATATTAAAAAATATATATCTGCATGGTACTATAGAGTCCAACTCATATTCAATGTGTAAAAGTAATTTAAAACCACACATGCCTAGGTTTATTTCTACACTGTGTTTACACTTCATCAGCTTTGTCTGGTGTACTCATTGGGACTCAAATCTTGTGTCTCCACAGTTTATTTCATTGTCATGTGAGATTCTTTCATCCCATACAAGTGCATGTGTGATCTTCTCTCAACAATTCATCCTCTCTAAACACTGGGCAGCCAGTGAGCCAGACAAAAAGGTGTTACTGAAGACTGTGTCCAGCAATTGAAGCTATTAAAGCTGCCCCCAATTCACCTTCTTTCTTAACTTTATTGCCATAATTGCCATAAAGCTCCTCCCAAAACCTCCCAGCCCCCATTGGCCCTTCTGGGGGCCTTTTTAAAATGTTAAATATTCCCATTGTAATGTAACTTTTTTCTCTTCCACGAGTGCCTCTGTGGAGTAGTTAAGTCTTTATTTAATGAAGCTGGGTCAGAGTTCATCATGTTAGTAGTTTTAAGGCTTTGGGTGCGGCATTCAGCCTTTAACACTTTATGCCAAACTTGTACAACTACTCCTTATGTGGCAAACAATAAAAACATCCATCAATGTCCTCCCTTGTCTATGCAGGGCTGGTATGACTGACGAGGGGTACGGCACATTGATGCACTTTAGGGGCAGGGGACTGTGTGAATGTTTGTTTATGTCAAGTGAGGATTTGTCAAAAGGTTTATGTCATTCCTGGCATCAGTCTCCTGGAGCTTGTACTGGGTGGTCTTTGTCTGTTTGTGTCCGTAAAGAGCTTCGTGTTCACTCTCATTTGTTCCCTATTGATTCCCTAAATTAGGTTGATGAGAGGCCCTCCTATCAGGTGGCATATTAATTGGGTCAGGCTGGATCTTATATGACATCCAAATAATGGCAACCCAAACTCCAACACTAAACCTTTGTCCTCTGGACGCTCTCTGTCACCAATTAGCCTCGCCGTGAATCTGCTTCTTGTCACCTTTGCTGCTCTTACTGTTTTCCAAGAATCATTCTTATGACGTGTGTGTGTGTGTGTGTGTGTGTGTGTGTGTTTATCTGTGTGTGTGTATGTATGTGTGTGTGTGTGTGTGTGTGTGTGTGTGTGTGGGGAATTTTCAAGGTGTTATAGAAACCTTGGGGAGGTGCTAGAAGGGTCTTGATATATAATAATACATATAGAAACATTGCAAAGGCGTATATTTACATCTAAGAATGTTTTCAAAGAGGCCTACTATGAAAGTTTTGCAGACCTGCTTTGCTCAAATGAGACAATTAAACAAAACCAGGTAATTCCTTTCTCCTGCTGACTTAAAAAAAGTCATCCATGCATTTATTTCTTCCAGAGTCGACTATTGTAATGCACATTATTCTGGCATCAGCAAGAGTAACTTCCAAAGTCTGGAATTGATTCAAAATGCTGCTGCCAGGATTTGAACGTGTATCAAGAGAAGTGACCACATTACACCTGTCCTTGTTGCCCTTCACTGGCTACCTGTGAGTTTAAGAATTGATTTTAAGAACTTATTGCTTGTTTTCAAAGAATGAAATGGAAGGTTTCCTCCTGTGATCTACTAACTCCCTGTGTGCCAGACCGCAGCCTCAGATCTTCCAGGAGGGCCTTACGGGCGGTTCCCAAAACTGGACTGGTCAAAAGGTGACCAAGCCTTTGCAGTTCACGCCCCACAGCTGTGGAACAATATGCCTGCAGATCTCAGACAGGAAAACTCATAGTCCTCTTTTAAATCACTTCTTAAAACTCACTTTTATTGGCTTGCTTTTTCTTCAACATTGTTTTTTTTGTATACTCTTCCTCCCTTTGTATTGACAAATGTGTTTCATTATTGTTTGTTTATTTGCTTTTATTTGTATTAATTTTCAATTTGTGTATTTTTCTTTTGAAAATTGCTTTCTCAAATTAATTTTTTTCTTCTGATTTCTTCATTTTTACCTTATACATTTTCCTTGTGATATACGTTATAGATTTAGTAAGCTTTATTTCAATAAAATTACAAGGCATACAGGACCATCAGCATAAAGATACTTTTTTTTATGCCTGAAACCACTTCTAGGGGATAGGGGACAATGTGTTTAAAAGCACACTCAAGATAAAATTCTCAAAAATTGATACATTTGACTTATACATGTAAGGACACAAATACATAAGAGATAGGAGATAAAATGTAGTCAAATTTCTAATTACTAATCGTTAGCACAGTTATTGCCCAAAACTGTTGAATGAAACTGTGACATATTATCAACAAGCAGCAACCTCTGAGGCTAAAAAATGGTGCAGAAGGGCGCTGGTTTAGCTCAGTTGGTAGAGCAGGCGCCAAACTTGTTGTAGGTTTGACTCGTGGTTCCTTAGATCTTCTGCCACTTTATAACTTTCCTATCCAACTTAATGCAAAAGCCCAAAAGTAATCTTTCAAAAAAAGGTTCCAAAGTGAAAAAGCCCAAAACTGCAGTTTCTCGAATGGCCTCTTGGACCTACTCCAAAAGGGGGTACATTCCCTTTGAGGCCCAGAGCAAAATGTCCAACTCTACAGTTAAATTAGACATGCATAAGGTATAATGTGCAACATTTTAAACATTGATACAGTATAGTATACCTCAAAGTCAAGTCATATACCTCTGAGTTTGTTGTTCCCAGCTCTGTGTCCACACTAATGGGATGGCACACTCTTCAGCTTGTTTCACTCAGAGCCTCAAACATGTTTCATACATGTTTTTTTCTCTCTTGTGAACCACTCATTCTCCAACCATTAGCCTTACCACCACATGGAGGAAGAAAGATGTCACCGCCCACTCAGGGATGTTGTTTGTTGAGGCACAATGGAGAGTCAAGTACAACTGAATGAGAAACAACAGACTTTTATAACCAAAGAAAGGATTTTACTTGGTCCAAAATAAGAACCAAATCATATTTGGGCTCCATATCAGAATGTAGATCAGTCCTACTAACAGCTGCGTAGGTGGGACAGAGGAATTTTAAATGTTGTTTTGGTCTGAGGGACTGGTGCTAAGTGCAACATCTACTGGACATACCGCTGTAAATCATATATTGTAACTTTTAGGATAAATACAGAAATTAAACTTTTTTTGGGTCTTCAAACCTAAATTAGTAATTTACGACAACTTTACAGAGGATTTCTTTGTGTCACCCATTTCAATTATAATGAGACTTAGTTGGGTATAATTAGTCGCTAAGGATATAAGCTAGTTGCCTAATGTGTCATCTGTTTGGCACTGAGTATAGGTCAACAGCTGGTTATCAGAGCTTTTTTGATTCAGGGATTCTCTAGCTTAATAAGCTAGAATTTGAGATTTACGAGGGACTTAAAACTCAAAGGGATGGATCAATATCTGGCAAGTGCAGTTTTTTTGTTGAGAGCAGGGTGACTTGAACTAATGAACAAATGAACTATACTCAGTAAGAAACAAGCAAGAGACCCCATAAGCTAAATAAATGATTTATTGTACAAAAGAAAAATGACAGTAAATAAACAACAAAGACAAAAAATAACAATTGAACAGTTATTCATATGCACAACCATTAAACTACAAAGTTGAGGTGATTTTATTAAACTACACAAAGAAAAGAGGAATGAAGGGGGGAAGTGAGTAAAACATTAGAAGCGGTGAACCTGTCCAAAACATCATAAACGTCAACATTTGGGTAGATATTTACATAGAGATTTCTCACTCTCATATATATATATGAAAACACTCTCACACATACCAGTATACAAACACTAAAAATTCAAAATGCAACTTCTTGACAAGCCATAAATGTGGGCACAGCTAAATATTTTTTTTTGACCACACATTACCAGAGCCGCTACCATCTGCCACTCTTTCAATAACTCAATCTGAACCTGAGAGCAAAGGGACCCTGTGGTTTACATCTACGCTTTTTGGGGGTGGTTTTGGTGGGGAAAGCAGTTTTATGGGTTAAATTTTTGCACAGATTAGTGGATGACAAATTTAACAAAAGCAAGGTTTTTAGGAGGCTTCAGTGAGGTAGACAGACTTTGAAATGCATTGAAATTAATATTAATAAATAAAAAATTTTACCAGTTGAATTATTTCCAACCACTGCCCCTAAATCAGCTTTTTCCTCCCTTTGAAATGTTCTAGCATTTTCCTGCAATCACAATAGTTACAGCACATGGCATGCCATCCTCTACTTTGGCGAACAATCCCTGGCTACTTCACCCATTCTTACATGGGTGCTTTCACTCAAAATACAAACACAAGGCAAAAACGTGTCCATTAAAGACAGTCAACACATTGTTATAGGTCAGAAGGACGTAGTCTCTCTAAAATGGTAAAAGGTTAAAGTTGGTGGATGGGCCATTTCCAGTTAAAGCATTCTATGTTCATTGATCCAGACACCTATAATACACATTACTTATCACCCAAAGTGGGCAAGGAGGCCTTTCAGGCCGCTGGTACAGTAAGTCTATAATCCAGATTGGAGAGCAGTGTGTGGGTGTATGGACAGGCCCCCGCTTCAGACAAAAGTCAGGAAAGCATGATGATATCAAAAAAGAAGTGATATCCTTTCTAGTTTATGGTTTATCACCAGAAGCTTGAATAGTTTTTTCCCCTACACTGTACAAGCTCTGTTGTGCTTAGTAAAACACAAACAACACTTAACCTCCTCACGCCATGAACGTCCCATAGTGCAAAATTTATTGTTGGTAAGGTAGAGTGCCCCAAAAAAGGTTTTTGTTCCCCTTTTTTAATATATACATAAATCATTTATATATAATGTCAGAAGACTCTCCCTTTATCCAACAGCATAGTGCTTTCGTTTACAACAAATGGATATCTTTGCTTTGACATCCAGGAGACAAAGACAGACTTCAAGCACGCTAATCTACTCAATATTTAAGCACTAACAATACTTTCACCATGATATCATTGTTACAGTTGAGGTGGAGGTGCATGGGGTCATTTAGAAAATGCAATTAAATAGGGTTTCTAATCTAAAGTCAGTGGTTGAGTAACATTCTCTTGTTTTTAAGGTGTTTTATTTCCAGGTGAAGAACTGCTAAAGGATTTTGCATTGTTATTTTCCTGACTGAAACTACTATATTGAAAAGGTGAACTGTGGTAACATGAGTGCAGAAGCTACTGCTCTTTCTTAATTTATGTGTATTTTTTAGTCAGATGTGAATGCTGCTGTAAAGATGAGTGTGCAGCAGTTTACTGTTAGCGTGTTTTCAGCTCAACCATTAACTAGGTTACAGAAGAGAGAAACCTTTAGCATACTTATATCTGGTGGTGCAACAGATCACAGATGATCCCCTACTGTTCGGATCGCATGTGGTCCATGGATCGATAGTACATTTATCATCCTGATATAAAACACATTTACAGCCACTAAATCCCTGTGCAGTGAAAAGTAAGCAGCGTGTAGGCCAATATTGGCAAATATGAAGACAATTCAGTGTTCTTTTTTATATTTTTACAAGAGCTTTGCACAAGCTTTCACACAGAGAAGGGTCATTAAGGGTTGATATTTAAGTCTGCATGGTAACTTTGTATCAAACAGTGCTTGGACTTTTCTCAGTTTACTCTCACAGTGTCTTCATTTATTCAGCCAAGCATCAGAGCATGGCTGTGCGTGACAACAAGCAGTAACTTAACGTTAGTAATGTTCTCCTGCAGCCTACTGTAATGTGTGGCTGTAAGTTAGCTGAACAAACTCTGTTAGACAGCGCCACGTTCAGTCCAAAAACTGAAGATAGAGTCCCTTAATGCATGCTCTCCATCCGTTGTTTCTTCTAACTCACACAGCATGTGTGCTGCAGAAGCAGCCAGTGCACTGATACACACACATCCACTAAATGAATTGTGTGTAAATGTTACTTATCAACATTGTCAAAGCTCATATATGAAAACATGTGTTTCTGAAGATAATAGCAAACTTGTTAATACACAAGGATTTCTGTTTTTTAAGTTTGTAATACTGATGTCCTTAGTTAGGTTGAAACAACTATTGGTATTTAAACGATGAAGTTTTATATTATAGACTCATTTTTTAAAAGCACTTTCTAAATAAAAAGGGAGTTCTGGTTTATCTGCCTGCTTGTTATATTATTATCGGGATCATAGCAATTTGTATATAGTGAAGAAAATTGAGGATGTAATGCATTGAGATGCATGGAAATTGCATTTTTATTTAATGTGTCAGAAGAAAAGAAGATCTGTGACACAAATCCGTGACCTAATCTGAACGGTGGGATTTGTGATCCGTTGCACCTCTACAATCACTCCTCTACATAGTTTTATTTGAGGGTATGAATTTTGCTCTCTGTTTGTAATACCATGCTCAGTCCAAGGACAGTGCTTTATGAACTCTGTTACATTGAATGCAAAACCTGAAGGTGGTAGAGCGTATTTTCCTTTGATATAGAGAAGAAAGGACCTTTGTCAGGTTTTTGTCATGTCTGCTCCTCCTCCTTTCCCAGGAGTGCATCTCCATTACAGTACTGTTGTAGACTGAGGTGTGCAAAATAAAACCTAAATCTGTATCATCTCGTTATGGAATGGCAGAAATAGCTTAATCTGTCCTCTTTCAGATAAATAATTAAAATAGTATTACTTCTTTTCTCCTTTTTCCTTTTTGAGTTCTACGAGACTACACATAAAAAAGATCAAAGTAACAGTGAAAGGTTTCGTGGATACTCGAGAATATCACACTGGGGTGTTATACATTAATAGAGGGTTTAGGTTTGGTTTTGGATCTTTCATCTCCTTACATCACTAAAGCACATCTCTAAACATCTGTAAACAACATTTTGGAATTATACTTAGGGTATATATAACCCTCCTCACATTAGCATGGACTTTGTTCCTTTTTTAAAGTGATGGATTGCAAAAATAATTCTTCAAATGCCCCCTTTAGAAACATTTTCTGGATCAGATCTCGTCCTTAAGTCAGTGTCTCCAAGAAATTCAGTATTTCAAACTCAACTTAGGATTGAAATAGTTTCGAAAATATTGTAAATGCTTCTGTCTCCTGTCATCTTATTCCACAGACCTGGACATTTCACAAAGATGCCATTAAAAAGAAAACAATATCTTTAAAATCCACGAAACTAAAACGCACTCGAAAACAGTTTTAGCTCATTTACTGTTTTCTGAAGCTGCTCCACAAGGACATCCTCTTTTTATCATTCAAAGTACTGATTTTCCATCACTCAGTCTGCTTTTGATTCCTGTTTCATTTATAGCTTCTTTTTTTTTTACAGTTAGAATCAATTCAATTACTGGAAAATGGAAATTCAGTGGGATGATTTTGTGGCTGAGCAAAAGTGAAATCTGGTGCAGAGGAGTGGGTTCTGGTGCCAGGGGTGGGCTCCTTAAGGGTTTTCGGTGGTTTTGATGCGATGGTGGCTATACACAAGTGTGTGTCTCCCCAGGACCTAAGAGCAGCCACATCTATCCACCACCATCCCTGGGATTTTGCCGTGAATTATCTGCTGCTTGTCATTGAAGTAAAGCATGTTAATCGGGGACATCTTGGTCGGGGTACAGCACGGTCCTGCGGAGCCTCGAGGGTTTGCATGCTGCACCAGGTGGGTGTGTGGATATTTCTGCATGAACATGTACTCGCACTGGCCCGAGCAGTAGTTGGCTTTGTAGCGTTTGGGTGCAATGATCCAGTCCCAGCCGAAAGCTTCAAAGTCCACAGTCAAGGGGTAGCGACAACAGCGGGACTCGGTGGAGTGCTCGTCACAGTCCAGGCCGAGGTTTCTCCGAGAACGTTTGGTCGTCTCAAGAACCTTCACTTCCAAGAACGGCTGCTAGAATCAGGGGGGGGAGGGCAGGACAAAGAGAAAGAGGTGGTTATAAGAGAACAACAACATGGCTGATACATCAGTCAAGGAAATGATTAGACAAGAAGTTAAACGTTTCTGCCAATTAATCCCCAAAGAAAACATCAATAGAACATGATATCCCAGCCCATTGTCACTCCCATTTTTACATACTGCAGCTTTTACAATGGTCCAACACCTCAAACAAGATGGTTTATTTAGTATCATCTGGACAGTGTCCTTATTTTAAGTTAATAACACTTTTTTGTAGGTAACATACCTTAGTTATGAATGTGTTTAAGAGAGTTTTGTGACAACATAACCTTCTTAGTAGTATATACTTTAAACCTAATCTTTGAACCCATTTGCTGTCGCCTGATGATGTCGCAATGATAGAGCGTCTGGGGGCAATTGCAATTCACTAATGTTCACACAACATGGACTATTTCCCTGCATTCAGACTAACCAAAATATTGTCACAGATATGACGTTTAACTCCTGCAGCTAATCAGTGAAAAGCATGTTCATTACAGTGCCACCTCTCATGCCTAATTGTCTGAAAAGAATAGTAGCTTAGAATAACTTCTGTTAACTGCCGATCATCCACAAACAGCAATGAAAATGGTTTGTTTTTAAAAATATATGATAAAGCATCATGATTAGGTGATAACAACAGCTACAGCCTTAAAGGGGACATATTATGAAAAATTCAATTTTACAGTGTTTTGAACATATATTTGGGTAACCTGAGTGTCTACCGACCCACAAAATGTGAAATAAATCCATCCAGTCCTTTGTTTGTGGTCTGCATAAGTCTTACAACACAGAGAAAAGTGCTCCTTTTCAAATTTGCTCAACTTGTGATGTCACAAGTTGGATTCTGGTAAAATAATCCCCTCCCCTCCCCTGGTATCTCCACCTATGGACTCCATCCCCAGCCTAGAACAAAACTTTTGCCCAGGTCTGCCATTCTTATTCTTATTCTTGCTACAGAGGAGTGATGTCTACCGGGAAAACTGGGGGACCCATTGCATTAAAGAGACACTTCCCCATCCTTCTCATCCTTCTCATTATCCAAGTAACCCCGACTTTCAATACGATACACCATGACAACCATATTTTCCAAAGGACTTTACACCTACTGGGAGCTAGGTGTAAGAATTAAGCTAAACAACAGCAACAACAGGAAACAGCTAACCTGGCTCTATCCAAAATTTAGAAATGATCCCACCTATACCTCAAAGCCAACTAATAAATGTGAAAAATAAAGCAATAATCCATGGCACACTGAAAATAAATTAACTATATTTTGAGAGCGAACAATGCGTTTCGCATGTAGCTTCCTCAGGTCCCCCAGCACCAACTAATAAACGTGTTGCGTTTTATTTTTTTATTTGGACACAAAATGAACACCTTCATGGTAACATTATGACCCTGGGAACTCACAGCTTCAATTATTTGATATGACAAAATATCGTGATAGCATGAAGGTCTAATTTTTATCAAAACTCTAGAGGGATATACCTCGAAGCGAGTTCAATATACCCACGCTTTCTGTGAGTAAGCTGGCTTGACAAAGCCTGAAGTTACAGCAAGAGATATGAGGTATCACAAAGGTGATTATCAACTGTTTCTCTTAACTCTCTTGACAAGAGCCTGAGCTCCTTTGCCTCTGTACACATGAAGTTGAAGCTTCTCCTGCACTAAAAGGACGGATCGCCTGCTGTTTGCTACTGTCAGACTGATATAGTGAGAAGAAAAGACGCTGAGATGAATACATTAAAGTTTTTGCATTAAAAATAAAAACACTGCTGCTACAGAGAAGGAGAAGGACACAGCAGAACAGTGTTGTGTTAATTTGTTGATTAATTAGTTGACTTCACTGTCTGACAAACTGACTTTGACTCATGTTTATATTTAATGTGACATCTACACAGTAGAACTATTAAATCTGAACAAAGTTACTCAGGATTTCAGCAGTATGACCAGTAACTGTAATTTTGTCTGTCAGACAAAGTTGAATGAATACTTGATGTTCCCTAAAAATAACATTTTAATAACCCTTTTTTTTTGTTAAACCAGCTGTGTTTAACTTTCCAAGTGTTAGAACGAAACTTAAAAACACACGTTTTTTAAGATGCTATGCCCTTATCTGCCTTTTAATGTGAAGTGCTGAAGTTAAAAACATGAATTTGACCTGAAATAAACAGGTACAATGAGAGCAGACAAACTGAAGTGGTGGATCATATTGGTTGTACTTGCTGAATGCACAGGCTCCATGATGTGATATTTACAGTATACGTATGTGTTACTGTAACACATGGATTGCTTCTGTGACATCACAACTGTAACACTACGATTCCAAGTGTTTCAATAAACATAGACCTTCATCTTAGGTCTTAGATCTATACTGGCAACGATACTGGCTGATACAGAAAGAATCGACGGAAGGCATTTAAAACCTATTGTCATGTATACGTTTGGCATAAAAAGAATAAAAACATAAATAAATGTGCATTTTTGTTAGTAAAACCTACTGAAAACGCAAGGCCTGAAACACAAAACTTTTGTGAGTTTTGACATGATATTTTGGATGTGAGCGCAAGGCTTTTCAAATTCTGTTGTTTTGAACCCGTTTTTGACACAGCAGACACTTGCTTTTTTTGTTTCTCTTAACATGGATACTGTCGTTTAGATATTTTGTATCTTTTAATTGAAAGACCACAAAGGTCCCAGCTAAAATATATATATACAGTATATATATATTAACTGCTTATGATTAAGAGCTGCTTATTTGATATTTCACTAAAACATATTGATGGATGGATAACTTTAAAGTACGAACATAATATGGATTGTGAGCATGGTTCCAAGAGAGTGACAGAAACTGGATTTTCCAAAGTCATGGCTCACTCTGTATTCTCAGCTTGATCTCTGACCCTGGAGGTCATCTTCAGCCTGCCATAACCTTGACCTTTGGGGGCAAAGCAAGCAGATCAAATATTTTACTCCATCATGTTTGTTTTACAAAGCCTTCCTCTCCCCACAGTGATTCCAGCTGGGCTAGAGCACAGTTTTTGTGACGCATTCAAAAGAGGAAATAAGCTGAAAGGCCGTTGGAAAGAGACCACGTCAACTCAGCCTTTAGGGCTTTTGTTGTAGAAAAAAAACGCAGAGGATCAGGAAGAAGCAGAGTTTTGTTCTGTCCATGCTTTTAGTGTTTTATTTATTTTGATACACTGGCCTGTTTTTTTATCTTTAATTTGTTTTCTTCAATGATAATATTGCACACTGCTGTGTGCTCAGAGGGCAGCAATTTATTGGCCAAGACACCAGAGCTGACCTGTGAAATGTGTTGTGAAGATCTGACCCAAATGACCACTTTGTAAATATTTAGTGTTGCTTAACCTCCCGAAGGACGTGCTTACATAATTCAACAAAGATGCTGTATGTAAGAGTCGTTCCCAGTGACTCTGGGACTTCTGATAAATGTCTGCTTTATCGTTTATCTAACCTATCAATAATATTTTTTTTAAATGCTGTGACGTTAAATGAGATGTATTGATAACTTTGGTGAAGGCTGGTTCAAACAAAGTCACTGTATTTATCTGGACCAAACCAAACATAGAATAAGTGACATGTTCAGAAAGATTGCTGACATGACAGACTTAAGTGTTTAAAATAAATGTGTGCGTTGGCTGGTTTACAAACAAAATATTTATTTTGTAAGTTTACTTTTTGTAATACCAATTGTTTGCAAATAAGTAACTCACTGACTATATTTACTGGCAAGGATTAACTCTTTTTGTTCCTTAAAGTCTTCAATAATCACTTGGAAAAGCATTTCTTAATGCTAAATATTTGACTTTTTTTAACATAAAGTATATCTTGAAGAATGGAATTCCAGCTTTCAAAAGCTCACCTCTTTTTCATGCTTGTAGGCTTCAAATCATGCCTTTATGTGTTCTATTGTGAAGTGACGTAACTTTGTGGTTCAGGCTGTGAGAATGGATGAAGCTTTGGAGACAGATGAAAGCATTTGTGGTTTAACACTTGTGTAGCTGCGAGCCGAGCTGACCCTGGCTTTTGGTATTTTGGTTTTTGGTCTTAGCTTTATGGTGATGCATTATCTGTCACTATTTATATGAACACTTCAGCATAGTATTTACAGATTTTTAGTATTCAATGCCATTTAGGAACAATGCAATCAGATTTTTTTTTTTGAGTGACTATTTGTTTAAGTGAAATTTAGTTCAGTTCTTAATAAAAATCCACATTTATCTTAAATTTTTTCATTATCATAATTTTGGCTGACCTACTTTTAAATATGAATTTGCATTTGCATAGATTTGATCTTTAATGAAAGTGCCCCCCCACCCCCCACCCTAACCCCTGCAACCCCCTTCCACCCCAGGGACAGGTCTGAGGGTCCTTACCAGCCCCTCCTCCCCAGGTCGCAGCGAGGTAACAGCCAGGTCATTGCCGCTCTCGTCGAAGGCGTTGATGTCGATTCCCCAGTTGGTGTGAGGCTGTTTGAACCAGTTCTGCAACACATGCTTAAAGTCAATACTCTGCCAGTGGCCCACCCGGGAGTTTAACTCGATCTTCAGAGAGCGGATGCGGATGTGGCGGCTGCCTTGCTCCGTGACGGGCTTCAACCGCAGGATCTGCAGGTAGACGGTAGAGGTCTGCTGCAGCGGCCGCAGGTACACCCACAGCTGGGCCTTCAGCACCTTGGTGAACATCAATTTAGGGCTGAACTTGAAGAAGCAACAGCTCGGCTTCCCGTTGACCTGCACCAGGGGCTCCGCTGTTGGAAAGAGAACAGTTACATTTATATTTGTTACTCAAAGGAAGAATACTGTATAATTGTCATTGAGATTATTATTGTCCAAATACATAAAGGCATAAATGTGGCTTTCACACCTCTAGAACCACAAGCAACCCTGAATCAGACTGCAGGCTTCAGAAATATGAACACAAATAAAAAAGAAAAACAAAATCCACCAATGAAACAGATCATGATTGATGTATTGTTATTAAGTACAAACTTTGCCCCTATAACTGAGAGGGATCCTCTCTATAGATCAAAGCGAGGACTTTAAAAGATAATCCATAAATATGCTCCCTAAGAACCACAGAATCGAAACCATTTCGCTTTGCAACTATTTTAAGTTGTCTATCAAACACATACTGTTTGACACAAAGTTCTTTCTCTTATATATACAAACAACAAATACTACTGTAAGAAGTAAGACAGCTATGAAGTTAGGTACAGTTGTTGAAAGTATGAACGCAAAACACACACACACACACACACACACACACACACACACACACACACACACACACACACACACACACACACACACGCACACACACACACACACACACACACACACACACACACACACACAGATCTTTGGGATTATTTTTTGCTTTGATTCAGCATCAAACATTTGAACATGGCCCTATACCGCTGGATAGTGTGATTTAACTAAGAAGGCCTTTGAAGGTGTTTTTTTTTTTTTTTTTTACAGAAATCATCCTGCCAGGGATTCCAACAGAAATTCACATCTTCTGATAACATGCTGCTATATTCTGATAAAAAGCTGCTGAATAAACCATGGAGGATTACACACATTTTGTGGCTCAGTGATGCTTATTTTCTAGATGCAAGTCCAAGTTGTATGTTCATGGTGAAAATGAATGAACCAAACAGAGTAATAAACATAGTTTTTTTTTACAACATTATATTTTAAAAAGAACAGTAGTTAAACTGACTCAGAGCATTGCTTGTTTTTTGTATTTCTGCTAAATGTAGCCACAGCTGAATGATGGCTGTTAGTTATCATATGTGCACACACGTCTTTCTATCAGGATAAATTTGTGATTACATCAAGGTTGGACAAACAGATACATTTGCATATTAAAATAAGGATCAGTAATGGTGGCCAGTGGCCAGATGGTAACCTTAGATCCCCCTGGGTCAACCATAATGAAATGGTCTTACCTCTGCATTACAACTTGCAACATTAAAAAAATCTGAAGTTTTTTTGGTGGCTCCCCCTTGATGGAAAATAGATTTTGGGTGTAGATTAAGGGTTGTTTCAAATAAACACAAGGTGTTCCTTAAAACACTCAGATTTATTCCTGCCATGATTTTTGGCTGTGCTGTTTCTGTGATTTGCGCCACATGTCAAATCTGCACATGGTTCATTTACATAGACCTCCCTCTTATATAATGACATCCATCCATTGCATTCATACATTCATTTCCATCTAAAGTGTTCATTTATTAAGGGAAATTTATTCTGCATCTATCTGGCATAATAATGCGAGACCCAGTACAATAGAATATCTAATCTACCCATTTTCTCGCAGCAAATTTGACATGATTGTAGCAAATAAACTGTCGTTTTCTGTCATTTATCTTATGAAGAGGATGATTGTTGTTTCTCCTCTATAAAAAGGCAGATAAAAAAGTGTAGGATGCACCTGTCAATCATTCCTAAATCTGGGGTTGCTCAGGCAACCTCAAAATGCTTCCTGGGTCAAAAGGTTATTTTGCACCTCAGCCTAGTTAAGAAATGGGATCAGGGGTCAAAACTGTCAGCCCCTTTACATCTCAGGGGTGCTGGGGAGGGGCTGCCCTTATAGCCAGATTGAGTTTGAAGGTCAAGGTCGATCCTATGGCCATGGTAATATGTCTTTCTTCACAACATGCCTTTTTTATAAGCAGATAATCATTTCAAATCTCAGCCACACAACAGCTACCGTTTGTTTTGGTTTTGATTAGGGAGGAGATTCTCCAGCCAATCGTGTTTTGTTTATCAAAACTCCATTGACCAGAAGAACACACTGCAACGGGCTGTTTTTCTTCCTTTTTTTCTTTTTACACCAAACAAGTGTTGTAATTTAATTATGGTCATGGCTAGAGGGATATGAATTCACCGAGGTACAGATGGACTATCCATTAGAAGAGTCCAGGGTGAACATTGAATAAGGGCCAAACTAGGGACAGACGTGGTCCTTCAGCCTGTATTTCCAGGCCCAGTCATTAGCGAGTGTAAATTATATAGTGTCTCACGCTGGACAAACAATATGTCAATGTTCCTTTTGGTGGGTTGCTGAGGTCACAGCAATTAACGTGGGTAGTGTTGTGTTTGCTCATCAGCACAAAACTGGGAAAGAATGATTCTGCAGTTTGCTTCGGGTTTACTTGTGATAACTACTTTTTGTTGTGTCCTGCAGATGGAGGACACACACCAGCTCTTCCTTTGCAGTCTTTTTGTTATCACTTTGTTTGAGTTCTTGGGAAAACAAACAAAACAATTAAAAGAAAAAACAACAGCAGAGCTTAAATTGGTTCAGTTTCTAGGCAAGAGTTTTTTTTTCTTGAGGAGTAATCTGAGAAGCAGAGGCAGTTCTGGACCACGTTTATTAGACACACATGCACAACATATGAGCTGCGTCATGTTAAACAATGACTGCATTGATAGGTGAAATCAATTTGTGCCTTTATAGATCCTGTAAGTGCCTGCACCTTAATTACAGCCCCCATCTTGGCAAAGTGCTCTGTGTAAAAAGGGCAAAGCTAGCTTGTAAAGATCAAAAACCCAATGGGACATTTAATCCTTCTAACTTCGTGAGCAAAGTATGCTCACAGTTTTTACTGCAAGACTTGTTTTTATGGTTTAATTTCCTGGACAATTTGCACAGTTATATTTCAGTTAAGTGTTTCAATCCTACACACAATTCTGATTTTGCATCAGCACCACCTACTGGAGCAATAACATGTCTCTGCTCGACCAAACAGATGATGAAGTAAGAAAGTAGATCCTTGATAGTAAAGTCTTCCTTTTATAAAAAAAAAAAGAAGTCAAACCAAGGTAAAACCCTTAGCTGTACAGACAGAGGCTGTGTTTTTCCAAAGGAAACAGGCTTGTTTGCTTTCCCTCCTCATGTTTCTAGCCTACTTCATTATTACAGCAGCTTATTTCCCTGTGGTATAATTGCAGCATATGCAGCACATGAATTTTACTGCCAGCGCACAGCAGGCTTGCAGGTGAGCCTATCAAACATCTGGTGGACTCCCTGGGTACCTGTGTCCCATAGTTAGCCCAGAGTTTCCTGTATGTGTAGGTGCGAGGAGAACTATAGAATATAATGGTTTATTCACACTGCCATCTGTCCATTTTAATATGACCGTAGCCTGTTTAAAAGTTTAATGCTCTTAATAACCGAATGCAGAAATGTTACTGAAGGGTGAAGGACAATGAGCTCCTTAAACTATTGAAAACAGATGGAGAGGGGGAGTTAAGGTGTAGTTATGCAATGAATAGTTAACATGTGTTACCTGTGAGGGTGCTTTAATGTAAGCAATATGGTACAAACTGAAGAACCTTCGATTTCCACAAGAAGTGTAGACATAGAATTTGAAGAAAAGGCTTTGACTCTTTTTGTAAAAAAAACTATGATTGCTGTGCTGTTGATACTCACGCTGCCAGCTTTAGCAATGAATAACAAAGTTCCTATCCAGATTTTTTTAAGATCCAAACATATAGTATCAATTGGATAAAATACATAACAAAGCTTACAAGAACATTTTTACAATATGCTTCTGACGGTAAAAAAAATAAATCACACTACGTTCTCCACTTCTTAAGCCAAACTCTTGTAAACATGGTTCTCCCAATCAGGTGAAAATCCTGCAGCTAAAGTATGATTGAGAGAGAAATGGTCACTTATTGTTAATGTCCAAATGTATCATAGTATAAACCCAGATACGAGTTGCATTTGCATATATATCTATATTTTCTTTACTTAATGGGAAATGCAAATGTGCCATTTTGTGGTTAGTATGTGTTTGGGATCCTTCATGTTGAATAAATGTGACTCTAGGGTATCCCCATGCACCTTGGCATATTAATCATCGTGACACGTTCACGACCCTTCTAATAAGACAGGGGCCACAGTGCACCCCCTCAAACATCCCATCCCACCCCAGCCCCGCTCCCTCTTTGTCTCTCGGCCAGTCCCAAGGGACAGGAGAAGGGTGGTGGGGGAGGCCTGGCTCGAGCTGGGATGGAGGAGGAGGAGGGGGTGTGTGTGTGAAGTTAGACCCCCTCATTCAGAAGCCCTCCCCTGGGACTAGGCAGGCACAAGACTCCTATTAGGACTGAGCACAGTAGCCCCCCAGGAGCAACAAAAGACATCTCCTAATGCTCCCTGTTCTAGCTCGGTGAACACATGGAAACATGCAACCACACGTAAACACACAACATCCATGAGCTCAGAACTGAAAGTCTTCAGCCAACACACTCACAGCTCATTCTTCTCAGTGTTCGGGTTGTATGCGTTTGTAAAACAAGAGGGAAGTCTTCGGGACTTCTCCAGCAGCCCAGAGTATGAAAAGAGCGAGCATGCACTGAACTGCAATAAGGTGGACAGCTGGACAGCAGGAAGCATGCTGGGGTCTCACTGCTTGTGTTTGTGTGCATCCACACATGCAAGACGTTAATGTCAGGGGACAATGTGATGCTGTGTTTTCAGAAGTCAGAACCCAAATTAAGTATCTCTTCAAATATATCTGAACTCAGTATTACTAGATTCTTTTGTAATTTAAAATCAAAAGTGTAATACTCTTATTTTGTACCCATTAGATTAAATCAACTAATCATAATGATCATATACCTGTTATACTTGTAAAAGCAAGATAAATTAAAGTTTACCAAAGCTTTTTGGAAGAGAAGTAGTCAGAAGCAACAAAACAAGATGAAGATCAGGCTGGACATGCATCACTTGCACAGCCCAAAAATATGGCCTATTGAATATTCAGTTATTGGAAACTATTTGTATTTCTAAGTCTGAGGCATAATAAAAAATAGTGCTGCATCTTGACTGTTCATTTTTGTTTACCTGATTGTGTATGGCATTCAACTTAGCAGTGAACCTCTTGTGAGATTTCAGAAAATGCAGAAGCCCTGAGGCCAAGAGACATCTGCAGGGACTTGGCAGAGTGTTAAAGGAAGTAAAATGAAGTAAGAAAAACAACACTTGAAAAGTGATTGATTATTTAAATGGTCTGCAATTCAATAATTATTACTTTGATGATATACGCTGAGAGCTCATGCAGTTGTAACATAAATCTTGAATCTGATTATCAGGCTGACCAGCTGACAGCTATGGTTTCAACAACAATTTAGGTCTTTTACTAATTGCATCCTTACTAATTGTCTATTTAATAAATACATGAACCCAAAATATAAACCCCTATAGGAACATTTCTAAAATACTAAATTATTTAGTTAAGTTTATTTTGGACATAATAAAAAAAAGAGAGAAGAAAAGAAAACTTCAAAAAAGGAGACAGAAAAAAAGTGAAAAAAAAGCAACATGTACAAACAATGAACGACATCATACAAAAGAAGCTCTTAAATACTTTCTTTGTCAATTTACATGTGGGATTGATTGAGTGGGAAGAAGTATAGGGAAGAAGTATAAACTTATGAAAGAAACTTGGACAAAGTTTGGTTTAGTGCATGTGTTGTTCAACACCACTCAGTTAGACAAATATCTGTTTTTTCTACAAACTTATCAATGAATAAACCTCCTCTTAACTATCACATACCAAAAGTAACCAGTACATCACAACTTGCTGAGTAGAAGAAGAAGGAGCATTACATTGTTTGCTTGAATAGTGCAAAAACAATTGTCTTTTTGCCCACAGTTAGTTTTTTCAGGATGTCTTTTAAATTATTGGATAAATAAAACAAACCTTTGATGCCTTTAAATGCTTCTGTGTTCAGCCATGAGCATGAGAGTCAACATTACTGCATGGCAATCGACATTCTCAAGACACACTTTTGACTTTCAAATGTGGTAAACCTCCTCGAATGTCATCTTTCTGTGTATGAGAAGTAAATACATAGTTATTGTAGTCATACATAGTGTTTCTTTGTGATCTAAACAGCTGTATCTGTCTTCTATTTCCCTATCATTATACCTTCTATTTTCCTGAATTACTATGACCGCTCGATAGCTAGCTTAATTGTTAGCCTCTGTGACTCTAGACACCAACAACAACATTGATTTGGTGTCCATGTTATCATTGCCTAGCAAAACTGCCTTTGTCGAGAAATAACCACTGTAGAGCCAAGCATATTGTACAACAACTTCCCATATCTCAACAACCATTTTATTATGCAGGTACACATACGACCATGTGATACTGCCCAGATATCACTTTGATTACTCTCTATCCTTCTTGAATCATAGGCTACATAGCATGCAGGAATCTCTGGTAGCAGTTTGACTACCATTCTACCAACAACCATTATAACTTCCGGGATGCAGAAGACCGTTCACTTTGTCTCTAAAAGCAGGTTCAAATGAATGACCTCAATTTGATGTATTTAAAACCCATTTCATGGACATCTAGTGATGTACAGACTCCGTAATCAATCCCAAAATGAGTTGTGAAAACTGAATCCAGTCTCTAGATGTCGTATCAGCATACACTTTCCTTCACACAGATAATGACCAGTGATTCGCTTCATTACCTTAAATGCTCATAAAATGTGACATATGTCTCTCTCTTTGATCACACAGAGAAAAAAAAAACCCTGAAGCCCCTGAAACCATTCAGAATCTCAGCCAAAAGTTTTCACTGAAGATAAAGTTTGTGTGAGCACATTGTTCCAACTCTACCTCCAGGAAGCTTTTCAGCATAACTGAGTCCTTGTTCTTGATTAGAATCTCGAAGCAGCATAAAAAATATCTATAGTTCTCTCCGTGAGCGTCTCTGCATCCATCTGTGTTGTATATTATATTAATCAAGCTTTCCCCCAAAGAAATAATGTTGACTATGCATTTTTATCACTTCCATAATTAACTTCCTGGGCTGATGTGGGTACAGCAGGCAGATATACAACCACAGGTGATAAATACAGCAAGAAGATGCTCTCCTATGCGGCATAGAGGAGGCTTATTAAATTTTAATGCAGATAGTCGTGAGGTAATCCACTGTTAATTGTGCTTCTTTCCGACACAGTGGCTCTCTCCTGGGATCCGGCATTATGCCCATGCAGCATTTCCTTTGCCTAAATGCCTCTTAGATTTAATGGACTCCTCCATAAACTGATCCTCGGCAGCTCCTCACACACGACCACACAGAGCCTGAATGCATCCATCAACAATAATCCCCTCAATGATCTCCATTTTATCTTCTCACTCCTCCTCCTTCTCACTCATGTCACTACACAGGGCTTAATTACTGGTGTGAAGTAATTATTTCCTTTATTAGTGAAACGTAACATCTGTTTCAGGCCTTTTTAATTGTACCTATAAAACCCTTCCATGATTTCTGTCCCTTTAGGATATGAACAAGCTGCTTGTTGCTCCCTGCGGGCTCACTCCCTTCATCCCCTCCACCCCCTCCATATCTGCAGCCTGAGCCACCATGTACCCAACTCCATCACACTCTTTGAAAAAAAAAAGAAGAGTAACGAGGAGGATCAAAACAAATAATCATTTTTTTAAGACACTAAAATATGACTGCAAGCCATGCCTCCCTATTGACATTAATGCAGTCTTGTATTTGCAGTGTTGTATTTTTGGCAAAGCATGCATTTAATTCCAAAGCATCATATTCCCAAATAAGAGAAGAACAGAGCAACAACTGCAGGGACCGGTGAATGGGAGCGTGGGAACAGGGGAAGGAGTGAGATTCCTGAGGTCCTGGGGAAATTTTGTCCCAGTATTAATAGACTTGGTCCCTTTGAAATTTTATTAGCCATAAAGTTGACAGTACGTTGTGCATTTTCGACAGACCTTTCTTTCTTACATTTTTACTCCTTTTTAAACAAACCAGTCGTGCCCCATGGCGTCCAAACAAATCAACACCAAAGTTTACCTTTCCCTTAACTGATGCAGGCAACTACACAGGGAGAGCAGGTGTCATCGTCAAACTGAGACCTCCATGGAATAAATAAATCTATAAAAACCTCACATAGTCATCAACTTCCAGCAAACACTAGCCACTGAGCTGAAGACAGTCCAACTTCTGCTTCTCTGTCCTTTTAGCGCTCTCCCTCTTAATTTTTATGGTTCCTGCAGCTTCAGGAAATGACCCTTTTATAGGGTCAACACTATAAAAGCCTTGTTTTTTTGTGGGAGTGGTTGTTGGATGAGTGTGTGTGAGCGTGTGTGTGTTGTGGGGGATAAGTGTTCAAGTTACTACCGGTCCGTCTTTGCTGTCAAAGAAAGAGACCCGATGAGGTTAATAGTCTCCCCTTCCAATATATCACATAGCTGTGAACTCTGTGACCCTTTTTGTCAATAGGAGAACTTTTTTCTGGAGTGTGTGTGACTGTGTGTGACTGTGTGTGTGCCATCATCCTCAAGTGTCTACACAAGTGTGCACATGTGGAATTCTTTTGTAGACTGTATACATGTGTGTGTATTTTTATGTACTAAAGAGTTGTGTTAGCCCCTGCTTTAACTGAATGTGTTTCACCATTACAGGATCACATATCAATAGCTTCATTGAACTTCCAAATCTTAACTCACTCATTCATAATTGACAGGATGAAACAATGGTATAAACAGTTCGTAAGGGATTTGTAAGGGATGAAAGTTTGGAGAATAGCTGAGTGGCCTTGAGAAAGGATTCAAGTTTGATTCCGTTTAAGTCTAAAGCTGAGTTTCCACTTCTCAGGCCGTGTTTTTCTTGCAGATAGCCACTAATTCTGCATTGTTTTGGACACACCGCTTTGTGTGTTTACCTGAATAAATTTTAACCTTGAATAAAGGCTTGAAGGGAGGGTGAGTAAGTGCTGCTCTCTGTTGTAGTCTCTGTTATTGGAAAATCTCTAAAGTACTTAAATGTCACTGAAAATAAGCTCATTCAAAGGACAAGATGGTTATAAATACCAAAACTTTGGACACAAAACCTACCTAGACCACAGTCAACAGAGGTGCTACTTTTTTATCTTTTTACCGTTGACATGTTCTGGAAGAAACTGTTTTCAGTATCAGATATTGCTGGATTACATAATCAAACAGATGAATAGTCTGCATCAAAACATAAACAGAGACACAGAGAGAAGGAAAGGAGGTCTGTGATGGCAGAGGAAGGTCTGCTCTAAATATCTTGGACAGGTGACAAATGGGAAAATAGTGGGGGCAAATCCTCACCCCATCTTGGCAAAACAATCTAAGGTCCAAAAAACACACTTAGCACATACACTTACAAACATGAACTAAACAATACACTCACAGTTTAACTTATACGTTAATGCAACTAGATTTATTGATAAAATCTCATTCAGAAAGCTTCACTACCAAATGACCCTGATAAACTGCGCCAAACTGACTCATATTTTAATGCCTGAACAGCGAGCGGAGCAGTTACCTTCACAACACATGGCATTGTGGGAGATGCTTTAGTGCCGCACTCTGATATAAATAGCTGTACTTTTCCATGAAATTTCATAGTAATTAGAGACCAGGAAGCATGGACCCTCTCAACCCCCACTGCGGCACCCACGTACCTTGAGTGAATACTAAGAAGCAACTCTGGCACAGGTCCAGTTCAGTATGTACTGTGTGAACCCACATGGCCCATCAAAGGCAGTGTGCACCATCGTGAAAAGGGTGATCGGGTTCGAGGTGCGCAGGGAATAGTGTTTGAAGTCCTCCTTCTATCACAGACAGAAAAAAGGGACTTTTAATCCTGTGGGATCACCAAGGCGCCACAGGCAAAAAAGAGATGTACTCATTCTCTCAACTCTTCTATGAGTACTGGAGAAAAAGATGATGAAGGAGAGGAGAGAAGAGGGGGCTAACGAGTGGGGATGGAGGGAGAGAGTGAGAGTGGGAACGAGCAGATGATAAAAATCTGCAGCTGACGTAGGCAGAGGAGGCAAACACAAGGAGGAGGAAGTGCTGTAACATGACAGACAGTGTACAGTGGAAATGTCAGTCATTAGCTCCTCTGAGGTTCGTACAAATAATAAGCTAACATCAGGCATAATTGCTTTTTCTAGCTTTAGGAGGTATCAAATCACTTTGCATGCTGTGAATATGTATCTCAGTGGTTGTGTCCATGCATGGGAATCAAAAGGTTATTGTTGATTTCCCTTTTAATGTTTTCTGTGAATATAGACAATATCGTGCCTGTATTTAAGAAGAAATAATATTATCTAAGATTGATCGGCACATAAGAGAAATGCCAGTGAGGTATTACAGAAAACCTGTTAATGGAAACCTGTTCAGTCCATGTTTGTAGTTTTGTTCAAGGAATAAAGGTCGACACAGAGGGAGGCAGAGACTGGTACAGTCGATTATGAAAGAAAAGATCAGGAAATAATTTAAAGCATCAACATGGTTATTTAGTGCAACAGTTTCTAAACATAACTACCACATAAAGTGAATGTTTTACCGCCACACCTCTTTACTTCTCCTACAACAACATACGACATCAGCTGTGCATCATTCTCCTTCAGAATAAACTGAACTCAATGCTCCCACAGGGGAAAAAAAAACACAGAACACCGTTCTCAGAGGAAGCTGTTCACATAAATATGAAACTTTTCAAGTGGAAATAAAAAAAAACTTAAATGGAGTGGTGAAGAAGAAAGAATGAAGGTAAATGAAAATGAATCTTGGTTTTCTATCATTTCAGGTCAGGTGATAGGACAGGTGAAGAATGAAGTGTAAATCATGTTTATAATCACTTTTTTATAAACGTTTTGCTGTGGAGATGATGGATGGATGGATGGATAGATAGATAGATAGATAGATAGATAGATAGATAGATAGATAGATAGATGGATAGATAGATAGATAGATAGATAGATAGATGGATAGATATAGAGATCGATAGATAGATAGAAAGGTAGATAGATAGATAGATAGATAGATAGATAGGTAGATAGATATTATAATAAAGAATGAATGCTGTCAGTCTCCTGCACACAGGCTTATCTTTGTTCCCTCATGGGGAAAACTGATTATTTGGAGTGTGTTTTATCTGCCTTGTGCAGAATATATTACGTGTGTAAATGTTGTTGAACCCCGCGATTCGCGAGGAGAAGGTCACACACTCCCCTCGACCCTAAGTGATTCGGGGTCTTTGTGTAACTCGTGGTGGAAAAAAAACGAGCTGCGCCCATAAACTTCGCATTTAAAAGGCAAGTGCGGCCGAGGGGGCCGCTGCATGAGGGGAACAATAGCAGCTTTTTGGACACACTTTTTCTCACTGCGTTGAACAGCAGGGAAACCGGTAAAGGCTCCTATAAAAGAGCGATAGAGCACAGCTGCTGGGGTTGAACAGTAATTTTGTAAAATGTCTCTGAGGGGGCCTGCCTGTGGTTTAGGCCTATCAACGGATTTATGAGGAACTAGGATATAAGATGGAGCAAATTGTTGGGGACAATAATCAGAGAAAGAATAACAACACAATGCAGGGCCTTCAAGCAAAAAAAATAAAATAAAAATGATACAAATCTAAAAAAAACAAAAAACTAAAGTGATGCAGCTGCATTAGCATTAATAATGCACATTGGTATTCGAATTCATTAACTTTCTGTCAAACACACAAAATCATCTGAAAGACGGAAAGTTTGACAGCAGGTGGACTGGGCAGTTCAGCAGCAACCCTCCCTCATCATCATCATCATCATCATCATGAAAACAAAAGTTCATCAGGCCATATTGAAGCTGTCTTTCCCAGTGACGAGCCTCTTTGAGCAGCTGATCATTGATTTACCAGCTTAACGCGTTATCCCTTGCCTATTTTGACAGCCGCAGGTGACCACACTCATCTGTGTAATATTATCAGTCCGC
This sequence comes from Labrus mixtus, assembly GCF_963584025.1. NCBI lineage: Eukaryota > Metazoa > Chordata > Actinopteri > Labriformes > Labridae > Labrus > Labrus mixtus. Next base: position 10,134,098 of record NC_083618.1, on the reverse strand, counting down.
TTCAGACGCACACTGTGGACCCCCGATCTCAATGTAAATACTAGGTTAAGTCACTGACCATGCACGCAGTAAAGGCCTGTGTCACTCGAACCTCTCTACTCAAGCAATTACGCGCATGACGCATTTGGAGCCAATATTGTTGGGTTGTAAAAACTATTACTCACGCTCAGAGGCCATGGTGATCACGGACTCCGTGGTGGCGTGGTACTCATCCTCCTCCATGAACTCATCCTGGGACGACGCGTCCCCTTGGAAGTCGTGATGGTCCAGCAGCTGCTGGAGCGGAGGCGCCTTGGGGAGCAGCTGATTGACCACCTCCCGGCTGATGTTGGGCGCTTGCTTCAGACGCAACTTGCTCAGGATCTGTGACTTTATGGTCTCCAGCCTCAGCACTTTGCTCTGCTCCCTCCAAACGCAGGCAGAGCACTCGTGGGAACCGGCGTCCTCGTCCAGCAGGGACAGCCCGGCATCCGTGGGTGTCTCGCTGGGAGAGGGCAGCAGCAGATTGGGCTCATCGCTCCCCGACTGTCCCAGAGACACGAGCACCATCAAGCACAATAAGAAGTTGTACCTCGGCATTACGGCGCGTGGAAAACAGGCAATGCAACTTTTTTGTTTCTTTTGCCTCTCTCTGTTTTCGCTTTATCCTGTTATATCCCCTCTCTCGGATATGCTTCGCTTCTTGAGTTATCCTACAAAAGGTACGCAATCATTGACATGCATCTAATCCAATACGATCACCCCGTTTTTGCCTTGTTGCAGAAGTAGATTTTGCAATAAATTTTCAAAAAGAAAAAGTAGGTCCCAGTGTGTCTCGGTGCAGGCTGTTTTTGACTGAAGGTTAACAAATTATCTGTGTGTAGCATGCATAGTCCGATCACATGTAATATAATGGTTGCTTTGGGGGTTCTTCTGTACAATTTAGTCCATAGAGGTGTGTGAGTGTTCAGAAGTGTCACTGAAAAATGTGCAAGTGCGGTCAAAAAGGGGCTCTTTATATATCTCAGCTGCCCGGTGTCGTAATCCGTCTCCATTGGCTAAGATTGCAACAAAAGGCTTTTAGGTCTGTCACCAAGTCAAAAGGGACAGAGCGGAGGGAGGGTGCGCGCGCTGTTATGAGAGTATAATTGTTTTTACAGTGCACAAGCAATGTCTCATATCACATGAAGCCTAATTAGGTTACTATGATGATGACATACAGTAGCTACGACTCTGCGCATATTTTATGACTCCTTTATTATGTATCTATTATTAAGTAGAAAAAGCTTTTAAGATTGCTATCGAGTTCCCTACATCATTTCAAAAATAAAAAAAACACATCTTAAATATATCTGTGATACGTTTTTAGCAATAAAGCCACTTAATAGTGTTCATATAAAGCTACCACATGGTTACATGTGGATTATAGAAGTTGCAGAAGTATCTGTGTGAACCAGTAACATATATACTGACCTTTTCTTGACAGTACATGGCTAAAAAAGAACACGTGGTTTAATAGAGCCTTCATACAATTGTATTAATGTGAAATTAGTTTTAGACTATATCCTGAAAGATTTATTAAAGTCATGCAGCTGAAGCACCTCTCCATACTCTGATTTTATGTATACAAACCCTTTTAATCAGTTTGAATGCTTATAGGCCAAACTTCATTGTACTAAATGCAGCATAACCTTAGGACAACATTATGCATTTGAAGTTGTGTCTTTATGAATTACCAATTTTGTTGACTTTTGTTGAAACGTTTCATCACTGAGCCCACATTAAGGCAGACTGTGATTTGATTAAAGAATATATAGCCAAACTAACAACCATGAACAGACACTGTTTTGATTGCTGTGAGTGTGTTCAATTAAATGTGTGATGTCCATGGTACAGATATGTACATGAACACATTGTACTTTATAGATAAATTAGTTTTCTACTCTCAGTAATCTCTCAGGCGTAATTGACTCACCAGTGTACTCTGCTGGAGGAAAACACAGCTGCAGCTGCTGAACACAACAGTTACTAGATTTAATGTGTTAATACATCATTCACTCCTTATTGCAGCATGTCCTTGTAAAACCAGGCCACCTGGGTTGAATAGTTTAGGTATAAAACAGCATGAAATCTGTTGTTCAAATACTTCATTAAATAAAAGTATATGAGGATTATGCATCAGTGAATCTGAAATGAATTCTACTTATTGTTTTATTTTCATGTCATCAGGTGTAGTTCCACAGAAGTTAACGTCTTGTTGTTGCTTCTGTTTCTCACACTTCCTTACTTTTGTTCTCTTGTCAACAATAATTGTCAGCATCAGCTCTAGTATATTTATTCTCTAAACCACAAGACACCATGTTTAAGCTACAACAATCAAGGTTCTCATCACTGCTGTATACTCCAAGAGCAAACCAACAAGAGAGATATCCTTTCCTGCTAAGTGTTTGTAGGCTTTTTCAATTTATATGCAGATGAAAAGGAAACATTTACTGACCAACAAAACCGCTCAAATAAACTACATCCAAGAAAATCAGAATCATCATCCTTACAGTATGTCTGTCCTTTTGAATATAAAGCTAGAACCAGTCAAAAGTAAGCTTATTAGACTTGATACAGCATCTAGTGCTGTTCAAATAACAAAAGCAACCAGCTCCTTTAAAATGTAATAATTATAATATATAATAAATAATATAACAATAATAAAATGACATCTTGTTTTTCTTCAGTTATACAATTGTGTAGGTTTTACTAGCTTCAGGTGCTTGCAGAAGTTTTTTTTATCATGACTTACAGCCACGGCCTCTTATGTCTGTCTTTATGCTAAGCTAACCAGTTATTATTGAGCAATACGTTTGTATTTAATATGCCAAGCGGCATCAATCTTTTCATATACAGTAAGTCTTAGTACTCTTCCTTATCGTTTAACAGTCGCAGTTGAGAGAACTTGATCCATACTATTAAAATACATGCTCATATTTAATACTGTTTTTGTTTTTGCACTGTTATCCACCAATACAGTTTGTAGAGCAAATAAATAAATTGTTCTATTTACATGCTTTGTGTGACATGCTTTATTAACCCTACATTAAACTGTGTCAGACCATATCATCCTGATGTCTGTCTCGTTGATGCACACAATAAACTGGTCAAAATTTGCAAGGGGTCTGTATAAATGCTCTGTTTGAAGTCAGATTTGTATTGACTTATCTGTGGAACAGAACTTGGCCCTTTCTGTATGATATAAGTATGATTTACAAACAGGGAAACACCTATTTACATTGTCTTCATCATCTTCTTCCCAGAGAGGAAAGTCACATTTTGAGTTGAGTTGAAGGCTTCAGGAATTGGTGGACATTTTTACCTTGATATCAACATTGTGTTGGTGAGTTGTGATCTTGCCACGATTCAGTGGTCCACCTGTTTGAGATGTGATGAGGCTGCTATTGAAGAAGGAGAATAATGTAGGGTCAGGCTCCAGGCTTTATATTATATAGATTCAACTCTACTAACTTGACTCTGGACTGCCTCAGTCAAAGTGATTTTCCTCTGAAGACATGTTGACATGTTCAATAGAAAAATCATAGATGTAAATGATAACACTTATAATGGCTAAGTCCCATTTAGCTGCCTCAGTTTCAGGCTGGCTCCCTGTCTCACTATCAGGACTTCTTGAGATAGTACCCAATCCCCATTAATATTATTATTAACACCTGTGTATTTCATAATGTCAGCTTTAAAAAAGGCCTATAAGACAGGAGGCAAAGTGAACAGTATAGGCCTACGTTCACATATTAAAATTCATTAATAAATTGAATTTAAAAGTGAAGTTAGGATTAGGTTTAAGTAGGCTACATTTAGGGACATATATATCTGCAACATATTGTTTTTACTAAATGTTATACCAATTAACTTTAAAATGTGTGGTAGGCTATATGTAACTTGCCTAGTGAACCAGCTAAACAGTCTGATAGCCTAAAATTAGTTTAAATGAAAAACAAAAAATTTGCCTCTCAGAGGAAGTTGACTACAAGTAGAGAAAATAAAACAATAGAAATACTCAAGTCAAATAAAATGGCCTTAAAATTGCCCTAAATCACAGGACATGAAGCCTACAGTATGTTTTACTTTCCATCACTGTAAAATAAACAAGCCATCAAGCTCACCTGAAAACACCTGGTTGGTCTTGTCGTCTCCTACGAGTTCTAGTTTCAGGGCCAGGGACTTAATGTGCGCCATTTAAACGTTAAAACAAAGTAGAAATATTTCATATTAAACCCGGCACACTCTCAGAAATGACTCGCGTCCCGTGGCTGATCTTTAACTCCTCTGTAAGAGTGGGCGGAGTGAGGGCGTTGTTAAAAGGCAGTTTGGTCCCCGAGGCTTTCCGTAGATTCCGGCCTGGGCGTCGGCAGTCCAGTCACTGCTGCCTCTGCGTAGGAAATAAACACCCGAACACCACTTCACCAGAGAGCGCGGAGGTGGCACTTACATAAAGGAAAACTTCATATTTAACATTAAAAATGCATTCAGTCACTCTGGACGGTTCGCCCAAGAAGCGGACGCTATCTCGGGGAATAAGCGAGGACGAGTCTCTCCGCAGCCTCATCAAAGACGTGGGTACTAAAATCACGGCGTAGTGTTTTTGTCGTTCAGAGCTAAAGCTAAAGGTCTGTTGTGTAAAAGCTCAGTATTGGATTTATTAAACAAGTTTAAAATGATAGTCAATGTAAAGTTAAGCCTTTTTGTTTACAATTTAAGACTGTTCAAAAGGACATTTGGAGCGTCAGGTTACTTCCCCCTTATTATTAGCTTGTTAGCTTCATGTAAATATGATTCTAGACACCTCTGTTGTTTTGTCTCTTTAATTAGTCCGAGAGCACATCCAGGCGTCTGGCACGGAGCGACAGTCGAGCAGGCACCCTGAAGAGGAAGACTGACAGTCAGGTAGGAGCCAGACGAGCCTGAGCCCCGAGCAAACCGGAACACAGGAACACCTGTACATTACAATCACCCACGGTTAATCCGTTTCGTTAATGATACCGATTATGTTCAGTATCTGACGGGTTAAATACTTACACACAAACAATCAAAAGCAATATAGTCTATTGTGTTTACAGTTTGAGTTTTAGGATTTTCTAATACTAGTTTTTCAATAAAAAAAATACAGCTGTTTACAGATAAACATTTTACATAAAGAAACTCAAACTCAAATCTTTCAGCCTGTGTCTATGAAGTTTTAAGCAGGCCTACTTAAATTTTGAGCCACTGCTGTGGTTTACAGTTTGTCAGCCCTCAGGGGCCACTCTGGCCTGGCCCCCCAAGCAGTCTGTAAAGGGAGTTAGTTTGTATTTTTTTTTAATTTAACCAGGAAAAAGTCTCATTGAGATTAAAAATCTCTTTTGCAAGAGTGTCCTGGCCAAGAAAGGCAGCAGCACAATTACAGGATTTCAGACATAAAACACTTAACAACAATGAACATAAATACAGGAATCACAAAAAGAACCAGTTCATCAGAATCTGTCATAAGTCATGAGCAACAAAGCGATCAAAAAGGACAATACGAGTTAGCTAAAACATCTACAATCAGATATTTCTGCCTCCAGATCATTGTAGTTTGCAGCTTTAGACTACAGCATGCTGTCTGATCTGATTGTTATCATCCGTAACCATTAGCTGAGACCGGCATGATAGATACAAAAACATGGTGAGAAGAAATGTATAAAAATCGAGTGTGATGTTCTGATCCTAACAAGGCATTCAGAGTCATCTGGAGCTGCTGTTGGATCTTACAAAGGCTTCGTTCACACTGCAGCAGTGCCCTGAATCTAATTTTTTTGCTCGAGTGTGACTTATATTTTTGTCACGACAATGTGAACAGCACAAGTCATATGTTCAAATCAGATGTTGCCCACTTTCATGTGTGTCTTGTCCAGGCCACATTTAAAAAGCAATGTGAACAGCCAGACAAAAATAAATCAGATTTGAGCAAAAAAATCTGAATTGAGCGTTAATGATTGCAGGCATAGAGACGAAGGAGGATTTTAATCGATTTGGGTTTTTTCTACAGCAGTAGTAAAGACAAAGTGTGCGTGTTGATAAGGCGGTCAGCTTAACTACCAAGCACTGAGGGAAACACTGACCATTCAACCTGAGAAACAGGGTCCCACGTTTAAACAAGATCGGACTGAAGCACTCTTGTACAGAAGCATATTGCATTCACATGAGAAAATAAAATTTGCTCTGTTTTGTCTGAATAACCTTTTAACACCAGCCAATCCTAAAAGTGGATTTGGAGCTTAATCCAGGTTTAAAAGTTTGTTGTAGGCCTCTGAATATTTGATGGTGTTTGAGTGTTGTGTCACATGTTTTCATATCATTTGATTTTATGTTGTAAATGGAACTGCTGTGATGAAAAACACATTTCAGACTGTGCATCACAATAAAAATCAATTAATCCATTTTATTTAAAATTATGCTTATTTGTAATAGAGGGACTGGACTCATCCTAAATACACTCTTTACTTCAGACCATGTGATATAGACTATTTAAATTGGACTCATTTTCACTGTTTCTCTGTTATGCATAGTTTTTAAGACTTTGCTTTACTGGGATAAAAAAACATGGAGAGACAAAGATCCGATTCATTAAATTCTTTTCAAACTGCACCAAATTCTGTAACCTTATCGGGAATGTCAGGTGTGTTGCATGTATAAATGTTTCTATCATATTTAATCCCTATTTGTGTTTTGAGAGCTGTTATCTCTGGCTCCACTGTACTGTATTTACATAAGGTAATTTATCTGTGAGCTGTCAATATTGTGTACCAAAGTCTGTGACTCGTCAGATTCTGTGACACTGCAAGATGAACTGCTTTAAGGTGAAATAAGAAACAAAAGGTCAACCAGCTGATTTGTTGGTGCTCTTTGAACAGTTCTATATCTTGAACATTCGGCTGCCACAGCTTCTTATTTTTAGGACACTTATTTACATTAGCTAGTATTTCAAAAACATAGATTCATCGATGTATCATCAGATCATATTGCTACATTTATCTTAATTTATATTTCTATCTCAATACTCTTGAACAATCCAATTTCACAGTCATGCAACACATATAAAGCTTCCTATATGATTACATTTGTGAAATACCTCAATTATACTTTTTTTTTAAAAACTAAAATTGTATGTTTCATGTTGTGATTAGTTTTATTATCTTGTAGTTATTTTGAGTAAATGAGAGGTGAGAATGACACAGGATCCTATACAGCCTTGAAGAAAATGGTGCTCTTGGTTTATCTAATTTAAGTCTTGCCATTTTTAAACAGACTGAACAGGACCTCTTCATGGGCCTCCCAGAAATGGTGAGTATGTTCTACTTTTCTGACAAATTTCTGTCTTGTACACAGTTTTTTAAGTATTACGATTACTGCAGTGATACCTATTTCTTTGCACATGAAGGGATTGTCATGCTTTCAGATAATGCCTCCCACTGATGCCTCTGAGAGTAAAAAAAACTTGCTCACCCACTGACTGGCTTGCCTTGGTACCTCTAAAGTTTCCCACGCTGATTTTCAACTGTGCTTGTGTTGTAGCTGGAGCTGCAGGCCAGCTATGACGAGGTGGTGCAGGAGCTGCGTGGGCTGGAGGTTGAGCGGGAGACTCTATTGTTCCAGGTGGATGTCCTGCAGGACACACTGGAGGGTGTGGAGGAACTGCTGGCCGAGGCGCAAAGGGAAGCTGGACAGGCTAACATGGTACAACCACAGCTCACCAAAACTAAAACAATACTTCAGTCTCATAGTGACTTCCTTTAGTCTTCATCCTTTCTCACGAGGAGCTTGTCTTTAATTTCTTGTTGTAACTAAGTACGACTCTAACAGGCTGGTCCTCCCTTTATGCCATCTTTCTCTCTGCATCTGTAGGAGTTGGAGCAAGAGCGGGAGGCCAAGAGGAAAATGGAGCGCCTGATGTGCTCTCTGATGCAGGAGGTGGAGAGATTAAAGGAGGTAATGTGATATTTAGAGCCATTACATAACATACGAGAGGCACAGGGTTTTTGAACATATTAAGAGGTACATTAGTACTGAACAAGTTACATAACAGTTTGTCAGGAATGTGAAAAATGGAGATATGCATGTTTAGTTGAGTTTTTCTAGGCTAGCCTTAAACTTACTATGCAAATGTTTGTGTATATGTGTATATATATATATAGGTGTTGGTTGGGTTCAGGACTTTGGTACAGAGAGTTCTGAACAAAGGAATTCTGTCATCTTTTATTTGTTCAGTTTGTTTTTCAAATGCAAATCTTTGCAGGCAGGAAATGACCAACTGTCTGCTCCAGTGAACACACAGGGATGTGAAGATGAGCCAACAAACGGACACCAGATGGAAAATAAAGCCGAGGACCTGATGGAGGCCACTCGCAGAGAAGAAAAAGATCCCTCCATTTGTGGAGCATCAGAGGAAGAGGGAAAAGGAGAAGCAGCAGAGGACAAAGGTAATGTCCTGATAAGGATGAAGATGGTCAATAAGCCTTTGGCCCAAATGCCCTCTCTTGCTTTGGACAACCCGTTCTCTGAAGATGGAGTCCTGAGGAGGCCTTACGAAAACAGTGTGGCGGACGGACGAGATCCTTCTCCAGAAAGGAACGACTCCGACAGCATAAGTGCCTATGAAGATGCTTCAGCGGAGACTCCGGAACAGGAAGGGATGTTTCCAGGTGAAAATTTGGAGCTTCCTCATGATTCAGAGAATAGTGAGGGAGACAGCTGCCAGCCCAGTGACCCCAAAAGCCCTGAAAGCTGTATCGTGTCTTAACTGATCTGTTTTATCTACCACTGGGAACGAGGTGGAAGGTAACTACAGATCATTTTGTATAAGCGCTTTAATTTGCAGTTGACACGTCTTAAAATTAGGGTGGGCCAAAAGTAACATTCACAGCTGTAATTATAGATCTGAGGTTTACTCTGTTGATTGATTAGCCAAAAAAACAAACAATAATCATTTAGACAATCAACTTATCGTCAGTCCTTTTTCAATTCAAATCCAAACTTAGCCTTTCTTTGTTTTATGAGAGTCAAAGAAATGTGTTTAGGTCTTGGAATTGAGACAATACTTCTCAACATTTTTACAACTAAGTACTGAAAGGTGAAAACGATGGGCAGCGTAATTGATAATGAAAATGAGGGTAAGTTTTAGATCTTGTCATCATTCACTGTAATAGTAAGTTTAAGTTCACAACTAAGGAACTCAGGATCCAGGTGATTTACTATCTGTCCTTTAACTCAAGACTACTTCAAATTAATTTGCCAATAATTCCTCTTTAATGTCCGTCTTAATATCTTTCTTTTCTTTGAATGCATAGATCAACAGAAACAATACTCTTATGTTTCTTTGATCCGTTACCTCTTTGCTTAGCTTTTTTTAAGAAGTTTGTTTTATACACTCACAGCTGCCAGGACACTAATCAGGATTTCCTGTATACAAAACACAGTGAGCTGTAGAAGGATTTGGACTGTTGCACTTTGACCTCAAATCAAAACAATACAAAAGAAAGTTAGAGATTGAGAGTCAGTTTGAAAGCTTCTGACACTCACAGCTGTATTTAAAGATATTCGATCCATCTGTGAAGAAAGTTCAGAACATATGGGACAACCACCTTGGGAAGTTCAGATACAGATTTTCAAATGTTGCTTTTTTTTAAATGTATAAAATCAGATTTTTTTAAGTAAGGGAAAATGCCATTTCTTTGCTGCCTGAAGATTTTATTTTTTTATCTTTCATATACAGCCCTTTTCCTGTTTTTTTTTTTATTTTGAATTTCGGAGAATTGATTTGGCTGCATTTGCACTTTTTAAAGATCTTATATCCTGGCACAAATAAGTCAGATTACATCAGAAACAACATTCCCCTTACAACCAAACATGTTGAGGATAACTGATCAGCCGACCTGTTGCAGGCTGTATGCCCTCTGCCTGCACAGTATAAACTGTGTGTTTGCACATTACAAGTGAAACTTTTTCCAATGAGTCTCTTTGTTGGTCTCTGAATGCTGTACTCGCTTTGTATTTAACCACAACATTTGATGGTTATTTTTGCAATGTTACATTCCCTTTTTTAAGCTAGAAGCAAGAATCCGACCCTCTCACCTCATTTGAACAGTTTGCATGAGCACCTTAGAATGTATCACATATTCAATCTCCAAATAAGTCAATGTCGGTCTTTTTTTTAGTACTTTGGCATGCAAAAAGTGTTTGGATATACTGCCATTCCTTGTTTTTAAGGGTGAACTTTGACAGGCTTTAATACATATTTGAAGTTACATATATCATGTGACATTTTTTTTAATGGAAAATGAAAACTAAAGGGGAAATATACTAAAGCAGTCATGAAATATAAAAGATAGCAGTTAGTTGCATGTCATTTTGTGGGTTCAGAATGTACATTTTTATATTGATTTTATGTTATTTTTATTACATGAGGTGACTTCTACTGAAGTGCTGTGTGTCGTCTCTGTATTCAGGGCTTGAACATTCAGGTCATTTACACCGACGCTGGTCAGATGTCATTTGCGTCACTTGTTCATTTTATCTTTCTATTCAGGTCATATTTTACACATTGTTTTCAGACTTTGTTCTTTGAACACATCACTGATGCTGTTTTTTGGTGGATTTAAACACACAGCATTCCATTTTTTAAATGATTTTATTTTTGCATTTTACTTGTTGATCAACAATGCAAAAAAAAGAAGTTTTTACTGTAGTTCAATGCCTTTTAAAGAGTCTGCATATTTTGAACGTCCTGATTGTTGTATGAAATGTTCACATGTAATGACACAGATTTATACTTGTAATTTAAATGACATTCCAGACATATCTAAATAAAAACGTGAATCATGTAGATGCTGATGGTTTTTTGTTTTTATTTACATCTTTGAAACTACATTGAAAGACTTCTCAACAACTTAAAAAAAATAAATGTGGTTGTAGTTTTCAAGTTAGAATGAAAAATGTATGGAAGAGGATCAACTGAATCTTTTTACTGCAGACAGACCTGTAATTATACCAGATACTATGTGTGATATTATTTGACCAACAGATGGCATTGTAGACCAATTTTTTGCTTACTTGCATTTGATCTGCTGTTCATGAGGGAGTTCAGGGTTAGTTAAATGTAAAAAATCATTAAGAACCAGCACTTTACCTGAGTATTTTAATTCTCTTAAACAGAAGAATTACCCATACAGGTGTTTAATATAGTTATAACATAACGAGCAAAGAAAGGAAAATCAACACAGGTAAAAAAAAAAAAAAGGTTATAGGAATTATTAAGACTTGTATGACAGTTATTTAAAACAAATCTATGACTGTTAATAAAACATGTAATGTTATAACTGCTTCATAATGCTAGTAGCTAATTATAATACAGATAAACATGATTAAAACATCCCCTTCTCTTTCTTCATGTTGACCTGTTTCCAACGTGGCATGCTCACAAAGTCGTCTTTGGTGATTCCAAACACATCGTTGAAGTCCGAGTCAGAAAGATATTTCTGAAAGCAAGAAAAAACGCAACTGATAACTCTGGTGTCTTTTAATCAAAAAGCACACACTCCTCTGACATCTATCAATATAATGTATTAAATAACTGTAGGGATAAATTGTGTTTAAATTAAATTGTACAAAACATACTTTAAAATATTCAACTATTCCAGGAGAGAAGTGCATGCACGCGCACACACACACACACACACACACACACACACACACACACACACACACACACACACACACACACACACACACACACACACACACACACACACACACACACACACACACACACACACACACACACACACACACACACACACACACACACACACACACACACACACACACACACACACCTCTTTCTGGGTTGGGTCAACACCTTCAGGCAGCTCGGTTGCCAGCTTGTTGCACAACGTGTCAGGTGGAAACGACTGCAAGGTTTTCTCACTCTCAGTACAGTGCTCCTAAAAGAAGTTACACTTAAGATTCAGGTTACAATTCCAATACATAATATAAATCTATATTTGTGTGTACATGACATACTGTTTTGGCTTTGAACTGGCTCTTTGAAATAGGCTTATTATTATGTTTGATAAGAGCCCAGTAGCTACATAGTTTTAAAACTATAAAACTTAAAAATCATTAAAAAAAATATTGTAATGTTTTACATTTATTATAAAGAATAACTTCTGACATCATCCTGTCCCAAAAGTAACCCTGAATCCTTTAACATCTCTTCATAAGTGCATACAGTGCAACACTGTGAGAACCTTCATGATATGTGCATGAAGAAGTAAGCACTGTGTCAGACAAGTTATTGTTTCTGTTGCCCTAAAAGCTTGATAAATCAATATTAAATGTACATACAGTTGAAACTTGCAAAGGTGATGCTACATCTCCCAGCTCCTTCTTTAACTCCTCGTAGCTCTTTCCTCCCTGAAGGAAAAGAACAAATAACTGTCAGCATTTGATCGTTTACTCATCAAATACTTGTTGTTGTTCTTTTAGTTCGAACCCAAACCACTCACACTCCATTTGGAGGGGTCCCAGGCTGTGAACCACCCAGTGAAGGTGGGCGGCTCAAATCCCTGCTTGATCAGGACAATTGGGGTGTCTGGGTCTCTGTCTCCCGGGTGGGTGCGCAGATACTCCTGACTTGTTACCACTGATTCTTTCCGCTCAATCTCATTGGCCTCTTTACCAATCCACAGAAACACCTAAGACAAAAGTAAGAGAAGACAGATAGACAGATAGACAGATAGACAGACGGACGGAAGGACAGACAGACAGACAGACAGACAGACAGATAGATAGACAGACAGACAGATAGATAGACAGGCAGACAGACAGACAGACAGATAGTCAAATTCAAGAGTGAAATAATAGAATAGAATAGGCAATGATAAGAAAAATATAAACATATAACTTTGTGATTTTGCTTTACACCCTCATACCTGGTCCCATGTATCCAGCAGCATGACATCATCCTCATTGAGGTCTTCCTGAGTGAACTGAGTCACCTCTGTCACGATGAAACGGCCCGTCTTATTGGAGCACTCAAAGAGGCGCGGCTGATGATCTAAAACCACCTGCTGTAATCTGTAGCCAACAACATATGATGAGTGTGTTTTACCTTCTCTGTGTCAGCCATGACGCTCACTTCAGAGATTCTTATTATTTATTTGTGTGTCATCATCACCTCTTGTCACTCGCATAGGGAGCTTTCCCTCCAAGTAACTCCCAGAATTCAATGGGCTCCTGACCCTCTGCCACCAACTCCTCAGAGCCTCTCTGTGAGTTCTGACCAATCGCAGTGCTGACCTCCTTAGCCATGGCTCTCTCGTCTCCACTCGACCCCTGCCCACAAAAAGACAGTAACATCCTTTTAAAACTTGAAGTATTACGGTCAGATATTTTGTTATGACGATGTATGATAATTATCTGATTTGATTAAAGTGAACTAGACCAATAGAGTTTAGACCCAATAGAGTTTTACCCAAGAAAATATATATTTTTGATCCTCATCTTCCACTGACATAGTTAAATGTACTGTGAGCAAAAATGTATATATGTGTTCTGAGGTGGCTCTTTAAAGAGTCAACAAAGGGGGCAGACCTGATCAAGAGGGATCAGGCTGTTCTTCGGTTTTCAGCAGACTCTAAGAGACTCATTGTGTAGACCAGTGGTTCCCAACCTGTCCACCTTGGAGCCCTACTACTTGTATCTAAAACAAACTGAGCCCCTTCAACACCAATTTGACACCAATTTCTCTGTGGTCCTGGCTTTATGCACAGTAGCATTATCATTTCCAAACTGGAAGCACACTTTTGTCAAATATAACTGTCCCCCATGTTCTAAATATTTATAAACCAAAGCAAAATGTATCATATCGTATTGTTACTCTACTGTAAACTATTTGGTGATTTTTCAAACACTATCTCCCTTACCTTCCCACACCAAAGATAAATCCCTGATTGGCTCCTCAGAAGAAACACATCATTGGAGTTCAGTGAGGACGCCAGGACAGGAACCTCAATGGCTTTTGTGTTGGACTGGTCAGAACCACAGACCTGGAACAACCGTATTGGTGGCTCTGGGTCAGTAGCACCTTTCCGAGATGTGCCCCCCTAACAAAAAAATGAGAAAATGCCTGTTATAAAAACTGTGTCAAGAATATGAGTAGGGCTCAGATGAATGTCAACTTGATAAGACTGTACATGATCAGCCACCTGCCGTACCTCAAAGATGACCATTTTCCCCTTGAAAATCGCCATAAAGTGTCTCGGTTCTTTGCCCATTGTTACTCTCACTTGAACTGGCTCACCCCCCAACTTTTGATCCAGATCCACAGCCTGAAATGCAGAGGCTGCCAATTCATCCTGTGTCGCATTACGACCCTGAAACAATAATTGTTAAGTAGTGTGTCACAATGTTTTTTTGTAATTCACTGTTTTAGTGTATAATCCTGAATTATCAATAATGTGTAAGACATCAGTTGTTATCACCTGCCACATGTAGAGCAGGTAACACCTTTTGCTGTTAACCTGGTAGGTGTAGAGGATCAGGTAGCAGTCTCCTCCATAAAAGTATCCATACCATTCAGGGTCCACAGGCACAAGCTCCACATTCTCAATCCTCCACACCTGGACGGATAGAAAACTTTAATTAACACTGAATCACTTAAGGCAATAAGCCACCACTTTGCTGCAGAATGCTACAAGTAAAAAAGAGAACATGCAGTATGGTGGAGCGTCAGCATCGTTTTTATTTAGTGTTTACTTGTTGCTTATGAAGTCTAGGTAGGCCTATGCTAGCCTCACATTTGGTTGTAATTATGCTCACACATACTAAAGCACGAAATGAAGCTGGATTTTTTTCAAACAGTAAATTTAATTATGAATGTGTTCCATTTAGCTGCCTCAGATTCAGGATCTAAATAATGTGTATGTTGGCTCACTGTATCAAGGCTAATGCTTTAGATCCATTAGTAACACTTTTGCTTTTCCTGCTGTGATGAGTCAAAATGGTTTCTGTTTAAATGCATCTAGAGTTATTGCCAAACCAACCTACTGTACAGCTTAAGCTGCACTTAAAGAAGAATATTGTTTGTTGCCATTTAATGTTAATCCATCAAAATTCCTCACATTTTAGTACTGGAGTTTGCTAGCATGTTAGCATACTAAAATGAGCAAGGAGTATGAAGCATGCAGCAGTTAACATGGTAATCAAATATAATGTTAAATGTAATGTAACATTCTTTTGTTTAACATATAAGAATGCTGAAAGTAAATTCAATAGCACAATGTGTTAGCATTGATATCATTAATAACTGGAGCTGGTCATTTAATGACCTGCTGATGATACCTAGTATGACAAATGGATCCTCCTTGAAAGTGAATGTTAATTTGTCACAGTTAACAGTTATGTCTATATGTTTGTCTTTTTTGTGTGTGTGTGTTACTGTGTTACTAAATGAAAATGCAAATAAAAATATTAAATATAAAAAATTGTCACAGTTACCTCAACTTCTCCAGTACCATTGTCCACCATACGCTCCTGTGCAGCAACTTCTGGCATCAAGTGCATCAGATTGGCATCAAATTTTTCCTGTGTGATATGAGCTAAGACAGGATATTGTGACAAAAGAAAATCATTAAACAATAACACAGTATTTTTCTTTTTAGAAGAGAAGGGTGTTTTGGACACAGCCTGTGTTTGATGTTTTTTATTAAGGAACATACATACCCACTTTTCCTCTTGTATGCGCTTTACCCAGACCCTGAGTCTGGTCCTTCACAGACCACCTTTGGAACAGCTGCTTGAACAGAGCTGACTCTGCCCCGTCATTTACGGTCTCCACATTTGTCGAGATGGGATAGTTTTTGGCTTTGATGAACTCCTATAACAGCCAGCCAGAAAAGATGAGGACATACAATCAGTTACAAGTTTATTAAGTACATCTAGCTAAAACCCGTTTGTTGCAACCATCACACTATAAAGCCTTCCTTTATGAAGTTCTTCAGGATTGTTTACCAGCAGTTTATCACTCATTGGTATTTATAAGTGTGAGTTGAGTGTAAAAACAGCATGTAAGTGCCACAAACAGAAAATTAGGATAAATGTGTAGCTCTGATGTAGAGTTACCCACCAAAGCTCTGCTCATAGCGGCCTGTCTTTCAGCTTTGTTTGCTTTTTTCCCCTTCCACACAAAGACTTTTATTCCTCCCTGATCCAGGAAGAAGCAGTCCTAAATAGATAACAGAATTATGTATACATTTCAAAATTATTCCATACCATCAGTTATTAAAATCTTCAATTGTCCTCCAGAGGCCCAAGATACAACGTTAGAAGCTTTAAGCTGTACAAAAATGGTGAATTGTCTCCTTTGCTTATATAATATTGAGTAAATCTGTCCATTATTTGAATTGTATTTCACAAACTCACATCATGGTTGAGGAGATCCTGAACCAGCGGTCTGCTAGCAACTTCTGTGACCTTCATCTGGCCATCAGCATCTGACACACTGAAATAAAGGAAGAAGAAATAAAACCCATAAACTGGAAATCCATGAATCCTTGTTCACTACTAAAAAAACTAGATTTCACTGTCTGGGATATGCTCACTGGTAAAGCGTGAGTTTTGACTTCTGTTCCTGGTCAGCAATTTCATCCGGAAGCCCGTCTGTCAGCGCAGAGGTTCTGTCTCCGAGAGCATCATTCAGGATCTCCATACTCTGAGGATAGTTGCTCTCTGCATCACCCTCGATTACTGTGATCTCTGCACGACCACCTCTCTCTCTGTCTCGGATGTCTTTGGCCAACAACATGCCCTGAGAGTCAGAGGTACAGGAGAGAAAAATTATAGAATCCAGAAATGTTGGACTGTGAGCTTTTTAAAACTAAGTGTGCCACTTAGTTCTCACACAGATATTTAACTTAACCGAACAGGAAGTTCAGTTTTACTAGTTTCCTTATAAGCAGAACTATCATCACTGCTGTTTAATTTCCTATAGGGGGAGATTTCTTACAACTGAGAACAAAACTTGTTTATGTCATTTGGCCTATTATAGCCCAGTTAGGGCTTCAGGCTTTGGGATTTTAAACAGTAACGTGAACTTATATGAAGAAAGCAAGGGATTACTGAAACGTTAAAGGATCCAGTGCTTTACATGCTTGACTCAGAGTGGTTGGAAGATTAACAAAGCTCAATATTTAATCACTGTAAGAGACATTTCAATAAGTCACTTTTATTCACATGTTAATTTATATTAAGAGTTTTACTCCCTTCAAACTTTACATCTCAATATGTTAAATATCCAGTTATTAAAATGAAATCTGTAACATAAAACAATATCTAAGAAATAGATTAAGCTTGGGAAGACATAATGATGTAAACACCAACAAAAGGAATAAGGTTAGCTTAAAAGTTTAAGGTCACACTGAATTGTTGTGAACTGCCAGATATTTTACGTCTAATGACGGCTGCAATGAAAGGACCCAATGTTTTTTTCAACAAAATATTTCAGGATTGGGCTTCAAAATGACGTCATAGACACAGAACAGAAGGATTAGAGTACCTCAACACAACTCACATGTCTTTTATGTTACTTTTGAGTTCATATGATCATAAAATGTCCTACTATCAGAATAATAAACAAAGGGAAGAGTTTGGTGTTCTTTTTGAACAGTGGCAAACAACCACATATCCTAGAGGAATGAAACAACGAGGAGTGACTGGGATGAACATAGGTCCAGATTAGTTTCTAAGAGAAGTCATTCAAGCTTATTTTCTTTCTAGTATGCTACTGTCGATCATATGTTTGACACAGGATCATTTATGGTCACAAAAAGCCTTACTTTGAGCTTTTCCTGTCTGTTACTCTTGGGTCCATTCCACTGAACGATGGTCTTGCCAATGTCTAACAAAAACACATCACTGAGGTTGAAGCTCTTCCAGCTTATCTCTACCTGAAACAAATCAAAACATAAAGCCCTCTTTCTATATAACATGATATGATACATTAGTTAATGATACAATAATGATATGATAAATGATAGCATGCAATACATTGAAAAACAATTAAGAAACAATATGACACGATACAGTGATATTATATGATGCAACAAAATGATACAATACGACACAATAGGGTATGTTAAGATACATTTTACTGTATTTGTCTGATACGACCATGAAGCATTGCTCACCTCTTTAGCAGTCACTCGTTTCTTCCCTTTGACATGAAGCAGTCTCTTAACATCATACATGTTGGTTTCAACATGCCTCATTCCTGATGCCACTCCACCTTTCTTATAGCTGCACGAGACCAGATGATGATTACATGACTCATCTTTGTCTTTAAATGTCTGCCTTCTGTATCATTATTCTCACTCACATTATTCCCTGTTTGAAGTAGCCCCTGAACTCATCGGACTCGTGGTTTTGAACCTCGCGGTGCTGGACTGGAGAGGAGCCCAAAAACTCATCCAGCTGGATAGCGTAAATAGCTGCTGCACCTTGTTCGTCCTGAGAAGACTGAGAGCCAATCCAGTAGTGAATGTCATAACTCAGAGAGTTGCTCACCTTCTGTGTCTGCAGAAATATAAGAAGCAGAGAAAAAAAGTGTGTTTGTGCAACTAGGATGCAACTGTCCACGCTAAAAGTCTAACGACAGAATCTTTTGTCCTTTCTTCATAATACAAAGAAAATACATGTACAGAGCAAAAACTACAAATACAGCCATGAGAACTGGATAGCAAATAAGACAAACTAGCATCCCATACTGTTAACATCCATCAGCCACCATCTCAGACTTACAGACAGAAGTAGGTAGCAGTCACCCTCAAAAAAGTTTCCATAAGATTTTTCTGGGAGTTGGGCCAGCTCCATTTTCTGTTGCACAAAGAGAACACTTTTTTTTTCTTCATCACTGCTGTTTTTGTCATTTATCCTGGAGATGCAAACTTTTCTTTTCAACATCAAACTCAACGGCTGATTCAAAAAACAAATCACTTCACCACAGCACAAGATGTAAAATCAATTTACCTCAATTCTCCAGATAATTACTCCCGGGCTTTGAGTTACTGCTTTGAATGTGTACTCCATGTTGCTCAAGTGCAGTTGGCTTCAGCTCTTTTTTATTTGTCTGCTCCTAAAAGAGGAAATTATTATGATCATAATATCTAAATTTGAAACATTAAATACAGACCTACAACACAAATGTTGACTTTACATTTAAAAATGTTGAACTTAACTTTCTCTTTTTTTAATAAGTTGAACACAATACGATTTAAGATAGACGACTGAAATACAGCAAGCAAACTCTATAATATGATTGAGCAGAACCTACCTGGTTCTCTTGTTTGCAGACTCTCTGTAGGTCTCTAACAGCTGATTCTCTATCTGATAACAAAAGATCCTGAATCCTCTTGTGGCCCCCTAGGCCCTGCGAGATTTGCATGTGTTTGCATATTTCTGGGCTGTTCACTGAGTTTTGACCAATCACGGAGGAAGAAACAAACTCCTCTAGGCAAATGTGAAAGAAAAAAAAGATTGACACATTCAAATGAATGTACACTTACACACTATCACTGAGCGTCATCATGGCTGACATTCGTTGTACAGCCCACTCCACCCTGTACCACAACTTCCACACCATATAAGGGCATCTGTATACAGCTATTGATTGGCTGAAAATGAATTAAAACACACAAGAGTAAATTAACTTTCAGAAGAATAGCAAACTATCACAATTACAAACATGTGTTAGAGCTAACTATAAGGAAACAATTGACAAAAATTGACTCAAGCATACTTTAGGCACTGCTAGCATAAAACACCCGAATCAGTGATTGAACTGTTTTATGTGGAATTTGCATTATGACATCTAATCTTGACAAGGAAAAGAAGCATTCACAAGGAAAACGATAATACCTCTGATTCTGCTGCATTCATTTGAACCTGTCTTGAAACTGTCAATAGATACCCTGACAGGAGTGCAATAACAAAAATCAGTATGCTACTCTTATTTTGTTAAATAAATTAGACTGGACTCCAACATCAAAGTTCCTGTTTGATGAAAAATAATAAGAAAAAAGAACAATTCGCCTTTTAAAACACCATTGTTACCTTTCTGTCAAATTCCTTATAATAGGAAGCTAAAAACAGGTTTGTAATGGTAAATAAAGCACAGTGGGATCTGTCTCTGAGCTAACAAAGGCATCTTCTACCAGTAAGTTCAGCTTTTTATGTAACTCAGAGTCACATTACAGAAATATTTACATTATATTTACACAGCACATGAATACATTCACACGGTAGTCTCTCCAGGTTGTTATAGCTACGTGTCTGCCCTGTCTGATTCAGGGCTTAACCAAATAAATAATGAAAAAGAGGATTCTTATTCAAATGAACATATCTTTAAGCAAACAAGCCTTGTCCAGTGGAGATGTGCTGTGGTACTAGAAAGTCATAAATTTACAGGGCATTACAATCATTTACAATTACCATAAGAAAGAACAATACAAAGAAAGACGTAGGAAACAAAGCCTGGTCTACTGGGAGAATTTCTTAAGACATGTATTTACCTGAAATCAATCTCCTTACATTGACAACCTATACGTCTATATTTTATGGAGGGCGGTCTAGAAATGTGGCATTCTGTTTTTGGTTGAGAAACTATTGGTAAACTGTTGGAGAACTTAATTGCTGTGTAGAAATATTTAAATGTATAAAAACAGACCACATAATGTACCCAAGGCTGAGAGAAATGCATTGCCGTCTTTGAATTTATCGATAGTGAATGTAATCCTGTGACCAGGTGGCAATCTCAAAATGAAGCCAAAGTGAAAGTGCAAATAAAGTGCAGTTTTTCAACTGTCCACTTGAGGTTGGCTTTAAATGCCCTGAAAGTAACATGCAGGGCAGGCTTATTGTAGCATTTTTGTCAGGAGGTAAAAGGCCTACCTCGACTTCACCTAATTGTCTGTTACTAAGTTGACCTAACTTTTGGTTGAGATGGCATTTTCAATATGGCATCCACCATTGTTGGGCAACAAAATGACCCTTCAGTGACCAATGAGTGACGTCACTGAGACTGTGTCCATGTTTTATATACCTCTGACCCTGCAACATCTTCTTATTCCTTTAATGATTTTCTTAATTCATTATTCTGCTTTTCTGCCCTTTTCTTCTGTGGGCTGTAGTGTTTCCAAGCACAGGCAACTGTTCATTCTATTTGAGGGCTTCACTCTTTTTTTATTAAATGTATATAGAACTAGAGTTTTAGAACAGTTATATTAGTGCTTTTAATATATATTTACATATATATAAAATATAATATAAAAAGAACCCTTAGTTTAAAGCTTAAATTGTACATGAGTGTACAGAGTACAAGCGAGCAGTGTACAGTAGATGCCATCTATCCCACTTCCTGGTTTGATTAAATAGAGATAAAAGTCACCTTGCTGTCTGTGGTTAGGGCAAAGTGAGCCTGTGTGGGCAGACATACTGTGGTGGTGCTGAAAATATGAAAATACAAAGCAATGCCATTGTTGTTTTTATGGCATGAAAGTAATACTGTTTTGATTTGCAAAATTGATTTACCCCTCTGGGTGCACAAGGGTAATATTTACATAATGCCATTTAATGAATAACAGAAATGAAAGACAGACTGCAGTTGCTACAGAAAACTACAGGC
This sequence comes from Labrus mixtus, assembly GCF_963584025.1. Taxonomy (NCBI): domain Eukaryota; kingdom Metazoa; phylum Chordata; class Actinopteri; order Labriformes; family Labridae; genus Labrus; species Labrus mixtus. The sequence goes on along the minus strand of NC_083618.1, from coordinate 10,112,365 downwards.
TACTTCTTGTCTGTCCCCCACAAACATTCATCTACCAGAAATTATACCGTGTGGTTAAAAATAGCCCAAAGAAAATGAGGCACAATCCTGTAAAACTCAACAGTCCAGGATGGACATCATGCAATTAGTTAAAGCCTATGAGAGTTTTTGAGCTTTGTATAAATACAGTCAAAGGAAAGGGTGCGCTCTGACTTTATTATAGGTAGGTGATCTTATAATGAAGACCAGGCACAGGTTGAACAATATTTCCTACTTCCTCACTGTCATTCATCACCAGCCAACATAACTACTGCTTTGGTAATGCTGCAGACACACTGCAGACACAGCTGTTGCATTACAGGACATATGCACACCTAGATTTCGAGATCATTGATCTTTGCTTTTGGTACAGCATGATGTTTTCACCAGTGTGGAAAAAACTGAATGAATTTTATGAAAGGCAAGCTGACTAAACACAACACACAACGCTCACAGGCAGCAACAGGACAAGAATAACACAGACAGTATTTAAAGGATCTGCACTTGAGATTTAAGTGCTGGCACAAAGTAAGTCACACATTTTCAGTTACCTGCACTTTTAAAGATGAGATGACTATATGGGCAGCAACCTGAAGCACTTCCTGAGGGCATCAGCTGTGAAGTGTGGTCAGACATGTATAGTTATTGCTAGTTTGTTTTGCTCATTATGTGATTAAATGACATATTTTATCAAATATATTGTTTTTCTATTGAAATTCTTCAGTCTTGAATACTTATGTCATGATGGAATATGTGTTAGCAACTAAGGTTTTTGCACCATTCTTGCGTCTTTATAGGTTTTAAGCTCCACAGTCTCCCTTTGTGGGATTATTACTCTAATATAAATGAATATCGTCAAACCTCTAGATCCATCTGTAACATTTGTCATGTCCTGTTGGAGTTTTCATGTCCTGCTAGTTGAGGCTCATTTGTTGTTTCAGTCATCCAAAAATAAAGACACCTGTTTGGATTAGAGCTCAGGACCACATTTAATAAAATCATATGTGGAGTAGTTCAAATTGTGCTTTACATGAGTACTCTTATAAATAAAGTTGGTTTAAATCGATCAGTTCATGGTCTGGAGGAGCACGGTGCCACACTGCCTCCTGACTTCCACTGTCGTTACACCTCCTCTTCCTGTAATATTTGGTCCCTCATTAATATCCTGTTTGAAAAAAAAATAAAAAAATCTCACCAACCTCTTTGAAGCTGTAGATACATATAATCAACAGACTGAGTGCTTCATGGCTTTTTAATTCATCAATGAAATAAAATGTGAGGTAAAAATAAAACCTGCACAGTCCCTCTTAGACCATCTACTCCAGATGTTTTTGGCTCCTCCCCGACAGCTTAGTAAAACATTCCAGCCCACCTCTGGGAATCTGCTGCCTCCTCCACACTCCAGTCCAAAAAAATCTGTACAGGAGCCTGAGAGACTGAAGTGACACAAAATGAGAGGACTTGTTGTCTTGGTTACTTTGGCCTGTCTTGCCAGCGCACAGCACCAGGCACTGATTGACTATTTGGAGCGGAGGCTGCTTGCTATAGAGGTAAGAGACTAACTTAACCTCCCTGTTGAGCCCTGAGCTCCAGAGTCCCTGGGAGAGGAAACTTACAGGGACCGGGCAAAGGCAATGGAACGCAGATGTGGGCAAATCCTGTGGAAAATGCTGGGAAATACAGCTCTCTGAAATTGAAATAATGAGTTTCTTGTCTGGGTGAAGAGAGTGAGAGAAAAAAAATGCAATTTAAATGTTGATCAGTCTAGAAATGTGAAAGAATTATGCAGAAAACTACAGTTTGTAAGTTATATAATAGAAAATTATATAACTGAATAGATTTTTTTTAACTAATTAGGTTTACAAACAAAGTGGGGGAGATGCGTCTTTGTGAGGAATGTCTTCTGGCATTACGACTTTTCTCCTTCAGAATAGAAATACATATCTCACGAATTGTTCAAATATAGCTCAAGTATTTTGAACAAATAAAAGATTAAATATAAAGCATGTTGTACACTTTAATGCCAGGTCTAAAGTAATTTAAACAGAATCTATTTAAAAAAGCTCCCTTCAATATGATTAATTTAATCTCTCCGTTTCTATGCTGCTCTCTAATGAGGTTTCAGACTCTCCTGCTCACATGCAGAGAACATCTACTTTCATTTGTCAACTCCAGAGCGAGGTCCGAGGTCAGAGTCTGCCACAGAGCCCACTGTTGGGACCTAATGTTTTTTAGAAGACGTTTGAGCAGGGTGTTTACTTGCCACGTGTGGCCTGAACCTGGTTATTTGAAGGATGAGTGTCCTACTTATTATGGCCCGCTGTCCCAGTCTGCTCACTCAGCCTTTAAATAACATGAAATTATGGGCTTGTCAGAGTTTTTGAGAAATGCAGTGACGGTTCCCATAAAACAGTTATCCTTGATGTGACCACTTCAGTTTGTTAAAATCAGGCGTAACTAATCTTGATCACCTTGTTTTTTTAACAAACCAGGACCGGATCTCACTGTGGCATGAGCAGACCACTCGGTACGCCTCGGAGCTGCGGGAGCTGAAGCAACAGATGGTCTCCCAGCTGGAGACCCTGGACAAAGAGAAAGAGACACTGAGGATGAATCTGGACAGTGTGGGGACTCGGGTGGACCGAGTTGAGCGTGAGATGGACTACCTCGAGACCCAGAACGGAGCTCAGCCGTGTGTGGACGTGGACGACAAGCTGATTGAACAGGAGGTGACGCTTGTAAAGGAAAAACAGAGGGCCAAGTATTCAAAACTATCAGGTAAGATATGATGTGCTAAAACTGCACTTGGCCAGTATGACCTTTTGTTCTGATTAGATACTTTTTTAATTGAGATATTCACTTTCCTGCTGAGATTTCTTCAAACCACTCAACCACTGATTATAAAGTTGAACCAGCAGTCAGTTAGCATAGCTTAGTAAAAAGACCAACTGGAACAGAATCTACCTACCAGCACTTCTAAAGCAAGCTAGTTAACTAGTCGTATGTTTTTAGTTTAATCTGTACCAAAAAACAAAAGGTGGATTTTATGTGGATTTATGTGGCAGGGTGCAGTGACCTCCCAAGAGTCTGCTGCCTATTTGAAAACCTCACACTGACAATAAGTATCCAAACGCTGAGCTAAATGTCTCCTGTCTGGCAATGATCGGGGAGATATTGAAAGTGTTTTTGATCTTTTCTAACTCTTGACAAGAAGATAAATACATGTTTATACTAAATGTGAACTTCATCTTAGAAAACAGACACCAGCTCCAAAGAAAAATGTAAAGCCTGTTGCTGTCTTATTTGCAGACTGCAGTGACATGATCTCCAGCATTAAAGCCATGAAGATCTTGAAGCGAGCAGGGGGGCCAAAGGGCACGTGGACCAAAGACACCAACAGAGGCTCGGGGAAAATCTACGTCTTTAATGGGACAGATGACGACACCATCCATGAGTTTGCATCTGTGCAGGACTTCACCCGCTCGCAGGGCTTGTCTCTTTCCCAGAACCTGAAGCTGCCATCCGCCTGGAGGGGAACGGGACACGTCGTCTTCAACAACCATGCCTATTACATAAATCAGGAAGAGGAGATGATGGTGGTGAAGTATAACATTAAAAACGGCTCTGTGACAGACAGCGCAGTGTTCCCGGTGCAGGACCACATGCCTGTTTACGGCCTGACTCCTGAGACAGTGATGGACCTGGCTGTGGACGAGGAAGGCCTGTGGGCCATTTACTCCACACGACAGAATGATAAGCACATCTCTCTGGCAAAAATGGACGCCAACTCTCTGGACATCGAGCAAATGTGGGACACAAACTGTCCTAGAGAAAACGCAGAGGCGGCTTTCGTCATCTGTGGCACTTTGTATGTAGTGTACAACACCAAGCAGCCTGGTCGCTCTCGCGTCCAATGTGTGTTCGATGTCAACGACATGGTGACCAACGAAGAAGCACCGCTGGTTTACTTTCCAAAGCGTTATGGAGCCCACTCAAGTCTGAAGTACAACCCGCAGGAGCAGCTGCTCTACGCCTGGGACGATGGCTACCAGATCCTGTACAAACTTATCATGAAGAAGAAACTAGAAATCTGACCCAAAATGTTCATAAGTGAACCCAAACACTCTTTAAGTATCATGAACAAAGTCTGATCTCCTTCAATACAAATCAATACTTTGAGTTAGTGTCAAGCTTTTTAGGGAATTCTGTTAAATTTCAGAATTTCAAGATAAACCTGATTTCGTAGCCAGTGGTTTCTGTAACGTTTCAGAAATCAACTTGACACTGATAGAACTTTCTTGACGTGTGAAATCTGCAGTCTTTTTTTCTAATTCTAATTTCTAATCATGGTATGATGTCATGACATTATAAGGTCGGACTCATTTGAAAATACTTCACAACTCAAGCAAGTTTCAAGAGTATGCCTCTTATTTTCACAGTACAGAAATAAAAATAAAAAATAGCATCAGTGTTCAGATTCATGACACAAAGAGATCGTGGGTTTGACATGTCATTCTACTGAAACACACTTAAAAAAAATGAGCAAAAGTTATATTGTTAGCTAGATTGTAGAAAATGCATCTACATAAGTTCTTAAAGTTTGTCTAGTTCAGTGTTAAATCATATTTTTAATTAGACTGCACTGCATGTATGTTTGAATAATGATTTTTGTATCTACCAGTGTAGAGGATTTCTGTACTTACCTGTGGCCTCTTGCTGTACACTGTGTTTACGTTTCTGAAGGTTTCCCAGGCTAGGACACTTTGTTGTGTTAAGCACTTGTTTCTTTTTCTTTAAAATGCCATTACAGGACAGAGTACATCGTACTGAACTTCTCTCTACAAATTAGTTTGATTCAAATTTTAACTCAACAAAATCTGTCCATCTCCAACACTTCACATCAGTTCGTCATCTTCATAAATCCTGGTAGCATTGCTGAGGACATGACAACACTCTTGCCTGTGATTTGGTGTGATGAGGCCTTTGCTTTTGATGCTTTTGTGATGTCTTTTACAAGACATCACAAAGATTAAAACATTATGTGCAGAATGTATAATAATCCGTTTTTAAACAGGCATTCATGTTGCTGAACTACTCAGTATTTAATCTGCCCAAGGCTATGCCATGTTCAGAGATAATATTAGGTTAAACTTTTTCATACTAATGCCACAGTTTTTAATTCATCAGTCTTTTGAAATGCGTTTGGATTCATTAAAAGATTTCATTCAACTCTCTGCTGCTCTGTTAGAAAATATTTAACCAAACAATGTCTGATCTTGTGTAAGAAACTTTTTGCTGTCTAGCTCTGTCATAGTTCTCTCCTGATGCTTTGTTCGTATTCCACAGGTTAAGCACATACATGTTTTGTGTAAATTTTTTACAAGAACAAGTCAACAAATTAAAAAAAGCTATACTCTTTGAATTGTGCCTTTGGTGTAATGCAATATTAAATAAATGTATATCTTAACATCTTTGACTTACTGTTTGGTGTTTTTCATTTCCTCCATTCATCTATTCCTATTTCTGCTTTCCGTTAACTTAAATTAAGAAAATAACACCTGTAGGCCAAACAGCCTGTCTTTACAAACACACCATGTAGGACTGCTGTTTTTCTAATACTGTGGGATTTCTTTACAATCATTTTGATTTTACCCGCTTTTTTTAAGCTCAACTATTGGCCCACATGGCGTATATCATGGCATGCGTAATAAACCCATTCAGTATGATATTTGTTGAATGACTGGTTTTGATTTTCATGAGGGTTTGTTGCAGCTGATGTCTGATGATGTGACCTGTGTATCCGTCCAGCCAAAGATGAATGGAGTGTAGCAGTAATGTAACAATGTGAGACAGCAGGTGACTCTGCTATTTCACAAACTATTTCAATTTGCTCCAGACCTGAAGAAAGACATCTATTATCCCCTCCTACACCCCCACTGTGACAGACCCCGCTGCACCTTCAAATGAACCAGAGGAAGTACCCAAATGATCCTCACATAAACGAACAGGAACAGTTATTGAAACAAGTTTATTTTTGCAAACTAGAAATAAACATCATCCTTAAAAACAGTTCATTAGGTTTGAATAAAATCTAGAGTAAGAAAGATGCAAAAGCACATTAAATTCTGTAAAATCTGAATTACAACAAAGAACATTTGTGTAGAACTACTCTATGTACACAGCTGAGATCTTCAGTTTGGTGAGAAATCCTGACAGAAAACCTGAACCACTTCTAAACATTTTTGTTTGCTTAACAAAGGTGCTGTTTTAAAATTACTTTGTGATCCTTTAGACCCATAAAATGAATGGAACTTCTGGAAAAATGGAACCTAAAAGAACACTATTTTCTTCCTGTGTTCTTTAAGCACAAAGTGTTTGACATCAGATGGCGAGGGATTTGTGAGACACCTGGTGGCGACAGTAGTCTCACAATCTTTATCTGCAGCTGCTGCATGGTCTTAAAAGCATGACATTTCTTATTTGCACTATCCCACAAACATATTCAATCATATTTAACTCTAACTAATTGACTAAATGTGGACATCCTAAAGCCATCATACCTTATAAGTTTTGGAAATGTAATGGCATATAACTACAAGTGTCTGTCTGACCTGCACTCAGTCAGGAGACAATCCCAATTTAAAAAATCACAGAAACAAAATTGCCGCAGCACATAAATATGCAAAATAATGATATTGAAACAGTTAACGTGTCTCAACTATGACAACATCACAGCTGAGAGAAACAGCAGAACTCTCAGGGCATCCATGGTCTAAAATGCTGGTTTTAGGTTCAAACACATATCCATCACAGGATCCAACATATCCTGTAGTGTCCAAATTTTCTGTCCATTTCAGCGTGAACACAACGAGGAGGTCCTTATTGCTTTAACATGGTGGCATTAAAATGGCCTGATTTCTTACTTTGGCTCAGAGTCTCAGATGAGGAACCGGCATGGTGACGTCTCGGAAGAATCGATGTACGAGGGCGTTTTTGGCAGATAACCTTTTGTTTGGATCATATTTCAGCATTTCCTGCAATTTCAAAAAGGCAGAAAAGGAGACATACAGTCAAACAACATGTCTTCAAAATGTTATTGTCAGTTTTGATAATCTGTTTGGTTGTTTTTATTAATAAATGAATTGTTTTTAGCCCAAATTCTATTACAGATAGTGTTCGTTAAAGGAAGAATGTGTGACTTTTTGATACAATAGATGTCGCCCTTGAGCATGAAAAAAAACAGCTCTTTGCCGACTGCTACGCTATTCAGAAGCCTCTGCTCTCCTCCAGCGTCACACCTCCAACCCCTCTCCTGTTGCGTTCGCATGAAGGAGTTATGAATTAGAACGCACTATAATTAAGCACAAGCAGCGGACAAAATTGTCCTTTGCTCGAGATGATTGCCTGTGGTCTGCATTGTTGTGTAAGCAGGCTAATTTTTTTTTTTTTTTTACATCCTTTTTTGTGGACCTTGGTTTGCAGAGGTAAGTGATAAATCTGTGAATACAAGACATGTTCTCACTCCGAGCAGTTCTCTTCCATCCTCGTCGAGAAGAGGCACCACTTTCGATAGTTCCTGCAGAGCCCACTTTGGGAAAGACGGTTTGTAGTCTGGCATTGATGTGACTCCTGGCCACACCGTCTCATCGGGCGTGCCCAGGGTACGGAAGATTCGGAATAACTGATCGATCTCTGAGTCGCCAGGAAATAAGGCCCGTCTTGTGATCTGTAAACAGTGGGCAGTTCATCTGGTTAGATGTTTGCATTTGATCCAGCTTCAATTATCTACATTGGAGCTCATCATTGAAAAAAACAAATCACCATTTCAGCAAAGATGCACCCCAGGCTCCAGATGTCGACAGCTGTGGAGTAATATTTACAGCCAAGGAGGATTTCTGGTGCTCTGTACCAAAGTGTTACAACCTAGAAAATGTCACAGAAACCATATTACCAATGAATAACAAACAAAAGAAATCAGATGCTTTATGAGTAGGACAAATTGGGTAGCTGAACACATTACCTCGTGTGTGTATGGGCGGACAGGTACCCCGAAGGCTCTTGCCAAACCAAAGTCAGCGAGCTTGATTTCCCCCTGGGCGTTGATGAGGAGATTCTGGGGCTTCAAGTCTCTGTGAAGGACCCTGTGAGAGTGGCAGAAGGCTAGGCCCTGCAGCAGCTGGAAAAGATAACTCTACACACACAGACAAGCATTAGTTAGGTCTACTCAGAAACTTGAATTTACTTTCTTGAAAGGATGAAGACAGATCTGCTTTGTAAATCTAGCTGAGGTTCTGAGGTTTACCTTGACCAGTGGAAGAGGGATACCAGTAACCGAGGAGGAATCCATGAACTTTTTCAGATCCTGATGAAGGAACTCAAAAACAAGGTACAGCTTGTTCTCGGTGTGGATGACATCTCGCAATCTGAAAAAAAAAAAAAGCACGGTTGACTTTAAAACAAGCTGAAAACGTAAAACTAGAAAGCAAGAAGGGTTTAGCTCGGGCATTAGTCACTTACTTGACAATGTTTGGATGGCTGAGTTCTTTGAGAAGTGAAATCTCCCTGATTGCAGTGCTTGGTACTCCCTCGGTTTCCCTGAAATACATTGACAACCAAGTCGTTATGTGGCTTAAAAAATTGTTCCAGGTTGACAAAAATGTTGTTGTGTTTTTTTTGTTTCCTTTCTTTCTCTGGTGCATCACAACAGAGTAATCAAAGTAACTTATTAAAACAACAGTAACTTCAGAGACAAAATAACTGCAGTCCATCAGTACAATCAGCAGACCCTCTGAGGTGGCACTGCTTGTAGTCTTAGAATATATCTCTGCCAGTCTGCCACAAGAGCATACATATCAGACATATCAGAAAGATAAACACAGCAGTGATTTCACTTTCCTGTGTCTGACATAAAGGTCAACATTTATTGAAGGATTCGAATCACTGATGCAAACTGCTGTAGCCTGGGAAATAATGTGTCTTGGTACGTCTCAGAAAAGTATTATCTGATTTCCATATAACAACACAGAGCATGGGTTGTTGGGCACAATGCATTCAACCAACTATAGGGCGAAAATGCATTTTATTGAAATGTATTCAGTGGTCCCTAACATTTATGGATTGTTGCCTGTGAGCCCTTATAATGAAGACTTGTTTCCTCAAACATACAAGTGCTGGCATATAATCTCAGCCATTCACTCAACATGTGAACTTCCTTTTCACACTATTTACCCAGTGGGATTAAAGATTGCCTGCAATTATTATTATTTTTTTATTTTTTTACAAGAAAACTAAGTGAAAAAGTAAAACATTAAAACCAATAAGCAGTCTGTTACCCCTCGGATTATAAATACATTTTATATATTGAGTTAATTGGCTGCAATGAAGTGTGAATAAAGATGGAATTTTTAAAATAGATTTTAATTTTCAGGGGATTATTTTTAGAGTTGTGGAAACGTCAGACTACAGTAAATTAACTGATTGCTACTTATAGTGATAAATATCTATTTTCTGCATCTAAACCTTTAAGTCTTGAAGGGTGGTTGTTCTAAAAACAAATGTCAGTGTCATACCCTGATGGAGACATACTTTTTATAAAACAGTGTAAGCACACTGAAAGCAAAGTTAAATCATCAATGAGCTCCAAACAATGTGAACTCGACCTCTCTTCGTCCCCTAGATGATAACAACACTAATTGTTAACTTACGTGTCAAGCCTGATTTTCTTGAGGGCAACAGTTTCTCCGGTGACTTTGTTCTTGGCTTTGTAAACAACTCCATATGTCCCCTCTCCTATCTTTTCCACCTTCTGAAACGTCTCCATTTCAAAATGAAAGAAACTTTAGTACTTATGTTGTATATCTAGTGAGCGAGGCTCTCTTTGTGTGTGTGCTCGGTGGCCTCAGAAACAGAGGAGGAGCAGCGGCAGCACCGACATGTAACTATCAGCTCCACTGGGCTCGTTCAGGCGGTCCGGACAAAGCACAGCCCGGTGGCAGCGCTCCTGTCGCGGGAAAACTGTTTCAAGTCAGAACCACACAGCTCAAGAATGCGGGCCCCGGTCATTTGCTTGGCCAGATAGAGATAATGTCGGAAAATGTGTGGATTAGCCTGGCGATTACTTGCTACTTCTCCGTGGAAAACACTCAACCAACAGAGCGGTGTTTCCCGCGTTACTCTGGGAGCGTTTCTTTTTGCGTTCAGGACACCCCGACCACTGGAGCCGGGTGGTATTTCAGAGTCTTTCAAATCGACTCCTTAAAACTCTTCTTCTTGGAAATGGATGTGTGCCAGAAAGGTACCGACGGTAAGGTAAAAGGCCTTAAAATACATTTAAAATTTTAGTTTAAACGTCAGTGGTCGCAGGTGCACCGTGTATTTCGGGATGAGAAAGAAGAGCACGACAAACACACCCAACATGTCATACGGTAAAATGACGTGGTACGTAATCAGCGTCAAAGCCGGAAGTAAACGCAAAAAATAAAAATAACACTTTTTGTTTTAATTTTTTTTTTACTGGCGGTAAAATAGTTTTGGATTCATTTAACGATGGTACACTACAATTTACACTATGTACAAACACAGCCAGTAATTTAGGTAAGATGTGAGTTATTATACGTTTTTAAATCAGTTAAGTTGATAAACCAGATTTAGCATGGAGGCCTATTGAAAAAAAAAGAAAATACACATTTTACGTGTAAACACTAAACGAAACAGAAATGGAAAAAGAAAACAACAAAATATACAAAATGACAAAAAAAAAACATAGCACTCAACTTCATACATCAATTTCTAAAACACACGAAACTCTTACGTCAGGGAGGTGTCCAATATGCTCTTTCGATTTATTGTCTTTGTATAACCTTAAATCGTGTGGTTTGGTGGGTCAGTTGTGTGGGAGAGGGTGCATTGAACAGGACAGAGGGGAGAAACCATAGACTGTAAATATTAAATATTAGAAACACAGTTGCTCCCTCTAGTGGTAATAAGTAGGCCTGTAGTTGTTCCTCGCTGGGTTTCAATCTGTTGCAGTCATTATGTCCCTCTAAAGTAGCTGAAATGAAAATCAAATGTTTAAGTGCTGTTGCCTATCTCTTTCATGCCTTTTATACTGTCAGAATATTCAACAATCTTCCATAAGACAGAATATTCTTTTCTTTTTTTTCTCAACCCTTATTCATTCATACTTTCAGTAAAAATTCCCTTTCAAACATCAAAATGTACCACATAATTCATTTTGTGAATTATTCTTCTTTGCTAGTCTTTTTAAAACCTCAAAATGAATGTAACTTTGTTATAACGGAAGTCATTCAACCTCTTCTCTTTTATTTGCAGGTGGTGTGGTAAATCTATTTAAACGTTTAGATTATCAAGACACTGAAATGTACAGATAATTCAAATTTTCAAATTCTTTATAATTTTAGTGTAAGTTTCCCTAAATATTCAGCCCTTCATAGATTAATTACATTATAGCGGCTACAGAGGGTTCAGGGCTACAGTGGTGATGATCACTCCATTAAGAGGAGGTTTAATAGTATTATAATAAACAGCTCTAAATTTGGCTACGTAGCGCACAATTTTCACTCCACATTAATAATGAAACCACAAAAATGTACTAACATTTGTTTAGAATCTGCTTTTACAGCAACCAACGGTAACTCCAAATTTATTCAGACATGGCCTTCCTTTCTTTCAGAAGCCGTCCGTCTGTCTAAAATGATATTCAGTAAGTTCTTGAACTTCAGTAACAGTGTAATTAAGATACAGCATCATGGAGACTAAGAGAAAATAAGCTAATGGTTGACTATTCATGGTATGTTGGGTCAGGTGCTCTCTGGGAGGGATTTGTTTCCTCCTGAACTCTGCTGCAGCACATGAGGGGTCACATGTAGTGCAGACCAAACAGTCTCACAGCCATGAGACAACACTGTTTGAAAAAAAACCAGCCAAACACTGTTGTTACAGAACTCTTAATGACTCTGTCTTTACAGTGAATATCTTTTTTCTTACTCTTATTTCTGTTGTTCTCTTCATCTCTAGAAATCAACTTTACACACAAAGAACAAAAAAAGCGTGCTTATTTAATTAAGAAAGAAGGAAAACAAGAGTGAGAATTACAAACAAATATGAAACTCTTCACTTTAAAATGTTTCCTTATCTTTTGTAACTTTACTGTAACAGTAATATTTACATCATTTAATTTTTTTCTGTATCATGTACTGCACATTGAGCTGACATTTGATACTTATTTATTGTTTTTTATTGTAACTTATATATTTAATTTACATTTTCACTTCTAACACTTTGTGTTTCCATGTTGTCAGCATTCAGAGTGAAGGCAAAGAAGAATAATTTACCCAGAAATGTCTATTTGAATTGTGAGTTTGACAACTTTGATTTCACCTAACATTCCTTTATATCAATAATTTCTATCTTGTGATTCATACAAGTTATTCCTATTATTCACAGTTAAAGAAAATTGGATATAAATTTGTGAATTAGAATGAGACATCTCTAGATCATCAATGCTCAGCCCTCTGTTTAGTAACTGTTTTAGTTTCATGCTACTTTTGGTGCTCTTGTGAAAAACGCACATTTTTTAAACAAAAAGTGCACATCAACAGCATCCTTCAGCACTACAGAGAACTGGAGAGATACATCACCTCTTTTGTTTTTATACAACTAACATCACATAGAAAAACCAAGGGAATGAGGATAACATAAATAATTCAGCGTGATGTCACTGATATCTTTTTACAGGATTTATTGATGACTTTTGTCTTACATGCAGATGCTAAACGTGAGATGCTCCATTTGACATGATGTGACTCTTTTTGCAAAGAATACAAAAAAGAAGAAAGAAAAGTCAGTTGTGTGGATTGTTTAAAATGTTTTATATTCAATAGCTTGTGACTTTGAGAAAGTAGATTTTTTTGTAGCCTATTACTAATTCTAGATTCGATCAGCTCTTTCCTGTAAATGCATTCCTCTTTATGATCATAAAGGAGGGTATATGTCTCATAAATGGAGCACGGGTGTGTCTGCAGATCGTTTGCACTGCACCAGCCTGAGGTGGACAGCAGGAAGCCGAGGAACAGGCTGAGGAAATAAAGGGATGCTATTGATTTACTGGCCACACACTCATCTTGTGACGCCCATGCACTCATAGCTCTAAGGTCATACGTCAAAGGCAGGCATGACTCGAGCTTTGCTCACATTTCTCACCGTTCTCTCTGTCCTTAAGCAGACATAGAGTACAACATTTTCATTTACACCGTGCCAAGCAGCCATTGATTTTCCAACAATGCACTTAGAAAATATTGTCCTGCTTGAGGGATATCTGTTCCCTCAAGTGTGTTCATTTTAATTATTAAAAAGTTCTTAACTACTAGATCTTCAGCGCCTTGAAAGTTGTGCACAAGCTCCTGAGTGCTTTTTTGGAGATATTTTATTTCAGACATGAAAGAATGAAAACCGCTTAAATGTTATTCACAGTAAAATACAAAAAAATAAAAAAGTAGAAGTGGAAACACTTTTAGCTCAGGTATGGAAATAAAATATAATAATATAATAAAGATGGTATGTACAGGATCAGGCTGCAAACAAACACAACAATCTGTTCAAAAGTTAACAAATCATCACTTATCAAACCTGTCCGTGCTTAAGTTTATAAGAAGGGGTGGTGCCAGTTTGTAGAGTTCCAGTGATGTCAGAGGCCAGAGAGAAACTTTATGGTAATTCATGTTTGAGCCCCTCTTATAGTGAGTGAGGAGACTTAAGTTAAGTCTCTCGGGAAGTTGTGTTTGGGCTCAGAAAGAGGACACACACACACACACACACACCTACAGGATGAGGATGCTGGTACTGGCGCTGTTGGTTTCGGCTTTTGCATTTGTATCTGCATCTGGGTCAAGTGAGTGATTTTTACTATCTGTAAGCTCTGTATGCAATAAGTATAAAACAAATGTGGAAGTTATAACTCAATGTCTTTTTTATTTAAAAAGTGTTACAACTTCAGAAAACTAATATGTATGTCTCAGTGCAACTACACTGAAGTGTGTTTTCTCTCATTTTCACACTTACAAAAAAAAACCCAAAGCACGAAAACATGGAGAGAAATAAAGTGGAATTATTTTGCTCAATTCTTTCATTAAACTGGGCAACACAAAGATTAGAAGCTCAAAAATGAGTCTAAACCATGTCCTTAGGTGGATTTTCCCATGTGTGATGTAACCACCTTTATAACACAGTTCAGATAACAGGCAACTGTTTGATTTTAATGTCTGTGCCTAATTCATGTCAACACATTTCTGCTTTCCCTCCAATTACACACTGATTCCTTGAACTGGCGTATCCAATTGAAATTTCTATGTAATGATCTGTGATGAAAGCTAATTTCATGCCAGCGTAGTCTGCATTCTGTTCAAGATAATAAGATAAACAATCATTTAAATAACATTTTAACACAGTAACTAACTCTTACAACCATTACTGACGCTCTTTAATTTGTGATGTAAGGGTGATAATCCAGAAGGCTGTAAATTATAACCATTTATTTCCATACTTGGATATTTAGAAAATCATTGTTCATGTTTTTGTGTGGTGATTAAGTTTAATCATACATCATATACACACACACACACACACACACACACACAAACCCGCACACACACGTTCATACACATACGCATCACTAGCTGAGAAAACACAACCTGTGAGTCAATGCTTGGGATCCTACATTCCTCTCACTGGGATTACTGATGCTGCAGCTCAGCTGATAGTCACATGAAAGGGATTGGGGGGGGTGCAGACCGTGTGACTCCCACTGCTAAGAACCCCGATGCGCCTTACCCCTCAACGACACCAAGAACACTGATCTGGCCTCATTTACATAAGCATCTCTATCATTACTTTGTGTAAGGTGCTGTAAGTCTATAACTTCAACTCTTTATACTCTTTACTCAATATGAAGTACATGATATAACCACACAATTTGGCAGGGGGAATGATATAAATGCAAACTGAATACACTGAATAAAGCAATAAAGAACATTTTTGAGGTTAAAAAGCTTTTTTTTAAATTATTTGTCATGTTTTTCAAAGTTTGCTACAATACATCATTTGATTGGTTTTGGTGTTTGACACAACACAAATGTCTTCCATTACTAATAGTTTTCTCATTTCTTCCAGAGTCTAAATATCAGTTCACACGTTACCGCCCATGGAACACGCGGATGTATCCAATGTGGAAAGATGGAGACCAGAGGTTTAGGAACTCCTGGACTGGTAAGGCTCATTCATCTGTTTAGAAAAACAGAAATGATGAAAAAAAAAAAACAATCTGCAACTCAAACTGAAAACGTTTTTTTTTTCTTCTTCTTCTTTCCAGGTGGTGAAGTAACTTTTGATGTGTCAAATGATTCACCCACCCTCACTGGAGCCAAAGCAACCTTTACTATTAATCTAAACTTCCCAAAGAACCAGACCATGCTCCCTAATGGTCAGGTGGTCTGGGCACGCAACTGCACCATCGATGGTGAGATAACCTCTCTTGTAATAGATGTAACACTGCAGGGGGGGAGGTACGAAAATTTGATATGCAACCTGTTGGGATCTTTTTTTTAGTTTTTGTTGTTTCTTTTTCATAAATGCTCAAAGCCCCATTTTAACATTATTTAACAATGAGCATATGAATAATGAAAAGGGTTTTTAATTTATAGATGATAATTTAAAAAGCCATATTCTTTTGTTATTAACAAGATCTTTGGTCTCATATTTATATGTTTAGATATAGTTTATATGTCTGTTATTGATTCTGATTTGGTTTTTGTGTTATTCAGGGAACCAATATCATGAAGGTCAGCCTGTGTATCCCAACCATGACAATGACTGGACTGGAGTTTTCCCAAATGGTGTATCGTTCAAGAAGGGCAAGGACAAGAAGAACCGCTATGTTTATGTGTGGAAAGCATGGGGTAAATATGTTTGTTTAAATAATAATCAGTCTGTTTCAGAACTAGGCTGCTCCTCTACTGCAAAATATGCTGCAGCAGTAACAATCTGGGTCAGCTATGGTACCCCCTTGTGACTGAAAACCTTCAATAATCAGGACACAAATATCCTTAAAAATCAGTGGTGACTGTCCTAAGGTCTTTTCCCTGAACAGCATGACTGTGATGTAAACACCCTTTATGTCTGACAAAGGAAACTATCATGCTCTTCCACATCTGAAGACCAAATGTAACAGAATAAGATTGAATAATAGTTTGTCATGGTTTTTATTGGCATGATCGACCTAATTTACAGTTATATTATTTTACATCATAATTAGGTAAGCAATTCTGAAGCTACCCAACAAACCGATTTGACCATTGACCCTTTTGGATTAACTATGGCCTTTTAAAGGCCGCCAACACATGCTGCTGTACATCAGGCCAAGCTACTGTGAGATATGTAAAGCATAGACTTAATGTTCTAAACCAATAGCTGAGTATGTATGGTCAAAATGCCCTGATTAACAACAACAGGATTACATACACCAGTCACCTGCCATTTGCTCAGTGAAGTCTGAATCTGAACTCTGAGCTATCAGTTTCCATAGAAACTCACATGAGCTCACTTTTAGCTTTAAATGTCTCTGCTGAATGGACGTGAAGCTGATTGTGAAAAGTATTAATTTACTTTGACAACAACACAAGTGATAAATCAAGTTATCTATTGTTTTTTTAAATAATTATATAGAATGGAATTAATTTTATATTATAGAAAATGAATGCACATCGTTTCATAAATACTGATTACATTATGGGGTAGAAGTTAATTGTAATCCTCTATAGGCCTATTCTGTGTGGCCCACAAACCCCAAGTGATTTTTATGTTTGGTCCCTTATATTTTGAAGGTTAAAAGCCCTCCTATCCTCTAAAACTCAGACCAAAAATATGAGTGAATTCTTTCTGGTCTTCTATATCCTACAATCTGCTGATAACAGCATGTCAAGTATAATGAGGGTGATTTACAAGGATGACCACTCTTAATATTTAAAATGTTGCTCTATTCCAGGGCGTTACTGGCAGGTTGCAGATGGACCATCGTCCTCCCTCAGTCTCAACACACGTGATACTCCCCTGGGCTCCTACAACATGGAGGTTGTCATCTATCACTGCCGCAACAAAGACAAGTTCATCCCTCTCGGCTATGCCTCCACTGTCTTCACAGTCACAGGTATCCTATCGTACCTACTTGAAGAAAACTCTTCTTTTATTATTTGTACCTAAAGCTGATCTGTATCATAACATCTCTACGTATTTCTCCCCCAAATCAGACCAGGTTCCCTTCATAATGTCCCTCTCCCAAGTCAATGATGTTAACCAGGCGGACCAGAGCTTCATCCAGAAGCGAGCCATCGCTTTCGGTGTCAAGCTCCACGATCCCAGCCAGTATCTTGACAATGCCGACATCAGCTTCAGCTGGGACTTTGGTGACAGCAGCGGTACTCTGATCTCCAGAGAGCTCTCCGTCACACACACATATCTTGACATTGGGACGTTTAGACCCCAGGTGGTCCTAATGGCAACCATCCCCCAGACGTGTGGAAGTCCCACTGTTGGTGAGATATAAAATGTCATTTCTTTTTTTAGGATTTACACAAATACAAATAAAAAAAATTTTTAACTACAGTTTGCTCTGTTTGAAATTGTCTTTCAGTTGTTCCCATTGATGCCTCTGCTGCTTCAGCAGAGGTTGTGGTTACCCCCACTGCTGCAGCTATCCCAACTGCGCCGGCTGAAGAAGGAGACACAATAGCTCAAGATCTCCCTGCATCTGATGTTCCTGCACTTGCTGCCTCCTTGCAGCCTCCTGCAGCAGAAGACCAAAACACAGTAGATGCAGGAACAGCAGTAGTTATTGTTGCTTCAGTAGCTCCTGAAGTCAATGCAGCTATTGTACCAGATCCCGCCAACACTGTTGTCCCTGCTGCAGGAGCAGATACTGCAGCCGCGGTCACAGTTGCAACAGCAGTTGGTGAGGTTGTCGATGCTGCAGCTGAAACTGTAGAGCTGACAGACGCTGCAACAGCTGCTCCAGTTGAAACTGTTGTGGTTGCAGATGCAGCTGAAGAAATTGTGCCTGTAATTGTTGATACTGCTACTGTTGCCCCTGTTGCAGAGGGAGAAGAAGTTGCAGTTGAGATTGCTGCCGTTGTCACGGTTGCGCCCGTCGCAGCAGTAGTTACAGATGTTGCTGCTTCTCCTGCTACTGCTGCTCCTGAGGCAGAGGTTGAGGTCATTAATGCTGCTGATGATGTTGCTGCAGAGGTTGTCCAGGACGAAACAGAAGCCCCTGTTGATGACATTGTAGTCACTGTTGCCACTGAGGACACGGCTGTTGAAGACCCAGCACCAACTGATGCCGAGGCTGAAATAGCAGCCACGGAGAATGCCGTTGCAGCTACTGCAGCTCCTACAGGTGAATAGTGCCTCCAAATAAGTATTCTTGAAAAACAAAGATAAAGTTTTTGCAATGTAAGTGTGATGAAATATGCCTTTTGTTTTTCCACAAACAGCTGTTGCTGTAGATCCATCACAGGTCGCCCTGATTGTGGCTAAGAGAGACGTATCAGAGCTGATAAATGACTGTAATGTCTACCGTTATGGCTCCATTGCCACCTCTTTAGATGTTATCCGTAAGTCTGTAAAGTTTTTGTAATAATGGCATTTAAAAACATGCTTGTATAATAATATTCTTGATAATAAATAATATGATATCTGTGAAATTCATAACATTTTCTTTTCACCTCTTTTCATCCTGCAGAGGCTATTGAAAGTGTAGAGATTGTACAGATGTCGGGTGTTTTGTCACTGGCGACTGAGTTGGATCAGAATGCTGTGGACGTCACTGTTATCTGTCAGGGAAGGTGAGTAATGACATTATTCAATCACACAAGGTACTAGAGTTGTTGAGTTGGTTGTTAAATTAGACTCTAGAACCTATCGAGAATCAATCAGACATATTACAAATATTACTCAAATCAAGAAAGATTCTGTAAGGTTGCATGTAACAACATGACTTCCTTTGACGAATGTCTTGAAGGTCACATATTATCCTTTTTTAAATAGGTCTGACAGCTCCCCAAAACATGTCTGTGAAGTTTCCTGTTAAAAATCCATTCTGATCATGTAATTTATCATGCCTATAAACCCCTCTGTTTCAGCCCTGCTCAAAAGAGGTTGTTTCTGTGTCTATAGCTTTAAATGCAGATTAGCTGTGTCTGACCACGCCCCCTCTCTGGGTCGTTTGGGCTTTCTCGCTCCATGTCCTATTGTTTAAGGTGGACAGGCAGACTCAGAGGGCAGAACAACACCTAGCTGTGAGAGTGTCATCCACCGGGGGGAGGGGTTACTGCCCTTTGTGATGTCATGAAGGGAATATCTCCAAATGGCCTGTTTGAACACATTCTAAAAAGTGGAGCAGTCAAAAGACTGAGAGGACGAACTTCCTCACAATTGGGGGTTTGTAGACCAGCTAGGGTCACATATTAGGGTTATAAAACCATGGTAAAGTGTATTTTGCAAAAGATGTGACCTTTAAAGTATGAAATTCTGGTTTTAGAAGCTTCTTCAATAATCATTCTACCGACACACAAAGACAGCATCAGAAAACTCCAAGATATTATTGCTTTCTCCTGCTGAAAAACATGAATTTGCCATGTCTGTTGTCCAGAAATAGGCATAATTTGTTCTCTGCATCTTTATTATATTTCCTATAGCTTGCCAAGTGAGGTGTGCACAGTCATTTCAGATGCTGACTGTGTAACGCCGATGGAAACCATCTGTACTGAAGCCAGACCTTCTCCAGACTGTCAAATGATCATTCGTTCTTTCTTCAATGACACTGGAGTGTTTTGCATCAATGTCTCTTTGACTAATGATGTCAGTTTTGCTGAAGCAAGTGCCAGAGTCAGCGTGTCACTAGGTGGGTGGATGAAAAATTCCTGATTGGCACTAAAGTTCAGAGTCCATTGATTTGGCTCTCATTTACAATGTGCATCTCTTTCAGCCTCCACTGGTTCCCCAGCTGGAACTGCCGTCACAGTCCTTGGTGTGATGGTTCTAGCCTGTGTGGTCTGTTGTTTAGGTTTGATGTACAGGTGAGTTTGACATTTTTAACTGTTTACTTCTTTGATATAACATTTTTTAAAGCAAAGGTACTGTAAATATATAAAATTGTCTTAGCTTGTTTAATTTTAGTCTCTCAGTAATCCTGTAATGTCAAAATATTTCTTAAAGTGAGCAGAAAACACAATCAACAAAGGCGTATAAATTGAGCATATAGTATTATAAAGTGTAAGGGTTCAGGGGTTTGATCCCTGTTGGGTACCAAAATAGACCGCTTACTGATGAGACTCTATACAACAATTCTTTGAGCTAATGCCAGCATGCTAACATGCTCACTATTAAACTGAAAACATGCTGGCTGCTGTTCAGCAGGTTAGAATGAACATGTTTACATTGTAAGTACAGCTGTAAGCATGTCAGCAATTATTTATATTCACTGAACAAAAAGTACTACCCTATGACTCGTTTGTAGGTGCATATATTAAATAGATAGGTCACTTGAAAATAGTTCTAATAGTTTTAATATTTCCCAATGTCCGGACTATACTACTTTACTTTAATGTCGGCATGCAAAAAGGTCAACCACTGAAAGTCAATGATAATTTTACCTGACTTGCTGAAAGGCATTCAAGGCAACATTAAGTAAAGTAATATAACACCATGCAACTTAGCGTAGCTTATAGAGCATAATGGAATATAACAAAACATAATGTATCTGCTGATTCAAACTAAAACCAGTCATTTCTAAACGTATCCAAATAGAAAATCTGTCCCAGTTAATCTGAAAGCGAGCCAGCTGCTTGTTAACAGTTTTAAATTCTTCTTTACTTTGTAAAATGATGATTGCAGCTTAAGCACATTTCACTTTGGTTAACCAAATATTTGGTTTAACTCAGTGATTACTGAGTTTTTCCTGACCTTACTTACACATGTTCCACGTTTCTTCACAGGCGGTTCAAGCAGTACCAGCCACTCAGAGAAGACAATAATGGAGGCAGCCCAGGGGTAACATCGGTGCCTATGTTGTTGTGGAACTTGTTGAGCAGACAGTCAGCGGGAGAGAGCCGCCCACTGCTTCATGGGAGGGTTGTTTAAATATCATTATCGACTTGTGCATTCAACATTTACAACATCTGCTTAAATATCTCCTTTAACACTTCATACTCTCACTGTCATGTTATTTTTACTCTCGGTTCATGTTTATCCCAGAACCATTTAAATGAACCAAGCTACGTTCACCAGCTCCTTAAACAACTAAATATGTTGTTCTAGAAGAGAGCACGGTGTGATACAAATGTTGAAATGCTTGAAGAGGAACATAATATTTATTTTGACCAACAGTATTTTTTATTAATTGGCACTGATAGTTTATAGAAGCCATTCGTTAGTCTCTTACTTGTGGCTTACTTATATTTACCCTATGGAAAATGAACGATGACACACTATCTTTACAATGTATTGTAATCACTCACATCACAGAGAGTTATGTTTGCTACTCTGAAATTAATAAAAACAAACTCTATAGAAAACATGTTTGTTATTTTTCTACTTTTGTTTCCCATTCATTTGCTAACAGTATCTTATGTCATAGACTGATAACAAACAAATTAAAGTGGGAACAATTTTCAAACTAATCAACAATAGCATCATTTGGTAAGTTTTCAAATGATCAAGGCCAATGAAACACTGTGGCAGAATTTATCCATTCAGCTTTGCAACATTTTTGATTTGAACATAATCTGAGTCTTTGATGCATTAATTATTAGTTTGAAATAAAACAATTGATAAAATAGCTGCGTAACAACAAAGGGTCTCTCACAGGGAGAGGAATTATAACACAATTCTACGATTCCCCTCAGCTCTACAGAGGGTTTTGGTGTTTTCCTGGACATATTTAATTATTTTTTCACTCTCATTAATATCACAAGCCTTTTCAGATGACAGGCAGCTGTTTCCAAACAAAACAAAAAGCTTTAATAAACCAACCATGCACTACCTTCTTAGGAATTAGACAGGTCCAACACGGCCTACTGGGGACTAAACCTAAGCTTACACGACATGTAATATTGGACTTAATGGAAATATGAATCAGGTCGTCAGACATACATATATACATATTATATTGTCTGTTAATGTTGCTTCCAATCTGCTGTATATGTAAATAAAACATTTTTGTGCTAAATCTCATTCACTTGATCAGTTGTATGACCTGAAAGTTTGTTAGGTTAGCTGAAAAATGACTGACAAATACTGCAGGTATGAACTAACTTAATAAAGCTTTGTTAAAAACCCACTACTATAAAAAAAAAAACAATTGTTCTAACATTTGCATCAAGATATCTCAAAGGGAATCAACCTAGTTGGGGCATTTTACCGAATTAGTTCAAAGTGCAGTCCCATTACAAAAAGAAAAGGTTTAACAAAACAATTAAGTATTCAGACATGAATATTTACTGAGATTATATTATGATCTATTTAAACCCAGGGCATTAAATGAGATAGTGATAAGCTAAATAAATAAATAATTAATCAAATATCATTTATAGGGTACTTTCTATTGAGAAGTAGCTGTCCCCAATCCTGACCCCTAAATTTCAATTTATGTAAATACCACTTAAAACATTTTTTAGATTTGTTTCAACTGTGTAATTTAAAAGATCTTTATGATTAAGTTTAAACAAAGGTTGAAAGACTCAGATTTATTGTGGGTTTAATTTTTAAATTAAAAAACTATGCTCAAAAAATCATGTCCCTTGTTTTATGTCACTACTGAAACACACGAGTTTTAGTGGCTTGGCTGAGCCTAGATTTAAGCCACACCCCTGAATTTTTGACCAGGAAGTGACATTGCATCCCTGTCCCCCATGACTGAATGATAAGCAGCTAAATCCCATAATTTTTTAAATAAATGTGTTCCATAGTATGAAAATCAGTGTGTTACTTTAAAAATTGTCACTACCAAACACATATTCTCTTCAATTATGTAAACTTTTTGGGGTTTTATGCAAATGATTATGTTTCTATGGGTGTACACCTCTTCAAAGATGTGTTTGCTAGCATTCTTTAATTATGCTCAAAATTAGCTAGAATTGTCACAGTTTGGCCCCAGAATATATTTCTGAACTGCTGTCCCCTTACCAGCCAGTGCGTAACCTGAGATCCTCAGGCAGGAACCTCCTTACTGTTCACACCTCAAACTTGAAAACTGAAGGAGATCGAGCATTTGTAGCTCGGGCTCCTCGGCTGTGGAACGACCTGCCTGAGGATCTCAGACTAGCTACATCAGTATCTTCTTTTAAATCACTTTTAAAAACACATTTTTATCGTAAGGCCTTCTTATAATCCTTGTTTCATCCAGGATGTTTTATTTGTTTTACTTTGTCTCGGTTGTTTCTCTTTTCTCTGTTAATTGAATGATTGCTGCACAGTTGTTTTATTTTTCATGCTTTTAATAGGATTTTATTGTTGTGTATTTGTTGGGATTTTTTCTTTTTTCTGTAAAGCACTTTGTGACGTTGGTTTTGATAAGTGCTTTATAAATAAACTTTATTATTATTATTATTACTACCGAAACAGTCACTAGCGAATCATATGGTCAAGTTTGGTAGTGACATTATCATTTCGGTAGTGACAAAATGTAATGGTAAAGTAGTTAAATCTCATCAGTTTGAAATAAATGTGTTCCAAAGAATCAGTGAGTTTCTATAAGCATCATCATTTCAATCATCTATTTACAGCAAATAAGCAATTGATAAGTAATGTTTGTACTATATGGTCATGGATGAACATTTTTCTTCAAAAATAATTTATTTTATTGACTACTAAACATACGTGCTTGTAATATTCCCAACATCAGACATGTTATGAGTTAAAATTAAGCAATAAAGTTGAGGGAATATGATAAAACACTACAAAGAAAATACTGGTCACTACCGAAACACTGGTTGTTTTTAAAAATATATATATATGTATATTGAGTTATCAACTAAAATGTTATAATACTGATTGGTTAACTGTATAATTTTTATTGATTTTATTGTGAAAACCTTATTTTATTGTGTAAAAATAATCTTTACATAAAGGAAGTAAACATAATACGAACAGGTTAACATAATATTGTTTTTATCATAGTTTAATACTATGTTCGGTAGTGACACATTTGGGGAGAGGAAATACAGTCCAAAACAGTCTAAAAATACAATATCAAATTTGACGATTCTTTAACTAGATATGTGTACTTCAGATATGGTACTATATATATAGGGGAAATGTTTTTGGAATAAAACTTTATATTTCCAACCTGACTTTGAACCAATTCTGCAGAATGGCCCAGTTATGCTTTTGTTGAGCTGTTTACTTACAATATTTACAACAAGAATTTAAACAGGAAACTCTGTGATTGGTCACCTGTCTGGTGTGGAAACACCAGATGAATTATCATAGAGTGAAGAAGACAGTCATTGAAATGGAAATGATTGTGAGTTAACTTGAATGCATCACCTCGTCTGTGAAAATGAGACAAGTCAGACAAATTTGAAAGATTATGGTGTTTGTTGAACAGTGAGGACAACAACTTCCATGATACAGCTCATAGTTTGTCTTTTTTTTTAAATGAGAAACCCCCAGCAGCATACCATATTGTTTCCTTAACTTTTGTATTTTAGGATACCTCATCGGCCAGAAGCTGCATGATCATGGCTGTCAGAGGAACACATGGAAAATAGTAGAACTGTATAATAGACATTAGCACTGAGCAACAACTTATAGTAGTTGCAGGGAGAGAATATGCAGATAAAAGATCAACATTTAGCGCTTTAAAAGTTGTGCTATCTATGCAAAATCTAAACTATAGAATATCATTGAAAAATAACAAGATGGCTTGTTTAGACTGCAGCAGACCGCAGCTGTACAAACCATAGACAGTCATATCAGTGACACTCGACATGCTCTCTGCATTGAGTAAAAAATGCATTTCAAAAGCTAAGTTATACGACCAGTACAGCTTAGTGCGCAAAAAAAAAAAAAAATAGCGGCCATCATGTTCTTCTCTCTGCTCAATTAAAATGATCTATCAAGATGTCGCAGGATACTTTAATGCATTGAGTGTGCGGAGCTGCAGACAGTAACATGTACATCATATGACCCACTGCAGTGCAGGGAAAAAGGCTGACGTCACTGCAGCAAAATGTTTAATGGAAGAAGATATGGCCTAGTCGACAGCAGAAAAAATGCTGTAGCGTGATAGGAAGTCCATATTAATGATACGAGTACATCTTTGTGTTTCTAAATTAATGTGAGAGTTCATAGTAACAATGTCTTGTTCCATGCAGCAGGTGGATTTCCTAAGTGCATTTTTATTGGATAATTTAACAATGATCTTTTTTTTTCTGGGGGGGGGAGGGGATAAGAAATAAAACAGGCAAATATCTGTGCACCCTTTTAACAACTTTTTAGGATATTAGAATGGAAATTGTATTGTTTTACTCATGCATGGACTGCTCCTCCATGTTTCTCTTTATTTACATACATACGTATTCCAAATGAATACCCCTATAACGGACTTGTAGCACCGCAGTACTCCATTATGGTAATTACCAAACTCTGCTGTAAATCATGTTCCCCATTAACATGTCACTGACTCACATGTAAAATGTTGTTCCTCCAACCCTGTTCACTCCAGACGTGCACTGCAGCCAAGTACAACTCCACCACAGTAAAGCCATCATTTTTCACAAATGAACTCTATCTTGTACCAACCGCTCCAGCAGATCCTACAGCAGGCCTGCAGATTGTAGTCCACTTGTCCCAGTCAAAGCAAACCAGCATGACTGAAATATTTTTTATTTATTTTCATTTATTTTATTGCACTTAAAAAGCAAAAAAACAAAAACAACAACAACAAACATAATAGATCAATGGAAAAACAGAAAGTACATAATGATTAGTTAATTAACAAAATATACATTTTGAAAGAAATGTGCTGAAGGAGCCAAATAAACCCAGAGGGACTTGTAATGGAGAACCAGATCAGACTTGAACACTTCCTTAAGTCTTTCCTGGACAATGAGCCTGAGGTGACACCGTCAGTGCAGCTCCACATCTCTGATTCATTTCATTGCCTCTCTATTGCTCACCACTCCCTAGCAACTGATCTCAAATAGGAAGCTGCTTCCTTTAATAGTCCTCCACGCTTCAGAATGACCACAGTCATGATACAGCCGTGAGACTGGCTGCAGACCACAATCAGCACTATAGTACATTCAATATACTGCTCATTAATCCATATTGGCACCAAAAACGACTACTACAAAACACAAAAGGAGTCAATTGACTGCAAATGAAGTGCTTGTCTGTACATAACACAGTGCAGCACCAACCCCCAACCTCCATAGGCCTACAGCTTTTTAGTATTTGAATTTGGGTGGTTGTGTTCAATAATTGTTGTAATTTATAGGCACCAACAATCCAACAGTCACACTATAGAGAGTTCTCCTCTCGGGCTCTGGATTCATACTTGATAAATACTTTCATCACTTTTGAGCACAGAATCTCTTGAAGGAGAAATTCAACCACTTTCCCCTTTCTTATACCCTCTTTTTAAGTGAGCCTCAACTGATGCCAGTTTTGCTAGGCAAAGGCAAATTTCCGTCCTGACAATAGAGTAGACGAAATCTAATCTAATCTCTAATCCAAGATTTTTTTTTTTTTTTTTTAAACTTTTATTTAATTCTTCTTCATGAAGTATTTAAAAGGACTTCCGACATGTAAAATAGTATTTTTGAAATGTCTTGACAGTTTGGGCTTGTTATGTAGAACCCTAAATCTTTTAACAGTTTTAATTAATGCTCTTCTTGTAATAGATGTTCATACACAGTACACTCAACTTTATAGGCAACTTTCGAAATCTTGAAATAAAACCCAACCAAAGCGAGATTAAAACCATCTACTTGACCACCAGTTTATTCAGCAGCCACCAGTTAAAACAGTGTACCAACCATAACTCAAATCATGGTGATTTGCAGAGTTGTTTCACAAAGGGAGTTAAACGATGAATGGGAGACGACGGGGACTGCTGTGAAGGACAGCTGTTGTTGTACACTTTGATTTCTATGCAGTAATGTTCTGTGCTGTTCCCACTGCTGACTGCTGACTGCTGTTACTGCTGTGTATCCTATCCATACAAAAAATAAATAAAAACAGTTAGTTAGTTTTACCCTTTTTATCCCACAAGAGTGAGATATCTAAACGTCTGTTTACATTTGAAACCTGACACACATACTGGGAGTTCAATATGTGGAGACAGGAACAGATATTCTATCCTGATACTTTCATGGCGTTTTATTGAATTCCTGCTCCCCCGGGAATCCTCCAAGAAACCAGAAGGGTCAATTTCTAATGGTAACATCTGGCTGATGGTTAGTTTTGCTGACACGGTTCACTTTAAAATCAGAACCTCTGCATGTGGGAGTGAGTGTGTGTGTCTAAATTAAATGCACAATGCTAACTATAGAGTAGAAAGTGCAGATTTAATATTTGCACATAATAAGCAACAGCAACATGTAGGCGGATTGAAGCCGGATCTGGTGTGAGAATGGAAAGTGAAACGTGTTCGGAGCAAAGAGAGAGGGAGACAGATAGGAGGAAGGGAGAGAGTAACTGACCATAAAGCAGGTTGATTAGATTACACAGCTAAGACCTACATGGGCCGTTTATTACACAAAGAGCCAGACCTCTGCAGTAGAAGCCATGCAGCCACACAAGGAGGTAATTTAAGTGTGTTTGTGAATGAAAAAAAGAATTACTACATCTTAAATGATGTGCTCCAGATGCTACATTAGGAAGAGGAATCCCCAAGTTAGATACTGTATGATCACAACAAATGCTGGGTGCAGGTTAAAATAAAGGCTGTTTACTGTTATGAAACATAAGTGTGTGCATGTTTTGAAGAAAAAGAGCATGAGACAATATGTTAGACAAGTGTGTTGTATTTCCCACAATAGTGCATGAGATGGATAAAAGGTACCGAGCTACAAAGATAACACATAGGAGAAAGTGCCACACCCAAATGCCACGGAGCATGCTCAGAATTACGTCAACCTTATATGAGATTTGCAGCTTCTCTGCAGACCACAATTAAAATGACTACACACACAGGAGAAAACACACTCTCTTTCTCCCTCTCTCTGCAGAAAGATATGAAAGTGTTGCTGCACAGAATACATCCAACATTTATGTTACATTTTTACCCAACATTTAAAGGTTTTGTTCATTTCTGTCTAAAAAAAACAAACAAACAAAAGGGTAATAAGTATGCAGGTGTAACATGCTGTTGCATGCTTGCCTTGTCATTTTGAATTAAGGCTTAATCTTTCCCTCTGTAGTTGATTCAGCAGTATGAAGTTGTATAATTGTACACTGAAACGATGAAGCTTTCAATCCTTGTCATGTGTCAGCAAACATTTATTCCCCTGTTAAGCAGCTAAAAAAAAAAAAGTGCTTGTCTGATAGTGTAAACTACCATTCACCAATTAGAAGAGGGCCAGTACTCAGTCAGTTAGCTGCTAAATAATAAACATTAAACTGGTGAAAATTCAAAAATGATAAGACTTAATAACATTTTCTTCTGAGAGTAAATTATTGAAGCAATGCACAACAACCCTGATAACAACTGTCACTATTCTATAAGTCTCCTCTGACTCCTCGTATAGAATCCATATGACTTGACCAAAAACTCCCTGGTCACCAGAGATGTTTTAAAAGTTATTTGACAACTCGCACTCAAACATGGATTACTGGATATGCATTTCAAGGAAATAGAATAACTGTCGAGTCATAGTTCTGTCCCAGACGCCCAGAACATCAATAAAGTCTTCCATTACTGTAAAAGGAGAGAGAGACAGATGAGAGAGGGTAGGAGACAGATGAAGAAAAAATCAGATCAATGTGTGCACGTTATTCGATTTAGATCCAAAAAAATCCTACATTTCACAGTTTCATTTTAGAACCAGGAACAAAATATATTTTTTGAAATGTTTGATGGAAGGTTGTGCACGTAAGAGAGAAATCATGTATCAGAATCATGTCGAGAAATGACAATAAAACCTGACTGAGTGACTACAAACTGGTGCAAAGAGTCAACGGGTGCATGAATCAGAGCAGTGAGGAACGGTGGGGCGATATCTTTAGTAATCAAAGGAGTGATGTGATGTGGAAGCTTGTCTGGCCTCATGCCAAGTGCTCTGGTTAAAAGGGTGGAGCTGTCCAGACAGGGAGGAAGACAGTGCATGGAGAGAGGCAGCTTTTATCTTTGAAGGGTAGGGAGTGGCCAAAGCTCGAATGCTGATGAGTGATGGAGAGAGGATACGTGTGGGTGGGGTGGAGAGAGGCGTGAGGGTGGTGGGACAGCTGACTTAGAGCATAAAAAGCCCCCTGCACTCTTCAGTCTGATGTCCTGTTGCCTCACGAGCATCTCCAGCCTCCAGCTCTGCATCTTCTCTTAAACAGAACTAAACAAGACCGACCATGAGCTCTTCTATGCAAACCTCCACCTCCTACAGGCGCACCTTCGGGAGCCCCCATCCCATCTCTATGTCCTCCTACTCACCTGTGTCCTCCCGTATGCCTGTTTCTTCAGGACGCTACATGCGTTCAATGTCTCCTGCGGTTGCATCCCGCTCCACCACCTACCACCAACAGCGCTCCCGCCCCAGCGCCCAGCCCGCCCGCCTCTCCTACGACAAGGTGGACTTCACCCTGGCTGAAGCCATCAACCAGGAGTTCCTCACCACCCGCAGCAACGAGAAGGCCGAGCTCCAGGATCTCAATGACCGCTTTGCCAGCTTCATCGAGAAGGTGCGCTACCTGGAGCAGCAGAACGGCACTCTGCAGCAGGAGCTCAACGTGTTCAAGGGCCAGCAGCAGCACGGCCAGCCCAACCGCGCCTCCGAGATCTTCCAGGAGGAGCTGAGAGAGATGAGGCGCCAGATGGATGACATCGGAAAAGAGAGGGACCAGTACCTGCTGGAGAGGGACAACCTG
This sequence comes from Labrus mixtus, assembly GCF_963584025.1. Taxonomy (NCBI): domain Eukaryota; kingdom Metazoa; phylum Chordata; class Actinopteri; order Labriformes; family Labridae; genus Labrus; species Labrus mixtus. The sequence continues at coordinate 10,082,197 of NC_083618.1, read as the reverse complement.
GCTGAGGACCTCACTCTGCTCAAACAGAGGTAGGTACAACACAAAGAGGAAGTAAGAAAAGTATAATGCACAGATGCAAAATAGTTAGTTGTTCAACAATTAATTTAGTCTCAAAAAAGAAAAAATACTGTTCTCCTGACAGTTGCATCTTTTAAAACAATATTTTCCCATACAATTCAAGTTTTGTCTCCTCTTTAGTTTAATATTTCCCTGTTGTGATTTACTATGTTACATACTGTATGTGACGACACACTCTGCATTGTCCACTTTAAGCACAGAGAGTCCCTTAGGGGTTTGTCACTTGAGCCCAGTGATGATGGTGGTGTAGGGCGTGGCACTTGAGCACACTTGACACCAGTAGCAGCGGGATGCAGGACACTGCACTGCACGATGTGCGTGAGTGTGCATCTACCTATGACTGTATTTGTTGATTTAATATTGTGTATACTCGCAATATTGGACAAGAAAGGAGAAGATAAAGGGACCCACAGAAAACTATGACATTCAATGCAAGTTGCTTAATGAAGTGTTAGGTAATCAATAATTCCCTTAAATAATGTTTTCTTTTTGAAAGATCAGAAACATGTGCACACACTGAGTTAGGAGGAGGTGGATGGGTGGACCACTAACAGGGTGGGGCCGGCCGAGGAGCAGGGAGGACAGAGAGGGAGAGGAAACCAGAGGAGGAGAGGTTGGGTATCAGGCGTGGTGAGAATAGCATCAGGAAAAATCAATGTGACTCAATGACTCCATTAGGTGTGTTTGCAGTGTCCCTCTGTGCTGATGGGAGGATGCCAGAGACCCCATTAGGACAAAAGGACCCCTGTAATGCAACATGAATAAAAGATGAGGAAGCAGGGCCCACTATGATTCTTTCCCTGACTAATCCATTTAATGTCCAGTCCGGGCACAGCTTGTGTTTGACAGAACAGATTGAACAGACCATCAAGGAACCCCATGAATTGTAATTATGTTTTCTAGAGCATTATAACGTGTCATTTCTAATTTTCTAGTTTCTACAGTTACATAGAGAATATCACTCTCACTCTCTGTATGCCACGGTTTTACTCATCACTTTATACGAGCCACATTATCTTTGAAAGAAGTGTGTGTCTTTAACCTTGTGTTTGTTCAGATGACCTTATTGAACTAGAGAACCAAATTAGCCGAAAGAAGCAGCTGTTGATCCCACTAGGCGCACCCCCAAACCCTTTTTTGACAGGACAGTGAATTAGCAAATTGATCCTAAAAGCTTTTCGCCAGCTGATGCCTTTGCTGCAACCCCCAGCAAGGAAGGGTATTCTTGGATAAATTCATTACCTCATCCCCTCTCCCCACTTTGTAAAAAAAAATAAGTGATGCGTAAATAAAGTGGTCTATACGGTATCTTTTCATGGTTTAAATATTTTGTGTCACTTATTTGTTCTTTAAGGCTGGATGAAGAAGCCCAGAAGAGGGCGGATGCTGAGGGTAACCTGGCTGCCTTCAGGAAGGTAAACACTCAGCTTGATGGATCACGATTGATATATTGGTCACCATGTCTTCAGGCTTAGATAACAGGATTTCTGCCGTCTTTAACGCAAACACAATTGTGTCAAAATAATTTAACAGAGCGGGGTCTGAAACACAATTGTTATTACACTGTAAGGAGACTTTTTTGCCATGGCACTTTCATGCACTTCCCTTCTTTAATGATTTTCTCAACTATTTTTATGCTTAAACAATCTTTGTTAAATATAAATATAGCCTGGAGTTTTATGTTTTTTTTGGTTTTTTTTACATTAAATACATGTATTATATATCTTAAAAAGCTATTCATGTTTTACATTTAGCAGTGGACGACATATTGCAACATAAATGATGTTTGTCTAATTCAACAACCAGGATGTGGATGATGCCACGCTGTCCCGTCTGGAACTTGAGAGGAAAATTGAGTCTCTGATGGATGAGATTGAATTCCTTAAGAAACTCCATGATGAAGTAAGTGATGTTTCATCCTCTGAACAATTCCACTGTGATTCTATAACAGATACGTCCTTTTTTTTCTCAGGGGTCTCCTATCACAATATGTTATCTGGATATCTTCAATAGCAACATCAAGTATATCAACCTCAAAGGATAAGAAACTTAAGGCATAATATGCAACACTGTGAATATCAATATGGCAAAAATAAAATATTGCCTATATTAATATGTTATAGAGTAAAAACTTTTAACAAAAGCTAATTTAAACTATGCAGTTCCTTGAGTATCTGCTTGAGGCTGACTCAAACAAACCTGGAAGTCCCATACGTCCCTATGTAAAAATGTCAGCTCTAGTTCTTTGCCTGTTGTTAAGTTGACTCAAAGTTTGATTGAGCAAACACTTCTAATTTCATAACCGCCATGAATGGGTTTCCAAAGAGCTGTTCAGAGACCAATGTGTGATGTCACTGAGACTTCGTCCATGAAAATCTGCTCTGAAAGTCGCAGAGGCGAGGCCACCTGAAATTCACAAGTGCAAAAGACTGCAGTTCCTTAAATTGCCACTTGAGGCTGGCTCCAAAAGTGAGCTAATCCCAATGGAGAAACAGATGAAATGGCATATAAAAGGCTTATTATATCCACATTAACTGGAGAAATAAACAGTGATAAGCTGGTACCCAAAATGGATTTGGAGTCACTTAAAAGGCCACTATTTCCTTTAGAGAAAAAGGCCAGCTATAGTCATTAGAAGGCCGATGTGCGCCTACCAACCAGTGAGCAACATTCCAACCCTGATCCACAGACTTACATACACTCAGATTAGTAACCACCAAATGGAGAACTGCATTAAATCGGACATTTGATGATTATCTAGTTTATATGCCAGCTGATGAATAAATCTTGATAGCTTAGCCTTTTTCAACCCTTTGCTCCTCTCCAGCTACAACCTGTTCAAATATGGCCAATTTTTGTCCCAAAACCAACATGATATCAAACTGGACGGTTTCAAAAAGGCAGCTTTATAACGTATAGGGGTCTTTATGCTGGTGTAGTACATAATTTATGCGGCAATACTTACATTTTGCATGTGCAAATAAAACCAAGCATCTGACTTCTTAGAATCCATGGTAAACCCATATATTCTCTGATTGTAGATATTTGTAGAAATGTAGAAATGTATGTAGAAAGAGTTCAAAAGCAGCTCCTTGGAGGAATCTGATAATGGGATGTAGAAGGCTTGACTGGTTCTTTACACCATGTCACTGTTTCAGCTTCAAGAGAAAGAACAACTGTTGGCAAGCTCTTGTTACGAGAGACGTACCAATTGTAAAAATCAGGTCTGATACCGATGTTTACAAATAACAATTTAGGGAATTGCGTATACTAATGTTTTTTTTTTTGTCAACTCTTTTGGTGCAAGACTCTCATATTGCCAACATTTTCTCTTGTTTGACCATGAGAACAGATGACAGTCTGTCCAAAACTCTTCTTTGAATCAGTAATTAGGTTTACTAGATGCCATCATTAAATGATATGACACAAGAGAAAAAAACATTGGTTCATGCCACATTATTTGCTGATGGGCTGATGTCTGTCAGGGCCGATATTGGGCGATACCGATGCGAAAACAATGCATCTGTGCATAATTACTTGATACAAGGGTCTTGTGTTTCCATGATATGTTTTAACTGTTTAAGCATGTTCTGGTGTTATCAGGAAATCCAGGATGTCCAAGTGAGTGTCCAAACCCATCAGCTGAAGATGGAGGTGGACAGCAGTGCCAGGCCCGACCTTACTGGTGCTCTGAGGGACATCAGGGCCCAGTATGAGAACATTGCCACAAAGAACATGCAGGAATCTGAGGATTGGTACAAGTCCAAGGTCAGCAGACAGATACACATAGAAAGAGACATACACCCACCCACAAACCCGTATTAACATTTGTGTGCTTTTTCTTTTTGCTTCTGCAGTTTGCTGATTTAACTGAGTCTGCAAAGCGCAACACTGATGCTCTGAGGCAGGCCAAGCAGGATTCCAACGAGTCCAGGAGGCAGATTCAGTCTCTCAACTGTGAAATCGATGCTCTGAAGAACACGGTGATGCTAACCACCAAATGTCTTGTGTCTATATCAATAAACACTCTTTCATATTTAAAATTCCAACTCTCCATTGCATTAAATGTTTTCAGAATGAAGCCCTGCTGAGGCAAATGCGTGAAATGGAGGACCAGTTTAGCGGCGAAATTAACAACTACCAAGACAACGTAGGAAGGCTGGAGGATGAGATCCGCCACCTGAAGGAGGAGATGGCTCGCCACCTTCGCGAGTACCAGGACCTCCTCAATGTCAAAATGGCTCTGGACATTGAGATTGCTACTTACCGTAAACTGCTGGAGGGTGAGGAGAGCAGGTAAGGGGAAATGAACCTTGGCTCAAGTCTAAATTGATCTATCTTTACTGTATTTTAGTTATATTTGTTTCTTGATTAGATGAAAAACATACAGTTTCCAGTTTACGTTCTATTTTCCATTTCAACCTTTAGAGTAACTCTGATCTAACTTTTCATAACAGATTAGTTTATAACACCAACATTTGATATTCTCTGTCTAGGATTACTGTTCCCATGATGAATATTGGCATGAGCAATCACTTTGGTGACCGAGGTAAGTAAAGCTTCCTTTTACCCAACATCAAATATGTTATAAGCGCCAGGGTTTCCTAACTAAAACAGAGTTGCGAAGTCAGACGAGTCATTTGTTCTTGTTTAAGTGTTTTCTCTGTATTTCTGCAGACCTTAAATGCCTTCATTTCATAGCGAGTAGTAAGACAATCGAATAGCAGCAGGGGGAGATTTTCCTTTAGGTAATACTAAAAAAAAAAAAAAATACAAGGCAGGATCATCAAAGAGTAAAGATTTACTGCTTTGCAAAGGGCCAAAGAAATTGATACAACAGCTGCTTGATTCATTTTAACTTACTTTCTAAGAAGTTCTCTTTTATCTGCAAGTTGCAGTTGAGATAATACCTAATTCTTTCAGAATTTAACAACAACTAAAAAGATTTAAGTTATTACAAGTATTTCCTTAAAACTACTCTTACATCTAACACAACATAGAGACCCAGTAATTCTTTCTAATTCAACACTGGAAGTGACTCTTGAATGTGAATGTAAGATTTAACAAAAGCCTTGTGTGACATGTTACAGATTATGAACCAACTCTGGACACCCACAGCAAGAGGACTGTGGTGATAAAGACAGTCGAGACCAGAGATGGAGAGGTACAATCATTTATAGGAATATGACAAAATGCAAAAGTCTACCTTTATGCTATTTGCACAATGGAAATTGTTGTTGATATTGGAACTATATTTAACAATGCTGTCTTCTTTTTCATCAGGTTGTGAAGGAATCCAGGAGGGAGAAGGACAGGGACTCAGGCCGTATTGACAAGGATGATGACGACGAGTAGAGTCAATTAAAAAATGTGAAAGCCAGAGCCATCAGAAAAAAAGGAGAAACAATGTAAAGACCAAATTCTGATCTGAGCATTCCCACTAGTTATGAGTTGTATTATCTAGCAGAAAGTCTCCCAGTGCAGTATAGGTGCAATGTTGAAAAAGTCCCTTTAGAGAGTGTCACTCTGGTGCTATTTAAGCCACCCAACTTTTGCTGAACAATTGTTATCATCTGTAGGGCTGAGCAAAACCCCTTTATTTACATACCACTTGAGGCCTTGATTTTCAGTGCAATCCTGTGCAATTCTTAGAAGTCCACATGTTTATATAGTATTACACTACAGGCTAATATAGGAATAAATAAATGCCGAAATTTAGTAGTTTGAGTCATATGACTAACTAACAAAACATCAGACACTGCCCTTTGGTCAATACACATTAAAACAAAGAAAGAGAATTAGTTGAGCTACCTGCATTTGTTCACAACGCTTTGCTATTAACTTATTTCAGACAAATGACCAATGTGATTAATAAATAAGAAACAAAAAAAAATGTTGACACTGAAATATGACAGCCACCAAGTAACTTGCTGAATGTGCTTTGCAATGCTGTGTGTACCTGGCAGATCGATGAATGAAAATGTAAGTGCTAATAAACCTAATTGAAGCAGATATTGTTTGTCCATGAAATTATTCGTAAACGAACAACGAACGAATCAAGTGTTTGTTTTTTCTATCTTGTGCGAGGCCTACTTCTTTTAATAAGTGGCATAGTGCGTGTCACACAACAAGCTCAGAAGAGGGGAAAAGGGGAGTGAGTTTTGTAGTTTTAAAAAATTGAGGGATGCAATTATTTTCATTTGTCAGACCCCTTTCACGCTTTGGGTGAAAATCTTTCCCACCTATGGTATCACCTGAACAGCACATAGGCCTGTGATTTCTCAAACGCACAGAAGCCTGTTTAAGGCAGGCAGGTATTCAAATCACAACAACCCATCGTGTAATTCCTGTTACCTGTCAACACCTTTAATCAATTCATCACCTAGTTAGTGCAGAAAGCTATGTGTTTTGAGTGAAATTAAACAGTACCTTCTACTCCTAGGAATGCCAGTCCTTTTGAATTGCGATGTCAAGCAGATTGCTGTCACTTCTAGAGGTGTTTGTCAGTGTTAATGACTTAATCTTGTGGGGCTTGTGTGCTGACATAACACCAACAATGTCAACAAATATCACATTTTATCCAGAATCACCAAATGTATAGTGGCGTTCAATCGACGATGTCACTGAATTTCGAAAAGCAAACGATGACAGGTATTCGTGAACGTGTGTTGCCTATACCCTAAGTACAGCCTCTCAGGCAACACAGGAGTTATAACTGCAAGTATTTCACTACAATCTGGCGCATATAACTGCCTACCATTGGTTGTAGCCCTGAATTCGTATTCCTCATCTCATCCGAAACAAACATATATTGATTTTGGTTATTCTGGACTGTATTGAGTAGGTGAAACTAGGAAGCAACCATTCCTGAAATACAGAATTCTTGGCAAAAAGTTCACGTGGATGTGACGACATTCTACATCCGCTTTGAGTCTTCTCTCCGAGATCTTGGCGCGCTACTTGTAGATTTGTCCGAGGAGTTTGAGAAACTACTTTCTGAAACAAACATCTTACTTTGCTTATAGAAGAGTTCTTAACTTAACAACACCAGTTGCTGAACACGATACAAGCAGAGTAGCCATATTTGAACATTTGGGTAAGTTGGCAATTTTTTTTATTGCTGCTAAAACAAAAGTCGAATCATTGTGTAAAGTGAAGCTAACTACTCCTGCTGCATAACATCACCATTATGTAGAGAGGAGGATCCTTCCTTTGTACATAACCCTCTTTTACACTGTCGCTGATATCAACATAGAATATTCTACGTCATAATACAAGTCGACACATGTTGTGAAGTTGTAGATAACAACTATAAATACCTTAAGTTGAAGTAGCATACTTAAACTGCATGAAGTCAACAGATGTATGAGCAGCCTTACTAACCAGTCAGAGCTGACAGTAGTAAGTCGACGAGTGACGGAGGAACCTCGTTTGGGTTTGTTTTTCTTTAATTAATTAAAGAAAGAAAAACTCTTTGATTAACACATAACCTTTCATGTGCAGACTGACGCCCATTATCAAATATTTCTTATTTTAATACAAATCAAACGCATATATGTATTTCTCGTTTACTGCACATAGTTCTGTTTACATCTGTCAGTCCGATCACTGTCCACTTATAGCTACTCCTTTATATTTAGTATTTTTAAGTTAAGTTTAAGCTTTAAGTTGTATTTAAATTGACACTTTATATTTAGGTTAAAATGTTTCGTACTTGCACTGTTGTTAATTTACTACTCTGTGTGCCTTTGAATTGCCCCCCAGGGACAAATAAAGTTTTTTTGAATTTGAATTTGAATTTGAAACGCTATAGTGAGCAGAGATATTTGAGGTTAAGCTCTGTTCATATTTCTATTACTAGACCGACCCTTCACCTGTAAGCTGTCTGATGGTGCATTGGCTTGCTCAGAATGAATTGCGAACTTTTGGCAACGTGCAGTGCTCTTGGTTATCTGGAAGGAGACACCTATCACAAGGAAGCTGATTGCTTAGGTGAGTGATTTTATATGGATAAATAACAACAACAAAAAACGTTTGCACCTGTCGTCCTCAAACGGTTCTCTCTGTGTTGTAGAGAGTGTCAAAGACTTGATCAGGTATCTACGGCATGAAGATGACACCCGTGACGTCCGTCAGCAGCTGGGAGCCGGCCAGATTGTACAAAATGACATCCTGCCAATTATTATTCAACATGGACAAGATAAGGCCTTATTTGATGCCTGCATTAGGTAAACAATCTGCTCGACTTATGAGCTCAATAATTTTTTAAGATGACTAGAACAATCAATCAGTGCATAAATACGTAATAATATGTTATTATAAATAGCTGTAGAAGATTGTGAATACGAAAAAGTCTTTTTTTTTTGTAGGCTCATGGTCAACCTCACTCAGCCTGCCATGCTTTGCTTTGGGAAAGTCCCAGATGACCCCGTGTTTAGGCATCACTTTTTGCAAGTGACATCTCATTTGCAGGCCTATAAAGAGGTATTGTGTTCTTCGAATTATGGCACTTTAATTTTGGATACAGGGCTGCCATTACTATCCAAAGATTTCTACATATTTTAAATGTATATTTTTGTATAACAATGAGTATTTTTTGTCTCAATGAATTTGTGTTCATTTATAGGCGTTTTCCAGTGAGAAAGTTTTTGGCATTTTAAGTGAAATATTATACAACCTTCTACAACTGGTGAGTGTTTCTCTGGTCAAAATAACTAATTTTAGTCTCCTACATTATGTATGTGAAAGTGACATTTTTGTGTCTCTTTAAGGACTGGGACCAGAGGCAGGAGGAGGATAACCTGCTGATAGAGAGGATCCTGCTGCTGGTTAGGAACGTGCTTCATGTACCAGCAGACCCCTGTGAAGAGAAGGTCTGATTTTAACATCAATGTGAACCGATACGTAACACTGCTTAATGTATCTTAAAGTTGACTCAAAAGACAGGCAGATCTTTTATTTTCACTTAAATGTACCTCTATCCATCAGCAACCCCTCTGTTTCTCCTGTAGAAAGTGGACGATGATGCAAGCGTTCATGATCGGCTGCTGTGGGCCATTCACATGAGCGGCTTCGATGACTTGGTCAAGTTCCTGGCGTCGGCTCAGAGTGAGCAGCAGTGGAGTATGCACGTATTGGAGATCATTTCCCTCATGTTTAGAGACCAGGTCAGTGTGACGAACCTCTAGTAAGGACTCGTATAGATCTTTTGCTGTTTTGTGCCTGATCTTTTATTGATGTCCTACAGACGCCAGAAGCTTTGGTGAGCGCCGGTCAGGCTCGTTCAGCAGAAGAGAAACATAGAGACTCTCAGGAGCTGGAGGCATTGAGGCAGAAGGAGCTCGCGGAGAAACACTCTCGTACCTTACAAAGAGGAACCAGGTACAGTTCCGCTGATGCCAAACAGTTTCACTGTTCAGCTGCACTAATACGGATAAGAATACATTTATACTTTGATCTAGCAACACAAGCGAGTAGCAGAATTTCAAGAGTTGTGCGCTCCACCTCATAAGAATATGTATCACACCTCTACAATCTAATGTTTTATTTTATCTTGTCATAAATATTCTGAATACTTATATTTGGGCTTTCACCTTTATTTAGATAGGACAGTGGATATAGTAAAAAAATCAGGAGAGAAAGTGGGCTATGACATGTGGTGAAGAAGCCGCGGGTCGGACGGGCCCGTCTGCTTGGATAACTACAGTATAGCCTCTGTACATGAGGCAAGACTTAACTCCTAAGACCACCAAATTCTGTATGTGAGAGGTTTTTAAAGAAGATATTAATTGAGGGGGAACACTCAACCATTAAATGGCTTGTTTGATTTACTTGTGTTCAAACAGAAAATACGCTTTGTTCTGTTCATGTGTATGTTGATGTATATTTTAACTTTTAGACACTCTCGCTTTGGAGGCTCGTATGTTGTTCGAGGGCTGAAGTCAATTGGGGACAAAGATGTGATTTATCACAGAAATCTTCATAATGTGAGTCATCAACTCCATAAAACACAGTATGTGGTAAGATGTGTTTGTGCTTTTCTAAACAATATTGGTATCAATTTCTGAATATGTCTTCCTTTCTTTTTTTAGTTCAAAAATTACACTCACGACACAGGCAAAGCAGTAAGACGTGTTCCTAAGAGGAATCGACAGGCTCAGGAGGGTAAAGACAAACGCCGTTCAGCCTTGAATGTTCGACTCCTCCTGCGAGAGTTTTGTGTGGACTTCTTGGAGAACTGCTACAATCATCTCATGTACCTTGTCAAGGTCGGCTGCTGTAACATGAGTGACAAATATTTTTTTTATCATAGGCTTACAGACCAAATCCCACAACCAGCCTTTACCATACATAACAATAAAATCACATATTTTAATGAGAATGTCTGATACATGACTATACTACTTTTTGACTCATCTACAGGAAAGTCTCATTCGAGAGCAAACTCAGCAACACGATGAAACGTACTACCTCTGGGCGCTCAGCTTTTTCATGGCCTTCAATCGTGGCAACGGTTTTCGGGCTGACTTAGTCTCTGAGACAGTGTCCATCCGTGCGTTTCATTTTATGGAGCGAAACATCACCAACTATTATGAGATGATTCTCACAGATCGCAAAGAGGCGACATCCTGGTCACGCAGGTAAGGAGATTCTGAAGGACAGGTTTTAGAAAAAGCAATGCATTATCTGTTTTGTTTTGTTTTCGGTCTGATGATATCACTTGTTCTCTCAAGGATGCACCTGGCACTAAAGGCATACCAGGAACTGCTGCTGACTGTGAACGAGATGGACCGCTCCCAGGATGGAAGCATCCGTCAGAGTGCCAACGTTATAAAAAGTAATATGCTAACAGCACTTGTTCAAAAGGAATACTGGTTCCAGCCATACATTTTAATGACAGCGTTTAGGATGTTAAGGCGTGGCTTTGAGGGTTTTGAGCCGCCAGAGATGCCAGTCAGCTCTACCCCTTTGTTAAGAAACCAGAGTTCCATGTTTCCAGCATGGAAGCGAGGATGTATGTCGCTGCAGAAAGAGACATTTGTACCTCAACTTTAGCTGATTTTAATCAAAAGCAACCTCAAAATCAACGACCATGCAAATCTACACTTTAATTAGAACATTTCTAGTGCTTTACTTAGCCGTCAGCAAGCCGCTTTGTTTAAGCACTATCTCGTGACACGCATACGTTTTCCTCTGCCAGCAATGCTAAGATCAGCTGTTCAGTTCTGCAATTTCAAAAGCTAATAAACGTTGCAACTGCCAGGGTTGAGCTTCAACCGGCTTTAACCAATGGATGACGTCACTGAGACTATGTCCATGTTTAATACAGTTTAAGCATACAACCCCAGTTCAAAAAATCGGCGCTATCCTAAGACTAAATGATGATGTGTTTTCACATGTTGCAAAGTGTGAAGATGTATTACCTATCATTTTACATATTTTCCCTCTAAAATATAAAAGGGTTTGCATGTAACTGTAGTGCTAGAAGCCTTATCTATTTGTTCTTCACTCTCTCTCTAGGTAACATATTTTACCTGATGGAATACAGGGAGATTTTCCTGACTCTCCTGAGGAAGTATGACGAAACCAGACAGCCTCAGTCCTACCTCAAAGATTTGGTAGAGTCAACTCATCTCTTCTTGCGCATGTTAGAGCGCTTCTGCAAAGGTCGCAGAAACCTGATGGTTCAGGTAAGCTTTTGGGCTACGTATCTGGTGCAACTTCTTACCATTAGCACCATCTTTCAAAATGAATATCTGGCCCTCTTAACTCTGCAGAGGAAAAAGGTGAGGCGCAAAAGGTCTCAGCGTGGAAAAAAGCCAGCTACAGAAACTAGTCCAGAAGCCCTCGAAGAGACCTGGAAGATTGTAGAGGAGGAGCTGAAGGCCGCCAGTTATCAGGTCAGTGTGAAAATCAAGCTAAAGGGTTAGCAGAGTGTGGATACTGTTCAATGCAAGATTCTGTACAAGAGTCTATGGCTTTAAAGATGGATGATATATCTCTTTTAAGGCCAAATTCTCGTTGCTTGATGTACATTTCTTTCTGTGTGCAGCTGTCAGGGTTGTTGACAGAAAGCATCGTGCCATTCGATGCCACATCTGAAACTCCACTTGAGGAGCAGAGGACTGAGGCCATGGTGCGGGTGCAGGATGCCCTCCTGGCTCGACTGGGACCAGAAGCGCTGGGACTGCTGCGTGCTGCCAGGTCAGCAAGTCTCAACATGCTATCGACCCCTCAGATTAATCACATTAGTTCAGTTTGAGCATTCATCATCTTGTCTCACTCAGGGAGGTGTGGCCAGAGGGTGATGTGTTTGGCTCTGTCGATGTGGAACCTGAAGAGGAACTGGAGCTCCTTAAGCAAATCCTGCATGCCAACCTGCCAAGTAAGACTTTTCAAATGTATGTTTGCATGATTCTTTTTTCTGTGCGGAATTCAAACTTTGACTTTTTATTTCATTTTAGGGTCGTCTCCTCTTGAGCCTGCAGCAGAGGAGGAGGATGATGATGATGATGATGATGCAGTTGAGTTAGAGGAGGAAGAGTTGGAGAATATTCAGGTTTCTGAAAAGGAGTTTAACTTTCTAGACTTTATCAAGAGGTAAGAAAAGCAGTTAGGGGGATTCTAAAAAAACAACATGCAACACTTTTCACTGCATGCAAAATATATTTTTGTGAACTTCCTAATGGGACATGTCTTCTTTCTTGTACCTCTTTCAGGTTTGCCAGTCCTGGTATTGTGCGTCCATACCTCCTCTTATTGAAATCCTACTCAAAAAACACACCTCACACAAACCACTGCATCGCTCGCATGCTGCACCGCCTGGCCGTCGACCTGAGAATGGACGCCCTGCTTTTCCAGCTGTCAGTATTCAACCTTTTCAACAAGATCCTCAGTGACCCCGCCGCAGCTGCTTACAAGGTAAAGTTATGACATGAGGAAAAACTCATACTACGGGCAGGGAGCACAGGAAGCAAGGTCAAAAACAACGAGTTCCACTTTCTCTGTTTTTCAGGAGCTGATGACCTTTGCCAAGTTTGTGCTGAACAGGTTCTTTGCAGTGGCAGCGAAAAACAACAAGGCATATGTTGAAATTCTCTTCTGGAAGAATGTCGGGGCCGTACGAGAGATGACCGAAGGCTACAGCCACGATGGGTTTGTGTTTGTTTGTACTGTATTCGTCATATTAATCTGGCCGTTTTTTATGAACCTACAGGCTAAAGATGCACCTGTGTAAAAGTTGAAGACATTGTCGACAATGATTTTCTTTTACAACATAATGTCTTGAGTTCTGCAGTTTGAAATGTGTCTCTTAATCTCCTAAATATGTCAGAGAGGGAAAGAAACCATCATGGACCGAAGAGGAGGAAGAGGAGTTGAGGAAGCTCTACGAGGAGCATCGTCATTCTGAGGGTCTGCTTTCTTCCTCTTTGTTTCCACAGCTTTTCTGTTTGTCGTATTATTAGTTACAAGATGTAGTTGCACATACGGTTCTCAGCCTTAGCATTCCTTTATTTACTGTTGGTTCTTGTGTTTAGTGCCAGATATAGTGGAGACCCTATTGCCATTACTCAGCAACAGCAGCCGCACTCGACGCCAGGTAGTGACACAGCTGGTGCATATGGGACTGGTGGACAATGCTAAAGAACTGAAGAAACAGAAGTATGCACCCGTGACAGGATGAGTTACATATTGATGTTAAAGTTGAGAAGAGTGTATTGACAACGTTTTAAACATTGCAAATCTTAACCACTTGCTGATGACATTTTAAAATCTATTTTACAACAGGATAGGTACCCGGATTGTTCTTTGGACCGAGGAGCAGGAGCAAGAGCTTCAAATGCTCTTTGAGGAGTACAAAGACTCTGACGGTACAAGACACAATATTATCATTGTGTACAGTAATAGCCTGATACTGTACCTCTATCCTCAGCTCCAGTACTTACTCTGAAACACTTCATAGACTGTGTAATGACTCTCTGGTGATAACACCTGTATTTTAACAGATGTGTTGGGTAACATCCTGAAGAAGCTCACAGCTAAGCGGTCTCGCGCACGTGTGGTTGACAAACTGCTCAGTTTGGGTTTGGTGTCTGAGAGACGAGAACTTTATAAGAAGAGGAGCCGCAGCGCTCAAGGGAAGAGATCTGGAGCAGCAATGGTAGAGTTGATTCAGATGTACTTCCATCTTTTACAATAAATCACATTAAGATGTGGAAAAATGATTAATACAAGGTAAATGATGTCATTAAAAAAATGTGGTCTTTTAGAATATTTGAAGAATTTGCTGCCAGGAGATAAACTGAACGTTTTCTGCTGCAGACTGAAGAAGAGTTCCTCGACAGTCTAACACAGGGTTTCCCGGATGATCCCGTGGAAAGAGATAATGAAGATGATGGAGAGGATGAGTCTGAGGAGAGTGAGGAAGATGAGGAGGAAGAAGAAAAAAGAGAAACGTCACTAAATGAAGGACGACGGACTCAAACCCTGCACTCGCCAGTAGGAAAGAGAGCTGACGTAGGCAACATGGTGTGGGCTCTGCAACAGGAAGGTGAGGCCTAGCTGCCGTATGTTCTTGAACCTGATTGTATAAAATATTAATACTTAACGTCCATTTTGCTTCATGAGATGAACAAAGACATTGCTGTTATAGAGTGTTCAAAAAATATAATTTCAACTCCAACCATAAACCATTCTTACATTGGGAACCCTTTGAAGGTTTCATGGTGTTGTCTTTTTCAAACAGGGATGTCTGGGCCCATGTTGTGGCTGCAGAATTGTCTGAACAGAACAGCAGGTGACCGTAAAAAAGATGGTAAGTTAGAAAAAGAAAAGTATTTAAATAATTTTTTTTTATTTCAGCTTTGTTCCAGGTGGCCATTTTTATTGATATAATTTGGTCTGTTAATTTAAATGTAATGAACTATTCCCCAGGTTTGCCACAGCCTGTGGCAATTGTTCCTCTTACTGAGGAAAACGAAGACGCCATGGACAACAAGCGCTTCAGGAAGCTGTTGCGCAAACTGGGAATGCGAGCACCTGCAAATGAACAGGTGTGTGTGGTTTCTTTTTTTTTTTTTTTTTTTCTTACGCCAGTGGCAGACGTGGTTTAAGAGATTACGGAGGTTTTCAGTTTTCCCTTCGCATTCATGCCCCTGGAAGGAATATTTTATTTTTTTATGAAACCCATGGCTGCTGCAACGTGGTCCATAGCTTCTGTACATATGGGCGTGCAACATGACTGCTAGGCTATCCTGCTCCCCTAGGGGGAATATTTTCATAGCAGCCTCAGATTCAGATGTCCATAAGGAGTCAAGGATGAACTAATAATTTGGTTGTTACCTGTCTGAACAAAGGCAAACTCCACTTCACAATGTCCTGGGAAAAAAATTTTAAGCCATTGTTTCAGTTCCATTTTTATTACTGATTTCCTTTAGGGAATATCTTCAAATTTGTACAACAAAGTCACCATGTCTTTACACTTATTATTATTTATTGTAATCCATCATGGAGAGATGATCCTATTGGGATTTTGATTACAAATACAATAACTAAATAATGGATTGAACAGCCAGTAGTAAAATGTAATATAAGTTATTTTTCACTTTTCTATTAACAGGAGTCCTTTTGGAGGATCCCTGAAACAATAAGTGATTCACAGCTCAGAAGTGCAGCTGCAGCCCTGAGTCCAAAAGAAGAAGAACCCAGAGGAGACGAGGAGCAAAACAATTCACAGACGCCAACTGAAGAAACTCACGAGGAGGGGCAGGGGCTGGAGGAGGATGAGGATGAGGTCTCAGGGGAACGCAGAGCTCAGGCTCTGAGAGCTCTGCTGCTCACACGCAAGAGGAAACACCACACCTCCGAGCAGACAGGTATGTGTGGGAGCGTCCTTTTCCTGTCTCAGATGACAGCAGTTAATTACAGCTTTGTCTGGTAGCTGAGTGTTAAGTTACATGGTGCCTCAAATAGCCTGCTGTGGCTTAACTTCCAAGAATTTATGTTTCCTCAAGAATATTATTTTGGTCACATCCTATTAAGTGTGTAAGCTTGGAATTGGGAAAGAAGAATTTAATTTTTTTATTGCATCTCAAAATGCTGGATAGAAAGAAAATAAAAAAGCAGTAACACCTTGCCACAAGCATAAGATTAGCAATTTAAAAACTATCTTTTTCTTTTCTTTTGTCAGAATCCACTCCTGTTGAGGATGCACAAAGTACACCTGAGAGGTAAGGGATTGCACTATATTTTGGTTAATCCAAAACCCAGCAGAGAAAATGTCTATTTTAAGTTCTGAATACTTTCCATGCTTAATCTATTCCTGTTACCATTAGATCCCAGGAGAAGACCTCAACTAAAAGAAGCCGAGTTTTGGACAATGGTGAGGAGATTAGTATTCATTTATTGTTTGTTTGTTAGTTTGAAAATGGCCGTGTATGCACCCAGCATATGTTAAACATGTTCACTCCTGATTTCACAATAAGTTTAAAAACCACAGTCTGATTGGGCTCACGCACATTGCTGTCTTACAGAAGATGACTCCTCTGATGCAATGGATACAGAGACCAATGGCGCTGCAGAATCAGACGGGGAGGATGTCTCTGTTCCTGTCAAGCGCAGACGCAAGATGGTCTTAATCGATGACGAGGAAGATGAGGATTAGTGAATTCCTTTAATGGACTATTAAAACTGCAGACAGGGGAGACATAAAAAGTGCATGCAGCCCTCTGGAGGAAACTGTTAATGGAAAACCACATTGGCCCCCATGGATAAATAGATCCTATTAAGCAATTTTCTTTTGACATCCGTTTCGAGAGCAGTAGATTGATGTTTTCATGTTTTTGTTACAAGTTCTTCTCCAAGCATTTCCAGAATGGTCATTATGTACATATTGCTGTTTGATCACGTTTACAACTCACATCTTCTATTATAACTCAATAATTTCATTGTTCTGAAAGCTGTTGGTTAATCATACCACTGTTTTGGTAAAATGATATCCATACAATAATTTTTACCAGCTGATCATTTCTCAGTTGACTTTTCTTTTTTCTTTACAGAAAACAGCTTCTGGTTGGTATTGATTAAAAAAAGAGGCACTGTTGTGGGCTTGTGGTGGCTTTTGTTGCACTACATCATTTGAAACACTAGGGGGCACTATTGAACTATTACCTTTGGAGATAAGTCAAACTGTAACTTCAATATGTGGATTTACCTTTGAACTCTTGTCTATATAAAAAGTCACACAAATAGCACTTTTTGAACACAGCTTTAATAGATATTCCATTTCTATTGTCAGTTAGACTCTATCAGTATCAGACTCCTTGAAAACTGCAACAAAAATACACCTTAGTAGGATTTCTGTACAGCACTGCAGAAATTAACCAAACATCTTTCTTCTGATTGAGCATTGTTCCACACAGGGATCCTATTTATGCCTGCCTCCACTGCCTATAGTCGACCATGCTGTGTCGGGGGTGGTCTCTTGTCCTTACATCTGGACCATGTTAGTTACTTCCTGTCACAGCATCTGCTCAGCCCCCTTCTTGCAGAGAGAGCAGCGGACACGACAGTCCACAGATAATGCTGTGGGTTAAGCATGTGAGCACAGTGTTGGGTTAGTGTAGTGAATAAATCTGGAAGGTTAAAGGTCTGTCACTTTGTCTATAGAGAGAAAAGCCTCATGTCTCCATGCATCAGTTTACTGCAGGCGTTGACAGTGTCTTAAATATACAGTGATGACTCATTGTTTTGCAACCAGAACTTGAAAGCAAACACTTGGAGGCTGTATTGCATTGTTTGGAACAAATGCCTTACACCATCATTTAAAAATTACAAACTTTCAGAAAATAAAAACCGCATGTTCGTTAGTAAAAATTAAGATCTGCCATTACATTTGAAAAATCCAGAGAAAAACTACTTTGCATGTTGCATTTTTTATCAGTTGAAATGACTTTCAAACCTCACAGAAAATCAGCCATGAACAGAACTAATTCCACTGGTTATCCACATTAATAGTTTAATCCAGGTTTCTCTGGCTCTAGGTTACCTTAGGTCACAGTCTAATGCTTAGGAACATTCTTAGTAAAATAGACTAATGTGTTCAGTTCAGGGGTAAAAAACAACAAAAAAATTTTTTAATGCTTTGTACTGTAGCTCACCTTTTGGTTCACAAAAAAATGTATCTGAAGCCCAAGACAGCCTTTACTCCTTCCTTCATTTGCTTTTGTGTATTTGTGGACTACTAAGACAAGTGTTTTAAACCAAGTCTTTTTATTTCCTATTTTGAAGCAATCTAGTGTTGGCTCCATAATGATATTGTAATAATACTTTTTTGGGTTTATTCTTGTATGCCTTTATGTGATAGGACAGTGGATAGAGTAGAACGCCTGGGAGAGAGAGTGGGGAATGAGATGCATGAAAGAAGCCACAGGTCAGTCTGCCTGCTTGGACGACTATAGCCTCTGTACAATGGACACAACCTATCCGCTAGGCCATCTGCGTCCAAACTGTAATGACATTTGAAGTAATCTGGTTCTAGATTTTCCTTAAGGATTTTTAAAGTTTAGTTTCAGACCTTTGTGAGATGTGTTTATAGAATAACGTAATACCATTTAAATAAACCACGTTTAGTCTTAAATCTAAATTAACTTCTTAGTCTAATCAAACCTGACTGAACAGATCATAAAATGATCTCCAAATGTAAATGCAGACTGTGAAACCCTGTAGGTACTTATTAAGGTAGTTGTTAAACTATGGGTGTTGTGGCTTTAAATCAAAAAGGCCCTGTCCCTGGTACACACTTTATAAACATAGAAACAAGACCTTCCCTCCCTGTTGTGAGAACGAGGTGCTTCAACAGTTTTAGCACTCACAGCTGTAGCTCTGTCCCTCAGCACAAGGCACAGGGTTCTGTGTTACCCTGTGTTATCTGCTGTAAGACTCTTGACCAGGCATTTTTTTCAAAATTCCCACATCAGAGATTAACTGGATGAATAGAAAAGGATAAAGAGAATTTAAAAAAAAACTGAAATACAGGAAATAATCTGCAGAAATGTAAAAAAAAAAAATCCAATGGATTGAAAAAAAAAAATGTACAGGACGCCCAATAAAAGGAATGAATACTGAATGTAAATGTCTTGTATTCATTGTACAGTGATAAACAGAGGGTGCCCCCATACCCCCCCCCCCCCCCCCCCCCCCAGCCCCCCTCCCCCCCCCGGTCCTTTCCAACGGTCTAACTGCCGACTCTCCTGGATGGAGATAAAGAGAGGATTGCCTCAGAGGGAGAGAGGGAAACACTTTTCCTCCTTTTGTATTTTAAAGTACCATTTACTTCAGAGCAGAGAAAGAGAGAGGGGAGGTGTGTTAAGATTTTCCGAGGGAGGTGGAGTTTTTCGGAGTGGAGTCACAGACGAGAAACTTGCAGGGTAAAACAAAGTAAAGTGGGGACACGGAGAATGGAAACTATCTCCTCACATCTGTAGTCCGTCAGCTTGCTAGCTTAGACATGGTTAGGAGCAGAACTATGACCTTTTTTTGTTTTGTATTCGTAGTTTAGTTTAGCCTTTACGTTTCAAAGGGGAGAAGTTGGGAGAAACCGGTTTTCCCTGGTACCCTAGCGCCGCTTTTGTGCCTGTGAATGGTGGTGGGGTGTTTTTCCTGTTTGACAGAGCCGATTGTCAAGTTAACATACAGCTGCCGAAAACACAGGCTAATCGGTAAGTTTTTAAAATAACTTTATGGGCTATATAGGCCTACAAGTTTACATCACTTGACTACTTTTCCCAGTGCAGTTGTGTGACTGTTATTCTCTGCCAGTGACCATTGGAGTTCCTTCACGTTTATCATGTTTACAGTAGTTGAATACATGATTGCCGACTTTGACTGATTATATCTGTGCGATTAATCCTCAGATCCTGACTGATCAGTGCCTGTATTAAGAGCTGAAATGTTTGTAGTAACACGTAGCAACCAAGTCTACTTCCATGGCTTCATCCCATTTAAATCATTTGACACTGGAGAAAAACACTTTAAGTCCTCCTTCAGCCTTTTAGGACAAAGACAAAATGATTCAGTATAATAGTGTCTTTATTTGTGTGCACTGAACCAAACATTTCTCTGATTCTGGTGTATGTCTCCAGGCTTTTTGCTTAGGTCTGCAGAAGTTGTGCTACTGGGATGTGGTATTACCACAGTCCTTCACAAAAACAACAAATAATCTATGCAATGTCTTTAATTTAAATCCTGTTTCATGTGATGTTAACTACATGGCTGTCAAATGTGACCGCTTTGTTGAACAGAAGTCCATTTTCTGAATTCTTCATTACCATCTATAGTAGGTTAGTATAGTAGAAGTTAATTTAAATATTTTTTTAAAGCATTTTTTCCATGTCCATCTGGTAGCCATGCAGCGTGGAAACAGCCCTGCATGAACCAAGTTGGGGATACGTCTCGGTTCTCTGGGCAGTGTGATGACAGCCTACAGGTCCTGACTTAGAAGGGTTCACTCTGTAGTTACATCCCCTCAACCCCCCCCCCCCCCCCCCCCCCCCCCCCCCATCTACTTGACCTATACTCTGTCAGACTGCACCAGATGGTTTTGCCCCTTTGAAAAGGCAGAGAGGAAGCCCCCCCTGCTTTGGGGGGGGGGGGGGGGGGGGGAAGAGAGCAGGAAGGCATGAAGAGCAGAGGGTGATGAAAGTTAGACTGCACATGTTGTTTTGCTGGTACCTTTTAATTAGCGTGAACACAAGGGTCTAATATTTGTCTCTCTGTGTTATAATACTAACACTAGGCTTACTTGTCTTCAAAGATAAAAGACTTTTGAATTGAACAGTTTGACAAACTTACTAGCCGTAGGCAAGAGGTTATTCAAGTAAACTATTGGCTGGCTATCAGTTACTTACCCTTGTTTTAAAAAAAAATTCTAAAGGGGAAGTCTTACTTAATAGTTTACTTTAATAAACAAATGTATTGCGCTAAAGCTGTCTTAAACACAAAGACATTTGACGATTTATACGTTTTACTTTCAGCTGTACAGTATAGTACATTATTATCAGTATTCACTTGGAACCAATGAGAATCAGGTTACTAAGCTTCTCCTCTGTTGTCAATTGTTCTCGTTGGGCTGTATACAGTTATGGACAATTGAAGTTCCCACAAATGCAGTTTCACGGTGACCCTGGCGTGTTCTGGTCATTAAGATGAGTTTACCACAGAAGACTTCCTAATTGTTGAGTAAGTAGTCCAACCATGTCAGGCCACATGCTCAGGCCTGCTGCATCTGTCCATATGCACAGCACATGGCACAAATCTCTACACTGACGAGTGTCTCTTGGTTCTTCGTTATGAATAAGCGCTGTGTTAAGGAGGATATCTGCTGTTGTAATCTGTGCAAGACTCAGAGCTGAGGTTATTTTTTTTATTTAAGGAGACTACTGTGCTCGATACCAGTGGTGACTTTATACTTTTCTAGGAAAAACTTGCATTGGGTGAATATAATCACTAAAAGTATTTTCTGGACACGTGGATTATGAGGACTAAGTTCTAATATCTTTTTTCTTCATGAATGCGGCGAAGTGGAGCAGTCTTACAAGGCACCTTAAAGAACCTTTGAAAGTAAGGGAGAAAATCCTAAAAAGACCAATCAAATGGGGCCTGATGTGATGCCTTACATTTTGAGGTTGTTGTTGTTGTTTAAGGGTAATTAATTGCATACTTTTTTCAAAATGAACCAGACATTGGTACAATTGCTTTCCTCGTCCAATGCAAAAAGGAAAACTAACATGGTATAGTGCCAACCGTAGTTTATGCAAGAGAAGCCCCATTGTCATATGGAAAACACATAAAAACTGATACCAGTCATTTTCAAACATCCACCCAAATGCTACTTATAGAACTTAAACACTGGTTATAGTTGAGACATGAGAGCAGCTTTGAGTTGGCTTAGCAAAGGAAGCCCAAGCATGATATTTTAGGATTGTGAGATCGCTCTAGGAGGTACATTTATTGTCGACTGGAATTTGACAAAGAGGGTTAAATGGCTGCTTTAAATGACAGAGCAGCAGACATACAGTATATAGGCACTGCACGGAGGTCTGAACCACCATCGTGCTTTAACTCCCCCTTTGCTGCTAAAGCAGTTCTATCTGAGAATTATCCCAATTCCATCACAGGCCTATTTGATTATACCCTGGTAGTCTGCCTCAGCAATTCCTTTACTTGTTCAATCATTTGACGGGAGCTTAAAAAAGTTGTAATATATGGTACTACACCATGTTGAACATTTGATACAGAGGTCAGCACCGCCCTGTGACTGTTTGAGCATGAGTATCTTCTCAAGGACACTTCAGCCTGATGGGCGCTTACTTTTGAGTTCGCTGCACCATAGTGTTCATCAGCAGCATTATTATCTCATCCACTGCTACACTATCATGTTCTCACTGACATATGCACATAGAGACTCCACCACTGAACCTACAAAAAGCTGCTCTCTACCACAAACCCCTAATAGAGCGTTGTGGGAGTGCCCCTCCTTGCTTGCTGCACACACTGTAAACTCCTTCCTTTGCTGCTGGATCACAGCTTTAACTTACTGCAGCATGGATTGAAGTCCTTAGCATGGATTTTAATCATGTTAATGACCATGTGTGTACGGATGTACATTATGCACCATCAACATGTGACACTCTTCAAAGTGGTTCACATAGTTTTTCTGATCTTTTCATGCCATAGTATAAGTAGCTTTCTGCAGGCTTTAGTTAAAAGGCCTCTATTGTTTACACTTAAGTCAGGCAGTAATGAGCTTGAGGGATTATGAGGACCAAAGTATAGGATGCTACTAATTAAATATCATAAAGTGAATAGGGTCTGTGATGATGGCAATTGGTTGGCTTTTTAAAAGTATTAACTAAGTCATTGCATTGCTTTAGATTATCTTTAATTGGTGCTTGGAAAGTATTTAGTTTAGGTTTTTGTGGCTCTGAATTTTAACTGAAATATTCACTTGAACAGCTGCCAATTACAAAAAAGCTATTAAGTTCAGAAAAGTATTGCAAAAATAATGTGACATTTATAAACTCAGGTGGTGACCTTATCTTAAGGACAATCCAGATTGTGCTCTGTGAAAAATAAAGTTGGTTTGATGAATCAAGTCTGCTACTATAGGCAAAAGATGTGCAGAAAAATATTTGGTTTAAGTACGATCCATTGCATACTCAAAACATTATTGATTTGGATTTTATCGAGGGTTGGTTGTGTTTAGAACAATACTTCATCTGACAGAGCTGGTTTTGGGTAAACGGGTGTTAGAAAGAAGAAGACAGCTTAAAAGAGAGTCAACCTGAATAAGAATAACAAAATGATAGTTAGTGACATCTCAATCTGCTCAGGAGAAAAAGAAGCCCTGTTGATGTTTCTGATCACATGCGACCCTGAAATGGCAATTTAGTGATGTAATACCTAAACGCTGTGTTGAAAGCTGTTTATACGAGTCATGAATGCAAGCCACGTGCTAGAAAGTTGCCAGGCACACATGGCCATGTGAGTATTGTGCATGCAAATGAATCCCATGTGTCACTTTGAATATCCTCTGTCTTTTTGTGTATGAGATTAGTTTTTAAAATGCAAGAAGGGCTGAGTAAAGAAAGATACATCTGGATAAAAAGGTCTGAAAAGAGTTCAGATCTGGCAGCTTCTGCCTAACTACAGTAACAGCGTGTGTACCTCATAGTAAAGATGTGATGCACTGACAGGGTTTGACTTGTCGGTGTAAAATGAATTAGTCGAATCAGTGACTCATCGTGTTTTGAGTTTTATCAGACCAAGATCGAATGGATAAGATTCAAAACAGCAATATAGCATCAGTAAAAAAATACATTGTAAACATTTTTAATCACACAGAGGCACTTTGTGACACAGTGTGCTGTGTTATATGTGGAATAAGTTGCAATTCAGACGCAATACAAGATGATTTCCATCACATTTCAAGGCTTCTATTCCGTCTGTATCCTTGGCTGTCCAGATTTCTCAGTGGGTGTTATTGACCCTGCTGATTTTTATTGAGCAGCACAGAGTTCTAGCTAGCTGCTTTATGTTTTCCAGACCCAGATTGTCAGTTGATAAATGAGTAGGGATGCACTGATCAACATCACAGTATTAGTCGATATCTGCCCTGTTGACAGACATCGACCCATTTGCAAATAATGTGGCCTGCATTGATGTCGGTAACCGATGTTTATCAGTTGTGTCGTATACATTTTAAGCTGGCAAGCTAGTATGCCTAACATCTGATTCAGAGAAGACGTTTTTTAAAAACTGATTTGCTCTCCTGGTCAAATGTGATAGAAAATGTTGTCAGTGTGGAAATCTTATGCATCTCTGGGAAAGATTAGTGACATGCGGTTTGTAAGACATGTTAAAGAGACATTTCAAGAGGAGGGACTAGTAGAAACTATTCATACCGTAAAATCATCGTTATCAGAACTAGCAATCGGATAAATCGTTAATCTCATTATTTGTGTCTGCCCTGATTATCGAAATTGTATTTCTCTACAAAGAAGTGTTGTAGTTGTTGAGCTGAAGTGTTCATGATCTTTGTGTCTGTGTCTGCAAACACAAGGGCCAGTTCCTGCTGAAACCTGATGTTCCACTTCCTCATCTGGTCATAAGCTTCCCCTTCCTGTTACGGAGGGGCAGGATACTCAATAGCAGCCTATATGATGTCTTGCTCAATATAATCCTGAGAACCTGAAAGCAGATGTTGTTGTAATAATAAGCATGCATTTATCCATGTAGATTCTGTTTTATCCTTAGTTCAATATGGGCACTCTTTATGTAACTCCTTGTCTTGTCTGAGCTTGATCAGTCTTTCAGATGATCTGGGTGTTTGGCTGAAGGTAGATGATATGATTTTTGACTGCAAAGCGCAGGGCACAGTGCATCCCTCATTCTTGAAAGAGTCTTCCAATTGAAGTCGTCAGACCACCAAGTCATTTTAACACTGCAGGTTTTCAGGCTCTCAGCTGTCCCTGGTCGTCAAGTCGGACGAGAACGTAGAGTTCCTGGCTGTGATCACACACGGCCACCCCTTCTTCAAACACACCCAAATTAGCTATTTGGGGAACTCATAGTCGGCCCGGCCTGTTTCTCAGCAGCTGAGAACTCAAATCTGCATCATTCAACCCCCCTGTGTTTATTCAGTGGGAGTAAACTCTTTGGTAAGTTTTTCTTCCAAGGGCAACATGATATTCCAAAAGGTCATTTGCAGCTGATCCTTATTGTTTGTTAATACACATTCTGTTAATACACATTCTCAAACTGTAACTCTTCAGTAATTTAAGTGATACTTCTGGAAGCCATTATGTGTGCTTTCTTCTCAAGTACAAATTAAGGGTGTTTGACACTCTTGCCATAAATAATCGTTACTAAACTTCAGCCTCTGTGCATAAAGCGGCTGGCCAGTCCTAGACTTTGGTCCAGTCTAAAATACTTTAATAGATCTCATTTCTGTTTGACATAGTGCTTTGAGAACCTATAAGCTAATTGTAGCACACAAAAAGGCCCAAGTTGGTAAGATATTACTTGCATTAGCATACAGGGCTGCTAGCATGGCTGCATTCCTTTAGTGTTGTCGATTTAGTTGCCAGGCAAACTTAGCTGGTAGAATTTCAGCTAGGAGGGTAACTTTTGGGGATCTTTTGGGGCCTCCCGAAGTCCAGTCACTAAGATAAACTGCCCTGGGTCCAGTTTGGACCCCTCCCTCCATCACTCACCAGAGCCCTGAAGGCAAATACTTGGCACCCATCTAAAAGCAAACACTCTGGGATCTACCAGTTTCCTTGGTGCTCTCAGCCTTCTCTCTGTGGTCTCCTGTTCTGTTAGCATCGTTTCCTCTGAGTGCCACTAGAGGTCACAGCAAGGGCCTCAGAGTCTTTGTCTTGCCTCATAATGGCTCTATTCTCCCACAGCAGCGAGGACTTCCAAGCCTGCTGGACATAGGACACCATTGAGACCCTTTAAGGGGAAACATGAGGCAGATTTACAAAGATATGGGAGTGTAAATGGGCGTGTGTTTAGAGTTAAATCAGTTAAAATGGTGGTTGAATATGAAGTAGTTCATACTCACAGTAATAGCCCTACTGGCAAACCAAATAAAAATGTTTTACCAGTTGGATTTAAAATAGCCGTTAACATGGAAAGGCAGGACTTCTATTCTGACTAGCATATATGATGTATTACATTGACTATTGTATCTACTAGTTTTGTACAGAGCTGTATATGCACATCCATTTTTTTCTGGCCCTTTCGAAGATTAAAGCAACAATATGTAATTTTTCCGTCCTAAAATAGTAAAATAGTTATATCAAGGTTGATCTAATGTTAAAACTAACTTTCAACAGGGAGAATGGCGTCTCTACCATTTCCACTTAGCACCTGGTTTACAGCACTTGGGCAGTGTACCGCAGTTCTCTCTTGAGATGTGCATACAGCTTTACGACACTAGTTAACTCACCAGCTTTCTTTGGCAGCTTGTTAGACCGTCTGTACTCTTTGACACAATGGCTGATGGAAAAGGATGGTAACAGATGAAGAAGAGAAAAAGAGAGAGTGACTGAGAAAGAAGTCAGACTAGAGTAAATATTGGACCTTGCCAGTTGACATGGTACTTTGGATTCTCACAACATCTTTGCCGTTGTCGAGATTTGTCTCATATGTCCCATATCCACAATGCTCCCAGTGCAGATTCACTTTAAAACACAATAACTTACTGCATTTGCATTGTAAGGAAACAGGACGCATGTTTG
This sequence comes from Labrus mixtus, assembly GCF_963584025.1. Taxonomy (NCBI): domain Eukaryota; kingdom Metazoa; phylum Chordata; class Actinopteri; order Labriformes; family Labridae; genus Labrus; species Labrus mixtus. The sequence goes on along the minus strand of NC_083618.1, from coordinate 10,055,315 downwards.
ATACTCTATAATAAAACTTTTATCCAAGATTTTAGAGGAAGATTTCCTGATAAAGGAAAGCTTAGCTTCAGCACCCTCTGCTCCTCAACAAATACACAATCCCAACGAAGGGGGGACCAACTAGCACTAAGTTCATTTTACGACAAAACTTCAATTTGAGCCAGAGTGCATCAATGTTGCTTAAACTTAAGAAGAACTATGTGAGCTTAAAGTAGGCCGCCCTTTAATTCAAATGGCATCGATTTGCAAAGACAGAGTCAAGTTTGTGTAAAAAAAACAACAACTGGGGCACTGGTGGCGCAGTGGTTTGTGTGCGCTCCCCATGTATGGAGGCTATCGTCTTCCATGCGGGCAGCCCGGGTTCGAATCCAACCTGTGGCTCCTTTCCCGCATGTCATTCCCCACTCTCTCTCTCCCTGATTTCTGACTCTATCCTATCTCTCAATTAAAGGCACAAAACAAAATCTTGAAAAAACAACAACTGTATGACATAAGAAGAGCAGTAGATGGTCTCTGAGCAAGGAGAAAGGGTTTCATATCCAAGCTGACCAGCTGAGACCAGCTCAGGCAGAATTCTTCAAGGCAAACCATTGGCTCAATCAATGACAGTTTAACTAGTACACTTCAATTTAGGAGTAAACTCTATCTAGCAAAGTCTGTTCGTTCTTTTTCGGAACAGTTCAACATTGTAACCTCTAACCAACATGGAGGGGCAGACAAAGTTAAAAGATCAAAGAGCAAGACAATCTCTAGACCAAAACAATGAGGTTCCTGTGTGTGTCTGTGTCAGTCCATTTTCTAACCCCTGTTTCTGTGTCACAAGCAGCCTGGAGTCCTGGATTATTGGGCAAGAGTAGCCAGTCTAAGAACATTAAAAACAAATGCATTCACCCCTTCTTCACAATCTGTTGAAGGTGGCTATGTGGTGCTATTATTCCTCCCCCCGGTGTCACAAACTGGGTAAGCGGCGTGTGAGCGTTGTTTGTTTAAGCGTAGAAAGCAAATCACTCGTAATGGTGGGGCTTCTTGTCGGCCTGTTGCTGGATCTCTTTATAAAACAGATCTAAAACACTTCTATTTGCATCCCTAAGAAATTGTTGCCTGTGTCTGAAGTCATAACCCTTACAGATAGTGAGATACAGACAACAATACACAAAAAACCCTCTGTCAGCCAGTCTAAATGAGATTCTGGTTACCTCAAGGCTACAGAGGAAACCAATGAGCCATCACTCAGCCCAGACCCACTGTGTAGATATAATATCCCACGGTAGTGTTTGTTTTTAAGTTTAGAAATTGGTTGGTGCTCATATGAAATACCCATTTGGTTAGAAAGGTTTAGTTATTAAATCAAGTCTCCTTTTTAAAAAATGATTAATAAGTTAGTTTACCTCACATTAAGTGTACAACAGCTGTACAGTTACTGTTGTACTGCTGTAAAACAGCAGTGGGTCCTGAAGTCTGTTTTCTAAATCACTGACAGACATCTTGCTTATAATAGTTGTAAATACGTAGTATCTTTATTTTGATTTATTAATTCTAATTTGATTAATACTCATATGCATGTTCTTCCTGTTGTCTTTTACTGCTGCAGCACTTGAATTTCCCCACTGGGGATCAATAAAGGATTATCTTATCTTATTAAGTTTAGGTACTTTTTCATACCCTTACTTTAGCTGTATTAGGATGGTTGTTTTATAGGCAACCATTTTACATTTGCTTCAGTGTTAAAACATAATAATGGACAGTTATCCAAATTTGTATACATGTATTATAGGCTATTTGAACCAGATACCTTCAACCATATAAAGTCACATTGTACATTTTATCTAAATTTCAGTATTAAATGCTTCTCATAAAAATTCTAATGCTTAAAATAATGTACACTACAGCAACACAGAGCCTTCAAACTTCAACTGGAACCATACACTTATTGGAGACTTTCCTAAAGGCTGTCTTAAAAAAAATAAGAAATAGCAGTTTTTACTGATGTAAAACAGAAATAGAGACAGACAGATATGAAGGTACTGGAGAACTGCTAGTGACTAAAGAAGAAAAGAAAATGTTCCAACAAGTTCTCATTTTTTCCATGTAAAGTCATTCATAGGCAGGAGACACAAAATGACAGAGCCCTGAGTCTGAGAGAAATGCCAAACATATGAGGCTCCTTCCAGTGTAAGAGAGAAATTAGACTGAAGGAAAGTTCCAGGTGAAGGAGGAGATAGACGGAGTGGAAAGAGAAAGATCTGGGGAAAAAAAGCACAGAGTAAAGGCAGGGCCGACTGTTCCCAACTGTTTGTTCAAGTAGAAAACGTGAGTTTGCTGTAATCGGATCTCAGCTGTGGTGAGATCATGCAGGAGGCCTGCCAGCAGCCTCAGAGAGAGAGCAGTCCACCCATGATCCTTTATCCTGCTACAGCACTCTGAGGATCTCCACAGGCCTGCTGGCTTAAATATCATGTCGAGTACTAGTCTGGGAAGTAGGTGGAGGTGAAATGTAAGTTCAGTGATGCAAATGGGTAGATATATACCTGCTATGCACTGACAGTCTTTTCTCATCTGATCTTTGTCTTCACATAAATCAAGGGATTATGTGTTTCTTTATGAATTGGGCATATTGTTCCTCTGTCTAGGCTAGATACAACATTTGAAAAGCTTTAAATGTACGCACAGAGCTTTAAAAGGTAAATCAAGTTTTCAAAGTTATAGGGAGAAAGTGACCATGTCTGCTTGTACTCTTAACAAAGTGATCAATTGAGTAGATTCTAATATGTTGTGAAAATGTTCTCAATTAAAAACAGCTCATTTAACATGAAGCACAGTAACAAACTTACAGGAACTTAAGTTTTCCTGTTTAATACTTGAAGGAACATTACAAGTAGTTATGTTAACTGGGTAAAAATGATCAAGGAAAGTTAATTACATCTGTTAGACCACAAACCACTCAGTCAGTATTCATGAGTTATCCTGGCTCATGGACTGTAATGAGTAAATGAGCTGCGTGCCAGGGCACACAGGATTGCGCTTAGCTGTATTGCACGCTGTGTTGAATCTGCGACAGCTGCACACACAACGCAGACATGAAGTCACAGTTGACCTTAAGATTTCTCACTTAACAATTAACAATGGAGTTCGTGGATTTCTCTATTCACAGATATGGGATTTTTAAAAGCCTCGCTCATCTTTTGCATTACAATGTTTTTTTCTTTTGCAGCTGCCAAATCTTTTCAAATGGACTTAAGATAGAGCCACAAGAAGTTCCTAAACTTGTCCTGAACTTCAGCCTCCCACATTCATCGAGAATGGCAGATCCCACCGGGCTGAGCTCTGAAGGGGCCGGGGAAGGTTTGTCTGAAGTTGACGTGTGCAGTTTGGAGATAGAAAGGAAGTATGATGTCATCCCCGCTGTCATCTGCTCCATGTGTTGCCTGTTTGGCATCATCTACTGCTTCTTTGGTGAGGCCCAGACTTTGACAATGAGAAAACTGAAACATAAAGCTTTGCATAACATCAGACCACTGATTTCTAATTATTATCATCTGTTTTTCCTTCTTTCAGGTTACCGCTGTTTCAAGGCTGTCATGTTCCTGTCGGGTCTGATGTTCGGCTCAGTCATCATCTTCTTGCTCTGTCACAAGGAGCATGTGCTGGACACTCAGCTGAGTGTAGAGGCCAGCGCAGGTATTGGACTAGGTATAGGCCTGCTGTGCGGCCTGGTCACCATGCTGGTAAGAAGCGTCGGCCTCTTCATGACCGGCTTGCTGCTGGGCCTCCTCTTGGCTCTGTCCGCCCTGCTGGTCACTCACCAGTTCTACACTCCTACCACAGTCTGGGTCCCACTGGGTACTCTCTTGGGAACAGGCATGTTGTTTGCTGTGCTGACGCTGCAGTGGCAGAAGCTCTTCACCATGCTGTCCACTGCTGTGTTCGGGGCAGCCATCATGACAGTGTGCGCTGATTATTTTGTGGAGATGCTGGCTTTGGGTACACATGTGTATGACTGCCTGAGACTCACACCCGGACCCCCTCTCTGCTGGTACAGCTGGGTCATTCTGGGCATCTGGCCCGCCCTCAGCCTTATAGGAGTTCTGGTCCAATGGAAACTTACAGATGACAGCTTCTCGCACACTGAGGGTGAGGAGGAAATATCATGACACTTTGTCTGTTAACTCTGTAGGGTTACAAATCAGAATAAGTCAAAAGGTAATTCTTAGTTCAAAAGCAGTTAACCCCTCTAATAGAAAAGTTCACTGTAAGGTTAATGTGTAAAAACAACTGCTATGTTAGCACACGATTGATCACTAAAATGTACATAGTAGGAACAGATTTCTTTCTGCAAAAACATTAAATGCTTTAAATGTTTTCTAAAGTTTTAAGTTCCTTATAAATCTGCTAGCAAATAATATTTGGAATAAATATCATATTCCTTTTTTTCAACTCTGTAATCCTTACAGAAATCCTGGATTGTGTTTTATTATTGAGTCATCTTAAAAGTTGCCCTTAAATCCCCCCTTCTCATAGTTGTGATCAGTCGGAGACAGAAGAGAGTCCAGCTGATGCGGATACGAGAGAAGGACGCCAAGAAGCGACAGCAGGCAGGTGGGCAGGAAGGCATGTACCGCCGTAAACCCACCCCAGTGAAACGTTACGCTGGGGATCTACTGGCACCGGTCAGTGTCTCCCAACATGGCGTGTGCTATAAAACTGATGCCATTTAAAAAAAACAAAAAAAACATGTCATCACTTTTTGTGTACCTCACTCATCTCTCCTTCTGTTTTTTGTTCTCAGAGCTACCTGCAAAGTCTGCGGGACAGACAGATGGGCACCGGCACTTCCCTTAGCAGCCTGGGAACTGCCAACCACACCATGATCGACCTGGACTTTGAGACCGGGTCCACAGCACCCCTCACTGCTACAACCCCGGTCATCAGGATCTGAGTTTAACAAGGACTAGAAGGGACTGTTTGGTGCTTCTCTGGTTCTCCGGCTGTGTCTTCCTGAAGTAGAGTAGAACAAATAAACTGTGACCCTCAGTGAAGGGTTTTAATCTGCCTTCGAAATGAGCTAAAGCAAGGACGTGTGTATGCCTGTGTTCAGTGGAAGAGAATACTGTCTATTTAGAAGTAAGACTTGTGAAGCCCCTTTTTGGTGTAAGCCATAACCACTACAACCCCCCCCCCCTGTTTCTCAGAGAAATACTTAAAAAAAGTTGATATACATTGTAGGGTCCTTGATTTCCTCTCATTATGTATGAAATACATAAAAAGCAAGTACGAGCCTCAAGAGTGAGTGTGTTACTGTTTTGGTTGTGAATGTGACAAAGCAATTTGTTTGAAATGTACTGTACTTAAAAAGTTAGTCATTGCCATGAAGTGTTGTGTTATGACGACACGAGAACGGTTCAAATGTGTGGTTGTAGAATTTTGTGAAAGTTGTGTTAAAATTACTTTAATTTTTTGATTAATTATTTTTTTTTTTAGATGGGAGTGTAGTGTGAGAGTAAAATATGACATGTAGATGGAAACATGGAAGAATGAAAGTGAGGCAAAAATTACATGATACAGTCATTATACAGTTGTTGTTTAAAAGCTCTTAGCCAGAGCTTTTAGCGGGATCTTTTCCAGCAGCACTCTTAATTCTGTGACCTTTTTTTGTGTTTTTGTTTTGTCAGAACATGGTGAAGACTTGTGTATGCTTGTGGAGTAAACTTTTATTATTTAATTTATACAATGAACAAAGTACAGAACATGGTAATGTTGAAAAAAAGGACAAAAAAAGCACGCCTGTTGTTAATTTGTAGATTTTTAAATAATTACCCCCTTTATGTTGTTTTTATTTGCAGGGACAATGTGCTTTGTTACCTGAATTTGTACATACCTGTTGATAGAAATTTCAAATAGGAATAAATAAAAGTGTTTGATAAAAAAAAAAAACAGTTTCTAGTCCTTGGTCGAGTTGAATAAATTACACCATTGTTTCTGTGAGCTCTTAGCAACACTGGCTGAATTACTCATCAGATTTCCGAGGACATAGGAAGGATTTCCTACTCAGCGAGTGGTTTAGGTTGCCATGGTGCTTCCAAGGTTTTTTGTGTTGCAGGCGACTCAGTACAGGACAGCCTGGCCTTGATCATAGTGAGCATTTTGCTTTTAAACCTCTTTTCTAGTGCGAGGAAATGAAATGAAGAAGTCGATTTTACAGTTGATATAATGTGTCGTTTAATTGCAGAAATTATTCACTCAGGACACATTTTTGCTACATGATTTCTCACAGACCTGTGTGATTATTGAGATAATGGATGTGTTTGATAAAATGTAAAAGTGTTACATAATAAAGGCTGAGTAGAAAGTGCACACTCCGACCGTCATATTACATCTGCCAGAAGGTATTAAGACACATAATCAAACACACATGCTTGAGAGAAAAACAGAAGGCGTTCCTCGATTTCTCCCTGAGATCATACAAAAGCTTACATAAGACACCCAGTCACAAAAACACAAACAATAAAGCTCAAGAACTAAAAAAAAAAACTTCCTGCTCTGGAGGGCAGGGAGTCATGGATCCAGTGAAATAAAATCAGTTCTACAATGAATCACTGCTGTTGAGGTTGCACAGTTGTCAATGCCCCTGGAATGGAACCAGCGACCCCTGCTGGCTGATCATCTCTTGGCACCTGTTGCCTCCTGGTGGTGGACCCCTAGCATTGCATCCAGCGCGCCTTCTTGCTCAGTGGGTATCCTCTGTCGGCCCTAAGCATGTCATTCATGCGCCAATACTCGTCTCCCTTAAAGAAGAACACCTTTCCGTTTGTCCAGGTGAAGGCTGCATCTGGACTGGAGGGCACCCCCGAGAAGAGCATGGACAGCGGTTTTGGATAGTGGGATAAGTCATTGTACTTCAGCTCGTCCCATTGCCAGTGATCTGAACCCTGCACAGCATGCAGCAACGAGAGAGAGATGAGAAGACAAGGTTTATTTAGAACATTGGTAAAAACATAGATAAAGACTTTCTAAATATTTAGATTAGGAAGTTCCATTCAATTTATCTCTCGTTATTTTAAGACTTTTTCCAGAAAATGTGGAAGATAACAACAAGAAGTTAATAAAAATGAGCTGCAAGGTTACCATTAGAAAATAAATCTGTTTGGCAACTAAGTAGTATACTTTACTTATATGAAAAATGACAAACAATGAATATTAATTTTTTCAATGTAGTTATTCACATTATTTTATTCCGTTAGTTAGATGTTTATATTCTAATTCTTGATTCTTGTTTTTTTCTTCCTTTTTTGTATTTGGAAAAATTACACTTTTCATTCTAGTAAATATGAACTATGTACTGATAAATATTAACATATGCGGCTGAACTCAAGAAAAGGAAATAAAAAGACAAAACAAACAACAGAAGGTTTACAGAAGGGCAATACATATGAACACAGTAGTGTTCACATTCACAATGTGTTCTGCTGCTCATATTCTCATACCTTAATAAAGACCAGCTTCTTGTTCTTCTCCAGGTACAGGGCAGTATCAATACTGTGAGGGATCCTTTTGACATCTTTAGGGTAGCCCCAGTCAAGACTGAACTTGGTGTATCGCCACACTCTGCTGCCTGTGACCAGATTCAATACAACCATTTTTATCTGGACTCACAGAAGGTGAACACAAGACAGCAGGTTAAATAAGGACAACTACTGTACCTTTGAAAAAGTAGGTCTTGTTGGTTCTTGGAGAGTGTACAGCAGCATTCAGGTTTCCAGGAAGTGTGGTCCAAAGCTGAGTGATCTTGATTGGTGGGTTGTGTCCCAGATCAGAGATGGTCCATACATAATCACCACTAAATGCATAGGTTTTCCTCCATGGACCTGATTTAACAAACAGTGAGCTACTAAAACTGTTTGTGATACATTTGGTCAACATACTTTATATTATCCTAATACGTATAGTCTTTTCGTGATTGAATGGAACATATTGATATTCTGATGCCTATTTCAAAAGATTTCTATAATAACTTGTTAATAACTAGAAAAGTCCTAGCATGCTTTTCATTCTTGTCATTTTCCCGATCAGCCAAATTCGGTGATTATTTTGTGCTTAGGCAACTCGAGGTCTCGAGAACGGTACATTTCTCAGGAAAATGGAGTAAATAAAATGTATTGATGCATGACCACTGCTTCCATAACCTCACACATAAGGAGGTTGACAAGATCATGTGACTTGTCATGATTATTGCGGCCACTGTGGATAAACTGGTATTATGATGTTTTTATTCAGTGTGTTTAAGTCAAATGTAAAGTCAGGTTTGAGCAAAAAATATGGGTCTGCTCCTGGTATTACATGGAGAAAAGTCCCTCGTTTTACTCACCTAACATGATGGCATCCAGATCAGCAGTGCAGGGGTCAGGTATGGTCTCAGTCTCACGGCTGCTCTCTGTAGGAATCAGACTGTCCGTGTGTGTCGGGCCTGCTAAAGGGGTGGTCATGCGGTCGCCTGTTAAACAGAAATTTACAAAGTTTAAGGATACAATGACTTTTACTTGAAATAGTCTGGCTATCACACGATACCCCATGGGTTCAAAGGGTGATGAGGTGGAAAATACTGAATTTAAATTTAAATAAACTTAGTCTTTGTCATGTTAGAATTAAAGGTATTTTCAGATGATGTGGTACAGCAGAACTTTCTCATGACAAAGCATTGAAAAGCAAAAGTAAAAAAATTATAAACCTATTCAACCATGTCAGCATCAGAAACCCATAAACAATAAAAGATAAAGAATACATTAGTTTCTGATAGCACAACTGATGCAGGATTTAAAAGGGTGACAAAGATGACTATATATTAGTTTTGAAAATGCACACACAATCTATCAGTCACAAATATAAAAACCTCAAACATACCTTTGGGATATTTGAAATGCTCTCTCTTTAGATTTATCGATCTACATTAGCACTGTCAGCATTAACTAGTTAAACGCGATTCATTAAGGTCTGAAATTAATGCATTCATTTTTTCTAAATCAAGATTAATCGCATGCTATTTGGATAAGCCCCCGCATTGTCTCCCTGTAGTCACAGTGATGTGAAGAACGACGCTGCTGCATCCTTCAATTTGTCATATCAGTTGAGAAAAACTCTCAGCTCAGTTGACGAGTCAGAAGTAATATCCTCCTCATGACATCAAACATTTCACTTTTTACCATTCCTTTGAGCTGTTTTCATTTAGTTTCTGATCTGTAACCAGTTCCACTTGCTGTGGTTAAGTTAATGTTGTAACCTTTGAACTACCAGAGTCCTGACTGTTAGAAAAAAAATAAAAGCAGGTTTGAATTCAAATAGCAAGTTAAATATTATCAGCTTAAGAAAGCACAGAAATTCTAAGTAAAAGCCGAAATAACGGAATTTCAAACAAGTGATTAAAAATAGATTTAGAAAGAAAATAGAAAGATAAAAACCTTTAATCGTTTGACAGCCCTAATCTACATACCTTTATCAGTTATACCAACACGTAGGCCTATCTGAGAGAAGCTGATAACAGCCCGCTGCCAGGCTCTAATCACACACCCCATTACTACAAAATACAACACAATCAGCACTACACTGAATGGCCAGCTCTGAACTAAGATTGGCCTCCACTCACCGTATATTGCCTGGATGCCTTCGATGTCATCAAAATGCAGCCTAAAGTTCGCCTTGTACCCGTTGTAGACTGGAGACATCAGAGCTCTTCTATACTCAGAGTGAGAGAGGCCGAGGGCGTGTCCGATCTCATGGGTGGCAACAATGCGTAGATTAGAGCCATAATACGTCCCCTCAGTCCAGAACTCGTCGTCATCAAAGTGGACAATACCTGACTCTGGTAGCTCAGCGTGGGCCAGCACATGACCTGTACGAGGAGCAAATAAACAATTAAAGCTGCATTAGTTTGGGTTTCAAAGGTCAAAAAAATAAATCTAAAGAAAAAAAAAGAAGACTAACCAGGGCCATCAAACGGGACACCGCAGCCATCTCTCGTATGGAAGGAGATCTTAATGTCTGCTCGTCCAAAGCTGACCTCTCTAAAGGTCAAAGGAGTCACATCGCTCCAGTACTTGAATGCAGAGCGGATGGCTGTGTCCACGTCCGCCTTCTTCATGTCAGGTGTGTAGTTGTAGATGCGATATGTCAGACTCTTCTTTCTCCAACCAACTGGAAGAGAAGATGTGTTTTTTTTTCTTTCTGAGTCACCATACTAAATCTGTGGATCTCACTTAAGGTTTTCTAAGTTTGTCATTCAGACTACTTCAAGAGTTGTGTACAAAAACTACAAAAAAAGTAAAACCGCTTTAAACACTCCTTACATATAAAGCTCCAGTGTTAGGGGCCTTTCTGTGTAGAAATACATTCCAAAGTTAAGCTCAAGATCATGTGAGAATTCCCTTATCAAAAGCCCAAAGATAACCACTTTAATAAAAATTTCTCCTGTGCATTACTTTCTCAACTACAGCACAGTCTAAAATATTGCAATGAAAAAACGTTCGTTTGGACTTTATGTGACTGATACAGAATGAGGAAATTCCAATTTTTACTTTTTTACTTTAATTTTAAACTTTTCAATACAGAAGAAAATCTCTTACAATTTCAGAGCTTTAGGAGGTGATCTGTAATTGGTTAAGTTTAAAGTGGGGGAAAGAAAACACAAAAAACTGTAGCAATTTTCATGAAATAATAAAATGTTGTTTTAGGAGCGCTCTCCATAGAAAAACTCTCAGCTCAGTTGACGAGTCAGAAGTAATATCCTCCTCATGACATCAAACATTTCACTTTTTACCGTTCCTTTGAGCTGTTTTCATTTAGTTTCTGATCTGTAACCAGTTCCACTTGTTGTGGTTAAGTTAATGTTGTAACCTTTGAACTACCAGAGTCCTGACTGTTAGAAGAAAAAATAAAAGCAGGTTTGAATTCAAATAGCAAGTTTGAATAGCAAGCAGTATTCAGTCGGTCAGTTTGCTAATGGGAAAATCCAAAACCATAACATTTCATTATAGTTTATAGTGGTTGTGTTTTATCAGTAGAGCATAGTCTTTCTTATACTTAAAGTTTAACATTAAAACTCACAATATATTAGAAATATACTGGTCATTAATCTAGACCTTGAGAGATAAAAACACTTGAAATGTTATTCACAAAGCAGGACCGTTTGGTTGACAGTTTCTTCATAGAAAGTTTCATAACTGACATCAAATTGTATAGGAAGTAAAAACACAAACACCTTCACTAAGTTCAGATTCTGTTTCCTTGACTCACCATTCACTCTGTATCTATGATGCTTCTTGTTGAAGTTGTCCTCCATCCCACAGCGAGGCTCTCTCATCACAGTCAGAGTAGCTTCATCTATTTCTCCTGTAGGTGGCAGATCATTCGCTCTCTGGAAAACCCTGCAGACAAAAAAAAACAAAACTTTAACATCTGCAACTGGATTTTTAAAAACAAGGCGGGCTGCTCAAATCCTTCTCCTCTGTATATGTGGGAGTCCAAACAAACCCCATACAAACAAAGCATGTGCTTCAATTTAACTATTTCCCCCATATAATCAAATAAGTCTTCTTAACCTGAGAGCTTCTATGACCTGCTCGAGGTTTTCAGGGTCCTGTGCATCAGCGTAGTCAGTCAGGTAGCCATACTGCTTCAGGTAGGCCTGTGAGTGCATAGGCAGATAACAAAACTCTTTACACTTATTAAGCCTGATTTTTACATGAATTAATTATAGAAACAAAGTATCTTACAAAGCAAACCATCATCTTACCTTTGCTTCATTTAGTTCTGTCCACTGCACTGCTGCACAAAAGGCTCCACTGAGGTTAAGAAGAAGCAGCAGCAGGCACCCTGTGGTCGCCATGTTTAACTATGAATAAAAAGTTTTTTGTCAGAAATATCCCGGGCAGACGCTCAAAGTCTAAGGAGAGCTCAGAGAAGTCCCACAGCAGACTCTGTTTGTTCTCACAGCGCTGCAGCAGCTTTTAACTCGGCCCGGGGCACATGAGTCAGTCCTGTGGCTACGATGATCCACCTCTGAAGAATGAGGATGACACAAACAGCCAGCTGACCACAAGCCAACACGTCTGATGTGTACAGCTGCTCGCAGAGGACCAGCAGGGGTTTGCACAGTGGAAAACTCTACGGGGTTAAGGTACCGCGTAAACTTACTCATCCTGAACAAAACTATCCTGAGAACATTTAAATATTACTCTCTCAAAGTCAAAGCGTTCTTGTTGTTAAACCTGAATGTCCTACACTCCTACAGCATGTATTACATGTCATTATGTGTCCAAACTACCAGTCTCACCTGTTACAAATTACTCAAACACAACTTAATCCATTATTAGGCATATCCATGCTTGCAGGTAAAAAAAAGGAGAGATGAGACATAGGTTTGGAATGTAGTTATGGTATCAACAACAACATCTCATTTTGTGTTAAAAGGAAATGTAATCTAAAAAGTTTTAAGGCAGCAATCTTAAATTCATGTGAAAATATGAACGGCCCACTTAAGAGTCTGTTTATCATTTGTCCATTCTGGGCTGCTGTAGAAACATGGCGGTGCAACTTGATGGACTCTGTGGACAGAAACTGCTCCCATTCTAGATTTAAAGTGTTCTTTCAAAGGTGACACAATGATTCTTATTATCAGCTGATTATACACTTCTGAAAGAATAGAAACTGTACATACACCCTTTTAAGTCTCACACATGTATCCTTAGAATCTCTTTTAAGTTGTTGTTTTGGTTTCACAGGGCACAGTTATCCTGTATGTGGTTCAGTGTTAACACTATTGGTCAGTTGAAGCAGTTTTAGGCTTACAGCCAGAGACATCTGCTGCACAGGTCAGATAAGTAAGCTAGCTTTTGAAGTTGAGCATATAGCACCCCCCCACCCCACCCCACCCCCCTCCCCAAGTAATTGACGAAGACGATACTATGTGAGAGGGCTGTTTGTGAGCTTGTTGTTATGGTATGTTAGAAAGGCACGCTCAAATATATTGAACAAACAATTTTGTCTAAGCTATTTGGGGAGTAGTTGTTGTTTTTTTTTGGGGGGGGGGGGGGGGGGGTGTTCATGCCTTTATTCAGAAGAAGGGACAGTGGGGGGAAGTCATGCAGTTACTGGCCGAGGGTGCTCATGCATTAGTTGTAACTTTGTGGGGGAGTTTGGTGACGGTAACACCCATCATGAACTTTGCTTTCATGTTTTGTCTCTGAAAAATATATATATGTACTGTTCCGAAAACAAACGGGACACCTGAGAGTCATACTTTTATTAAATGATTTGCAGTTGTGTTGATTGCATATAAATCAACTAATTAACTCAAAGTGATGCAAAAGTCTCACCTATTCTATCGCCAGTTAAATGGGATTCCAGCAGTCTGGTATGTACAGGAGTGGTACAGATGGTACAGAAGCACGAGCTGACAAACAGCTGGTCTAAAGGTGTACATCTATTGACAATACCTTAGTCTAAATCATCTAGTAGGAAAGAGATACTTTTTGTTAAACTGTATATTATTGGGGAACTTAACACTTGAGACAGTGTCTGATGGGGTGTACGATTCTAGAGTCTGCTGTGGCCCTAGGCAAAAATCAATTAGGGGGCCCTCCAACCAGCGTTCATCACCACCATTTCTGCCAGTGTCCCGACACTTACTCATCTTCCTTTTTTCTCTCCTATAGACGGATAATTGCTCTTCACCTTTCTTTGTTGACTTTCATCAATGAAATTTGGTTTTCACAGCAATAAAGGGTGCAACGCTTTAAGTGGGCAATGAGAGTGAGTGCTGTCCAATGGGGCCCCCTTAGGGAGATTTCCTTCTGTCATTGCAAAATTTGCACATTTGGGCCACTGCTTTGGTTTAAGATTGTGAGAACCTGAGGGGCCTCCTTCTGGTCTGGGGCCCCAAGTAGTTGTCTGCCTTGCCTGTTGACAAGCAGCGCCTCTGGATAGAGCTACAGTGTTATTGGACTCTAAATTACCCATAATGCAAATTAGAGACCTCTTTTTTTGTTACTTTTCTATTTTCTTCGCAGAGTCCTCTAACAGATATTTTCTACACATTCCTCACTGTGTAACAACTTAGCATGCAGATAAATTAAACCACAGAGTTTGTATTCACCACCGGCATGACACAATTCTCTGTAGTAGCGCACGAAGGATGGAACAAAACCCGAGTCAGCTTTTTCTACTTCCTATCTATCGTATATGTAATATGTGACACAATCATTCTTACGGACATCAAATGAAGGAACTGAGAAAAGGAACAACTAATAAAAGGTCTAGTAAGGTCTAAATTTAGCTGAGGAGTAACCAGATATTCACACAGAAACATCTTAACTGACTATTGTACTGGGGTTGACGCCATGTTATCACGTTTCATAAACCAAGTGATCTCTAACATCTTACAAAATATGTTTTATTTGATCTATTTTGTGCAACTCTTCTTACCGCAGTTTTAGTCATTTGTGACTCAAAGATGGATCACAATGAAAAGCTTTAAACAAACATGATTACCAAACAACTTCCCAGCTAGGTCACTACCCTGGATTTACCAAAAAAAAAAACAATGAATACAATCCATCATGCACCAAAACCCCAACCTAAGCAAACTTATTGCATTCTGCTATTTCCGCAATCACTGTTTGTATTTACATGAAATGACAACTCATCTTTTATATTAATTCATCCTCCCTTCTTTCTTCCCGTCCATCTTCCTGCCAGCTGCTGCATGTTTGCTCATAGGATGCAGTCTGAGTCACTTCATATCCTGTTTCCACATTTAGGAATCACTGACTTAAAGCAGGACACGTTTAATGAAAACCTGCAGCCAAGTTTTTGTTACTCAAATGGATTTTGATGCTGAAGCATAAAAAAGCTAAATTCAGCAGATGACCCAACATATCATTAACAGTAACTGTTACGATATGCATTATCAATCACATATGCTGAAACTTTATTTTTTTTTCTTGCACTCTTAGAATTTAGAGCACCAACAAATTACTGCTCTATTCATTTAGCAAAAATCCAATTTCAGTGCATAAAATCATGTGGGAGCATAGAGAAATCTGGCTGCAGCTGTCCATTACTGTAAATCAGAAATGTCATCTTTTATCTCACCAAATTTGTACCATCCATTTTTATTTCATGACTCTTTCCTCCTTGTTGGTGAAAGATTAAGTCCTTAGAGCAGCTCCGGACAGTTTTAATACAGGGGGATAAGACACAAATGGTTATACAGTCCAAGGATCATATTGTAAAATGTTCCTCATGCATGTAAGTTCTCTATCTAATATATTAAGATCAGTGTGTGCAGAGTTATCCGTTAAACCAACAGAATCGTGTTAAATAAATATAGATGTTCAGAGACAAAGATGCATTGGTGTAAAATTAGATCTCTTTATTAACCATCTTTAAATATAAGTTACACATTTAAAGATATGCAACATATAACAGTGATGCTTGGCATGACATGAATTCAGCAGTTCTGAAATATTAGATTGTAGCAAAAAGAAAAGTTTTATTTTGGACAAGCTGAGCAATTCAAACCAGCTCTAAAAAGAAAAGATATTTAGTTGAACACACATTATTATTATCCTGCTCATTCTCTGTTTGTTAGGAGCCAAAATGCAACTCTTATTTACTCTTCTTCTTAAAAAGCACACATCGGGTCAAATCTGTGCTGGAGAGGAGCACTAAAGTTTGAGCTCAGTAATGTATGGTGGTGCACCATACCACGTTGAAACAGAAGGTCAAAAAACTACATTTCAGAAGGAAGGTTAACAGCTCAACTCTTAATTGCAAACTAAATAAAAACAAGCATTGATGATATAACCACTTACAGCTGCCCCTGATTATTTTCCTTGAAAAAGTGACTTTATTGTCTCCTGAAGAAGCAAAAGCCAAAGTTGTAGCTCAACAGATGCACCAAAGGTTTTAAACTTCAGAGTTCGCCAAACACTCCATTTCAGTCTAGTAGCCTTCATGTATAGTTATGACACTATAATAAATCTAATACTCATTTACACTTGAATGAGATTCGTACATTTGCTTAAAACAAGGTTTTAAATCAGGATGCATGTTTATAACACAGGTATTGGCACATTTCATTCTAAGTGAATCTTCATGAGATAAAACTGGTCGTGTTTTGGTTTTGTCTTTTACAGCCTTTAGCTTAGTTAGCGCTGAAAATACATTCAATCTCTCAGGCAGGGGCCCAAGTTTTGATGAATACTTAAAAAAAAAAAAAAAAAGATGCTGTATTTCTGGTCACACTTCAAAAGTCTCTATAAAACATTTTTCCCCCTCTGAGTGATATATTTAACAACTTCCACTCCAACCACTCTGTGTCAGTAACCTACCTTTGGATTCTGAATGTCGATCAATGCACCGAGTCTGTTCCTCGCTTTAATCCTCCCTGACCTTCACCTTCACTCTGTGCCAGGCGTTACTCAGCACGCCCCGCAGGTTCCAGATGGGAGAAACCGTGTCCGGCTGCATGTTGTAACTGTTGTCCACTGCTTTGCAAACTATCTCCAGCTCCTGAGCCTCTTGAGGAAGAGGAGCCGTCACTTCCCACAGCTTCCACGCCCACGCTTGTCCTGGTGGCGGCGAGGGTGCGGGTGCTTGTTCCTTCTCGCTGCTCCTCAGCTGGGCTACCTGCCACGTCTTTCCTCCATCCACAGAGACGTCCACACGCACCACCTCTCTTCCCCCACCACTCCAGGCGTAACCTTTAACCGTCACCTCCTCATCACTGCGATCCACAACAGCACCATCAGCTGGCATGGTTATCGCTGACTGGATAGGAAGCTCCTGGATGGCCGGAGCAGACTTGAAGTCCACCGTGTCCCAGTCGGTCCCGGGGGAGAAGCCCTTGTAGTCGTTCTGCTGCCAGTGGCTGTGGCTTTCCTCTGCACTCACTATGATCTTCCCCAGCCATTTAACATTACGTGCACCCACCGTGCCCGGTACGATGACACGTACAGGATAGCCATGATCAGCAGGGAGATCCTCACCGTTCATTTCATAAGCGAGGAGCACATCACCATCCTCACTAATGGCTTTGTTCAGGGGGATGGAAGCACCGTAGGTTGTCCCGGTAACGTCTTTGTCCAGTCCTTCAAACTGAACGTGACGCGCCCACTGAGAAACATCAGGATAATACCCAGCATCCATCAGAACATCCCTGAGCCTTGCACCGCTCCATGTAGCATTACTGATGGCAGCAATGCCCCAGTTCAGCCCTTTCACTTGCTTCACCTTGTTCATTTCAGAGCGGCGGTTTCCAGCGCACTGCAGCGTGGCCGTGATAGTGTGTTTCTTGAACTTAGTTTTCAGATCTTTTAAAGACAACGTCAGCACTCCCTCAGATAGTCCCTCCACCCGCAGCTGATAAGAATCCGGGTCTACCTGAGGAACAGGTAGGTGGTTTCTCTTGAAGAAGATAGCAGAAGGGGTAATGTAGCTGTCAGAGAGGATTTCAGGAGGCGGCTCAGCGTTGAAAGGCTTGAGGCTGTTGATTCTCAGGGCGGGGTGACGCACAGGATCAGAGGAATAGGGATCAGATGATTTAACAGTCTGCTGCTTCTTTTGGTCCTCTGCACTCAGCTCACCAACCTTCAGTAAAGCACAGACACAATGGGGTTTTTATGATCACAAAGGAAAATTTCAATTTTCTTTTGTTCATTTAAAAGGCCAAACAATAAAACTGTATTTTTTATAGGAAACATTTCAGTAAAAATATCAGTGAAGAGTTTACTCACTAGTAGGTGCCAGTATTTAGTCTACAACAGTTAGACTACATGCATAGTGAACAAAATAAATGTCATATTCATTCATTTCAGTTTGGTTTTCTCACATATACAGTAAATATTTCAGTTAGATTTATGTTAACTAGATCCTTATGGGGGAGGAGTTGCACCGGGTAATGTTGCTGAATTAGAGTACATTACAAGAAAGAACAAAAACTTAGAAACAAAGTGTGTAGTTGTTTTTGTTGTACTTACCACAGAAGTGGCTGAGATTTAAGTGTTTGTGTGAAATAAAGGTGAACAGTGTTGACAAATCTATGGCTAGTATGACAGGACAATGTTGAACCAAAGTGTGTGATGGATGTAAAAAGAAACAACAGAGAGCAATCATTGTAATGTGCATCTTTCTGTTTTTCTCTTTTATTTTATTATTTCTGTTTTATTTTTCAGGCAGAGTGTAACTCAGAGGTGCAGGGCTGTGCACACAGTGGGTGTGTTACACAGTTAAGTTACAAATGGAATTCAGTAATGATTGACACTAGGCAGTAGACAGACTTAAAATCTGCAGTATATTTCAATTTTAAACATCTACACATAAGATTGGCTACAATGTTTGATACATGCAGCCTATTCTTGTCAGCTATAGTTTTATTATTGTTTTTTATTTGGTTAGATATACAGTGAAACTCCTCCTTCATTTTATCTTATCACCATTAAGTGAAATTATCGATACAAACCGAAAGCCGCTCACCTTATACTCTGAGAGGATTTCCAGCACATGTTCCTGGTTGTGGACAGCGTACAACGCCCAAAAGGGTTCAAGAGCTCCTCCTGCCGCCAGCAAGATTTTTTCCCCACCAGGGTGCATGGCCACGAACTCTGTGATGTCATAGACTCCACCTTTGTAGGTGACCCACACACCATCTTCCAGAGAGCGGTGACTGTTGACCTCCTCTTGGGTGAAGATGGGAGGAGTTGAGATCTTCTCTATGGTCTGCAAACTGGTGGAGTCTGACTGTTCAGCCTGCAGCGGAGAGAGGAGACATCTGTTTGGTGATCGATAAAAAGAGAGGAACACTAATCAAAGCCATATTGTCCAACTATTCGTGATGATAGTGAAGATAGAGATTGTATAAAACAATTTTGAAATGAACTGACTTCTTCAGAATAATACTAAAGAGGCAAGCGAACTGATTATAATCTCATACAATCTCTGACAGGCAGCAAAATATAACAATGACACACAAATGTGACATTAAAGCTAAAAGCTGCAGATATTCTCCCTGTTGTGAAAGGACTAAACCGTTGCTGCTAAGCAAGAACAGAATCAGAAGGTTTTCAGATGGCTTTAGTTTGTCAAACAGTAATATGTTTCTGAACTCTTAAAGACTTTTGAACACTCTTTGAAATGTTTCATATAATGATAGTTCTGTTACCTCCACTACTACTACTATACTACTTGTTTCACTTCACCAATAAAAGCAGCTGCAGCCTGCTGACCAGACATTCTGCAGTATCACTGTGTTAATCATTCACACTAGGTCAAGCAGCAGCTGGGCTGGTTAGTCTTTGTTCGCTGTGCATGTGACAGCTTGATGGATCAGTTAACACCATTTCAAATGTTTTCCATTATTGTAGAAGACAAATGACATGTCTGTTGCAATTCAAAATGTTTTAAAGAAATACTTAGGAGTTGTAAATAACTTTACAGCTTAAGTTTTTGAATTTAAGACTTAATAAAACAAAACAAATAGTACAACCATGAATATGAGTCATTTATAAAGCCGTTGACACATTTTTATTTCTTGTCAGTTTTGGGAGCAGATGTCCCAATTGGTCATTGAAATCCTGTTTTAAACTTCCTAATTTCTTTTCTCAGAAGTTAAACATTGAGCTCATAATGTGTTTGCACCTTGAGTCACATGACATGTGCATATTAAATCTACAAACGAGCTGACTTTGTGAACACTGTCCTAACAGTAAAGAGCTAAAAGACCATAAAAGGGTGTAACTAAGAGTAAACAAATGTGTAACTAGGCTGAGAATACATTTGATCTTAAACAATCTTTATTTTATCTGAAAGATTTAAAATACGAGTGACCATTTTAAGTTGGCCAAAGTAAAGTAAATGCCTCCATATTTGTTCATTATAAAACGGTTAAAATACATGTTTTACTGCAATAATATAAACTTGGAACTTTAAAAACAAATGAAAGATCATTTCATTCTTCATTTGTCCATGGTCCTGACCTGGTGGTGGTGGAGGCCGTAGGCCAGAACAGCACCTGTCCCAGCTAGCAGTCCTGCCAGAGCATGTCTCCACCTGGGCCTGTGTGCATGTCTGTACGATCTCTGCTCCTCACTGCTACCGCTGCTCCAAAGGCGAACAGCACATGATGCAACTGCAGGTCCTACTGGATTCCTTTGAAATTGAAAAGAAAAAAAAAAATGCACAACACATTTAACACAAATTTTTCCGAAAGATGTCACAAATGAAATATTATCAAATGTGAATAAAAAATGTTACATCGATGAAAATAATTTGTCAGATTACGTCATTAAGAAAATTGCTTAATTTAAAAATATAAATTTAATTGTTTAAAAATCAGCTTCAATTATATAATTAAGGGTAATCATTTCACAAACACCTCTTGCTGGGTGAAGATTAGATTCATTTTAACTAGACTGTTAGTATCGGGTCAAGTAAAGACCAGTGATGTGAAAAGACCATTTGATAACAGTGCGTTACCTTTGAGTGTTGAGCGGGCCAAATCGAGTTAGGCTGCGACAGCGTCTGAGAAGCAGCATTGCACTGATGATCTGAGATGACAAAAAAGTATTATCAGGAAAACTACACATGGCATCTAGCGTGATTTATATGAACAACATAATGAAGTTCCATCTGTACCAAAAGTTGTTCCAAGAGCAATTTTCAGTGGGTCGTGAATGTGTGCCTTGCAGAAGAAAAGGTGTCAAAAAGTCGATAAGGTGCTTCTTACACATATTTGTTTTCTTCTGTTTCTTTGTTCCGTCACATGTTTTGTACTGCACAATTTTTCATTTAATAAATCTGATTGGTTGAATAATATTAGAAATTTGGGTCACAGTTTCTCATTAAGGAGTTGGTGGTGGGTCCTCAGGATAGACCAGATGAGTCTATTTAACACAATTTTCATTTTGTTGAGCAGACTGTGAATGAACATGAACAGTGGCACGTTTAATTAAACCCCGACCAGCAGTTTATCCATGAAAACGACTGTTGGGCAGTTTAATAGGGAAGTGGTATATCTATAAATAAACAGAAAACAATGCCTGTCGTGTGTTACTGTTAGCCTGTGATGCCCAACAAACTTCTCATACAGGATGCAATGATGAGTACAATAACTGTCACTTTGCTAATAAAAATAGAGTGAAAGATGAACTGAAATGTATGACTGAGTGTGAGGGAAGTGGCATGTCTATATAGAACAGTTCTACATTCAAAGACTGTAAATATGACGGCTTCATTATCTGCTTTCTACTCAAGCATCAGGCCTGCATGATCAGCAAGAATGTGTAATCAAAATGGTAATTATATTTCTATTATTGCAAAGGCGACGCAATGTGCATTAAATAAACCTATATTATTCTGACTAGGTAAAATAACTCCAAATAGCAGAAGTGCTGTTCTCAGCCAGCATTGCAGTCAACCTCATAGATCGTACACAACAAACTGACACCCTTTCATATGAGGGTACCTGACAGCTAATTAGGGCTGTAAGGTCAAAGGTCAGATTATGTCGTTAACAAAAATGACAGTCCTAAACGATGTGGACCCATACCAAGAATTGTAAATCCAATATGTTGCAGCACCTTTTCAAAGAAGAGCAGCAGTTCCTTATCATGCTCTCTACAAGTTGCCACATACTGCACCAGCTATCGTACCTCCATTTGACTTTTGTCTTCATAACGTTGGCTTTGCGCTCCACTTGACAATTCTCCACAGTCTGCAGTGGCAGGCAGTTGAATGATTTGTGTGCACGTCAGTCTTAATTATGAACAGAAAATGTCCATTGTAGAGATGTAACTCAATAGAACATTTGATCCCTTATAATGACGGCAAGTACTCACATGACATCTCGTAACAAGTTATTTTTTAGCAGTTAACATGTCGTCTAAAAACAAATCTTCGCTCCTCTGATTATTTCACTTGAGTCCCTAATGACTTATGATTTAGCTCAAAGTTGGGGATCACTGCTCATGAACAATAAATAAATATGGCTTTTTTTTTTATTTTTATGGCTGGAAATAATCCAGCCATAACAAAAACATTTCCCATTTAGATTACTCTCTACTTTTCTCACATCTCTAAGCCTTCAGCAGATTATGCCTGTGACAATATGCCAAAATTTCGTGTTTAAACATTTGAACAAACAAGACCAATGTGCAAACTGTATAATAAAAGACCTGTATGAGTGATGTGTAAGGACACAGTGAGCCTAACATACAAACAAATAGGCTTATCTATGCATGATGTCAGCAAGGATCACCATACCTGCTTTCTCTTTTTACAGCTAACATGTGTTCCTTTTAAAAAGACCTAATTTAAACTCCTCCTAAACCGACCAACCAGCAGTCTCTTCAATCTTCTAAAACAGCCAACCAGCTCAGGGGGAGTGAACAGATGACGACTGAGGGGGGGGGGGGGGGGGGGGGAATACTGTCACTGAAATAGAGATAGTAAACAACACCATTGTTGAAAAAGCATGGTGAAAAGAATAATGATAAGTGACAGATTAAACAAGACAGCACGAGCAGTAGCTCTTTATTAATCGCTTACAACTCTGTTATCACCCTGAGCAGAGGTCATTATGATTGCGCTGGGTTAACTTCAACCAGCTTCCACAGTAGCCAGAGTGCTTTAACTAAAAGGGTCAGAGGGTCAAATGTTTGACTACTACTTTTATTAAAGCTACACTTTTGATGAGGGGAAACAATTGGTATCTCAGTGAAATTGATGAAACCATGTTTTAGCCGACTGCATGTTCTGTTAACAAAGAAAGTCATAGTAAGACCTGCACGGGGGGGGGGGGGGGGGGGGGGGGGGGGGGTTCAAAGTTTAAAGCAGTCATTGGAGGCAGCAAGAGTTGTTCTTAAATGAGGTACTTAATTTTTAAAGGATATAATGATCATGACTTTTTTTTTTTTTTTTTTTTTTTAAAGACAGGCATCCCACCTAATCGGATTTTTTTCTGCCTTTTTCCTTTTGTCCAACCCGTTAGTTTCACATTGCTTCATGTTTTAACGAATAGACTAGAAAGTGCTTTAGAGCAATGGGAAGTTGGACTTCCTAAATTGTAAGTGAGTCAGGAGGTGTGTGTGTGTGTGTGTGTGTGTGTGTGTGTGTGTGTGTGTGTGTGTGTGTGTGTGTGTGTGTGTGTGTGTGTGTGTAAATGTAAAGAGTTAAAAGGAAGTACCTTTAAGCATACAAAAAACAAAATAGCTTTTCATGAATTCCAGTTAAATTATTGACCTACCTGGTGAAAGTTAAAGGTTATTTGTCCGTACACACTTTTTAAAAACTGTTGGATTAACATGTTCAGCCTCTGAGGGAAACTCAACAATTAAATGGCATCTTTAGATACTTCTTGTTAGCCACACTCAGCGCAGCTCCAAAGTAAACACCTTTATTTACATTACTTAAATAGCAAAACGTATCGCCTTTGTGGCTTTACGTTAGATTAAACAAAATGAAACTTTGTTCTGCAAGTTTAAATACGTCATTAAAGGCTGTTATCACCATCACCATTATCATCATCATCCTCAAGGCTAACTTAGTAAGCTAACATTCAAATAAGCTAGCCTGTGACTGATAGCCATCCTTCACTTCACACAGACATTATCACATGTCTAGACACAGAGGATAATTCAAAGTAAGAGTCTGCTACTTCATCTAATATAAACCAAAATACTCACTTCTGTGTTGTTGGTCCCCTGCTTGAACTCAGAAACTCCCACGATTTATGAAACAAATACGTTGCACAACTCCGAGCACCGAGCGAGTTACGTTCAAGACAACTAGCGTTTCATTTACCTCTGCTTCCTGTTTAAAACCCTCACAGCCGTCTCTTCAGACCAGGCGATGATAATATCGCCTGTTCATAAAAAAGTGTCAATTTTTATGTCATTTTGAAATAAATGTTTGAATGAGCTGTGCTGCAATGAAACAATGTATGGATAATAAACATTGGCTTCTCAAACGCAACACAATAGTTGTCTTGGCAGTGTTACCACTCTCTGCGCCTGCAGTCTCTGCTAATATTTTCTTCTAACTAGGCCTAATTAATTGATTAATGTTAATGATATTAGGAAAGCCTTACAGATTAGGTATAAACCACGTAGAACAACTTCAGGGTTGCCAGCAGTGTTGCCAGATCTCGCGAGAGAAACAAGCAACCAGCTCTATGGAAACAAGCCCAAAACAAGCGACCTGGCTCCTCAAATAAATAAAAATCTTTTGTAGTGCGTTTTTAAAAAAAAAAAATATATATATTATTATACCAAAAAAATAAACGATGCAACATAATACTCGAAAAATGAGCTGACAAGCATGCATGTGTGGCGCATTGACAAAAAAAAAAAAAAAAAAAAAAAGATACAAAACCACTTACTAAATATTAATCTAACCTCTGATCCCAGACGGTCAAACGTCTGGCATCCTTCAAAACAGCAGCGATATCCCTGTAGCTGAATCACAGACCAAAGAGTTTCTGCTTTTATTTAGTTCAAATTATCAGATTCAAAAAGATGAATCCACCAGCCGAATCTCTCCTCAAATACGATCGTCCAGTTTTGATCAGGAAAAGCACTGACAGAAAATCACCAAAGGTAAGTTTAGTAACACCAGCCGAGTTTAGTCGACGTTTAGTGGTCAAAGTTAGGCATGATGGAGAAAATAGTTTTGACCGTACAGATATTCCTGCTATAATGGCTGCTGTTTCTATGTTTTTTTTTTACCAACATCTTTCAATCCCCAAAGCTTTTTAAAGTTATTAAATGATGATGAATATACTGTATCATGTATTTCAGGCAAAGAAAGTTGATTCATTGTGTAACATGAAATACTTTTCACAACAGGGGCGCCCTTTAAAAGTGAGTCCACAGCAGGTGGGGGAATGGTCTACCCCTGTTCCACCACCTCCAAAATCCAAACCCACCTCTACTGACACCACCAAGCAGGAAGATGAGGAGATCCTAAACGCCATCCTTCCACCCAGGTACAGTTGCATCCATCTACAGTGTGTCATTCATTAAGTTCAGTCCACTCAGTTTATCTAAACTTCTGTTATTGCAGGGAATGGACTGAAGGAACCCAGCTGTGGGTGCAGAAAGTGTCCAGTGCACCTTGTACAAGAACAGATGTTATTGACCTAGAGGAGCTCCTGGACACAAAGCTGTACCAAAGGCAGGCCAGACAGACAGGAATCTGCCCTGTCTGCAGGGAGCTCTATTCTCAGTGCTTTGGTGAGAAGGAGGCTCTGATATTTGTGATCATTATTGTGTTGACAAGGATTGAGGATCAAAGAACAAGAATTTGAACCAGTTTTTTGTGTACACATGGCTTAAATTTCATTGCCATACAGCTTTCTTCTGAAGCATTTTGTATACCACTGAAAGCACATTTTACTCATTTTCTGTTTCTTTAAGATGAGCTCATCAGACAGGTGACCATCAGGTGTGCTGAGAGCGGCCAGCTGCTCTCGCGGGTCAGAGATGAGATTCAAATGACTATTCCTGTCTGCCAGACTCTGTATGAAAGCGGTGTGGCCTTTGGTATGAGGAAAGCCCTTCAGTCAGAGCAGGGAAAGGTTGACATGGAGAAAAAATAAGGACATTCACTTTTTTGTTATATTTAGCAACAATAGATAGCATACAAATGTGGAATGTTTGCCAATATTGGCATCCACCGATAGAGAATATACAGTATTTGCCACTGAAGGAATAACTATCGAATGCTATTCGGTTTAGTATCCAGCAGAGGGCAGCATTCCTCTAAAATAATGTTTGGTCTTAACATCACTGATCCTGCATTTTAATAAACTTCAAACACCTAGATTACTGATCTTGACGATGAGAAACTGGAGCTGAAGAAGCAACTGAACGAACTCAAGTCTCAATGTGATGCCATTGAAAAACAAGACACTGAAAGCGGACAGATTGAAGAAAAGATGCACGAGGAAGAGATCCAGTTCCTCAAGAGAAGCAACCTGGAGCTCAAGGTGACGTTTCAAGACTTCATACCACAGAAATATATCTTCCCCCTGCACTTGTTCCTGTAGTGGATGTGGTTATGATGTTAATATTCTTATTTTGTTTTCCTCTTTAGACCCAACTGCAAATGATCCTCACACCAAAGAAGTAACACCACCATCAATAACAGAGTGGCCGTTTGACTGCACACAATGTGACATTTTTCTTGTTTCTAAATATCTATCAAAGTAAATTCCCCACAGTGTAATCAGAAAGAGTTTCATTTATTCCAACAGCATGACATGACAAGTACAGCTCAAGTATTGTACACATCTCTTGAACATCAAGAGAGCATCACACATGTTTATGATGAATGAAAAGTCATTCAAACACAGTTCTTGGTTAAAGGGGAGAAAAAGTTGAGAAGGCAGTTCAGGATAAGGCATCAAGTGGCTACTTGATAAAACCCTTTATACACACCTGTTATAAGTTCACCGTATTTCAACTCCTTGATTCCATTAATATGTCATTTTTTGCCTTGACTGTCATATTTGTCAATAGTGTAATGAAAAATGCGCTCCAGGTACCATTTCTAAGTAGATTTACTGTTCTTGAGTACTTTGTTTTTCTCCTCCAATTTGACAGGGTTCTCCCAAGTTAAGGAATTACATCTAGGGGTGTTTAAAAATACTCTTGATAAAAACCTGATAATAACTGTTGATAGAACTTCACAGAAAGTGAAATCAAAGCTGAATCTTTAAAAAAAAAATGTTTTATTGGTATCCTGATAAGTTGTTGAATTTTTCATGCAATAATATCAGTCAGTCTCTCAAAATGTGGGAATTCAGATCTTCTGGTAAAAATGAATAATACTGCAAATAAAATAATTCAGAGGTTTGGACCATTGTTTAGATATGTTTCATTGTATTTGAATTTTAACAAGCAGAAAATAAAAATATATAAACCTCAGTAGATTAATTAACCAAAAAAATCATTGATAATAAACCGTTCAACAGTTAACAGTTAAATGACAAATGGTTATCAAAATGATATTAAAGTATATAAAGGAAAGGCTTTTTTTTTTTTTTTTTAAACAAGCAATACTTTTATTTTACTGGTAATACACAAGTACTCTAACTGAGTTGACATTTGTAATGGGCTCTTATCTGTACTTAACTAAAAGAACTCAAATCTCATCCAACAGGGGTGCTAGCTTGTTTTTACAAATGGCCTCTGTAAACACTTTGATTTAAACTGATACTTCCACAAACTTTTGAAACACTTTGGCTCTTATTAGTAAGACTGTTTTTCTTACATTATGTAAATGTCTGTCCGAGCTGTTCAAGATGCTTGAATGGTTTAAGATGGTGGAGAAGTTGACAGGGACTTTCCCCACTCCAGGAATATTCCCTAATGAGTTGTCATTCTCTTAAAAACACCCTGGGGGGAAACATAGCTGCATTATTTCTGCATAAGATAGCAGCAGTGATACAACCACATAAAGTGAGGAGGGTAGGGTGTCCGTCCCACTTCTGGATGAGGACAAACATAATGCAGACACCAGGAAGCAGAAGAGAGAGTAAGGAGAGGACAGTTGCAGGTGCTGTGGTCCAGTCAAGAAGGAGAGACACGTGACAGCTGGCTTGTCACACAATGACTTATTCTTCAACCAAAACACACACACACACACACACACACACACACACACACACACACACACACACACACACACACACACACACACACACACACACACACACACACACACACCAGTGAGCACTGTACAACTGGCATGTCTTTAGTCAGCATGTGAACTAAATTAAACAGTTAACTCCCAACACTTCATTGCTTACACAACAACTTGTTATAATCCATGACAAGTAGAACAAAAAACAACTTTAATAGATGTACCATGTTTGAGTACATTATAGTTTCGCTGTCAATCATTGCAACGACTTAAGTCATTTTGAAACAGTAGCAGTGTTAATAGATTAAGTCATTTGCATGAGGCCTGTTTCTGGACATTTTTTTTGTCTTGATGGATATCAATGTTGATGAATATAATCTTTTGTATAGCTATTTTTGCCTTCACATCAGCTCAGTGCTGGATGTGTTCACGACAGAGAACATGCTTTACTCAGGCGCAAAAGCACGAGCCATGTATCAGGCATCCAGGTGCCTTAAATAAGCTCACCTGATTAGTGAGCCTGCATTCAAGGGCTCTAAGTTTGATGTTGTCTACCACACAATTAAGCATATGTAAGTTGCCATGTAGTTATTTGTTTTAATCTGTTTTGAGCTAAATTAAATAAGAACAACACGTTTCTCAAATCCTATCGTACTCCAAAAAACATTTCCCTAGCTCTCTGTCTCTTATATTTAAACTCTGAGTAAAACTATGCACTTCAATATACATGCCAAACATGCATAGGGGAAGATGAAAGTTCCCTGCAAGTTTACATAGATCAACAGATAAGGAATTATCTTGTATTAAATACAGAGGCCCATCTGGCTTGAGATTGTTGTTCTGCATTAAACGATTTGTTGAGGTAAAGAAAAATATTATTGCTGACTGGAATCTTTGGTCGGCAAGAATAGGTGCCGGGAATTATTGCATAATTACAATAGGTAGAACAGTTTTCTTGTTTCTTAAAAATTAGGACTATATTTTCCTTAAGACCCTGTTTGTGGCCAGTGTTGATGTAGCCTACTGTACCTCTCCCCTGTAACTCAGGGTTTCCCTTGTTAAAGTTTGGCCAGTGTGAGCCGTGCCATGTTGGTGAAAACACACGTTGAGTAGGTTTGTTTCTTCTTTGTTTCACAGTCACTTGACTGTACGGTCTGTGATTTTATAACAATATGTTTTTGCACACATTTAAATGAGTATTTACAGTAAAGCTATGTTTCTGGAATATGTTAATGATTAGTGAATATAGTTTTCTGAGTTATGTGTTGTGTTTTCTTCTTGCCTTGCTGCCCTCTGTTACCTTTATGAACATCATGTTGAGCATTTAAATATTTTCAGACAAAACAATCCCATAAGCTCAAAGGTGAGGGGCAGATCTGTGTGACATTTCCACACATAGAGAGCCAGCATTCCAGTGGCAGTCAGACTTTACACATACACACCTTAAACACATATTGGTTTAAGAGGAATGCTGTGCAGTTACATTAAATCTGTTCATGTCAAAGCTGTACATTTCATAAATGATTGTGCTGAAAAGATATACATTTTCCCTTAGCTGAATGTTTATCCCTTTGGGACCGCCAACATTCTAGAACCCCCTCCAAGCGCCACAGCCGTCATTTTGACGGCATATGTAATTTAATTGTTTGTGCCCACAGAAACACCCAAATAATGCATTTTTTTGATGAATTTACGAGAAATAATGATAAATACAACTTACTTTTATGTACAAACCAAATATCACAGCATAAGGCAGGATTGGTAACCTTTTAAATGTCGCATGTCAATTTACAATATTTGTCGGCTTTTTTAGTGCGCCGTTTTTTACTGCTGCTCCCGTTGCTAAAACACATTCTACAATAATGAAACATACATAACTTTTAGTCTATTATATTTTTGGTTATATTAGGCTACGCATTTTAATAAAAACACTTTAAAAAAAAGAGATAAACACCAAAATAATGAGAGGAAACTTTTTTATTTTTTTATTGAAGCTCCTCCTCCTCTGGATATGGATTTGTTTCCCCGTCATTGAGGAAATTTGAACAACACACATACGCACGCAACCTTTACGGTGCACTTCCCACACACAGGGCGCTTGCCAGCTCAAGAATGAAGGCTCTTCTGGGGATGGTGGTCGAGGTGCATGCGTTAAATAGGACATGGGTTTATCGCAGCCATGTCCAGAATGTTATGGAACACAGCGACAGGCCACCTCCGAAGAAAGCCAGTCCCCATTCCTCGGACCAAAAGCTCTCCAACTCGATGTTCTTGTTGTAAGCTCCTCTCACGTACAGCAGGGCAATGAAGGCCTACCCTCAGAGCATAGGCGCCGATTCCGTGGGTGCTTCGGGGCCCGAGCACCCACGGGTGCCAGCCAGTGCCAGCATACACTAATCACCAGTGTTGCCAACTTGGCGACTTTCTCGCTAAATCTGGCGACTTTCCAAACCCTCTTGGCGACTTTTTTTTGTCAACAGCTACTAGCGAGAGAGCGCGTGAGAGAGAGTGCAGGCGCGCGCTCCGCAGGCTCTGTGCAACCAGAGCCTCTGTATTATAAGTCTCTGCGTTCAACACAGTGGGCGCGCACAGTAGCTGTTCCCACTCAACGTTCTTGAAGCCAAAATATGCCGCTTAGGGGCGCTTCCATCTTGCGATTTTGACGTCATTTGGAGCCAGAGTCTGCGCAGTAGGGTCCGGGGGCAGGAGCCCTGGTAACACGCCCCGCCCACTTAGCGTACTGCCCTGATGACTTACGCAGCCCAGCTACGCCGAAAGCGCTCTGCCGGTCTACGAGTCTTATGAAGAAATGTGTAAGTACAACAAACATATTAACATATGTGGGGAAAAACGCGATCTTTATGTCTTATTTTATTGTGCCCATGTCTCCTCCTAACTAACATAACAGCAGCATGTTGTGTGTAACACTGGTCTCGTGCATTAACACCTTCCTTTCAAAGGTGTTAAAACACAGACACAGTCACAATCACCGCAGGTTTTGTCAATTTTTAGTACAAATTCTCAATGAGCGTCATTAAATTTACAATATGATCAACTTGTGACTGTTGAATTGGTAGTGTGTGGAAGCCAATGCAGAATATTTATCACGTTTAAGCAGCATGATGCTCGGTTAATATTACATTACACCGCCGCAGGTTGTTGATGTTTGCGTTCACGTTTCGGTTAGTCTCTTAAATCAGTAACAGTTATATTGAATCAGAGCTTACCTTTAGTTTTATCTAGATACATAGAGAAATATTCTACCCTCGTATATAGTACTATGAATTTCAGCCTGCACGGTGAAAGTAAAACCTGTTACTCTCGGTATAGCCCACTTATCACTCAGACTGTAAACCATAGATTTTAATTACGTAATCGTTTTCCTCTGAGTGCTGTAAAACAGTAGGAAACATATAGGAGCTTGGCTTTGGTTGTTTGAAATCGCGCAAGCCACAGCTTCAGTGACTTTTGAAAAGCAATTACATGTTTCCAGTTACGGAAAACATCGTCGTGGTGTCCCTGCAGCTTCAGATTCAGCTCGTTGAGAGATGAAAACATGTCCGCCAGATATGACAGTGTGAGAAGCCAATCATCAGTGAACAAATCGGCGACTTCTTCTGGTTGAGGAAAGCATGAATTTCGTTTCTTAGTTCATACACTCTTATAAGAACTCTTTCTTTGGAGAGCCAGCGCGCTTCTGTGTGATACAGTAAGTGCGTGTGTTCCGCTCCCATGTCAATGCACATCTGGTCAAAAAGCCGGTTTTTGAGCGCGCTGCCTTTAATAAAGTTCACAACGCGAACAACTTCTTTCAATACCCTTTCGAGACCTGCAGGCATTCCTTTGCATGCCAGTGCATGTCTGTGAATGAAACAATGGTTCCAGACAATGTCGTTTCCAGCTGCCTCCTTAATTCTCTTCACAACACCACTGTTTCTTCCCAACGTTTCTCTAGCGAGACCTGAAAGAATCTTCGTAGAAACGAACAAACTAAAGATCATAAACATAAACCGAACAAAGATTATGAAGATACAATGTACATTCGTCGCCAGAAAGGTTATCAAAACGACACTTAAGCCTCTGTAGTAGGTTGAAAACGCTACATACAAAGTTTTTATTTAAACAGACACCCCCCTAATTTTTTGTAATATTTTATGAGCTATTCTAATGGTAATGACAGATTTCACATGGTAATATTCAGTTTACCCAGGAGATGGCGCTATTATGCCACTGTGGATTCCCTAGAGAGACTTTATCATTTAGTTCTGCACATGCGCAGTTCAGACAATAAACGAGCTGGCATGAGCAAGACGCTAAAAAGTTGTCCTCTTATCATTCCACAGGTAATATGAATCTTTATATCTTAACTTTAAGCTGTTTATGTATCTAATGAACATGCAGTTTAATTTCGCTGTCTTGTTGTAACATGAGCTACAGTTTTATGTTTGTAAGATCAGTTTGTAGCTGTTTGTCATGACGTGTAGCATGTAGCTAAGTTTAGCCTCGCGAGCCGGGTGAGATGGGAGTAGTTTCGTCAGTGTAACTCAAGTAAATGTAAAGCAAACGTTCCGAACAAGAGGAATATATGTTTTGTACATTGTTAAAAGTATTTGCTTCAATAGTCTGTTAGTAAAAGTAATGGTGATAATGATATGATTTTACGTTCTGTTTCACATGACATGATTCACGTGATTGTTGAACGCTACTGTGACGCAGCGGCGCCATTTTCTTGCACAATGGTTGTGTACAGAGACGCGGGAAAGTGTGTTGTTTGTAATTTCATGTTTATGAAGCTGTATGTGTAAAAGCTTAGTTAACTGTGAGACTAGGAGCAGAAGTCTAAGTAAATGTGTGTAATGTTATTTTATTTTGATATATTTGTATTGTGAATTGTATATCTGTCTACATGTATTTCATTTAAAACTATTTTGAAGTATGTGAATGTGTATTATGTTAAACAGTATTTTATTTTAATTTGTATTGTCAAACTTTATTATTTGATGAAATGTGTTGGTTAATGGAAAAGTTAATGTGTCAGACAATAAACGAGCTGGCATGAGCAAGACACTAAAAAGTTGTCCTCTTATCATTCCACAGAGATTTATTTTAGGCTACGCAGTGCTTCCTAGCCTGTGTAACCTTTGCTGCCGGTCCAGATTTCCCCTAGGTCTGGTGCCGGTAACAATTGGGGGCTCGTCCGGGATGATCTAGTATCGCTGCCTGGTAAAGTCAGAGCCAAGACAATGTGAGCTGTGTGCAAAGCTTCAGGGAAGACTGCAATCCTGTGCGTCATCTAGAGAGCCGAAGTCACCTGTGTAACGTCATAATGGCAACTGTCTCCCCACGCCGGATACTGGTCATCAAGATCCAGAAGAGACTGTCCGAGCATAGTTCAAGTCAGCTATTCCAACTTGCTAGTTCTATTGATGACGGCAGTACTACTAGTAAAGTTGATGAACTAAGTGAACCAGAACTGTATGACCTGATTGTTGAGTTCTTAAGTTCTTAAGAGGTGAGAAACTGAGCGGCCTGGAAGATGAAGGCATGGCCCAACTCCCCCTCCTTGATGACTTGCTGAGTGACCTGCTGGCTGCAGACACTGAAGGGACTGGAGCTAGCCAGGCTGCAGATGTTGAGAGCCGCAACGTAATAACACCCTTAACCACCCCACACGTTAACTCAGACACGAACAGACTTTCATCACCCATGGACAGAGACGGTGGTGAGTCGACCAGGAACCCCACCATTCCAACCTTACCCAGATCGCCCACAGCAGGTGTTGGTGCTGCTCCCCTTGGTAGGATGAGTCCATCTTCCAGTATGGGAGATCAGGTATTGAGGTTCAATGATGTTGCAGCTCTGCTCCCACGTAGAGAGTTTAAACTTCATGGAGGTCAAATTTCTGATGTCGGTTCTGATATGTCATACAGTAGCCTTTGTAAACAAATAGACCAAGGTTTTCAAGAAGGTTTTTCTGAAGCAGAGGTAATTCGTACTGTGTTGAAAATAATAAAGCCGGGTACGTTCAGAGAGATGTTAATTAACAAAGGTGACTTAACTATTGATGAGCTAAAACGCTTTCTGCGCTCACACATTAGAGATAAAAGCAGTACCGAGCTTTTTCAAGAGTTAAGTAATACTAAACAACAAGACAAAGAAAGCCCACAACAGTTTTTGTACAAAATAATGGGTTTAAAGCAGCGTGTTTTATTTGAGTCACAGCAGCCTGGTGCAGAGTTTAGCTATGACAGAAAGCTTGTTCAGGGTACCTTTCTGCACACACTTTATCAAGGTTTAAATGAGAAAAACAACCATGTCAGACATGACCTCAAACCCCTTCTCACTGACTTGCAGGTTAGTGATGACTTTCTCTTAGATCAAATCACTAAGTCTACCAGTGAGGAGGCAGAGAGACTGAAACGCCTTGGTACTGGTGCTAAAAACCGGCCAGTGACTGTAAGCTCAGCTCAGCTTGACAGTAGTGACTCATCTAAACAGACCACAGTTGACACTGAGTTACAGGCTAATCGTGCTGCTATTAAAGAACTGACTGCACAGGTGTCCTCACTGACAAAACATCTGTCTCAGATGGTGAAACCTACTGACTGTGTGAAACCTGAGTACCCCTGCCCAACAGCAACCTGTCCTCAAGCACCCACATCTGAGACCAGAGGTAGATGCCTGTCTGTGTCAGACAGAGCAAGATTAAATGTCCTCACTGCTTTGTCTGTGGCCAAGCTGGACATTGCACTGTTGGCTGTCTTCAAAGACAGACGTCGGGAAACGGGCCGAGGTCGCTGGTGAGGGGCAGCCAGTGACCTTGACAAATGTGGAGACCCCAGTAAAGACCAGCCACTCAAAGACAGTAAGTCCTGTGAAAGCAAACACACAAAGTCAACAACCACAAAAAAAACTCTTGGCAAGTCTCATCGGAAAACAATGTATGGTCTCGTGCTATCAACGGAGTTCCACTACAAATGCTGCTTGATTCCGGAGCTCAGGTGACGTTGGTCGGGAAAGCATGGATGGAAAAGGCACTCCCCCAAGTCAAAATTCAGCCTCTGGAAACTCTTGTTACAGACCAGCCGTTGGAGATTTCTGCAGCAAATGGCACAAATGTTCCTTTTGACGGATGGGCAGATGTTGACCTTCAGATTCGTATTAAAAACCATGGACATGTCACCATTCAAGTGCCTACTTTAATCAGTCAAAACTGTCTTAACTCTCCTATTTTAGGCAGTAATGTCATTGCTGAGGTAATCTAATCAAACAAAGAACAGAGAGGTGAGGTTGATATTTCGGCTTTACTTAAAGAAGCTTTGAGTGTTAGTGACAGTACAGTAGAAGCTATAGTTTCTGCTGTACAGGCTGAAACCCCTGATGAGATAGCCTTTGAGTGTAGTGTGAGAACAGGGAAGAAAGGAGTTTCTATACCTGCAGGACAGATTTTCGAGGTCAGGTGTAGGATCAGGGAATGGCCACAGGGTGGGACAATGCTTTTTCAACCCAGTCTAACCAATAACTATCCAGAAGGGTTAGATCTGTTTCCAGCTTTAATAGATGTTCCAAGTGGGTCCAGCAAAATTGTTAAAATCCCCATTCAGAACTCTAGTAAACATGAAATCTACCTCACAAAGAAAACGGTCCTGGGAACATTAGAAGAAGTCACTGAAGTGAAACCAGTCAGCTGTCTTCCCAGTGTTTCAGAGCCAGATCTTCATCCCTCTGTGAATGCACACTCAGCTCAAGTTAGAACAGACATGCAGAGAGAAACAAGTGATAATAAGACAAAACACGTGTCAAAAGAGAAGTGGCATCCACCTGTCGATGTCTCACATCTGGAAGAGGATCAACAGCAAATGGTCAAAGACATGTTGTATCAAGAGTCAGATGTGTTTGCTAAGGACGATTCTGATATTGGGTGCATCCCTGACTTGAAGCTAAAGATCCACCTCAAAGATGATACACCAGTCCAAGCATCATACAATTCAGTTCCAAAGCCCTTGTATAAAGAGGTTAAGGAATATGTACAGAACCTGCTCGAACAAGGCTGGGTCAAAAAGTCTACTTCACCCTACTCGTCTCCTGTGGTCTGTGTTCAGAAAAAAGACAAGAGTTTGCGTCTATGTGTTGACTTTCGGGGTTTAAATCGCAAAACCATTGCTGACCGCCACCCTCTCCCACGCATCCAAGACTTGTTGGATAATCTAGGAGGCTACTCTTGGTTCTCAATTCTTGACCAAGGCAGTGCTTACCACCAGGGCTTTGTCGACGAGAGCTCAGGACACATGACTGCTTTCAGCACGCCTTGGGGGCTTTATGAGTGGGTTTGCATCCTGTTTGGCCTTACCAACGCCCCAGCAGCATTTCAGAGGTGCATGGAGGGAGTGCTTGAAGGTCTCCGAGACGAGTGCTGCTCTCCATATTTGGACGATGTGCTGTGTTATTCAAAGACTTTTGATGACCACGTTGAGGACCTGAGGCAAGTAGTCTGCCGCCTGCGAGAGCATGGTGTCAAACTACGCCCAAAGAAATGTGAACTATTCAAACATCAGATTAGATATGTAGGCCGCCTAGTGACTAGCGAAGGTGTCCAGATAGATCCTAAAGACCTCGAGGCAGTTCAGCTGTTGAAAAACAGAGAGCATTAAAGTGGGCGATCTGCGAGAAATTCAGAGACTACCTCTATTACGCACCCACCTTCACTGTTTACACAGATAATAATCCCCTTACTTATGTTTTGAGCACGACCAAGTTGAATGCAGTTGGACATCGGTGGGTGGGTGAGTTAGCTGATTTTCATTTCACCATCAAATATCGGCCAGGCAAGTCCAATGCAGACGCTGACACCCTTTCTCGATACCCAGTGCAACTTCACAACCACCTAACAGAGTTCACAGAGACAATGCCCCCAGATGTTGTTTCCGCCATCTGGCAGGGGGATAAAGCAATGAGAGACAGTGATGT
Source organism: Labrus mixtus (assembly GCF_963584025.1). Classification (NCBI taxonomy): domain Eukaryota; kingdom Metazoa; phylum Chordata; class Actinopteri; order Labriformes; family Labridae; genus Labrus; species Labrus mixtus. Next base: position 10,018,661 of record NC_083618.1, on the reverse strand, counting down.
ACCATGGGTTGCCGCACTGCAGCTGCGTTCGGATGCAGAGGAAACTCCATGGAAAAGTATTCCAGTTATCACTCCAGAATGTGTACGAGCTGCTCAGAAGGAAGATGCTCCCATCTGCGAGGTGATTAACTTGAAAAAAAGAGGATGGAATGTAAATGAGAAAGACAAATGGGACGTGAGACACGCAGACTAATACATGAATGGAACAGACTCACACTTGACAAAGGAATACTGTTTCGGCAGACAGGACGACGTAAACAGTTGGTTCTACCCAGTAAAATGAAACAAACTACTCAAACACCTGCATGATGATATGGGGCATGTAGGCGCCGACAAAGTCATTCACCTGGCAAGAGAGAGGTTTTATTGGCTTTTTATTCAATAACAACAAGCTCTCCTTTTGAACTCATCTCCATTGACTATCTCCATCTTGAACAGAGTAAAGGCGGTTATGAGTACATTTTAGTTTTGGTAGACCACTTTACTCACTTTGCGCAAGCGTATCCAACCAAGAATAAGTCAGGTAGAACTGCAGCTGAAAAGATATTCTATGACTTTATTCCACGAAAAGCTACATCATGACCAGGGCAGGGATTTCGAGAACAACCTTTTTCAGAGACTCCAGCAGCTAGCAGGAATAGGCCACTCTCAAACCACCCCTTATCACCCACAGGGGAATCCCACTGAACGACTAAACAGAACACTTCTACAGATGCTTCGCACGCTGAAGGAGGAGAAGAAAACTGAGTGGAAAGACCATCTGTCACACATAGTCCATGCATATAACTGTACGAGACACGAGTCCACAGGCTATTCACCGTTCTTTCTCCTGTATGGAAGAGCGCCAGGTTTGCCTGTTGATTTGCTCTTTGACCTAAAACCTGAACAAGAGCCACAGTCCAGACAAGAGTTTGCACAGAAATGGGCTTCTCGCATGCAGGAGGCATACAAGATCGCTTTAGAGAACAGTGGAAAGTCCTCAGCTAAAGGGAAGAGATACTATGATCGTGGCGTTAAAGGCATGATTCTGCAGCCTGGAGATAGGGTGTTAGTCAGAAATCTGTCAGAGAGAGGTGGCCCAGGCAAACTCCGAGCTTACTGGGAAAAGAGAGTTCATCGTGTTGTTGAGAAGATAGGTGATGGACCTGTGTACAAAGTTCAGACGGAGACAGGAGATCGAACCCTTCGTGTCCTGCATCGTAACCTTCTGTTACCTGTGAATGAGTTGCCTTTGGAACATGATGAGCAGAGTTCTCATGCACACAAGAGAAAGCAGAAACAGAGTGGCAGTAACAAACAGAGCAGGGACACAACAGAGGAGGAATCTGATTATTCTGATGAGGAGGAGTACACATATTCTCTCAGGACCTTACCTGTGTACAACAAGAGGTGCACCCGACCTCTAGTGCCAAAGCTTACACCACACCGTGAACTCTGTGCTAAAGCCCCAGAATTCCAGCCAATGAGACAAGAAAGAGAAACCATTCAAATGCAGCAGCCACATGAACCTGATCCAGTTGCAGTGTCAGATGCAGTACCGATTGTGGATCGAACGGCTACAACAGCTACTGAGCAACTGCAGGAGGAACACATAGTGGGTGAAGCAGGTCCAGAACAACATAAAACAAACGATCGTGAGCCTGACGCAGTTTCATCAGAAGAGGAGTTGCCATCTGTGAGGAGGTCAGCAAGAGCAATGAAACCTCGAGAAGTGCTCACATATGACCATCTTGGACAACCTTCATACCAGCCCTGGAGGCCTGGAGCAAACTTGATGTTTGCCTGTGTCCCTTACCCTCTGCAATTCTACCCAACTGTTCCTGGTTCCTGTTACTACCCTACACCAGTATGGACGAACTAGACCAGTAACAAGACAAGACTTGACTTAAGACATTAACTGACAAATACATCAGACTGTACTTTGACTTTTCAACTTTCTAGACTTTTCTTTTGTTAGTTTAGTTCTAGATGTCCGGAGACATCTCTGAAAGCAGAGGAGAGTGTAGTAGGTTGAAAACGCTACATACAAAGTTTTTATTTAAACAGATAGTTTCGGAGGTCGGTGAAATTAGTTTGAGAATAATACTGCGAGTCTGCGATAACTTCCGTTTTTCAAAATAAGGTGTTTTCCTGGGAAAAAAATATAAAAATATATGTTCTTCCATAAGTAGACAATGATTGTGATATGGGTGAACTTAGTACTTCCTAGACTACGTGCACAAGTAATATGAAGTACTTTTACTGTGTACTTTTTGAGAAATCCATTGACAAAGTCCCTTATAAATCACTATAATGAGTCTTTTTTATGACTTTGATGTCTTGTAAAAAGAAATTCTTCCATAAGTAGAAAATGATTCTGATATGGTTGGACTTAGTACTTCCTAGACTACGTGCACGTTGCTTTTTATATTTTTATCTCATTCTTTTTAAGCTGTCAGCAGGAGATCTTGTGCTTTTATTCTGATTCTGAAGAGTCAATAACCCTGTTTCAAGGTGGAAAACCATAACCAGTTTGGAAATCCTTTGTCCTCTTACTGACTAAACTTAAATCTAGAATCCTCTCATAACCCTCTTATTGTCACTGTATAAACTTTTATTAAACACTATAAAAATTAACTCTTAAAAGAAGTCAACATACATTTGAGTATTCATTTCAGGCCCTGATCCTGGGGGCTTTGAGGTCAAGCACATAGCACAGTGGTTGTCCATGTCAAACACTGGCAGAAAATAAAATGATATTCAGTCACATAATGTGTACATTTTTAAGTTTATTGGTAGCTTTGTTTCTGTAAAATTATATGTAGCTTGTTAACTGGATCAGGATTAAGATCATTTGCTACTTGGACAATAATATTAATGCTAATACTGGTGAAGCTAGTTTATACACCAGATTGAAACTTTTTTTTAACATGTAAACACATATAAGAACTTTAAATGGCTCCTTAAAATTTGTCTGGCTGCCATTACATTTTTAACCCTTTTTAAAACTGAAAGTTTCACGATAGTAGCTCAAATAAAAGTCAATATGAAGCAAACAATGAGCTCAACTGCAGATTGAGTGTACTTAAGCTAAATCAGGCAAAGTTTTTATTGAAACAATCAACACTAAATCCATGGATTCAAAGGAGAGAGGACATTGAAACAGCGTTAAGGCTTCGGTCTTGAGAGAGCAAGGAACATCTTCAATGTTGGTTTTCTTTTTATTTATGAATTGCAGAGATATTCAGTTGTCAATATCCATTGGACTGACTAAATCAACTCCAAAGTACTCAATGTGCATTGTGCAGCGGTATCTAGGACCTATCTGAAGACTTAGTATTGACATACTGTATACTCATCACAAATAACTGCGAGAAACAGTCTACAACAAGCCTGATTTCTATTCTCCCAATTATTGCAAATCTTTTTTTCTACAATAGCAGAAATGCATATTCTTTTCATATTTCTGATATTATTTATTTGTACTGTCATCTGACAAACACAATTGAAAACATTTTATTTGTAAATACATACACAGTGATGAAAAACAATTCTGATGATGCCACAATTTAACTCTGATCATCCTATCCACTCAGCAGATAGCCTCAGACTCCCCCTGCTCCTAGCCATCTGTCTGTCACTCAGTTTCCCATCAGCTTCCATGCATACAGAAATCAATGATTGATTAAGATTAAGAAATCAATGATTCTGGGGACTATGAAAAGCTGCATTTTGTGAACTCATTTTCAGAGGCTGTAGTGTGTTTAGATGCGTTAGATTGAATATGATTAAAATAAGTTTATCAGTTATACAACAAAACTTTTCATTAATATGTTATGTTGCCTCTATAGGATACAAAAAGACAAGAAATATGTCAGCATTGGTTTTTGAAAAGTGAAAAAAGCGTTAGCATACAACTGTCATCTGCTTCTCTGTTGAACATTAACATCAACTATTTAGAATAAACCTACCCTTGACGATTTGTCATCATTGGTTCCACGTTGGTCTTTGAAAAAGCCCGGTAGCCTATACACAAATATTCTACAAACTTGTTGAGAAAATAACTCTCCGCCGAATTGTGCACACGAAGTCCTCTCCGTCCGTCAAGTCCTCGGCGCAAATCACCTCCTCAACGCGTCAAGGAGAGGAAGAGGCGGGTTTATGAGTTTAACGCTTTCTGATTTTCAAGGTAAAAATAAGGGTCAAGGTAAAATAAGTGTAAAAACAAACTCACACTCAAAAGCTAAACAGAACATATAGGGTAAAACTAATGTCTATTTATAAGTTTAATTATTGTTAAAACATAAAATCGTTATAATTAATACACATTGGAATGTTGTGGGTTATGATGGCAAATAATAGGTTAAAGGACATGTATTTATGAAGTTAAAGGTAGGCCTATATAAATGTGTAGAACAATTTTTGATGAATTAACAGTTTTTTGAAAAGGGCCTCGGTTTGAGAAAATAACAGGCTCATTATTGTGCTGTATTATCTCAGAAAGTACACAGTAAAAGTACCTAAATGTACTTATGGAAGATTTTGTTTTTACAAGACATCAAAGTCATAAAAAAGACTCATTAGAAAAACACAAGAAAACTTTTTTTTAATTTTTTTTTTTATTGTTTAATTGTATTGAGGGATAAACCTGAGCACCAGGAGAAAACCCATACACACAATGTTGTTTAGGATTGGCCTTTCAGAGTCCTATTCAGACTGCCACTTCAAGGCACTGTGACGTTTCGCCTTCAAGAAGATTGTCGCAGAGGCATAATGGGGGGATGAAGTGAACCTGCCTTACGGTCTTCAGAGGTAGCGACAGAGGTGTTACAGGGGTGAGCTGGATCAGCTGAGTTGGCGGGGGAACACAGCGCTATGTGTGTGCATGTCTGACTGTGTGTATGTGGAGGCATTGGCATAAGGCATTGTGAATATACAAAATGATGCTACCACAACTTGTTCTGTTCATGCTTCCGTTTGATGGAGCGGGTTACCTTATTCCCAAATCTCGGCAGGACTTCTCCGGTAAGAGCATCACAATATGAGGAACGCTCTACCCCAGGAGGAGGGCGTTGTTTTTCTGCAGGTCTTTCTCTACTCTTAATGGGTGGGAGGCAGGGTTTTTGCCGACGGTCAACGTTTTCCTTGTATGTTAATTGCAGCTTGTTCTGTTCATGCTTCTGTTTGATGGCGCGGGTTATCTCATTCCCAAATCTCGGCAGGACTTCTCCGGTAAGAGCGTCACAATATGAGGAACGCTCTACCCCAGGAGGAGGGTAAAGTATTCCTGCAGGTCTTTCTCTACTCTTAATGGGCGGGAGGCAGGGTTTTTGCCGAAGGTCAACGTTTTCCTTGTATGTTAATTGCAGCTTGTTCTGTTCATGCTTCTGTTTGATGGCGCGGGTTATCTCATTCCCAAATCTCGGCAGGACTTCTCCGGTAAGAGCGTCACAATATGAGGAACGCTCTACCCCAGGAGGAGGGTAAAGTATTCCTGCAGGTCTTTCTCTACTCTTAATGGGCGGGAGGCAGGGTTTTTGCCGAAGGTCAACGTTTTCCTTGTATGTTAATTGCAGCTTGTTCTGTTCATGCTTCTGTTTGATGGCGCGGGTTATCTCATTCCCAAATCTCGGCAGGACTTCTCCGGTAAGAGCGTCACAATATGAGGAACGCTCTACCCCAGGAGGAGGGTAAAGTATTCCTGCAGGTCTTTCTCTACTCTTAATGGGTGGGAGGCAGGGTTTTTGCCGAAGGTCAACGTTTTCCTTGTATGTTAATTGCAGCTTGTTCTGTTCATGCTTCTGTTTGATGGCGCGGGTTATCTCATTCCCAAATCTCGGCAGCTCTTCTCCAGTAAGAGCGTCACAATATGAGGAACGCTCTACCCCAGGTGGAGGGTAAAGTATTCCTGCAGGTCTTTCTCTACTCTTAATGGGTGGGAGGCAGGATTTTTGCCGAACGTCAACGTTTTCCTTGTATGTTAATTGCAGCTTGTTCTGTTCATGCTTCTGTTTGATGGCGCGGGTTATCTCATTCCCAAATCTCGGCAGGACTTCTCCGGTAAGAGCGTCACAATATGAGGAACACTCTACCCCAGGAGGAGGGTAAAGTATTCCTGCAGGTCTTTCTCTACTCTTAATGGGTGGGAGGCAGGGTTTTTGCCGAAGGTCAACGTTTTCCTTGTATGTTAATTGCAGCTTGTTCTGTTCATGCTTCCGTTTGATGGCACGGGTTATCTCATTCCCAAATCTCGGCAGGACTTCTCCGGTAAGAGCATCACAATATGAGGAACGCTCTACCCCAGAAGGAAGGATATGTTTTCTTGCAGGTCTTTCTCTACTCTTACTGGGTGGGGGGCAGGGTTTTTGCCGAAGGTCAAGGTTTTCCTTGTATGTTAATTGCAGCTTGTTCTGTTCATGCTTCTGTTTGATCGAGCGGGTTATCTCATTCCCAAATCTCGGCAGGTCTTCTCCGGTACCAGTGGTACAATATGAGGAATACTCCACTCCAAAAGAGCACCACATTCCTGCAGGCGGTTCCTTTTTGGAAATAGGTGGGATGCACAGCTGCTGCAGATCATTCTTACCATTTTTGCCATTGAGTATGGCAAACCGTCCAGTGTCTGCAACTTTCTTAAGTTCACTACGTTCTGTTTTCAAATCCTCCAAATTTGACTTTTGTTCCTCCCTTCCTCTGTACAGTTTTTTCTGAGAGATTTCCTCAAGTCGCTCTTTGTGATGAATTTTCTTTAACTCTGCTGTTTTTATGGCCTGATGTTTCTGCCCCTGCATATGTAAATCATCACGAGCACGGAGTTTCTCTCTCTCTTCTTTATCAGACTGTATTTCTTTTAGCCTCAACATTTGTTTCTGCTTCATTTTCTCAATGTGATTGTAAGTCTGTTTGAGCACTTTCTGTACTGTTTGAGCTGTTGGTTCAGGCATGTTGTTGACTTGTCGTTTTGACATTTTTACTGTTTGACAATATTACTCTCAGTATTAGATAAATATTGCCTTACCTGTTTCTTGATGCTGATGTTGCCTGAGTCCGTGTAGTAGTGTCGTCTCGGTGTCTCAGTTTGTCTCTGTTCAGCCTTTAAGACCTGTGTACAGAATCTGATGACATCATCAAGTCCTTTGATCTATGATGTCATAATATAAAGGCATTCTTTAAATCATTCTTTTAGGCCTCGGTTACCTAGGTTACTAACCCCCATATTTTCAGTTGTAGTGCTCTACCCTGGAATTTCAAAAAATGCATTTAGAATGTCAATGTATCAACTCGCCCACTCACTCCTTTCACACCGTTATCAGTCACTACATGATACAACGTTTGCCCCACACACACAAATACACACACACACTTGACTCCCCACAGTTCGCCGAGTCGGGTGACGAGGCTTTTATAGGTTTGGTGACGTGGGGATGCACTCCTACGTAATACTGTACTCCACACAGCCGTTAGAGTTTTTCAAACAGAAGGGCAGACACTATGCACATTTCTAACACAATATTTCAAATTTCAATACTTTGTACTCAAATGTTGAGATTGGGACTTGGATTGATCCATAACACTACTTAATACTCAAATACAGAGGTTTATAGTTGAAAAAAAGTGGTTTTAGGGTTTAGTTACTCTTTAATGGCAACAGCCATCTGTTACGGCAGGGGGCTACTGGGGGTCATCGGCAGCCGCCGTAGGGATATGGGATTAATATACTATCTTTATTCAAGAGCATGTTTTTTTTCTTAAGAATGGGTTTTTAAGTTTTGAGAGCAATACTTATTGATTTTACATTCAGATGTTTTCATTCTTTCTCTCTTTGTACTTAAATAGTTACTGCTTGTGCTTAAATTTTCTCTGTTTTTGCTCTAAATGTTTTCCGCCCTATTGCTGGGGAGTTCGCTATACTGATTAGAGCAGTGGTTCTCAAACTATGGTACGCGTACCACCGGTGGTAAATGTCTAATATTTAGGTAGGCTATATAAAAAATGTCTAAATATTTAACTAAGACCCTAAATACTTATAATCAAGACATGTATTTTTAACATTTCGATATAATATTTAACATTTATATTTGCCAATGAAATTATCTCACATTTTTATTCACAAAAACAAATGTGACAAACTTCACAAATAATCAATCTTTTTGACACAATTTTTTTGTGCAATTAAATTTTTTTTTTTTTTTTTTTTTAAGTGTTTCTACTTTTTGTGCTGCTCTGGTATGTTGTGTGTTGGGGGGATATTTTCCTGCTTATTCTACCTTTGCCTGGGTAATATTATAATTTATCTATTTTTATGTTTCAAATAGACAATAAATAATGTATTTTCTGTGTTCTTGGCAACTTCTGTGCCCTATGTAGATTTTCCTTTTATGGGTGTAGAAAATCTCCTGTCAGAGTTAAATCATTGTGGCTAAGTAAAAGATGAACATTAACCTTCCACCTACACCTACAGAGAAACGCCATTCGTGAAATGGCAAGGACTTTGATTTCCTTGCTGGACAGAGAGGGGCAGTCAGGAGATCAAACGACCCCTCAGCAACAACAACAAACAATTATACCAACCACATCCCAAAGGCCATCAGGGGTTAACCAAGACATGGCCAGGTTCTGAATATTTTTAGAAATTATTTGTGTAGTTTCTTTCAAGGGCATTCCAGGTTTAGATCTTCATGGTTGCTTTTTTACTGCAGATTGGTATGATTATAGTTAGTCTTCCAGAGTATGTGACAAAAGCAACCGCCTCCTCTTCATAGTAATGATCATTCTGGAGTTGCTTTGATTAAATTAGGTATACCTGAGCACCCTCAAAGAGTTTGAATGTCATGCACTATTGAGGTGTATTAGCATGTTAAATCAATTAGTGTGATACGTAACATCAAAATGAATTATTCCTTAGAATTAAGATTTGGCCTGGTGAATATGACTTTATTTGAATCCACAGATCATTCCCAGGCTTTTTTTCAAGAGCCTCGGCTAGGGGTAGAAAACGTTTTCTACCTCTATGTAAGAACATCAGTGGCAGGACTGTGACGCTGCAGTTCTACATGATGGAAAAAAATACAGACAGGACACCATCCGGAAGCAGGGAACTAACATTGCTGCTTGTCGGTTTGGGACAGCGAAGCGTCACGTTGCCTGAGTCTGCTGACCACTTAGAGGTAAATTAAGCAAAGCTGTATTTAACCTTTTTAACAGTGACAAATGAAAATATACAATGTAAGTATTTGAAAGAACAGTGAAAGATGAACTGCCTTGATATAATGTGGCAAATTGTGCTTTGAACAGATTTCAAGACTCCTGTTAGAAGCTGAGGGGTACAATGCAGCTTTTTTTTTAAATACAGACTGGAGGAGGGAAGAACACCATTTATATTGTGCCACTCCAGGATGAATTGGATTCATCCCCTCTTCCAGCAGATGCGCATGAGTTCCATAAGATGCTCAAGGCCACTTGCAAAGTATGCGTTTCTGGCATGCCTTTGCAAGTTTTGGCTGTTCACATAAAGTCCTGTGTAGAACAGCAATCGTCGGGGGACGACTATGATCTCCGTGGAGAAGTATTTCAAACTTTGCACAGTTTTTGGATATCTCAGATTATTTCACATTAAGATTTAAGTGTAACTCAAATGTCTTTTTTAGGGTTCCCCTGATATAATGATGGTTGAGTCAATTCCGAAAGAATCTACACCAGGGACAAGCACAACCATGACACTGAATACAATAAAACAAAAATATTGAATACCAACCCTATAAAGATCAAATTGTTATACAACCAGTGTAAGTTATAAATTAACTTAAATCATTTTCTTGTCATTCTGTTTGACTGTGTTTGCATTTAGGCTGCCTGTCCAGTATGTCAGGTGGAATTTCCAATGGACTATTTAGAAGTCCATGCAAGCGCATGTGGAGACAGGTAAAAAATAGACCCCTTTTTTCTTTGAGAGATGAACATGTGTGTTAGGTGTGAAATACTGAATAATTAAGGACAAGGTAATTAAAGGTTAAGGATAAGTTTGTTTTTTGTTTGTCCACAGATAATTAAGCACTCTTCTAATAGAAAGTCCTGATTTTTAAGGGCATTACCTTATGTAATGCAACAACTTAACAGACACTTTTTTGTAATGTTCATCATTTACTTGACAGTGTGGAGGAAATGCCTTCCAGGGTGGAAGATGTTTCAAAATGTGCTGCAGAGGAAATTCAAAAGTATGTATCCAGCTAATATGACATTTAGTTCACACTCTGATTAATAAAAGAATACCTAACACTTTAATATTTGTTTAAAATCAGGCTTGTTTGTTCTACCTGTAATCATGTTAAAATGTTGTTTTCAAATTATGTAACCTTTTCTGTTAAATATAAAACACCAAATACATTCTTGATATGGACAGAAGTATATTCCAGAAATGCATGTAGTATTTTGGAAAATTGGATGCCCTGAAGACATTGTAACCATTTCTATAATGCAGTGGTCCCCAACCTTTTTGACTGTAAGGATTGGACAGCAGCTTTGGCCATATGTGACCTAATCACTTAAAAGTAGGGCTGGACTATGATTATGATGTTTTAATCGCGTTAATCGCATGAGTTCCTGTGATTAATCGCATTGTTATACACAAAATCCAATAATGAATTCAAAAGTAGTGTATAGCGCACTTTTATTGTAAATGTACTTCTCAACTTAAACAATGTAATCAAAGCAAATAAATACAAAACTAAAGCTTATTGCATTCATTGCAGTCTGGATGCAGAGTGGTGTGGGTCTCCTCTCTGCTCTCTGACTGCAGCTGGGTCTGCTGTGCATGTACACATTAGTAATGATGCAGGCCAGATTACAATTATTTGGCTTTGTTTTTGCCCGAGATACTTTTTTGAGACCTTCCCAGACGTATTTATTTTTGCTGTAAAATAACTGTACAGTCAATGAACCTCATCTATGAGCGGATTTTTATTACGATTCTTGGTTTTAAATACAATTTCAATCACAATAACGATATAAAAATATCAAGAAACATAGCATGTCAGTTATTAGGTTTGCTCATTTAAAAAATAAAATAAAAAGATAAATCATGCCGGATAAGTAACCTAGCTTTACAACATTTCAGCTAACCTTAGACTGCTTATGTGTTAGCTAGCTAGATAACGACTTTAACCAACCAATGACACATAAATCACACTTTTTTACTTACCGAAAAAACTGCAAAGATCCCTTAGATCCAACAGGTCGGTTAGAACAGTTTACTACAGAACAACTAATTTTGCCAGCTCAAAAAAGACGAAAAAACTGAATGGAAAAATTCAATGCCGTCTCGGCTTTCCTTCACTACGTAACTTTTGCTATTCACAAACAGAGCTACACAAGATCGGCGGCTGTCAATCATCGTCATAAAATCCCGTTTTCAACCTCAAATAACTTATTTAAAACAAACTTCACAGAAAAATGAGCACTTGAACACAATGTAGGGTGATAATAACTAATGATCACAGCAGAGTTTAGGTTTGGAAAAAAATTATGTGACGAGTATTTTAGCTTTACAGTTTGACCCACATCCCATCTGTTATCATTGAGGAGGCGGGGTTTATGACCTATACTGCAGCCAGGGAGGGGGAGCTCTAAAAATAAAAGCTTCACTAGACCGGGGACCTTGTCCCGTCCATTACTTTTACAGTCTATGGTTCAACATAGCAAAACTGCCTTTTAAAAAAAAATCCCTCTCGACTCCTGTGGAGTGTTAAATACATAGTACAACATGATTCTTAATGTCGGTATCATTCATTTATTTTTTTAAATAATTTTTGCAGATTTATCAGTGTTTCAGCCTGACCAGAAGAATGAAAAATATTCCGAGAGGACCTCTGAAGAATAATTGCTTCTATTGTTACTGTCACATATTGTTTAAGAACCCCTAGACTATCACCCATGTTGACTTCCACTGCTACTCTCTCTAGCTCCATCTGATAAATAACAAAATAAACACTGCAGCGGTGTTGAGCTACATGAAGTTATTCATAACACTTCTTTGGTTCTTTAAGGTTATTTAAAACATTTTCTTAAATTTCACAATATTATCTATTACATTTAAGGGTTGGTAAAAAATCAATGTAGGACTTTTGTGAGTCCCCTGACGTGATTAGCTTTTTAACTATGAGTGTAGGAAGCAAAATGTGTGTTTTTTAACTTAACTTTGAATAGGCAACAGCCTAGTCTTTATCGAACATAGAGTCCTAATTATTCAGACTTTTTTTGAGTTGACTGCATACAGCTTGACAAATGGGAGTCTTTGTCACTATTGAAGGGTTAGTTGTTTTTCACAGCAATTATTTTTGTGAAAACATGCAACTCACATCTTCAATAGTAAATTAGAAAAACAAGAAAACACCACAATCCTGTGTATTGAAGTTTAATACTTTTTAAAGCTTTCCTACAGAATTTAAATACAATATTATGCAAAATTGAAAAAAAAACAAGGCTTTATGAAGAGAGTGTCTCAATTACAACGTGGGAAATGTTGAGGTGAGTAAAACCTGTTATCATCTAGCTCCGGAGATAAGCCATAGTCTGCAAAGATTGACATTTCAGATAAAAATGTCTGTTGTTGGTCAGATTCTTGGTAGCACTACTGTTGTCCATGAGAAAAGCTGATATCCAGTGTCGGACACAGAAGCACTGGCTGGGTGCAGTAAGTCCTGTATGTTTATTTCTCAGCTTGCAGGCCAACGTTCACTGCTGTGTCATCTTTGCTGCTTCCGCTTTAATGAGCGAGATGAGCTCCAGGTTAATCAGAAACACAAAGCGAAGACCTGCAATCTGAATACACAGATACAGTGTGACGTTAGCTCCATGTTTCACTCAGCACCTTCAGTATGATTCATATATAACTGGCACCCTACACTCACCTCCACCACTGAGTTGTTGTTAAGTTTCCACTTGTTGCCTGACAGGACCGGTCTGCCGTCTATGTAGATTGGTCGTCTTCCCTCGTTAGCGATGAAGAAGTCTCCGTTATTCTTCAGTTTGATAATTCCTGTAGACATCGATACAGATAAACATTGCTTTAAAAAAAAAAAAAAAATGTACGAGCACCAATGGCCGAGTGGTAAGTTTGCACGCCCCATGTACAGAGGCTGTATTACTTGAAGCTGGCCGCCCAGGTTCAAATCTGACTTGTGGCTCTCCTTTCCTGCATGTCATTCCCCCATCCTCTCTCCCCGATTTCTGACTCCATCTACTGCCCTGTCTCTCAAATAAAAGCTCAAAAAGCCTCTAATTAAATCTTTAAAAAGAACAAACTAAATGGAAACATGTGAATTCCCTTGACAGTCTTCAGCTGTCCTCGTCATTAAAGGCAGAAATTACTCAAAAGATAACTTTAAAAAAATGTATCAGTTGTTTACTCAATATTTTTCCACACCGTGACAATTTGGGGCACAAAGTCCTAGCTCAAATCTGTGCAATTTCTGATCTTTGTGACTAGAGCCCGACCGATTAATCGGCAGGCCGATAATATTAGCTAATCAAGTGACTATTGGTATCGGCCAATTATATCTCATATGTGCCGATATTACTAGATTTGTTCGCCAGTCAAACAGCATTTCATTTGAGTATTGTTGGATTACACTAGCAGTTCTCTTTCACCAGCGGAGTGTGCAATATGGATTACAACAAGCATTATCACTCTCCAGAGTGTCAAGCGGTGACGCACATACATGCACAATTACTATAGAGTTGAGTGACCATCTTTCTTTGTTACAAGTGTTTTGTAACTGCATTTGAGATCAATGCAATACATGAGTATGTTTCTATCCATCTATTTCATTGATCTAAGAAAGACATTGGACAACATATCTGTATCGGGTGTTTCCCTCCCAAGATCGGTATCGGCCCCAAAAGATCTATATCGGTCTGGCCCTATTTGTGACCCTCCAAATTTATGGAACTTCAATGGATTGTTTGTTGTTTGTTTTCTTGACTGCTTGAGGCCAAAGCAGCGGCTTATCTGTTATCTCTAAGATGAAACACTGCACGATACATTTTTATTTTTCACTAACATCAATTCTGTGAATTAACCCAGTTCCTAAAGAGTATGTTTATGGGTCAGGAATTACAGGAGAATGAAAATAAAGACCAGAGTTCTTTTGGCTGAAAAATCAGTTATGACTCCAGCGGTACTAAAAGGGTCCTGCAGGAGTGGAACATGATTTTGTGTGACTGAAGCAAGGTCAAATTTAAAGCATAGAAAACACAAAAGTCAGGTGAATTAACACTTAACCTCCGCCACCAGTGTGTGAATGTGGTGTGAAAGTGTGACCTGCGGTCTAAAAACACTCTGAGTATCAGAAGACTAGAAAGCCCTATAGAAGCTCGAGTCCATTTACTTTTTACAGGTGAAATTATATCCAGTAATAAACAATAATTATAATTTGTGGATTTTTTTAGTGTTCTCTTTTCATTCTCTGAGTTTTTTCACACAGAGGTTTTACATCAGAACATTGAACAAGTTTATTCACCTTGTTTCCTGGATATTTTCCAGGCTGGTCCCTCCAGTGATAGATCTACATCTATAGGTTTGTCCTTGGTCGCCCTGCCCAATGTGATCTGTGTTATCATGAATAACAAAATAGTAAGCATTAAGTGGCCCCCTCTTTTCTTCCCTCAAACATGACATTCATTGATTCTTTTTTTTGTTCTTACCTCTCTCGACCTCATGAGGTAGCGAACCATTCTTCCTCGTAATGCTGCCAGTGTCTGGTTGTCGAAGTCGGGCATGCTCATCCCTGGTAACCACACACACATGTACACAAAGGAGTTCATTATCAGAGCAGATAGTTTAAGGTAAAAGGTGAAGTGAGCGAAAGCTTACATACCTGTGATACTGTCTACGAGGACCTGCCAACGAGGCAACTCCTGCTCTAATTGTCGGATCTCCCTCTTCTGGTGACGATCAGAAATCATCAGCTCTGAAAGATAAACCCACAGAAAGAAAATGTATCTAATTAATATAAAGGTGATCCAAGATTGACATCCATTTCATATTATTGTAATAAGACTGATATTTTTATATGGAATTACAAATTAGTGTAGTTCCTTATTTTAATTTCTTACCATGTTCCAACACCTCATCTCTGCTCTCACTGCGAGAAAAGACGCACAGCTTTGAAACTTCACACACACAATACTCAATGTGAAAAGATGAAAACTAATGTTTCAAAATAAAAGTCTGTCTTACTTTAGTTTAACATCATCGACCATCTGCTCGGCATCAGAGAAGTTAAGGACCTGGTCACCTTTAGGGAGAGGCTGGACTGCAACACACAACCAAAGGGAAGTTTACAATTACAAGCAGAACTGTTACTAAAAACTTTACTAAAGGTCAAGGTACTTTTTTCACATGCAAGTTATTCAATTATTTATATTATGTGACTATTCAATTACGTGTTTTATACAACTGTCAGTGTTACAGATGGCGGTAAACAGTGCTGTATTTTCAAAACAGACAGCTTCTATGTAGATTTTCATAAAAAATTGCAAAAAATAAATACTTAACTCAAAATGAGGCTCATCTCTGAAATTTATGGATAACTAAGTTATTAGACAAAAATCCACAGAGCATATCACAACCTTTTCTGGGCTTTACTGGGCCACAAGACTTTGGATTTCAATCATAACATGACTGAATCTGATTGAAAAAGGCCCAGCAAAACCATAATAACCATAATTTGCCAAATGCACTGAAGTAATAACTGAACAATTGTGTAACTCAACTTACCACTCTGGTCGTCCAATAGGTAGTATTGCTTTAGCAGCTGCCAGTGCACCAGCAGGCTCTTGGGGCTGCGAGACGGGTGAAAGACACAGGGGTGTTTGCTCAGAAGCTCCTGGAACACATCCAGTTTGGGCTGACTGGTCTGTTCAATGACAACGTAACACAAAAATCACTTGTGAATAAAACAGTTAAAGTTGTACATTTTAGAACTATACTAGAACAAACTAAACTAAACCAGAGATGTGACTAGCAAAAATCATTTCACCTCTCCTGCAGAGCGTTAGTGTTGCTACTTGCAACACAAACGCAAGAGGGAGAGAGAGGGGAGATTGTCTGCTACTTCATCAATTTATGATACCGATCGGCAAGTAAACTCAGGCGGTCGTAAATATAACAATATAAGTCACTAATAAAGCCTTTGTGTGGGTAACACTGTCATTCACTATTTAAGTTCTTGTGAATCAAAACTACGGGTCGGAAAAAACGAAATTCTGCATAAACCCGTGAGAATCCCATCTCTGAAAAAATCTCACTTACAGAACCAATCTTAGCCAGCAGCGCCTCCTCAGCTTGGCTGAAGAGAGCTTTGCTTTGGATTGCTGCAATGGCTTCCGGGTGAAGCTGACGCATGGCCTGCCATGCCAACCTAGACAGAGAGACAACAGAGAGGATTTAATTACCTTTTTAACAGCTAGCTGATGCACAGACATGGTAGGGAAGGTCAGCTGCTGCTGGGTAAGTTTCTTACTTTGAGATGACAGGATCGTAGAGGAGAGAATACCACCTCTCTTTGATTTCCCGTAATGTGAAACGACAGCTGAACTTGACTCCCAGATGAACAGAGGTTAGGTCTGTGGTCTGGAGACAAACACAGACTAATTTAATCATACAGTTACCATGTCACAAAGACAAATCAGTACCATTAACTGTTAAATGATACATCCTTTCAGGCAATAATTAAAGCAATTTACTACTCACCTGCAATACTGCATTTATTAGTAGCAGGTCATCAGTGGGTTTCCATCGTCCCAGGTCTTTAGTTATATGAAGGGGTTGCTTGCTCTTCTTTACTCTTTTAGTGATTGGTGCAGGGTTCATTACCATAGTGAGAGGTGGTGTGAGAGCTGTTCCTGACTTAGTCACCTTACAGATTTGCATAAAAGTACAAAAAATATCCAAACTCATGTTAATGTATCACGTTTACAATGATATCCTATCAACACAATTTGTGGTTATGTTTTACCTTTTTTTTCTCGCTGGATGAAGGTTCACTCCCTGAACAGCGGACAGGCTCTATGACAGGAGGGCCTTTGACTCGACTGGACGACTTCACAAGACTGCTTTCAACTAGCTCATCGTCAAACTTCTTCCTCTTTATTGACCTATGATAATTTCAGTGTAGAAATGCAAACCACAATTTTTTAAAATGTGGTGATATAGAACAAAACATGTTTATTTTTGATTTTTTTGCAACATTAGAAACCACACATTTATGTTTAAACGCACAATATAAGTCAAACCTTGAGGAACTCCTGCGCTTGGGAACCCCACTGCCAAATGCCTGAGTTGCTGTCCTTTTTACATCTTTTACTCCAAGTGGCTCTTCATCCTCTGACCGGCTTTGGGCACCAGCTACTGCCATCGGTGCACCAACAACAGGGTCACCAGCTTGCATCTGTAGAGTCACAGAATTAAACACATCAAAGAAAAATGGATCTTTAAAATAACAGCAGACTGTAAAGTTTTAAGAGTTTTGAGGTTAGTAGAAAGTCTGTGAGATGTAGTGCTTCTTCCTTTGACAGGCACTTTTATTGGGTCCTAGTTCACTCAACAAATAAACTATGAGTATGTTGAGCTGCTGTTCCCCTTTTCAACAACTCATGTTATTTTTACACAGTAAATATATCTCAACACCAATGAGTGATAACAATATATACAGCAAACAAAACAGCAACAATGAAGTAATAACCATGTAACTGTATCAACCTCGGGGGCTGAGGACTGGATCAATTAAGAGATGTCTTTGTTTACATGTTGTGTAAGCCAAATTACTTCATGTCCTCGTCAAAATAGAACAGCAACTGTGAAATTAATAGCCGTAGCAAGTAACACAATAAACACAGCCAACATTTTTACAACAGCCTGTTTTGTTAACTAACCTAATTTGATCAAAATAACGCTTCTGTACTGGCTACTTAGCATTAGCTTAGCTGTCACAACGTCCCTTCGAGCGCTAGCGTTAGTTAACTAGCGAGCTAATACAAAAAGCTACATCGTCTTATGACTCACCTTTCCTCGCTGTTTTACTTCGTTTCTGTATCTATTCCTCCAATTGGTGTCTGTGCCGTCAATTTATTCCGTTTTTTAACACTTCGTTGCCTAGCTACATGGCTAACAGGCTACATGAATTTGTGTTTGTTGGCATTATGTGCTATGCTATTACTGCTATGCTAGTGTGTTTTCTTGCTGCTAGGTTTCAGCGCGCTGGGGAAGCAGCACGACGGCGCATTACTGCCACCTGCTGAAGCGGAGTGCAGGCGCTGTTTTCTATCTTCTCTCTTTTTTTCACCTTTCAGATACACAAATTAAGGAACAATTCCAACAGTTCACATTATGGCTGGCAAAAACAAAACACACAAACACAAAAAGTACAAACAGACTAATGTGTGAGAGTCTCATCTAACACAAATCAATCCAGTAAGGCAGCCAGTGGGTTTTAGTTATTCATTTTGAAGAGATTTCGCAAAAAGCTCAAGTTCATTCTTCCATCCATTGATGTGGGGTTTGATTTTTAAATATTTAGGCTACAGCTATCAAGCCTGTGAATTAAATGTGTTCATATCAAAATATTATTATTAATCAATGAATAAACTCAGCTTTTCTTCTCAATAAAGACTCCAAAAGAACCTTGAGAGGGTGCAAAAGGATTTCGTTGGAGCTCTGAAATAGAAAAAAAACCTCAATATCCCCCTCACGAAATCCAACACAAGTTATTATTCAAGTTAAATCTCATAGTAGTTAGTAAAGTAATTGGATGGATAGATGTCCTTGACAATTTAGACGGTGAGTCGAGGCAACTTTATAGCTTTTGGCAACACTGGGAAGGAATATGGAAAACGTTGTCATATTTTCATAGCTTCTTCGTTAGTTTAATCTTGCGGGACATATTTTCTTCTTGTTTGATTAGGGTAATACTGTAGGCCTACTGTTGGACTATTTCTGATGAACTTGTTTGAGAACTGTTTGCCCCTGAAGTTGACACCTTTAATTCTTAATGGCCTCATTTCAAATACAATATTTGAATGCACCGAGATATGTGTACTCATTATCTTAAATGGAAATAGCATGGCTCTTTACACTTTCTTATATTCTCCTATTGGGAATTGAAAACAGAATTTTTTACAAAATGTTTCATCCATTAAATTGGATACAGCCCATATTCCTATAACAACGACTTTCGATTGCTCAGGGTATACCTGTTGTTCAACAGAGGAGTATTGTGTGGAGTAAGTAATGTAAGTAAAGTAAGTTATGTTGAGGTTCCAATGGAGGAGCACTTGCTGGTGAAAATCTGAGAGTTTTACAGGTAATTTGTGCCAATCATAGTCACGTCTTAACAAAAATCTAAACATAGTCAAATCTTTAATTAAAAATTTGAAAACAACCAAAGGAATGCAAACCCAAAATATGTTTTTCTGCATGACAAATTAATTTAACCATCTTAATTTAAGATGCCATTCATTATCTATGACTTTCAGATGCAGTTGTGATGTGAGTTCTTGTGATATGATTGCAAGCTTTTGCCTAGAAATGTATAGGAATAACATAACTATCACTCGTAAGCACTTGAAAGTTGTTTTTAGACCTGATACGGTATTGGTTTATTGCCTTTTTGTTCATTTATTTAGCAATGATCATATATAGTCCTCAGCTTCACTCTACATGCAATAAACATATCTAATACTTGTATGTGTGAATGCTGTATCAAAAGCTGAAGCCTATATAGTGAGGAGGAGCCTATGTGGACATCAGCCTGTCTCCTTTAGGTCCTTTCCATGTTTTAACTCCTTGTGTAATCTATTGTTTGTACTAAACTTGTCTTTTTTGGTGTTTTTTTCCTCATGTGTACGGACTGCTCCACACTAATTACCTCAAGAGGGATTAAGGGTTTGAATTTGAATTTGAATTAAAGGATTGTAATTTGAATTGTAGATTTTAGACCTAATTTTACACCATGAAAGAGCATAAAGTCAAGAGCTCTTTTTTTTATTAAGGGATCTGAAGTTTAAGGTGAAACATCATTATTTCCCCTGATGTAGAAGTGATGTGCACAGCAATGGAGTTTTTTTTTTTCTCCAAACTATTGACCTTCAGATGCTGCTCTATAAGAGTCCATGAGGTCATGTCACACAGGAACTGTGCAGTGAGTATTTCTTTGAAATACTGCCTAAGTACCTTGTGTCTTTGCAATTGCATCAGACCTACAACTGTTACAAGCATGTTTGATCAGTAAAACCTAATCTGAAGCAGACGATAGCATGCAATCTTTAAGTAAATAGAGAATTGTGAAAGAGGGGATCTCATTTCTTAAACATACATGTGGGCTTCACATTAACACGTCAAAAGTGGGACACTATTTGATTTTAACCGGATTGTTTTTTGGCTAGGACAAAGAAAATCAGTTAGGCAGGAAAAAGTTTAACTTGAACATTTTAATGACATTTACAGTAACAATTTCAAAATATGTTAAATTATAATAAATACAAAGCTCAGGTACTGAAGCGTTTTACATTTAAAAATCTGGGTAATAGCACTACAGTAGGTTTACAAACTTGCATTGGGCTGCACTGTTGAATTGTTGCATACATTTTCAGGACAAACAGACAGATCGGGATTTTAAATGCATTCCCACACAGAAATAATTTCAAGAGCTGCCTTTTATAAAGAGACAATCAGTAAACATTACTTCACCATAAGCAACTCAAAAATAGACCTTGATCACTAAATTGAACACGGTACAAATCTCTAACAGTGGCTCAGTATGAGCTGGAGATATTAGAAACTGTATGCCCATGTTCCAGCCTAAGATTCTCCTAATTCTCTGATTTATTTACTTAAAGATAAATGTCATGTGCATCTTAGGATACTAGGAGAACATTTACAGAAATGCTCTTCAAATTAAATATTTGTACGTACAGGACACACAGGAAATTGCTGATATTGCTGAGTTAAGAGTGCAGAAGATCACAGTTTCTAATCTGGTTAAGGGGGAGGAGCTTTCCAGATTCAGAAAAACATGAGCTTCAATTGAGCTTACAAATATCATAAAATTCAACATTTCAAGAGTAAAATAATTTTTAAGATTGTCTGTTGAAAAGTACTGAGGAATTTCACTGGTTTGCTCCAGGCTTCTAGTGCAAATAAGTGCATGATGGTGAGTTTATAAGAAAAAAAAAAAAACACAATTAAAGGTTGAGAAACACCACTCCCAGTGGAAAGCCTCAGTGCTGAGTTGCCATAGCCCCCTTTTTTTTTTTTTTTTTTTCACCAATTTGTCATTCTCCACATATCAACCTTGGCATGCTGGGTGACACACACAAAGCGTTTTTGGCCGCCAACAGTGTGAAAGGTTTAAGGTGTGCTCTTGAACTTGATCCGCTGCCTGCAAACAGCCGCACAGTGTCTATGATAACTCCGCCTGCTGGTGCTCCCTGCTGCAGAGAGGCTCACGTTCTCGTAACAGAAGAATAGGTCATCGATCAATAAACTGGAGGCTAATGACATTTTCAGGAACTAGAAGCGTCCGTGTCATGGGCTTCACGGAAATCCCCTTAGGGTCTGGCTTCACGTCGAACTCTAAGAGGATCTGATGTAACAAGAAACAGAGAAAAAAAAAAGATTAATACTGCAAGAATCAGAATCAGAAATACTTTATTAATCCCAGAGGAAATAGGACGAAATAAAGTGTTCTTCAGGTGCTAAGTGCAGAGAAGTGACTCTTTACTGAAATCCCTGATTCAAATAACTGGATTTGCACAACAGTTTAAATAAATCCCCCTTCCTTTAGTTTCTTTCATTATTCCAGGAGGAAATGAAGAAAAGGGATTTGTGGGAAAAGCTGATAAAGTGGATTTGCTGGTAAACAATCAAAACAATGAGTTACATAATTAAAATAAGATATTTATATTGTGCATTTAGTGCCTTCTTCCTTGGATGACCAAACTGCTGACTCAGCCATGAATACAACCCCACTTTCCAGTCACTTATCCCAGCCACAAACAAGTTGATATGTATACTAAAGTTTAAAGAAACGGTTCAAATCCAGCTTACTCACCCTGGTAAGAGCAAGGTAGAGCTCCAGCTCAGCGATACGTCGACCTATGCAGCTGCGTTTTCCCACCCCGAACGGCAAAGAGGCATATGGGTGATGGGTTGGGTCCTTGCTCAGCCATCGGTGAGGCTGGAACTTATCCGGATTTTGAAACACTGCCGGATCCCGTGATGTTGCATATTGGCAAAGGGTGATCAGAGTCTGCACAGAGATTTAAACCATCAGATAGAGTATGTGATGCATTTCAAAGAGATAAAACTAAAGCATATCTTTCTTTTTCTTTTTTTTTGTTTAATTTTGGGCCTTTATGTCTCCATTGATAGGAAATTGGATCGAGTAGGAGACGGGAATGAGGGAGTGGGAAATGACATGGATCCACAGGTTGGAGTTGAACCCGGGACATCCGCTTGTAGGACGATAGCTCACATATACTGTAAATGGGGCTATCCTGCGCCCCATAACATTCAGATTTAGCCTAGCACTGTGCTGCCTGTATCTACTGTGACACCGTATCAAAGATTTTAAGTTGGTCTAGTTTTATCAAAACACTCACATTTTTAGGTATTTGGTATCCTCCAATCGTGATGTCTTTGTTTGCGATGACTCTTGCATTGGCAGGAATGACAGGGTACAGCCTGAAAAACACAAGTTAAACAATGTTAGTCCAATTAAACCTGCAGATACAAAACTAGATGAGTCCTAGAAGTAAACAGACACAGTAAAGAGTCTTATACCTGAGAACTTCTTTCACTATGGCCTTAAGGAGAGGCATGCGGGCCACATCTGCTGCTACGGGTATTCTTCGACCTCCCATCACGCTCAACACCTCGTCCCGTAGTGAGGCCTGCACCTCAGAGTGACGCGACAGCTCATACAGCGACCAGGACAGGGTGCTGGAGATCTGGAAAGGCAAATTTACAAATAAATGGACACATCACGGTTGATAAATCTGAAGGATTGACGACAGATCCTTGTTAAAAAAAAAAAAGGGACAGAAAAATCTAAGCTGATGGTTACCGTGTCAACCCCTGCCAGGAGCAGCTCTGTGATGTTGCTGTAGACGGTCTTCATGGGCACCCCAGTCTGAGACAAATAGTAGGTGAGATAACGTCCCTCCACCTTCTCTCCGCAGCTGACCTTCTCTGCTTCAGCCTGCAGACGCTGGTCGATGTGACTTTTAGCTGGTGGAACAGAGATATGAGGCTGTTAACACAGTGAGCTTACAGAACATAGATGCTTCAGTCCAGTCCTGAGCTAGTGTATCTCCATATGGTTGGACATCAAATTATCCATCTTATTAGGTGCTTTTAACCATGCATTCATTTCCTGATGATAAGAAAATAGACTTCCTTTACACACTTCTGATCTCTGATTCCCTAATTTGGGTTAAAAAAACATTTTACTTTTAGTCTGATTTTAACCTCAGTTTAATCATCATGACTTCTTGCTTGCAGATGATTTTGTAGTGCGTGAGGGTTAAAGACTTTAATCTCCTGCTTCCTGTTCCAGTTTGCACCAGCGTGATTATTTTAAACATGTTCTATATAAACGTCTCAGATCAGGATAAGTCTTAATGTACTGCCAGAGTGAGTGAGCGATAAACCAGTGTTGAGTTGAAACCAAAAGGTCAAATCAGGACAGGCTGATTGAAAATAATCACATGAAGTATGGAAGGCATACAGTATGTACAACCTCCATGTTTTTTTTTTGCTAGCTTGAACTACATCTCCAGTTTGAGTATAGAATGATGCTTCCTTATAATATCCATGTAAGTCTTTGCAAAAAATATCTTTTGTTCCGTCTTTACAGATTTTTATTGTTTCTACCGTTATCTTCATGTTTTTTTACTTTTCAAAATAATGCCTATCAAATACGATGTTTGAGAAAATGATCACTGTCAGATTACTAGGAAGGCACGAGCTTTCAAACATTTTTGACACCAAGAAATGTGACGTACCAAAGTCAAACAAGTAGTCCCAGCACTGACGAAAGACTTTCAAGGGTTTTGGAAACAGATGGTGCAACCAGCTGGGCATGGCCATGGTGAGAAGTGTCTTCACAAACATGGTGTTAATTGACTGGATAAAACGCTCTGTGTCTTCAGGAACGACCTCATCCAGGCAACCGATTCTGGATTCAAACAACACTGAGGAGATACCTGTCAGAATAAAAAGAAATGTGGTGGTGAGAAACACATGGCATAGAGGTTGACAGAAAAACAACGACTTTGCTTTGAATGTTAAAGGAATGAAATAACTGGCAACTTGTAAAATGTCTCTCACTGCCATTTACCTGTATTATAAAAAGTACTAAACTCTTTGCATATACGATACATTATGTAATATGTAGAGCTGGTCTTTGCAAGATTGAGTGTTTTCAAATCATAGGTTCAGTTGAGTGTGTTTATTGGCAATATATACGTCAGCAGGGCAGTCACAGCCCAGCCTCGACTCAACAATACCATCTTTTTAACTGTGGAAGAGTTTCTGTTAAAAAAAACGCTGCTGTGACCACACAGTCACTGGACTGAAACTGTGTTTAGCCTGGGGAAATATAGGGGAGGAAAATGAATGAATGAATGAATGAATGAACCCCTCTCTCTCTCTCTCTTCCAACAAGAACAACTGTTCAGGAATAGTTGCAATATATTTTTTACATTTTAATTATGAAATGCACCTCCTCAAATAGTTTGTCTTTGAAGGGGTTTTGTAAAATTAAGTATGCAATAAATTGCATGGATGAAATGTGAAAATAAGAAAGTTTTTTGACTCATGAAAACTGTAAACCATTAAGGAAAGTACAGAACAGAACATTTTTAACAATATTTCCCTGCTAAAAGACTTGTAGATTAAGTTCATTCATAAAAAAATTAATTGTTTATTGACCACTTAAAGAGAACTATTTCATCTATTTATTGATTACTATTTGTTCACTATTCAAACTAATCATTAGCCTACTTCAAACTAATTCTTTTACCTGTTTATACTCTACTGTTACCTGACTCTTTCATCTTAGCCGACACGTTTAGCTAACTATATAAACTGTTTCATATTCATTTAGAGAATTATTCCAACTTACTTAAATCTTAGAGCAAACTTTTTTAACTGCGTATTCTTTAATTCTGGACTTAGCCAATAGTTTTATCTAACTGTTTCAAATGTTTAATCGTTCTTTAAAGCGAAATATTTCAGCTATTAATTCAGCATGTTAAGCAAACAATTTTGTCCGCTTATACAGGCTTAATATTTTTGCCTTGAATTCTAACCATTCATTAAAACAAACTCCAACTTTTGAAAATATCAGTTATTTTGCCTATTTGATCAAAACTTTTAGTTAACTTTTTGAACAATTTTTCCATCACTTAATATTTCATCACTTTTAGGCAGGTCTGTTTCATTATTCATCTGCTAGCACTGACGGTCATGTTATGTTTAAAATGACACAGTCATCGCATTGCATTGCCTCCTGCATGGGACATTGTGAGGTACATGCATGTGGTGATGCATGACCTTTCTGATCCTCAGACTACATATGAAACCTTACCCTCCAGGCCGAAGCGGTAGAACTCTTGAGATATGTCAGGGACGAGGCCTTGAGAAGTCCTGCTAAGCCGGAGTTTGGTGATGAGGTCACTGACCACGCAGTTCAGAGTCTTGTCGTACGCCTCGACAGCCTTCGGCGGCAGCATGTGCTTTCCCAAGAGACTTCTCACTGTCTGCCACTCCTGCCCCTCACTAGCCACATACACAAAGAGAAAAAAAATGAAAATATTTGTGTTAGAGTGATATCAGTTGTACTGCTTCAAGGATTTATACTTAACTTTGGTCAATCGGCAAACAACTTGAGACTTTAAGTGATTTACCTGCCAATTGTTTACAACTGGCAGGTAAATAATTAAGTCCTTTAACACTTCTCAGCATTACATTGTAATGTACATCACATTACATTATCACTTTGTGAAATCTAAGACTGTAGTTGTACAGTTCCCTCTTTTTACGGTAACTTCCGTATAAAATGAACACCAAGGAATGAAATGTATCGTTTATTATTTGAATAAGCAAGTTGTGACTTTTTTTCTCTTCCACATTGCATCATTTAAGCTGTATGTTAAGAGGAAGAGAGAGTACAAAATACGAAACGAAGAAATGCTGTGATAGCAGAAAGACACTCACGACGTCAGGAGTCCATAGTGGTGTCCTCGGACCTTCCTGTAGTCCTTCCAGGAGGAGAGTTCAGAACGCATTGGGTGGTGGCCCTCCTGCCTCAGGACCTGCTCTATGAGTTCTGGATCGGCAACATGAACTGTCAGGATGTGGCCAAAGCGCGCCTTCCACATGGATCCATACTTTTGCAATCCTTCCAGCTGGGACATAAAAGAAACAACATTAACCTCAAGGGAAAAAAAACCTTCACACTATAGAGGACTGTCATCATGTCTGGATGCACACTGCTTAAAATGAAGACACTGATAGACAAAAACCTGGAGGAGAACCAGACTCATCTGCTGGGCAGAGAAAGTAATCTATAAAGTCAGAACTGTTCTAACTTATTATAACTTTTAGATTTTTTTCTGCAGCCACCAGTCATCAATTAGGCTTATGTTATCAGTAGCCTAATGCAGTGGTTCCCAAACTTTACCCTGACATGACCCCTATATAGCATTAACCTCATAGCATTAACCCCCCCCCCCCCCCAACATTTCTTAAATTCCTTGAACTAACACTGTTGTTCTTTTTTACTGAAAGATTGTCATAAAAATTGATGTATATTTAAATATGCATTAATAACATCTAAAAAGAAACCTTACTATTGTATTGTCACAGATACTGTGATACGGTTTTTATTCTTGTTCCATTTTACTTTCTTCCCTCCAAGTTTTCACGACCCCCCTGGCACTCTCTGGCGACCCCGCATCAATATTTTATTGATCGTCTATTCGATGCACATGTATTATTTATATTAGGGGGAGCAAAATATATGTATCATATCAAGATGTTTTGAAGTCTCATTCATGTCTACCTGTAGCTCGTGCAGCCGTG
Organism: Labrus mixtus; assembly: GCF_963584025.1. NCBI lineage: Eukaryota > Metazoa > Chordata > Actinopteri > Labriformes > Labridae > Labrus > Labrus mixtus. The sequence goes on along the minus strand of NC_083618.1, from coordinate 9,991,540 downwards.
ACAACCCCCTTTTGGCGAACAGGTCCCAGGCGCAGCTGATGACTGATGGTCCGGGCATCTCGTCCAGCGTCCTCACCGTCTGCACCTTGGTTTTGCCCCCCTCAGCGGCTGTTGTGCCCTCAGCCCACCTCTCCATCCACTTGACCAGGGGGAAGGCGCTTCGGCCGGACACTCTGAGAGCTTGCTGCAGCATCCTCCTCGCAGTGATGAGTATGGAGCGCTGAACGATCCGTTCTCATTTCGCTGTCCCGGGCTGGAGGCTGTATTTATAATGCACACGACCTGCTTCTCGAACCCGCGGGGATAAAGCTGTACATTTTCTTATCCTGGGCCAATCATGGATGTTAATGCAGACCAGGCCCCTCCCCCTCCCATGGATCGGGACTGGGAAGGGCGTGAGTAGGCTACAGAGTAAGGTGTGTCCAATCAGAGTGCAGATTTTAGACCATCCCAGCCGGCCAGTACACGTGGAGATCCTGAATAAATAATAGCCTATATAACTTTTCTTCTGCTCTCTTGGGCTTATCTGTGCTCTTTGTGCAGCACTTTGCTCTCTGACTGTTTAGAGAGATCACGCACTTGTGGAGATGGTTTCTTGTGTGCTTAAAGGATCACTTACCCCCAAGCCTAATGTTATTATAGATCTCTTGAATGTAGGCCAGTCAAAACCCCAAGCAGACAGCTGAATAAACAACCAAAAAGTACCACAAATGACCATTTAGCCAAAGCATCATAAACAGCCTCATTATGATGGAATCGTTTTTAGGGGGCCTGTATTAACAGAGACAGTGGAACATTATTTCAACCTGGAGAAATCGAGGACGACAGTCGGAGTCTTTGTCAGACTTACTGGTTCTTTGTTTACCCACCAGTTCTTTTGCTGACTGAGTAGGTTTCCTGGTGAGGGAGAAAATCCTGACCTGATTTCATTTGAAGTGGAACTTGTCCAAAGCACCATGTGTTTGGACTATGAAGTAACAACCCTGGGCCGTACTCAGAACCTGCTCTGACATTTATTCCTGTATTTTATACACTTACTCGAAATATTAGATCACCAAGATTCAGAGAAACACAGATAATTGACAGACAAACTAATCTGTAAAATACTGAAGCCTGATGGTAGAGTGAGTTTGACCTGCAGCTTTGAATTTACACTTCAATCATTGTTATAATTCTGAAAACTAATACAACAAATAAGTTTAATTTAGTTAATTCTAGATGGAATATGTGACAGATAAACAAAACCAGAGGAAGTCTTATAGGAAAATTATCTTTCAAAATCAACACAGAGACCCAGAGACCTGGGAGACTGAGGTATATGAGAGTAAAAAAGTGTGTTGTGTTGGTAGGATGCTTGAGTGTGGATGTGTGTGAATATTTTGATCGGCTCTCTGGTGGTGCATGCTTTGTGAGGGGGGGATGGGTGAGATGGGTGGAGAGAGAAACAAAAGAAAGAGGAAAAGAAAATAAGAAAACTGTAAAAATCATCCAAGACCAACATCATCATCATCATCACCATATAAGTAACATGATATCAATAACAGTAATTAATTGTTGCATTGCAATTACAGCAAAGGCAGGGGGAGTGCTGTCACCTAATGACACCTCATACAGAACCCAGGCACTGTCAGAGAGCTCCTCAGTATGGTCACTACAGCAATGTCAGAGTACCACTTCCTGTTGGCTTTAAACTGTAGTTTTACATTCATCGTTGAGGGTAAACCTCTAAAAATATATCGGGCAAGTACCATTATAAATCATAAGTTATGATAAGAATAGAAATTAATAAAAGGTCTGTAACCAGATACCAATGCCTACAGTAGCAGGTATTGTCAGGCAATGGTGTAGTAGTGCCTAAAAAAGTGGATATAGTCTTAATTTTTCCCCAAAATGTTTTTTTTTAAGTGGTCCGTCCAGCAGAGGATAAACAGCCTCTGTTATAAACAGTGTCATAAGACTACTCCAACATATTTAGTTTGTGTGTGCTAGCAAATTGGAGTAAGGAGAGTCATCCCTTCACCATCAGGGAACATTTTTTGCAGCATACTAGTATTGTCAATCAATCAGTGGTGTAAATCAGAGGAGATTTAGAAGTGGGTTTACCCTATGGAGACTGAAAAATAAGTGGTTATACGTATACCTGCGTATACCCTGCACTACACCACTGCTGTCAGGAGAAGGGGGGAGTAGGTTGCAGGTGTGGACCCAGGAGCGTCTTAAAATTATCCAAGAAGGATAACCGAAAAATTGCAAGCAATAGATTGGGGAGGTGAAAAGCAAAGAAATAGTATAGAGCCAAAACAAGTTTCCTTAACTAAATAATGCACCATAAAGATGAACTTAGCTACTGCTGCCAAGTGACTGACTCAAAACTAAACCTAGACCTAGAAAACACTTAACAAAAAGCAAAGATTGCCAGGGAGGACTTAACAGTGAACCCAAAAGGCTGGAGTAGCAACACAACTTCCCAGCATCCTAAGTTATATTTAGAGACTGGCAATGGAAAACAAATACTCAGATGTTCCCTTAGTGCCCTTACAGGTATAGAAATGTGCAGCCTGGAGGGTAAAGAAATATGAGTTGGCGCCTGCAGCTTACAACAATTTCTTGAAGAAAAAAAAATACATTGTTGTGTTTTTCTATATTCGTATGATGTGAAAAAGATTTGATCATAATATCATGATCATTATGACAAGCCTAATGCTGGGTCAAAGGATCACTCCTGAAATGATTCAAGACATTTTGATTTGAAGGAGCTAGTGGATGGGATATGGTGAAGAAGATTTAAACCTCTGCCCCTTTTGGGGCATGGTTTTATTTTCTGAGTCAGGCTTGGTGTGGGAAGAGGATTCAGGTGCCTAGTGGTTATGTCACGCTCCAAAAGTACGGAGGCTGCAGTCCGCGTCGCAGTGGCCACTGGTTTGAATCTGACCTAAGTCCTTTGCTGCATTCCTCTCTTCAGGGGTCTTATCCATTAAAGTGGAAATATTTCTCAAAAAAAAAAGAAAGAAAGTAAAACAGGTACAATCTTGCTTCAACCCAGCCTTACAGCGCTCTTGATGCAGACTAACACAGAGGTCTGAAAACTGAAATATAAAACTGAATATTTGACAAAATATGACTAACATGAAAAGCAGCGTTAAGACTGTGACATAACTAAACCAGGTAAGGTTGCACAGAGATGATCCTACCAAAATAAATCAACCAAAAATAAATCGTACAGATCACACTCACCTCCAGTGGTCTTCTTATATAACCCTACACCCTAGAGGTGAATCGGGTTATATTGGAAGAGTTATAAAACGCCTTAGCAATCACTACATATGAACTCATCATATTTGACCAGGACATGTGAATCAGACTTGTGCTTCAAATAAGAAAAATGATGACTTGATGCTGAGTTATGAGGATTAAAGAGCAGCATGGAGCAAAGATCAATCCTGGCCGGTCAGAAAACGTCCATACACGAGAGTACAAGTACACGTACATGTACACGCGACTTCTTAAGTGGAAGATGGAGAGTTATCTTTAAGGGTGAGATAAACAGTGACCTTCCAGGGGGAGATAAACACTGACCTCTGAAATTTACATGAACACATAAACAACTTTTAAACAAGGTGACCTGTGTCTTGAGAAGTCTGACTCAATACACCGCAAACAAATCAAGGCAAATTGCTTTTGCAAAATGCTGATGGGATCTTTTTTTTTTTTTTTTTTTCCATCTGTCTTTTCAGAATTGCACATTTATCTGGCATGGTAATCTAAAATATGTCAATCAGATTTTCTTGTCTTGTTAGTCTTTGTTTTCTCAAGAAAGATGCAAATATTTTCACATTTTCCTCTGGCACGGTGGCTCAGATGCTCATGTTTAGGCTCTTGTTAGGCAGGCTGACGACCACACAAGAAGCTGACACAAATTGAACTCCTTCTTCAAATTAATCTGGCCTTTCCTGAGTAATGAGGGATTAATATTGATTGTGAAAAAAGAGAGAAAGAAAGAATGACTTCTTTGTGCTGCTGTGTCACAGTGTGAACTGATGTGGCCCAGTTGTAGATCATGCTATACAGTGAAGCAGGGTAGCCTGAGAGGTATTTCCCCCTTTGTGTATTGGCCCAGTGCCCAGAGGCAGCTATATTCCCAGACTAGTGTGTTAAAGTTCATGGCTTCAGTCTGCCGGTCTGGGTGGTATCAACGTGCCTTTACATATACTACACAGAAACACACACACACACACACACACACACACACACACACACACACACACACACACACACACACACACACACACAGAGGTGCAGATGAATGAGCAAGTGTGTTTTCCCTCACTCAGCAGGCTGGTGAGGATGGTTTAGTTTTGGCTTTCTATGGTGATTGGATGACTGTGTTACATGGTCAACCATATGTGCATCAAGTCATTGGTATGAAATCTTTCTGCTTACTGTATATCCTTGCTGTTCTTATTATGGAGGATTAATTAAATGCATTGAACATTAAATCAATTTCCCCCAAACATTGAATTGTTTCCTTTTCTGTTTCTGTAGCTTTGGTAAAGTTTTTTTTACATTACTACCTCCAAATGAATCTTAATATTGACAAAGGCACACATACGTACCTATTTGAAGTTCCTTTTAACTTACAATATCTTAACTTTTTCTACATTATTTTATGCTCAAATACTTCACTCTAGCTTCACTCTTTCAACAGTTTATCCAATGCTTTTAACTATTTATTTAAACATGTATGGGAAATCTATTTAGACTTCAGGGTTGCAGCAATGAACCTATTTGGTTGTTCCCTGACATAAATATGAGTAGCCTGTTCAAAAAATTCAAGAGTTTTCACCTAATAATAGTTCCGTTCTCTCGGGTCAACAATCTGCATTTTAGAATTACTGCATTAAGCACACTCAAAGTGTTACAACTATGTCTGTAACTTGGGTTGGTGAGACTGGCTCAGGGTACTCTACTACTAGTAGCGTATTTTCTGAGCCGGCTACTTACAATGAGTGAGTGAGTATGAGCAGTGTTCATAGTTCAACATACCACTTAGACACATTTATGATGCTTTAGATGTATCCAGATACACTACACAAATAAACAAAAGAGTTGAGGTGCGCACTGTGTTACTAAAAACACTGGCCAAAAGCCCAACAGCTGCTTGTGAGCACACAGGATATGAGAACGTGGTGATGAAGAAAAAAATAGAGCAATTCAATTACTTAATAATGATTTTTATTGCCGTACACGGTAATTGAGTAAGACTGCAGAAAACACTTTCATGTTAATAACGTAAAAAGTGTTTAAGGTGTGGTAAATGGCACCTGATAAATTAAGAGCACATCTGGATACCAAATGTTCTCTATCAGACGAGTGAGATGTTTTCATTGTAGGTGTATATGATATGTGTCCACCACTATGACAGCATTCAAAGAGTGGCTGTCTTCGTTCATGGGATGTCTGCAACAGGTGCAGGCCTAATGTAGTATATACATTGACTGATGAAACATACAATTTAATTATCATTGTTCAATCACAGTCTTGTTTACGTTTTGCAGCTGTGGCCCTGCAAGTTTAGGTACAAGTGGCTGACCTTTGTATGGGTATAAAACCCTGACGGCAGAATCTTTGCTGTTTTTCTTTATCATACATGTCTCTTTGCTTTAGATATTTTCCTTCTGAAGTTTGTTTTCAGTCTGCAGTCTTATCTCTAGTACTGGCTTCTTAACAACAGGAGACTCTCGTGTAGAATTTCCTTTCAACAAGTTTGATAGTTATGACTGTAACTGTTTCTTAGTGACAAAATATATCAGAAGTAAGAATTAACACTGACTTAATATAAAGGAATGACAATCATATATTGTTTTCTGTGAGGAAATGTAACAAGTACTGCTCTCACTTTACTTATTGACTCTATTATCATGAGGACAAAGTTCAGATTCAGACTAACCTATAAGCCATCTTGCAGCAGTCTAGACATCACAGGTAAATACTTGGCACTGTCATAGCTTGGTCATCTGATGTAAGCTGGTTTGAATAATGATCAGTCGTGATGTCATAAGAAACAGGTGTAAACGGTTAGAGAGCTGCAGCTGCTAAACACTGAAACATCATTTCTGGAGTCCATCAGCAGCAACGCTTACTCGAAGCTTGGAAGAATCTTATTTCCTGTTAATCATTTACTTGTGTCAGCGGGACAAAAAAAAGACAACCAATACAGAAAACTGTAGTGTTTAGTATGACCCCACTAACAATCATTTTAATATACTAGAAATTATTTCCTCAAAGGGTGTGGTTTGCCACCAGGCTATTAGAGGTTTGATAGCCACAAGGCAAATAAAAGAAAAGCAATTTGATCAGGGACAAAAAAGTGATTGAAGATGGTTTTTGACCCTGATGAAGGCCACAAGTTGAAACACGTCCGTCTAATTTGTTAATAAAGTTGATCTTCATACTACAAGTGTTGCTAGAGCTTTTTGACTTCTCCAAGCCTCTCACTCTTCATGCACTTCGGTAGTTGGTGAAGTTGTGCCAGGAAATCCTACTCTGCTTTTTCAGGGAGATGTTTTTTTGGAAGGATGAGTCAGCACTTTTTGACTGAATGAGTCTGAAAAAGCTCTTCAGTTTTGCCTCCAGTAGAAAGTAATTTCAGCCAGAGTGGAGCCAGCAGGTTTTTGATGATGGTTTGTGGTTGAGGAGCTTTTTTAACACAGGCTCTAGCACAAAGGGACATACTTTTCCTTGTTGCCACAGTAAGCCATGCAGTATATGGTGAACATATGAATAGACTGGAGGCCAAGAGAAACATTTTTCTTTGAGTTGAAAAAGATTAAACTCAAGTCAGAGGAAGTTTCTCATTAGTCCAGACCCAAGACTCCCAAGTGAGGAAGGATCTTAGCCTGCAGAATGGCAGATTTGCACTGTTGTGGCTGTGGAGATTCTCTCATGATTTTTAATGATGTGGGAGTCAGGATTTTCTCTGGAAGTTCCCAAGCTGGGTTGAGTTTAGTTAGAGGATGGGGTTTTTATTTTAGGCACAGCTAGATATGTTAACCAGGGAGCAGAGATGCACGCCTCAACCTGAGTATCAGAAAGAGAAATTGAGTTAAGTGCCTGTGACTTCCCAAGAAGTATTTAATGTTGTGCCATCTGTTTATGAATGTAGAAAAGGATCAAACCTGAGACCATACCCCATGATAAATGACGAGTCTTCTCAGTTAGAAACAGTGAGTGTCAACAGCTAGAGATCCCTTTGTCAATTTGTGTTGAGGGGTGTTGCCTGGAAGAGTATTAAAGGCTTTGAAAAAGTCTGGGAGATAAAGAAAGACTGGGGAAGATAAGACATTTAAAGAAGGCCTAATAGTTCATTATTAATTACATTTATGTATATTTTCTTATTTAGCTTCCTGCTTGAAGCCCTACTGTATGTTTGTACAGTGAATGTATGCATGCAGCTTGCTAACTTAGCTTAGCACAAAGACTTTACACAGTGGGAGACAGCTCACCTCACCTTTATATATAATACATTTTATTTATTTTATTTACATTTTATCTCCCTCCCCTCATGTTAAGAGTCTGGGTGTCATCCTAGATAGCACACTATCATTCCAAGCTCACATCAATAATGTCACCCGGTCTTCTTATTTCCATCTTCGTAATATTAATCGCCTCCGCCCGTCCCTCACTCCCAGCAGTACTGCCATCCTCGTCAACATCCTGGTTACATCCCGCATTGACTACTGCAACTCCCTTCTCTTTGGTCTCCCTCTCAAGTCCATCCACAAGCTTCAACTGGTCCAGAACTCTGCCGCTCGCATCATCACCAGAACGCCCTCTATGAATCACATCACCCCTGTCCTATAGCAGCTTCATTGGCTCCCGGTTAAACATCGCATCACCTTCAAAATTCTGCTCCTCACCTTCAAGGCCATCCACAACCTTGCTCCGCTTTACCTCTCTGAACTCCTGCACATCAACACACCTACTCACACTCTCGGGTCTTCTTCTTCCATACAACTCACTGCACCAACCGCCCGCCTGTCCACCATGGGGTCCAGGGCCTTCAGCCGCTCTGCCCCCCCACCTCTGGAACTCCCTCCCACCACAAATCCGTAATATCGACTCTCTCTCCATTTGCAAATCTCATCTCAAAACAGATCTTTTGAAACTGGCTTATTCAGTCTGATCATTCTCCACCTGTTCTCATAACTCCTTTTACATCCTGTACATTTGTGTTTTTTGTGTTTTTAATGTTAATTTGTTGTTTTTATCTCTGCTCTGTAAGGTGACCTTGAGAGTTTTGAAAGGCGCCTTTAAATAAAATGTATTATTATTATTGTTATTATAAGTGTGGAAATGGGACACTGCAGGTTTGAAGGCCTCGTGCTGCTGCAGGGGATGGTGGTTAAAAGCAGGACTGCACATGCCTCAGTGATAGAAAAACCCAGACTCTGGAAAACTTTAGTTAATGTCAAAAAGGAATTGAAGAACTCATAAAAGTATCTAAAATGTTTGAAAATGTTTTACTGCTGCATACTTAGCCGGCGTTATTGGCACTCTGCCATTATGCAGCCACCTTTTGGCGGTTAGTTTTTCAGGATTCTGACAGTTTGTTTAATTTTCTCGTCTTTCAATACACCTAAAGGTACAGTACAAAACAGAGTTAGTCTACTTGTGCCTGGAGGCATAAGTCCATCTACATAGCTTACGATGAAAATGTAAAATACATGCTCACTCATGCAGCAGCATTTGTTCGGTTTTCCTTACTCTGAATTGTTCTGCTCCATTTAAACAATTCCAGGTTATGATGAAATAATTAAAGTTTTGATAGTTAGTCAACCTCACTCTATGGTCATCTGTACCCATGATAAGTACATTCTCGGATTCAAAGGATAAATTATTTATTCTTAAATAAACCACATTTTCTGGTCTTGGATGGGCCAGACGTTTGTTCATAGGTCATGAAGGGAGATAGTGTCGAGTCACTTAGACTAACAACAAAGCAGCCTTAAATGGTAAAGCCCTATTTGCTGAGGAGTACTTCAGACATGTGGTCGAAAGCTCTAAAACTCAAAGTAATTGAACCTTGAGCCGAGGATTATTTTGCCGACTGCTCTGTCAAGAATGAACTTTCAAGCTCAAGTATCCGACTACTTTCCCTGAAGTCTACATATATTCTTTGGTAACTACAGGAAGGAAGTATTCGACTGTTTTCATGGTGTTAAAATGTTCAACAGTCTAGTTCATTAAATTGATGAATGTTGATGTTGACGGAGCGCCGCTGTTCTGTTTTCACTGATTATAACCATGTGAGGACAAAGCCATTCAAGTCAGCCAGAGTACATCATTTCACATTTTAGTACCACCAGGTCATCAAACCAAAGATTTAACTAAATGAGCTGCTGGGAAACCAAAGAAAGAGAAAATTAACGATTAGCATTTGGCAACTCCAGCAAGGCAATGAGGATGTGGCTTCATACACAAAGAATTCTTTGCATCTGGTGTCCGAATTGAATTGAAAGCTGGAACAGTTTGTGACTGTGTTTATAGAGGCAGGTGTCCACTGGTGTAACTTGTAACACACTGGGACTTTATCAAGCTTAAGTCGTTGTTTTAACTGTGGACTACACTGGATGAAGATACACTTATATAGCACTTTTCTAGTTTTTTGACCATCAACAGCACCTAAAGCAGTGGTACTCAGCCTTGTTAGACTTAAGAGCCACGTTGAGTATGAGAAGAGCCACAACTAGTCCCAAATGAGCCACATGTGGCTCAAGAGCCTCGGGTTGAGAATCACTGACCTAAAGCTACACTTTTACCCACACACAGTGATGGCAGCGTCTGCTATCACTGTGCTTGCAAATCAAGATCAAGATCACCAGTCTACACAGTCATGTAAACTAAGTGCTTATGAGTTAGCTTCCAGCTGCCCTTGTTTCTGTTAGAAAACAGTTAAATAAATACAGTTAACACTTTGAGAAGAGGGCAAGAGGCATATATATATATATATATATATATATATATATACACACAGAAACACCAACCTGTAATATACAGCTTCAATCATAAAACCAGCACAGGAAAACAGTTTCACTGGTTTCAGCAGAGACGGCTAATGGCTGAAACTAACGGATTTGGATAACATTAAACGTGAAAGTAACAACAATCAACTTGTGAAATCAAATATGGGAATAACATTTCAATTGCATGAGAGAAACCTGAGAGAGAACTTAAATGTCCAACAGGTTTTTTTAAGGCACAAAATGGCCCACAGCAAACAAGCCAGATGTAAATTGTTGGCAAACATTTCAGTCTAATCCACTTTAGATTCGGCTGCCAATATCCTGAATAACCAGCATGAAGCCAACACTCCATTATATCATCGAGTGTAAGTTTGAGTAATTCCAAAAAGGTTTCAAATTATTCCTGAATACCAAGGCCCTGCATTTTGAAGATGGATTAGAAAAGATTGCATAACTACATAACTGTGCAGGAAATAGACGCTGCTGTTTGATTTAGTGCAGCTCTATCGGACTCTGTTGTAAAACCCCAAACACTGCAAAACAAAGCACATGGCACAATTGAAAAAAATACATGACTGACTTTTTCTTTTACTAAAATCCTTTTCAGCTTTATAGATAAACCTTATTAGCACTTTGGAGTTTGTAGAAGAAACCAAAAAAGATCCAAAAAATGTACAGAAAAAATAAACAGTCTTAACAATATCAGTTTGTCTTGAGATCTAAAGATCCATTCATGATTGACTTCCTCTCTGCTGTATTTAGTTAGCTGAAGAATACAATAGAAACATTAATAAAAAAAAAAAAAAACATCCTCTGTAGGCTAATGATGTCATGTTGGCCTGTTAAATCCAGAAAACATTTTTGATCTGCTTGGGGAAGAAGCTACAGCCTCCAGCTCCACAGAGCAGCACCTTCCCTCCACAGCTGTATTTGACCATTAGACCATTATTTCAGTTCACCACATGTCCAAACTGTTTGGTCTTAAACTGAATCCTCAACCCTCCGGAAAACTGCGAGGAAATTCTTCCCTCCATTCCTCTGTACTTTCTTTCCTTCCTCTGTGCAGGTGCCCAAACGACTAATGATGACATCACCATCCTGTCAAAAAAAAGTAATAACATAATTACATTAAGGAGTTCAGTGGCATTTAAAACTCACTTGGATAGTTTATTAAAAATAAAAATCAATTAAAACAATAAACACCAAAACAGTCCTCGTTGTTGAATCGTTCATTTGTTTAAAGCTCATGTGAGGAGTCTTTTCTCTGTATATGAATCAGATTGACATTAATGCTGATACCCCATTATGACCTACAAAAGCATAGTTAACCATCAGAGTTATTTTTTTATAGAGTTAATTTAAATGTCTGAAACCAGTTTAAAGAAAGCATGGAGAGATTTTTTTTTAAATGAAAAACACTCATTTTACATGTTCAGGATAAAACCAGAAAAGAGATGAGTTATTGCTTTTTCCATAGGGGGTGCTAAAAATGACATAAAACCAGTCAGCTGGGGAGAAAGGACAATCATGCTTGGTACAGTACAGGGCAACTGGGTCTAGTGTGAGTGCACCCTTAGATACTAATACTTAATACAAAGTGATTTCTCAGTCAAGACTCACGTCTGTACTCCCTTTGTTCTCTGTGTGCGACTGCTTCCTTATATGTATTTGCTTTAAGTCATTTTAGTACTTCATTTATTTGATATTAATATGAGGCTGTGACAGAGCTGTGATTGTTCTTTCTGTCCTTCTCGCCACTTCGTCCTCTGCTTATGAAACTCTTAAGCCTGTTAAAAGTCCTCCTCACTCACCTAACAGTTTCTTACTTTAGGAGCTGTCTTTAGGGCATTTTGAATAACTCTGATCTTTACCGGGATCTAGTCCTACCTTCAAGAGGAAATCTTAGAAAATGTCAAAATTCTAAAAATGCTTTAAGAATTTCATAACTAAGAGCAAGTCTTTGTACTTTATGAATACGGCCTCTGGAGTATAGTTTACCTACCATTACTGCTTTTATGCTCTCATAAATTAACACATGAAAATATTTTTAAAGGAAAGTACATTTTTGTTGGGGAGACACTCTTTAGAGTTTCAAATAGTAAGTAAGTTAGCTTATTGAGGTAATTTATCTGGTGTGCCTACAAAGGTTAACAGTGGGGCAAACCATTCATCCAAATTATTTACTTATGAGTTAAAGTAAAAACATAATTCCTATAAAAATGTAAAACTATTTTCAAATTGTGAGTTTGACCTCATTTTCATACAGAATGCAGATTTAAAAAATCACATATTGTTGATGAACTGCAAAAGCAGGCATTAAAAGCTGCATGTGAACGCACCAGTTCTTCATCAGGCACACGTGCAAAAAGAGGATGTTCAGTGAAATGCTTCACCATCCAGAGGTGCACTTCGTCCACATCTGTAATGGTGTACACCAAACCCTGACATGAGCAGACACACGCAGAGAGGTTATTAACACAGTTCTAGGAAAAAGAAAAAAAAAAGTTAACAAAGCTTCATTGTTGGCATAACCTTGATCAATGTATTGACCAAACCAAACCCGCTGCATTTATAAATACAGGATATATAAAAAATAATAACAGAAAAAGATCATTTTCTTTTCTAATATTTCTTTTTTATCTTCTCAGCTTCGGAGTAAAATGGTTTATTGCATCACTTTTGCAGAGCAATGGTCAAGATGAAAATAACCTGAGACAACACAGAGGGTAATCACCTATGTCCCTTTAGTTTACTTTGCAGATAACATCACTAGAAAAAGGATTTCTTTGAAAATTCAGCAATGGCACCGATTTCTACAGCATTGCAAAACTGCAAATATGTTTGTTTTTTTCCGCTTAGAGAAGGCAGGCTAACAGAGACAGGTCGTCTGATGTCTCGTTCAGGTGTGGTCTGATTTAAAAGACATTACCTAATAAGCGATGGACTGAGATTCATTTTTGGAAGTAGGTGCCTCTGTAAATGAGCGTTTTTTGACAGCCTCTCCACCCACCAGCACAGGTATGGCTGAGTGCCAATGCTTAAGGCCTTGTAGAGCATATACACACAGTCGCTCAAACATGCATCAATGCACACACCAGAGGAAAAACGATGAAGCCAAATTTAGACACAAGCCTTCCATTGTTCCCAAAAACCTCCATTGGGGCTCACGCCCTGTTCCAGTGTCCCTTGGTTGCTCTGACAGGCGGCAGCTGGGTGTGTGCAAAAGTCAACCATCTGAGGGAAACACTATTTGGTCATTTTCATTCATCTGGATTGTTAGATTTCTGTACAGGTTAAATATTGCGGTTGAGGTAAATTGCTGTAATGCTAACAAAAGTTTGGAGATTTTCAGTGCTATTTGGTCCATGAAACAAGTCTCCTTCTTGTTTGAGTGGTAGCAGAAGAATTAACCTCTCAAATTTGAGCTAACTTGCTATTTGAAACAATTGTATTCATTTGAAACAAAAACAACCAATGAGCTAACAACTTACATGCTGAATATGGTGTCGCATTGTGCAAGCAAATAGCGTGCAATAAGCAAAACGCAGCAGCTATACAGCAATTCGGATGTCATACTTAGAATGTGAAACGATGCGGTAAGTTGAGGTTAACACGATCTTTTAATGTGCAACTATTTTCACAGAGAACGTTGTTCATTCTTTTGAATTCACTGCAAATATCTGTCATTGTATTCTTCTTTCCATCTCCTTCTGTGATCCAGCACAGCGCTGATGAGGACGCGGCCAGATTGGCGCCCCTCAGCAGTCGAGGCCCGGGGCGTAGTGGATCCGAGCCTCTCTGGGACACGTTTATTGGGATGTGTAAAGTAAAGGTGTGCAGGAACAGGTGTATGCACGTTTTTCTTTTTAAATGTGAATTTTTTTCTGCATAAGTACTTTTCCAATTTTGTGAGTACACCATCTTACAGTATGAAAGTCTTTTGTGCAGTTTGTGTCCATGGCTACCACAGACCAGCTACTAAGTGTAATGTACATTTGTTTGTTGTTATTTATCATGAGGCTGTTAAATAATGGTCTATTTTTTGATTCAACAGTACCAGCTAGATTAATAAACATAAACTTTGTTAACACTATTCCGAAACACCCGGCTGAGGCGGAGTGATACACTTTGTGAAAAGTCCCATAAAGGCTGTACTCTAACATCAGTATAAATAATCTTTAAACATTGACCTCACATTTGAGAAGCTGAAAACAGTAAATGTTGACTGACTGACTCAAAGTGGTAACAATATGGTGGCTGATAAAATATCTGTCGATTGTGTAATCATTTCAGCACACATGCAGTAAATGTTAATGATGCACATACCCCGACTCTAAGTGTGTAGGCGTACTCCGCCAACAATGTGGAACTGATGATCCTCCATTTGTGCTTGGTCTTTTTAAAGTGAGGGTCAGGGAAGAGGAAGAACATCTTACTGAGCTACATGACAAAAAAAAAACAGTAAAGTTAGCAGAGAATAAGCAAAAACTCTCTAGTTATTACTGCCCACGTAATAGATCAAATGATAAAAAGTTTGTGTATCTACTTTGATACTTCCATGGTAAAATGTATTATTGCCATCAATCAAAAGTGGCCCTCATTATAGTTTGTGGTATTTAAAAAAAAAAGTAAGGATTGCAAAACTGGAATTCCCCTCCCATAAAGTGCCCCTGTGTCTCTGTCTTTGACAGGAGTTGGAGTGAAGGCTCCATTGATATTAGTCTGACTGATACATTAAAAACCATCCAAGTCATTTTTATTAGTTCAAATAAATAATGTCAGGTAGAGACAGAAAGATGTGGGTTTAATCAGTGGGGACTGCCGCAGCCCCGGGGGCCTTGTCAGTGCTGATGGAAGGTGGAAAAACCTTCACACCTCCGACTTTGTTTAATGTTACAAAAGATACAAAGAGGGGAAAAAAAAGAAAAAGAATTACGGGCCTTCAGAATTTGCTGCTTGAACAATTGAAACACATCATGCATGTGAGAAGGATTTGGACTAGATTTTGAGCACTTGTCTAGGTGGTCGCTTCTCATGTTTCTGCTTTGAAAATATGGCTGAAGACAGTTTTTCGCCGATCGTGAGCAAGAGTCAACTATTAGAAAAGTTGGAAAATGTTCCTCCCTGGTAAAATTATTCACAGTCAATAGCTGCAGTTAAAGCCCCAAGAAAACCAAGCTAACCTACTCTTTCAAATGTTCTGTTTTGATGTCAACATTTTCAATCTCAGCCTGGCAACAGGCCTGAAGTTTGGCTTTACAAGAAATAATCTGAGACATTATATTAGATTACAAAAACAACATCCAATCGGGGCATGGGTTTTTACAGTAAACTCCTGTAGCATTTATATTCTATATGTCACAGAGTGTTGCCCTAGTTCAGTTTTCAATTTAAACTCACTCAGGGCATTTAAGGTCAAGGTTTTTTTATCCAGGGTACCTAAATTTACCCTGGTACACTAAGCCCACTGTGTAATCTAATGCGAGTTTTAACAAGTCATAGATTACCGCAGCTAATTGGAACGGATGAATGCACTGCTCTACACTCAGCTGACGCGATGCCTTGCGGGTCAGTCAATGACCCCATTGTTGGGAAATCCTGGATTTATTGAGCAATCCGTATAAATTAATTCAGTCCATATGTTAAACATGAGGAAAGTAATTACTTTTCAGTCAGAAACGCTTGGGCTGTTATTCTTATAGCCCTGGCTGTGTGAGGACAGACTGTCAAGTTTTCATTGAAGGTCATTACAGGCCACCGCAGATGAGCTACCACCACAGGCCTTATTTGTACGTAAGCTGCAATTTATATAAATGTACCTCTGTTTTTTATAAGGCCAAAAGATTTAGTTTGAGAGAGGCCTTTGCACTACAACATACCAGAACGGAACACAAGGAATAATCGTGATAACTGCTGGTGCTATTGCATGAATTTGCAATGCTAACATAAGCTTGTCAACAAACTGAGGTGTGATTAGTTACTGGGCTCTGAGTGTTAATGTGCAAGAAAAAGTATTCTTTTAACATGACTGACATGTGCGAACTCCTAGCTTTAAGACTGTACACATGGGTTGGATGGGGCAATAAAAGACATAACACTGACAATAAAGGGAATAAAGTGATCGACTGTGTGAAGTCAAGGAACAAAACTATTTAAATGATTTCTTCCTTCATTAGCTTTGAGTCAATCAGGGCTGTGAAAAGACATTTGAACTTCATTGTGGTAATATTTCAATACATACATACATAAAAGTGCATAGTGAATATTTACAGATGTTCTAACCTAAAAAGAGAGAAACTAGTGTTTTTTTTAAGCTTGTGGGGCTTTTAAGGCTGAAAAATAACATTTATAACAGCACTGTCACAGTTCATTTTATTTTTATGCAGCAATATCACAAAGATCACAACCTACCTGTCCTTTGGAAAAGAAGTTGGGGAGGTATTTCATAGCATTACTGCGAAGGCAGGCAATGTTCTGGTACTTTCCTGGCTCAGAGGCACGGAGTGACTGGATGCGATCCTGAACATAATCAGACACTTTCACTCGGATCTCCAGGCCTAGCATGAGCTTGTCTGGGAAAAGTTGAGATAGCTCCACTGGAGAAAAGTGAAGAGAACGACATCAGTGATGTGAATAAAGGGGACAAGAGGTCCACATAGAAAAATAATTATACATTTGAAAACCTCTGCATAGGGTCACATCAGTACCTAAAAGCCCCCCGTATCCACATCCAATGTCTGCAAACTCAACCCTGGGGGACTCAATCTCAGAAGGGTTTCCAGTGAAGACGTCTGGATACAGCTCAGACCAGTTCATCTCCTCAGGACACACTGGACTGAGGAGGATAAAGGGAATTGTTAATAGTCGAAACAAGAAAGCAGCTGACAGTGTGTTATTATGTGTATGATTCACAGTAGATTCTACAGAATGATTGCAGGCTACTGCAGATTTCTTAGGTCAAACATCTTCAAATCCGCTTGAAACAAATACCCTGAACCACTACAAAAAAAGTTCAACTTCTATATCCACTTCTATATTCATACAAACACATTTGGGAATGACAAGTTAAAGAAGATAAGTGTGTAATGTATAGAAGTCAGACACATGGACATCACTCACTACTCGAACGAGTGGTATGCCATCGGGTTTGAATGAGCTCGCTGTCGGTAGTAACGCTTCTGCGGCAGTGACGTCATCTTGGTATGAAATACACTAAAGCACTAAAGTCTTTGATACATCAAAAAAACAAGTATCTACATCTGAACATCGACTCGCAGGGAGTCACGCTTGTTTGAAATGAACTTGCTACCGGAGGCGAGTCGCGGAATATTTACGTCATCAGAAAGCATGTTGTGAGTTTTTTTTTAAAAGTGAGCGGTCATAAAGAAGACACGGGCGATCTTCTTCTTCTGCGGAGTTTCTTCGTCTGTTGGAAAACGAGCTTAGTGGTACATTACCTCCACCTGCTGAACTGGAGTGTGGAGTCATTGCCTACTACTTTCACTCTAAGTTCAAATCGTGATGTCTTCGTTAAACTGTGTAAAAGGTGTCATTAATGCAAAAAGACAAAGCCACCTATACTGAGAAATTAATAAAATAAATATCAAACATGAGTAGGCTACTGGGTGCTGGACAAAAGTATGTTGATCTCTGATGAAGGGTTGTTGTGATACATTTCATGTGTTGAAGTCACGTTTGTTTTGCTCTGTGTTGAGTGAACTTCACCTGCTGGTTTTCAGTGTAAAAAAACCCCGATGTTGTGTATAACAGTGGTTCCCAAAGTGGGGGAACACTGTTAGGGGGGTCGCGAGATTCCTTTCAAAAACATGTAAAAATGGAAAATGGTTTAAAATTGGATATTTCACCCATTCATTTGAAAATACAGTAGGTAAAAAAAAAAGTAGTTTCTTATAATAAATTACAAAAATAATATGATGGTGTTTGGGCTATTGTTTGCTGTTTTAATGCCAGTGTTTTGACCTAGTGCGTCAAATGTGGGGTCCCAAGTATCTATCACCGTCATAATGGGGGTCGCAAGCTGAAAAGTTTGGGAACCCCTGGTCTATAACATGCAGTGTTGCCAGATCTCACGAGAGAAACAAGCAACCAGCTCTAAGGAAACAAGCCCAAAACAAGCGACCTGGCTCCTCAAATAAATAAAAAATCTTTTGTAGTGCTTTTTAAAAAAAAAAATATTATTATACCAAAAAAATTAACGATGCAACATAATACTCGAAAAATGAGCTGACAAGCATGCATGTGTGGCGCATTGACAAAAAAAAAGAAGATACAAAACCACTTACTAAATATTAATCTAACCTCAAAACAGCAGCGATATCCCTGTAGCTGAATCACAGACCAAAGAGTTTCTGCTTTTATTTAGTTCAAATTATCAGATTGAAAAAGATGAATCTCTCCTCAAATACGATCATCCAGTTTTGATCAGGAAAAGCACTGACAGAAAATCACCAAAGGTAAGTTTAGTAACACCAGCCGAGTTTAGTCGACGTTTAGTGGTCAAAGTTAGGCATGATGGAGAAAATAGTTTTGACCGTACAGATATTCCTGCTATAATGGCTGCTGTTTCTATGTTTTTTACCAACATCTTTCAATCCGCAAAGCTTTTTAAAGTTATTAAATGATGATGAATATACTGTATCATGTATTTCAGGCTAAGAAAATTGATTCATTGTGTAACATGAAATACTTTTCACAACAGGGGCGCCCTTTAAAAGTGAGTCCACAGCAGGTGGGGGAACAGTCTACCCCTGTTCCACCACCTCCAAAATCCAAACCCACCTCTACTGACACCACCAAGCAGGAAGCTCAGGAGATCCTAAACGCCATCCTTCCACCCAGGTACAGTTGCATCCATCTACAGTGTGTCATTCATTAAGTTCAGTCCACTCAGTTTATCTAAACTTCTGTTATTGCAGGGAATGGACTGAAGGAACCCAGCTGTGGGTGCAGAAAGTGTCCAGTGCACCTTGTACAAGAACAGATGTTATTGACCTAGAGGAGCTCCTGGACATAAAGCTGTACCAAAGGCAGGCCAGACAGACAGGAATCTGCCCTGTCCGCAGGGAGCTCTATTCTCAGTGCTTTGGTGAGAAGGAGGCTCTGATATTTGTGATCATTATTGTGTTGACAAGGATTGAGGATCAAAGAACAAGAATTTGAACCAGTTTTTTGTGTACACATGGCTTAAATTTCATTGCCATACAGCTTTCTTCTGAAGCATTTTGTATACCACTGAAAGCACATTTTACTCATTTTCTGTTTCTTTAAGATGAGCTCATCAGACAGGTGACCATCAGGTGTGCTGAGAGCGGCCGGCTGCTCTCGCGGGTCAGAGATGAGATTCAAATGACTATTCCTGTCTGCCAGACTCTGTATGAAAGCGGTGTGGCCTTTGGTATGAGGAAAGCCCTTCAGTCAGAGCAGGGAAAGGTTGACATGGAGAAAAAAGTAAGGACATTCACTTTTTTGTTATATTTAGCAACAATAGATAGCATACAAATGTGGAATGTTTGCCAATATTGGCATCCATCGATAGAGAATATACAGTATTTGCCACTGAAGGAATAACTATCGAATGCTATTCGGTTTAGTATCCAGCAGAGGGCAGCATTCCTCTAAAATAATGTTTGGTCTTAACATCACTGATCCTGTATTTTAATAAACTTCAAACACCTAGATTACTGATCTTGACGATGAGAAACTGGAGCTGAAGAAGCAACTGAATGAACTCAAGTCTCAATGTGATGCCATTGAAAAACAAGACACTGAAAGCGGACAGATTGAAGAAAAGACGCACGAGGAAGAGATCCAGTTCCTCAAGAGAAGCAACCTGCAGCTCAAGGTGACGTTTCAAGGCTTCATACCACAGAAATATATCTTCCCCCTGCACTTGTTCCTGTAGTGGATGTGGTTATGATGTTAATATTCTTATTTTGTTTTCCTCTTTAGACCCAACTGCAAATGATCCTCACACCAAAGAAGTAACACCACCATCAATGAGAGTGGCCGTTTGACTTTAAATAAAAGAATCATTACATGTTGCCTTGACTGTCATATTTGTCAATAGTGTAATGAAAAATGCGCTCCAGGTACCATTTTGAAGTAGATTTACTGTTCTTGAGTACTTTGTTTTTCTCCTCCAATTTGACAGGGTTCTCCCAAGTTAAGGAATTATCATCCAATGAGTGTCCTTATCAGTATTTTATTGATCAAATATCGGCTTAACTAAATATAAGGCTTTACTAAAGGATGTAGAGTAAAGGGATATTTTAAGAAACCTTATTGCATGTGATGTGAAGGCTTTATTGATGAATTCAAGAGTAAAACACAGATTATTTTATCTTTAAGAACCTGAGCCTATACACCCAACTCTAGAATATATTAGTCTCAATGCAAATGTGGAAATACAATCATCCAGGTTTTTTTCGCCTTAGTTAAAAGTATTAGACATGTACTGAGATACGTATCTCATCAGTTAATAGACAACATAATACAGTAAATATATTAATTGAAAAAAATGCATTTCTTCTAGCCAGTGTTACTGTAACTCCTGAAGAACATATCAAAGTTGGAGTCTCCCAAACAGTGAAAAAAATACACTAGATCTAAAATATAACAAGCTGTGTGTGTGTGTGTGTGTGTGTGTGTGTGTGTGTGTGTGTGTGTGTTTGTGTGTGTGTGTGTGTGTGTGTGTGTGTGTGTGTGTGTGTGTGCGTGTTTGTGTGCGTGTGTTTGTGTGTGTGTGTGTGTGTGTGTGTGTGTGTGTGTGTGTGTGTGTGCGTGTTTGTGTGCGTGTGTTTGTGTGTGTGTGTGTGTGTGTGTGTGTGTGTGTGTGTGAAACTTTCTTTAATTGTGTTATTGATGAAGCACCTTGGCTGTACAGTACTGGTGGCACACTGAGCCACTGACCCATGTTTATCACAGACTATAGTGCATTTTGGAGCCTTCATACATGTGTATCTCATCAGTCTAAACTTTCTGGATCAGTCTTCTATCAGTTGATTAGATTTTCAACATAAAACACACACACACACACACACACACACACACACTTTCATGAGAAGCGTGGCTCTAAATTTCACCACTGGAAGAACATTGAGCTCTAAAGGGGAAAAGGAGGAATAACAGCATTAGAAAAAACAGAGCTTCATCCATAATTTTTGTGAAAATGGAACCATCAACATTTTTCCCAAAAATTAAAAGAATTTACTTAATAGATTATTTTTCAGAAAGCCTTCATGTGTTTAAATGCATTCTCTGCAGCCACTTAATCTATGCGCATTCATTTAATATGTGTCAAACAATTCATGCAAAACCCTGAATGTTGGTCCTTGAAAAAAAAAGGGAAACCACGTTTCTATTCTGTGAGCTTAGAGCTAATTTAACAAACAAGCAAAACAAAACAAATCAAAGACCAAAAGAAAAATATTATATCTTGAATGCTATGTGACACCAGACTGGGTTTGTTGAGTAGTTTCACAATTGTTCAGGAAACTACAAGTAACTTTAAACGATTTGTGATTTTAGTCAGGTTGATTTGAATAAATACAAAAAGACACTGAATACATATTTAATACCAACCCTTCTTGTTTTATTTTGTTATTTTTAGGGAGCCTATTCCAAAATCTGGAGAGGGACTATTGATGGAAACTAGCCTTTTGGCTAACTCTGGTGTGAATTGTTGATTAATATGCACTGTCCCTGTGAAATAAAATATAATAAATAAATAAAGTAAAATTTAAAAATTAATAAATATATGAGCGCACATAAAGGGATCCTAATTGGAAAATACTGAGAAAAACAAATACCCCATAGATTATTACCCCACATGGACTAAAACACAGATGCCATGAAGCCATATAGCAATTTTGAAAATAAGCAATTTTAACCATAACCCATTATCATGTGCAGTAATACTTTTGAATATTGGGAGCAGTTAACCATTTTTAACATTACTGATAGAGCCTTTTTAGGGTTGAACTTACTGTGCTTCAATGTTTATTTTATTTGCTACTGCTTCTTTTCATTTAGCCCTTATAGGCTGCTTTATATTCACAGCACTGTCGTGCTACTCTTACTGTTGTGCAGTTATTTTGGAGCAATCTGGCATTAATACTTCAGGGTTGACAAAGTTCTTCATCTTATCATATCTTATTATAGGTTATTAATTTACATCATCATAATATTTGCATGCATGCTCATATGTTACTAAATGTCCTGTCTTTATCAAACAACAAGGGTAAAAAAAATAGGGGGTAGGGGTTCATACAGGGAGCAAAGCAAGCCCAAACAAGCAACTGCACTTTAGAAAACAAGCCTAAAAACCCACAGCCCGCGACTGACGATATTTGCAAACGACTTTACAGAAAAACAAGCCCAAAGTCGCTTATAACAAGCGGACCTGGCAACACTGATGACATGAAGAATCTGTAGAACCCTCTGGCTGTCTCCTGAGTCAAATCTAATATCCTCTACTCACTTCAAGACCGGGGTAGCCTCTTAAGAATGACAAAATGGTATCCTAACATCTGCCACTGAGGTCAGTTGTTTGACCATGTGAGATATTTTTTTTGGGGGGACCAATATGAATATCATGTCATTCATTCAGCAGCTTTCTGAGGATGTTTTGAACCACAACAAAAAAATCAAACCAGGATGTGTAAAAGATATAACATTTATTTCTCCCTCATTTCTACCTCACTCTAAAAATGAGAAACAAAATTAAGCACCAAGTCTCCCTTTGATATCAACACTATCTTTAATACAAAACATGAAACCAAAGGGTATATTTTAAGCAACAGTGTAATATATAGAAGTAAATATTAAAGTAAAAAAAACACCAGATTTCTGGTGCAACATGACAAGGATTGACAACAGCTCATCACATTTTGTAAAACTTTTCTTGGTGGTAAAAAAAAAACAGTCAAATAACAAAATCTTAAAATTAAAGTGTTTTTTTTCCTCATTGTCATGTTTTCACAGTCTGTCTTTAAAAACAACAGAGTTCTACCTTTACCCAAATCCCAGCAAACATTTTTTTATTGTCCACTTATAGTTCAGGGATATTATGCAAAAAACAATTGAGACTAGAAGTGTATTGGCAGTGTTAATGTGGCAGATTAGGATTATTTTTTAATAAATCCCAATCAACACTTTGATCCCCTTCTTTTGTGTTGGAGTACTTTTGTCTGTGTAAGGTGGCCTCATACAGTGGTTACCCTCATGACCACCTCTTGGTTGGCACTGTGCAGGTTGTTGGGTCTTAACTGGCTGAGGATGTGCAGAATAGTGTAGCCACAGTGGTGATTGAGAATAGTCCTGACATGTCGACTCGTCCTCTGGCTGCTGTCTGTGACGCTGTTTCTCTCAACACCACCAGCACCTGTTGGACTGCTGGAGCTGACTGGGTCACCTAAGTCCTTCGCTTTCTCATAATTCAGCACTTTCCACTGCTGGTTCACTGCCTGCCAGCGCTTAAAGATCCGGAAAACAGACGATCCTTCATGGATTATAAGGCCTGGGCATAAAGGACAAAGGGTGGGGAGGTGGGGGGCAGGAAACAGGGTTACATATAGACAAACACTTGTTTGTTTCAATAAATATCTGGAAAAGGAACAAGAGGTACAGAGTAAATAAGAAGTAAATGTTCCAGAAAATAAAAAGATTACACGTACAAGATGTGTTTATGTTTTGGACTCATGTTTTCAGAGAAACACGTGTTTGTTAAAATCTCTCCACAACAGAAAAAACAAAAACAAAAACCCTCTTGCAGAACAGATGTACTTTTTTGTTTGTGTCAGTGTGCTAACCATAAACAAATATATAAGTGGCTCTTTAATGAAGGTATTTTTAATTGCATACTGCATGGTTCCAGTCAAAGCCCTTTCAGTTTGTTGGAACTTCTGTCAGTCAGTAGAAGACTATGGTCCAGACTACAATTTATCAACAATTTTTAACAGTCACAGTGTCGAGAACATGAACCCATAAGATATGATTAACAATCCGACCCTTTTTTTTATATCACCTCAGGAACCCTGGCATTGTCAGCGAAATAGAGTCTGTAATAAAAAAAAAACTGCTGTCTTTGTTTATCGCCTGGTTTTTCATGGTTGAAATTTGTCATTTTTAATGAAATAGCCACTTAAATTGAGTTCGGCATAAGGATCAGTTGTTAATGCTTGGATTACAAAGACTTCTACCTGTGAATGCTTTCCTGTCAGCCTCAACTGTGTTTTGTGTTTAATGAGAATTACGGAAGCAAGTGTGAGCATTCTTATGCAATGCTTATATGAAAATGCATATATGGTGAACATGGAATATATATAGACTGTATATATACCACTTTCTTAACATCAGCATGTTAATAATGCGAC
The DNA here is from genome assembly GCF_963584025.1 of Labrus mixtus. Lineage (NCBI taxonomy): Eukaryota > Metazoa > Chordata > Actinopteri > Labriformes > Labridae > Labrus > Labrus mixtus. Next base: position 9,967,125 of record NC_083618.1, on the reverse strand, counting down.
AGTGAACATGTTAGCATGCTGAAATTTAGCTCAAAGCACTGCTGTGCCAAAGTGTAGCCTCAGAGAGCTGCCTGTAGGGCTGCAGCCTGTTAATCATGTTAAAAAGGTGAGTAAAGTGAGTTAGTTGAAAGCCAAATTGGTAGGGCTGGGAGTCTTTGGGTGTCTCCTGATTCAATTTCGATTCTTGTGGTCACGATTCGATTCAGAATCGATTTTCGATTCAAAACGATTCTGGATTCATTGATCCATGGATTCAAAGTCTATTTATGAATTAGTACATACTTCAGGATCTACTCCAGTCATCTGTGAGACTGGCTTAATTTCTTGTTGCTCTATTTGGTATTCTACTGAGTTAAAGAGCTAGCCTTAGCACTTAGCTGGGAGTGACTGTTTATCCCCCAAAAAATAATAATAGATTTTATTTTAAATCTTAGAAGAGAAGAATCTTGATATTTACATAAATAGATTTTTTTCCCACCTCTACGAATTAGGAACACTTTATTAAGGGGTTTATATTTACAGGGTAGTTTCCTGGAAATTATGTAGTTTGGTTTTTGTTACAATTCACTTGGTGGACTTTTATCCAAAGCAACATACATCAGAGAGTAAGTATAACACTAATCCATTGATAGCATACACTGCCATTGAAGCAGCAGGAGCAATGCAGGGTTAGGTGACACATCGGACATGTGGCCCAGCTGGGGATTGAACCCTTGACCCTGTGGTTGAGAGGTGATGACACTACCAACTGAGCCACAGCCACCCACTGGCCCATGGTACTTATGAAAGGAAAATATCTCAAAGGATTTATTTGACAGAACTGCTGTAATGGAATCCATGTTATATTAAAACACAATTATACATTTTCTGAATCATATTTTTTTGTGTATGTTTATTGTATATATACCAGTATTGTGCTCCTGCTGAACTGATGCATACTGACCAAATACTCTCTAGACATTAATTACGGTAATTGGAATTATTCACTGAAAAATCAAAAAAATAAAACTAAATGACTGATAGCATCATACCCATACTTATATGTAATGATTATATTATTGTGGCTGTGTAAAGTGCTCCCCCAAATCACTTAAAATGGTGATACGACTCATTCATGTTCAACAATTACCACGTGTTAAAAGTCACAGTATGTCTCACCTATGCAAACTATGTCCATGAAGCCGTACATGCCATAGCAGATCTGGAAGAGAAGGTCCTGGTGCTGCCATTTGGCTGAAGGACTGAGGGACGACCACACGAACCAGGAGACACTGGCCATGAGGAACAAAGAGCCCAGGATGATGGCTGCAATCTGAACCTTCTCAATCCCAGTCAGAGAAATGGCCTGCCACTAGAAATGACATACACAAATGCACTGAAACCTTACTCTGTATGCTTTAATTATAAAACATGCTTTCCTAATTATGCAAGAGAATATCCTTTTTGTGACAAGATATGAATCCGGTTGTTGCTCAAGAAATCACCTCCACATAGCCATGTTTAAACGGACCCCTTGTTCCAATGTTTTCTATGGTTTCAGATTAACTCTGTGGGTCTGGCATTCATATAAATATATATTGTGTGGTATGGTATGGTATTGTATGGTATGGTACGGGGTATGGTACAAAGTGGTACGGTATAGTATGGTGTTACAGCTGTATGTTTTCTGTTCTCTGTCCCCTTCACTTTCTGTTGTGTCTTCCCATCTCTTTCCAGGTGGATCTAAGTAGTTGTCAATCAGGAGAACCTGGACCTTGGATCAATATTTTTAAAGCCCCTGCACTGAATTGTGAGGGCAGACCCGTTTGGAGTAGGGACTGTTGCCTTGCAGCCTCTCCAACATTCATTTTGTGCTTATGGTGTGTTTTGTGGTGTGTTAGTTAAGTTCTTAGTTCGTTATTGTTTAATGATTTAGATATGTTTGTGTCTTTATGATAAATCCTTGGTTGTGAGTGTTTTTTAATTTATTTTTCTTTTGGGCTTTCTATGCCTCCATTTAGAGATAGGACAGTGGACAGAGCATGAAATCTGGGCGAGAGAGCGGGGAACGACATGTGGGACAACATAAACCTGGGCCGCCCACCTGGAGGACAACAGCCCCTGCACATTGGGTGTTTGTATCATGGTATGGTATGGTATCATATGATTTGGTAGGGTTTTGTAAGGTATATGGTGTATATATGGTGTGGAATATTATGGTATTGAATGGTACATCAGGATAACATGTCTTAAAATCTCTGTGGTTTCATTTGAAACAAGCAGTTTCTATTAGGAATATTTCATTACAAAAGACAAAATAATGCTAAAGCAGCAAGGTTCCACTGACATAGAAAGCCATCACTTACTTAACCATGAAGTATCTTTGTTGTTTCTCTCAGGGATTAATAAAGGATATCAAAAAAATGGATTTAGAGTAACCACCATATGCTCTTTAGAGTGGTGAGTCTCCTCTGGTGTGTGTGAGGTTACATGTTATTTAGCCTCAGTATATGTTTAGGATTTTTATAACTTTGTTTCCAAATGATAAAATCACTTTTAATGGCTCCTGTTCCCTCTTGGCTCCTGGTTTTCTGGATCATTTCACCTTCATTGAGATGAAGCTAGAGTGATATGTCACTAACAAACAGTATGCAGTTATCTTAAAGCCTCACTTAGCCTCCACTGCTTTGACTTTAACAGGAATAATAAAACCTATCATGAATTGAGTCATTGGTTAATAATGTGTGACATCAATTTTCCAAAAAATATTCTATTCACAATGTTTATTCAGAGATTGTCTGGCAACAAAGAGAATGATAATTTTGTCTGATAATATCTGGGCTCCAGCATTCAGATGCTGGATTCATTTCCACACTCTCTGTTCATCTGTTGTCCATGTGCCACACTTTCAATCATGTGCCAGCTCTTTGAAATGTGCAGTGACTCTATCTGTTCTTAGCATCTTCCTATAAGTCCTTATCGCTTTCTCCCTCTCTTTTTGTTCATATAAAACTGTTTAAATAATTTTGCAAATGGGCCAATGGCTCTCCATCTGCCAACAGCACCGTGGAGCTAATTACTTTCCTGTTAGGACTGAGTGCATGTAGACTGAACAGAACTAGACCTACATGTCTTCACAGTGTTTGTGGGTTACATATTTACCTTATGATCAATTACCTATTATGAGACTTGTGCTTGTTGTCATAAATGTGTCCTTTTTTCACATTGAACCTGTGAATATTTTCATCAAATTAAGAGTGGTTTCCAAAGTGAAGTTTTAAAAATGGAGACAGTGAGAGGGAGGGAGAGTGTGACTGTACCTGCAGGGGGTTTTTGGTGCTGATGGCCAGGACATGATAATTGAAGAAGCAGAGCTCACAGCTCCAGGAGCCTCTCTCACTGATCCAGCGAATAAGGCAGGACTGGTGAGTGCAGCGCACAGAGCCGTCACAGCGACAAGGGCTCAACAGCTCCCCCTGCAGGACACAAAATGCCTCTGCATTAGACACTGATGTGATACAGTTTCCTAGAAAAGCCTGCCACAAACCTTGATTTGATGAAGATGACAGTAAAAACAAAGATGAAGATCATTACGATTCAAACCCTGACATGAAAAGTTCCCTAGGCCTAACACTATAACTGTCAGAATATATCTTCTGAAGGGACAGCATTGTTGTTTGTTTTTTACGGTGTGCTAATCTCTGTTGTTTCTGCCCTTAAACTGGGAAGGTATTAAAAACTATACTTAATAGCATGTGCACCAAGACATAAAAATGGATATGAAAGTGTACTTATGCATGCAACTGCAATAGAAAGTTTTAAAAGAGTGCAATCATTGAAGTCAGGTCTACAGTTATTTGAATTTCCGTCGGGATCAATAAAGTATCTATCTATCTATCTATCTAAATGGGGAGGTTTAAGTAACAACAAAGTTGGATCGTATTTGGTGTTTTTTTGGGAAGAAACCTGAAGGTTTGTACTGGGACTAGTGACAGATGAAGACAAAATACGAGTTTAAACTAATAAAAGCTACTTTGTTGAAGCAAAGTGTCACTTTAAGACTGATGCTATTCAGTCTTTGCAAACAGGTTTACCATTAATACACTCAGAGAGATGCTCCCATGCCTTTAAGGTTGGTCATTGCTCTCGTACAGCTTTCTAGCTTTGCTAAACATAACCACGGCTGTGTTTACAGATCTTCAGTGTCTGTGTCTTCATTCAGTCAAAATGTGATCTGGTTTTGTTTCAGTTGAAATGTGATACAGTTATAGGTGGTCTCCAGACACTGTTGTTCCTCTCTGTCCCATTTTGGCAGGAATGTGGGACATCCATCAGTTTCACACAGTATATATTTTATATCATACGGCATGTCAGCAAAAATTGCTTTCATAAATATCTTTCATATAACTGCTCTGATTGGTACAAGTAATTGGAAAAAATCACACTGGCAAATAATCTGTCATTCATGAATATGAGCCACTCTCTGCCTGTAGAGGTGACCAGACAGTGTTAAAATGTCTCTGTCAGCAGTTTATCTAGCCTTAGGCCTTGATCTTAAGTTGTTCTTGATTTCTGTTACAGCAGATCCTCCATGGACGGAAGGAGGACGTTTGTTTCCACTGTTTCTTGACTCCTGACAGGAAGAAATTGTAACTTGTCAACTCAACATATGAACATTTGGAGCAATGATTCGCTCTTTCAGAAATAACAAGAGTCAATGAAAATAAAGCTTTTTGCAGTTTATCCACCATTTTTATGGCTAATTAGAGAATAAACTAAAAACTCACCTCATTGTTAGGATGATAATTCAATTATCTCTCCTTGTATTATCATCTAGCCATGACTGTATATCCCGTAAAATAATGTATATCTTGAGCTGCAGACATTCAAAACAAAATGTAATAAAATAAGAGTGTATGCCCTTCTTGTTTTGGTTCAGGTACAAATGGGCCACTGACAGCCTTAATCTGGAAACACTTCTGCTTCACTCCTGTCACTTTCCTGCAGCCTCAAAAGAAATCAAAGGACATCTGGCTCCGGTTTTGTTGTCAGCGTAAGACTCCCAGAAGCCCTCAGACTGACAACACGCTCACACATTTAACTTTATTTCCCGTCTGACTCTAGGTGATGCGCTAGGTCTTTCATTAGATGGATATCTGGAGGGGGGAGAAAAATATTTTTTTGGCCTGACGTCCAGCAAAGTCTGTCTCTTCAAGGTTATTTCATCCGCAAGTTTTCATGTGCTCAGACCTCCACGTCTTGGTAATAATAACGTGACATGATAATAAACATTTAAACTTAACTTCAGAAGTCTTTTGATCACCTTTATGTGAGACACTTTGTTTGACCTAAATGAATGATGATAGCAGTCACTATCAACTTGTTCTGCCTCCCTTACAAAACTCTCTCTTTAACAATGAGTACAGATGTCTTTTATGTCGAGTAATCTTTTTTTTTTTTTTTTTTACATCAGATGCTGAATCTGTTACAATGAGTAAGACTTCACTTGTTCACACATAAATAAAAAGCTACTCCTGCTTTCCCCAGCCTATTATTAACTGATGTCCTCCATCTGCTCACTGCTATTTTAAGACCATCACTAGGTTGATTCTTTTTTTTACTTACTCAGACTGGATGTACTTCTTTTCCTTTTTGCACAGAGATATTTATAACTATTATCTTATACATCTTCATTATGACTTTTTTAAAACAGTGGTGTGATCGAGTGCATTACCAAAGTATCAAATTAGATGTTGTCTAGGTTCCAGGTTTCTGGGGAGTGTGACCCAAATTTGGGACTTACAGTCAATATATCTTAGCCTCTGCTGCTTCAACTCTTATGATTCCTGTTAAAAAAATCTTAAAGTTCCTCAACATTATGGTAGTGCAAAACTAAATTGCTGGAGTTGCCTTTTAAGGCTAAACAACTGGTTCTAATCTCTCAGTTGGCAACAATCCCCTTTTTGTAGGTATAATTTCTCAAATCTTGTAAAAAGTCGTTTTTTTCAGACATTCACCAATTTAAGTAGTCCTATTTAAATCTTGCTAGCAGGCATTAATACATACATCACAGAGTAGTGGAGTAGTGAACGTGGCCTGTGTTGGCCTGCTTGAGCTGACTTCCCTAAGCTGAGCATTAGTGGTTTGAAACTTCATGAACCAGTGATAACCTGAACTCTTGAGGTGTCTGCGAGTTTACGATGGAGACCAGGCTGAAACTGAGTAGCTGCACCCCTTGTTAAATATCAACAATCCACAAAAACACACCTGAAGAATTTAACCCTACCTTCTCTGGCCCCTGGAAGCAGATCCGGCACTGCAAGGATCGCATCCCACACTCTGACAGACTGGGGAGGGAAGCTGCTTCCAGGCCTCCTCCTCCTCCTCCCGTTCCTTCTCCTGGTCCCTGAGATGTGGTTCCTTCCTCAAAAGCCAAGCTGTGTGGCCGGGGCTCAGAGCCATAGTACTCTTCCTCATCGTCCAGTCGAGAGCAGTTCAGGGGGGAACAACCACAGCTCCCCACAGCTAGCCCTCTCATCCTGGTCTGTGTGTCCGGGTCTGTGCCTGTGTCAGTCCTCCTTGTAGATCCGGATTGCAACAGTACCAGCACTTTGATTTCATTGAAAAACATCCGGATCTGATACTTAAACATTCTTTAGCAGCTTACATGGGAACAACTTCTCCAAGAGACAGCCTTCAACTTGACTGTATCAGGTCCATCATTAATCATTTTAATGTTAATGACGTTTATTACGTTTTTTCATTTATTTATTTTTTTTATGTTGCATGGCCCCTGAACCATTTCCCTCCAGTTCATATAGTATAATAAATGATTTGCAGGTATCGGTCAACAAAGCATGCGAGTACCATGATAGGTACCTTTGCATATCCTGTCGTTATAGCATGTGCAGCTCCGTCCAGCCAATAGGGAGGGTTTATTTTTCATAGAGACTTTTCTATCGGAATTTAATGGAGGCTGTGAATCATAAACATTAAAGTCTCAGGTGTCCAACAGAAATCTCAACATGCCAACATTTTCTTTCGAGTGTGTCCTTTCTTCTTTGGGGTAAAACAGACGCTGTAGGTAGGCTACCTGAGGAGGGGATTGACAATCAGTCCAGAAGGTTTTTTAGGCTACTTGAGTTTCTTATTTACCTTAAAAGGAAAGTGGAATTTCTCGTTGTGAAAAGCAAGCATCCCTTGTAGTCTTACAGTGGCAGCCATCAGTTTTCGCCAGTTTCTGATTCTTCTACTTCGTCAAGAAGGTAGATCAGACGGATTTCGTCCCACCCCTTCCCGCCAGAAGAAGGTCCGATAACCTCGCCAAAAGTCAAACAAAATCAGCAACATTAAATTTACGAGATGGCTAGGAAAAATTAAAAATATTATAATGAGCTCCAAAATACATATATTCCACGACAACTAGCGAAGTCTCATTTTTCTTTTTTTCCCGACCACCTTTGCGCCATAAATCAGGAAGAGGGACTGATGTGGTTTCCTGAAGAAAATGTGCCGACAGTGTGATAAAATGTCCATGCCTTCGGGATTTTTAAATACAGCCACACTTCATCGTCGTTATCACCATCGTCGTCATCATAGTCATCATCACATCTTCACTAATACTTCACGTCATGGCAGACTGTCGCGAAGCAAAGACTGCAGGATCTCCAGGACGCGTAAAGTTGATTTTCACTCGTTGTTGTTTTGGGTGCGTGAGCTCCAACACTGACTTCTGTATCTGTATATTTACAGGCTGAAGAATAACATTGAAGCAGCAACCTCCCTCTGTGCTGCTGAGAGGAGCAGAAACGAACCCCATCCCCACACAGTCTGAAGCAGCGAGCTGACAGAGGCTGCTGTCCAAGGTGCTGATAATCACGTGACGTGGATGCCACGTGCAGGTACAGTATATGCTTCTGGAGAAAAGAAAACCATTATAGTAAGAAACATTGGGTGTGAGTATGTGTGTGTATTTAATGTGTCATAAAACACAGGTTTGTTTGTAGGGGATTTTTAAATAAACACAGACCTGTTCCACCATGAGATAGTCGACAGCCTGTAAGTAATTTATACTTTCTCTTCATTCAAGCACATGACTGTAGTTGATTATTGAGTGACAGTTCTATACTTACCAAGTCCTGTCTTCTTTCAATACAAGTTACAGTAAACATTAATTCTGCAAGTATACATTTAGGCTATAGGCTTTTCAAAACATTTATTTCAGTTCTAAATAGCCTATGTAACATCTAAACTCAAGTGCTTGAGAACATGAAGGTAACTTTTAACTGATTGTTATAAAGGGTGTAAAAGTAAAACTTTGATGTACATACAGCTTTTTTTCTCCAGAAATCCAAAGTCTTCGTCGTATGTTGATTTGATGGCTTGTTTTTTAAAATCTAATCGGTCTTTATATGTGTCAAAGGCCAATAAGACAGTAAAAAACAAGCTCATGAACAAAATAGCCAAAGAAATAAAACTAAATAGGTAACTGATAGTGATTCATTAATTGATGCTGTTTAGTGTCTAATACAGAAACATCCAAACAAAAAGGATGATGAGCACATGTGTTAACTTTTTAATACAGAGTGGAAGTTACACTTGCGTTTTGTGTTTAGTGGAAGCAGCAAGATGAAAATATGGCGGTGAGAAGGACAACTCACCTGCCAAAACAACATACATTAGGAAAAATGTGCAGCAAATTCAGAAATCAAAAACAAATGCAAAAGTCCCAAACAAATGCAACGACTGAAAAGTCCTGCAAAGAGCCAAAACAATCGCATTAACATCAAACGCTCTTCAAATAGCCTACATAACTGATACACGATCAAAAAGAAATATTCAGAAAGAAATATCTGCATTAAGAGAAAAACTGAAAATTCAGACTTCAAGGGAAATGCTCATTGTCTGTAGGGGCGCTCAGTGGAGGAGTTTATTTTTGACAGGAGCTAGAGGGACGAGGAAGAGGATGTTTTGTTTGGATGAGAAAGAAGCGAAAGAAGAAGAGAGAAATGTTAAAACTACAGCAACTAGGACCTCTGGATCTACAGAGACACACACTTTAGTATATCAGAACCCCTGATGTAATGAGTAACATCTTTTCCTGATATGACCTGAAGATAACTAATAAAAAAATGAGTCAAACTGATTCTGTTTCGTGAGACACGCCAGTCCACAAGCCCACCAGTCACGATTTTCTGCTTTGACATGCTGAATTCAAGAAAGTAGACATCTTGCACTTGTTTAACTAAAGAACATCTACAGAGGAACAGAAATCAACCTTTTGTGGATGAATAAATAAGTGTGTGAATATCAGTCCATTTGTCCTTTTTCTGGTTTGGTCTGCTACTTGTCAGATATTTGATTGATTACTTATAAACATATTAAACTGATAATAATGGTTCACATTATATAAAGAGTCATAAGAATACCAACCTAACCAATGACAAAGGATTGTTTTATTTCAAGAACTGAAAAATGAATCATCTGAATTTGCTTGTGTAGCTTTCATGATTTAATGAGATTTCTTAAAGATATGAAACAACAAAAGTCTGCAAAAAACATTCCTTAATTCATTAATCCAAAGAGTGACCACTACAGATGTATGAGCTCCATTTGTTTTATTTACACTTTATCCCCAATGTTTTTTTTTATACATTTAGAATTTAATCAATATTTTTTATGAATTAAACTATTACCCAAATATGAAAAATGTTGAAGAATAATTAAAGTCTTATCTCTTTTATTAGAGCGGATACACTTGATATGGTATAAGGAGATGTCTTTATTAAATTTATTGTACAATAGATTTGTATTTTTATAAATCATCTTGTTTTCTATTTAAGACATTTTTTGAATCCCCCGGGGAAAAATAACGGCACTTTAAATTGAATTGAATTGCGTTGGTGAACCTTTGAGGAAATGTTCACCAGGTTTCGTTTTGTGTTACCATTCCTTTCTTGTATTACAAATCATGTTTATTTTAACAGAGTTATTTTGTTGATTTTGTTTTACTTTGGGGGTTTGAACTCATCAATGACATGATTAAAGTCAAATTAATTAGATGTAAACAGGACAATGGTTCAAATATTTTGCTCTTTTTTTGGAGAAGTTACATTAGTGAAAATTACAAATCAAATCAAATTGTTATGCTTTATTAAAAGGCTTTAATAGCAAGGCTTCCATTGTTTTGGGACTATTTGTCACTGTATCTCAATTTCCCAATTCGTTTGTCTCTGTGTTTTCAATCCCCTCATCAATCCGGCCTTACTTAAGTATTGTTTACTGAATTTTGTGACTGTAGGCCTATATATGGTTGGTATATGGATGGTACTTAAGATGAATTGAACTAAGGAATAATGAATGTGTCCTAGACAAATAGATCTAATTAGGACTATTTTCAGCACCTATAAAATCAAAGTTCAGATGTAATAAATGTCTATATGATAGAAGCTTATAACATAACTGTTTTCCGATTAATTGCATGTAATCTGGATTCAATCATTATTGACACTTTGAGCAGTTTCAGGTCTCAGACATGACAATGTTCTGAACAGATTTAAGCTCCGCCCTCGAGTTGCTAGAAGCAACAGGAAGCGACAAACCCAAAACTATTGCAGGAAGACTGGAGGAAGAAACAGAGGAGGCCGAAATCAAACGGGGCAAAAAAAATAAATTGGTCACTTTACATCAGATCCACTGCCGGTCTGTAGGTCTGTACCAACCTCAGTCTGGACCCGACCTGCCCCTCCCGAACCCGGGTCTGAGAGAGTTAAGACGTGGCACATTCATGAGTATGTCCTCCTCTTAGAGCTAAAGAAAGCTTCACCTGCCTCTCAGAAGAAACAGACGAGGTAAGAACAGTATGAAAACTGGGTGTTACATGAAAGTGATTGAGATTCATGCGTGTCACACAGTGTCAGCTTAATGTAGGCTAATGTGACTAGATGTTGAAATGCAAAGTTAGCTGGTGGTGATTCGTCTCATCCGCTCCTGTTGTAGGCTGGGCCTACTTTTACGCCTTTTCTCCCCTTTCCTCACTACGAGTTATTTATGAGTAGGAAAGTTGTTGCTTCACTTTTTGAGCCGTTTTTAATGAACAAAGTAGCGCCATGGAGGAGCACCACGTGTTGCATAGAGAGGGCTCTCCTTTCCGTATGTGCTGCTGGCCTGTTTCTCTCTGCCTCCGCCCACCGGCCTGCACAATGTGGGAGAATGGGAGATACATTTTAGCTTCAATCTGTGTTGACTTCATAGACTGTATCATACCATTTTATTATACAGTCTGTGGTTTAAATCAAGAGTGAAAGGTGGGTCAGGTTAGTGACGGCAGTGTTGGGAGACAGCAGGGGATCTTCCAGATGTTGAGCTAAGAAGGAAAACAGTAAACACCACATCAGACCCGATCATTGAATATGCAAAATTACAGATTATTATGTCATCCAAACTGTATCCACTGTTGGTCATAATTTACCAAATGTTATACTAAAAAGTTGTTATGTTATTCGAAAATGATGAAACACAATAATTTTGGAATTCAAACAATTAAAATGTCAAATTAAGTACAAGATTTAAAAAAGATTAAAACAGATTTCTGTGTTTCTCTTCAGGCTGTGTCTGTGATTCTGAAACCTGTTTGATGTTGTGGCTGTTCTCTTTCCCACAGCATGTAGACACAGTTGGACTGAGCGAAAAGTTGCACAATCACATCTTGTGTGTGAGCGATGGTACTCATAGTAGGACTGCTCACATTATGGCAAAAAAATCCTACTCTCAAATATATTTTAAATTGATATTGAGATCATCATTATTAAACACGATTACTAATTGACTCTACAACATTAGCATCACATGCGTTTATCGAACTTAAACACTCTTTAACTCTTTAACATTGAGAACACTTTGAAGCACATATAAATATATATCAAAATAAATAAAGAAAAATAAATTGACTGTGTTTTTGACGTAGTGGTTTTGTACTCTTGTGGCCAAAATATAACAACAAACACATGGATGGATTTTCTCTCAGAATAAAATAAAATTACATCTTATCAAAATTAGGTTTTTTTTTGTATCTGAACTTTTAGAGAATAATTTTTATTAAGGGCAACAACTATTTATTGTGAATTAATTGTATTAGTTATAAATTGTTATCGAAAAATGTGAATTAATTGGTTCCTGTCGGTTGTATTTAAATCCATATAATCACTATTAAAAGCTTGTTTAAGCTGTTGAAGTTCACTGTTTCTTGTTCCGTATTAAATCTGGGATCAAAGCTGTCTGAATAACTTAAATGCAACAACAGTGGCGTATTGAGTTTGACTTTATTACAGTATGTTAATTTAAAACCATAAAGTATAGAGATTTGACTTACAACACAAGCTAAAGATAGTTTTATACTGTTTGAATACTTGGGAAATGATTAATCTGGATCTTTTATTCAGTAAAGCAGAAATTATACATCAGATAGATCATACATTATTGCTAACAGTATTTTTTCTCGGTGAAGCTTTCATTGGTAGACGTGAACAGAACAATCTGCATCAGGATGGAGGACAGGAAACTGTGTTTTTTTTATCCCTGGATTTTCATGTCTTCAAAATATCAAAGGTATTTAATCTTGGTACATTAATAACGAGATATTGCTCTAACTTCTCACACTCCCTCTTTCTTTCTCACATAAAAACAAACTCCAGGCATAGAAGAAAGACCATACTTACAGAAGTTTTAATTTTTTTATTCAGTTAATTTTAAGTACCATTCGATTTCAATTCTTGTGGTCACGATTCGATTTAGAATCTATATTCCATTCAAAACGATTCTGGATTAATTGATTCATGATTCAAAGTCTATTTTTTGAATTAGTACATACTTCAGGATCTACTCCAGTCATCTGAGAGACTGGCTGAATTTCTTGTTGCGTCTTGTTGAGTTAAAGAGCTAGCCTTAGCACTTAGCAGGGAGGGACTGATTAGCCAAAAAAAAAAACAAATAGATTGATGTAGAATCTCAGAAGAGAAGAATCTCGATTTTTTTTTCTTCCCACATCTAGCTTTAAAACAAAATCGTTTGACAACAGAGATCTTTCTCTGTAACATTTGAGAGATTTTAATAGAAAATGAATAAAGGCTACCACTAAAAGTAAAATAACAATCTGTTTGATAACTATAATAATTATGAAGTAGTTATACATGTAGTAATACATTTTAAATCAGGCTACACATCTTAAGAAATGAAACTAATGGTGGCTCATTGTAGAGGCCGCATAAAGGAGATGTCAAAATCAAACAGTCGGGTGTTGCACAAGCGTTGGTGGTATGTTTATGTTTTGCTGATGGAGTTTTTTGTTGTTTTTTTTACAGCAAAGATTGTTAAGGTTTTATCTACAGTTTATTTCCTGGTTCAGTTTTGCTCTGATCATTGTTTGAGTAATGTGTTTTTTCTTGCCGACTCACAGGATTGTACACTGCTCTTGTCTGCAGACACTCTGACTCAACTTTTTTTTGTGTGAGAAGAAGAAATGTGGTGTGTTTTTGACATGAATTATGCAATGTTCCACCTCTTATTATGACTATATACCTCTTCTAGAATTGTGGTTTTGGCTGCGTGTGAAAACTCAAAGCATGCAGTCATGTGTAGGCGGTCAGTGTCATGTTCACTTTGTTCAGTATCTAATCCGCCATTTTATTCCAGTATCAGCAATATTTAGTTTAATAGCTTTATAAACCAAATCATTTCTGAATGGTAGTCACATAAAAATATTTAGTTTGCCAACATTTATGTAATAGGCATCACATTTTACCATTTTAGAAACCTTTAATTATTTTACTGCTTAAAAAAGGATTCAAAGGATTTATTACATCTTAAACATTTCTGACAAATATATGTCATTCCCCTCTCTCTCCCCCCGCTTTCATACTCTCTTCACTGTCTTTTCAAATGAAGGCAAAAAGCCCCAAAATAGTTTTTTAAGAAAACAACTCAAATAGTTTCAGCTCAAGTCACATTCAGATTTGTGATTGTTGTGTCTGTGCTGAAGGAAACTGACATCAACCTGAGTTTCACATTCAGAAAAATCCCATTTCAGTTTTGACACGTCACATAAGGAGGATTGTTGGAAAGGTATTATGAAAATGTTTCAGTACAAGCACGTTAAACGCATAAACAAAATTAAAGTTACAGATAATCGAATTGAAAGTTGTTGTCTTGTTTTCATTAAAGCATTATTAAAAAAAAAAAAAAAAAGAAATAGCTACAGCACATGGTTGACCTACCGCTGAAATCTTCCCACCTATTTGTCAGAAATGTAAAATATACTAGACTAATCTAAGCATGCACCTTTAACCTGCAGAGGAGTGCTCTCACGATAGAGCTGTCACTGTTTGTCTTTGTTGACAGACTCCAGACTGCATTCTGGATTTCATTATACTTCACAGATGGACCTGAGAGTTATACAGAGCAACAACAGGCTCCATAATCATGTTCCATTTGGTTTCCTGTCTGCACTTCAGTCTGTACGCAAATGCTCCTTCTCTCTCTCTCTGTCTCTTTCTGCATCCACATAATACTTATAATAATAATAACGTGCTAATAATAATATTTAGCACGTTCATGTGTTGGCTACAGCGTGTTGGCTACAGCGTGTTGGCTACAGCGTTAGCTTGTGATTAAAAAGCTCTGACACACATGGAGCTCAGATGGCCTAGTGGTTAGGCTACCCCCAATTATTGGAGGCTATCAGCCACATAGAGGGCGGTTCGGGTTCCAATCCGACCTGTGTCTTCGTTCCTTCATGTCATTCTCGCCTCGATTTCCTACTACTCCATTGTCCTACCAAAAATAATCTAAAAGGCCAAAAATTAATCTTGAATAAAAAAAAACAACCTCTGACACACTGAAGTATTACAGGAGGGTTGTAGAAGAATATTGATCAACAATGAAAAAAAAAAACATGCACAAAATCTTTATGGCCAAAAATCCAAATCTGTGATGTGAAGAGAGACAGGTAAGAGTTCATACACATACAGTCAGGATTCCAGTTGTTGTTATTGTTGTTGTTGTTATTGTTGTTGTGTAGGTACAGCTTCAATGATGATCAAAGTGGGTGTTGTTTAAACAGAACCATTTACCGCTCATATGCATATTAACACTATGACAACGGACAAATTCATTTATTGATCTAGGTGACATGTACCAAATGATTTTGTTAAAGGTCATTTTGTTACTTTTTAACAAAACAACTCAACCCTTGTGGTCATGGTAGGCAAGCCAAGTTTATTTATATAGAAACATTTCAACAACGAGGCAATTCAAAGTGCTTCACACAAAAATCATCATGACAAAGGAAAAAAAAAAAGGAATATGTCTATACTGAACAAATGAAGATTATGAGAGTATTTTCTAATGTGCTAAAAAAAGAAATCTAAAAAATAACGTGCATCCATTAAACATACAAATTAGAGGCGCTGGTTTAGCTCAGTTGGTAGAGCAGGCGTCCCACGTCCAGAGGCTACAGTCCTGCTCACACTCTACACAGGTTCTACTCCAGATCCTGATGCTGTTTGTCTCATGTTTCTCTAAAATAAAACAAAGGCCAAAAAGCCCCCAAAAGGTCTTAGAGAAACCTACAAATTTTAAATGAATCCCTCTGTTAAGGTAAATTCTGGATAATTACAAGAAAGTCCATTTTTAAACAAGTCATTTTTCTGTGGGCATCATGATACGTAATTAGACTACCATGTGAGTGATGGCACAAAAGAGAAATTCATGTGGGAAGTACAAGCCAGAATTCAGCAAAATTCAAGAAGTATTTGGTAAATAAAATAAGGTGAATACATTGATCTGTGTTTAATTTGACACATATTAAACCAATTTCATGAAAAATGAGGGCCTAAAAATACACCAGAAAACAGGAAATAAAAACACCCTGGGATCAGGGGGAGTGGGGTTGTGAAGAAGTTATGAACAGCATGTTCTGAACCCACTCTGGGAAAACCCTGGCCTGAAGGCAGCAGAGGTAGGAGGAAGCATACATTATATGAAGTGTCAAAATGACAGGTATTAATGTTGAGTGGGATGACATAACAGGTGTTGGGACCAAAGTAAAGGCTGAGACTTGAACACAGGGAACACAGAGTTCTTGATGCTCTCTCTGGTTGTGTCTTCTGCCTGCCACAAGGTTTGATGGATGGATGGATGGATGGTGATGATGGGGAGGACAGTTGTCCGGGTTGTATGGTTAACGGTGCTTCCTGTGCTGCAGGATTGGCTGCCAGAAGTTTTGTGTTAAGTGAATTTGCTTTAGAATGGCAGCTCATTCATTGAGTCAATTGACTCCTCTCAGGAGGTCAGACACTTTGTCCTGATGCTTCTGAATTAGAAAGCATTTTGGATAATGCAGAAGAGCATTGATGAATTCCACTCTGAATAAAAATGTGTCCTATATTTGAGGACTTTGCCCCCAAAGTACCTGGACAGCTGTTAAGAGGCTGCACTCTAATAAAGGCCAGCACAAGCAGCAGTAAAATGTTGTGCACTTAGCTCCAAGTATAGTTAACTCCTGCTTCTAAAAATATAAAGAGGAGTGTCATTTATTCATTAGTTCAATGTAATGTTTAAAACTTTTTAATTAACAATAGGTCATGTCATTTTTCTGTTCACTGTTATGGTTTTACACGTCACTACTTTCACCCTCACTGATATCATGAGTCACAATCACCTGGACCAGAGAGATTTAATCCAAGTAAAGAAAATCTCCTAGCTGGTAAACACTATAAAATAGTATAAATAGCTTCTTTAGAAGTATTTTTACTGCTTTAAAGCCTTCAGCATACATACCCAATCATACAAACACTCAAACACCAGAGGCTAAACTCATGGGAGTGATGTGGTCTTGCACAAGGGCACCTCGACATGTGGGCTGGGGAAACTGGGGAGTTTACCACCATTCTCCAACAAATGCGAGAATCCCTGAAGATTGGTGGAACATTTATCAGCCTCAAGAAACTACCCTAAGGAGTCGGTGGAAATTAGGGCTGTAAAGCTTAATCATAAAATTGTGATAAATCGATTCAAAGGTGTCAAGATTAACATCGGTACTCTGAAAAATGAATTGCAATAATATCGTCAAGCAGCTGCAGAGCAATTGAGGACGCACCACCGTCTTTTAAATCGAAGGTGTGGAAGCATTTCGGCTTCCCCGAGACAGAAAATGAAAGAGGTGAGAAGATAGCAGACAAGACAAAAACTGTGTGCGAATATTGCAAGAAGACAGGGAACTACACAAATAGCACAACCAACACGATGCAGCATTTAACCGACACCTCAATGAGAAGCTCCCCTTGTTGCGAGAAGAAAAAAACATTAAAAGGCCAGACCACACTGACGTGGGTTTGCAAGCCCCTAAAGGAATCTTTTTCAGTCATAATCTGTCCACAGTCTCATTTTGTAAACTAAATTGTAATGTGAACCCAGTACTGTGAAACGTATCGTGAGTTGAGTGAATCATTACATGTCAGTGGAAACCAAAACAGAGCTAAAAGAAGAGCGATTATGAGACTGTCATCGCCATGTGGCCAGAAAACAAACTGTGTCTGCTGGAAGGGTATAATAAATATTGTATAAAGACATCAGTGTAGTTTTTTTGAAGTTGGAGTTGGTTTTTCATCAAGGAGCAGCATGTTCCTGATGATGATGATGATGATTAGCTGAACTTGACCCAAACAGATGATATTGAACCAACTTTTCTGAGGCTTTAATCACAACACAGTATGTTGTTTTTATAGTGTTAGGTCATTCTTGGAAATCGGGGATGAAGGGGGTGCTGGGGGATTAATAAAGAGAAATATGTGTATATCACCCACTACTTATAGCTGAAACAGTTTTTACTTTCGATGTACAACTACTTAGGCCCTGTCAGCTTTGTAGGTAGGTTGTCGATCTGTAAAGTGTGCTGTTATTTGATTGTGTAAACACCATTACTCTGACCACTTTATACACATAAAACAATCTGCCCCACAGGGGATACACTGCAGTGAAAAACAGCTCTTTCAAACTCTGTTGAGTTAAGTGTTAAAGCACTTTGTCTTGTTGTTTACTGTACTGTAATACTGCTACTGAGAACTTACATGACATTTTCCAGAGAAGGGTCAGTGGTTTACTGATCCCTACATCACCACTACACTGCTTTAAGTGATCACAAAATGAACTTTTCTGCTCCTCGCTCCAACACTCCTCCTCCACCTCCTCATACTGATGCATACATCTCACTGCAGATCTCTTTGAATTAAACTCAGTGCTAACAAGCTGAGGTCAATTTTAGATGCAAAAAAAAAAAACCCTTTCAGTCCTCATATGCAACTTTAAAAAGTACAAACATTGCTGAACCTTTGCTAAGTCTGCACACAAACTAATAAGAAATGGCATGTAAGAAATGTATGACTGCGACAAAAGTTAGCCCAATTTAACAGATGATGTAATCACTTCTCTTTGATAGCACGTTAAAAAAAGTGGTTACAGTAGCAGTCGAATAGTTGTATTGCAAGTTAACTGACTTTCTGTTATACTGTAATTTGTATAAAGAAATAACTACTAGTAGTTTCTGTGAAAGTGTGCCAGACTTTTATTTTTCAAAATGCTTTCCCCCTAATGTTTGCTTTTTACTTTTGGAGATATCAGTGTACCAGTGTAATGGATTGTCATTATATATGCATGATTACCTTTCATCCCCTCGTTATTCTAATGTCAAATATTTGTGGACCATTTCTCCTGCTTTGTCTCTCAGTCTGTTTGATCTTTGCCATGGCTAATGCCGCCAGTCTCCAGTATGAGCCAGTGGCAGAGATTGGAGGAGGCGCTTACGGGACGGTTTATAAGGCCCGAGACACGGAGAGCGGACAGTTTGTGGCTTTGAAAAGCGTCCGTGTCCAGACTGACCAAAACGGCCTCCCGCTCTCCACAGTCAGAGAGGTGGCTCTGCTGAAAAGACTGGAGCAGTTTGACCACCCCAATGTGGTCCGGTAAGTAGAAATCATGTGTTTTTAAAGCTTTTGTCTTTTATATTATCACCTCCTGCTGAAGTTTTCTTTTTTGGTAATCATGACAGGTTAATGGACGTATGTGCCACCCAGAGGTCAGATCGGGAAACTAAAGTCACTCTGGTGTTTGAACATGTGGACCAAGACCTCAAGACGTACCTTGAGAAAGCCCCAGCCTCAGGACTGTCACCTGGGCACATTAAAGTGAGAACTTACTGAAATAATATCTTAAACAAAGCTCTAGTTGTTTTTTTTTAATCTGTTTCGAAGCATGTGTTTTTAAAAAATATTTAGTTTCAGTTTAAACTTACCTGTGTGTTTTTCAGGACCTGATGAGGCAGCTGCTGTGCGGTGTTGCATTCCTGCATTCTAACCGTGTGATGCATCGAGACCTGAAACCAGAGAATATCCTGGTGACCAGCCAGGGTCAAGTGAAGCTTGCTGACTTTGGTCTGGCCAGGATCCACAGCTGCCACATGGCCCTCACTCCTGTGGTAAGAACTCACCTGGTGCAACAACAACAACAAAAGAAACAGATGTCGTCAAGTGTTTAAAGTGTTTTCAAGAGTGTACTGTCAATATGTTTGAAGTTTAAAGTCGGCTGCTGGATTTTATCACACAAGTTCTTACCTAAAATACCAAACATTTGCACCTGTAAATTGGTTTTAGATATTTAAATTATCATACAGGGTTATGCACTTAAATTCCTCAATGATGATGCATTCAATTTCTAATCTGCTACCAGATATCATTCTGAGTAGAAGACACTAACTACTTCAAATGACTCTTTATTTAACACTAGTGTCCGTGTTAGCTTATCACCTGTATTCTGTGTTTAATTCTCTGACAGTATAGCATTTTTATATAGCTTCTTTTTTCTTTAGAAGCTTAGTGCAAACTTTATATTATTCATATTAACAATTTTAAACAAGTGTAAGATTTGTTCACCCCCATGCTAGCTGCTCTGAGGAGCAGCTCTTTAGCTACTTAACTTCAGGGGACAAATCAAGTTTTTTTTGGATTTGAAGTTTATTTTATTTGCTAGGTTCATCAATCTGGTTTAGCCTGTTAGCATGTTAGCATTTTCAAATAACTTGATTTTTAAATTAAGCACATTTGAAAATCTATGGTTTGCTTTTGGAAATGGTCAGCAGAAATGCAGCTCATGCACATATATTTGTTTTGTTAACAGGTTCAATCATGCAAGAATGACCTATTGTCTTAATTTCTTGTAATCTGTACGCCAGTGTGGTTCTGTATTTATGTTCCCGTGTCCTTTATCCCTCTCAGTATCCTTTCAGTCACTGATTGTTCCTTCACTTGCGTGTCAATCATTTCTTCCCTCCCCTGTTGACGGACTCCATGTTTGTGTCTCTCAGGTGGTCACGCTGTGGTACCGACCTCCTGAGGTTCTGCTGCAGTCCAGTTATGCCACGCCTGTTGACATATGGAGCACCGGCTGCATCTTTGCAGAAATGTTCAGGCGCAAGTAAGTCAGCAGAATCATGTCAGAAAAACACCAATGACCCCTCTATATGTATGTTTTTCATTCTAATCCAGAAATTGTGAATCTTTATTCTGCACATCTATCATGTAAGGGAGGCTAGGATGTAACAGGGCAAAGCAAAGGTCCAAGGCCAATGTTCAGCCCCTTATTCGTTGTGAGGTTTACTTTACTAAAACACTTTGTGATTAAATATTGACAAAGGTCTTGTCCCTTCTGATGTTTCAAAGTAGGCAGTGACTTTGAATTTGACTAAGATCAGATCTTTCCCTCGCCTCAACAACAACGTAAGCACGTGGTGTTCCCTACCTGATTTGTGTGAAATCAAAGGGATTTGTAGAAAATAAAACACACAGTGAACAGTTTCCAGATATACTGTACATCCAAAAAGTATTCACATTTGCATATCCTCTGACAGTTTTGAGAGTCGTTATGTGAGTGTAAGTCAAAGGATTCTGCTTGGACTCTGCAGACGTTCATGTGATAGGGCTGTCAGATCCCAGATCAGCTTAGAGCCAGTACAGTGACACCAACAGCAGCATCATCTAGTGGTAAAAAAGACACATTGCATGAAGACAGTGGTCAACTTGAAGAGTTTCATGCCTCAAAATAGTTGCCTTGGAGACAGTTGGTATAATTGGTACTGATTATGTACTGCAATGATGCATTAGAAGGTCCAGAGGCACAGTTACAGCTCAGGATATCATGGACTTAGAAGAAGTTGATCAGATCAGACGTTGTACAAACAGTAGCTTCATTGACTTTGACCTGGTATGCCAAACTGCTTATCTGAAAATCACAGAATTTCCCCCTGGGGATTAGTATTTCTGCTTCTGAAAAACATCACACTTCTGTTTGCTCTTCTGCACTGACAGATGTTACAAAGATATGCAAACTGATGAAATGTCATCTGCTTTAATCTATTAACTTTGGTTCCAATCATCTGTTTTATAGACCCTTGTTCTGCGGGGAATCAGAAGTGGACCAACTTGGGAAAATCTTTCAGTGAGTACCAACAATTCCTATGATATTCCTCTGATTAGGAGCTGTATTTTCAGTTGACTCATATTGATATTATCTAATGGAATAATTATGTAATTTTGTTATTTCAGAATGATCGGCTTGGCACCAGAGGAGGAGTGGCCGACTGATGTTACACTCTCTAGGAAAAACTTCCCTGTATTCTTACCTCGACCAATCACTGACTTTGTTCCAGAGATAAATGAGCAGGGGGCAAAACTAATGCAGGTACGACTTCACCATGAATACAAATGGAAGTCGAGGTCCAGCCTGCATGAGCATGATTCATGATTCAGATGTTTACAGAGTTAAAAGCAGGAGTCATACAGATAAGCAACCTTTGCCCCAGAAGAATTTCATATACTCATAGTCTGCTGATGATCAACTGAAGCCACAAGAATTTCACAGAAGCAATGTGAGAAATTCCAAAGACTCATGTCACTAATACAGATGTTTAAACTAGAGCAGAGAGAAGGAATTACAGCACAGCTATTCTGAAGAAAAAAGTTTCTCTCTCTATTTGGATGTTCAGTGCTAGAAGCAATTACAATATGACTTTTAACAGATTGGCACAGAGTCCTGTGTACCTCTCTACTTGACTTTATTCAATGAAATATAAGAGACGTGATTGAAGAATTTATTGAATTAATCAAATTAAATAACTAATTGTCAGTGTAGAGACATCCATCAATGTCAACACACAGAGCATTTTTGGTTTATCTGCTATGTAGAGATTGATGCCATACAGACATGAGAGTGGTATCAACCTTTTTTATAACTGTCTTAAAGAAAGCAAAAAGTACTACTCAAAATGAACTTGACCGTGTAGACCGGACAGTGACACAGTAACTTATACTAATATCCTCTTATTCTTTCTTCCACAGGAGATGCTGACCTTCGACCCCTTTAAACGAATCTCTGCCCTGAATGCTCTAGAACATCCATATTTCCGAGAGGAGGAGACATTGACTCAGACAAAAAGCTGAAAAGATGCAGTGAAATCTTCAGCGAGAGGTAACAGTGTCTACGTTTAGACCTGGCCTAACCATAAAGGATTTAAGTTTCATTCCATGCCTTTCAAGACTTCTGGGTTGTTGCTTTGGGATATTTTATTTTTGTCACCCCTGCATCATAAAGGATTAAAGTCTGTGAGAGATGGAATAAAAATAAGAGGAAAGGATCACTGGCATGCTTCCCAACATGTAAATGTCACAACTAATGGTGTAAACATGTCGTGTCTTCGAGGACAGTAACCAGTGCTTTTGATGTTGAATATCTGTTTGGGTCTCGTCAGTTAGGACAGATGCACAGAAACGCTTGTCATCTCCTCTCAAATGCTGCTCTTGTTGTTTTTTTGTACCGAGTTTAGACAGAAAGAAGCACAGACGTCATTTTATCTTGTAAAAGGCTGAACAAAGTGTGACAGATGACACCTCGGGTTTATAAGAGCCAGTTGTTAGTGATCTCACTGTATTTGTGTTAATATTTAAGACCATGAACCTGTGACAGAAACGGAGCTGCACCAAAATCATGAGAAAAAATAGAGAATAGTAAAGAGAAAAAATACTGGTGTTCCCCTTAAATACTCTCACAAAGTGAAAGAAATGGTTTTCCTGAAATCGCCCAGCTCTGCAACAACATCAAAAACGATTAAAAGACAACATTTTTAATCACAAACTTCACTTGTGTTTTATTATGAAGATTGAAATCCACATTAAATGGAATTGTGATAACATGAAGACTACATAAGATTGTGTTTATTTCAAAGAATGATAAGAAATACTAACCAGATAAACTCACTAATCTGTTTCTTACTCTAATGGTGACTACACTGACCCAGTGTTTCCCCTACCATTATATTGGGGGGGGCGGCTCGCCCCCCCCCCCAATATAATGTCATGTCATGCCTCCGCTCTCCACCCCCAACATTTCCTGTCTCTCTTGATCTGTCCTATCCAAAAATGGCCCCAAAAATATCTTAAAAACTAGATCTGTGATCAGTTGTATGTTAATACTTATTCAATGTTTGAATCATTCAAAAATATTCACGATCATAAATCTTATTAATAATCAAATATCCTTCCATATCATTTTTTTGCAAAATCATTGGCCAACATTAAACTATATTTTAACATTGACTTGACCATGACTTAGGCTGACTGATGTTGAAGAATAAGTTTAATATTCGGGGAACATGCTAACCCGCTCTCTATCTTAAAGATAGATTGAAAAACATCCACCTTCAAGCCTTGCTAATGTCATCTTACATGTTATACTTTATCTTATTTGTTTAATCCACACAAACCATGATGTAAAACATGTCTTGTCGTGTTCTTATGTGCCATTCCTGCTATATTCCCTTTTCATATTTTAAGTTCTTCAATGGCAATGTATGTATGTCATACATATTTGTTTGTGAACTTTGATGAGCTTGTAGATGGGTTCTTTATACAACACTTCAACAGAGCTAGACTGGCTGTTTGTCCCTGTTTCCAGAATTGATACAAGGCTTTGTTAATGGGCCGCCCCAGCTACATATTTAGCTCGACATTGAAAACATAATTGCCGTAACATGTCTCTTAAGAAGTGAAATACTCAACCAGCAGAAATTGACTTTATCAAAACTCAAGCTTAAACTGTTATGAATGTCACACTTTCCTTCAAAATAGACTATTTGTTGGCACAATCACATCAATATAACACACCCATTTATTAATATTATGTGTATTTTGAAATAAAATAGATGGTGCAGATAATCTTCCCCATGCTGAGTTTGGGATCTAAAAATGTAACCTCTTATTTCTTCCATGTTTCTGACCTAAAAAGAACCACAGTCTTGTCTTAAATCAAAAAAACTTGCAATGTAAAATATTCATGTGCACACATAATCTTTATCCATTTTCCAAAGCAGATATTCACATCTTCTATTTTTGCGTAGCGTCTCCACCCTCTGAGGTTTAGTCTAATCTTGTTTGATGTGGTTTGATTGCTGCAAAATATTCATGTCATTTGTAAAGGATATACAAACTCATATTTATCTGAAAGAGTGGCTAAAAAATGCCAATTAACTTGATCTTTTGAATCCTTTTCAGGCAGGTTAAAGATGAGGAGACACGGAGAGAAGAGGGAGAAGCCGTTTCTTAGTGAGGAGATATTTTGTGCATGTTTTAGCAGCAAGATGTTTTCCTCCCTCTCATCATGTTCTACAGCCTTTTCATCAAAACCCAAATGAGTTTCAGTTTGTTCTCTGTGTAATTTAATGACATACTAAGTGATGGCAAGTGGAATCATCAACACTGTTACATCGGCAACCATTGTATCCTCTTTGCATCAAGCTGCTTCTGCTTTCTCCCCTGTAACAATGACCCACAGATGTCCAGGTTCCTCCTTCCAGCTTGCTCTCCCCCTCAGAGGGGACAGGCAGTGTGGCAGGAGGAGGAAGCTGAAGCTGCTCATAAATTGCTTTGAAAAAAAAAAAAGGGAGAGAGGAGAGCTGGAGACAGAGCAGATGCATTGGCAGGAGAGGCTTTTTTCCCCCCACCTCCTGTCTCTTTTGTTGTGTCGGCACAGATAAAAACCTGATAAACCCTTGCAAGGTTGACCGTCAGCAGCATCACCACCACCTCATTGTGAGCCTCATCCTTAGTCTGGATCGGATGCGGAGCTGGTTGTGAGACAGGCTAACAGCAGCGGGCTAGCAGGGGGGCTGCAAGGCTCTGAGGCAGCAAGGAGAGGAGGTAAAAAAAAAAAGGAGAGAGGAGGAGGAGGGGCTGTAGTGAGCTGGTGGGCTTCCTCTGCCTCACAGACACATTTTATTGACTTGCTAATTGGATCAGGCGCTCCAAGAAGAGGATGCGGTGAACGAGAGAAGCTGCTCCCCAGAGGAAGGATACAGGCACAAGGAGGCATTGAAATCTGGCTACTTCATCATCTTTTCTTTTTTTTTTTTACCCCAAAAATTCTGGAGACATAACAACAGATGTTTTTTCCTGCATCTTCCTGTGACCCTCGCACCGTTCATACATAATTTTATGCATGACATTGTCGAATGGAGGCTCCAGCTGCTAGACGCTTCGTGACAAGTGAATGATTTCCATTTCAGTGTATTTTTGCAACCTGTTCTCTTTCACCCGTTTTTTTCCCCCCTTCTTGGACTCATCATCTGGAGGCTCCCTCAGCCTTGTTGGATATGAATGGTAATCTGATGGTGAGATAATCCTCACCACAAATCAAATGTACAAGGGACTGTGTGATGGATATCCTTTTGGAAAAATGAAGGTACGATATGAGCTAAAGCAAAGACACAGTGGAGTTAAGTGGGATTAATCTGCCAATATTCATTGTAGTCCTTGTCAAAAGATGGATCAAGCTAATGTATTGACTGTTGCATAATTTCAGCCTGGCATCAACACAGGAGAAAAAAATAAATGTCTGCTTATTTCGAGTCTGCATGTTAGATCAAAACAGAATCAACGATTATTAAAAGGATAGCTGAGAGAGAGAGGGGAGGATTATGAATGAATCAGTGATAAAGAGAAGTAGTAGCGGTGTGCATTGAGGAGGATTAATGGAGGCATTAAAAAAATTGGTCTAGACTTGTTCCACCTCTGGGTCAGCATTTTGAATATATTCTTGACATTTCCAACCCAAAACATCTCTCTTCTATCGTTGACTCTTCCATGTTTTTGTTGAGAAAGAACTCACGCTTTGAGGCCTGATATGAGACACAATCAGCTAAACGAGGTTATATTAGACGTCTGTGATTGATATTTTGTCTCCTCTTCTCCAGTCTTTGGTCCATGTTGTTGTGACTGAGGCGAGCAGATCTGGCTAGAGTAAGAAAGTGGCTGCCACTGTGCTGAAGTCTGCTGCCCCAATGAGCAAGGAAATCAACCCGCAGAAACGCACCACCTATCTCATCTCCCTCACTCTGGTGAAGGTTGAGGCTGTGCCAGACGATGTAGCTGAGAACCAGAAGGAGGCTCTTGCAGAGGGGGAAGGGAGCCCCGAGAAGGAGGAGGAGCAGGTCGTGAAGGATGTCCCTGAAAAGGAAGAAGGACCTGTGTGTACACAAGAGGAAAAAGATACCAAGCTGGTGGAGGAAGAGGAATTGTTGGAGCAGGTGCAGGTTAAGTATGGCAGCCCCATTGAAAGCTGGGGAAAGCCTGAGAGGAGGGAAACACGTGGGCAACAAAAGGACGTATCAGTTGGCAAGAGCAAAGACACTTTTTTTGTGCACCCACCTGTTAGGCAGATGGTCAAAGTGTACGGAGGAACTACCTCTGAGGGGACCTTTCGCAGGGAGGGGCCTCGCTCGGACGCCATGCGCCCAAAGACAGAGATCTACAGGGAGCCCCCCATGTTGTATCTTAAGGGAGAAAATGGAGCAGACCTGAACAGTCGCTCACGTTGCAGCCTCCCTTTCTCTGTTCAGCAGCCGGTCAGCCAGAGACCTGAAGTCCTCATGAGGTCACATACAGGAGCAGGTGGAAACTCTGGTGGCTGGAGGGACCTCAGAGAGGCTAACACGAGCCTCTATCATTCTGCTAAGACTCTGGATCGAAGAGATAACCGTTTTGGGGACCAGTCCCCCATAGTGCCAGGGACGACTCTGGGTCCCTACAGGGCGTCCTGGGCCGACAGTGACGGCAGGGGGACACTGATTCGCCCAGGAGCACCCATGAGCGGGGGGTTTTCTGGGATCATGACCAGGGACAGCCCTCAGGCGGAGAGATTTAAGACAGTTTCTGTTTCCTTCCCTGCACCTCCTGCCACTGACACATCCAGGCCTCAGAGGAAAGGTACAAGTCGTACTCTGGATAACAGCGACCTACATTCCCCCTCTGACGACCCGAGGAGGGGGAAGGAGGCTCAGGGAGGAACCATCCAGAGAGCTCCGCCTCGAGACAGGAAGATGCTCAAGTTCATCAGTGGCATTTTCACCAAAAGTGCAGCTGCACCGCCCAGTGTCAACGCTGCACCGCCCCTCTATCCAGCTATGGAGAGAGGCTCGAGTGAGGAGGAAGGTAAGGCCTCCTCTTAACCTGAAAACAAGTGGTGTTGCCATATTCTCAACATTTCTGCCTCATAATTTATCTATTAATTGAAAGACCTGCAGTGCTGCACTTAATTAAACAAAATAAAGAGGAAGACAGTCATTAAAGAAGCAGTTTGTCTCATGAACTGACAGATCAACATTCACACAACTCTGTGGAATAGATAGAAAACTACTCTTTGATGAGAAATACTGTCCCTTCTAGTGTTTCCCTTTACAGGCTAGAAACTAAACAACTACAAGTACTGTCTTGTTTTATTGTGATACTATTTTTATTGTCATTATGATTACTGTCTAGAGTTGTGTGGACCTGAAGCAAAGTCTTGCTCACACTTAATGTCCCAGTATGGCCCTAAAGCTCCTCAAATTCATTGTATTGTGCTTTAGATTACACAGTTGTTATACCTAACTATCAAGCAAATGTTCATCTATAGGGTGATTATTTAGATGCAAAGTGGATCTAAATTTGGCTAAAGTAAAACCTAGAAAAAAAAAAGCTAAAAAATCAGCTGTTCAGAATCAGAAATACGTTATTAATCCCAGAGGGAAATTCGATAGTTGGATATAGTAGGATGTCTCTTTCTGTGTATGCCCATTCCTGGCTTTTGGGAGAAGTGCACATGTAAACATGGATGCATGTTAATTTAAAACCTTTAATGAAAAGCATTAGTGTACAAGAGGCTGGTTTAAACTTCATGTGAAGATCAAGCAGCTGGTGTATCTGCAGGTTGTCTGAGATCAGGTCTAGGTAAGATTGTTTGAAATTGTTGAAACAATTCTGTTGTCTCATCACCAACCTCAGCTCTCATTGTTCCTTAAATGTCATATTAAAGCTGAAAAACAATTGAATATGACGAATGTTGAAAATATTTGAATATTTATACAGTAAGTCTAACAACGAGGCTGCAAAAAGAAGACTAGCATAAAAAACTATCATAAAAAAAATATATATATAAAAAATATAATTACATCTATATACTGTATGCAGAATGTTAATATTAATTATAAACCATTAAAAGATGAGTCATATGTTATATGTGATCGGTCATATTTCACTCCACCAAAGACTCATTTTTGAACATTGACTCAGTTTCATCGATGACATCAAAACAAAAGGAAACAATTTGCTGAAGATTCTATCAGATGACAGAAAAAAGATGAAGAAGTATTATTATCATCCATTAATCATTCAGTCATTACTTAGGTAAAATAAAACTTTTATAAGCGTCTCAAAAAGAAACATTTTGCAGCTTATCTTTGGTATCTGTTACGGTTCTCAGAGTTATTGGGATGTTCAGACAAGAACAGGTCTTTGAAAACCTCATATTGCATTTCAGGAACTTGTCTTGGACATTTTTGTTTCTTTTCTTTTCTGATAATTTAAGGACCAAAAAAAATCAATGCCACAAATTCTCAGATTCATGATATAATAGATAATAAATTCAGGCCAAACATAATTGATAGATTTACAATGAAAATGCTGCTTAAGGTATCTAAAGGTCAATTAGTTGTTTTCTTTTTCAAGAAATCTCACAGTCCTAAAAAAGATCTGTTAAGAAATGATGGTTAATAGGCCTATATGAATGGGTTTTTTTTTGGAAGACCATAATATATCAAACTAACCTCAAACCAAATTAAAAAAAGAGTCAAACCTTCTGAATGTTTCAGACAAAGTTTGCACGGAAAGAACAGCTTGTTCTTTTAAGCATCACTACTACTTTGTTGTGAAAGAGAATGCTCCAAAATGTATGGTATATTATGATGTCTAATTAATGTGCTCACTCTCTTTCAAGCGCTGAAATAAAAAACAAACAGAAATTAGTTCAGCTTAAAAACAAAAACCTGAAAAACACTTTATGACACATTCAGTCATGTCTCTTTGAAATAAAGGAAACTACTCAATCTTTAATCTTTATTGATATCTAATAAAAATCATCTTTAATGGAGACTGTGGTAACGGAGACGGCTCTGAATAATTTGTCAGTAGTAAGTGGGACATGAATAATTAAGGTTGGGGATACACAGAGCTGTGTTCATGGTGAAGAGAGCGGGAACATGTCACTTCCTGCTCTGTGTGTGGAGTTAATCAGCCTTCAAATAGAGCCTATTCATTCGTTAAAGCTATATTGTGTTAAAGTGTTTGCAAACAGTATTCTAAGTATTTTTGTACCACAAATATCAATAACATAACTGATCACATTTTTAAAGAAAATATGAATGTGTATTATCAAAACACAGGTACATTATTCCAGTTCATGTGTGCACAGGTGGACATCGTGTCTCTGTGCAGCTCATACTCGCTGCTGGATCCATGAGAGACCATTTATTGTATAGAGACCCTGGCTAGAGGCTTCTGGAAAACTGAGTTGCCATGGCAACAGCAAGCAGTGAGAGATGCTATTTGGTCTGTGCAGTGACGCTCTTGATTGAGGGGAGTGAAGGGGCGTGGGGATTGCCCAAACATGGGGATGAAGGGGATTTTTTAAAGTTAGAATCTGTGTCCCCAGAGAGCCGGCCGACGTCTGTGTCTCCGCCCGAACACAACGTGACCCAGCAACTTCAGAGTGTGTGTGTGTGTGTGTGTGAATAAAACAGTGTCCGTCTGATCATGATTCCTGCACAGATTTTCATCTCTTTGACAGAATTATTGAGTGTTTTTGTGTGCATGAATCCTCACTGGCAGTCAGTATATCTGCAGGTGTGTGTGTGTGTGTGTATGGTGTCCTTCATAGCTGTGTGTGTGTGTGTGTGTGTGTTTATTGAATCTCCATTCGCAGAGGCCCCTCAGCTGCAATTCTACTGAGGTTAGAGCTAAGGCTCTCAAAGCAGAATGTTAAGTGCAGCCTGGCAAAGATCTTCTGAGCGAGTCATTCAATAATCCTTTGAATTTAAATTTTATCTTTGATAGAGGAAATCTCATGTTTTAAGGTTTTTCTCATTTGGCTGGACTTGTTTGATCTGTTTTATTACAAGTTGTTTCAAAATACTTGTTTGAAGCCCTGAAAGAGAGGAGATGTTTGATGACAAAGCACTGGTTGAATATTTCTTTCTGGCTAAATATGAGATCATTTGGCTTCTGATGAATATTAACTGTAATTTGTAGAGTTGAAATATATAGCTGACCTCAGAATTCAACTTGTGAGTGAGTTAGCTAAGAAATATAACAAGAACAGGCTTAATGATAGTTTTAAACAGTTGTTACAGTGACGTGAGTCCATCACTGTGACCCCAGTAAAGAGCAGCATAAATAAAGCTAACCCTGTGTACCACATTCATCAGCGCCAAATCTGATAAAGCTTGACTTTCTACACTGCCAGTGTGTTGTACTTATCTTGACACTTGATATTAATATGTATGTGAATGTGCATCTGGGTGTGTGTACATGTATGCAGGTACGAGCTCTGTATCTTTTATAACTCTTTGCTCTATTTGCACTTTAGGACTTGTGATTGTTTCACTTAATGTGAAGCACATTGTGTTGCCTTGTGTGCGCTATATAAATAATGTTTGACTCGACTTGACTGCTGCACAACAAACAAGCACAGCTAGCAAATCATTGTGATCACAGTACTGCAGTGAAGGAGATATATTTGGTCTTAATCTTCAACTATGTATCACTGTGTCACTTGGAGCATAATCTAGGTTTTTATTATTAACAATCTGTCATCTTTTAGTCACTGACAAATGTAAGTCCTTATCACCAAAGACAGAAATCAAAGACAAACACAACTCTTATTATTGAGGCTTTTTAAGAAGAAGACATTTACAACAGATCCATCACCCTTGTCTTTGTTTTAATGAAAGCATTTGTCTTGATAGTGATATTTTAGTCAAAGACTATACCCTCTGAGGAATTAGTCTTTCTAATCCGTGGGGATGCTGATGTCTGCCTCTACCTACATAAGATGTCGAGTCACTTGACTGCATTTTTTTTCAATAATTTCTGAAAAAGTAAATTCTATTATAGCTTATCAGAAATAAATTGCACATTAAAGTAACAAAAGACAAGCAAAAGCATTTTTTTTTTGCAGATTTGAACTCTCTGATGTGAATCAGGCCCTTTCAAAAGTCTTTCAATCTGATTTTACCTTCTTGATACCACAAAGCCACAAGAATCATATGTCCTTCTTTCAGTTGGCACTTACCCTACAATCTATGAAATTAGAAACACTGGTTTGAAAACAGATCAACTACCTCAATGCAGTCGGTTGAAACCTTTTTTTTAACAGATTTATACAATACAGAAATAAATGAATGACTTGCTAGGAGACTACTGCAAATAACAGGTACACGTGTGGATTGTCTAACACTATTATGCTAAACTAAAGCTAGCTGGCATGGTTATAAAACTGTTTAGAAGTTGCATAATTGTACGCCACGATGAATATCAGGGTGCTCTATACAGTCTCACTCCGCTCACTGTGTCCACAGCTATGATCCACAGTCAGTCTGACTAAATTTGGCTATCAGTATGAGGCTACACTTTTAGAAGAACACAACCAACATTATTAATAGGGTACTTTTAAAAAACAAAGTCATTAAAATCGCCAAATGTAGACAATTAGTGCTATATCAACTTCAACGCATGTTTATTTTCAAAAATAGGTGTAGGCTAGGCCTTTTCAGATTAGTATAGCAGAAACACTTAAAGCAGGAGTACTGTTAGCCTAGTTAGCTTCCCTAAGTAAGAGACCCGTTTAGGCTATGCTCAGTGTTGTGAAGATGCCGACTAACATACACTCTAAACATGAATTCATTTATAGTTTGGTGACTAATTTGGATATATCATGTTAAAAAGAACAGTTTCAGGGTTGATAACGTTTCGCTTGCTAACCACTTTTGTTGTCATAGCTAGCTGTCTATCTAAAAGTAAGATAATAATTATGATGATAATTGTTTAAATACTCAAATGATGCTTAGCTGTTTCTATCCTGTCCCCCCCCCCCCCCCCCCCCCCCCCACAATAGTTACTATCTCTATACTTTAAATCTTTACTGTCTAAGTATATTTCTCAAGTTTGATGAATAAACCTCTTCTCCTCCTGTTTTGTTTTTAATACTCTCCCCTGCAGCTGTGTGCACAAGCAGTCAAGAATGGACCATGAGCCAAACGATACAAGAGCTTCACCTGGTGAGCATTAGGACGAATGTTTATTTCACAAACCTGCATGTGTGATTTCATGTTTGTTTGGGGGTTTCTAATGTGTGTGTCTCTTTCTCTCTGTGTATGCTCTTCAGGGTGTTTTGGGAGGTCTGTGCAGTGGGAAGTCTGCTCTGGTTCACAGACATTTAACAGGAAGTTACCTGCAGCTGGAGAACGCTGAGGGTTTGTTTTATATGTTCTCACCTACAACCTTTACATGTTTTTTTTCATGATACGCAACTGTCAATTCACAAGACGGACCTTTTTCTTTTGTGTAAGCTAAGTTTGGGAAGCTGTTTTGTAATACTGTGTGGACACAGGGATTCTGACAAATGTATCTGCTTTCTGATTGATAAGCAACTGAACACCATGGAAAGTGAAAACTTCAGGGAGAGCTTTTCATATTTAAAGTCCCATCAACATAATTGATAACGAATGTACTACTGTATAAATCCATAGCTAATGTTAGCATTCAATAACTTCCATGTAACATTACAATTTGATAGTAGCCTACTAGAGGAAACAATAGGAACGATGCAATATCATAGCCAACATTCATAAATGCATACATGCCTTACAGTCAGAAATAAGGGCTAGCTAATTGGTTGAATTCTTATATTAGCTGTTATCACTTACATAACGGGCTATAAATTAAATATGTTGTTTCACATTGAAATATAGCCTGATGATGCTGTGGATTTAGCTAACTATGTGTTTCCGATGTTCATCAATGGGAAGCTATAAAATTATAAAAACTGGTCAGGTCAGGGAGTGGAGCATTTGAGTTTACCTTGCGTGTGATGTCAAAGGAAGATGGCCGCCATATGCTGGTTCAATGATCAACTTTAATATTGACTAAAAGATAATGAAGAGCCAGGTCATACCTTAAACGTTATAAATAACAATTCATGTGGTATACTGTGTGTACATACAGGGCGCCAGTACATCAAGGACGTCCTGGTAGATGGACAGAGCCACTTGCTGATTATCAGAGAAGAAACAGAACTCCCAGATGCTCAGGTTGGTTGAAAACTGATGTTGACAACTCGTTATGCTTCATATTTGAATTAACTAACTAATTGCTATCAGCGCTTTGCTTTGTCTTTTGATTGCTGCTTCTCCTCTTCTGTACAGTTTGCAACTTGGGTGGATGCAGTAATATTAGTCTTCAGTTTGGAAAACGAGTCCAGCTTCCAGGAAGTTTACAAAATCTACCACCAGCTTGCCATCCACCGACCTGTATCGGAGATAGCTTTCATAGTAGTTGGCACTCAGGGTAAGACTCACGCACACAAGATGAACTGTGAGTCAAATAATAGCAGCGGTAGACTTGTATTGTTTTGTGTATTTTCCAGATAAGATCAGCAGCACCAACCCCAGAGTAATCGATGATGCCAGGGCCCGGCAGCTCTGCTCAGATGTTAGGCGCTGCACATACTATGAAACCTGCGCCACATACGGGCTCAA
This sequence comes from Labrus mixtus, assembly GCF_963584025.1. NCBI lineage: Eukaryota > Metazoa > Chordata > Actinopteri > Labriformes > Labridae > Labrus > Labrus mixtus. The sequence goes on along the minus strand of NC_083618.1, from coordinate 9,932,927 downwards.
CGTGAACAGAGTCTTTACCGACGGTATGTATCAGGATGCTTCTGATGAAGTTTCAGGAATAAGAATGATATGTGCCTGCTTATGTTTGTTGTTTTTGTTCCACAGCTGCTCAGAAAATCATGGCAGCCAAGAAGCAAGCTGCTCTACTGGCTTCCTGTAAATCTCTCCCTAACTCTCCAAGTCACTCTGGAGGCTCCACCCCAGTGTCTGGTGTGTTTCCAGGACAGGTAAAACTGTTCCAAACTGTCTAAAAATGGTACTGAGCTGCACCACTTCATGTGTTGAATGTATTGTTTATTTCAGGGTTGCTGTCAGGCTATTTTCGAGAATACAGTTGGAACAAACTCAATTATCTCCCTTTTCTGCTCAATTATCGCTTCATCGCCCCCTCTCTCTCCGGCTCCTTCCTCTCGTCAGGCCAGTAACGGTGGTCAGAGCAGTGATTACTCCTCATCACTTCCCTCCACTCCTGTGATCAGCCATAAAGACATCGGCAAGGCAGCCAGAGGCGAAAGACAGGAAGGTGCCACGCCTGGGTCAGTCCGCAGCACCACACGGAGACGCACGCCCAGATTTGCGGTACATACTGGTCAAGTTATCCATATGAAGCAACTCAAGCAAACCTGTTTATGAACCCTTTTATTTTTTTATACTTTTAGCTTTTCCTCTTTTTCTGTTTTTTTTTTAAAGTCATAAAACTTGAAGTACTTGTCAGGATTATAGGCACTTAAAGACAAACTATGGTCTACTGTAAGAAACCCCAGGGTAGCACTATAGTATAAGTATAAATTGTTACTTCTTCACTCAATTTTATGGCCATTCCCTGTGCACTATAATTTGGGTTTGACTTCATTCGTCAGGAAAGTAAAAACATTTTCTTTAAGGTAAGCTTGTGTTGGGTAGATGCTTTTTATCCTGAATGTTTTTAAGATACAGTAACTAGAATCTCTTCAGTGTTTGAAAACCCTAAAACCTGAAGCATTAAACAACCATATGTATGAATAATTTGACCATTATATGGTTTGGCATGTAAGTGGAACTGCTGATGCCAACAGGATGTGTTATGGGAAAAAATATTGAATGCTTTATAAAGAGCTGTAATATAAGGCAGGCTGAACATAAAAGTAATAAACTTCTTTTTACTACTCGTTTACTTTTACAGTAGGCAAAAATCATTCCTCAGTCATTTTAATGGCTTTTTAAATCATTTGATTGTACCTAAATGATATCTTCATATACAAATTTTGCCATTGTTTTTTTCAACTGTCTAGGGTCGCAGAGGCAGCGACTCAAACAGAAGGAGTGCAGACTTTAAGGGCGATCTTGGCAGTGGGCGCTGCATTCCCATCAAACAGGTAATATGCAGGTTTAAACATAATGTAGAAACAAATATGATGTAGGAAATAACCCTGTGCAGAGGACATCACATCAGTAGTCTCTTGAAATCAAATTTGTAAAGGCTGTTACATCCTGTGGAGAGATGAAGTGTTTCGATCTCTCATATTGGCCTGATGAAAAGGAGAGTGGGCGTTTTTTTTTCAGTCATCATGCTGCTGAAATGTGCAAGATGAACACGCCAGACATTTACAATAAATTCTCACTCTTCATGCTTTATCATCTTCATCAGGGCATCTTGCTGAAGCGCAGTGGGAACTCGCTCAACAAAGAGTGGAAGAGGAAGTATGTGACGCTGTCCAACGATGGCATACTGTCCTATCACTCCAGTGTCAATGTGAGTCAGTGTGTTAGCACAGAGCTGTGGAGCAGAATGCTGCTGGAATCACTGCTGATGGAGAGGTGGATTGTTACAGCTGATGTTTTTTTCTTGGCAGGACTACATGCTGAACACCCCAGGGAAAGAGATGGACCTGCTGCGAGTAACAGTAAAGGTACCAGGAAAGAGACCGCCTCGTGCCGTACCCGCTGCACCCACCGGTGGCCTCCAAGTCGGGCTCAACGGGCGGGTTAAAGATGTGCCAGGACCAGATGGCCTCAGCCCAGGTCAAATAAAAAAACATTTTTGTTTTGAATTTAAAGGCTTTATATGCAATTTTTTTGATCCAGCAGATGTCGCCCTTGAGCATCAGCATGAAACCAAAACAACTCGCGGTGCATTGTTGTGTTAGCATGCTAATGCTAGCGATCTTTATTATGCTCATATCTTCACACTGCATGTACATTTACCCGAAATGACCGTGATCTAGAAACGCTTACGTGACATTCAATTAAGCAGTGAGTACAGTATGTTATTCTTCTTTTCTCTAGTCCCTCAATTAAACAACTTTTATATGTGAGGGGATGAGCTGGCCGGCCGTCCAGGCGATGTAAACAAAGTGAAGATAGGACTTGGAAAACTCTGAAAGCATCACAGACAGTGGGACTCGGGTGTTACACCCATTGTAGACAGTCAGGACTCAGAGTTATTTTCAGAGGATATACTTGATTTATATTACATTTTAGTGTGAAAAATCACATATTAAGCCTTTAAGTGAAACCTTACCCCAATTATGTATGTTTGCATAATAATGATACAAAATATAATCTGAGTTGTATTTCTTAAACTTAAGGAATAGCAAAATACTATGGAGTGGAGTTGAGCTGGGGAAGCATTACTGCAGTTGATGCACTGATTCTTTTATTCTAAGAGTTAAAAAATCAGAGGGGTCAAGTATCTGCACCACAGAGGACAAAAAGTTGCAAGAGAAGCAAATCTCTGCAAGAGAACAAAAGAGCATCCTAAGGGATTTTACAAGTTTTACAAGAGCTTGTGAAAGACTTCAGGACTTCTTCAGTCAGACTCTGCATCTTTAGTTTCCTCTGGTGTTCATGCTGATTCTGTTTTCAAAAATATCTATAGCTCTGTTTTACATTCCATGTTTATCCATTAATAACTTTACACTTGCTATCATCTCTTTAGTGCCTGTATGTGCCAGCAGTCTACTGCAGGTGGAGGAGATGGAAGGGCTGGGGGGTGCACTGTTCCTGAGGAGTAACAGAGGAGTGCAGCGATGCCCCTCTACACTGTCCAACCACGCTCAAAGTGTTGGTGAGGAAGGAACCTTTAGTAGTGCATATATTTATCTTATAACTCATTAAAGCAAAACTAAATTTGACCTTTTCTTTTGTTATCAGACTCTGCAGTCGAGGGTGTCTCCAGCTCCTCCTCCACCAAAGACTTTGGCTCCTCCTCCCCAGTGACAGACAGAAAGAAGCACCGCAGAAAGAAGAGTATGAACATGAAAGGAGATGCAACACTTGGGCAAGCAGACGGTAAACACTAAACTCTCTATTTTCTGGTTTTATTTTTAACAATAATAAAATCAACAGTCATTTGATAGTTTTTTTTCATTATTTTTCATTATTTAAAATTGTTATATCAGGGTTAACAATTGTTTCAAAATGTAATGCTTCTCTTGGATGTTTTCTGTCTTCTCATACAGCCAAGCGCAAAATGTGGAAACTTAAAAGCCTTGGTAGCTTAAGAAACGTGAGCAAAACAGGTAATGTTGATCTTTCACATTGCTTTCAATTCAAATCTATCTGAGCTACTTTTCCTGTGCTTTCCCAAAGGACACTTGACTTTGTCAAAATGTTGTTGAAAAAGGGTTTACTTGAAACTTTTCTTATTATACTCATTCCATAAAGCTGTATTTTTTACCTACATGTTCGTTAAACAAAGCATGAAGGTCAAATTTGTGGTTATAATACAACTGATATCCAACATGTTCAGGCTTTGATGTCATTCTGCTCTGACGCTTGCAAATGAAGACATTCACGTTAACAGAATATTGCTGATGTATTGCTGAGCGGAACATTTCTGCTACTGTTTGCTTTTAGAAAAAAGACAGGAATGATGTGGAAAGAGTGTGGGTGGATAGCATGTTCACGGCTTGTAGTTAACAGCAGCGATCAGTGTGTTGAGGACTGTAACCTCTGTGCATGGGGCTCCTCCTCAGCCAACTGTGCTAAAGCAGCTCCTCCTGCTTGAACTTTTAAAGTGGACAGAGTGTGATCCAATGAAACACAAAAATTCTTCATTTTGTTCCTGTGTCAGATGAGGATAACTATGATTTCCTTGTGGTGTCGAGCACTGGCCAAACGTGGCACTTTGAAGCCCAGAGTGTAGAGGAGAGAGACTCCTGGGTCCAAGCCATCGAGAGCCAGATCCTGGCTAGCCTGCAGCTGTGTGAGAGCAACAAAAACAAGGCAAGAATGAAAGAAAAAAAAACACCACACAGTATTCTTTATATACAGCATTTAGCAATGATCAGTCATTTTTCATCTTTTGCTCTAAATGACTGACTTTAATTATGTCTGTACTGGGTTTGTAATGCCCTAATTCATCATGTTTAGCTGCCACTGCTGCCATAGAATGAGCGTTAACCATGACAAGAATCTATTTGTATTAGAGAAAAGGAAAAGCAAAAAGCATTGAATGAGTGTATCACTAATACAAAAAGGCCCTGTGAGATCTTACACTGACGACTAGTCATTGAAGACAAAAGAGCTGTCTTTTTTTTTGTAAATATAATAAAGCCACCAAAAGAAAAACAATATGATTTTAATGCTTCACATCTTATATTTCAGCATTAAGAAGACGCAGACAATTCATATTTAGCATATTTATTTTCTGTAATAAAATTCTAAATCTGTATCTTCTAAGCTCATTCTCTGTGTGAAGCAATGGTGTTATATTCCTTTTATGCAGCTATAATTTAACTGACAAAAGACAAAACCATATGAATATTATAATGAAGTTCTGTCTCACTTCATCTCAAAGAACATAACAGGCCTTTTTTCTTTTCTTTTTTTTACCAAAGCACTAATACAGCTGCATGTTTGCGTGTTTACTACAGATCAGGTGGTGTTGCACAATACTGGACTGAAACAACATTTGTGTTTTCACCTGCTGATATTAGTTACAGAACAATTCTTAGGACTTTTGTTGGCGGGGAATCAGAGAAAGCAATGCAGTGAGATTGTTTGTATAGTTCACAGAACACTGTCTGCAGAATGAGATGAAGCACGTCCGAGATTAAAGCAAAATATCGAACACAATATTTCTTCTGTTCGACTTGTGAACTGCTGGAACTGATTGTTGCTGTACTCAGTTTAGTGGAAAGGGCTGCACTTTACATGTGTGGATATAAGAAACTATGATTACTTGAAGGGAATTTAACTTATTTTAGTAAAGAAAGTACAGGAAAAAGATAGTAACCACTGGGCATAATTTACTGAAATGGATTTTCAAATTAAAAGGGGACATTATCTTCCCTTGGTAGTACATTTAGAGGGCTGTATAATCATATTTTTGTGATGTGTATTTGCATCGTGGGACTCCAGTGTAAGAGCCGTTTTCTCTTAGGAAAAGTTGACATTGACTCACTTCTCATCTCATTAGAAAACAGATCCTGCTGCTGCTTCAATTATTAGACCGACCATTACCAAAAACCTGCCACATCTCCAGACTTGTACTGTCAAGGCTGTCTAAAAATAGGCTGTGCTAGTTTCTGTTCGTTGTGTGGAATTACTTCAATTATACCCCAAAAATAATATGTTCAATTAATATAATGATTCTAAATGATAACTTTAATCACATGATGCATTGCTTTATGAGTGTTAATTGTGCGTCTACAGAGGCCAAACCAATAATTGAAAGATTTAAATGGTCATACTAATTATACCCATCTACCACAGGCTGTTCACTGGAATCATAATAATAGTTATCAATGAGAGCAGCTGGAAGCGATAATATCACAGTGTTAGTTTGCTGGTGTTTCTCTTGTTTTAACCGTGCACTCTCTGTGTGTGTTTTCAACAGGCGCGCAAAAACAGCCAGAGTGAAGCGGTGGCACTGCAAGCGATCCGCAACGCAAAGGGCAACAACTTCTGTGTTGACTGCGACGCTCCGAGTTAGTGACACACAACCATCTCTTCTTTAGCTCTTTGTGCATGTGCAGATCCAAGTCTGGTTTTGGCTGATTACTCATCTCGTCTCATTTGAAGCCTACATGTGTGAAGTACATGTGTCATCACCACTCCACCCCCGCACACTTGTCATTTGCTCCTTGCTCTCTCTTTTTCTTTTTCCATTTCAAAGTCTGTGATGTTCTAATATTATCACCCAGGTTTCATTAGAAAACGAGATTTGGTTATGTTAAGATGTTTTTCTAGGTATGGCAAGAAACTGAGTTGAATAGATGCACTCATGAATTCTGACACACCTCACTCATTTAACATTTATTAACATGTATATCTTTAACTGTCCAAAGAAGACTTCCTTTGACATTATGATGACAATTGTTAGATCCTGAGTTTCCACTGTACAGGAGGTACTGGTGCCAGCTCTCCGTCAAAGGGTCTGGTTACCAATTCCTTGCCGTGGTAACCCAGTCAAGGCCAAATGGTAACTGTTTAAGCTCATGACAAACAGACACACCTAGCTTCTAACTGCCTTCATCCAGACGCCTACCCTGCTTGACAACAATACGGCACCTGATTGAATAGCCCTGAATCAGATACTGTAGTCGGCCACGTCTGTTAACGGCAGCTCTCCTCTTACTGTTTTGATTTCTTTGGATAGAGCAGCCTATAGGAACCTTTTGTAGATGTCGTCACACACTATACCTTTAAGAACATTCCTTTTAAGATGGTTAAAAAACCAATGGCCACAATTTACACTTTAGTTGCAGATGTTGTACTTTATTGCAGAACATAAAACATTTTTTGTTGTTAGTAATATGCTGAAAATTCATGAGTCATATCACTGAAATAAGAGTGGCAAAATAAATATAATTTTTTTGGTGTCTCATGAGTTTGAGGACATTTCTAGCGTGGAAAAAAGGAATGTCACTTGAACGTTCATTGTTTTAATGTTGTGTTATTGATATTGATAGTGTGCAGCTCAAGTTGAAGTTAGTCACAGACTACAAGTCTACAAACAAGACGAACTCACATAAATGTTTTACTGAATCTGATTCATGTTGCATTGAAAAAACTTGTTTCATTTCCATAACCTGAAAAATCTGACAAGCCACTGTCCCTGTTCATTACAAGCCAAATGAACCAATTAGAGACTTTCTCACATATCGAGCAATGGGCTGCAAAGATAAACATAATGAAACCTTGTTCTCAGACATGAGGTCAGCAAAATCAGTGTCTTAGAAATCTTTAAACCAAACCAAAAAAAGTACTGAATATTCCTCAAATGTTGGAACCCTTTAAAGGTACAGAGTTGAAGAAGAAGAGACTGTCTGGCTACAGATTTAACAGCTTTGCCTTAATGCACCAAACTGGAAATATTAAATGGCATAAAATATTTACAAATTGTTCAAATCTATCAACCATAATGCACATAGCCTGATTAATTGTGTTCTTCTCAAAGATCCAACATGGGCCAGTCTGAACCTGGGTGCTCTCATATGCATCGAGTGCTCAGGGATCCACAGAAACTTGGGGACTCACCTGTCACGTGTCCGCTCGCTGGACCTCGATGATCTGCCACGAGAGCTCACGCTTGTTCTCAGTGCCATCGGCAACCACATGGTGAACAGTATATGGGAGGCACGCACACTGGGCCATCGTAAACCTGCACCCGATGCCACACGGTAGTTTGTGACAAATAGAAACAAGGCTCAAGTTAATGGTTGATACAAATAAGATGCAGATTTTTAATTTTTTTTTGCATAACTTTAAAATGTTCAGGAGTAAAAAAAAGTTGTTGTATTTTTGTCAAGATGAAAGACTACAAACTTCAAATGTGCTTGACTGAATATTCATCATGTCTCTCTGCTTTCTCTGCTTGCTCAGTGAGGAGCGGGAGTCTTGGATCAGGGCCAAATATGAGCAGAAACTCTTTGTGGCGTCGTTGCCTCCTCCCACTCCTGGTGAGGGCCCAGACATCACACTCTCGGGCCGTCTTCTTTTGGCAGTGATGGAGCACAACCTCCCCAAGCTGCTGCTCCTTTTGGCCCACTGCACTAAGGAGGACATGAACGCCCCCCTCAGCCTGGCCATCTCTTCCAGGTCGCTCATGGCGCTGCGACTGCCCGCCTCGGCTCTGCATGCAGCCTGTCAGCAGGGTGAAGTGGTGATGACACAGCTGCTAGTTTGGGTGTGTTTTTTTTTTTTTTTACTGTCTCTGATGTAGAAATTATTCAAACTTTTGTTAAGGAGGCTGGCTTCATATCAGCGAATACATTCAAATTAGGAGTAAAGATGATGTTAGAGTAAAAGTGCAGTGTAGACAAGGTGTGAAATTAATCCTTAAATATCCAATATCATGTTTATGCTGCAAAACCTGCAAACAATCATTTCACCCTGCAAGGACGTCTTAGTTATTACCTTAGCAAATAACAAAAAATGTTAAAAAGTGATGACTCAGCATACAAATCAATGTTTATCTATGTGTGAAAAGCACTAAAGCTCACACTTTGTTGGGATGATTTTCAGTCCTATCAGGTAAATGTTTTTTTTCTGACATAGTGTAAAACTTCAAATTATAACCCAGGCTTTGATTTAATTCAGTATATGGAATGACCCTGCATTTATTTAGGACACGCATCAATTCCAGACAGGCCTTTAATTATTTTCAAACCAAAATCATGCACAGTAAAGATTGGGAGGAGTATAATGTTTTTTAAATGTAAACCAGAAAGAATATTGAAGTGTACACAATTGGAATATTGTTAAACATGAAATTTGAAATCACTCTATTGATCTTGCTTTAGAAGATAGCATCTATGACAACCGGCCGTACTTGTTTTTCTTTTTCTATTTGATCTGCAAACTATTTCAGCAATACCTGCAAACAGGCCTCTAATTGAGACCTGCATTTATTCATCAAAACTTGAAGCAACACCAGGCTAGTGAAAGGCAATGGGCCTTAAAAATGGGATGGGATTTTATTTGAAGTGTTATGGTGGATTAAACCTTTTTAAAATGTTCAGAGATAATCAAATATGTTGTTTTAAAACAATCTTAGATTTAACCAGATCATTTATGACAAAAAAAGAAGCAAAAAAAAAACCTCTGGACATTTACAATATTCAAATACCTCAAAGTATATATTATGTATCAGAGGAACTTTACTCTATGCAGTACTACTTATTTTGTACTCACGTCTCCACAATTGAGTGTACAGCATAAGAAAGGAAAATTACATTTTATATATTGAGAATGAGCAGGTTGAGCCACCAAACAAGGTTTTTATTTCTACAAACACCCTCGCCATGTCTATCTTGAATTATTTCTCAATCTTAGCAGCAAAGATTGTTTAGCTCACAAATGATTTGAACTGTTTTAATTGTGATCATTTCTCTAATTGTTCGATTCCCTTGTAGGTAAACTTTTGAAATGATGGTTTGAGGACCACCACATTTTGCTTGCACAGTTCATTGTATTATCCCACTTGGCTCCATGTTTGTATCATTACTCACAGTTTTCTTTTAAACAGAAATCTAATCTGGTTTTATTTTACCTCAGTACGGCTGTGATGTTCGATACCGGGACGCTCAGGGGCAGACGGCGCTGGTTCATGCTCGCGGCGCCGGCAGTCAGGAGTGTGTCGACATCTTGCTGCAGCATGGATGTCCTAATGAACTCTCCCCCTCTGTCGCCTCAGCGGTCAGCTTTGCAGCTGCTACAACATCCAGCTTCCCTGTTGCCATGACACCGAGCCTGACAGTTGCCACTACACTGAGGATCTCGCACAGGAGCGGTGGCACCAGCTTGAGCTACAGCACCACTAGAAGAGCGGTGTCATAATGAGGATGCAGGGTGGTGAAGTGTGTGTGTGTGTGTGTGTGTGTGTGTGTGTGTGTGTGTGTGTGTGTGTGTGTGTGTGTGTGTGTGTGTGTGTGTGTGTGTGTGTGTGTGTGTGTGTGTGTGTGTGTGTGTGTGTGTGTGTGTGTGTGTGTGTGTGTGTGTGTGTGTGTGTGTGTGTGTGTGTGTCTGAGTAAGTGTGTGTATCGCTGCTTGAGAATGATTGAACCAAAAAAAAAAATAGTTTTCCTGAATACACTTTCTATACAGAGACAAAGAGAAAAGAAACATTACATCCAGATGCCTCTGCATTCAGATTTGAAAGGAATGTATTGCACTGTATACCAGCTGGTATGATTTATATTTCATCATGCAGTCTTCTTCAGTCTCCTCTCATTTAAGAACAGGACTTTGCTTTCGGCCTCAAACAGCATAGCTGAACATCCCTGGGTCAGAAGAAAAGAACTGCGATAAGTTTACAAATTAAACTTTCAAGTCCGTCTCTATCTGCCTAAAAATTTGGACATAAAAAAAAAAAACCCGTCCACACTTCCTTATTCTACGGACAGTGAATGTCAGTTTAACATTCAGAGTGCATATACTGTGTTAGGCTCAGCACAGCTGGTCGTTCAGTGCTTCAGTTATGTTGTGTGTGTTGAGAGAAAAAAAAAACCTTTACAGTGGCTAAAAAAAGAGGGTCTGTTTTAAAGATAATCAGAATAACTGTATAGAAATGGTATGATAAAATATAATTCTAAAACTTTAAAAGTGCTTCATTTTAAAGATTGTTATTGTATGATTTGTACAGCTGTTTCTGTGTATAAAACTCAAAGAGGTACTCATGAGCTGTGCAGCCTCTCGGTTTCCTTTAATAACTGCCTGTTTAACTCTGACATCCAGGACGGAGATTTCTATGTTTGTTTCTCTGTGTGTGACATGAACACTGTACATGAGGCGTCCAGCAGCAGCAGCAGCTCATGATCAAGGCGAGTGTAATACTAGATGTGCAACAGAACAAGTGCAATGCCTTGATTTTGATTGAATGTATACAAAAAACAGATGGTTTGATCTCTTTATGTCAGATACTAATGTATTTTAGAGATATATTCTGGTTTGATGAACTGTTGGGGATTTTTTTTTTTACTAATTTTATCCCTCCTGTGACTAATTAAATAGTATGGTTAAAGAAGTTAAAACTTGGCATAGGTTCTGAGCTATAAAACGGGGCCTTTGAGAAAAAAGTCTTAAAAAACAACCCTCCTGCAGTAATGTATGTATTTTTGTGTTAATCTTATAACTCCGCTGAGTGTACATGTCTGTGATGTAAACATCTCTCTCCATTTGTATTTTTTTACTCATGCAATGATTCATAGAGCATTCATTATCAATACACTGAGGCTACTGTCCACGCTGTGCCATTATGTTCTGAGTGTGCTTTTCTCTTTCTGAACCCACGGCAGACCTTAATTCAAAATGTGGAAGAGTTCATTATTACGATTTGTTATTTGAACAATAGTTCATGAGGGTGAGCGAGACCTCAGCATGCAGCGCATAGTTGCATCACATATGTTGGTGCACAGAGGCTTTATGTTTCAAGGTGGATCCTGCAGGCAGTACCGTCACTTAACACTCGACGAGCGTACCATTGTGAGATCTTCTGGATCAGAACAGTTTTTGTCAACAGCCCCTTCTAGCTTTGACCTAGTTCTTTCTAGGTTGAAGTAATACATGTTTTTTATCCATTCAACCACTGTTGAGGTGGTTCAAGTTTCATGGATTCACATGTTTTTTGAAGAGACAAAAGACACAAAACAATATTAAAAGACAACCTACACACTGATGCTAATATGGGAATGTTTTAGATTTATAGAGCTAAATCTCAAAAAATAAAAAGTAGGTATCAGGATATAGCAACAGGACATCCATAAACCCCACAAGGCAAACATTTCTTTGTTGTTTTAAAAGATATCTATGCTTCCAAAAAGGCTGATCTCAGTGGCTTGTCGTAGTTTTAGACTTTATACACAAAGTGTTTTCGTGTCCCCTTCTTTGCCTGTTTGTTCACTCAGCTATTAAAATCAAAATCCTCATGATAATCTTAGGGAGTCAGGAATTTGTGCCAGGATGGCTGGGACACAAGACAGGGGCTAAATAAGGACAAATATTAAATATGCTTTAACACTCTGATCTTTGTCAATATTTAGTTTCTTTCTTAAAGGTACATAATATTTGTATGTGATTCATACCATTCAGAGGCTTGACAAGTGATAAACTACATGAGGCTGGATCCATGCTTAAACACTCATCATGAAAGCTTTTTAAAGAACTCACTGTTTAATATTGATTGAGCTTTGGTGCCTTTCAGATGATGCAAGCTTGTGTAGCATCCACCGGAGCTCACGAATCACTGCAACGCTAAATGTAGAAGAAAAACAACAAAAACTAAACACCCAAAGACAGGTGTTGCTCTTCAGCAGAGAGAGATACATAAACAGGAGGACTATTTTACACACGTATTTACAGATCAAAGCACGTCTGTGCTGGTGAGGAAAACAAATTGTTAAACTGTTGACAGACAGCAGTCTCTCCATTAAACTAGCCAGTCAATTTGTTTACTCTTTGTGAAAATAAGTTTAATAGAACATTACAATATACAGTATATACAGTCAGTGATAAACCTGGTTTAAGTTTTATTACATGCTTGATTTTTTTATATGTTTCATTTTAATTCTAAAACACACAAGCAGCTGTTAGCGTGGAGGTAGTATTTATCAGCTGGTTCTCATTCACATATCTATATTTTTTCTATTTATTGTTGATCTGATTTTTGGTCAGATTGAAACACGTTTTTTTCCTAAATTTGTTTATCATAGGGAAGTATCTTCACTGTCAGGAAAAGAGGGAGAGAATATTATGTCAAGATGTTTGCTGACGTCACCTCATTTAGTCCTGTATCTTGTGCCTCTACTCAAAGGTAAAGCTGAAGAAAACAACTATAACAACAGTTTGCAAAGAAGACTTTCCTTAATATGCAAATTCCAATTCTTCATTCAGGATAAATCAACTGTTCATCCGTCAATAAACCGGAACAGGCGTTTAAATTTAATTCTGATCATTCTTAAATTAACAGTAACATTTCAATGCTTGTCAATGTTGATTTGAGATGACACCAGAGTTTTCTGGTAAATATTCAAATAATGACCTGGGTCGAATCCTTTGATTAGGCAAAGATCTTTGTGATGAACTCACGGAAACGTTTGGCATACTGCTCAGGGTGAACTGTTGAGATTTCTGCTCCTCCCTGCAACACACATACACATGCACACACACACATACACAGACACACACACACACACACACACACACACACAGTGGATGAGAGATAACTGAACAGAAAATGAAAGCGCCCCAATACACTTTGAACAATAGAGATCTAAAGACAGCATATGCTAACAATCCCTTTATAGAGCGCCGGTCTCTTACCCCATGTTTGACAGCTTTGGCAGCGTGAGCGGCTTTCTTCTTGGTGTCGTACTGTGTTAGCACATCAATCAGGCCCATAAAATACACCTCCCTGTGGGGGGCACCTGGAGGGATTCACAGCACCATATGAGTGATATTAATCCGGGCCTATGATGGTATCTTGCATGACATGGTGTTTGGGTGTTTTACAACAGATGGACTCACCTAGAGCACACTGGATAGCATACACATCGATGTAAGGGTCAAACTCCCCAGGACCCATGGGTTTAAAGGAGTTCATGTAGCCGCTGATGCCCTCAGGAGAGGTGGAGCCTGAAGCTGGAACCAGGCCATTTTCATCTTCTTCTTCATCTTCGTCAGTTGACTCCATGTCTTCCTCCTCCTCCTCCCTCTCAGCCCGCTCGACGTCATGAATGCCGAGCAGCAGGCTGTAGTCCATGATCCTCATACGCACCAGAAACTGAAGCAAGATGACACAAACATTACATCCCAAACAAAACAATAGCCACATGCTTCATTAAGGGGGTTTCCTGTGTGGTGGTTTCCTTACTTCAATATCTCTGTTGAGTTTGTCCATAATCTTCTCCTTCTCCTCATCACTCACATAAACTTTTTGCATGTTATTCCTGAAATCGACGTCTTTGTATGTAGGCAACTCCTTCACCTGGAGACACAAAGTGAAGCTCAGCTACTGTGAATGTGCATATAGGATGGAAACTAAATTATTCAAAAGCATTCAAACACAACCAGCCATCCAATTTCTAGATTCACAAAAGTCCATTTATATTGCCCCAAATATTGTATTCCAAATCAACACAGCTGGAGGGATTAAAGGCATTTCTGCAGTTATTCAGCTTCGTTTGAGTCAGAATCACTCCAGAGGGGTTGCTTAGCGATTTTTATTTTATAACTGTTCTGAGAATGTAATTTCCGAATTTGCCGCAATGCTCAAACAGCAGTTAAATACAATATGGTCAATGTGATTGGATGACTCTGAGTGTTGGCACAGCTGCAGCTAACTGAAACTCGTTAAGTGGTCCTTGTTGAGAGAACAGCACAAAGAGATAAGCGACGCTGAGTTCCTCCAGGTTCATAAAAATGACTCACTTTTCCTTGAATTCTGGGTAAGAGAACTTCCCTTGACAAAATTCCTCCATTAAAAAAAACCTTGTAATGTCACAAGCACAGACATCCCCACTAAGTACGTTACCATGGCAACTTCCGCACCTTAGTTGCCTGTCTCTGCTCCTGGGGTCAGTTATTGTATGAACAGTATACAGGCTATTTCTTATGAGTCATTGATTTAAAGGTTATTATTATGAAAGTATTATTCATTATTGATAAGTGAAAAGTAAACTAAGTGCAATGATTTACAGGTAATCCTGCATGTCAACATCCAATAAATGATAAACTGTTGTTCCCTGCACACTTACCTTTTTTTTTTTTTAAATTGTCCTTTTTTTGCTTCCCACAATTTAAAACATACGTTACATGAAAAGTCTACTATGAAGGGAACTAAAAGGCTCATAAAATGCACCCATGGACTTCATTTCACAATGTCTGAATACACTTATAGTCCTCATATTAATTATATTACCAGGTTGTTAAAGTTTCTTTTTTTATGACATATATAGCATTATTTTGTCACAGAAACATTAAAAAAGAAATATGTGTCTCACATGCTTGATGTATTATTTAGATTTGTTATGTAACATCTAACCTGGTCACAACTTAATCAAAAGTATGGAGGTAAATGCAAACTCAGCTGTCCTTACAGTAAAATATTTAGCAATTCTTTAATGAGTCCGAAGTGAATCTCAATTAGCTAAAAGGATAGGTAAATGTGACTGATGACCTAAATATATTAAATGTGTTCTCTTCACTGTGTACCATATTTAAAACTCTCTCAGACACTATACCACCTTTATTCCTCACCTTCTCTTTAAAACTGGCTTCACGAGACATCCCAGAGCCCTGTGCAAAGAAAAATGAGGTTGTCAGTGTCTTCAAAGATGCTGACTCTAACTTTCATACAAAAGGATAATTTTCTTCTATATAGTAAAAGACTTTTAATATTTTAGCGCACCCTCTTATCCACATTTGCTTCTTCACAAGACTCAAACAGTTGTGATTGCTCATCTAAAGTAGCCTCAGGCCTCCTGCACCATTACCTTGAGGTCATACTTCCGGTGTACATGCAGTCGGTGGCTGAACATGTTCCTCATCACTAACAGGTAGGTGTCCTCGCTCTCCACAGTGACTCTGTACATAGCCAGGAACTGAGGGAGCAGCGTGCTTCCGTGACAGGTGACAATATGCTACAGGACAACAACAGTAAAAAGTCAATGAATTAATAAAAAAATAAAGGACATTCATAAACCCAGTGGCAAAACGACAATTTGAATCATCATCATTCGTCAGCAACTGAAAATACAAAAAACAATGAAAGGACATCGTGCCTAGTTATTTGAATGAAACCCAGCATATTTAACAACCCATTAGCCACCCTCAGACCACAGTTTATTTAAGCATTAAACTGATTTCCGGCTAACCTTACCGTTTTGTGTTTTGTCCAAAAACAGAAGGAAAAGCAAAACTTCCAAGCAAACAGTAGAACTAACTAACTGATTTAGTATTAACAATTTAGCCTAACCCTTTTATCAATCAATAAATCATTCACATTTATTTATAAAGCACATTTAAAAACAGCAACAGCTGACCCAAAGTGCTGTACATGAAACCAGAGAGCAATTTATGATTTATGATTCATGCAATCCAATATCAAACTTCCCAGGCTCCTGTATTAGCTAGCTAGTATGTTAAACATTAGCTGTTAGCTCTATTTGTACAACACAAGTAAAAGCATGTAAGATTTCTAATCTGTGTGTGATAGCAGAGAAAAATGGCTGCTGTGTCAATATGCTCAGTTGTTAACAAATCAAAAGCAGAACACATGACAGAGTGACAAATTCTTGAACTTTGAAATATATGTTTGAACCATAGACTGTAAATAATTTATACTGTCTATGGTTTGAACCAGTAATCAAAGTTTAACACTTTCCTGTTAAGTTTTTGACATATAGCAGCACAATGGAGGAATGTGTGGAGGGAGGGGGCCCACCATTTTTTCTTGTTTGAGCATGCAAAACAGGGAGGCCTCTTACACAGAACAGGACTGTCAACGGTTTTCCTATATTTCAATCATCTGTAGGTGGCAGTAATGTGCCAAAGAACGCAAAGAATGGCAGAATCGAGAGGGAAGAGGAGGACTACTGTACTAGCACGATAACATGGATGTAACAGACCGCATTAAACATGGACATAGTCTCAGTGACATCACCCATTGGTTAAACAGCTTTGAAGACCAACAATGGCAGTCGCTTTATAGGAATTGCTTTCTCCAACAAGCTTTCAGTCAACTTAGGAACAGGAAGCAGAGCTGAAGCGGGCCAATTACCTCCTGGAAAACAGCTTCAACAGGCCCCCCTGTCCCCCTTATTGTAAATAACTCTAACCCTATAATAATCAAAACCAGTTAGTTATAAATAAAATACTTGTAAAATAATAATAAGTGTAATAAAATCTGCTATTCAGACCAAATGAGTTTTTTGAACCAGGCTGTAAACATTTTTATTTCTGTTGGCAAAGTTCTGCTTTTTGCAGCCGGCCTAAAGTAGACACTAGAGGAACTTTGCAGTTTAACATTGGCTTCATTTTTCAACAGCGAAGGTTGCTGCTTAGGATGTAAACAATGCGCCTTGATCCAATCTTGTTTAAGCTAATGTTTATTTTAAAAATAATGCATACAACATATTTGGTGGACCTCAAGAGGATCAACACTGTGTTTTGGTAAGTGACACACAAAGTGCACTTAATTGATTTTTATACATCTCAAGTTCCTTCGAGCGAGGTGTTTCTAAAAAAGTGGACTGGACCGTTAATTCAGAGGTTGTTTTTCCTTTTGTTAAATCTGTAGATCGTATGGGAAAGGGTTTGGGTTTGTCATGTTTTCAAATGCAAATGTTTTAAATTGGCTGTAGACCTTTTACATTGAAGACTTTAACATGTTACAGTGAGAAAAAACTGTTGTGTATAATAAATTAGTGATTGGCTGGATTCCATTCAGCTGCAAGTTATTGTGTTGTATCTGCTGACTCACTGTTATTGCTTACTGGGACACTTAAATGGAACTGAGCCATCATTATAGTAATTAGCAACACTGTGCTTTTTTCATTATGGGGAGTTAAATATCTGCTGCTACAAATGATCACTAAGGATGACAATTTCCTTTACTACAATCCCAGAACAGATGTGGAAATCTGTTTCTTCTATGTGTGAACATGTATTATTCTCTGTTAAGTTTAATCTCTATAGAAAGTGCACCTTGCTCTTACGTCTACTTCCCTTCTGTCTACCCTTTTTCATTAAATACATATACATTTATGACACTGTGTGTGTATTCGTTATTAATATAGACTCTAATTTTCATGTTAAAAGAAGAGCTCTGGCTGTGATTAATTGTAGTGGGAAAACTCTGTTTAAAATTCAAACACTCTTTGATGTTGGAAAGCCTTTGCCATGGCAACCAGGGTTTTCACGAAAGGAGCAAAATTTCTCTCACAATATAAAAAATTAACAAGACAAAAAGAGAGGGAAAAGTGAGACTCAGAGGATCTATGCTCACAATTTTTTGATGAAAGGGGTTAATCACAAACTAGAAAATAGATGAACCGTCAAGGTGAAATTATTTTTTATCAATGACAAAAGACTTTTTGGACATCTAATAGACGCTTTCCACACTGTGTTGGTCTTACCTGGTGATACTCAGAGAGGATGTTGTGCATTTCTTCCACCTCCTCGCTTGAGATTTCCTTAACTACCAAGGTGCGGTCGTATGATATGAGCAGCAGCCCCACACACTGCCCCTCCTCGTCTTTAAACAGAGGACTGCGGGCAAGAGACGCCTGTTGGCAAGATGGAGGAATACATCTCTGAGTACAGGTGACAACCTCTGACATTCATTACACTGGTATCCTTTTTATAACCTTTTCACATATAATTTATCAGGCAAACAGGAAATCCAAAGGTTTTTTTGTTGTTATGATTATTACTGTTGAAGAGAAAAAGCTGCATTTTGTCCTGATGCTCAATGTTTATTTCTTTAACTTTTTTTTTTTTTGCACAAAAGTGGATATGCACTCTGCCTTACATTAAGTGATTGTGTGCTAAGCAAATGTGCACAGAGCAGAGCTGATGATGACTTTGTGTGCCACCTGGCCCATGCAAAAATTACACAAAAAAATGCAAATTTTAAAGGGAGCAGATCAATTCACGTGTCTGGTTTGAAAGAAGAAAAGAAAGAAAAACACAATGGAAAACCTTGGCTGTTTTGTATTTTCAAAAGTCAGTTTCTCTTGTCAGGCAAACATCTTTCTCCCTTCCTAACCTTGTGAAAATGGAGTTGTTTTTTTCTAATAAAAAGCTGCTTTGAAGAATATTTTATAAAACCATACCTGGTAGTCTTGGTCCTCAATTCCAAAGTGTTCTCGCAGGTTTCTGAACACCTGCGGACAGTAGTCTTTGAATTTGAATTGTCCTGGGAGGTTTTCTCTGAGGAACACACACATTTTAACACATCAAATAAGAATAATGCAATTTCATTTAATACTCAAAGAGCATCTAATCGAACCTGTAACTGTGTCAAATATGCATAGATGAAGGTAAAATCTTTAAATCAAGATATCAATAGGCTAACACTATTCAAACCTTCCCGTTATGTTGAGCCTAACCGATGTATAAGTAGGCAAAGACTATGGGACCAATAAAGGTTTATTACTGATAAATCTGTATCTATGAACACATTTTACATTATGTCTGGTGTAATGTTTTACCTTTACTGAACATATTATGCAGAAAACAATGATTGGATTAATTGACAAATTATTCCATTAAGTAGTTTTATGCAGTCTCTATAGTTACGGTATATTCTCAGTACTGACGGCAGAACATGTAGCAGAACCTGAACAGCCAATGTGATGGGTCCACACACAAAATGCAAAGTCAACATCCATCCAACAACTCAAAAACTCCAAAAGCCAAAAAAGTATTTGCTGTAATCAGTACTTTTTAAACCACTCATGAAGGTAACAGTCTCAAAAACCCCAAATCAGTGTGGGCTTGAATAAAATAAAGAAATATAGAAACCAGCTAGAACTCATAATTATCCATTATCAACTAATAATGTGTTTCTATCCTACACTGACGACACCAACAGTTAAATATTTGCGCGTATGTTTAATTTCAGTGTTTTCAAATCTGCCAGTTTTTTAATAATCACAACTCATAACAGCATCACTGGTTATGAGTTACATCCTGCGGTGTGTCTTGAAAGGTTTTTATATCAAGCGAAATGAAACAACACTTGAGTGAAACCTCATCAAGGTGAAAGCACTGTAACGTGAGAAAACATATTTTATTGTTCTCCAGACCTCTGTTTATAAGTCCCTACACGACCTGGATTCCTCAATGGATTAAAGGATTATTGAGAGCCACTCAAGTTTTCTAGACTCCATCCGTATAGAAAATGAACCTCAAGGCAGACAGAGTATACTTTGAGAAAATAATGATTAAATAATTCACTTTGACCCATAACGTTGTCTGATTCATCTGCTGAGCTATATGTTCTCTAGGCTATTGTTTGTCTGAAACACACTGAAACAACTCGAAATAAAACATGCTGCATTCACAACTCTGCAATCATTCTTAAACTTGACCTTGCACCAAACTAGGGTTGCTTTCATCTCTTTGGCTTAATGTCATTGTCGTTGTATAGCTGTGTTAGTATCAACTTTAGGATATTGTTTGGGTAGCAAGGCTGTTGTTTCTGAAAAGGGGGCTGCAAATAAGCAAAGAAGGGCAAACAAATCATAGGAAAAGAAAAAGCCATGTGTTAAAGTGACAGGGTGTTGCAGGGTAAAGGTCCCAGCATGTAAGCAGAGGAGCACAGTAGGCCTACTTGTTGAAGAAGTGATTGTTCACTTTGATCTTCGTGCTGGCTTTGAAATCGTCTGGCAGCAGCATGACAGGTACGGGCACCTCGCTCAGGTCGTTAATCTGCGCATGATCAATGAATAAATCATTTATATAAATAAATTCACAGACGAATCAATGTAAACAGGTTAGACTCAGCACACATACCCACCGAATGATTGACTCCCCACATCAACACGCTCAACACGGGATCACTGGCTCGAAAAACCTCCACTTTCTGCTGGACAAAGTGCTTCTTCTTAGTCTTCCTCTTAGGCGCCAGGATGCTCAGGGGGTTAGAAGTGGCACTTGGGGAAGACATGGCACTTTTTCTTTAAACTCTTGTCCGTGCCTCAGGGCTCTGGTTGTCATCCGTGGCACCCTCCTGTGTACTGTCGAGTAGAGGCAATGCAGTACAGCAGCACCTCCTCCTCCTCCTCCTGCTCCACACTCACACTTTGGAGGTTTTACGTCGATCCAACTCACTAGCACAGAAATACAACAGGTGCAGCAGAGCCCTGAAGGCAACACCGACGAGCTTGGGTCAAATTCAGCAATACAGTCATATGATAATATCAGTATTCATACAGTTCTGGTTACTTATTCCTGATGTTTCTTATCCAGCTCTGCACTACGGTCACTTTATTTATCTCATTTTTACCCTTACAGTTATATTGTTTATATTAGTTATGTTGTTCCATTATTCACCATGCACCTTATAACTTATCATTTAGTATTTAGTATTTAGTCTACTTGCACATAGCTCTGTATACATATATTTATTTCTCGTTTAGCCTACTGCATATAGTTATGTTTACATCTGTTTACATGTGTTAGTCCGATCACTGTCCACTTATATCTACTCCTTTATATTTAGTATTTTTAAGTTAAGTTAAGCTTTAAGTTGTATTTAAATTGACACTTTATATTTAGGTTAAAATGTTTCGTATTTGCACTGTTGTTAATTTACTGCTCTGTGTGCCTTTGAATTTCCCCCCGGGGACAAATAAAGGTTTTTGAATTGAATTGAATATGATGATGAAACAACAGAGCAGCAAGACTATATGCTGCTGGACTGAGTTTTATAGGGATAACAGTTTGCTTTTGCCTGTTAGCCAGTTATAATAGTCATAAAAACGACTAGGTCTACTTCAATTAGCCAATAGGCCTACTACTACTACTTTATGAATACACTTTTACTGCTAATAATAATAACAATAATGCAGTTGTTATTATTATTATTAAAGTTATATTAGGCTACTACTAAAGTTGTATTTGTGTATGAAGACATTTTCCTGGTAGTGGATCTTACTGTTTGCTTGTGATGTAGCATCTACCCCATATGTCATGATTTACTTCTGTTTAGTTTGTTTGTTCCTTGTTGTGATTTCCTGTTTTATTTTGTCATTTGTATCACTGTGTTTCTCTGTTTCCTGTGTATTTTTCAGTAATTATCTTGAGTTACGTTTACACTGTTTCCTGTTCTATCTTGTAGTTGTTTTTTTTACCCCTGTATCATGTCGATAGTGTTTCGTCCTGCCTCGGTGTGTTTCCCTCCACTTTTGATTGCCCTCATTGTCCTCGCCTGTGTCTTGTTAGTTTCACCCCGGTCTATTCAGTTTCAGTGTTTCTTCCCTTCTGTGTCAGTTCATTCTTCCTACCCACATTCACCAGTGTTTCCTTGTGACTCCTAGTTATCTCCTTGTGGATTTTTTTTGTTGGATTTTGGTGGACATTCTTTGTAATTTAAAGTAATTTTTTTGGTGCCTTTCATTTCAACATAGTTTTGGTTTCTGCATGTGGGTCCTGCTCTTCGCTTTTTCTTATGAAGGTGACACCCCACCTCACATGTTATATGGCTTAACTATACACTTCTATATTACTCATTTGAAGTTGAACAGTCAGGCTATTCTTATATTCATATTTTAGGGACTTTTTAGGCCTGGGGTTACATTTTCCTTATTGACCCTAACAGCTATCTTTGGACCCTTTTCACCTAATCAACATTTTCTCTGACATCATGCTCAGAGTGGAAAGCTCAAATGCTGATATTCTGCAGTGATTCAGGTTTGCAAATTGCTTCCCAGATGGAAAGGGAAGTGAATAGACAACAAAAATGAATATGTGTAGGGAAATCTTAAGGTAAACAAGATAAACAAGACTTTTTTTTTATTGGAAAAACATTTAACAAAATATGCATCCATTAACAATCAGTGCCAGTCTTTATCTTAATATTTAATTTTGGAAGGCAAAATTTCTGAATGAAACTCCCCAAAACGAAAATCATAAAACTAAAGCCCCCCTTTGATTCTGCATTACAAACTAATTGAAAAATACCTCGTAGGACTACCTGTTCTCATCAGTAAACAATGATAAATTACTTATTAAAATGAATATTAGCATAAATATACAGTAATACATTATAGAAGTAGCATAAATAGGATGAACAGAGATTATGTACAGCCATTATAGTAAAACAATTACAGTGGTTGAAAAAATACTGAGAAAAGTCTTTTTGGTACATACATTGATCCAAACCGTCTCCTGATACCTGGCTGATGATATGAAATATTTGTTTTCAAAGAGATGAAATGCTGAAACTATAAGATGAACAACAAAAGTGAATGTAAAATAAACGTCTAAGTACTATGGTCCTGAAATGTTCAGTAGAGGGCGCAAGGAGACAACATTACTCATACACTGGTTTTGATGCAGCGTCTTATTGGTGGAGAGTTTTTGGCTTCTGGAAAATGAAATGTAAAAGACCGGGCTGAGCTCCTCGAGACTCTGTGTGTTGTTCCTTCATCTTTATCTCATGTTGGTCACAAAGCTTCCTCTGCTTCGGTCCAGGCTCCAAACTTTTCTAACAACTCAGATGGCCCTTGTGCTTGGTGGTTGAGACTGGCATGCCGTTCTGATTCACGCACCAGCACTTACCACGTTTCTTCCCTCGAGAGGACCAGCACTGCACACACAGAACAAACACATTCACAGCTGGGAATACAAACACATGTCTGCAATCATTCTTAAAGCTATAGGTTGCAGCATCTGCAAACTCACCTGCTTCTTTCTGAAGAAACCTCGCTTGTCACAGTTGGGCATGTAGATGTCATGTTGTGGGTCAAACAAATGGGCATTAAGACCGTTGATAAGTGTAGTTAGAAGTTTACGACACGGAGCCTGCAGGAAGAGACAGAAATGGACAGATACAACTTAGTGCAAGCCTGTGTTTATGTCATTCGTGTACAATTTCTCTTTGGATAACAAGGGTTTCTACCTCATTTGGATCCTCAGTAGGTGCTGAGTCTAGGGACATTCAAAGAAAACATTTTTAGAATTGATCTGCTATTACTATGCCAAAACCTGTCAAACTAGAGAAAATGTTTATTTAATTTTTCAAAATAATACTAAAGCACTATAAAGGCTTCTTAGAATCCATCTAAAAGAAACAAATCACTGTTTATAGTGATCACTAAGGCATAAAAAAAAATAATTCTTGCAAGCAGGGGTGGTTTTTCACCATAATCTCTCCATCCATAAACAAAATCTTGAATGACTCTTATTCATTAATTCACAAACACACAGTATTATTCCTACCTGTCTGGCTCTTCTCAGTCGGGCTGATGCTGCTGGTGTTGCTGCAGACTCCCCTGCCTTCTAGCAGGGCTCGGAGTGGCCTCAGCTCGTCCTCTCGAGGCGCACAGCGTAGACCATTGGCACAGGTCCTGGTGTAGACCCCACATGGTTCTCCAGCATCCAGAGCAGTGGAGTTTGAGTCTGCAGATTCAAGACTTGGTGTGGGCTTTGAGTTACAGGTGGGACATCCTCTGGACTGTGTGGTCTGTGGTCTTGGGGTTGATAGAGCTGGCTGTAGGAGGATCAGCACCAGGATGTTTAAGTACAGAAGCATTTCTCTCTAAAAGTCGGCCACTAACAGATAGTTGCAGCTAAGTCTCCAAAAATCTTCTGTCAGGACGTTTTCTCTTAGATCCTCCTACTGCAGTATGTCAAGGTATTGAAAGGTGGATGTGATTCCCTGAAGCCAAGACAGTGATCATTTGGCTGACAGACACCACTGGCAGCAGCTTTTAAAGAGTCCAAACAAGTGGGGAAAGGTATGGGAGGGTACATGATGAAGAGTGTTTGTTTTCCTGCACATTTCCACACAACCGAGCACACCCCATTTTCCCCACACATGCACATACAAACTCTCACGCATGCTCATAACATCTTTTGTCTTTCATCTTGGTTGCAGGTTAGTAATGTTTTCTGAACACAGTCTGACATAAATGATTGCTGCTCCATTGCTCTGCTTTTTCCCCCACTGAGAGGGGTCATTCACTTACAGAGGTGACAATTTCATGTAACTGACCAATCATGGCAGAGAACACACAATTCACCATCCTACGTTTAGAATGACTGCACTTCATGTAAGAGTAACTTCAATTTGAACTGTGAAATATTTTACAAAGAATTTATTCGACTTTGTGTCTTATAATCAGTCCACTAATGGCTCTATCGCAAACATCATTATGTTATTTTTTTGTGCAGCTGATGTTGATAGTGTACAACAGATTATAGTACTCTGAGCATAATTTAAACAAGAGCATCTGTTCAGTAAAAAAAAAAAAAATCTTATAACGTTAATGGTCTTTTTCATTACTCATAAATAACACAGGTTTTGTGAAATTTACACACATTTACAGTAACAGGACTAAAAGTATTAAATCAGTTTACAGCTTGTTTGGGTCATTGCTATGACTTTTCTTTAAATAGCAACCACTAAACAAACACTTTGTTCTGTAAGCGTGTTTTCATAGTCTGTAACTGCAGGGCTAAAGATTGAGAGGAAACAGCCGACACGGAGAGGCTGAAGGAGTGCCACTCAAGGTTGGATGACTAAGACATTAATAGCCATGAGCAAAGAGTCCCACCCAGCAAATTCCACCATCTGTGAGTCACAAACAGATTAAATTAGAAGACAGGATCTCAAAATCTGACAGCCTGTCCTCTAACATGATATATTAATATTCAGCTTGTGACCACTTTGTCTCGGATACAATTACTTTACAGCTATGGAGGCATGAAAATATTTCAGAAAAGTATTTACTTGACTTTAATACCAATTAAGCTGAGATAAGAAATATCATGAAAACATATTAGCTTAAAGGGAAAAAGAAAAACGTTTTTAAAAAAAGAATTAAATTAAAAGCTATGAATACTAAACAAAGAAAGGACTTATATTGCAAATAAAAGTGCCACATTGCATCACTCCCAGAAGCGCGTCTGCGATGTACCAAAAAAACAATGTCTTTCTTTCTCTTTATGCTTCCCACAAATTTACCTTCCCAGAGAAAAGATGTGAAGAGCAGCACTCAGTGTCAGTGTGTCTCTATCATTTATTGTAGATTTTTATTGTATTTAAGAATGTTTTATTTGCTGTCTTCTATTCTTATGGTGCCACTTATTTCACATTTATTTATTTGTAATACTATTGGTTTCCAGGGATGGCAGGGACGGGTGAGGGCAACATGCATTTCATTCTATGGACTGCACATTGTACTTAATATAGGAAAAATAAATCGATTTTTTTGTTTTATTGAGTTAAAACTGAATTTAAATTAAGTTGAATAAAATATCCAAAGTTAACTTAAATGAACTCTCATTCTTATTATAAAAGAAAAAGCACATATTGAGCTAATATGTAGGCTAACTCTCGCTGGTTCAAAAGTAAAATAAATAATATTTGATCAAATATGATGGGTTTTTTTAAGCTACATGCTTATTTAAATTTACTTTTACAAAAAACGAAGGTGTTAAATAAAATATTTAATCTGTAAATACGAAGTTCTCAATTTGTTTGTACCGCGGAAATTTACTAAGACAATTAAACATGCACGAGCATACACGGGTTAAAAAGTACACGCTGTATTTATCCTGTGATCTGATTGGTTGTGGAGGCGGGACTTCCGGTAGCGCAGGTTGGACATAAACTGACAGACTTCATCTCCTTAAATTTGGAAGAAAACCCGAAGGACGACGCGTTACAAGCATAGAAACAGTAAGAAACTTAGACGAGACACGTAAACGTTTATTAGTTTGTAGATTACATGAGGTATAGTCATGTTTATAGTACAGTTTAAACTTCCAGCGCGATTATGTTGTATCGCTGAAAGCAGCTAGCCCGGCCAACGGAGTCCTGCTGTAGTTTGGTAAAATGAATGCTGCGTTTACGGAAGGCTCGTAAATAGATACATCCGAGAAACCAACGCGGAACTAATCATTAATATACGCACATTTCGCAGTCTATGATTATTAGGCTAAACGAGGTGATTGTCCTCAAATTGGTGTACTTTTTCAAACATATTATTATGTAGATCCCCAACTTTTTACTTCTGTTTTGGCTGGTTAAATGTTTAATTATCAATTTAAAAAAATAAAGTCGCCCAAACTTTCATGCCATTGGAACAGAAAACAATTTCAGGGTATTCCCAAATAAACTATGAAGTTCAATCGGGTAAAAGGGTCGTATGATAAGGAATCCACTTTGTAAAATACTGATGAACATTGTCAAAGGTGGACGATTGACACCTGGCATATGTGTTTGAAAGTATGTCCACGGTTGTGATGACATAACCTTAAAGGCATTATTACATATAGCCTATCGATAGTGCTGAATTGAACTAATCAATCCATTATTTTTTACAGAAAATAAAAACAAAATATATTTTGACAATCGATTATTTTGCTCCTGTATTTTAAGTTTGCTTGTTTGCCAGTAGGTCAAGCAAACAACTTGATGACATTATCATTTTGCTTTTATCACCCCAATTGCTCAGTAATTTTACAGACTAAACACATCATTGTCAGATTAGTCAATGATGAAAACAATCATCACATAAAGAGGCCAGACACACGTCAATAAATCCCAAAGTCTCAGACAAACAAATAATATCCAGTCTGTATTGAGTCAGTCACAGTTCAGTTTGGGTGGAGGACACCCAAGGGACACACCTGACCATCACAGGACTGAAAAGAATAGGGGACTCACATTCATGCCTGCTGGCAGTGTACAGTCACTGTCCAGGCCTTTGCTTGTCTTTGGAATGTGGGATTGAATTTAAATGGAAAAAAACAAACCTACGCATTGACTCCCTTACAGGAAGGGTTTGGCCTGAGCGTCAAAGGCAGGTCCCTCTTGTTGTCAGGCAACACTAGTGATCATGTTGAGGTCAAAGTTGTTTGCTGTGTTTTTAAGATGGATCCATTATGTCACTGTAAAGGTGTAACTTCACCAGCTGTACTATTGTGATAATTTACTAAATGAGGGCGTGTAAAATTGTTAATAGAAAAAATTATCATGCACTAGTTAAGTACATAAATGAACATAAAAAACATCTTTATTTTGATGATAAACCAAGAATGAAATGTTTTGTTTCTCTGTGTCTTAGATTGTAATGGTTTTCCGGCATGGACGACATAAACCTCCATTACCGCTTTCTGAACTGGAGAAGGAGAATCAGAGAAATTCGTGAAGTGCGAGCAGTGCGATACCGGGAACGTCTGAAAAAGATGCTTAGAGATGGAGACATACTCAGGTATCAGTGATGAGTAATGGCTCAATTAGAGTATGACCTGTAGACACAGATTTGTCATGTGGGTTAAGTGCCTCCTGCAATGCTTCAGTGCACTTTTTCATTTTGTTTAATCATCCCTTTGCTTGCTTTCAACAGAAGTGATGATGATAATTCAATTAGTTTTTTCTTCTTATAGGTATCATGGGAATTCAGATGAAGTTGGCTGTTTTGTTGCTGCCAGGCCGTTGTCGAAGAGAAATCGCTATTATGAAGTAAGAGTTGAAAGTTTTCTTGCAAACCACAATGAATGCAGTATGAGGGCCATCCTGGTACTGTGACATACATTTTAAATAAGAAACATTAACAAAAATCTATACTTGTTAAAAAGTCAAAAAATACAAGTGGGGCGCTGGTGGCGCAGTGGTTAGTGCGCGCGCCCCATGTATGGAGGCTGTCGTCTCAAGCGGGTGGCCCGGATTCGCCTCCCACCTGTGGCCTCCTTCCCGCATGTCATTCCCCACTCTCTCTCCCTGATTTCCGACTCTATCCACTGTCCTATCTCTCCATTAAAGGCACAAAAAGCCCCCAAAAAATAAATTTAAAAAAGTCAAAAACAATCCCAAAGTAAACTGGTAGCTTCATTGCTGGTTAACCTGATATAAGTCTTATTTTGTTAAACAAATGGAATAGCTCTTGGCTTGAAGTTGCGCCAAGCTCTTGATGCTCATATTTTTGACATTTATCAAAGTAATTTCTTAACTTGAGCAGTTCATTGAATAGTTAGAGAGTGTGAATAAGGTCCATTACTGAGTACTGTTTTAACAAGTTTGGCCAAGCCTGAATGAATTACAACTGATTCCCTTTCTTAAACCATAATCTATCGAAGATATTTCTCTGAACGCTTAAGATACTGAGACAGCTTCTGCTCCCCTGCTAACTTTTATTATTTAAATTGAAAAACGCACTTAAGTAAGATTCTCTTTAAGTGCAAAAAAACACTATGGTAGGTGTTGACCAATCAATACATTTTTCACAACACAGAGATTATTATTGTGTTAAAGAAAGTCCCTTCTTTCTGATGCTGTGCATGGATTATTATTGGTGTATATTTATAATGGAGGGAGATAGATTATCAGTTGGCGAGCTAACAGGGGAGAGAGAGAGAGAGAGAGTGGGGCACTGCGGCTCTGTTGATGAGCTTGT
Organism: Labrus mixtus; assembly: GCF_963584025.1. NCBI lineage: Eukaryota > Metazoa > Chordata > Actinopteri > Labriformes > Labridae > Labrus > Labrus mixtus. The sequence continues at coordinate 9,903,873 of NC_083618.1, read as the reverse complement.
CTTAACAGAAACCGCCAGTTTGTACTTTTAATACAATATAGGGGCGATCAGAATAGTCACAACGATGGTTTACAATTAAGCTTTGTTGCAAACACCATCAATAAAAAGACATTATTTGTTTAAATGACAGTCTGTTAAATCAACACAAATTGATTTCTACTAGTAGGGCACCAGCTACTTGCAGCGATCCAGAAGGCAGAACAATTTTTCTCCTATATGCTATCGATCATGTTTTCTCTACTGAAAGGCAAATGACACCAGCAGAGTCAGAATCGATTCGTAAACAGCCTGAACCCAGTGAAACTGACAGCCAGAAAGAAGTATCAGTACTTCATACATTGAAATAAATGAGGAAATGGGTGTGCAGACTTAATCTGAATCAAGAGCTTATCCTGTCTCAGTACTGACAAATTGGTTTCACATCTGTCACAGCTCGTAAAAAAATCATGTGCTAGATTGTTTATTTCACTGCTCCAACAACCAAAGACGGTGACTGTTATTCAGAATAAACCATGTTCAAACCTGCCTTAAACACACATCCTGTCTGTTGTGACGTGAAACAGTATCTAACCCTCTCAACCTTTGCACTTTCGTGTGCTTCATGATTGTGACTCACTTTGTGGGAAACACGTAGGAGGAGAGAGGTAGCCATTTGCCTTTAAAGGACATAAAAGCTTTTAAACGATGGCAAAGGGGATACTTATTGAAGATTTCAGGGTTCATCTTTATGTTTGACTCTGAAAAAGGGTTGTATTACTTCTCACTCTCAGGAGACCAGGGATGACGTCATGGGAAATCACTTAAAAGTTTTTCTTCTGCTCCTTGTCCTAGATTTGGCAGCAGTGCTCTTATTGCAGTACTTCCATGTAGGTTTCCCCTGGGATGATGTCATGTGGTCAGAATTCAGTTATCATAACAATGGTGAAGCCAGTGCTTTACTTAAAGTCCCCATGAAATGAAAATTAAGTTTTCCTGGTTTGAATGCAGATTTCCTGCGTTAAATGTTCATTTATCTGCAAATATCTGCCACATTTATTTCAATAAAGCATCATCTGAGTATTTTTTCATCAGAATAACTGTATTTTCTTTTCCTGTAAAACATTTCAAATGTCTGATGACTCATCCTGCACTCAGGACAATTTTTCAACAAATAAAAAAACAGCTTTGTTGAAGCTAATGATCCAATCAAATTCATCCCAACGTTATGTCCTGCCTTCTATCTTGTGATTGGTTCTATCTCGTTCCAGTTGGAAATACGTCATGGCGCTGCATTTAGCTACTCTCAAAGTTCTGTTTCATGAAGACTTGAGTTCACTTTGAACCAACACAGTGCCGTACAGATATAAACTGTATAGTTTTATGTTGGTGTTTCTTGAAGTGAAAAGATAAGCAGTGCCCATATAAAAGTGTAATGGCATGTAGCCTGAAGGAATAGATAAACCAAAAGCCCTTTTGTGGGAATTTGAACCCTTTTATGTCCTGTTTGTAAGATTTCACTACCATAAAATCAATCAAATAATTAACTAGGAAATAGAATGCAATCCGCCAATGAAATACATCAACAACCTTTAGAAGGTTTACCTTAAATGGTCTGCATTAAATGAATCCCTTTCTGACTCTAGTTAACTCTGATTCCTGTAGCAGTACCAGCATCAAAAATGAAATTCTTCCATTCTTCAGTCTAATGACAATAACCCACGTATGACATTGCCTCCAGTCTCAGCCCTACTTTGTGTTAGTAGTAGCAATTAGCAAATATTAGCATACATACTGAAGAAAAATGGCAAACAAACTATATAATAGCCAATCATTAGCTTGGTAAAAAAAAAAAAAAAAAAAAGCTAGCATGGCTGGCTGTTTCTTTTTAACACAACATATTTGTCATTTCTATCTTACTTCAGTTATCTCTGTGGCTAAATCACCCTTCTCTGACGACATCAACCCAATAACTTAGAGCCTGACCGATATTATTGGCCAGCTGATAATATCCGCCGATATTAGCATATCCAGTGAAATTAGTAGTTCCTTAGTGGTAACAGCGTCTTTATAATTCAAGGTTTGTGTCCTCTTTTTGTGACAGCTGAAAAAATACATCTTGTTTTAATTTGAGGATACAATTAAAACAATATCTACAGCTACTGGCTTTATTTAAATACTCAAGTCTCTGAAAATCAGTAGTTTGAAGAATGTAATGACACCCTTTCAATTACAAAATACTTATTTTGTAAGCAAAACTGTTTTAAATTATCTAGAAAAATTGGGTTCTTGTTTTTGTAAATATTAATATAAAGGAAGTGGTTTTCTACTGTAGTGATACTTTCCCTCCTGTTTTTATTATGAATTCATCTTGGGCTCTTTGCAGGTGACCATCATCGATACAGGGGTGAGGGGGATGATTGCTGTTGGTTTGGTGCCACAGTTATACAAGCTGGACCACCAGCCGGGCTGGCTCCCACAGTCTGTGGCTTTTCATGCAGATGACGGAAAGTATGTGACAGTAAAGACTTTCTGGTCCCAAAGAAATGAAATGTAGTGGGCCCAAGATGATTTTGGAAAATGACTTTATTAGGGAGCACCGACCTCAGAGCGAAAACCCTGTTGGAATGCAAGGAATTATTATTATTATTTTTTTCAAGCAATTCAAATGCATTTTTGGGGCCTGAACATGCATGTAAACTCACCAAAATAGATATGGTCATCAGGTCTTGCGAAAAATTTGATGTTTTGGTGTTTTCGTAAACAAATGCCGAAAAATGTCTGAACAGCGCCCCCCTTAAAAATGTCAAACATTCAGCCCCTCGCTACGGTTTAATCTATATGCACAAATTAATTTTTTCATGTTAGCCATGCCAATACCTACAAGCCTCTTAACGTTGTGGTGAATGTCAACAGGAAGATTAGTCCCTTAACCTCACCTACTTTTCTCTCCACAGGCTGTATAATGGAAACACTGTAGGACAGCAGTTTGGTCCAAAATGCTGTAGAGGTGACAGAATCGGCTGTGGGATATCTCTGGATTCTGATGATGGACAGTTAACAGTGTTTTTTACCAAGAATGGCAAAGAAGTACGTTCACCATAGCCCCTCTTTACCTTGCACATCATTTTTCAGCCAGTATCTATTAACAAGAAAACATATCCCAAAACATCAATGACCTTTTCCTCACCAACTCTGTATCTATGCGTCCAGGTCGGCGCTGTGGAAGTACCGGGATCTCCTGAAGCTCTGTATCCAGCTGTGGGGATGCACTCTCTCGGAGAAGAAGTGTTGCTGGACCTGAACGCTGAATGGGGGATGGAGGAAGATGATGGACAGATGATAGTGGACAGTCATGAAGAGGACTGGAACCGTCTCCATGATGTCAAGGTTACTGGCACGGTAAGACTCCTTTCAGAAAAAAAGATTAAGACATTTTTTTATGATTCGATCATTTCACTGTTTTACCCTAATACTTACTCATATTTAGTCGGAAATCTTGATCGTGAAAATCGTGATTTTAATGAGAACTTCACAGATTGTTCAAAAAGTTTACTGGTGCTAAAAAAATTACTAGAGCATAATGAAAACAAATTAATAACATATTTTTTATGGTAAAAGAGATTTCTAGTTCCTTCAAAGCAGTACATGCCGTCTAAACTGCTGTTTGTAAATTAAAGAAGAGTGAATTTCACGGGGATAGAAGAAAACATTGTCAGTAATGTAAGGTCTTGAAAACTGTAGTAAGATTGCTTTCGCTTTCACTGATGTAGTTATCCTCTGACAGTTGGAGTTATGTCCTGTGTTTAATATTTGTGTTGACATTTGCTTTGAAAAGAGGTCACTGTGGAACAGGATTCAGCTTATGTAACATTGTTTACTAGGTGCTAATACTGCACAAGGAATTAGTTATGTTGTCTCTGTCGCCGTCGCTCCCTTTTAATACCAGTGCAGTTTAGGGCAAAAACCTTCCCTCATTTTTCTCAGAAAGAAAGACTTGCATGACGGTGCAGCCTAATTTTCATCTTATCTTCAAACATCCCTTACAGCATATTTTGTAGATTAATAATGCATCAGTTTATTAGACTTCTCTGTTGTGGTTCCCAAACTTTGCCATGCCAATGACCCCCATATGACATTACTTGTGGCAGATTTCTGATATTCCTTGTGCATGAAGATGGCAAATATCAAAAAACAGAACAACTTCATACTTTTCCTTGCTTTTATCAACAATGAATAATCCCATAATTCATTCTTTTTACTCAATGTTTTTTAGTCAACAGTCTTTTATCATTTCTGTCTTAAAATTAGTCAACCGTAAAAGTAACATTAAACATATTTTTTTATAAAGGTTCTCTTGTCATTAATTTTTTTGTGTTCAGTATGTCCGTATTTTAATCAAACATCTTAAAAATTTGGTGGGCATTTCAGGGATGAGATTGGCTTCAGTCTTACCTCTCAGAGAGATCACTTTCGTGGAATTAGGACATTTTAAATCAACTTCAGTACCTCTAATATATGGAGTTCCACAGGGTTCTGTTCTTGGACCCTCACTGTTTTCAATTAACATGCTACCACTTGACCATATCATGAACAACCACAATATCAATGATCATTTCTATGCTTACCACACACAGTTACAGCTCTCCTTTGACAGCGAAGACACCAATCATCTATACAAGCTCCACAAGTGCATTGCAGATATAAATAATTGGATGGCAGCTAATTTTCTATAATTAAACTCACAACAATCTGTGATTGAAAATAATATTTCAGCTAATCTTGGTCCTCTTCCATTTACCATTACTGACTCCTGTATAAACCTTGGTATTATCTTTGAGTCACTCTTCACTTATGATAATAATTAGCAAAATAAATAGATTTGTGTTTATTCATGAATATGGATCAAAATGCAAGATGTTAAAACCCGAACAATTGTTTAGAGACATTAATCCAGTTTCCATGTTAACGTGTAATCTGTATGTGTCTGCATTATTTCCACAGCTGCTGGAGTACGTGGGTAAAGGGAAGAGCATCGTGGATGTTGGCTTGGCTCAGGCGCGGCGGCCTCTCAGTACACGTTTCCACTACTATGAGCTGGAGATCACAGACGCAGGAGAGAAGTGTTACATCGCCCTGGGGCTGGCACGCAGGGTAAGAGCCTCCTCGTTTTAGTCATCATCATAATGATGATCCAATGTCATTATCGCCAACAAAACGTGTAACTTAGTGTAACACACACTGTGGTTATTTGTCTGTGAAGAAAACCCCCTTTTACCCTACTCGTGTCCCGTAATCGCTCTCCACTGCTCTCACTGTTTCCAGTCAGAGTGATTGATGACCGACAGAGGAAAAGCTAACAACAAAATAAATATTGTCTCATTTTACCCCCACATCTGGATTTCCAGAGAGAGCAGATTTTTCCATTTACATGTTAAATAACCATGCTAACCAAAATACTGCAGCCAGATATATGAATGTAAGCTGTTTGATAAGATGAAACTGTTGTATTTGTCTCAGCTTTTGTGTTTAACTTCCTCTTTCCATGCACCTAGTAAAAGTATGCAAGGGCAAAAGAAAGAATCAAAAGTATGCAGGACATCCTCAGGCTAAACAATCTAGGTTTAATATCCTAATTAATTTGGCTCTGTAAGGTGCTTTAATCTGAAATGATGACAGCAAGTGAAGATCAGTATTTTGGAAATAAATAGGGTGTGAGAGAGGACTTGTTGAGTGTTTACACATCAGAGATACAATCATCTTTCATTTCCTTTATTGGCTCATTAGAAAATTCTTATTGGAGGCTAATTGGTTGTTGTTCACCTAGTTGTTTTTGCAGCTGTTATGGCGTCCACAGCCTGGGAGGTGATGGATCATCGTAATACTTGCCCTTGACATTAAACTCCCCCACTACTCCTCTGCCGTCACTTACTGTGTGTGGGCACTTCGCGCCCTCGGGTCAGACTGTGAGGAGAATAGAGCTCTGTCATTTTGCTGATTGTTTTCCAGGAATTGTTTTTCTCAACATGTCTGCGGTTTTGCTTGAGTGTTATAAATCCATCAATTGGTCATTCCTGAGGTTTTCTTCTATCCCTTGTCATCAGTCTGCTGATCCAAAGCATTAGCTCTCGCTACAAAGATCTTAACAAAGAAGCCACTCTATTACTAGGGACAAGAGTTGGGAATTAGCAATAGCTACAAACTCAGTATTGAAACTATGTTAAATTGCATTGTCCCTATTAAAAAAATAAATTTTGAATCAAAATATCTCTCTCTCTCTCTCTCTTTCTCTCTCTCTCTCTGCCTCTCTCTCTCTCTCTCTCTCTCTCTCTCTCTGCCTCAGCTCAGGGTAACATGCTGAACAGTTACAGGTTGCTCAATGGTTGTTGATATTGGATAAATGAACAGTTGTTTATGGTGAATTCCTTTTCTCTTTTGTAGCTTCGGGGAAGAGTCTTGTCGTCTATGAACAAGTTACTACAGTCAAACTTATCTTTTTGACTCTGTTTTGTTCCTTAAGTCTTTCCTTCTCAGGCCTTCACCTTCCATTGCACAGTTTTCTGCCTGTTTCTAAGTCTATCATGATGTCGAGAACTCAGCATTGTTACAACTTCAACAGATCAGTCCATCCAACTCAAAGATCCCTCACAGTTTAAAAAAAGTCACTCCAGTTAAGAGATGATTTAGCTGATCAGGCTCACGTTGCTTTGAGGAAAATGATGTTTGCTGTTTTTCCTTTAAACGTCTTTATAAGAATACTTAAGAATTCTCAAAGCTTCACACAAAATGCGTGAAGCAAGAAGCAAATACTTAATCATTGGAAATAACATATTAATCCTCTAAATTCATATTTATTGATCATATAATGCATGTATAACAGAGTTTTTCAAGCAGCCTGTCATTTCTTTTTTACATTCAACCCTACATGTATTAAGGGAAAGCTTTTCAAGATAAAGTGCAGTCATAATTATACTGTTTTTTTTTTCTTTGTTGAAAGCTAAAACACGTTTTGTTAAATGAAGTCAAAATATCCCTGACTTTTATCACTGTAGATTTTTTTGTGACTTCTGTCTTCACCTGTGTGAGATCCTTCAACTGAGTGTCAAAACTGGAGCATGGAGCAAATCTCCCCTAAATCATTTTGACGTACAAAAAAAGTATTTTTAAGAGAAGTTAAGCGGCTAATGAGGTCACTTTATCTTTTGTTTTACAGGATTATCCTAAAAACAGACATCCAGGTTGGAGCAGAGGGTCCATAGCCTATCATGCAGGTGTGTATTGGTTGATAATGGTGCCTTGTGATGTGTCAATAAACATTTATATTCATATCACTGTTAAAACTTCAATCAATAACCCTTTCATTATTTTCAAACAAAACTCATTCACAGCAGAGATGGGAAAGACTGTACAGTTTTCAATTAAAGCCAGAAATAGTATTAAACTGTGAACTGAATTAGAATATCAATAAACAAATGACAAATCACTAAACCGATCTTGCCATTTTCTGCAAACCGTTGCACTGTGGGGGAGAGAGAGAGAGACCCCTGTGCATATAATCACTAACGAGTGCTGTGCTGGCGTATGGACAACATATCAGAATGTCTTAAGTTGTTAAGAGCAGATGTTTGGTGTTAAAATTTCACATGAGAGATGGAAAATGTGTTTCATAATTTGAACATCTATTTCCATCTCTACAACCAGCACAAGCAGCAAGGGGGTCCCCGTCCCTCCTGTGACAACCTGAAGTTATATTTCATTAGTCTTTCTCCAGATCAGCGTGCAGGAGACTCTGAGAGGAAGTGCTCACATTCTGTGGATGCACACACACAAATCTTCAGCTGATCTTTAACCTTCTTTCTCATACATACCAGCATTATTTTTGTTATTTTACTTTCTTGGACAAATGTTGAATTCAATCTTTTTCTCGTTATTTTCGACCGTCAAAATATTTCTACACTAAATGTACAGGGGCCTGACCTGCCTATATTTGTCAAAACCTGCTGCTACACCAGGCTGGTAGAAGAGACTGGGCCTTAAATTGGGGAGGGGCTTTTATTTGAGGTTTTACCGTAAATCCAAATTACAGCATCACTGCCACTGACGGCAAAGCCAGAGATTGTAGTGAACTGTTTTTATTTTGTCACCATATTTACACTGGTAATGGCAACAAATGATATCTCTATTCTTCCACTGATAGAAAAAAAGGGATTTTATTTATTGCTTTCTTCTTGTTTCCAGCAGCCTGTAACAGCCAGATCAGTGAATAGTTTAAGTACTAACAAATAAAGCTGGGAGTATTATTGTTTCTACTGTATTATTTGACATTCACAGGGTTTTCTCTGGTTTCTCTGAATAAGATGGAAACCATAAACAGCCTTTAGAATGAGAGGGGATGACTTTGTGTCTGTACAGATTTGATTGGCTGAACAGTTCCGTTGTTTAATAGATGAATAGATGCTTGTTGCTTCACACTGCTCTGCCAATCAGAAAGGTTGATGGAATTGTCAGCAGATGTTGTTTTGTGTTTTGACAGAGTTAACATCTGTCTGGATTGCATTCCACTCTCTCATTGGTTACTCTTACAGCACTGATCAATCTCTTTGTTGTTCCTTGTAGACGATGGAAAATTGTTCCAGGGCAGTGGGGTCGGGGACCCGTTTGGACCGCGCTGCTTTGAAGGGGACATTATGGGCTGTGGGATTATGTTTCCACGTGACTACAGCCAGGAGGCTGGAGGTGAACACATTTTATATTGTTTCCATAGGACACTTTCTTGCATCCTCATGGACAATCACTAATCATCTTTGTTGCTATATTTTCTGTTCTTTTCAGATGATGTTGATGACTGGGACCTTGAGGTTTTTCAAAAGCCCAGTGAGGTTCAGAACGACATGTATGTAAACAATGAAGATGAGGAGGATGAGGGAGAAGATTTGGATGGGAAGAAAGTCATGGTGAGATGTTGTCAAAATGTAGGAAATACTAAAATTCAATTTAAAACATACAGTGCAAATCTTCTTAAACTGTCTTTGCTGTGTCCTTCAGGTGTTCTTCACTAGAAATGGGAAGGTGGTGGGCAAGAGGGATGTATCCTTACCTGTAGGAGGCTTGTTCCCCACAATCGGCATGATGAGCACTGGGGAGAAGGTGAGGGTGGACCTGCACCCCCTCAGTGGCTGAGCAGAGGGGAAGCAGCAAATACATACTGTAATACCTCTGAAAGATCATCAGGCTGCAAGATGTTACTTGAAAAGTCACTCCAGTGGTGAAAATGGTTTCCTAATGCTTTAAAAAAAAAAAAAATGACGTTCTGGCAGAAATCTTCATCAGGAATGATCAAAACCTATTTTTATACATTTGGCTCAATGAAGTGCTTTATAATGAACCATTTTGACTGAACAAAATGGTTTTGTGAGAGAAAAACTTGTAATGTAACATTAAATGCCAAAAAAGAGAGACTCTCACCAGAATAATGAATGTAAACATCTCCCCAGTTCACCAGTGGAGCAGATAATAAGCAGAGATGTACCGTAGATCTAGTGTTCATACCTGGTGCTCTGCTGTGCTGCTTCCCGCTGATGGTATGTTACTGACACCCAGTGGTGAGACTGATATCCTCAAGTACAATGCTGACAAAACAAAACCAAAACCCAGTGCTGTGTTTGGGGCAAGGTCTTTATAGAAAGCTGCTTTATCGCTGTGGTTCTGTTCAAGTATTTCTGCTTGTTCTGACATGTAACTGCATACAGGTTCTTCAGGTGTGTACCATATTGTTCACATTAAGCACACACAATAATAAAAGTAAAGTCAATTAAAGTAATGCCAAACTCCTCTGGGGCCACTTGGCTCTCCATGATCGTCCTGGAACTTCATAGAAAGAAAAAATGTCATTTGTATTTTCTGTGCATTTGAGGTTCTTTCGACCACAATGATTCCAAATGTGACAAGAAGGGAAACTATCTAGAGCAAGAGAAATAACTGTAAAGACAGCAATAACTGAGGATTAAAATGGCGTCTCAGTGAATTTGTTACTACCATGAATTTGAATATTTCTCATAAATCTGAATGATGAAAACGAAGCCATCCTGATGTTTTCTGCTCTCAGGTGTGTTTGATAATCAAATGAAACTCTCTTTTCTGGGGTTATTTTTGTGATATTGCTGTAATTTAAAGACAACCATTGATTGCCACAAACATGTTCTGCCTTTTTTTTTTAAATGTTTTTTGTTTGGTGACTCAAAATCAAGTCATGGTTTTCATAATGAATCTATTTTTTTATTCGACTGTCAAAGTAGAAGATTTGATGTTTTTCCCTCCTGGTTCTTCAGTCAATGGGAAAGTAATATTTACAACAGAAAGAATTGATTTCTTTTTGCAGCACCAAATCCTGCACACAACACTTACTGTACTTATCTACATAATAGATATAGATTTGACCTGTGATACTGTATGTCATTGTTTTCTTTTTTTTTTTTTAAATCCTTCAGAAGTTTGACAGATACGAGAACTTTGAAAGGACGCTTTGCAACCAAACTGCTTTGACATATTTCAACTAATCAGCAAAGTGCCTCTGCGATTACATCCAATCTGGACCCTGCACTGAATACAGCAGGTTGTAGGATTCAGGTTGAGATGTTGGAAATGATTCACCTGGATATTGGAGGAGCCAACCATCACTAGACTGTGCTGGTCACTCAGAAGATCTTACAAATACTTAATACGTCTATTTTTGGAGTTTTGTTTGGGGGAAAAAAAGTTTGATGCGTCCATGAATTGCCTTCCTGTTTGACAACAAGTGTTAAGACTTTTGTGTTCATGTGATGCTAATTGTGCTGCTAATTCTGTGCTGGGGAAACTCTGCACATGGTCACATCAGCCTGTACTGTAGACAAAGTGTACTTATATGGTGCCTGACATTTTTAAGATTAAACCTGTTTTTCTTAAAGTAATCAATGAAGTTTAACACAATAGGAAAATCTTTGTCTCTGTGTACATCCTGTCATGTGTGTTTATAGTTGACTTTTCTCTGTCTTTTCACATAAAGCAATCAGACATACATGCCAAATATGATGTTAGTAGAATAAAAGTATTTGCCTTCAATTCATCATTGATCTTGTTTTTCTCTTGTTGCATCAATATAAAAAAAACATTCATGTCTGTCTGCGGAGTTTAATTACTTTTACAATGCTGATCTAATATTTGATAACTAAATAATGGATTTATTATGATTTATTAATACTCTCTCCACAGTTGTTTCGTAGCAACTAGTGAAATATAAAGAAAAAAAAGGCTTTCAGCTTCTTTTGAAGCTCGTGATGCATCGAGAGGATTTGAAGAAGTTGTTCAGATTGCAAATCCAGTGTCAGTGTCTTTAATGTATTAAAACTATTTAGTAAAGACGTTTCTTTTAAGAGGTTGTCAGTTTGTCAAAAAAAAACAGGTTTTCTAGTTGATAGATTTTAATAGTTTTTTTTACAACAGTTCAGTAATTGTGCCCATTGTCGCATTATACAAATCATTATAAAATCTTCTGCAGTGCAAACATATTCCAAAGTACACTTAAAATAGAAAGGGATTTACATGCCAAATAAAATGGATCACACTTGAAAATGTTACGAGTCCAGAGGGCCCAGCAATGATTAAGCTTTTAGATTGTCAACAGAAGAAAACTTGAAAAATCATTTGATTTTTGATTTATAAAATAAATGCTCTCCTGACTTCAGATGCTATTTCAAGGCTACTCCAAACAGTCACAGCATGACGAAGATGCTCTTTACAGTTTGCCCTTACTGTAGTGCCCAAGTTGTAATTTACAAATCCAGAGCGCCCCCTAGAGGACAGTGCTGTTATTTATGACTTATCAGGAGCTGCGAGAGCCTAATAACTCAACATCAATCAAAAAGACTGCTCTTTAGTCATTTTAAAGCTTTGGAAATAACATACCATAAATTTGCAATATAAGAAATTGAAGTCCATTAAAAAAAAGATCCAGTACCTGTAAGCACTGGCACTCTCAGAGTCTTATCCCTGAGAGAAGAAGAGAGATGAACAAGGTTGGAGAGGACAAAACTATATTTTACTATAAAATGCCCAGATTTTCAGGCTGTGGTATTTTTTGGTAAAGTATTTTAAGGTCTTTTCTTTATTATAGGAAAAGCACAAATAAACATAATGACTGTTGTTATTGATGCAGAGGGGTTAAAGCTGTCATTAAAAGCACTTAAAAATAGCATTAAATAAAATGTGCTTCTATTGAAGAGGGTCCAACAGGCAATAACAACGTTTAAAAGAGGCCAAACATCCAGTAAAATCAGGAGTCCTATTAAAGCTCTATCAAACATTTTCAAAGGGTATAGTAACATATTTGAACTTTACAATTAAAGGCAGTTAATGCAATTTATATGCAAATACATCATATATTTTGGTCCTATAAACTATCAAACCTGGCGAAGCTATATTTGAGATAACTAATCAACTGAGATGACATAACTGAGTGAAATTCTAAAACTGAATGGGCGTGGCACTTTTAGTGTTCCTATGAGTCAGAGTTGTCATCCTCCTCGTCATAGTAGCGGTTCCTCTTAATTATGTCCTCTGCACTCAGCTCCTCAGTTTCACTTCCTTCTTTGTCCTCTTCCCAGAAGCCCACATCCTGGGAGGCACGGTTCTGCTTTGGCTGTGCAGGTGGAGAGCTGGATGGTGAAATACTGTGTGAGGTGCTTCTTAGAGAGCCCTCTTCTGCTGCCATGTTGTCTGCCGCTGCTTTGACTCCCTCTGCTTGGTCTTCCTGTCTTGGAGTCTCCACAACCTCCTCAGTGACAGACTCTCTTAGACTCACGCACTTGCTTTGCTCTTTCTTTTCCTCCGGCTTCACCTCCAGAGGTTCCGGGTCGCTTTTTACGGGTGCTTCTTCAGATTTTTCCTCGAATGATGCTCTCCACTCCAGCAGGGATTTGAGCGGGCGACGAGGCTCCCTGGGGCCTACACTTGCTGCGGGGATGGGTCTGGCTGCAATGGTAAAAGGCCGACAGCGCTCCTTTAGAGAAGAGCTCCTTCTCAGGCTCTTCAGCTCGACCCGCTCTGTGCTCTGGAAAGATGACTGCACCTCATCCTCTGGGGGCCACTTGGCCCTCCATGGTCGGCCTGACGAAGCCCCCTCTGTGACCGGACTGAGGGCTGCTGACTCAGATTTGCCCTCACCACCTTGTGGAGGCCAGGCAACCCTCAGCCTGCGTTTCTCAGCCAGCTTCTCTGTAGCCTGAGGTTTTTCACTGCTGTGTGTCTGCACACGTGTCTCCAGTGCGGCTGTCAGGTCTGTGACTTTTACCTGCGGGGAAGTTTCCTCAGGTGGGGTTGGTGTTTTTTCTGAGACACTCTCAGCTGGACAAAGCTCTGCAGCTGCTGGTTCCTCTTGTTCTTTTGGCTTCATCCCTTCTTCAACCTCCTGTCCATCAGCTCGTGGCGCCCAAAGCTCCTTGTGAGGCCGGTGGCCAAAGCCCTCGTCATAGTTTCCTTTAGCTTTAAACAGCTGGTTAAAATGGGGCTTGCAGTAGACGTTACCATGTAGAGAGGCGTAGTTCCCAAGACTACCAAGGACAGGAAAAAATTTATTATTTTGCTGCTTGTTTTTTCATTTGTGTCTCGTGAAAAATCAGCCTTTGCAAATAGATATCAAGTTTGTTTACTCCTTACATTAAAAGACATTTAAAAAAAAGAAAAAAATATTTGTTACCCGAGTTTCATGCTGCAGTGCACACAGCAGAAGCAACTTTTGTGGTAGACATGCTTCAGAACCACCAGTCTCTCCAGAGGATACACAGTCTTTGAACATGCGTTGCATGTCTCCTTCACAGGGGGGCAGAACTTCTAAAAACACAATAGTTATTGCACAAATAACCATGATTAAAAGAGATTGAAATCAAATTTATTATTATTCATTCATGTTTCCTGATGTGATGTTGAACTCACCCGTAATGCTTTGGGTTGTTCGCTGGTCTCCCCTGAAACGGACAGAACACACAAAAAGTTGTTACTTTGCACTTTGGAAAATTAGAAAAGGGAATAAAACCTAACAGTATTCAATGTAATAGGATAAAGCAATATTGTCGGTAATGCTCTACTCCGTATTTAATATTAGTAAGACTCACCATTGCACTCACGTGCAGCATTGTGTTTCTCTTTTACTGCTGCAGAAGTTTTCGGAGCAGGCAGCTCTGCAGCCACACCCTGCACGGAAAAACACAGAATGAAAAGAAAGAGGAAAACAATCACTATTGCAAACTGGCAGTTACATAAAGGACTGTTGTGGATTTGTCCCTATATCCGGTGCAGGCAGGAAGGAAGAAAGAATACAATGTGCCTACAGTAACAGTAGGAGGTACAGTATATCATAAATCACCAAAAAACAACACGGCGTCCATAATGACTAAAAGTAAACTTAACCTTTGGCTTGTTAACAAACGTGATAAGATTGGCCTTTACATTGTATTTTGGTTGGATAATATCGTTTAGTTTTATATGTTGAACATGTCTTTAACTGATTTAACTCACAGAGGGACTGGTTCCTTGTTTAGAAACAGAGGCCTGGTATTTTGCCATCTTCTCCTTCATAGATGTCCCTTCAACCCGTTTAGATGGAGACACACCTAAAGAACAACACATAAACCTTTGAACAGAGAATTCACATGAAACGTGTACACATTTCAGTAAGACAACAATGTTAAAAGTATTTTCATAATCGCGTTGTGTCATAAAGTGCTGTTTCCTAAAAAAACACTACAAATGTACACAGGTTTGAATTTAGTGTCTTTTAAGGTAAAGTTTAGACAAGTAGTTTTGGATGGAAGATTGGCAGTAATGAGATCACAAAGGGTGGCTGTGGTTCAGTGGTAGAGTTGGTCGTCTCTTGAGGTTGGGGTTCGATTCCCTGCTCTTGCAGTCACATGTTGAAGTGTCCTTGAGCAAGACACTGACACCACAATTTCTACCGATGCTACATCAGCTGTGTGGGAATGTGTATGAATGGGATTAGTTCATCGTTGGTCACGCTTCAGATAGCAGCCTCTGCCACCAGTGTGTGAATGAGGATGGATGGGTGAATGTGACATACAGTATAAAAGTGCTTTGAGTAGTCAGAAGACTTGACGCTGTTCAAGTCTAATTCATTAACTCTGTGTATATCAGTTCCAAACCTTGGTTTATTCAAAGCACTGCATGTTTTTGTATTTGTGTGTTTTTTGTCTTTACCTCCATGTTGGTCCATGTCCTCTGAGGAAGAACTGCGTAGAGTTGTCCTGGCAACCTGGCAGAGTTAAATGATTGGTGGCATTAGAAGTCCAGCTGACAAAAACTGCTGCTTTAAACTTGTACAAACTCCAACACTGTTCGCCCTCTACGTAAAGTGATTTTTTTTAAAGACATTTTTAATGGACAATGTTTTACTGCCTTCCTGTCTTTCAGCCAAACAAACATCATCAATCTTTCATTCTCATGAAACACAGAGTGTTGGCTTTAAGATTTGTATCAGATCTTTTTTGAACATGCCCTAGTCTATTTTTATACACAAAAACACAGATTCATAAACCTTTGAATTTGCTTACAATGGTCAGCACACTGCTGTGATGCGAAGAACACAAAAAATAATACTTTTATAAAAGTAGAACTAAGTAACCTTTTTCCCCATACAGACGATCACATCTTAAAGCATCCATCACAGAAAAGTAAAAAAATAAACCTTTACCAGAATTTTCCTGTATTGTTCTGACTTTTTCTTAACAGATTTGAAGCTTTAAAAGAAAGCCTTCGAGGACCATGTACAGTACCTATATCTGTCCCCTGTTTGACCTTTCCTGTCATAAGAATGTTGTTTGAATATACTTTCCAAACACCAAACTACAGACTACATGCAGCACTGCAATCAGACAGAAAAATGTAAAAAGGTATCTGCAAAGACAGCCACCAACATGTCTTCGACCTGAAGTCCAGAGAACCACAGCTACCCCGCCGAAGTGTTTATGTTTTTCTTGTTGTAGCATGTGTCACCAATAATAGCTTAACCAGAGTTTCTCTCAGCAGTTATCCTACACCCTGAGTGGAAACGTTCTAGTCAGTTAAATCAGCCTTTTCCTTCAGTCTGCGAACGTACCTCTTCAGTTAGACAGCAGCAAACTGCAGTAACTGGCAGCAGCCTAATTGTGTTAACTGAAGAAGAAATTTAAACGTTTGAGACAGTACTGACCTAGTAGCAGTGTAAATTTTGTGAACAAAAAAAATGGTTGATGAGCAAAAAATAAGATAATTGTAGATACAATTCTGACAAGTATGTTTTGTTTTTCGTTAGCGAGACAAAACGTGACTAAAATGTTTACTGCGGGCTATGGGACACTCAAAATCCTTTATACTTTCCCCCACTCTGCATCTTATCCACTGGTCATTTTACAAGGAGTGGTGTGTGTGTGTGTGTGCTGACAGGCAGAAAGCAGGAGGAGAGCATGTCGTCTTGAAAAAGAGAGACAGAGGCCGGCGTGATAATGAGCGTTAATGAGCTAACAGCATTAAAGAAAAGTACTCCACTACTCAGCATTGTCACCAGTATGGTGTTGTAGTGCGTATTGATAGTGCAGTAATATGTTCCCTGTAAGTGTTTTATGATTGTATTAATATGTATGTCACATGTTATTGCTCTAGATGTTTTTTAGGTATGTTAATGGAGGTTTTTCTGAGGCAATACATGACATAAAAAGGAATGATGTGAAAGTGGCGGCCAAAGCAACAGAGTCCGCTATCATCGCTATACTAAGAATATTGACCTTTATATCAATTATATCAACTGCTTTTCTGCAGCTGAGAAAAGGATACTCAGGAACAGAAAACATAATGCAGCTGTTTGATTTTCTTCACAAAGATCGCAACAGTTGCGTGCACCTCTCACTCGCTCCCTATGAATTCCGTTGATTATATCCTGCTGCGTTCTCACATCAGCTCACTCGGACTTGATGTGCAAATATACTAGGAGGCTTGCAGGTTTGCAGGAGAAATTTCGGATTAAGTCAGAGTGACGTAGAGTCTGAAAATTCAGCTGTTTGCGTTCACTCTGTAGTTTTTCAGGAGTTTTGTGCAAGTGTGAACAAGGCTGAAGAGTAAATCTAAAAAAGCATGGTGTTGCCATGCTCCTTGTCTACCCTCTGAATTTTTTCACTTCTCCTTTCTTAGCGATAATACCAAACTGTCAGTCACACATACAAGCATTTTTTAAGAGCCTGCAAGTGTCTGAGGCACTTGTGGGCATAGCCGCTGTGAATACCTCTGAATCAATATGATCAATTTGCAATATGATCTTAAAACTGGAAAGCAGATCAGATGCCCAGGACTGTTTGATATTCAGTAAAAACCCTGTGCCTAAAATGAAAAGGGAGATCAAGAGTTTGCTCCTTCGAGGTGACTGTCTGAAAACTGAAACTGCCGTAGGTCAGGAATGTTCCTGCATTCCTCTACTGAGGAAGGTGAAGAGCGGAGGACTTGTTGTTTTGTGCTGAGAGGAAGAGAGACGCTTAGAGAGGGAGAGGCAGTGGGAAGGATAGAGACGGGTGGGGGGACGGGAAAAACTCAGGTGGAACAAGACCACTCATAAAACAGAGAAGGAAACAAGTAAGAAAACATTTGAAAAGAAAAGAAGGGAAACAGTTTGTTGTTTATATGGTCAGTAACAGGTGACTTCTTATATATCTCCAACTCCTGAAAGTCATTTGTCTTACACTTGAGAGATAGTTTTTAAAAAGGACTAAAGGAATCGGATACTATTGCAATATGTTCAAACTTAAGTACTTTTAACAGCAGGGGTCTTCTTACATTTTATCTCCACTATGAAATCCTTTTTAATTATATGATTTTCCACTTGCCATGTGTCTTTATATATTTTTTTTTTTTACAACACTAAGACAAAGACAAGTAAAAACATCAACCTTTAAGAATTAAATGGACTTTTTGTGTTTATTAATACAATTTAAGTCTTTTGGGTTTTGTGGACTATAAATATTGTAGGACTAAAACTGTTAAAACACACTTGAAAATGTACTGGACAAAATATATATATGATATTATCTGCTTAATGTTTCAGCCCCTATTCTTCAGCTTCAGTCAGCTAGGGTATAAAATATGAGCTGGTATCGTACTCTATTAAATAGCCCCAAATTCACAGTAAAATTACATTACTTGCGTTTAGTTTAGTTTGTTCATGGTCACTTTTGATTTGCTGTAAGGCATAGTGACCAGTAACCATATAGGTCTTGTAGATTTGGCTCTTAATAGTAGGAGTTCCTTCAAAAATGTAAAGTAATTATACAGTAGTTGAGAAAGCAGCTTGAGGTTATGCAAGAGTTGGCAAATTTGAACCATATCCTCAGTACAGTAAATCCCACTGATCAACATTGTGGTTGCAGTTAATGCATGAAAAGCAGGGCCAATAGATGCTCAGCTGTCAACGCTGTCAATAAAGAAAGGACTAAGACAAGAATGTATGCACAAACTGAGAACTTTTGCTGGTACATCAATGATTATTAAGGAGGATTGCCTCGATTCAGAAGAAGTTTTCGTTATGTGTCCAAAATAGAATCCTAGAATCCAAACAGAGTTAGGAAGGTCTGCTTTTAGTTATTACGCACCAAACACTCAGAATCTGTTTCAAAACTGTTAAAATCAACGCAGTTTTCATTATTTCATTATCATTATTAACACTGAGACAATTCTAAGTTTTGATTTCTGATTTGATTGATTTTAACTGTTTTTGCTTTTAACATCTAAAATTGTTATTACTTACTATGATTTTGACTCTATTTTCATTGTATTTTCTTGCCTTTTAACTGCATGTACTTCCTGTTTTACTATTGCTGTTCTCTTGTTTTTTCTGTATCTTGTACCTCGGCACCATTGCAAATGAGGGTTCATCCTCAATGTGTTTGTGAGGATTTAAATAAAATAAATGAGGATGATGATGAGAAATAAGGCTGCAGAACAGCAGAAGACTCTTATAAAGTATACGTGTATGTAAGTACCTTTCCCTTAGCGTCCTCTCCCCTCTCAAACTTCATCTTCAGGTTGTTCAGTGGCACTTGGGCTTTCTCATAAGAGGCACGGGGGCTGGTTGGAACTTGCTCTTCCAGCTTTTCAGGTCTGTCACTGTGTGTCAGCTCATCCTTGTCCATCCCTCTCTCTTCTTCACCTCTGTTTGCTTTCAGATCTGTGAGTGGACCTCCTTGATCGGTCCGCACGGTGGGGCTCTTCATCGGAGGAGATTGCTCAGTGATAGACGGGGTTCTGGCCAGAGCAGAAGGTCTGCGTCGGATGCTAGACTGGATTGGAGGTGGGACTGAAGCAGATTTGTCCCTATCGCTGCTCCCTCTCTGCTCCCAGCGCTTCTTCAGAGCACTCAGGTTGGTTGACCGCAGGGAGGGCGATGCACTCTCAGAGACCTGTGAAGAAGACAATAGGCACTTTAAGGCCAAACTTCAAGTAAAAACATCAATCAAAATCAAAAGGGCACACTCTGCTAATGTCACTGAAGAATTATTGAAGTATTTTCTGTTGGCAACCCAGCTTGTACAGTGCTAAGCGTACAGCTCAGCACCATGGAAGAAAGGAAATGCCAGGATATGAACTTGGCTTCTGACAGATGAGAGGAACAGCTGTTCAAAGTTGGACAAGGAAGTAGATGTTATGCTGCGGCTGCTGAAAGAAAAACGACTGGCTCAAGATGTAGATAGCAGGGCTCAGCATGCCTTTTTTTCTCTCCAGCTGCATTCTTCTCCACACCACAACTTCACCTTTCCTAAAGACCCCTGAGGAGGGCTATGTTCAACACTCAGCCACTCATGTCCACACAACATGTGGAGCAGTAAACAGAGCAACAGGAGGCACACTGCTGCTGATGTGTAACACCAGAAACTTCCTTAATTATAAAAAGAGGAATGGTAAGTTGAAGAAAGAGGATGTGGACATGCATATAATCAAACTCTTATAAGTAAACTAATACACCAATAAATAGATACAAAGACGAGTAAGCCTTGGTAAGAAAGCAGGTCAATAAGAAACATGAACACACTGACACAAATTAAATCTCACAAATCATAAAAACTACTTGTCAATTCTAGACTTTTCAGATTTTACAAACATACTGTAACTTTAAGTATCCAAAATAATTTTCTAGCCTAGCGTATCAGTGCAACTACATTTAGACAGATAGATAAACTGAAAACCAATCCTCACAGAAAAAGAAAAAGTATAAAGTAAAAAGCCTGAACAAAAAGGAACAGTCCCCCCCCCCAGAAGAGAGGACAAAAACCACACAATTACTCTCTTTGTGATGCAAGTCCGGTTGAATGGAGAGAACTAGACAGTGGCAAGATTGTGCCCGTTTTTTTGAGCAAAAAGCAAAAAAGAAAGAAGAAACCTCTGCTGTAAATGTCCTGGAGTGGCCAGACGAGTTGAAGCACAAACAGGCACTAAAGAAAATTAGTCATTTAGTTGTTCCTTCTCTACAGGTTCAGTGTGCCGGGACAACGAGAGGCAGAGCTCTCTCAGATGTTAGCAGCTAGTCAAATACTGTTCATGAGAACGAGTCCAGCCCCTTTAACTCCAGGAGAGTGAATGGGAGAGAGAGAGAGAGAGGGTCAGATACCCAGGAAACCAGAGCAGGAAATGATACATTCAGGGAAAGTTAACTCTTTATTCACTGTCACTGACATTGTACACTCAAAATTAAAATAACTTCATACCACTTGTCCAAAAATCAGGAGCAGCTTATGACAGATGCTAAGTTTTTATACTTGTGGCAAGATCGGCGTCATAAGAAGTCCTCATCAGGTAATATCAAACAGAACGGACTAGTATTCTACGACTCTGTTTTAGCTCAACTTGCAATTGTAAGTGTATCAGGAAACTATCCTTCTTCTCACTCCTCTGTGTCTCTCCTCCTATTTCTCTCTTCATGCATTACAGCTGATTACAGATGTTTAATGGAGATCTGTTTGACAATCAGACGGTTCTTCATGTCTGTTTTTTTGTTTGGCACCATTAAACGTAGTACAGATTAACGGTTATAGAGTAGTATTTATCTCTAGTAGTATTCATCTCCCACTAACCACTCCTCATGATGAGTTATAGCCTTTGATATGTGATAACAAACTTTGTAAAACTGTTTTATGAACACAGCATTAGATATCCCCAGGTAACATTTGTAACTCACTCCGACACCGTCACTGTTCTCCCCTGATTCTTGTCACACCACAACTCAATTAATTCAGTGTGTCTGTTTTGTCTCCTTATTCTGAACTGTTCCTGGTCTCTTTGATAAGTAACAGGCTCATGATTAAAAGCCTAAGATCCATTGTCTACATATAAATAGACAGTTTTTTCCTCTTCATGGACAAGACTTGCAATTAAAACCGATTTTTATTAATAGGAAAAAAGGTAGAAGTGGGTCAGAAAAATGTAGAGGAATCAGGCGCTCATTAAGAACAGGGGACATTAATGTTAAATATAACTGTGGCACTACCGCGTGTTACGTCACATCCTGTTGTCTGTCTTTGATTTGAATCACTGTGGTCTCCAACCTGCAAGATTCCCTTTAATGCCTGCAACCACTGTTTTTTTTTTTATCAGTAACTTCGAACAGCCTAAAAAAATGTCTAAGAATGCAAAAATAAATGACATCAAGCAAAGGAAGGCAGTAAAACGTGTGTCTGTGAAGCAGTTGACTAAGAATGGCTCATTAATGCCACTTATTTTTGTATACTGTTTTTCATCATTCTGTAAGGAAACCCCCCTTCATCCCCCGTTCCCTGAGTGTCACACAGACACACACACAGACACACACACACACACACACACACACAGACACACACACACACACACACACACACACACACACACACACACACACACACACACACACACACACACACACACACACACACACACACACACACACACACACACACACACACACACACACACACACACACACACACACACACACACACACACACACACACACACACACACACACACACACACACACACACACACACACACACACACACACACACACACACACACACACACACACACACACACACACACACACACACACACACACACACACACACACACACACACACACAAACAGATGGTCTTTTACACCACTTATTCAAACCTGCCTCAGACTCATCAGGGCACAATGTTATCCACAAAAAATCTTGACTGGACCTCCACATCCTTGTAATAGTGCTATAAGCTTATTAATACACATGTTTGGTTCCTGAAAAGTTTAACAAATTAAATGTATTTGATCTGATAAGTATATAAGTATACAACCAGCATTTGGAAAATAATTTTGTCTTTACAAAATTGTATAAGTTCTGTGTTTTTTATACTGCAGTTAGATAAATAATGCAGGAAAATAGCTCTCATATACAATGGACTTTAAGAGTAAAAAACAAGCCACCCCAGCACTATCAATACCAGGAAGATCATTAAACAAAGACTAAAGAAGATGACAAGATTTAGTGCAGCTGGCTCCTACACATATTCACACAAACAAACTGATAAACAATCACCAGTTTTTCAGGTATATAAACAGCAACAATACCTTGTATTTCCTCATCATGGTATTAGCAAATCAGTAACTCATATAATCCCAGTCCAGATTTGTTTATGAGTGAGTCAGAGTGACAAAGGAGGGAACTACAAAGAGGCCTGCTGGGGATTATACTGTAGTAGGATTATGGGTTTGATAGCCTGCCCATCGCAACAAGTGGCCAATGAGAGGTCAGTGTAGACAAGACATGTGGCCCAGACAGTGTGTTGGCATGGTGAGTGTGTGCATGTATGTGTGTGTACCCGTCATCTAGTCATACAATAATTAGCTCAGCACCAGCAGCAGCTACTGAGCAAATGAAGCAAGACAAGCAGCAAACACACACTCAATAAGCATGTGGTTTGTTAAGAGAGGCGTATCAAATTTCTTGAAACAAGATGTATCATTGATTTAGATTAATGAATAACAGTTTAAGCAGTGAACTTATATTACATAACTGTGAATAAGTGTCTCATGACAGAAATAAAATATCCTCAAGCATTCTAGACATACTTACTCCTTTTTTCTTCTCTGCACTGGCCTCCCCAGCAGCTCGTTGGTACCTGAGAGAGAGACAGACACAACACTGACCTCTGCTGACTCCACACAAAAATACAACTTACAAAATATAGTTCTTACAAAAAAATGATACCCTCTTTCATGAACTTGGCAATACGTAAGGTTTTTTAGATATCATTTCTATTCAGTTCAGTTTACCTTGTTGTGGTTTGAGGGGTGATACATTTTAAATTTGGTGCTTACACTGAAAAATGTTTTATAAATTTGTACCTGACCAAGAGTAGGCACATTATATTAGAAATATTTTTTGTTAATAATTTTTGTAATTCTCTTAATACCCTGACACAACGACTAAATGAAATTGTCAGGAACATTTTAACAATTTGAAAATATCATGTGTCTGTGGTCTTCACAAGTCTGTAATAATCCAGTCCATTTTCTTCATTCTGACTGAATGGAACTTCAGATTGTTTAACTACCTGTTTACCTACTCTGCCCATGGATTGATTGCAAATGACAGGAGACAGGAGCTATAGATGGTCACCATCTATAATGTCCTTCACCATAAGTCAGTTCGAGCATTTTTTGCATGAGTGGTTTAAGTATTTTTTTTAGATCCATAATTTTGATATCTTTCTCACTGTTGTTGGTTAGCCAAAAGTTACCTACCCCTGCTTTAAAAAACAAAACACCATAATACACAACATTAAATCATAAATTACTGAAATGTTTAATTTAGCATTAATGTTCGAATGGAACTGGAATCACAATCAAAAATACTTCCACAGGTGGAAACTGGGGAAATGTCTTTAAGGGAATTTTTTTTTTTTTTCTGTTACAAAGTAACAACTGTAAATGCGAAAAAAACAACAACAGAGAAGTCACAAAAAACAAGGTATTACTTACTTGGAGAAGCGTTCAGCGATGGCATTGTTTTTCCCTCGGCTAGTCAGTGACAGCTCATTCGCGGTTACACGCAAGGACTGTGTTGCCCAGGAACGTCGATTAAAGGGACCACTTTCCATCTCTGGCAGCGATGAGATTACCTGAAATACAAATACAACCACCATTTAACAAGTAATGCAACTCCTCACTCTTTATAATATCCTAAACCTTTACTGGAAAAAAACCCAACTTAAATAATACAAGAACCATTCACCAGAAATTGCTAATTCTACTTTTTTTGTATTAGTCCCCCACTTACAAGTTTTGTGTTTAAGAACATTAAAAAACTGAACATTCATAGACAAAACAGCTGTTTTTTAAAAAAAATAAACAAGGGTAAAATCTAACTTGATGAGTACACACTCTTGTTTTGCATGTTTGTGCCATCCTCTCCATCAGTTTACCTCCTGTAATCCCCCCCCCCCAACACTCCACCTGACAGAGTCTACATACCAAAGAGTGCTTGGACAGTGTTGTGCTCAGACAGCCAGGTATTTTAAACAAACAGATCAACATGTTCAAACTTGAATTTCAGCATGGGCCGCTTGATCGCCAAGATGGAAGAAACAAACTACAAGCAGCTAACTTCAGCATGAGCACATTATCATTATGAGAGAAGGGAGGCGTATACATAAATATGTACACAATGCACTTTGTAATACCTTCAATCTCATTTCCCTGCAAGCCTTTTGCTAGATCTTTGCTAAAAGATATAAAACGTGATACCACAGTGCCTGTGTTTCTGAATTGTAATCTGTCATCACGACTCTGCACTTTATCTGCAAAAAACTAAGACTTGTTCGCTGCCCTCTTGGCCAGGTCACTCTTGTGAAAGAGATCTTGATCTCAATGGGCTAAATACCTGGTTAAATAAAGGTTAAATAAAAAATAAAAATCTTTCTTTAACTTCACTCCAACAAACAAACACCTAGCAAATAAGTACCACAGACAGATGACGAGTCTCAGACGCACGCTTCGTCTCCATAGATTGCTCTAAATACAGGCCATGTTGAATCCCTTTTTAGTGCTCAGACAGTATGTTACAACCGTGTATAATCACCACAAACGATAGAGTTAATAATCTCTTACTGTCTGGGACTTTTTCACCATGGTGCACCTATTACATCACCACCCAGATGAAAGCAACACTGGTGACAAGTAGTGAGAGAACTTTGGACTGGACTTCAATATGAATCTGAACTCTCAGAAACAATTAAATCCAAGTATCCTTCTGACTGTATCACCTAAAGAGAAACACATTTAGAAAGTAGCAATAGCTAATTGTATGACATTGCTACTTTATGACTAAATATAATTGAATGAATTGCATTTCATAAATTGTCAGACTATTGTTAGTAAATGGGCAGAGGAAAGGATTAACACATGAAAGGCATGGTTTTCCTCTGCTCAGGTACAATGAATGGGTTCATATGTCTAAATGGCTAGGGGGTGTTTACTGTTGCTACAGGTTTCCAGTCCTGATGGGCAGGTTAGATTAGGTTGATAAATTGTTAGAAGTTGTGCTGCTGGGTTTAGTTATTATTGAGTAGTTCAGTGGACCTAAGCATATAAACATTTCAGTCTGACAGCCATGTTAAAAATGTGCTCATTAGTTAACTTTTTCCCATTCTTCCTTTTAACACAGTTGGAGGCTGTGCATGTAGCATGCAATGGATGACAGGCAGGGACACACCCCAGAAAGATCACAAGTCCTTCCCAAGGACAACACAGGTGGACTGAGTTTAGAGTCGCCAGTCACCTCATTTGCATATCCTTAAACTATTAAAGCAGACCAAATCATCAGTCTAGAAAAACAGGTAAAACAAATAACCTTCCAACAAAAACAACATGGGTTGTGAATCGTACTCAAGTTATTCTCCCATAAGTGCACAAAGAGAAGAGCTGAACAGAGCTGTCATCATTTATGATTTAAATTAAGAATAGGGTGAGGTCATGGCAAGCTTTATCTGTATGTGAACACGACCTTAACGCCTTTACATGCGGATACTCTGCATTTTAAGAACATTGACTAAATCGTCTCTAATCAGAGGTATAAAAAAGGCATCAGAACATAAACAAAGCCTGAGTTACAAATGCCTCTCTGTTCAGAAAGAGCAGCGAGCACCTTTACAGACTATCTGATGTATGACCTTTTGAAGACTGATCATCTAAACTCCAGCATTAAGCTTCATCCCCATCACTTGTTATCTGCTAAAGGTGGATACTGACCCTTAACCCCTCACAATATAGTCCAGTTCTCCTTGACAACTAGTAGGCTAACCAAAACACAGTTATACAGTATGACACATGTATAAGGAGGAGTCCGCATTTCTGAACACATGATTGCCCTTAGAAGATATTATTTTTAGAAAACAAAAACAAAAGCACAAATGATGTTACTCAACTGAGTTCAACCTGAAGAATCAGTAGTGAGGCGACGTAAACAGATATGACTCATGATACAAAGTGGCTTCCCAGTTCACAGGGCCAACATGTTCTGAGAAGAGCTGTAACGTCAGGTGTGTTACACGGCAAACAATTTGCACTGAACGTTTGTCACTTCGGCGAAAACACAAACTATAGGCTACAGTAAACATAGGCTGATAAAGCTTTTTAGATAATTAATAATTAATAAGACTGTAGAATATAACGAGAAAAGCAAAAAAGAACAGGAGCTGGACTGGTTAGATTTTCCCAAACGACGCTGAGCTCTTTTTTTTAAAGCAAAGCTATCTGGTGCTTAAGAATACAACGAAAATCTAAAAACACGCAAAGTCATTCGACTTTCATTATACACACTGTAGTAATTTAACAATAGTCCTAACTAGAGTTATTTACATGTTTCCATGTCCTCGCTTTGAGTTTGGTCTTACCTTGCGAACTTCCGTTGACTGACTCTTTATGTGAAAGAAAGGTGAGACACCTGACACTCGCTGCTGCCACTGCGTCACCGCCCGGTGTGCACCCGTGAGGTAGAGTGAACAGAAAGGTGTCCTGGGAGTGGAAGAGCTGGGTCATGTGGTTCCTGTACAACCAATGACCTCGGGTATTGCACTACCCCTACCTGTTGCATTTGTGTGAGCGCGAGAGCTTTTCCAGCATGCATACCACCCATAGCCCACCTCCCACCCAAACATTCCTGAGAACCATGAGCTGTCCTCGTTCATTTTTCAAGAGACGAGGAAGGCAAGAAAGGAAGCAGACATGCTGTATACTGCGCTATTGATTCCCTTAGGCTGGCAGTGCAGTGAAATACACTTAGATGCAATAAGTTATTTACATTATGATGAATAATAAGATATACTAATAATGAGAAAAACATTATGATTACTGATCAACTCGATGTTGGTATATAGCCTTTAGCATATCTAGGCTACACAATTTTTTTTTTTTTTTTACAAAGAATTAAAATAAAAACCAAAGTTGACATGTGCATATTATGTAGCCTACTATAGGCATATGTATTTAAAACATGGAACAACATTTTTAGACTGTCTAATAATAATGAACTTTAATCTGAGAACTGCAGTAATGGTAGCTCTTTTATGATGCAGACTAAGTATGGCAACATCACAGCTCGGTCTTTGTAGCCTATAACTCTGAGCAGGTCAAACAGTATGGAAACACATAGGCATAATAAACCATCAGCTGATATGAGGCTGTTAACTGCCTTTTAAAACATAGAATTAAGGAGTTGAATGTTACATTATTATTAGCAGTAGTCTTCTGACAGTTTAATGGCTAATGTTGGAGTGTGTAAATGTTTCACTGCATAGTATTTTATCATCATCACATAATTGTTCTTTTAGTGTGTATTGTGGTGTTGTATTTTGTTTTTGTTGAACATGATCTCGTCGTCCTTCTCCTCCTCCTCCTCCTCCTCCTCCTCCTTCTTCACCTTCTGGACTGTATTTGTCTCTTTTTCTCATGTCTGTGCTTTCTTTTTGGGTTTGTCTTATATTTCTTTTTTGCTGCTGCCATTTTGGCCAGGCCTTGCTTGAAAAAGAGGTCATTTGATCTCAAGCAATTCTTGCCTGGTAAAATAAAGGTAAAATAAAAAATAAATAAATGCCATGGAGGGTCAGTAGGCCTGTAGCCAATATGATGAAAAGCACACTGAATAATCAATGGCTGATGAAAACGGAAACTAATATATCAAAATACTTAAAACGAGATGGATAAAACCTAATTGATTGTTTTTATCGAAGAGAATTCTGATGTAATAAATGATTTGTTTCAGGATAAGATATCAAGTCAAGTGACTTTTCAGACATCAAATCAGGGGCCTGAAAATGATAAGATATGGCCTAAAGCAAAAACGTTATGCAGAAAACAGAAAACAGAAAACTCAATAAAATAAATCAAGTTGACACAATTTATGATGACGATATGAGCAGTTGGGATGGGGGGGGGGGGCAACTTTGGTCACAGCAAGGGCCACATTCATTTGATTCTCACTGCCAGAGGGCCAAATTGTAGTACACAAAAACGATAACAGACGATTATGTCTCAAATTGAACTCAACAGACTTTCGTCTACTCTGCTCCTTCTACAGGAACATGCTGCAAAAAGACTGGAAAATAACTGAACTGATTTCTTTGAATGCTTTTAAATCCAGGCTGAGAGCACTTGAGTCGACCTCCTTTACTTGTAACTGTTTTTTATCATTTTAATTGCTGTCTGTATGTTGTGAGTGTGACTGTGTAACTTTTGCTGCCTCTTGGCCAGGACTGCCTTGTAAAAGAGGTTTTTAATCTCAATGGGACTTTCCTGGATAAATAAAGGTTAAATAAAAAAAAATAAAAAACACATACCAGTGATCAATTATTATTATGGACATATTTCTGGTTTTCAAAAATTGACCTGAGGGGCCACGTTGAGAGTTAATGGGGGCCGCATGTGGCCCCCGGGCCGCCAGTTGCCCACCCCTGCTTTATATCATTTTAAGTTTAAAGATTAGACGACGGCACAAAAACAGATTGTGTATTAGGTATTATTGATTATAATTTATTTGATGCTTCGGGCAGTAGCGGACTGATCCAGTCCATGTCTGCACGTCGCTGTTTGAGTCCACTGCTTCTTTTCGTCTGAATCTGATCGTGAGAGGCCAGTTAGCTTACATCACGTTGTAAACATGTTTTTTATCTTAGTATTATTCTAAAAGGTATTTCTAAACCCATTTCTTGCCAACTAAGAGGCTTCGCTGGAAGAAGATGAGCTTTTCCTCTTGGCGTGAGGAGTGTGTGCTGTGTGGGGGGGTGGGTTACATCCTGTGGCGTTTCCTGTGTTTGTAAACTAGACGCTCTGGAAAACGTCGGGTGAGTGAGGCTGAAAGGTACAGAAATATCCTTTCAATTTCCTTTGATTCTCGGTGAATTCACGCAATGCATTCAGTGGTCTGCTGTTTACTTTACAAATATGCATGCTCAGAAATGGTAGCTAATGGATTTTACTTAATATTTCAGCGTCAGTGTTAGCCACCGCTAACCCGCTAACAAACGTTAGCTTCATCATCGGGAGGGGGAGGCACTGAAACGACGGCCATCACGGAGGTCTGTCGTTCAATCTTAAGCGTTTTATTATATTAACAATAAAATAACGGGAGGTCAGATGTGCAAAGAAGATACTCTTGTAAAACTATTGTATCAAATCTACGACCTGGTGGGCAAATCTCGATTTCTAACATGTTAGTGGGCGAGGGCGCCAGCTAGCAGCTAGCTGCTGGTTAGCTGATGTTAGCCTGCTGGTTCAACTCTCGTTTGGTTTGGTGGTAGTGCGAAGGCCAGTTCAGTCTCTGCTGAAATATGTTAACATTTTTAGAGCAACATCAATTAAAAGTTTAGGAGTTTGCCTTGCTTGCAGCTAAAACAACGACATCAAATGAATAGCAACCAACTAGAAATGTAGGTTTTAGTAAGCATTAGCAATTGTTAGCTTCGCGCTAACTGTCTATTTTCCTAGCAGCATTAGCCTGCAAGTGTTTAAATATATCTCTGCCTTTTGGAGCAAACCTTTGAATATGGACTACGTTAAAATCACGACAGAGCAATTACAAGAGGGGACAGTGTTTCTTTGAGTAAATTCCTGGCCTCTAGGTAACACTTCAATCAAACGCTCACGACAAATTCAAAACGTATTTGTTGTTACAGGAAACCTTTGAATGCAGACCAGATTCTTTTATATTGTGAAAACTTTCATGTATTTTATTGTCCATGGTTTACTTCCCTTCTGTAATACCTTTACACTTTTACTCTAGTTAGGCTTTAACTGAATTACTATAAGATTTTGGTTACCAGGAGTGAAGCTTTTGTTCTTTCTTGAAAATAAACTGAGCAGAATTAAAGTAGATAAAAAAATAACTCTTCCATCACTTTATTTTCATACTTGATCTTTTACAAGGCATTGGATTCAAATCAATTCCACAGTCAAAATAGTAGGAAGATTTTATACGATGACAAATAAAAATTATATATTTACCAAAAAATACTATTTTTCTTATCCACCATACTTAATGTAGTTCACCTGGCAGGGCTGTACAGGTTTGTCTCTCAAGATTATTTTCTCTTTCTAAGTTTTTCTCAGTCTCTTTTTGTCTTCACATTTCCACTTAATCATAAAACAGTTGCATAAATATCAGTTGAGACAACATTGAAAGCTGTATATTCAAAAATACAGTTAAACCCTTCACACATACAGAAATCTCCTGAAAAACTCCGGAGACTTGGCTACCCGGAGTTTCTCCGGCCAGACCCCTAGTATTTTATCCGCAGAAAGTCCAAGTGAGCTGATGTCTGAACGCGGCAGCATATACTCCAGAGATTTCAACTCGAGCCAATAGAAAGAGAATGACGTTTATATACAGTGACTGTCTAAAGTGTCTGCACGAGACCACTGCAACCTCAGTGCACGTAATTAAACGGCTGCATTATGTTTTCTGTTCATCAGTATGTTGTTCTCCTCTCTTTTGTGAATGTTGTCATTCCATTGGATTACACATGGCATTGATATAAAGGCAAATATTCTCATTATAACGTCCGCTACTTCCGCGTTGTTCATTTACATCACGTCTCACTTCAGGAAATCCCCTGATCCCCCTCCCCTCTGACAGGGATAGTCCCCCGCTGTGAGGAGCATATGTGAATGACTAGGTCGGGAGAATCTCCGGAGCATTCTTCCTGTAATTATCTAGATACTATCTGGAGTGCATATGTGAAAACGGCTTTAGATAAAGTTTAATTTAGAACATGCAGGTGTGCTCAAATGGCTGGATTGCTAGCATGCAGTTTACTGATACTGAAACCAGTGATCAATACAGTATTTGCTAAATTTGTAGGGCTCGTAGGAAAATAGTTATCTGTTACTCTTTGTATTAGTTATACAGTACTGGTTCTAAATCCAAACTGGTTTCTGATTCAAGACATAAGTACCCCTGATTCCAATTAGGAGCTGTAGCTTTTGAAGTTATGCCGATCAAAAGTCTCATTGTGTCTGTGTGAACTAAAAAAAATAATTACCTGATTTCTGAAACATAAGATAACAAAGAGAAATAAAATGTATGTGTTAAAAAAGACTTCAAGTTAAACCCTGGTGTCCAAAAGTAACAAGCGTAACATAGACATGCTATTCGTTATACCTTTATTTATGTTTATTGGCTGTTTTTTTTGTGTTGTTCAATTTATTTAGCTGCTTAAGTACTGGATTCTCAATTGTAGCTTATGCAGAACCATTATACAGTCATATCTTTGTGTGTCATGTTTTTAGATATGTAAATGTTGTTTTGAAAGAAAAAAGACAATCCTAAGTGGAAACGATTGACTATTTACCTATAACGGCAGCAAGGGATGCTGTGGTAATTTTAATGTTTGTCTGTTTCATCCACGTCCTCCCCTTCCTCAGTTTTAATGCTAGATGAGTGAGGTGGGTGTGGCTTCCCACCAGCCCGACCATCCTGACTGACGGATCTCTGGATGACCTTGTCCCAACCCCTGTCCCTGCGCTCACATACACCACAGCAATGTCACATCTGCCCAGCAGCTCAGTCCGCGACCATATGAAATGGGTTTGTTTTTTAAGACCACCAAAGTGGTTATAAAAAAATTTACTTGCAGTCTTGTGTCACTCAGGATGTTGTCGTTGAAGGCTAGTTTGGCGAATGCCAACTTGTCAACTAAAGTTGCAGATAATTTAACATTGTAAGCGTTTTCTATATCTTTGACATAGTGAGTAAATTGTTGTACTCTATTCTCTCTCTTCACAGGCGGGGCTGCTTGGCTGCGAAGCTGTCCTCTCCAGCATGGCTTTGATGCAGGCCAGCTCCATGGCTGCTCCACCCAAAAAAATGATGGCTCCACTTGGCCATGGACCACCGCAGAGAGACGGACCTGATCGTGCTCCCCAGAGTCACATGATCCTCCCGTCTGGAATGAGCTGTCCGCCCCTGGTGAGGACCCTTAGCAAGTCATGATGCTTTAACCTATTGAATGACCAACTCAGTTGTCTTTTATTATTTTTGAACATCTCTAGCTTTGAACATCTAGCCCAAAATGCAAGTTGATGTCATGTCAAAAATGAATATGATAAAGAACAGGTTATCTGTAACTGAAAGTAACAGTTTAAGAAACTCCACATATGCCATTATCCCCAAACCTCCATCTGTCACCATTTTCCTATGTATTAAAAAACACATTTGTTCCAGAGAGAACAAAACGTGGATGTTATCCCCGCATAATACGATTAAAAAAAAAATAAATATATATATATATCGCTTCAGATCATGTTGGTTTCCATTAAATACAGGCGCAAAATTTGTTTATCAACAATATTAAACACTTTATATCAAGCTGTCAAAAATACAAATGAAAGACGATCATTCAAGTCGTGTCCAGATAATTTTTAAATAGATGGATAGATGAATTTCTTATATCAGGAAATAATTGACTTTTTTTTGTCTCTGAAGCTTATCCGGAAGGAAGGTGAATACCAAGCTCCCCGCCTGCTGGACGAGAAGGAGATGAGAGCCAATGAGGACATGCAGCAGAAAAAAAAGAACAGGAAATCAGTAACGCCCTGTAAAGTGAGAGAACAAGAGGGAAGGGGAGGGAAGGTCAGTGGCTGTGGTCGCTAAAAAGGGATTGGTCTCTGCTATGCATGTTAATTTTCCCCCCTTTTTTTCTCTCATCACAACAAAAAGTGTTGCGAGCTGCTAACACGTTTTTGTAAAAACACTTTATCCAAGTGCGCCTGACTTGGAGCCTTCATGTGTGCACTTTTTGTTTGTGTGGGGGTGGGGGGAGGAGTTCAGGGAAGATGTGGAGGGGGTGGAGGATCTCTGAAGAGGAAAGAGGGGGGAGGGGAGCAGAGTGAAGCCGAGCACAATAACTGCGGTTGTGTGCATAACGGGGGGGGGGGGAGCAGTAACATGAGGGCATTAGGCCATCAAAAGAGATTGTGCAGTGTTTCTCACTTCAGATGTTAAATACGCTGATGTAAACAAAAAAGCCCCCAAAAAAAACAACCTTTATTGTGTGTTCACATGAAAGATCATTTGGGTTTAAGAGGAGGAAAA
Source organism: Labrus mixtus (assembly GCF_963584025.1). Taxonomy (NCBI): domain Eukaryota; kingdom Metazoa; phylum Chordata; class Actinopteri; order Labriformes; family Labridae; genus Labrus; species Labrus mixtus. The sequence goes on along the minus strand of NC_083618.1, from coordinate 9,870,238 downwards.
AATCTCAAAGATATGCAAAGGATTAGGATTATAGGCTAAGTATTCAGTGTGTGATTGACACGTTATGGCTTGCATTTACTGAAATTTCACCTGAGTTCTAGCGTTTCATCAGCGGTTGTGGGTGGGTATGTTTGACACATTGTTTCTGTGTAGCTCAGTTTGTATCATTTTTGCACCCTTAGTGTGATATTTGACACAAATGTTGAACCATACTTTTCTATCATTCTCATTAGGGCACTGGAGGAGATGAAAATGGCCCATCATCCAAAGTGCAGAAAAACTTTATTTGTGATCACTGTTATGGAGCATTTAGGAGTGGATACCACCTGAAGAGACATATCCTCATTCATACAGGTATGGGTCACGCTTAGAACAACTGACGTTCACATTTAAGCCACCATGTTATGCTTGATTATATGAATCGTGTTGATAGAGGCACAGAACGCTTGAGTTGGACTGAATCTTAGGAGTATGCAGCAATTGTAAGGTTTTGCTATGGCCTGCTTAAAAAATATGTTTGGTAATAGCTTTTGCCTCACAGCTAATTGGTGGTATCTGTGGGGACTTGAACTAAAACTGGTGCTCTTCGGTTTAGGGGAGAAGCCGTATGCTTGTGCCGTATGTGACATGAGGTTTATTCAGCGTTACCACCTGGAGAGACACAGCCTCATTCACACGGGTATGCGTCCTTTAACCGTACCCATATTACATAAACGGGACTACATCTGTAGTCTGCCACTTGGATCAATCTGAGGGTTCATTTTTGTCTGTGGACAGTAATTTCCAACAAAGCCAACCCCTAAATCTGTTCACCAGCCCCCAAAATAAAGCACAGTATTTGTCTCATGCATATTGATCCCCAACACCAGGAAATTCTAATGGAGGATTATATAATACAGTGCGGTCCAATGGTCCTGAGTCCACTATTGAAAAGTGTTGTTTAAACTTCAAAGATCAAATATAGATATGTTCTGCTTTGGACAGCCATTATTGGCCTAAATGAACGCTTACATTTAACTGGCATCAGTTGTAGAATTGTTGGCTTTAGAGCCTGGTGCTTATGGACAGAAAAAGTACCTCATGTGACTGGGATGAATTGTTATCGCAAGTTCCTACTTTGATTTATCTGTTAAACCAGCTCATTCCTGACTTTTGTTTTTTCTTGGATCTTGTTTGGTACAGTCTCAGTTTGGGGCTGATTGTTTTGACTTGTTAAACAAGTCAAATAAGTCAAGTCAAATAAGATTCTTGTTCTTTGTTTATTTGAATGTGTCATGTTGATGCAAATGCTGTTGTTTCCTGCAAGGATGTCAGCTTGATATACTGGTCTTTACAGGGTGCGGTCACTCAAAAGTATAATTTTCTCCTAAACCAAATCCTCCTGTGTCCCGCAGTCGAGCAGTCGCTGCATGTTTCTAAGTCTCATGCAAATCAACACGTCACATTGCACAATTGGGCATTGCATTAACACATTCAGTAATGGGCACAGGTGAAGCAGACCCAATCTGAAGACATAAAGTGTTTGACCAAAGCTGTTGTGTTTTGGATTGTTTGACTTGAGCAACTCTCAGCAGTGTGTAGCTCTTGTACAACCTCAGTTTAGAAGTGGATAAATGCAGGGGAACTTTTCAGCTATACAGCAACACCAATTGTATCATTTATAATGGCTTACTTAAACAATTACAAGATAAAATATAACATCATAATAATAATAAATAGCATTTTGCTATGTATAGCAAATTAAAATTCATATGCTACTCACTGGTGTATACAGACAGCAGCATCTCCCTGTGGGCACAGTGAATGTAGTAATGTCCTCCTTTTGACATCAAACATATCACTTTTTTCAGTCCTCTTCAGCCGTTTACCTTTACTTCTCGATCCAGAACAAGTTCCTTTTTTATGGTTAAAGCTTTTGGTCTACCTTAAGTTCCTTATATCCTTTCAACCTAAAGGTAGGTTTGACTTTGTATCCAAAGGAGATGTAAAGAACTGTTAGCTCAAGGCAGTACAAAAATGCAAAATAAAAACATGGCACATGAGAGTGCAACAAAATGGAACTTTGAACATGTACTGGCAATTAAAAATGCAATCAATTGTGCTAAACTATAAGTATCAACATAAAAATATCTCGCTTAAGATGACTGTAACCAGTTCTGTGAACAAGACTTTTTGAAAGTGGACTCAGGCTTCTGGACCCCAGTGTAAGAATGAGGAAGCCTCCATGCACAGGCAGCAAAAGACATGCATGATTTGTTTCTTGTTAAAAAATATTGTTTGTATATAATTATTACTAAATAAGTAGAAAGTAACTGCATGGACATCAAAGGACTATGCTTTTAATTGATTATACAGCATACAAACAGAAAATGGAGGACTACATTTAAAACATTTGTGTTTCAACTTTTTACATATATCTCTTTGTTTTTCATTGTTTTAAGAAGTATGCTGTGGGTAAGTTAACTTCCACCGAAATACATTTCCAAGTCAGTATTCACCGAAAGAAAAACACCAAACTAATGATGACCAAGTCTAATAAGCCCTGTAAGCATGGTTCATACATACAAATTTGGATATCAATTATGAATCAATCCAATTTCTACATCAATTATAAGCTGTTGCTACTGTGGCAACACTAGATCTATATTTTGTTGTTGTTGTTATCCACATTTTATTTTGACAGACCTGAATAGCTAATAATTGTGTGCTCTGTGTGTGTAGGAGTGAAGCCGTACGCTTGTTCCATGTGTGACATGAGGTTTTTCCAGCGTTACCACTTGGAGAGACACAGACTCACTCATACGGGTATGCGTCCTTTTACCGTACCCAGTTCAAGTAAAGAAACCATAAATGATCAAGTAGTCTCATTGACAGGAATTTGTCTTATGCAATCAAAGCTTGAAAAAACAGAATGTTTAAATAATCCTTTAGTATTATATTTATCATTTCATTAAAGGATGCCAAGGGGCCACTACTGTAGGATGAGTTCAGAGTGAACAGAAACACAACACTGATTCATCAAGGGTTTTGACTGTTGGAGTTCATACATAGCAATAAAAGCACTGATCTTATATATAAATATATTTTTGCAGTTGTACACAATGACACATCATAAGAAAATAGACAATGTGTCGCTGTTTTCACATATGCACTTCTGAAAATCTCTAGAAATTTTCAGGTAGGCTACCCCTGACTCAATCTCTCTGACCTGATTCTGAATACATGCACCTCCAGACTATCTTGTCAGGTGGAAGTTGGGGGGACAGTTTTTTATGCTTTATTATTAATGCCACGAGTAGTTTTCTCTTTTCTGATACTGTGAACATGTCAGAGAAAATCATACAGGGAACAAAAGTATAAAGAAGCAGGCATTACATGTACAGAGATCCCACCAGTCATGCACTACACAATCTGTGGTCGCAGGATATAAGTCTTCATCCCCTCCCGCTGGTAGTTAATTTCCTGAATAGTAACTGCTGCATTCACACATCAGCTCACCACAACTTCACATAGAACATTTTACTAGGGGGCAGACAGGAAAAATTCAGAGTGAATTAGAAGTGAAAAATTCAGCTGTTGGTGTTCACACATGCAGCTCGACCTAAAAATGTCATAAAGTTTTCAGGAGTGAATAGTGCTTAAGTTACAGTCACAAAGCTCCTGTGGACCACTCAAAGTATTTGATCTCTTTTCTATCATTGCCGCTCAAAAACAACTGGCTTTATATGAATCTATTTTGTATTTTTTCCACTGGTACTTATCATGTGGAAATTTGTCATTTTTTGAAACTAGTGTTGTATTAAAGGAGGTGCGATCACTAGCTATGTTTACATGGACACAAATGATCGTAATAAAAGCTTGATCAGAATAAAAATGCTTCATGTAAACATGACAATCTGAAAAGAGTGATCGGATACGGCTCATTGGAGAGAAATTTCCATCTGAACGAGAGGAGTGGTTTATGTCAGTCGTTGATCGTTGTACACACTACGATTGTGTCTTACTGGTTGGGGCAAAAGTATTCTTACTGCCCATGTCTGCCCATCTCTTCAACGGTGCATGTTGAACAACAGCTCCTCCTGCAGACCTGCACTCTCCCCCTGTTTATCATTTGCAGGGCAGTTGTTAACTGCTGAGCTTGCAGCTTAATTAGGAAGAAAGAAAGTAAGAAAAGGGTCAAATAAAAAACAGACATCTAAAGTCACAGACGTGAGATAAGAGACTTAAATCTCTTATCGCACAGGAAGGGGGAAGAGTGGAGGAGCGTAGTGTAGTGTGTAGTGTGTAGTGACAGCCGTGTTTATTTACAGCACAGGTGGAGTCAACTTGCTCAGTGACTCAGGAGTACTTATCCAGAACTAGACCAGAAATAATAACGGGAAATAAACACAACAGTGCTTGAGTTCTTCTTGAAACGGATCTCACTCCGGAGAATGATGGACACACACCTCGTGACAGAAACATGTACCTGACGTTCCAAAGAACAGAGATCAAGTTCTCACAAGTCAGCGCACAGTTTTTTGTCCTGTCAGTCCTGTTAACAGGAAGAAACAGCTAAACTAGACCGATAGGACATCTCTGCCCGTGTCAAAATTCTCGTTTGAATACTCGGATTAAATGATAGAGGCATGCAACACACGTTGGGATCACTTTATTTAGAGTCCATGTGAACAGTGCAACTAAAATTTTGAACATGTAAACATAGCTACTTTCGATTAAAGTGACATAGTGTTATCGATGATCTGTAAGCGATGGGTAGATTGGTCACTATGTAATAAGGAAAAAACATGTTGCCTTACAAATACACTCCTAGAAAATGTGCTTGTTAGTCAGTCGCTTTTATTGAAGGCTAAAATCTGCATTCAGATTCATTATTAAAAGTTCTGTCGTTTACAGTGGTAAACAGTTTGACATACGGCCCTCCTGCCGGGTCCAGCCTTACAGAAGTTGTTGTAGGCCATGGTATAAAATGGAATAGTCCTTTGATGTCCACACGTACATTTGTCATCACTATTTATGGCTGCCAAGCTCAGTGTATAAGCTATAATTGTCTGGCTTTTCAAAATGAATTTTCTCCATTATACTGTTGCACGGTCGCTTGTGAAGAAGTTCCTGCTGTAAAGTGTATGGCGGAGATCAGACTGGTAGCTTCTAGATAGTTGAGGCAGATCTTCATTGTGGAGTGCTAGGGAACAGGAAACACCTGTAACACTACAAAGCAACATACACTGACATGCACTAAGTTGATGACACATCAACATCAACTTGCAGTAAGTTACATCACATATGATTTTCAAAATGCTACAACATGTTGTCCAGAACTGTAATAGCTAAGGGGTTTGAGAAGTTGCTAACGTTTCAGCTTCAGCTGGCCAGTGTGATCACCGTTGTAGATATTTTTCTATTGCTGCTTACATTTATGTATTGTTTCATACATGCTTGGCTTCTATGTTGTTGCTGCTTTTGTTTCAAGAAGCTCTTGATCATTTGTAAATTAATTCTCTACATGACAAAAGACACTTTAGTTAAAGTAGAACAAATCCCCCTTTTGACATGAAGCTTGAGTGGAATGTGTAATGTTTGCCAGGTCCCAGTGAATAACTGTCTGTGAACCCTGCTTTCCTTTGATGCTTAAGGAACATCTTAGCTAACCTGTTGAAACTTTGTGTATGTAGGGGTGAAGCCGTACGCTTGCTCCATGTGTGACATGAGGTTCTTCCAACGTTACCATCTGGCAAGACACAGCCTCACTCATACTGGTAGGCGTCTGATTACCTGAGCTCATTAGGGTTTTAAGAAGTGTCTTAACTTTTGAACTAATATAAGTGTTAACTATAATTGATTGATGTCTACAGTGACTAAAACATTGAAATACTCTTATTCAGAGTTGAGAGGTATCCAGACATGTATTAGGTTAGTAATATTTAAAAGTAAAAACCATATCTCGTGAGCACATACTGCATACATAGTGGGGCACTTGGATGTACACAACTTTTGCTCTTTGCTTAGAGGTATATCATTTGAGGTGCTTGAATTTTTCGTCTCATGCTAAACCATGTACTATACAAACAATACTTTGTGTCCCAGGATGATTAGATAACATAAAGAATTGCAGTACTGTGTTAATTTTTGTCCTGTTTCAAGCTTATATTTAAAGACTTTTTATTTGTGCAGGGGTGAAGCCATACGCTTGCTCCATGTGTGACATGAGGTTTTTCCAACGCTACCACTTGGCAAGACACAGCCTCACTCACACGGGTACAGGTTCCCCCTTTATTTACTCCACAAGAGCCCAAATACCCTGTTTTACTTACAATGATATGCCCCTTTATTTTTACCTCACTGCAGTGCCTGTAAATAAAACCTTAACTTTGATCATAAGATATTTTAGATGGTTCCTATCACTTCCAGCATTAAAAAACTGTACTTAGTTCAACCAGATGTTGTTTTTATTTAGGTCCCTTTATCAAACATGTTAAAAGATCAAAAAATGTAAGCAAATGTATAAAGTGTTATGTCATGTCCCTGCTTTTGGCATGTCTGGATACATAATTTAAGTGAGTCCTGTTCAGTTCATTGTGTCGTTTTTACAAAGTATTCTGCTCTGTGTGCAGGGGTGAAGCCATATGCTTGCTCCATGTGTGACATGAGATTTTTCCAACGCTACCACCTGGCAAGACACACTCTCACTCATACGGGTATAACTTTTACTTATCCCTCTCACCTGACAGCATCAGGCGTTGAACATGCTCACCCTTTACTTTTAGAGTACTTTGATATAAAAATATACATAAATATACAACTTCTGCTACTCAGCCCCTCTTCTTGTTTTCTTTTCTGGTGTACTCAATGTATTTGTTGACTATTTTTAGGGTTACAGTTAAACATTTTCTGTCTTGTTTGAATATTGACTAGTTAATTATAAAATTGAACACTACTTCTGTTTGTAAAATGACATATTTGTGTACATAGCTGATGAGAACACTTTTCTAAAGTTTGATACTGTATGCATTTAGGGGTGAAGCCATACGCTTGCTCCATGTGTGACATGAGGTTCTTCCAGCGTTACCATTTGGCAAGACACAGCCTCACTCATACTGGTATGCTTGAATTAACTGTTCCCCTTTCCCCACGACACCTTTCATATGGACACCCTACACATTTTTCCTTTTCTTATTATTGTCAATTCCCCTTCTAAAATGTTTAAATAGAAATTTGTAGGCTTTGTTGGAAAACTGTCCACTGAAAAAGTGACTCTCACTGTCAGTTACCTTTTTTGTGATTTACATTGTAATGGTACTTTTGCATGTGTATTGTTGGGTACTATATAAAATGCTCTATGAAAAGGCACAGTACAATAAAAAGAGTTCAAATGCAGGCCTCAATAGTCCTATATGAGGACAACAAGGGGCTACTTGGTGTTTTCTAAGGCACATAAAAGAATGTTTCCCCTGGCTAAAATAGGAAATAAAGATCAGCTTTTCACCAACTTCAACAATTGGTTGGCTGTATAACCACAGTGTTAGCAATATATTCTGAACTGCAGTGTGTAATCCCTGAAGATATTTGTGTGTGATGCACCATGACTTTTGACATCTGCTAGTTTAGACTCTTTTTGTGTAATGTGTCTTAATTGATGTCTGACAGAGCTAATGCATGCAACAATGGTAAACATTTAAATCTTGATGAACTGAACTTCATCTGCGTGTTGAAATGCGTCTAACATTGTTGTGCTCTGTTTAGGAGTGAAGCCATATGCTTGTACCATGTGTGACATGAGGTTCATACAGCGTTACCAACTGGAGAGACACAGTCTTACTCATACAGGTATGTTTCATTTTTTTAACCTTTCCCCTCTCTATCACTGACTATAATCATGCATGCGCTTTACATTCATGCTTATACGGCTGCTGCAAACCTGAGTTCAGATTGCTTTCTGTCCCTTGTTAAAAGTGCTAATGTTTTTGTAGCTTCTGTAGAGACCGTCATACGTGCTTGCATAACAACGCTCCGCCCATACTTTGTATTTGAAATGACAACTCAGGTATTAATAGAAATCATACCCTGGCAAATTCAAACGTGGGTCAGCACATTATTATCATCATCATCATGGTAAAAATATGTATTACAGAAAAACAAAATTTTGTATTACTTACAAACTTTTTTAAAGAAATTAACACCATTTAATTAGCATATTTTACTTAAAGACCTTATATATAGGTTAACATAAAAACGTCTCTTTCCCAGTTTGGATATATCACATTATAAAACACATCAGAGCTGTGTAATAAAAGATCAGACTGTGTCTAAACAGATTATCAACTAGATATGTCAAATGGTAGAATGGAGATTCTGGGATGAGACATTTAGAGAGAAGTAGCTGCAGGTTTGTGTAAACCCAGAGCTGATCAATTCAATGTTTGTGCAACAAAAGACGATGTTACCAGATGAGCTGTAGCTTCTGTTAGAAAGTTGGTCTGTTGGTTATGTAACCTGCTGAAGAGTCTTGGTAAATGTCCAAAGGATTGATGGTTTAGTTGCAGTTATTTAGTTTAGGCTCAAATTGACGTAGTGTTTTTTTTTCCTCCATGAAAACGAGAAAACAGTCGTTAAGAGCTGACTTCACAATGTTATATTTGGGTCATTTCACATTCAAAGTTATGGTGAGGAAATATCATGTTACGTGCTGTAATGGATATTTTCATCTCAATGGCTTTCATATTGGAAAACAGATTCTGTGTGAGGATAGTCATTATAATGTCAGTCTGCTTTTACAAAAAAGTTATAAACTTTAAAACAAGGTTAATGATTTATTTTTGCTTCACTCACAAGCTAGATTCTATGTGATGATTTTTAGAATATTTTCTGTACTGTAATACGTATATTGAATTGAATTAAATCTCAAAAGATGCTCTGCAAACAAATGTACAACCATAATGTCAACCAACTGCCTAAAATAGTCTGACCCCTTTGATCAGCGTTACAAAAATTCAAGTCGTCAGATCACCAACTTATCCCAGAAATCAATATAGTCGAAATCATGAAAACACAAATCACTATCGGGCCCAGAAAATATTTCTATTGTGATAGTAGGAACATGCTAACTGGGACTTTGGCCTCAGATAATTGCAGGTTTGATGACTAGGTCATTTTGCCTTTTACTCAAGACATTTTCATTATCCCTAAAAATGTCCCTATTTAATGTTCAGCATTAGAACTTTAGCAGTTACGTCTCCATTGGAATCAGATGTGAATCAGATGACTTTTCAAATTGGAAAAGCAGATATCTTGGAAACATTCCTGGAATTTCCAGTTGAATCAGAGCGCTGACTAGTGCGACCAAACTTTACTAAGAAATTAGTAAAGTTTAACATCGATCATTTTTGGCAGTTGAGTGTTTTTGTGCTAAAGTTGGTACTTTGTCTGTATAGGGGTGAAGCCGTACGCTTGCACCATGTGTGACAAGAGGTTTTTTCAGCGCTACCACCTGGCGAGACACAGCCTCACTCATATGGGTATGCGTCTGCCAATCTTAACCCAGTCACATGATTAGGATGTTGCATCATCTGTCTGCTTAATTTAGTCTGTATTTATACACATATCATTGAAGTGTAATACAAATGGATAACATCATCATCTCATGTGTTGTGTAAATGGATTTTAAGATCCCATCTCGAATTTGGTATTTGAAACAAGTATCTCATTCATATTGTCCACTTCAATTTAGAGGTATGACATTGGTTATTAACCACAGTTATCAATTTAGCCCAGATTAGGACCCATGATATTTTTGAACAGATTTATCTGTTTTTTTTTTCTTGGTTGCAGAGACACAAAAATAATTGTCTTGCTGCTCTGCGTTTAGGTGTGAAACCTTATGCTTGCACCATGTGTGACATGAAGTTTTTTCAGCGTTACCACCTGGCGAGACACAGCCTCACTCATACGGGTATGGGTCCGTGCACCGTGCCCATGACATTCAGTGTTAGAAATCAGTGTGCATATTACAGTTTTCTTAGTTCACTTCAGTCATACGCCTGCTTAATGTAAGGAAATGTCACTTCGGAGTATTAAACCATATTTCCAAGGCTACTTACAATAATCTACATCAGTTGAACAGGATAGTGGAAATCATTATCTTGTTTTTTTTGGTTGTTGGTTATCACATTAATACATAAACATCTTAAAGGAATTATGAATAATTATTTGGTGGAAAAAAGGTTTGTTGTGTTTTTGCATGAATTGGCATTTGTGTGGTTGATAATCAATAAGGTAGATAATAATTTCTAAATGAGAAAAATGGAAATCGAGGCAAAGTATTAAAATATTGCTACTTTGCATTTAGGTGTGAAACCTTATGCTTGCACCATGTGTGACAAGAGGTTTTTTCAGCGCTACCACCTGGCGAGACACAGCCTCACTCATATGGGTAGGCGCCCGCCCACCGTACCTCTTCCACCATGATCAGACTGTACTTAACATAATGCTTTTACAGAGCCCACCCCCCTTTGGGATTTTTCACTTTTCTCTTGAACTAGTCAGTTTAAAGCTTTCTTCGTCAAGCCTACTCTTCATTATGTCTGTAAATTATTTATATGTGAAGCCAAACAGGACTGCAACATCATCAGCTCATGTGTGGTGTTTAAGTTGTGGATTTGAGAATTGGTTTGCACAATTTTTTGGGGGGACTTTGGTTATAAACAATAATTGAGGACAAATAGTCATTTGTTTCAACAGAAAAATCTAAGTGATTATAAACAGTGGTGAACAACCCATCAATATGGACAATTGATTTCTATTTGATCAGGATGATGGGTTGTGAACACAAACAAATACAAAGACTGAAAATAATACCTCAATGTTCTGCGTTTAGGTGTGAAACCTTTTGCTTGCACCATGTGTGACATGAGGTTTGTTCAGCGTTACCACCTGGCGAGACACAGCCTCACTCATACGGGTATGGGTCAGTGCACCTGCCCTTCTCATATTGTGAACTTCATTATTTTATAGCCTTTTTTTGTTATATTAGAAACACAGACTGTTAAAAAGAGATGCTTTATTTTCAGGCATGGCAAATCAGAAGTAGTGTATAAAACAGTTGAGCCATTTGTGTTAAAGTCCTATAACCTTAGCACATTCAGGCACTAACAATCAATCATTATAGTTGGTTAATAGAAAATGTCATTTTTCTTTAGTTCAGTTCTCTAAACTGGCTTCTCAAAAAATTACATAATTTTGTAAACCTTTTAAAAATAATTTTAACACTAATGCAGTGTTTCCCACATATAGACGATACCTGGACAGGCCGCCTAGGTATATTTATGGCCAAACCTTTAGCATTGAGTATCCCAATAAGATTGCCATCTGCGTTCAATGAAGTATTGAAAAACTCTCCTTCTCAGTCTTGCTTCTGATAACCCTGAGCACCTGACACATGCACTGTGGATGATCAAAGAGAGAGAGAGAGAGGGAGACATCTTCTCCTATGCCCCTCCCAGTAATGCTTTGTTTGAGGTGCGACGTCTCATATGAAAACTGTCATCCCACTGTTTTAATAGTGGGATGTTGTCTGCTTATGTCATTCTGCACTCTTAGTTATAGATCGTTTTGATACGTAACTTCATTAAATAGTCTCGGCTACCGTGTTGCGTTAACAGAATAACCAGTGAAGCAGTGTTATCTGGGCATCTTTATAAAACGTACTGCTGATGAGTAGCCCAATGAGAAAGATCAGACAAATAAAGGTATAGAGAAATGGTAGGAGGCACGGCGGGACAAGCCACTGTGTTTTAATAGAGGACAGGCGTGCGTGCGTGTGTCTGAAAGTAGGGTGAGCAGATTTATGTCATTTGTGAACAAGCACAAGAATAAATGGGAGAACAAGGCACAATTAATATGTAATGTAACCCTATATAAATAATCTACTGTAATTAAAACATGTTATTGTTTATATTACCATGTAATCATGGTAATATAAACACCCTCTGTTTCCTCCTCCTCCACCAACATGTGCACATTGTCATCTGTGGGAAACACTGCTAGTGGTAGAATGACTTAATGACTGTGAATTACATTGAAATATACTTTTAAACATTCTCATAAAGCCATGAACATAAGAAACTCCTTCTTAAGTACAAACAGCTTTTAACATGAGGCACGCAAACGTTAGGGCATTGGCTGCATTACTCCTTTACTGAAAGTAATTACTGACTATTAATGGCTTTAATAAATGATTCTGATTGGTTTTCATGCTAAAACTGCCTGTTGTGTAGTTTTGTCTACTTTTAAAAGTTAGAGTTACATACAGGAAACATTTTACACATCTTCTGGTTTCTGCATGAATTGGCCTATGTGTGGTTAATAACCAATAGCTTAGGTTTTGATTTGAAAAGTCAAGGTAAAGTAACACAATATTGCTACTTTGCATTTAGGTGTGAAACCTTATGCTTGCACCATGTGTGACAAGAGGTTTTTTCAGCGCTACCACCTGGCGAGACACAGCCTCACTCATATGGGTATGCGTCCGCCCACCGTACCCACGTCACTGAGATCAGACTGTACTTACATGATGACAGATTCAGGGTCTGCTGTAACAGGCAGTTATCGTAACTTCTCTGTGAATGTAACAGTTTAGTACATCATTTCTTGTTCAAGGCTAGAGTGTACTATGTGTGTAAAAAACGTCACATTAAAGTCTTCACATGTCAATGAGTACAGGACTGTGACATCATCAGCTCATGTGATGTGTTTAGTGGTGGATCTGAAATTTGATTGACAGTTTTTTATTTTGCTAATTGGACTTTGAAAAACTCTTATAGAAAGTGAGAAATGGTTAACAACCCATCAATTCTGAAGAGATATTTACAGTACATAGTAGATAGGTAGTTCATAACTGATTGATGGATTGTGACGCAGATCTTGATAGTCCTGAAATAATGTATGGATGCTCTGCGTTTAGGTGTGAAACCTTTTGCTTGCACCATGTGTGACATGAGGTTTGTTCAGCGTTACCACCTGGCGAGACACAGCCTCACTCATACGGGTAATGGGTCCGTGCACCTGCCCCTCTCACATTAAATAGAGCACAATATACTTTTTTTGTTGAGCTAGTATTAGCGATTCTTTTGTGTGTTTGCCCTAATAAGTGTAATGTATGCTTTCGTAAGTGTTTAAGTGAGTTACTTTTAGCTTTACACAACAGTTTTTATATTAAAGTTCAACATCATTGTTATAGGAAACTAGTTGAGGATATCTGTTAAAATCTCTCTCTCTCTCTCTCTCTCTCTCTCTCTCTCTCCTTCCAGAATAGCTGACAGGTTGTGTGAAGTGTTAGATATCACAAGTCAAAAACCAATACATAAATAACATTTGTGCATTACACTTTCTCAAAACATCTGTTACATGAGTTACATTTATTTATTTTGTGAGCGTGCAGGCCTTAAGTTTGGATTTTTGGTGTTCTCATTATATGTATATGTATATAAATATGTTAAATGCTAGAGTGCAAAAAAAGTCAAATATCTAACAGCATCAAAAAACTTTTTTTTTTTTTACCTCGTTTTACATATCAGTCAATCTAAAGGACACAGAACTTCCCCAAGAAAATCACAATTACACCTTAAATACCCCTATAATGCATATGTAATGGCATTTGATTGCATTAAACCATTTGTCATTTAAAGTGGCATTACAGATTTTAATCTTTAAAGACTTTCAGTTTTCCCCTTTAAATCAATGCTAAGTGTAAGTATAAACAAGCAAGCAGAATAGAGTATGAAGTAGCTTCATTATGTGCAGATCAAACTGATCCAGAGAAAGATCTGAAAAAAATCCAGAGAAAGTCCAATGAAAAATTAGGTTGGTTGCGTTTTTGCTCGTGTAAAAAGGTTATTGCTTATTTCTTTTTTGATGTAAATATAAGCATAATTTATAGAGAGGATGCTGAAATAGTCTTGTTTTTGCTTTGTACAGTGAGGATATAAATTATATGTATTGGGACAAAAACTGTAATTCACATACTGCACATTTAACAGACCTGGGTTTTTTCCTTATAATGTCAGTCATCACTTAGCTCCTAGATGTGTTAATATCTTAACTATATTCATAGTTAAAATAATGGTTGCATGACAACATTTCAACATGTTTTCTCAAAAAGCACAATGCACTTTACATTCATACATTCAGAAATGATGAGCTGTTAACTCAGTGTTAGATTGAGCTTGAAAGTTGTATTTCTTGTACCTGTCGGCGGCAGGGCTAATATATTGCTCTGTGTGTGTAGGGGTGAAGCCGTATGCTTGTTCCATGTGTGACATGAGGTTTATTCAGCGTAACCACCTGGAGAGACACAGCCTCACTCATACGGGTACGCGATCCTTTATTACTGCATACCCTTATCGCCGAGAGAGGCTCTGGTGCTTTGGGATAACAACAAACTCGAGCTTAGATTGTCAAGTCATTTGATGGGATGTTGAACCAGCCTCAAAATACTCGTCCCAGATTTTTTTTGGGCCAACATGCTGCATAGATCTGGGCCACAAAACAAGAAATTCCACTCTGATCGGCACATAATGAGTTGATGACGAGGCCTTTAAGAATATCATCTTCAGATAACAGAACACTGTAGCAATACATGCTAGGGAAGGTTTGTTTCCAACTATTTGTCAGTGTTGGAAATACAGTCTGCAAATAAAGATTATAACTATAAATTGTCACAATGTGTTTGTATGAGACGCTAAAATTGATGCATTGACTCTGTATCTGTGTGCTCTTTTAGGAGAGAAGCCATTTGCTTGTGACATGTGTGATATGAGGTTTATCCAACGCTACCACCTTGAGAGACACAAGCGTGTCCATAGTGGGGAGAAGCCTTACCAGTGTGAACGTTGCCAGCAGGTATGTACCGATGTCAACAAATGAAAATGACCATGATTAAATACTTTAAGTATTAAAGGTGGACATATTGTGAAAAATCCACTTTGACTGTGTTTTTGAACATATATTTGGGTAACCTTATTGCCTACCGACCCACAAAATGAGAAATAAACCCACCCAGTCGATTGTTTGTGGTCTGCATAAGTCTTAACATAGAGAGAAAAGTGCTCCGTTTCAAATTTGTTCTGCTTGTGACAAATTTGCTCTGGTAAAAAAAAAATCCCCTCCCCTGGTATCTCCAAACCATGGGCTACACCCCCAGCCTCATTTCATTTAAAGAGACACACACAAAAACGGAGCGTTCTGAGAGAGCTGGTTTATACAGGGTCACAAACCTCCTCTGGTGCTTGTTTCATTTTATATTTTGACCAAAGCAAAGCACAGATGTTTCATTTAGACCACAGGGGACTGTTTGAAAAGATGGAAAATGAGTATGTCCTCTCTAAGTAGTAAGGGAACCTTTTATGCTTTTCTATATTTTCTGTCATGAATATAATCATCAAATGCTCATCAAAGATGACCAAAGCTTCAAATGATAAAGTAAATGTATGTGTAGGTGGGGCTGCACAGTGATGCTTTGGTTAGTGCTGTTTCCTCACAGTAAGAAGTTACCTGGTTCTAAACCCCTAACCAGCTACTGTGTTGCTGTCTAGTAAAATGAGAAGTCCCTGGATGTATTCAGGAGATTTAACACTATGCAGAGATACACAAAGAATTAATTTGGCACTTGCACTCATCAAACTGGAATTCATCCAGTGACTTGTAATTTGTATTAAACAGTTACATGTTTTTTTTTCTGATGTTTGGCATTTCCAAAATACAACTATTAAGAGGTGTTTATTGAAATATATTTACTTTAACAGAGGCATCTGGCTAATGTAACACATTCTTTAATATTTATTAGTGTGGATCGGTTCTGCACTCTTTGATTTGAGATGTTTCTATGTTCGATATCCAGAACTACAAATAATCTTTCTTTTTGGGATCATTTGAAACTCTAGTAGAGTCCCATAGTTGAATTCTAGACCTGAAAATGAGCATAATAAATGTCCTTTGAATATTTTAATTAACAACATTGAATTCAGTTATTCATTGAATCATGTCCACTTTGTGTTTTGAAGAACTTTTCACGGACAGACCGGCTGTTGCGGCATCGGAGGCTGTGCCAGGGTCGCGGCGTAGCCAAAGTAGAGAACCAGCCATGCTGCGACCCACGCCCATACCCCCAAGAACCCCCTCCCGCACCCCCAACCTGGAGTCCCCTGCATCCCCCTCCGGGCCGGCTGGCGGTCTGACATTCCACCTTCTTCTACAGCCACAACACCGCCAGAGTCGGAACAAGCAACAGGGTTTCTTCTTCTCAGCTCTGGACAGAGTGACATCACACTCTAGCACAGGGGAATCTTGCAGCTCCGCTCTCGGGATTACTTATGACTGAGGGACATTTGTCTTCTTGTTTTGTTGACTTTTTACTGTGTTTCTTTTTCTCCCGTTTTTTTTTTAAAGATGAGACTTTTCTGTGATGAACAGTGGTCCTGTTTTGTACTTGATCTATTTGATTTTTGCAAAAAAGAAAAAAAAAAAAGGTTTTTATTGTTGTTCAAATATATCTCCATTTGGTACTCTGCGGGGCAGTGGGTATTGTTTATCCTGATGTGTTGGCAACAAAATGGGATGAAGTGGTAAGAAAACATATTCGAGCTTGTTTCTAATGTTATCTTGTGTGGCCCATTTTGAGTTTAAAGGATTGTTACTTTAAAGCAGGAATTTCCTTTTATAGAGCAAAGAAATCACTCGTTGACCTCTAGTTTTGACCAGATCCCGGTTGAATCTGAAGCTAAAATAGTGTTAAGCTTTGAGACGTGGTCTTGTAGTTTGAATATAATTTCAAACTGTAAGATATCACTGAGCTTTTCAACACAGGAGACGGTCATTGACTATATTCTTAAATAATCAGAAATGTTTATTTTTGATTAGTGGTGACTTTTATGCACAAAATCGACCTACACAGAAAACTAGAAATGCTTTCAATACAGTTTGTTGCCTCTGTTTCAGTGAAATCAAAAAGAAATCTGAGTAACTGAGTGTTTGTTAAAAAAAAGATCTTACTATAAAGGACTTCCCAAAAAAAAGCATGATTAAGGACAACCTGAATGAGAGTGTTTCCATGGCAGAGAAAGTGTTGAGTCTCAGGTGATCACCTGTGTCTCACCTTCTGTGTCGTGTGAGACGTTCTGAGGACTCGGGGGAGGGTACAGGAAGGCAGCCTTAGCAGGTCATCCTCCCACACTGACTGAGAGTCGGGCTGACGTGCGTTCAGCCGTGTGTGTAAATACGGTTCACACTCGCAATCTCCTAGGCAGATCAGTGCTCTGTCATTACGTCCTGGTCAGCGGTGCAGATATCCCACTTGATGTCCCATTATGTTGTTTGTACAGACTCACATTCTGTGTGAGGTTAGCGGGGGTATACAAAATCTTGTGGCCTTAGTGTGTTTCTGTTTTCTTTGCCTTTTTCTCAGCTGTTTGTTATTGTGGATCAGATGTATTTACTAAGATGAGACAACCTTTCATCATCATTGTATGTTTTTTTTTTTCTGTCTGAAAGTTGTCATGGTTACAGAATGTTGACAGCTTCATTGGCGCCTAAACAGTCCAACATGTCCGACTGTTGTGGGAGGTTGTGTTTTGATGAAAATGAATATTTTGGTCATTGTTACTGATTTGTAACACAGTTAGTCCCAAAGGGAGCCCCTCAGTCGTGCTAAACTGTTTCCTACTGCAGTGCTTTGGCTGATGGTAGCCTGAGCAGAATCAATACTTTCTTGACTGTACTACACACTAACAATTGCCTTTTTTCTCCAAATATTGTGTGGTTGGTGTGTAACGATGGATGTCTGTCATGTCATTGGGTTTAGCCTTAAGTAATTGCGGACACACAAATAATCATGTAGTACTAAATGATATCGTAACAAATGATTTCTTTACCTATGATGACCTTTGGTTGTACTGTGTGAAGGTCTTTTGACAGTCAGACGGTTGATCAGGGCCACTTCACTGCCTGTTGGGGAAATTTCTCAAACTCGATTCTTTCTTGGTGGTATGTTGGTGTTCTATCAGTGCTGGGTCGGAGGATGTCTGCTAGATTGAACACATGTATATATCGAGATTTTACAGCTGTTCTTCTGTGCTGCAGAAGGAAAAGGATATCTGAAACCATCCCTTTTTTATTTGAAGCTGTAGACAAAATGTGGAAGTGGAATTCCAGGTTGCATTATCCTGTTTCTAAGTGGTCCTTTTTTGTGTTGGGTGCAAAAATACAGCTTAGTACTGAGTTATGTGATGTTATACCTAAAGTATTATTGGGAAGATTTCTTTAGATGGTCTACTGATATCAAGGCAAAGTTATGTTACGATATAAGTGTGTACAGAGATGTCGTCGGTTTTACCTGAATTTAAGATCAAGTCAAACCCAGTGGCAGGAAAAGGGTCAAGTTTGAGAAATGTGTTTATTTGCTCTAGGAACATTATTCCTAATCAGTGGAAGGGATGCTGAAGGCTCGAGTACATATTGAAAAATCTAAAGGGCAATACAGTATATAGATTACGTCGCTTGTTAATCCATTTAGTCATTTATTGTTTATGGTATTATCAATCTCATTGTTTAAAATGCAATAGTATCCTTGAGTCTCAGATCATTTGTTTCTAAGATTGAGGTTTAATCTTTTTGTTTTTCTGACAGACAAGGATTGCTTTGTCTGAGAATTATCTCATCCCATTTTTAAGGTTTGTTCCAAGGACCATTTTTTTAATCTGATGAAATTGTAAACACTGGAGTGGAAGGGAAAAAACACAAAAAAAGACAGATTTTTTTTTTTTTCCTTCAGACTGTACTAGTAGATTTTTAGGTTTTAGACAAAGCCTATTTCTCCTCAACTTCACACAGACGGCAAACAGAACAATTTGTATCAGTACAGTTGAGAGGCCACAATGTTTGCTAATTTTGACATTAGAGGCAATATTACCACAAGAAAATGTTTCTTTCTTATACGAAGTCCCTGGTAATTGTAGTAAATTATATTGATAATGGTATTAGATGAACAACAGCATAACAGTAGCTATCACAGATTAGTTTTCTTTGTAAGTCTTGCATGCAGAGTTATGGTCCTCAGTTAAGATAGGATCTTGATAATTATTTTGTGTAGGAAAATGAGTGCATAAGAATAACTTTCTAAATAATGTTACAATGATTATTGTAAAATGGGCTTACTAATATGTACCCTTGTGATCCAATTAGTTTCAAGTATATGAAAATCAGAGGAGAGGCTTCTTACTATAATGCTGAAATAAAAAAAAAAATTGGAAAAGAATGTCTGTTTGCTGACTGTTTATTTTATTTTGGTGTTTCATTGAAATCACAAGATGAGGATGATGTCATTTTCTGTCTTACGTTTAACTCCTATGTTAAATGTAAAAATTTGGTATATGCAAACTTAATTTTGTGAACCTCAGAGCAGACAAAGCCTTGCACCCCTCCTGAGATCTTTGCAGCGCCTCCTGGGCTCCAGGTTAGGAACCAATGGCCTAGAGGTGGCCTGCTGCAAGTCATTCCCAACTCTCTCACATTCTTACTCTATCCACTGTCCTCTTTAACAAAGGCAAAAAGTGACTAAAAGAATGCTCTTTAAAAAACAACATTTGTCCCTTTTCAAAATGTATTTTAACCCAATATGTATGTGGACTTATTTGCTCTCAATCTTAGCATGAATGCAAATAAAGGGCAGACGCTCTGGATGCATCATCTGACTGCATTGTTATATCTGTTGTCTTAATGTGTTGTCTCAGTTAACCAATCAATCAATTTTTAATTGTACAGTATAGGGCAAATTCATACAAAATGCTAACTCAAGGTACTTTACAGAAACAGCATGTCTAGACCGGACTTAACATTAATCCACCATGAGCAAAGCACTTGGCAACATTTAGCACAATAACAGTGGCAGAAGCTATGTTTGGATCTTTAAAGGCTACGGTGATAAGTTGCAGATGCTTTTCCCAGTTCCTTTGGTTCTCGTTCACGTAGCACCGGATCATCTGGAGTTTAGGTTTTGGTTAATCTGTTCCACCTGTCTGTTAGAGGCCGGATGGTAAGGAGTAGTCTGGGTCTTCGTGATCTGGATAAGCTAGCATACATTCTGAAACTGGTAACTCTCACAGCTGTGACCCAAGTCAGGCTCCAAATCAAACTATGAAGTAGTACACAAGCTTCCTTGCTGTTGTTTCAGCCCCTTAGTCAGGAACAGGAATGGATTTTATCCATCGGGTAAACTGGTCTATTAT
Source organism: Labrus mixtus (assembly GCF_963584025.1). Lineage (NCBI taxonomy): Eukaryota > Metazoa > Chordata > Actinopteri > Labriformes > Labridae > Labrus > Labrus mixtus. The sequence goes on along the minus strand of NC_083618.1, from coordinate 9,849,965 downwards.
GACAAGAATTAACTAGTTTCTAGAACTCAATATTAGAAACAGGCCAAAGATATCTAAATGGAGACGGGCAAGGGGTGCTCCGCTTGGTGGCTTTGTAGCTTGGCCCTTTTCACTGTTCCTATAACTTTTCATGCATTGCAGTGCTCACGAGTAGTATCACAATCACATGTATAATTCTGCCGGCAGGCCACCGGAAAACGCAGATGCAACAAAATGTATTGAGCCATGTTGCTGTCGAACTGGCCCGCCACGAAATAACGAAGCAGCATAATGTGTGGTGGCATAACAGCGGAACACACCCACAGTGTTTCCCCTCAGTTCAGGCTTAAATGACAGAGTGTTTGAACTTAACCTGATTTCTGAAACAGAGCTCTGATGTGTTATCTGACTGTGTTGATATACCGTTTGTCTTGCTGTGTGGTCCGACTGGTTTGTTACACATGGTCGTCTTGATGTGTTGTCTTACTGTGTTGATAAAGCTTTTGTCTCAACATCTTAGACATTGGTGTTAAACCTGTCGTCTATCTCTGTGTTGTTAATGCCTGTTGTGTGACTGCGTTGTTGTCTCCCTGATGTGCCAATTGACAGCGTTGTTATCCCTGTTTTCTGACCGTAATTTTTATCCATCATGCTGATGTAATGTCAGACTGTGTTGTACTCGTAAGACTTGTCTTCTGACTGTAATGTTATACCTATCATGTGACTGTGAGTTATACCTGTCGTGCTGATGTGTTGTCTTACTGTGTTGTTATACCTGGCACATGTCTTTGTTGTAATACCTGTCATCTGAATATGTCGAAATGTATAACCTTTCATACTGATATGCCTGTGCATATAAATCGACCTACACAGAAAACTAGAAATGCTTTCAATACAGTTTGTTGCCTCTGTTTCAGTGAAATCAAAAAGAAATCTGAGTAACTTTGAGTGTTTGTTAAAAAAAAAGATCTTACTCTAAACCAGGACTTCCAAAAAAAAAGCATGATTAAGGACAACCTGAATGAGAGTGTTTCCATGGCAGAGAAAGTGTTGAGTCTCAGGTGATCACCTGTGTCTCACCTTCTGTGTCGTGTGAGACGTTCTGAGGACTCAGGGGAGGGTACAGGAAGGCAGCCTTTATATGACTGTGCTGTTGTACATGTCCTCTAACAATGTTGTTATACTTCATCCTGATTAATATATGATCATGTTTGTAACATATAATCTTCATCTGTTTTCTGTCTGTGTTGTTCTGTTGTCTTGATGTCTTGTTATACATGTAGACTAGATCTGTTGTCTTATTGGTTTGTCTGACTGTGTTGTTATACCTGTTGTTCCTACGTGTTGTCTAACTGTGTCGTTATAGCTGTCATCCTTATATGTTTACCAATTGAGTTATAATGTGTTCTTGATGCGTTGTCTGACTTTGTTATACATTTCGTCTTGGTGTGTTGCGTGACTGTGTTATTATACATGTTGTCTGGATAATTTGTTATGCATGTGGTTCTGATATGTCATCTGACTGTAATAATTTGATTTGTCATCTGACTGCGTTGTATCAAATCTTTGTATTTGACCCTTGACTGTGAAGGTTGGCCAATGCTGGTTGCTGTAATGACACCAGTGATGCGATAGGGGGCAGCAGCCACTTCGACCGCGACCAGATGACGACGAAGGAAACGCAGCATAGAGCAGAGGAAGAAAACACGACTGAACGCCTCCTATACAACTATTTTTTACATTTATTTAACTTGAAAGAAGCCGTCAAAGCGTAAAGTTAATGCGTGTTTATCGGACAAACGGGTACAACCTTAAGACGCTCACGACATGTCAGATGACGCTACGGCTGCAGGTGAAACGGGTGAGGAGGTCGCGCGTGGAGATGATGGGCAGAAGCCTTTGTGTGAATCCGCTCAGCTGACCCCTTCCTCCAGGTTTCTGCGGGCTGAACTGGAGTTGAACGCACACCTTCGCCAGCTCACCTTCAGCGAGCCCGTCCGGTACATCTACAACCCGCTGGAGTACGCCTGGGACACACACCGCTGCTACGTGGAGAGGTACTGTCAGGCTGGACAAAAGATTCTGTTTCTGGGGATGAACCCAGGACCCTTCGGCATGGCACAGACAGGGGTGAGCGCAGCATTAAAGTATATCCGCATTTTGTTCGTGTTCAACTTAATGATAATAATATAGTAGCTATTAACTCATTTACTACGCACAGGTGGTCTTTACTCATTGGTTGGCTATGAATGCGAAGTTTACCAAAACAATAACAAGCCGTGATTCTAGCTACAATTTGTTTTGCTGTCTCTTATTTAGTGAAAACATAGATTTAAATGTCACTTGTTTTTTTTCCAGTCTCTATAGCTGTACTTTCTGGTGTGATACCTCACACAAACACGTTTTACAAGCTATAATATGACACCTAGTAGTGCAGGGGTGGGCAACTGGCGGCCCCCATCAACCTTAAATGTGGCCCCTCAGGTTAATTTTTTACACATCAATTAATTGGAAACATGAAGAAAACATGGATGAAATCTGCCATGAAATCATGAAAACCAGAAATATGTCCATAATAATATCTGATCACTGGTATGTGTTGAGATAAATTTGAGACATGATCGACTGTAATCGTTTAATGTGGCCCTCTGGCAGTGAGAATTAAATGAATGTGGCCCTGGCTGTGACCAAAGTTGCCCATCCCTGTAGTAGTGTAATGGCAGATAAGAATACTGAATTCAACACACACACACACAAACATAAACCAAAAATATGAATATTATTGATGCATTAGACATTTAAAGAGGCACCTTGTATATGTTTGTATTTGTCTTATTTAATATTTTTATATTATTCTGTGTTCACTAAATGCTTAACAGTCAAGAGTCACTGCTAATAATGAGAAACTTGCTTTCCCGGTAACATTACACATTTTTTAAATATAATTTCTACTAAATTTTTGACATCTACTGGCAAAAAACAACAAGTGTTTGTCTTCCTTTTCATCTTTGAATTTTGTTAGAACCCCAGAGGTCAGTCTTTTGGTATCTCATGATTTGGTTTTGGTTCTTGGGGTCGTAATTTGATCTAAACTAAAATTTTGATTCAAATCTGATTGACAATACAGTCACTATATGTTACAAATTAACATTTCTAGGTCAATTTCAGTCTGCTGTTCACTAAGAAGCTGCAAATTGTTATTTTACACTGAAATGCTCAATGAAATGTCTTCAAGATAATGCATCTTTAATATTTGTAATGTTTTTATGAGCTGACATCTCCCAGCGATTTAAAAAAAAAAAAAAAATGTGATCATAAATCTAAAGCCATGTACCAAAGAACTCAGCTTTTTATTTCATTTTTCAGCCTACTCGTCTAGGAGCAAAACAACAACGAGAGCCTTATGTGTTCTTGAATTTTTTCACACTGCATGCACAGGCAGCCACACTCCACAGGGTGCTCCCAGCTGTTCCCCCCAGATGTGCTCAGGCATTTTTGGAACAGCTGTTCCTAGCGGGACCCCTGTTCTCCTCACTAGATGTTTGTGTGCTGATTACTTAAAACAAAATTCTATTTCAAATTCTTTGAATCTAGTTTAAATACATACAAAATGTGCTGTTATTTTTTTTCCGTTATGTGTTCACAAAAGCTAAAGTGATCAACTTTTCCTGCCACAGGTCCCCTTTGGTGAAGTCAGGTCTGTTGTTGATTGGCTTAAGATCACCGGGGAGGTGGGTCATCCTCCTGACGAGCATCCAAAGCGACAGATCACAGGACTCGCCTGCACTCAGAGGGAAGTGAGCGGCGCTCGTTTCTGGGGCTTCTTCAGGAAACTTTGTGGTGAACCAGCTCGGTTCTTCCAGCACTGCTTTGTGCACAATCTATGCCCACTCATCTTTATGAGTGCCAGTGGGAAGAATTTAACCCCACCTGAGCTGCTTGTGGGCGAACGGGAGAAGCTCCTCGTCCTGTGTGACATTGCACTGTGCCAGGTTGTGAAGGCGCTGGGCGTTTCCATGGTGATCGGGATTGGGAGGGTGGCAGAGCAGCGGGCACGGCGAGCTCTGACTGCTGCAGGTGTCAGTGTGCGAGTGGAGGGCATCATGCATCCATCACCCAGAAACCCAAAGGCTAACAAGGGCTGGGAGGAAGAAGCCAAAGCTAAACTGACAGAACTTGGAGTCATGTCACTGCTGGCCAACAAGTTATCTGACAGTCTTCTTATCCCCAGCAGCAAGGAGTGAGCTCGACCAAGATGTGAGGAGCCAGAGTAAGAAGCTTGCTATTGTGGCATTCTTTTACAGTATGATTTGCTGCTTTAAAGTGCAGACTCACATTTAAACTCACAAAAGTGTTTGTGTGTTTTAGTAAATGCTTTCACCTTCAGTAACAACAGCAGAAAAAAAATAGGGCCCGACGGATAGAGGATTTCTGGGGCTGATATCGAAATTGGGGATAGAAAAAAATCGGATACCAATATTTTGGTCGATATCTTTGATAGAGCTGTGTTCGATCTGTCGAGATATAGATATACACACTTATTGCTTTGATCCCTCAAATGCAGTTATCAAACACTTGTGTAAAAAAAGATATACAGTATAAGGAAGACAAGAAGGTAATTTAACTGGAGACGTACATGCTGTGCGTGTACATGCATCAGCGCTTGATTGACGCTCTGAAGAGTGATGCTTGTTGTAATCCATATCACACACTCTGCTGGTGAAAGAGAACTGCTAGTTTAACACTATTGAACTCAAATGAAATGCTTTTTGACTGGTTAGTAATTCTAGGAATATCGGCACATATCTGCAATAAAATTAGCCATGCCCGTTAGTCACTGGATATGCTATTACCAGCTGATATTATTGGCTGCCTAATAAATGGGTGGGGCTCTACTTGCTATACACTAATCTTCTGATTCATGTCTGCCTTTTCATATTGGGTTAAAACTGCTTTCCGTGTGTACTTGAATGCTGAGAACCTATGCTCAGGGTGTTTGTAAGTGTTAGTGTTATATTTTTTTTATACGTTCATTGAACTTCTTGAAACTGTTGTTTTCAGGGAAAGGCCAGATATTTGCGTATGAGTGAATGCCTCTCCTAGTATGTTTGAACTAATTATGATGCATACAAGGACACACACACATACCTCTAAATATTACTGCAAAAATGTGATTGAGAGTATGTTACTGTTATGCACGTATTGGACATTTTTATCTAAATGCAAACTGTATTAATTCTTTACTAAATCTTTACTGGATCAATTATAAGAAAAACTATTCATGAAGAGTACACTTTAGGACCTGCTGTAGCTTTTTCTGATGGAAACATTGCAGTATTCAGAATTACTCTTATACAAATATTTTGTAGAAAAAAGTGTTTTTCATGATGGAAGCTCTACAATAATATTACTTATTACTTTTTATAACTTACTTTTTTTTTTTTATTGCCTTTTTTTGTAAATACGTTTTATATGTTTACGCATTGTTTATACATTTTCCCAAAGTTTTACCACAGCATGTCTGTCTGATCAGTTTTCTTGAAATGAACTTAAATTGAATTTCAAGTTTCAATAAAAATCAGGTAATACAAGATTATGTCATTTTTTTATTCTGCTGCTCCACTGAATGCTCATATTTAGTGTTTTAACATGGCACGGTTACAAATAAATACTAACATGCGTAAGGTAGCGACTATGAGTGCATAAAGAAACCTACCTCCTAGTTTGCACCACTTGCACATGAAGACCACGATCATCTTGAGCGCCCAAACTGTTATTTTAGTTTTTTCTTGAATCCTGCTTACACATCAAATAAATTAGTCTTCGTGCATGTTTTAGTTTATTTTGTACTAGACTGCCATCAAGTGTTTTTACAAGGTACTACAAATATTAAGCAATCACAAAGAATACAAGTAAAACTTAAGTCCTAATGCAGTTGTAAACTTAGTAAAAACTACTAAAACATTAGGTAATAAGACTTTCACTCAATGTCGTTTAAACCCAGGACAATTTAAACCTGATAAAAAATTAAAGAGCAATTTGGGAAAAAATCAAAACATTTCTGATATTCTGAATAAAACGTTCAGTCTAGTTTAGTAAATGGGGGTCTCTCATATTGTCAAGTGTTTGGAGGATCATGCTCCTTGTTATGTCTTTCACTGACTTCAGGACAGTTAACTTTCTGAGATTTTGCTGTTTAGGTTTTTAGCCCCCCTCCACCCCCCTTATCTGCCTCTACTGAGAATTGCAATGAGCAACAACCAGCAGCAGATCCCGTTTCTTCTAACAGTAGCCTGTGATGGGAGTTGAAGTCTGCAGCCCCGCTTTGCCTTTTGACAAGCTGTGTGCTCTTGAACTGCAACTCCCATGATGCCTGCAAGCACTACAAAGTTTACTGGGGGGGGGGGGTCCACATGGTTGATAAGATGTTGTGAAACTCCTGCACCTGACAGGATTGTTTATCACTTTCTACAGACTCACGCACAGATCTGTCCTTCATGAGGCAGCAGGAAAAAAAAGTCACATCTCTCAGCAGAATAAGGTAAGAAAACACTGACAACACACGATTCATTGATTTATTACATTTAACAATACTGTTATCTTCTTTAAAAATAAATATGTTATGTTAGTAACGACTATGACAACAAAAGGAAACACACTCATCTGCTAACTTCACAAGTAGGACAAGAGATGAATATGTTATGCCTTTTAAAAGATGGACACATTCAAATGTAACATCACATCTGTCCTCTTTACTTGTGGTTACTTCAATGTTGTACTTATTCCTAAATGCTGTAATGTCAATAAATTATAAGATATTAGATTCAGTTTTGGAATATCTAGCCGAAAACTGGTTTGGAAAGTGTTGTCATCCATAACTAGTTCTAGGAACTCTCACATTACAGTTTTGATTTAATTTATGATGAAGGCTGCTGGCAGGTTGTATTGTTGAGATAAGTGACTAGAAGATGCATCCCCACAAAAGTGTGCAATGTTAGAGTTTTCTGATCCACAAACAGTCCTGTAGGTTATCTTGTTGTTGATAAACATATTAGAAGTCCACAGGCAGCCAGCGTAATTATGACCAGGCTGCATTCCTGTCTCTGCTATCACCTTTCATCAGCTGTCCTCCTCCAGGCTGAAACTGGAGCACGTTTCATTGGATCCGCTTATGTTTTCATCCTAAACAGCACAGCTTCCTATTACCATGGATAAACAAAGCACTGTGGTGTTTCGAAATGTGGGGCAACTTTACTTCCCCGAAACCAGAGTGGAGTGTCACTATAGCCTGACCTCTGAGCACAGGTGGAGCAGCAGCGACTGGATTGGCATTTTTGAGGTACTTTGCCCCCTTTAACACCCTTCATACATGCTATAACTGAAAACATCTCCATTTGGAAATAAGCTGATTTAAAAACATTTTTTCAAAGGTGGGCTGGTCTTCAGTGAAACAGTATTACACCTACACATGGGCTCTTGTTCCTGAAGGCTACACTGAGTGCACAGATGTCAACTCCTGTGCACTTTTCCATGGTAAGAATCCAGCCAAACGATAAAAAAAAACATGACAATTAATATTTCAGTTGTACCTCCCAAAATTCTCAGCTTAAAAGTCACTTAACACCAGTCAATAGATCAGTGTTATTTCTTAATGACCATTCACCATATTCACATGGCAGCAATTTCCCTCTGACTCAGTCATTATCACCGTCATCATCATTTCATCAACATCACCAGTAGATTCAATACCATTATGTATATGTTTTTTCATGAAAGAGTTGGGTCATTAGCTGTTTATTAAAGGTGGAAAGGGACTCTGGGCCAAATGTAGTTTGGCAACTCATTCCACCACCAGGAACAACAGAGGAGAAGAGTCTAGCTATAGAGAACTCGGGCTGTTGTGAAGGTAGGACCAGGGTAGTGGCAGACTTTCTTGACTGGGGATGCCAAAATGGGGCCACTGGCTTATGCAGTTTTTTTTGGACAGACACAAATGAGAAGCATTATTTACCCCTTCTATCAGCACTGGCCTCCGACACAGCCTAACAGTTGAATTGGTTGAAGACCAGTCACGCTTCTGAGTCTCCCTGAATGAGTATTCAGGGAGACCTGACAGGAAGGAGTTTACAATTGTCAATGCATGATATTACAAGAGGGTGTACCAGGAGCTGGTTTGCATGCTCTGACAGGTAGGATGTGTTCTTGTGTTACAGGGCAAATAAACACGACTAAGCTATCAAGGCCACGTTGACCTTAAAGGTTAGCTTGTCATTAATCATGACACCTAAGTTCCGGGGGAACTCTGTGGGCACGAGTTCGGTTGTCCAAGCTGGATATCAACATGTGGTTGCATACAGGGACTGGCTTGAATGACAAGGAGCAAAGTCTATAATAGGTTGAGTTGAACGTGGCGTTCTTTCATCCATTTGGAGATATCAGCGAGGCATGCGGAAATCCCGCCCCTGTTTGATTTTGAAAAGCAAGCAAAACAGGGTGTGACCCGTGTCAGCTGACCTCTCTTATTGTTGCACAGAGGATGAAACTTAAGTTCTCAGCCCTAACAAAGCCTGATTGTGACCCAATAGTGCAGGTTTCACTTACCTAAGCTGATCGCTACCTTCCTATGTTCAACATCAGAGTTTATTCTCTGATCTTAACAAATGAAGGTTTACATGATTTACAATCCTGAAACACAGCAGTGCATCATGATAACAGAATTTGAACATGCCACCTTTAGCATGATGACAGAGGGAAATAGCAGTCTTGATGAATACGTGTACACATCACTGAAGATTGGTTGTGGTCAGTTTACTCTGCCCTCATGGTACTGCCAAATCCCTTCAGCGGGATGAGAGGTTAAACCACCAGAGGTCAGCAAAAGCCAATTTAATAGCTGCTATAGTTGTTTTATGTATTAAACGCATTATGGTCAACCCTAAGTGTAACTTGCAACCCAAACAAAAACAACAAATTTACACATTATTGTGTCAATTTCATACAGCCTTCTACCTGCCTCAACCGAGTCCTGTGGAGTATGAGTTTGTGTATGTGGATGAGAAAGGAGAGGTGTGTGCCCGCAGTCGGCCCTTCACTTTCTGTGCTCCAAAGCCACTGGAGGAGCTAGAGACTCTGAAAGAAGAGCGCGAGGAAGAGGATGGAGAGGAGGAGCTGCTCCTAGTCATCCCCAGGGCCCAGCTACTTCAGGTCGGTCAAATGAAAAGGATAACACTTTTCCATCACAGGGCAATGCAGTACCACTACAACCCCAATTCCTAAATAGTCGGTTGCAAAATCCCTTAAACACAATATGAGAAATGTTGTTATTTTGGAAAATTGTATTCACATTTTGAAATTGATACCAGCAACAGGCTTCAAAAAAAGTTGTCACAGGGTCATGTTTAAGAATTTGTTGCAACATATTTTTGAGTATGTATTAGTACATGCTTCATAATGTGCCAAACATTTTCAATGTGTGACAAGTTGAGACCGCAGGAAGGCCGTATTACCAGCTGGTCTCTTTTACTACGACGCCATGCTGTTTTAATACGTCCACAATGTGATTTGACATTGTCTTACAGAAGTAAGCGAGGCCTATCCTGAAAAATAAGTTTTCTATTTGACAGAATATATGTTGCTCTAAAACCTCTATATATGGTTTAATATTAAAAGTGCCTTAACAAATGTGCAGGTTACCTACCAACTTTTTAAGAATTGGGGTTTGTAGTATAATAAATTGGCAGTTATGCTAAGATGAGATGAAAATTCATCCTTTTTGCATTTAAATGTATATAAAAAAAAACCCTCCTTCTCCCCATGTTGTGAGCAGAGTCAGCTGGAGGAGTGCTTACAAAAACAAGTAGGTATACAGCATGCTCTGGACGAGGCCAAAAAGGAGAGAGAGCAGGAGAGAGAAAACAGCAAACTAGGAAAGATGGAGTGGGAGCTTGAAAGGGAAGCTATGAAGGGGGAGATCACAGAGCTCAGAGACAACTTGAGACACAACAGTGACACACTGAAGAAGGTAGAGGGTAAACACAAGGTACATCCAAAGTTTTGGGGTATTTCACTTTTACAGAATAACATGTTTTGGATCAAAAACATACAATTTGTTTCATTCATTTGTCTTTTCTCCTCAACATTAAAAGGACGTGAAATACAGTCAGGAAAATCTGACCTATGTACTGAGTAAACTTATGGCTGAGAAAGCCGAGAGTGAGCAGCGAGTCAGAGACCTGGAGGAGGACATGAAGGTCCTGACTGACAGTGACAAAGAGGGAAACATGGAACTGGAAAGGCAAGGGTTTCAGACACACATTAGCTCAAACATCTTGGTATATGTATTTCCCTAGGCCTAAACCTATATTGTTTTTGTCCCACAGACTCAAGGAAAGAGTGAAAAAAATGTCCAGTCAAATGACACATGACGAGGAGAAGAGAAAGTCTCTGCAGGTATTTATATTCAAGATAGATAAGCACCTGAAAATAAAACAGAAAGTGTTCATCTGGGCGTTCATTGCACCATATTTTTTAAACACTGTATAAGATAACAGATTAGCTACCAGACAACAGTTAATGTTAGCTTCAACAACATATTAGCTACTGTTACAGTTAGCCTTGAGGAGACTAAATGGTATGCTTGATAGTGTCACACAAAACAATAAAAAGAATTAATAAAATCCTAGCTTTACATGAGAAGGGGTTAGCTAGTATTTCACAACTTTGATTTTTCATTTGTAAAACTATCAAATAGCTAACCTTAAGCTAACCTTAACAATAGATACTTTGATGTAGTCTGTGGTTAAATGCTGCTGTAAATGGAATTATAACACTAGCTGGGAATAAGCTCCTTTAAAAAAAACATTTTGTAAAACACTATGAAACAGTGATCACAGTAATCAGTATAAAGCGTATCATAAGAAATGTATGTGGTTCAATGCTTTGTTGTGTAATGGTAGCTTAAGAGTAATCAAACATATTTTTTAAGTGGAAAAAATCGGCTGATGGATTAACCTAAACTTCTGATCAATCTGGAAGTGTTGAAAAATGTGTCAGATTTACATTTATAATTCTCACGAGCTTAAATACAACAGTATGTCAAAGCATCATTTGAGGCCCTCCCCTTAAGCATGTCGACATGTAAAAATGGCCACCTTGTGAATGTGGTCTTTTGGTCCATGCTTCTTCTTTTCTTCTAGGTAACACAAAAGAAAGAAAACCATAAACATAATTACTTTCAAATGTATATCTCCCTCTAAAGGTGGAAAATGAGGCAGCTCTGGTGGAGGTTCGAGGTCTGCAGGAGCGTCTGGAGGCTGCAGAGCATGTAGCTGAGAGCCTGCGCAGGGAGTTGAGGGAGCTTGGCACCCATCAGGGCCACACCAACACCGAGCTGCACCAAGCCCGGCTGCAGGTGGCCCAGCTCACCCTGCAGCTGTCTGAGGACAACCTGCTGCTCAGGGAGGAGCGCGCCAACTGGGCCCTAGAAAGAGAAGCCTACAAACATGCAGCAGAGGTGAGAATGCAGCAGTCTGATGCCGAACATGCACAGCCCACATGTCAATCTGACATCATTTTTTTTTTGTTTTCATGTAGGCTGATATAAAGAAATTACAAGAACTGAGCGGTGAAGTGCAGAGGAAGGAGGAGTGGCTACAGGAGGAAAGGATAGAGAGGGAGAAACTTGAAGTAGAGCTCACAAGAGAGAGAGATTGCAATCGAGTAAGTAAACATTTCAAAAATTGAAATGTACATTTGAACATAATGTCCACCACGAAAACACATTCAGGTATCAAAAATAACCCCTTGCATGCCCCAGATCTGCATCATCAGTCGCTCAGATTACATTTTGGAAACAGGAGAATGATGGCAGAGTTCAGCGTGGTTCTCTAATAAGTCACACAACTTCACAAATAGAAAGGCTTCCATGAACAGTGAGTAAACATTTCTTCTCACCCTCGTGTGAGCAACTGCAGGACTGAGGACAAGCCAGGTCACATGAGTGGGAGTTCACAGGGTGTATACTGTGCTGCCCCCTGCAGGTGCAGCTGAGTGATGCCAAGCAGGAGCTGCAGGAGCTGAAGGCCGGTGTGAGGAGAGCCCAGAGAGAGAGTGAGGAGCAGCAGCTGGACAAACAGGCAATGACTTAGCAGCAGCTTATTGGTTAAAAACATGTGTCTTAATTATACAGGTTTTTTTTAAGTTAATGGTATTTATGCCAATTTTGTTAATCAATACAACAACTTTATTCATGATTATCATCTCAAGTGTGTAAAGCTAATTTTCTCCTTCTCATTGTGAAGACCAATCTGATGATAAAAACGTAATCACTTTTTTTCCATATGTCTCCAGGTGTGCAATTATTTTGAACAATAGAAATAAAACAGACTTTGATGATACAATACCGAGATTATTTATAGGTGACTATACCAAAATGATTCAAATAAGGGAGCAATCTCGAAACTTTATAAAGGCCTTATGTTTAGGAACAATGGGAGAAAGAAGGTTAGCTTTTCATATCAAGTGAAAGCTGATTAGACATGTGGAAACTTCAGTGGAAATATGCAGACTCTCACATGTGGCATGACTCTGGGTGGAAGTGTTTCTTTTGTTTTTATGTCACACTGAAGACAAAAGCACATTATGAAGGAAGAGATGCTAAATGTAAGGAGCAGTGAGGATGTCAAGAAGCCTACCACAGGCATGTTTTCTGGGAGTGCCCAGTGATAAAAACCCTTCTAGGCAGAGTTTCATAAAGCATTTCAAAGCATTCATACTATTGAGCTTTACCAGCAGTTTACCAAGAAAATGTAGATTTTTCAGGCAGGGAAGAAATACCAGGCTGGCATTTTTGATTTCTGCTTGTACAAAAAGCCATTACTAGGCGCAAGATACTTCCTGAACCCCCCACAATACAGGAATGGATTGATATAATAAATTGAGTTGATGTTATAGATAGGATCACTTTCTGTTTGCATCTTGAGAAAGATATTTTTATTGAACTTTGGACCAAATGGGTTATCTTCTGTAGGCAGATTATGTGGAGTTGAACAACCATGGACCCTGACATCTTCAAACAGAGCTCTTTAATATCAACTGTTGTCCTAAAAAAAATATTATTTTTTCTAAAATATCGTCAAAGAAAACAGAATATGCCATTCATGACGCTGAGGATTTATAAGAAGAATAGATAACTAGACCTGCACGCAGGTGTGAATGTGCTTTACAGAAGAAATCAGATTGTTAATCACAATTTTCCAGATTTCCATCTCAGATTTACAGTCAGAGGTGGAAAGTAACTTAAGTAAGTTACTTCAACATCCCTTTAGTATATACATTTTCTGTGAATTCATTTTGCATCAACCACATTTTAAAGTAAATGTTGAACTCTATCCTAAGTTTTTTTTAATTTACAGTTTCAGCTTGATGGTATAAAAATGTCATTAGTAAATATGTTATTATCCATCTTTATTATAGATTCAATAAGACTTTGTAAACAAACATGCATCAATAGTTAAAAGAGTTATAATAATATGAAATATTTAGAAGCTTTGTGAATTAATTTAATGAAATATAAAGTTGAGTTAAGGACGTGAACTTGTAATTCTGCATTTCTAAACTGACCATTTGGTATTTTACTAAAATAAAAGTTCAGTGTACTTGTTCTGTCACCTTTAATGGTCACTATGAAACCTAGTTTAAACAAACAGTACCATTTGAACTGTTTACTTTGATTTGCACTTAATCCATTCTGATGTTTATATTTGTCTTCCTCCTCTTTTTCAATTCTTCTACTTCGTTCGAATTTCCACGCTCACAGGACCTGTTGAATTACATCCATCAGCTGGAGCAGAAGTTGGAGATTGTACCAGAAAATAAATCAAATGTAGAAATACCTGCATGTATCAGTGAGTAATGAAGTCTTTTTACAGCACAGCTATTCTAAAGCAGCAGACATGACTATCAGAATAAAGAGTGTACACTGATTCAAACAGCTCCTGACTACTCCTCTGAGGACGACGGGGAATTTTCCTCAGCTCCCCCCGGTTCAGTGTGTTCACCTCTTTTCCAGCCAGCTCACCTGGAACGACCTGACAGAGCTGAGACGAACACTCAGAGCAGAGAGGACACAGCAGACACTCAGGTATGTCATCCTACTCAAAACCTGACAAGGTGAAACACCTCCTGCAAAGTGCAAATATTTGTCGAGTTTCTCTATCCAGTCTTTATGTTCCCCCAGCTCAACCTGCAGGTTTCTTTTACACCATAGTTTATACTTTGGTCCAGAATGTCCAAGACATCTGTACTGTTGGTATAAAAAAAGGCTTCCAGGCTATAGAAAGGGTCACTATCTTTAGATTAGGTTTGCACACTGGTCACAGACTATAGGGCAGGGTCAAGGACTATAAAGTATTGTAAAAAGTCTTAGGCCACGACTAGCTTTGTTGTTTTCCATCCATCTCTGCTTCTGTCTTTTATCAGGATGTGATGAAGAAGGAACGTGATCCCCGAGCCGGTGAAGGGAGGCAGCTGATTCTGCCTGAACTCATCAGCCCCGTCCTGAGGTGACTGCACTGTCTTCCTAACAGGTCACACATGCCCAAACCAGTTTTATTTCCATGAACCACCACTCCCTAGATATAATGGCATGACTTCATTCACACTCTCTTCCCTGGAAGACGGGTTTATAATAGCAGGCGGTCTGCTTGCTTGGCACTTTGTTGTCTTGTGGAAAGAGTTAGACGGTGCACTAGAGCTGAGGAATACAACTGTTATATTATTATGAGGGTAAAAATAGCAGCAACAAAACATGAAATAAACCAACAGAAGAAGAAAAATGTAATTAACTAATTTTCTCTTTTTCATTCTGCAGTGAACTCGCTCACGCCCCCATGTGGTAACACAGAGAAGAATGGAAGATCATTGTAAACTTATGCAAAAGTTCAACTTATTTTTGATTATTATCATTTTACTGTTTGTAGCTGTATGTGTAGAAAATAGCCTTGGAAAAATGTCCTATTGTTGTGTGAACCTCTCACCTAATGATGCCTGTATTCAAAGAACACATGGCACAATTTGTAGGTCTTAAGTTTGTTTGAATAGATAGGTTGATAGTTTGATTACTGCTCTATGAGAAGACTTTTAACACTTGCCCGAGGAAACAGTTCAGTGTATTCTAGACTCTTGATTTTTATCTCTACATTTTGTATCTTTTTCTGCAGTCTTGTCTTCAACTATTTGAAGAAAAGTGTCAAATGATGCTGCATATAGCTTAAAATGTATTACATGACATCTTGTTTTTGATCGCACATCATCTCAAAAACCTCTGCATGTGAGTGTGAATCATGAATCTGAGTGAAAAGCGTGGGTGTGTGTAACAGATGAGTGTTAAATGTTCTGCTGCTGCTTGTTGAGCACTGTGTCAGACTTGGAGAATATAAGAGTCTGTTTATGTCATTTTAGTGTATTGACTGGAGACACTGGTCTCTTTAATAATAAACTGTGATGATAAGTATGTGTTGACATGTGAGATGTTGAACATATGTAGGATATGTGCCACCTTTCAGTGAAGAATTACTATAAATTTAAGTTGAAGAGGATATATTATACCCCTTTTCCACCTTTTCAGTCCCCTGTGGTCTAAATGAAACATCTGTGCTGTGCTTGGGTCAAAATATAACATCAATCAAGCAGCAGAGGAGGTTTGTGACCCTGAATAAACCAGCTCTCTCAGAACGCTCCATTTTGGTGTGTGTCTCTTTAAATGCAATGAGCCCCTGCCTAGACATCACTCCTTCGCTAGCGAGAATTAAAATGGTGCAACCCTCGCAAAAGTTTTGCTCTTGGCTGGGGGTGGAGTCCATGGGTGTAATTACCAGGGGAGGGGAGGGTATTTTCCAAAATCCCACTGTGACGTCACAAGAGAAGAGAGAGAGAAAATTTGAAACAGAGCTCTTTTCTCTGTGTTGTAAGACTTATGCAGACCACAAACAAAGGACTGGATGGGTTTACTTCACATTTTGTGGGTCGGTAGACACTCAGGTTACCTAAATATATTTTCAAAAACACTGTAAAAGTGGATTTTTCATATGTCCTATAATATGTTTCATGCTAAGAATCAGTTTGTTAAGAGATGGCAGATAAATGACAAGTGGACACAGAGACTCTGAGGACAAAAAGCGCCTTTATCGAATACAAGAAAGACAAAACATAAAACAAAACAGCAAACAAGAAGCAACAAATAAAAATGTAACAAGGACATATCAGCCCAGTCTTTTTTTCTTTTCTTTTTTTTACCATTTGTGTGTAACAGAGATATTGTGGAACGATTGAAATACAAACTCATGAGGTGTCCAAATCCCTGAACATGAAGTTATTTGAAAATGACAAACATTGTAAATATAAAAAGTCAAAAACAACAATACAATTCAACAGAGATACAATGGTTCCAGCTTCAAAAGTAACACGATCAAAAAAGATTCTCCCATAATACAAAGTTAATATATTTCACATAGATGAACTCAATTTTATTATCAGTTAATGTTTTGTCAAAATGTGACTACATATCTGTCTTTGGTCTTTTTGTTGTTGTTGTGGTCACATGCAGACATCCACACAGAGCTGAGGCCTCAGACCTCTATCATGGCTTTTCTATTGCACGAGCTCAAATTCAAGAAAACAAAAACAAAAAATTAAACAGGAAAACAACTAATTATGAAATATTATGGTTATGAGAAGTAGAAATATTATATTATGCAGAACAATATAGCATAGTAGAGTTGGCTGACAGTGCAAATATTAACTCTGTGTGTCTTTTTGTATGGTCATTAAGCTCCTTTGTAGTACCAAATATCTCCATTTAACAGTCTAAAATCAATTTTGACATCAGTGTTGTTTATCAATAAATCAACATTTTCTCTTAGCTGTACTTCTGGGGCTAAAGAATAATCAAACTTGTATGAAATGTAAATGCTTCAAATATGATCAGCTCAACATTTTGTTTCATTCAGAGGAGTGAACATCTCCATATTTGATGATCAGAAACATGCAGTCCTTTTTTCAACTTCATCATTTAAACTAATTGTTTCCCTCATTTTGAGAACAAATATGCTACAGCCTTGTTGCTGCTACTGCTGCAGCGTTTCAACATGCTGATGGATAATCTTTTCCCTTAACGAGCTGAGTGAGAGTCACATTGTCTTTGAAAATTGTATACATCTGCCATGTTAAAAAAAAGAAGCTGTATAGTTTCAATGTAAAGACAAAAGAATTAAGAATATATTTTACAAGATGTATGTTTGCCTCACTCAAGAGATACAGTACACATGAACACACTTGACATGAAAGGCCATAAGATGTAAGCTTTTTAATTTGTTAGTCATTTTGGACGGTTACAAACTCATCCTGGTTCAGCTTACATGTCCGGCTGCCTTTGATTGAGCTGTGGAAATCTGAAAAATGTCTTTGCTACAAAACCTGTTTTATGTGCATTCTTTTAAGCAAGCTAATAGTTCACTCTATATTATGGCAGCAATGACATTAAGAACAACATTCTTAATTTGCTAAATGCTCTCAGTTACACACTCATGCACACACACACACACACACACGCACACATACACACCTGAGGTTTCCTGTGACGTAAACTGCTTTTATGTTTGGAGGATTCTTTGCTTTCCAAATGAAAATATTATGGCTTTTCAGTACCTGGATGCTGTACCAAGGGCATGTACAACTTGATCAAAATGAAAGCTATAAAAAAATCCATATGGATGTCAGGTATTGACATTGGAGCAGACACACCTTAAGGTTTCTTAAAATACTGTATTGACCATCAACCTGAGACTGTTTTACGACATGAAATCTACCCTGCAGATTCTTTAGTCTTAGTTTTTCTTGTTTGTATGTGTGTTGATTTGCTGAGAGGTGAAGATGATATATTGCTTTATTTGTTTTGCATTCTTTGTTGGAGTCTTATTTGGATCACAAGCACCGGAACTCATAGTAAGGTTATAGTTGCCTACCAATATACCATGTGCTTGTCAAATTGTGAGTTTGAGTCCTGCTCATGACCTGGTGTCTCTTTGCTGTTGCTGTTGTTACTATTTTGATGATTGCTTATGTTTTTATCCAATAAAGCGGAAACGCATACAATTAAAGACACACTTAAAAAAAATAAACCTCATATGTCCAGTAAAAAATGTGAGAAGGACTGAGTGAAATAATATACAAAAATAAAGCAACATAAAATCCCACAAACAGGCTTTCAGAAAGAGAAGAAATGTGTACATGCTTACAAAAACCATACAATAACAAAAATAAGTAGCATATCTCAAGAAAAGGAATTCTGCGAAAGACATATGCGGCAAATGAGCACCACATTGAGTACTGTTGCAGCAATGTATTTTACCATCAATTTTATACAAAGTATAGCCCTTATAGATAGCAGAGGAGTGCATTTTCTTCAATCCACCACATATTGTTCCTCTTTGGGTGGACCAAACACTTTTTGAAATATCTTTTATACAGTCTCATTTTGGCACAGTGATTTTGCATGGCGGTCTCCTCGGCCCACTGACTTTTAGTGCTTTTTCTTCTCTCGCCTTTTGCTTCCCATGCTGAATTTAACACATTTCCATTCAGTTGAAACATACACGATATGTAAAAACTTGCTGTACGAGTGTTGTCTAAGAGCCTAAAAGTATTGGGTTCGAAAAGGAGATATTGTTTGGCAACAGGGAATCAGCAATCGTTGAGTCTCTCACTGTGGTTTTCCAGTCACACCTTTCTTCTGCCCTCCGGCTGCTGCCTCGCCCCAAGCCTCCCCATCACTGTCCGCACCTCTCTCCTTCTCCTCATCCCAGTAGTCGTCCTCCTCCTCCTCCTCTTCCTCCTCAGCGGGCGACTCGTCCGCTGCCTTCTCCTCTTTTTTGATGGCTTGAATGGCGGGGGGAGCAGCTGCAGTGCTGTCCCCTGAGTCACTACTGTCCTCGAAGGCTTCAGGGTTTTCCAGCATCTCCCTGATCAGTGGAGGCATGGGTCCAGGGATCTCTGTCTTCA
This sequence comes from Labrus mixtus, assembly GCF_963584025.1. NCBI lineage: Eukaryota > Metazoa > Chordata > Actinopteri > Labriformes > Labridae > Labrus > Labrus mixtus. The sequence goes on along the minus strand of NC_083618.1, from coordinate 9,830,930 downwards.
ATGTGATGGCTCTTTCTGCACCTACAGGCACAGAAGCAGGTTGACTGATTGTTAGGATGTTACACTATTCAAATGTAATCACTAAGTCACAGGCTGGAGGAAAAAAAACACCTTTATTCTTTATCATGTACTCTATAAATGCAGATGATGTTCTTTTCTGTTTGAAAAAGCCTATTTGTATGTAGAATTTCCCAAATCACTGACAAAGGGGCAAATATGATACTTAATTTTGGTTGTGAAACTAAAACTTCTGTAAATGTTCAAGTGGGTATCCATACCAGATATTGAATTCTAACCTTAAGTACTTGTTGATATTGTTAATTGTAGACTTATTTTGGTAGGAACCAAATAGAATGTAGGCTTCATACCCAGCCCTACTTCTAATGTTGAGTTCGGATATGTATAACCTCAACTGACCTTTGGTACTGATTCCTCGGAGGTCTGTGACTTTCATCAGCATGCGAGGAAACATGTGAGGTTTGTTGGGGCGTCGGCGGCGGGTGTAGATCTTCAGAGCCTCTAGTAGAGGCTCCTGCAGCTTGTCCACCTTCTGTGGCTCCTCTAGGTCCATACGGTCTAAAATAATAGCAGACACGGATGTAAGGAATTGGTAGCATGTAATAAATGTGACCAAAACAAATTTTTCAGGATGTTGCATCATTGGAAGAAGAACACTGGTAGGTACAATCTTACCTCCGCATATAAGGCAGATGGCACTGAGAAGTCCCGTCTCTGTGTCATCCATCTCCAAAGGCAGCAGCTGTCCGGCAAAGGCAAACACCAGATCTGTGAGCGGGCCGAAACCGGCGTTATGCATCTGAGTTCTGTTAAGAGTCAGGCCATCTGAGAAGGTCATGGTGTCCTGTTCTGGTGTGTATCGGGTGCATATTCTCAGCATCTGAAAACAAGACAAAAATAAATATTGATTAAAAATCAGCCTAAAGAATTGATGGAAGCTGTTAAAGATCGCATCGCTACATGTTAGGCTGCGTGACAAATGGGAAAGTGTTGGGAAGGTGGAAGAGGTGGGGGGTTAAAGAGGAGTAAAAGAGCATTCGGTTTGTACCAGGATATCCAGACATGCAGATTTGAGGAGGGTGATCTGGTCAGCGATGGTGAGCGTGGTAAAGCCTGGTAGCCGCTTTGCAAACTCCACAATCTTTATAATGCACTTAGTGGACAGCTCACTGAACTTATCCCACAGGCCCAAGTCCAGCTGTACTCTGTGGTCCGAACTTGAATTCTGGGAGAGAGCAAGAGGGAGAATTTTATGTGTGTTGCTTCGACACTGTGTTTGTTCTTTCAGGAAAGTGGTGAGCTATTGCTTGGTTGGAGTGTTTACATGTGGATATGAACTAAAAAAAACTCACTGTGGTGTATTTTCCTAGCTGGCACAGAGATGGAAAGGTCTCTTGGTGAGCTTTGCTGACTTTATTAACAAGCTCCTCCAGTTCTCCACTCAGCTCGTAGTTCTCTGGCAGCACCAACTCCTCCTTCACGTCTTTCTTCTTTTTGTTTCTGTCATTACGAACCGCTACAGGAAACACAGGCAGAAGATGACTCACTTGAAAAGCCTTGACTCCTAATAAGCTTCCCCTCCCCCTTATATTAGTTAAGTTTTATTTTTGCAAAGAAATCCCACAGGTCCATGTTTTCTTCTCACCTTCTTTGGACATGCCGACCTCAAAGCATTTCTGCAGCCGGCAGTACTGGCAGCGGTTGCGGGTGACTTTGTTGATCTGACAGTTCTTTTCTCGGTGGCAGGTATACACCATGTTCTTTTGGATACTTCGCCGAAAGAAACCCTGAAACGAATGAAAATAAAATATTTATGTTGTTTCATGACAGAAAGAAATGCTCACCGTGAGGGAGAAAGTTACAGTCCATGTTAGCATTATGGCCGTAGGGAGGGCAATGTTTGTTGGTCCAGTGGTTTAAAATGTCCAACAAACAGATTTATATAATTCCTAGATAAAGAATTGTAATAAATGTGGTTTTCCCCTGACTTTTTCCTGACGCAACCATTATTAGCATTTGATGATTGTAAACATCTCAGAGACAAGTAGATACATTGCTTTTTACATTGTAGATTATCATCTCTAAATGTCATTGCTTGATAATTTGTGGGATAAAAAAAGCAGCACATCATATGCAATTCACATTATTTTATCTGTAATAGGTGTTTTTGTCTAATTGGCAAATTAAAACAAAATGTTATTTAAATTGGTAACATTTTTGACATATCAGCAATCTAGTGTTGACATTGTGAGAACGTGGCTACTATTATCTGTATGTGTACATTACTTTGTACAGCACTTTGGTCAACTGTGGTTGTTTTAAAGAGCTAAACAAATAAAGTTGGATATTTTTCTCTTCACATAATCTACAGACAAAAATGATCTTTTACAATTCACATATTTGTCTTTCATTTAAAACTGCTCTGAATCTATTTACAGTTTATATTAGCTAAATAAAGAGTTACCATTTGCTAGATTGATAAGATGTAGTATTAGTAAGAAAACTCTAGAGGGCAGCTTCCTAAAACAACATGACAGACACTCAGAGCTGACATCAGTCCAGCTGAACATCAGGTTCTCACTCTGCTCTTCTCTTAGTCGACATCAGCTGTCCACTTCACAAGTAAACTCTTCATGGGTCTCCGGCTTCATTTACCTTGCAGCCCTCACAAGAGCTCACTCCGTAGTGATAACCAGAGGACTTGTCCTGGCACACAAAGCACGGCTTGTAGACCCGAGGAGGGGGAGGAGGGGAAGGAGAGCTGGGCACCATCTCCTCTGAGCTAGTGCTTTGCGTCTCCACCGCTGTGAAGAAAGGGAGAGAGAGAGAGAGAGGGAAAAAAAACAGAAACATTTAGAGTCTTTTATTATATCAGAGCATCTTGTTTACATAAGTTCTTAAAGTCTTTGAAACCATGATGAAAGCTAATACAACCACTGATTAAGAGAGAGTGGTCAACAAACAACCCCCTACCCCATGCAGGCCACCCCTCGGAGCCAGAAGGCAAGCTCAAAGGCAGACATTTTTAAGAGAAAAGGGAGGAGGAGGGGGCACTGCTGATTGACAGGGACTTAAAAGAGACACAATTAGCTGATGGCCAGATGGCCCCGCTGATAAAATGCTGATTGGCAGCTGAGATTTGATTGACTTCTCTTTTTACTGCTGAGTTGGGGGGAGCAGGCATACCTCTGTTGACTTTTTGACTGACATCTTGAATTTTGCATCTGTGTGTGTTTGTGTGCACGCACGCACATGCGCAGGCTCACATTTTTATTTGAAAGGCCCGTCCAACCAGAGCTGCCTATATACCTCGAGCCCCATGTGAACAAACAGAGGTGGGATGTTTATGAGAGTCGGCTGTCTCCCTCTGTGCCTTCTCACTGTCTCGCTAAAGAAAATGGCACACTGTGTAACACCATTTGCTGGCCACAGGCAAACTGCTGCTAATAAAAAAACGTGCAAAACAAACAATGTGAAAGAGACGCGCAGAAATACTGAAAAGCTGCTAGCTGCTAACGTCTGTTAAAAGCACAGAAAGATAGAATCAGCTAAACGGCTGGTGCACATTTGAAGGTGATGACTAAAGAACAACCAGATTCCTTCGAACATGCCTTTCAACTTTCACCTTCAATCACCCCAACTTCACCTCTTTCGTCCCTCTCCCACCCCCACTCCCTTGTTTCCTGGCCCTAAATTCCTCAGCGCAGGCTGGACAGGGTTTAATAGTGGCCCAGGCTCATAAGCGGCCCTATAAAGGTTGTGTCTGGGATGGGAAGGAGGCCCCCCCGGCCAGGGTGACGGCCTCTTTATTGGGATCCAGTCACCTTGAGCAGCTATTCACATCAACAGCTTCATCCTTGGATCCCTCCTAGTAAAAAATAAAGAATTCAGGGGTCAAAAACCGAAAGTCACAGCCCCTCCTGTCACCTTCAATGGAAAGCACAGGACTGAACCAAATGTGCACCCCCCTCACCCAACCCCACCGCAGCAACCCCAACCTGAACCGGCAGCTTGTCATTAACAAGAGTGGTAAGGTTTCAAAAAACAGAGGGGCAGAGGCACAAAGGAATAATCTAATAAAAACAGAGAGGGAGAAATAAACAGAGAAAGAAAAGGAGGAGAAGGAGGTGAGTCCGAGGACACAAACTTCCCAGTGTCTGTGAGGTGATATAAAATCGGACCATTTAACTTTGACCTTGACTGAAGAAGGCCATTACTAAGTACATGAGCGGCAGCTTCCTTCAAAGTTCAAAATGTGATCCAATATGACACAAAATGAATGATGAGTATTGTGCAACAGTTACAGCTGTTTTCCAAACAATACATCACAACATGTTTAAGGGATAAAGAAACAGAGCCTTGTTTTTAACTGGAGCATTTAACATTGACCTTTAAAGACTCAGCTGGACTTGACTCTGTGAGCAGAGTGCATATTATCACTGGGGAGACTGGAGCTCATAGTGAGAATAATCTGAAATCTACTGGGATTACATCTCACTGCTGGCCTTTCATGTTTTGATGACATGTGCACATAAACTTTAGACAATTGTTGTTGTCTTGAAATCCCCGAGGAAGGCTTTAAAAACATTGATGAGATTTTTGTCTTTTATACAAAAAATATCTGGAACACACAGTTATTTAAATCTGTGATCTCCTCTCATTAACCAAACTACAGCAAACAACTGTCTGTGTGTGTAAACTGATTGTTACTTTGTGTTGTTTCTCAGTATTTGTGTTTTAACAGTTAGTTAAATGTACATCTCCTAAAATGCCACGAAAGAAAAGTGTGACATTTTCTGACTGTTAATATATAAATGGTTAATATAAATCTTAAATTAGTTTTTATGTAGCATGAACAAAATCAGGTAGCCTCTCTAACTCAAACAGTGTGATCTTTGTTTTGAGACTCTGTAAATATGGTTTCAGACATTTATCTGATCGGCCAAAGTGTCTTTCCGGCGAAGTGCCTGAACACGTCATTGTTGCTTTGTACTTTGAGACTAATTAGTTATCAGCCACGTCAAGAAAACCTTTACATACAGTATTTCCCAAAAGTCAGAAAAAAAACAATCCCCGAAACAGATCTAACAGCACTTACAATAAAAACACTTATCTATAATTTGCATTCATTTTCTCTTTCATGTGAATAAATGATTTAAGAAGCCACTGAGCCTCAAGTTCTCCCTCTGGATTTGCAGTCAATTGTCAATACATTTGAGTAGACATTCATCACAGACATCGATTACGACCTAAAAATGCACGAGGAGCATTTTCCATTATTTTCTGATGTGATAGATTTGAATATTTACTTAATTATTAAGAAAGTTATTGAAAATAACTGTAAGCAACAGCACTGCCAGTAGTAATTTAACTATATAGTAAAGTACAACATCCATCCATCCATCCATATATATTAAGTTTCTCCAAAAGTGCAGATAACCCTGTTTACTTTGTTCCCACTTTCTAACCTATTTATATGTTTTATGCTTTGCACCAAAATCACAGAGACATATTCTTTGACTGTTTCATTGACTCGGCAACAAATCTCTTTTCTGAGTCTGATTTATCTGATCAGGCTGAGAACCAGAGTGAGATTATGTTGTCTGCTTACTTTGTCAAGACAAAACTGTAATTAACATTCAGGGTGCTCCAATAATACAGGAGTTAAATCAACTTGTGTTGTAATGGAGATATACTTCAGTTTGGAGGCATCAGGAGCCCAGGTAGGTGCAGGAGGTGGAGGTGAATGAAAGGCACTGTAACCTGAGCCCTATTTTCTGTTTATATAGTAGCACTGAAAATGTAAAAGTGGAAAAAATAGCTCCCATTGAAATGGAGACACTGCATCTGGCGCCAGCAGAGAGGTAGTGACTGACAGCGTCTGAGGGTGCTGAGATTGGGTGAGGAGGGGACATGATGGGGAGAGACAGGGTGAGAGACGCAGGGCTGAAGGCAGCGTGAGACAGGAGGGGTTGAGCTGGAGGAGTAGGAGGGACTTTACTTCGCGTAGAGAAAGAAGGAGAGGAGCCAAAAACTGTCAGCGGCTGTCATCAACCTGAACTGAGCTCAGCCTCAGAGCCTGAGTTTGAGCAAAAAAAAACCTCTCAGTTTTCACCTACAAGTCACCCCTCAGCGTGTCACAACATCAATCAGCACACCTCTGTGAGACGCAGAAGAGACTAGATGACTCTGGCAAATCCGTCTAATCAGATAGCTGGAAACATTCGGCGCTTCACATGCATGCCTCAAACTATAAAAAACAGGAAATCACTGCAGTATTCAGTTTTTGGTTATTTTCCCCCCAAAATGTAACTACGTCATCCTTCTATCACATAAGTGTTGGTACAATAGTATCCCTCAACTTTACTACTCTTGTGTTTCGGTGTCTTCCCCACCTCCCGCCTCTCCCATTCACTCAGTGTTTGTTGTCAGATCAACACATCTTTGTTTAGACAACAGAAGCTCCTCTGAAAGCAGACACCTTCTTATCAGCTTTGAAGCTCAGGAATGACTATTCACTCCTAGGTAGTGCTTTGTCCTAAAACCACAGTACCTAATAAAAGTATACAGTATACTTCATGAAAAAAAAAACCTATAGTGTCCTATTGATGCAGGTGGTAGATGAGAAATCAAATAATATATAAATAATATATAAATTAAATAATATCAGTGTCATAGAGACACATTCGAGTGACAATGACATTTAACCCCAACAAAGAATAAATTCCTTTTGGGTTTTATTTGTTTTCCAACGACTTCTTTCAGCTATTTTACAAAAATCAAATCATGAGTGCAATGCATTATCGGAAAATAGGGAAACTTATTTTAGTCTGCAAACGGACAGGTTTCTTAAAAACAAAATCTAATAATTTACCGTTATATTTCTTTCCTTCTAACTTTAAGAAATGCAATTTCTTTAAAAATACTAGCTATATGTTTCACAGATACCGCTTCAACTATGTTCTTTTCATTTCTTGAAATTCTGATGGAAGCAAGTCATATACAAATAGACTTTGTCTTTATTTTTACTTTAAAATGTATAAGAAGCACAGACAATTCAAACTGATCTGCAGTGATTTAAGAAGATGATCTGTCATTTACTTTCTACTAGTGCTTAAGAATGAAAACAGAATGGTGCCAAAGAGCTGCAGTTTTATAAACTCTCCACCCTGAAATCAGGAGTAAAAAAAAGAAGCAGAGATAGTGAGAGTTCTGTTTTTCAAACAGGATTATTGAACCTGTTTCCTCCTCTATGAGTGGCTGTGTGCTGGACACAGTGTTACATATGACCTATAGGGCCTGCAGCATGACTCTAGCTGCCAACATCCCACATCTCATTGAACTAGACTTTGGCCTTAGGCTCCAAAGAGCTTCACACTGAGGAGACAGAGGGATTACACTAAGGATTTGTTTCACTATAAAGACTTTTATCAGGACTAAACTGGTCTATAGTCGTTTTTTAAGGACTCGTTTTTCAATTGTTTGACCCTTTATCAGCTTTCTTTGTTTTGTGAATGCATGATTAATACAAGTGCGAAAGTGCAGTTAAATCATTTATTTTCAAGATCTCAAGATATTCAAAATGTGAATTTAGAGAGCAAATCTAGTTTTACGTAACCCCTCCTCATCTCACAAAGGGTTCAGCAGCACACTGAGGAATGTGCGTAAACATGTGATGTGAGTGTGTGTGTGTGTGTGTGTGTGTGTGTGTGTGTGTGTGTGTGTGTGTGGGCTGCTGAGGGCCACGGGTCAGCTTTACTGTGTGTGAGGGGCTTCAGTGTGACAACAGAAACAGTGGGAGGAGGGAGAGGGAGAAAAAAGTGTTGCATTAATGTCATTGATTGTTAAAAAATGATGAGTTCAAGATCACCAAATGACACAGTTAGTGCAACTTATAATTAAATTCTGATTCTGTGACGATCTCTTCTTTAATTAAAATATTTATGCTTCCTCATTAAAATGACTGTACTGTCACTGTATTGTAATGTATCATGTTGTAATTCATGAGCAGATAAACCATGGGGAACAACTACAGGCTCAAATATGCTGAGTGAGTAATTACCATGGCAGCAGGGAGGAGATGCGGGAGATTTGACTCACAATCCCTTTCATCAGCTGTTTTAAGTTCAATACCAGTGCCCCCCCCCCCCCCGCCCCCCCCCCTCTTCTCCTCCCGTCCTCCACCCCCCCAGCTAGGCACTCACTAATAACCCTCTTCCCCTCCTCTGTCCCCTCCTGTCTTCCTGCCCGGGTGGGAGGAGGAGTCCTTCCTGTCATTGGCAGCGCCTTGTAAAGGAAAGGCTGTGAAAACCAGGCTACTGTCCAGGAGATGGCTCAATAAAAACAGCAGCAAACACTTAAAAAGTAGGCACACACACACACACACACACACACACACACACACACACACACACACACACACACACACACACACACACACACACAGACACACACAAACAAATGAGAGTGCACAAAGGGAGGCACACACATTTGGAGGAGCTCACTAACAAAAACAGACAACCTGAAAACTCAGACACACAGTTGCATGGTTTCAGAAAGTCAAGGTTTAAGTTCAGTTTACCTGGAAGACAAAACCTCAGGGTGAAGTTTAAGATGAACCTAGAAAACAACTTTCATGTTGTTTCAGTTTTTTCATGGTTGTCTGCAAAGTTTGAGTTCAGGGTTCATTCATGGGGAACTATGGTTGAATTTGAGTTCTTCCCTCCTAATATCGTCCATTCAAAGTTTCATTTTGATCCTTATTCTTTAATCATGATCCAGTTCTGTATTTGTATCCAGTTTTACTTTCTACTCCTTTAAAACAGGGTTAAAAATCTTAAACACATGTTTTTTTTTTTTATGCGTCTACACTTTTGGCACATTAAAAGACATTTGATGAATAGCTGAGTTGACATATGAGACCTATAATCTATAACTCAGATTAAATCAAAGGTTCAATCTCAGCCAAAATAAACACGATGTGGTGCAGACGGGGCTGGAAGCTGCGACACAAAAAAAATCACAGGCAAGTTTGAACACAACTCACTGAACCTCACAAGACGTTCAAGATGTTTCACTTGGGAATACTTCTGTTATTTTAAAAACCTGCAATACAATAGAAGCAACGCAATCCTGAAAGGGTTTTGATTCAAATACGGTTCATCTACCGTCCTGAATAGCTGCAGTATGTCATATGTGCTAAACACACACTGATGAGTCTGTCGTCATTAAAGAGAACCCGATTACTGTGAACAACCAGATCATCAGAGGAAGCATTGGATCAGTGTTTGCAACTATTACAGAAACTAAATAATCTGACATGAGATGATTTGTTTCATCATCGACTTTCTGATTAGAGAGAAGGATGGCGGTAAGATTTCACAAAAGACGAGAAAGAAAGACAACAAAGATATAAAAAGAAAGGACAGAAAAAAAGAAAGGAACAAAGAAAGAAAAAGAAAGAGAAAGAAAGAAAAAGAAAGAAAGAAGGACAAAAAGAAAGAAAAAGAAAGAAACAAAGAAACAAAGCACTGTGATGATAGTTTCCTAACTTGCAGTCTGCTTGTAACCTGACACTTTCTTTTTTCTGAACAGTCGCTCCTCTGTTATTGTCCTGAAAATCTGCTTTGCTCTGTCTGCAACTTCTCCAGTTTATTCTCAGGTTTGTCATCGCAAAAATAAATTCTTTTACAGACTTATACTCATTTTCCCTTCAAGGTGCATCTTTTCAAATATTAGCAATACTTTTAAATACATTCTTCTTCAAAGTAAGATGACTTGTTGAGGGTCACAATCAGAGTGTTTCTGTGTTGTTTTTTTAAAGTATTGAGTTATTTTTTTAATGCAAGAAACATTTTACAAGACTAATTAGAGTCAGATTAATATTGTGGGGAAAAAAGTTCATCAAATAATTAAAATGTATCAATACAATTAAACTGCATCAAATTGCCAATTAAACATAAACAATAAACTGACTGAACTCAGTGTAATATTAACTCATAGCAAACCAATTTAAGCTGTTCTCATGATTTAATACTGTTTTTATTTCCTTATTACTTTCTTTATTACAATCATAATTATAAGGGAGAAGAAACGCATGTAAAGGAGTTCACACTCAGCACCTCTTCTGACACACACTGACTGAACTTGAATTTGGACGCTCTCAGAGGTTGTTCAGGCTCCACAGAGTCATTTACATTCTCTCCAGTGTTTAGATATCGACACTGTTAGGGAGAGAAAACCCACAGGCATCAAGAGAACGAGAGTGTAGGCCAGACTTTCATGACCCAGTGACACAGATTTTAAAAAAAGGATACCGTGACTGCCGCAAGTACAGCCAAAATTATGATCTGAGCCCCTTTAAAGTCCAAGAAATACAACAAACACACAGCTCTTTGTTAAAGTCAGGCACATTATATTCTGTCTCTAAAGCCACTTCCAGTGACAGCATCTTTACTGCATTATCTGTTGTCCCCTGTGATGATCTGGTGTTGATCTGAGGAGCTTTGAAGAGTCTTTTAAAGGGATGAGGGTGGCAGAGTAAATGGAGATTATTACTGAATGAAGAGGAGAGCATTTCCCTTCAGGCCTGAAACACCATCACACACACACACACACACACACACACACACACACACACACACACACACACACACACACAGTTGGGGGGGCGGCTTAATCCCGAATCCAACTTCAGCCCTCTTTCAACCGCCGGTGCCCCATGCCCAGCACCTAATCTCTTAATTGAGCCTTTGTAATTGTAATTCAATCATTAAAGGCTCTCAGTTAGCCAACCCAAGGCATGCAAGCCATGAGTAAAGAATACACGCTCATTGTATCTAAAAGAGAAAACCCTCACACACAATGAAGAGCGGTAGAGGAAAAGACCCAAAGTAGAAGACTTCAAAAGAAGAGAAAAACAAATGTCACTATTGAGGAGAAGCCACCTTCACACCACACACAAACACACACTGCACAGGGACCAGTGACAGAGAGGACAGACTCTGGCAAGACCCCCCCCCCCCCCAGTCCTCTTAATGCCTCCTGACGTTGAAACAAAGGAAGGCAGAGAGGTGCTGAACTGCCTCACATAAAAAAAACACAGGAAAAGATGCACCCCCTTCTCTCACTCACACACACACACACACACACACACACACACACACACACACACACACACACACACACACACACACACACACACACAGAGGAGAGATACTGTGGCCAAAATGTTCTCAGGAATTTATAGCCAGTGTCCAACATAACTTGTTCAACACATCACTGAAAAACAAACTTTGCCGAGGGTCATCTGTGTAGCACTTCATTGATGTAGGTTCAAAATAGACTGAATTAACAAAAAAAAAATCCAAATGTTGACATGAGCGATGATCAGTGTCAAAGGCGTTCAGTGAAGGTCAAAGAAATACATTAGAGCACCACAGGCACAACATTTGATAACTAACCAGAAGACACTGAATGTTTTACATTAAAACAGAAATAAATGAGCAATAACTAAAAATGATATTCTCATAAAGATTGCTATTTGGTTAATCTAAAAATAAATACTTTGAACCTATGGAAATATACTGTAGAGTTTTATAAAATGCTTTTTTCGGTTTTCCTAGTCTTCATAATCTGGATTCGTTCAAACACTGTCCATTAAACCTTCAATGACTTACTGTCACTCATATAGAAAAGAGAAAAATAAACATCATGATGTCAGAGAAGCTGCAGCAAGATGTTATGCGTTTGAAAAATGAATTAAAGGATTGATAAATGATCGAAACGTGTTTTGTTGTTGATGGACTTAAAAATGACTCGAAATATTGTTCCAGCTCGACTTCAGAGAAGATAGATCTGATAGATAGTTCAGTCGTGTTCAAAAGATGAAGATTATGTTAAGAAAAGAAGTAAGTGTATGATTTTCAGACCTGAGTAACACCTCTTTGTGTAAAACAGCTCTTTAATGTGTTTGGATTAAACAGTTATTTCAAAAGGGTTGAATCTCTGGGGACCAGTTCCTTCAGTGGACGCAGAAAAATATCTGTACACATGCAGTTTCTTTGCTGACACTAGACCTGCCACCTTCACAGCTATAAATAGAAACTAAACCGGAGTTTAATTCAAATAAGAGATGATTAATGAACATTTGTGGACATTTGTCTGTCAGGATGGCATCTGGTGTGACTCCTTAGCGAGTTGGAACAGGCCCTGCTGTGGTGTTTGTCATCCTGCCTGCTCATCCATCATCATTAGCAGCACTGAGGAGCTGACAGCGCCTGATGCCTGGTATCTAAATAATGACTGAAGATGAATGGACCCAAGGTGCTCTGAGGGGACATCCCAAACACTGGAAACATTTTCAAAATTGAAAAAAAGAAGAAAGAAACAAGTGTTCTCAGCATGGAGTGACACTCTTGAATAGACTTCAGCGTGTCAGTTTCTAAAGAAAGCTAGAGTCAATGTTTGACTCTCTAAGCCACAAAGTCGAGTGTAATCAAAGAGTGTGAAAGTAGTCTCCATGATGATAACATAAGGTCTGCTTATTATTTCGACAGCAAGACTGGAGATATTTACCACGTTTATCTTTGCAGTGTTTGTCTGTGTGAATGTTCCTGAGTGGTAGCTCGTTTTATTTAACACTGTATCAAATACAATCTGCAGCTTGTCTGCTCAGGTCTTTAGAGAACTCATATTCAGAATTTTTAGCACGTGGAGCTATGCAGCAGGTGAATGTTAATCTGTTTAAGGATTGGATTGACTTAATGCAGTCATTATTCTGTTAAAAAATAATGCAAAAGTTAAGTTAAGATCGGTGTAACTTCCTCCACATTGAACTGGAACATGATGAAAATATAAATGAAGAGATAGATTGCACATATCACTTCACTGAGTGTGAGCGTGTATTCCAAATCCAGGTTATTTCAGGGCCCATTTGCCCATCTGTCAGAGCTGTTTCTGTTTGGACGTCAGCCGTTGTTGTTTTCTGGACACTTCCCTGGGGTCAGGTCCCCAGAATTGTTTAAAAGAGCTGTCAATCAGGTGAAGTCATTCATAAAGAAAACAAACACCACGATGTATAAATATGCACTCTCCAGCTCACTCACTCACTCTCACAAAGCACGCCGAGCGCATAAACAAACAGAACGCCGGGTGAGAATGGGTACAGAGAATCGAAAGGAATCTGACTCTTCCTGTAGAGAGAGCTCAATGATAACAAAACCAGGACTGTGATAAGAACACACACACACAACCCCCAAACACACACACACACACACAAACACACACACACACACACACACACACACACACACACACACACAGCTGCTCTTTTACAGTCTGATGGACAGGACGGAGTACTCACACTGAATGCTGCCGGTCCCGGCCCAGCCGAAGGGGTCCATGGCAGAAAAGTAAGGGGTGGCCTTGCTGAGCATGCAGGATCCTTGTGCGGACACATCAAAGAGGGGCCGCGGGGCCAGACCAAGGGCCTCCATGCAATCAAACATTCTCCTTTCTCAAAAAAAAAAGAAGCAAACTACTTTTTTTTTTCTCCAGCCAAATTCAGAGAGCTGAGCTGTAAAAACTAACAGAACGCTTCCTGAGACTGAAGGTAACCCAACACTCTGCTTGTTCCAGGTGTTCCCTGTCTGTCTGTCCGTCTCGTGTTGTCGCTGTCTCTCCCACTGACCGCTCGCCTAAAGTCCTCTAGATGGGACAAAACTCTGTCTGTCCAACTCTATTTCTGCTCTACAAACCCACTTTCGACCTCTCGTATCACTTGTCTGCCTTCTTTCTTTGCCTGCTGTAACTGATCTGAACTCCCCTCTCTGCAGCTCTGTGGGCCTCACACTTCACCACACACCATCCAACTATCTGCATGCTCTCTCCCAGCACAGGGGGAAAAGAGGCGGGGTCCAGGATGAAGACATGGGCGGGATGTAGTTGCCTGAAGGGGTGTTAACCTGCTGTCTGATTGGATGTTTACCAAACTTTCTCTCCCTCCTCCCTCTCTTTTTTCTTTCTCCTTCAAGTTTTTTAAACTCACCTCGTCATATTTCATAATCTGCAAATGAAAACAAACACTCCTCATATCAACTCTCTCCTCCTGCAAACTTCTTCACACTTTAATCTTTTTGTTTCTGCATGACTTCTCCTTGAAAGGTTCAGAGAAAAGGGCAATGGAAGTGAGGATGTCCTCTGCCAGTTTTTGTTTTCCAGGTTTCACTTTAAACTGAACGCTCTCCTGTTTCTGCACAGTGAAACATTTGATTAAATTCTTTGCTGAGGTCAAGAAAATATTCAGTTTATCTATTTTCTTGAATTAAAAAAGTAGAGTATTGTGTAGTATTATTAACTTGATATATATATATATATACTCTTTTATATGTATATGTATTGTTTAATCATAGGTGTCCAAGATCTCAATAAAAGGCAAAACAAATAGGCTACATAAATGAAAAATGTCAATACTATTAATACTACGGTATATTCATTAATACTATGAAAATAATGCAATACTGACAATTTAAAAACAAGATAATTTAACAGTTGTGATGTGTGAATAGGACATTTTTTTTATATGGGAATAAACTTTAAATAATACTTGAAAATGTCACTACTTTTCGTCATTGTTTGAGTGGTAATAATTCATATTTTGTTTGCAGAATGACATCCTTGTATCGAGACAGATTTAATCTTACCCGCTGCATCGGCCACTAACTGGATCATATTCATTGAGACTTAAGAAGCGAGCACAGTCTGTATTTTCTAATATTAGTACTGTTTTATGAAGTTCTGGCTTACCGAACACTGATAAAAAGTACTAAGAAAATATAGTGTTATAAAGGAGAAAGCCAGGGGATGGAAATAATGACGTTTTCCAGCTCAAAGTAAGGGCAGAAGTCTGATCTGTTTCAATACAAAATCTGTGTCTTTTCCTTCTGAATGCTCATCTATTTCCATGTCCATATTCTAAGGAGAAGCATTTATCTTCTCCTCTCCACTATCCATTTGCTCTCAGCCTGAGCACAAACCTCATTAAACTCCTCCAATTCAGTTCAAGTGGATTCAGTTACGTTCTCTCCTGGAGCTTATTGGATACTTCAGTCACAGTGAAGTGTGACTCCGCTGCAGGCGAACAACACTGGCCCTGAGTGGGGAGAGTTTGTATACGAGACGGCCTCCCCCCCTCTCTCCCCCCTTTTCCTTCCCTCGTTCAAGAGGGATGAACTTTGAAAGAAACCCCCACTGGGGCTCTAACACCTCCCTTCACACACACACACACACACACACACACACACACACACACACACACACACAGACACACACACACAGACAGACACATACACACACACACAGACACACACACACACACACACACAGACACACACACACACAGACACACACACACAGACACACACACACACACACACACAGACACACACACACACACACACAGACACACACACACACACACACACACACACACACACAGACACACACACACACACACACACACACACACACACACACACACACACACACACACACACACACACACACTTCCCAAATAGTCCTGCCTGTGGCTTCGTATGTATGTTTTATTCTGCTTTTGTGAGTTGAAATTTTATGCATTCTTTGTTTTTTTTAATGTTTTTTTGTTTGTTTTGACTTATCCGAACCCCAGAATCAATTTCTCTCTAATTACTTTAAAGAAAATCAGACCCTGCCTCTCTGCAGTTTTTCTCTTTACTTTTATCATTTATTTTACAAGCCTCCTCTTCTGGGGCTTTGTGAGTAGAGTTTTTATTTAAACTGTATTTTACCATCACAGCCAGAAGTCACACACACACTCACCCGCAGAACAATGTCACACAGCAGGGCATAGAGTTGCTCGATATCAGTCTGATGAGCGCTCTCCACACCTTGAGACAATTAACCCCCCCGCCTCACAGAACCCTGCCCCCTGTCGCAGCTTCGAGGGCACAGATTACATAAAAAAACGCACGGCCAATGTGAAGACATGACAAATATTTTGTTACCATTTTATTTATCTTTTAACAAACAATGACTTCTCTCTCTCTGTCTCTGTGTTAGGGCTCCTCCAGCTCAGCCGCAGAGATATTTGCACAAAGTCTCCCTCAAATGTAGTCACAAATGTGAAGCAAAGGAGTACAATACTGCTGGTTTGTGATATTCATCAGTGTTGAAATGAAGGCTATGTTGTGGCAGGTAAAGTGTGTGTGTGTGTGTGTGTGTGTGTGTGTGTGTGTGTGTGTGTGTGTGTGTGTGTGTGTGTGTGTGTGTGTGTGTGTGTAAATGTGCTTGGATGGTTTGGCTGCACAAACAATTGTGTGTGTGAGTGTTTAACACAGTGCACGCACGCACGCAAGCACACACACACACACACACACACACACACACACACACACACACACACCCACACCCACACACACACACACACACACACACACACACACACACACACACACACACACACACACACACACGAGTACAAGATGTTACTAGAACAGAAATTACAAGAGGACATCGTGTTCAGTGTGGAAAATTCACTTATTTTCCTCATGATCACTCAAATCCCTTTTTTCATCTTTCACAACAATAACAAAGATTCAAATAGCTGCACAGTTCTGATTTTGATGTCAGAAAAAAACACTTTGAGAGAAATATTTACTGAATCCTGAGAAAACCCAGAGATTGTATCATGTATTAACACCGAGTCCAAGAAGAACTGGTTGGAAAAAAAGGAGCTCCTTGGGTGTAATTCCCATTTCCCCTGTGTTATTAGAACAAGCAGTGGACTTACTGTATGACTGAATACTCAGGGAGCTAAGGGAGCTTTTGATGTTCATATCATCTCATTTCAAGTCCAGGGATGTTTCGAGTTCCATCTCATGGAATAAAGTCCCGTCTTCCCCACACACTGATTAGGACCTGGTTTGAATTAATTTGCAAATCCAACTTAAGCCTCAACTGTAATTTGGTATCACATTGTTCACTTTGCTCCAATGAGAGATAAGTCATGATTGTAGCTTCTCTTCAAGCTACAGAATGGGCCAAACTGTGTGTGTCATTAGTGGCCTTGAAAATAATCAGAGCCGAAAACTCTTGTTGGCCAGATGCCACGACAAACTATCAGATTACAGAAGGCATGTCTACAGAGTTATTAAAATAATTACATCAAATCTAACCAATGGATAAACAAGTTCTGAACATGATAAATAAACTACTGTTTTTTTCTATGGAGTTCAAAGCCTGTAGGTTGAAGTAGATGGACGGACAAACTGACCAACTCAGGCAAGTAGAGTTAGGGCACACTCACACTAGGCCCAGTGGTCCCCCCTCCTCATACCTTTCAGGTAATGTAGCCCATGATGATAGCCAACAACAACAGTGTGGTGCTAGAGGTGGATAATACCACTCAGAGCATTCACACAAATTTTCCTAGTAGATCACCCGCAAAACGCCCACCAACCAAACGTGCACATTTCTGGAGTGAACACGCAATTTAGTACTCTTTACTTGGGACCTGAGTAAATCAGGCCCTTAGTGGTTATACAAGATTCTTACGGGTACTGGGTGTCGGGCGATTCACAAGTTGATTATCAGAAAGGAGCTGTATCGTGTGTGTGCGCTCCCGAAATCTTCTAGAAAAATTTCAAGTAGGTTGCCCCTAAATTGATCCTGAGTTGGTTGTTCACACATGTCCTTCACAATGAGAGACTATCCCTGTCGACATGGGGGCAGGGGGGAGGGGGATCCTCAGGAGGCAAGACATAACGTTAAAAGAAAGACAGGGAGGTGGCCTACGAAACAACAGAGTACGACGCTGTCCTGAAAGTTGTTTTTCTTCTATATAAATGTTTCTTGTTGTTTCACACTAACACAATATCAACAACAGAGCGGAGGAGAAGAGCATTGTGGCGAACAGGAAACGTGCCAGTCAGGATATAAATGTCATCATCTCCTCCCACTCCTCATTATTTTCTGCTGCGTTCTTAAACCTGCTCACCTGGCTGGTAGGATATATACGGGGTACAAATGCAGCTATTTGTGTTCACAAATGTAGCTCACTCTAAAGCATGTGTGAAAGCTCTGAAAGGTAACTAGAAGGAGAATTCATGTTGGATAATCTCTGCTAACAGGTACTTTCTCCATGTGTTGTTTCTCCAAACACAGAGGAGACGAATCATCAACAGTTTTGAAGGTCTCTGCTTACTATCTGGGAATCAGACTCAGAATTTGCCTGACCTAGAGTGAACAACACAACCCAGTGCAATTAGTATTTTCTGATAGGACTGTAAGGCAGATTGTACAGCTTAAGTCCTATGAAAGGCTAACTATTAACCACACCCAGTATTTCCCCAAAGCTAAACCTAAATGTTGTCTGTTGTCTCAAGCGAGCTGTGTATCTGATCAGGCGGGTTATGTGCTTAATGTATTTTAGATATTTTACAATACAATACGTCGTCAGCAGTTTGGGCTTTGCTCACATGCTGTAAACATGAGGGGACTGAATATTAAGTTAATCATATTTAAAAGTAAAGTAGCTTTCAGAGAATCATTCAATTTGGACAAAGTTAATGTTTTTTGAACACAATCTTAATCAAACTTTAAATATCTGAACACTATTTCCTTCATTATGATAAATGTAGTATAAGTAAGTGATTTTTTTATGTGTGAGAGTCCTTGTTTGCTGTTACCATCTGTGCAATGCACAGCCCTCGTGTGTGTAATCTGACTCCAAGAGGCAGAATCACAGACTCCCAGTCAGACTCTGCTTATCACAAAACTTGGAGAACTCACAGGAAAACATTTAGAATTGAGTTTGGTCTGTTTGTAATGTGCACCCCGGTGTTCACAGCTCAGAAAAAACGTTGATTTACTCATAAGGGCTTGTTTGTTTAGCTTGTACATCAGAGCACTTGGTCTGTGTGCGAAAAATGAAGTCAACAAGAGGTGGGCTCGCGGCAAACGTACCGTACATGCTGCGTTAAAGCTGCCAACCCAATCACAAGTTGTACCGGCATTCTGGAAATGTACCGTAGTTCTAAATTGGGTGAACAGTACAGTGAAATGTGTTCATGCTCTGCTGAAATAACCTGAGAGCAAATCAATTATGTATATTCCTTGAAATACATTTTTTTTTGTTTTTCATTTGGAGTGGTGGGCCGCCACCCAAAATGAATGGTAGGGTAAGCACTGAACCCTTTGTGGGGTTAGAAATGAGGTAGAAATGTCATAGATAAATGTTTGTCAGTGTTCCTGTTTCGTCACGTCTGTCCTGACAAACTCACAGCCGCCCCTCATATCTCTCTATCTCTCTCTCTGGACGAGTATATAAGGCCCAGAGGCAGCATGTCAAAAGATGTAATGACATACTGAGCGCTACTAGCCTAGATGTTGGGCTGAGTCTCCACAAAAAGACCTTAGATAAACAGATAAGTGCTGCTCACTGAACACATCACTATGTGTGCACACAATGACACACACACACACCGTGACTGACAGGAGTGCTCAACAGAATATCTCTCCCCCTGCCTCAAGTGAGACTTACAGGATAATAGATTCATCAAACGTGTTTCTGTGTGAAGAGTGGGATTACAACTGCACTGTTACCAGAAAATCAATAATAAATATGGATAAATATGGATCAAAAGGATGGGACTACTACCACATAAATACATGTAGTAGTAAAAAGTAGGAAACTTTGATTAACTTATGGATAAAAATACAAATAGTTTTATACTGCTGCAACTATTAATTTGTTGTAAAACAGTGGAAGTGTCGCTCCTGCTGTATATGAGGCTAATAAAAGAGCTGCCTCATCTTTGCTATTAGCACAAAATGCTACATTTCTTCCACTTTTTCACATTCTCTTTTCACTGATGTTGCACGTTTCCATTAATTTGGAGAATGGAAAAACAATCACCAACATGGCCTATTGGACAACTCTTTTAAGTTTTGCATAAAGCTTTTTGATTTGTGCTTTACACATACCTCTTGATAACTGTAACTCAGTGAGTTTGGATATTTTAGTTAAAAGTGTGTAGTTATTTTTATCTGAACCTAGATTGATTTTTTTCAACTCTTCAAATCAATTTTCTTAATTCATAATGTTGCCGGTGTGTGTTTAAAACATTGCCATGACTCTCTCTGTGGTCTTGCTGACTGTATCTGTCACTGTGAAGTGCAACAGTGCCCCCTGTGACTCAAAAAGTCTCTGTACAACACAGTTCAAGTGAGACGCTCATTCATTTTCCCTTACTCCCCATCTTTTTTTCTTTTTTAAGAAAACTGATTCTGGCTGTTCAGAAGAGTCTGTGGAAAGCAACAAATTAGTCATGAGGAAATGTAATGTTTGCTGTTTTTCCATGCTGCCCTTTATGCCATCCTTCTGGTTAACCACATGGAAAAAAAAAGCCCTCTTCTTTTCTCCGCTCCTCCCATGTTTTCTACTCCCCTTCTTCTCCTCTCCCCTTCTCAATGCATGATTTAAAGCCTGATTAAAATCTTAAAAATTTCCCTGAAGGCTATTTCAAAATTGTGGAGAGCCCACGCTGTTCTACACAAAACAGGACAGGGAACTGATATTTGGCCCTCTATCGTGTCATGTGAAAGGGTGTCAGATTAAGATTTCTTGCCTCCTGATTGAACCTTGGACCAGCTGAAACTCATGATTATATTTCGTATTTTTGAAAAAAATGTCTCAATCATGGTTTATTTGGCTCTGAAGGTTATATAATCATCCATGTGCCTAATATAAGTATATATGGTGACAATATAAATACATACTGTGTGAAAGCCTACCTGGATTTAACGAGCCCTGCTCAGAGTTAACGGGCTCGGGCGTCTTAAAGATCAAGGGCAACTATTCAATGCAGCAGAGCACAAGCTAGGCAAAGCAGCACCAGGAGCGGCCTGGACATTATTCTTCTAAGTTTGTGCATTAATGAAGAGAAGAGAACGTTTATTTTTCATATTTACATACGTATTTAAGTTGATACGTTCCATTTGAGTTCCAGCTAAATTCCATTGAGTTCTTGTTTGAAACATTTGTAAAGATTCCTTGCTGTTGCAAAAGGGGCATCATATATTATATTTGTTATGATGTGCATACATATTCTTTCTTTCTTTTCTTCCTTTAGAAACACACACACGTACATAGACAGAGACTCACATCTACATAAAACCACAAATACCCACACGAAACAAAGTCATGGAAAAGCCAAGCTCCCTTGTTCAAAGCTGCCTATGTTTGTCTGCCCGTCTTCACAGAATAAAACCCCTTGAGCTTTGAATCCCATCTCCTGTCCGGATTCTCTGACCAGAATCCTTCCAGATCTGCCAACCCAAACTAAAATAATTGCCCAAAGGTTTAAACACTATTTCGCACGCATCAAATGGACAATCTGTTCTAAGTTATAAAGTGGTTTATATTACTCACACAACGCAGCCATTTCTTTAGGAAGGTCCGCCCCAAACCTGCCAAAGAGGTGGCTACTGGCCAGCAGGTCGAAGGGGGAGTGGCTCCGCATGGAGTTGAAGGTGAAGGGGTACATGGCACGGGGGAAGCCAGTGATGTGACGCAGTTGGTGCTCCCTGTTGGTTGCCATCTTTAGAAGTGCTGCTGGTGATTCAGGTGACTTTTGTCCGATTGTCTGATTGTCCCCTCTCCCTTCTTTGTCTTCTCAAGAGCTTATACAGAGTTTGACATAGGATGGTGCCATCCAGCCCCTCCACAGCTGCTGGCTCCACAAATGTCAGGCTGCAAGGAGGTGAGAGGGATGATGAGGAGGGAGGAAGAGTGGCACCAAGTCACCTGGACCAGGTCCAGGCTCTCTGTAAAAGAAAGAGAGAGAGAAGAAAGAGGGGTGAGTTGTTTTTTTTCCCAGAGAATAAAGTTGCCTAAAATCAAAGAAGAATGTGAGTCAGATTTCTTTTTTTAACCAAAACTAAACCTGAATTCACTCAAAAGCATACATGTAAAAGAAAGGAAGATGAAAAACCAAGAGATAGAGTGGTGAAAAACAGTTGACAAAGCTGGGAAGCAGATTTTGTACAACACTTTTTTGTCTGTCTTCAAAGTAGTGCCTAGATTTCAGTTAGTGCCATATGATTTCAATCACCACTGTAGTATAAGGAGCTCTCTGTTTCTTCTGCCAGCTTGCCAGAAAACGGCCAGCCACAACATGGGTACAATAAACCCTTTACAGCTTAAGGCACACATAGCCCACTCATTCTCTCTGAACCTACACAGTAAACCAGACGGTCCTGAGTGGAAGCGAAAAAAATGCACGCTGCACACACAGCTGAGGGTTTGTTAGGATCACAATGCTTTACCTTGTGGATCTGTCACCCTGCCCGTGCGTTAAATGAGGGCAGTCATCGTCTCTCTGATATCTGTATGACAAACTCATCCCCTTCAGTGATTTCATGAGTGGAGAGGGCTTAACTCTATGTGGTAGAGCTGTGGTAAATAGAGCTCTGCCAAAGAATGTCTTGTTGTTTTGGGCCTGCTTCGGCACAGGGATCAAACACCCAGGGTGGGTGAGAGGTAGAGTGAGAGAATTATGGATTTAGAAAATCCTGGAATACACAGACTCAGCTAAAAAACAAAGTGAATAATAAAAATTACCCAGACTTTCTGGAGTACAAATACAGTAACATTGTATGTGAAAATCTTCAGACACACTCAAAAGCCTGCAGCTTTTGGGGCACTGGTGGCACAGTGGTTTGTGCGTGCGCCCTATGTATGGAGGCCATGGTCCCCTAAGCGGGCGGTTCAGGTTCAAATCCAGCCTGTGGCGCCTTTCCCACATGTCATTCCCAACTCTCTCTCCCTGATTTCCAGCTCTATCCACTGTCTCCATTAAAGGCACAAAAAGCCCAAAAATAAATCTTTAGAAAAAAAAAAAGAAGCCTGCAGCTTTCAGCCCCACACATCATGTAAAATAAAATGTTCCACATCACTGAAGGAAAAAACTGGCTAGAAAAAAAGAGACATGGACACTTAACATTGTTTTATCTATCTATTTTTTTAGGTTTTTTTACCCTTGTGTGAATAAAAAAACGCCATTTGTTTCTGGATACAAAGGTAGAGTTTGATAAAACATGTGTGAGATAATAAGTAGTAAAATATACCATAAGGTTTATTAGGGGCTAGGAATGTGGACCAAAAATCATACTGTACGTCCATATTTTTTAGTTGAATGGCAATACTCAATATATATCTCAATAAAAAAAAAATCTGTATGAAATAACAATTACAACTTCAGTTAGAAGTCAACTCTAAATATGGCAAAGCTGCACAGAGTCAACACAGCCATGAAAAAATGAAATACCTCTTTGTGAAATGAAAAATAACATTGAATAAAAATGCTACTTAAATAAGAAATTAAAAGATAATTTCCTGCATAACAAGACACACACAGCTCTGTATCTTGTCATGTGGTTTTTGAGTTTTGCTCAGAGAGGGCGAGAGGCGGAGCAAAGTGAAGCGGGAAGACAACGAGAAGAGAAATAGGCTTGCTGGCGACTCTTCTGAAGAGACATGTAACATTATTTCAATGCAACATAAACTATCTATCGATATGAATAACATTTTCTTACTATATCTCTTTTAAAACTCAATATACTGCCCAGCCCTAAGAGGGACCCCTAACATGATCCCAGCACTGAAAGAAAACCTACCTGCATGAAAAATAAACTGATCAGATTCTGTTGAGACATCAAAAAAAAAGTTTAAACTTGGGGACTGAAGTTGACTGTTGAATTGTTTTCCATATATTGAGTTGTGTTTCCACATTATTATGTACCATGATTGATTTAAATTGAATGGGCAAACCATTAAATTTATCAACATGCCCGTTCAGTTCCGCTATGGTTGGACGTCAAATCTCCTTCATCATTTTGAGTAAAAGCAGTTATTTCCTCCCACACACACATGCCCATGCAGTGCAAACTACACATTCAGACACAAAGCCACACAGTCAGTGCAGCGAGTGTTGTTTTTAAAGTCATATTTCCCATATTGACATATTTTCTGTAGCTGCCTGGCTCTGCTGCGTTTTTTTCTTCACTGCGAGGGCCAGTCGGGGAGAGTCCCTGCAACTATTTTCACAAAGAACTTTTGTGTTTGACGATCAAAGACTGTCAAACACATGTTGGACAAAGTGTGCTGTGATTATAAAAGCGATTACATACGTGGTGTGGAATGGTCACATTTTACAAAACATACGCATACACAAGCCCCGCTAAATGCAGAACACAGACACACACAAGCACAGACATGTAGTGCTGCAGAAGTGAACACACACAGATGTTCTGTGACTTTAATCATGTTCATGGGCAAGCAATCAGTGGAAAACACACTGCGTTCACACATGCTGAAGCCCCATTGAAAGCTGCAATTGACCTTGAAGAATGACGGAGTAAATAGGTCGAAGGATCCTTCCACAGATGCAGAGCCTTTGAGTTGTCTAAGTTGACTCTTTAACCAATCAAATGCAAAGAACGAAATGAGGAGTAAGAAAGCCAGATGTATAAAAGGATCGGGATGAAGAAAAAAACGAGTGTTGAAAGCTGAAAAAAAAAAAAAGATGGAAAAAGATGGAGGGTAACAGACGAAAAGAAAGGGAGGGGGAGCTCACAAGAAGGAGTTCCAAGCATCTGGCAAGCCATGTGTAAGAAGTGCACTGAGTCCTATTAATTAGAGCCATACTGGAAAACTGGATTAATAAAAGAAAGAACGGACTGTCGTAAAGCAGCATGGGAGGAGGGCAGAAAAATGGCAGAATGGTTGCAGACAACACAAAAAAACAAAAAAGGGAAACGGTTTCATTTCTACTAATAAACTATGAAATAATGTGCACACAGGCCGAGGAATGGTTTCTTTCTCTTTAATGAGAAACACCCCCACTGCCTTCACCCGCCTTCTCACTCTCCCTCCAGGGGGAATACACCTTGGTTAGGGCAACAAAAGCAGTGCTGTGTCTCTGGGCCTCCAGGCCTGCAGGCCTCAATGCTGCTTTTATGAGACCTGGCTGGGCAGGTCAGACTGGGTCACCAGGTTCTGGTCCTGCTGACACACAAACACACCGACACACATGCATACACACACACACACACACACACACACACACAACACAAAACTGACGTTCACTTTTCCCAGACTTGGAATTAAAAACAGCTTCAGTGCATAAGCGACGGGGGCTTTCCATGTGTCTATCTGTTCCAAAAAGCCGCTGTATACTGTCAACTAAGCTATTTTTCAATTAACTTCCATCGAATGACACTCCTGGGAGCTACGTCATTGTGTTCAGTGCATTGTTGCAACAGTTGTAAACATGGTTTAGCTGTAAACAGATGAAATGACAAAAACAATTTTTTCAGCAACATGTTTTAAGGCCTTATTAAGAGCATCATCTGGTTCTGGTTATTCTGGGTGTAAATGCAACTGAACTTTATGGTTTTTCCAGCCCCTATCAACTTGAGGTTGAAGTTTCAAACCTTCACAGACACACACAATGTCATTACTGAGAGCAAGTCGACACAAAGCTGGCTAATTTGAAAAAATATAATTTTCATAAACCAAACCAAACAACCAAACTGGGTCCAACAGGCATTAGAGTTGCCCAGCCCATCAACATGCAAGCCTCATTAAATCATTTATCTTTGCGTACTTTGGCACGTTTGACAAATCCAAACAAACGGCATACTTGCAAACCCTGCATGAGCTTGCAACAGCCCTGTAGGACTTGCAATTTGTGGGCAACAATCATTTGTGAAAGGTGTCACTGCAATCATTTGTACTGTACATGTAAGCAGTCCTTGGAAAATGGCCCCAGGTTGTTTTCATAAAGATCTCTGTGTGTAATGAAATACATGACCAAAATTAAATTCGTTGAATCTCTTCCATTTCTTTTTATTTTGGTTGGAAAATAAGAAACAGTGACAGACAACATCGGCTCTAAAGTGGGAAAAACGCAGCCCGTTACTCTGCTGAGTCTCAGCTGGTTAAAAACACATCTTGACCCCTCCCGTGTTAATAGAACCGGCCTCTTGATAGTTATCATTAACAAATACAGTTTTGTTTCTATCACAAGACAACTGAACCTGTTAATAGCAAAGGATATATTTTTGTCTACAGAAACCTCTGGCAAAATGGGAATGTGACTGAAACAGGGGATAAAGTATAGGATCAACATTGGCAGGTTATTGGATTCATGGGGGCACCTTAGTCTGATCTTAGCTGATGTTCTCGCTGATGTGGACAAACTGTTAGCTAATTTATGTTGCTAGTTTCCCACTTTCTGAGTTGGAATTAGTCGTCTAATTGAGCCAAGATGATGAGGCTGATCTGAGTAGTAAATTAGAATTCTCCTAAAAACAAATTACTAATCGGCTAACGTAAAGTTACAACCAATCTTCAGCCGTTTTGACATCTTCACTCCTGAAAACGTCTAGACAATTTCAGGTAGTCTGCACCTGAAATGCTCCTGAGTTGGTTGTTCATACACCGCACGGCAGGCGAATATCCCTGTCAGACAACAGAGTCCGCTATGCAATGCTAAAATTAGAATTTTAGCATTTTTATCAATGCTTCTGTGTAGTTGGACACAATCACAATGTCAACGAAAGATTAGAGAAGAACATACTACAAACTGGCAAACAGAAAACATAATAAAGCAGTTTCATTATATGCACGGGGATCGTAGCGGTGGCGCGTACAGTCTATGGTCGTTTGCTGGTTGCAGGATGTAAAAGACAGTCACCACCCCTTCCCGCTCACTTATGGCGAACTTTCCTGAATAATTCATGCTGTGTTCTTACATCAGCTCACCCCGACTTCACACGGAACATGTATAAGGGGGCTGGCAGGAAAAAGTCCAAATAAATTTATTGAAAAATCACCCTAAAAACTGGAGAAAGTAACTCTACGCACGATCATCATTTTTTACATCTATCCTAAAAAACAATAACAACATGTTTGTCAGCCGTTAAAAAAGAGTTGCATGTCTCAAGTTCAACTTCAAGGTTATTTTTCTTAAATAGTGTGGACATATTATGAACTGGGTCCTTACCTATATGACTTTATCAGGTTTTTGTGTAATTAACTGCTAAAGGACTTCTTGTTGTAGCCTTTTTTCTTACTCTGTAGTTTGTATTTATGTACTGCACATAGTAGAGAGCTTGAATGAAATCATGGCTGTAAACAACTTGGTGAGAAATCAATCAATCTTTGGTATGTTGGACATTTTGGTTACATTGGTTTGTTGTGTTTCGGCACATTATGAAAAAATGTCCTGCTGGTGTGGTGATAACATGGTGGAAGAATTTAAGTTAATCTTCAGTATAATTTCAAGGGCTGAGAGATGTTTGGTGATAGGTTTAAGTGTCATTTGGTAACAGTGAATGAATGTACAAGTTTTCAGCAATAAAGGGTTTAGAAAACGGAGACTTAATTGTAAAGTAATTTTTTGGATTCCCAACGAGCACAAAAATCTGGAGCAGAGTTGAAGGCAGTTTGTTAAATATTGGAATTTAAACATAATATACAAATGAGAAAGTGTTCTCTCTTCTATATGTATT
Organism: Labrus mixtus; assembly: GCF_963584025.1. Taxonomy (NCBI): domain Eukaryota; kingdom Metazoa; phylum Chordata; class Actinopteri; order Labriformes; family Labridae; genus Labrus; species Labrus mixtus. The sequence continues at coordinate 9,803,297 of NC_083618.1, read as the reverse complement.
AAAAATAATATTACCATCAGGTTTCTGTCCTGCTCTTATTGTTGGGACAGACTTTGCACTGGCAGAAACAAATACTCTTACATGGTGGTCATCACATCCAACCACATCTCAGTTTAGGCTGGTATTTGCTTTGGAATAAAACAAAGGATGACTTAAATATTCAATTACAACTATGACTCTGTAAGCACTCTGAATCCCTGCGTGCTTCAGAGATTATCTGCCTCTATTTTTACTGGCATCACTTGATGATTCAGTCTCACTCTGAAAAAGTCAAAGAAAGAAAGAAGGGAATTCTCCTTGTGAAGAAAAAACTAGTGAATATGTTGCTGATTATCTCGTGTAAGGTTGTCAACTGTATTCTAAACTGAATCTGAAAGTACATATGTATGTATTATCAGGACGACAAACTGTTTTTGATGAGGGCTGAACTTTGTGAAGGACAAATGCTATTCTTTAATTTTGTGACTCTATTTTTCTGGTTGGTATCATGCTGGTTTTTATGTAGGACTTAAGTTTTGTGTCAACATGTACTTAGTTTTATGAGTTTTGAACCTGTCTTGCTTCATATAATTACTTTGTGTTGTTCTTCACTTGTAGCATCCAACAGAGCCATGATCAGTAGACCTGTAATTTTGTTTTATTTACACAAGAATCAGAGGCACACCTTGTAACGTTAATCATTCTTAACCCATTTGTTGCTTGTCACTTACTTTTCTATTTTCACCTCATGTCAACGGTTTTTTATACTTTTGTGGTGTAAGGCCAACATCAATCAAACTCCTGTTTTCTGTAGTGTTAATAGTTTTTCATGACTCAGACTCACATACTTAGTACTACTGACAGTTAGCATTGGTTATTAATGGGCAAAGCTTTCTTTTTGAAATCTGGTGTTTTAAACAAGCAAAGTGCCAAGTTTTATGATTTCAGTCAGAACTGTCAGGTACAAAAAACACAAAATTAGACATAATGAACATCTCAAATAAAAATGTTAAATGTCCCATTTAACAAGAACAGTGTTAGTTAAGTAGCTGCAAACAGGAACCAGAGGGTATAAATGCTCTGCTCTCCATCACATAATGATGTCCTTTGTTCAGTGTAACCATGTGGCTGATTACTCCTCACTGTTAGCATATCTGATGGATTACATGGTTATATGATTTTTCTTCTATTGATTTTGACCTCAGTGAGTGTGAAAAAAAGTGGTTCTGATAATAACCACACTTGGATCCTCTGGACTGAAAAATGTTAAATATGATCCTTTTCACTTTTTCTCTTTTTCCTCTCCTGCCAGTAGGTAGAAAGAAACGTCCGAACTTCCCACTTGTGGGTTAATTGAAGAGCGATGCGAGTCAGGAGAAAAATAGGCAAGGATTAATAGAAAACCGGTGCAAGCTGGTCTTGAACTATTTCATTAACTCATTTGTGTTTTTTGGTGGATGACTAAGCTTTTGTATCTGCTGTTTTTATTCAGAAATCAGTTCATGGTTTAATGTTGAACATAATTGTATACAGCATATTTTAACTAACACATCAGTTTAAAAAAAGTTATGTTTTTTATTCAGCTTGTGGATGCATCAGTGGTAGAATTAGTGTGAGATAGTGGGAAGAAAACGCTGATGTCAAACTTGAATAGACTCTGAGTTTCAAACCACTAAGTTTGTGTGTATAAAGTCAACTCAAATACAGCGCCTGAGTGGAAAAACTGCTAAAAACTCCCCGAAAAATGGCCAATTGCAGGGAAAACATGCCTTTAGCTGGAACAATTAGCAGCAAACCATGAAACCCAAAATCAAATCTGGCAGATTCTGAGAGAAAGCAGCCACAGATGAGCTGTTCTGAACACACCGAGAGGAAAATGCGCACCAAAAAAAAACCCTGACAAAAAACACATGCACCATCACACACAAACAACATAATTAGATTTTCCAACAAATGACTGAACTGTACTATATTTTATGTCAAACTGACATGTAAAAATGTGTTTTGAGGAATTAAATTATCGCTGGGCTGAAAACCCCTCAGTGTCTGACAGCCATCATATGACCGCAAAATGTTTCTGGCTGTGGCGGACACATAGTTTCGATTTATGCTAGCTATTATGTCGTTATCCTGTCAATAATGTACACACAGATGTATAGACGATATATGCCTGCACAACACATTGGATTTCTATTTTCCAAGCATTATGCAGAAACATCCTTCAGAATGATTGCCAGCCTTCCTTTCAATAAAATCACCCAGTAAACAAATATTGTTATGCTAAGCTATTTGCTAAATACTGTTGTCAATTTCTCATCAAGCCGGTGAACTTTTTCCCAAAACATGTTGAACTAAGCATTAACCTTACTACCTGAACATGGACTCAGAAACCTCTTTAATGTGCAGATTTGAAAACAAAAATAAATTTTTATAAACCATCAATGGAAATTCAAACTAAAAACGGTGTTTGCTTAGTTTGAGACAAAGAGACCCGAAATGCTTCACTGTAAAAAAAAAAAGTAAAATATCAGTGGAAACTGAAACTGAATTTTTTACACCTTACAAACAAAGCTAGTAAGGTTTCAATGACATATGTAGATAAATATGAGCTTTAACTGTAATGACTTTAAGTTGTCTTGTTTCTCTTTTTGGTATGAAAGTATTCTTTGAATATCCAGACTAATGTTCTTTAAGTAAGACCTATGGGAAGATAAACTTGTTTATTGATCAGCCAATTGACAAAACAATTATTCGACAATTTTTATCAATTACCATTTACCTTTTTTTTTTATTTTTTAGAGTAAAATGCCAAATAGCCATACTTCTATTGATTTGGGGGGGAAACAAGCAACTTGTAGATGTAAGCTTGAGCTCTGTAAATATATCAACTTTGTAATTATTCAATACTGAATGCAACGTTTGGAAACATTTAAAAAGTTTACAAAATGAAAACTAATTCTATGGTGGACAAGTTGTGACCTGCCCAGCAACTGTGCTTTCTTTGGTTAATGTTAAATCTTTACAATCAATAAATATTCACACAATACTTAAGTACATGATATAGTGTCAGCAATCATAAAAACATCTCCATATACAAGAACCGGACCTGAAAGCTTCCAGTTGCAGCCTCAACCTGGGTCAATCTTTACAACCAAGTGTCACCTGTCATTCCACTAACTTTACTTTTGTGCAGTGATTTAAACTTGTTGTCTTATACTTGTAATAGAATGACTTCTATGTAAGCAGAGCAAATGGTTATGATGTGTGTGATAGCAATGTTTCATATAACACACAATGTTGTCATTATGTGGAGCCACCCCTGTGGGCTGCTGGGGGTCCGCAGGTCAGAGACGGGGTCAGCTCCTGTCGCTTCAGGCTCAGTGGCCTGGCCATGGGTCAAGCCTAATTGAGGCATTTGGTAGGCAGCTTTTCATTTAGTATTAAAGTGAAAAGTGACTCCAAAGACTGCCTGAAACCCCCACCACCTGTCTCACACACACAGACACAGACACACACACATCCAAGCCTTTGCCCTATTGTTCCTCTGCAGAGAGGATTAGAAGATATTTAACGACTTGCTGAGGAGCTTCGTGGCCATGATTAAACACATGGAGATACTTTTCTGACACACTGAGACACACTCAGCCTTGAGTTTTGAAAGAGTGCAACGATGAATTTTGCAAGTGACACCAAAAATCTCTGAAGCTAGTTGAGAACGTCAAGCTGAACCACAATCAGCCAGTGGCTTGCAACAAAATCTCTCAAAATAACTCCGTGGACAACACTGTTCTCGGCAGAACAGCAAAACATTCGTGTCTCTGTCGCTCAAAAACAAGTGGCAAACGCTTGCTTCTTTGTTTTGGAAGTTCCAAGTGTCCATTTATATGTAGCGACCATGACAGCAACCCTGTAGAAAATCAAACTCAGCTGACACGTTCCAGCAAAGAAGATGGAGGGTTTTTTTTCCACATTGAGGAAATGAAGAAGAAAGAAGTCAGTGAGACAGAGAGAAAGAGGGAAAGGAGCCAGACAGCCTCCTCAGCCTGAGGGGGTGCCATTCTTGAAAAGTGTAGCGAACAAAGATGAGAATGCAATGCAGTTAAAGAAGTCGTATTCAGCAAACCCATGCGCACACACACACGAACTGTCTTTTTCTAGAAGTTTCGAAATTGAAATCATTTCCAAATGATGATAGAAGACAACTTAACCAAAGCAGATGTTTCCACCCTAAATGTTTCATTTTAGAAGCTGAAAAAGTCTGACCTGGGATCAGAGTGAAAGAGGTCGCTCAGTAGTCCATACACTGCGGACGTCCACTGACAGAGAAAATGAGCAAGTGATGAAAGACGACAAAGAAGACAAATCAAAAGAGCTATATTTAGTGAGTCCTTCAAATTCGTATTACACTGCGAATTGTTTACACCCAGCAGTTTATAAGTCTGCTTATAGACTTGTCCACCTATCCCTGCAGACGTGCTGATGAACATTCCTCCAGACATTAAGGAAAATTAATCTGGAATAGATTTATCGAGCCTTTGCTAGAATAAACGGCCCTTGCGTTAGAGTGTGTGGTATAGAGAGAGTGGCATGGTCAGCAGCATGGTGTTAGTGGACGGATGCAGACACCTCGGATCAGCTGGGAAACAGCACTTAGCAGATAAATGTCAGGGCCATTAATCACCCAATACGTCTGTCTTTATATAGCACATGTCGTACAAAGGATGCTATTTGAGCGGATTCACATTGCATAAAAAGGGCTTGTGTTAAAACATGAGGGGGTCAGTACGTTTTTATACACACACAGACACACACACACACACAGACAAACACACACACACACACACACACACACACACACACACAGACAAACACACACACACGCGCAAACATAATCAAAGCTGCAGTTATCAGACACACTGCAGACTGTCTTGTGATATCCGGAGTAGCCTATTTCAGTGTTTCCATCGCACTTATGTAATTGTGTGGATGGAAACCTGTTTACATAACCCTCAGGGGGGGGGGATGAGTGTGTACATACTCAGGTAGAGCAGACTTACTCAGCCATTTTGGTGTTGATGGAGTGATCCATCAAGTCTGACAGCCCGTCTGTTGGCTCAGAGCCTGCAGGCTAAAGCAGCCACTCTGTCTGCTGCACCTAAATGGCCCGAAATGGTTACGCTCACCTGTAGCACTCGGACTGACCGATAGAGCTACATCAAACAATAAGGAACGGTTTGTAATGTGTTGTTGTTGTATCATAACCCACCCGCCTTCCTTTTTGTATTCCTATTCAACCTTAGAAGTCAAAAATCGTTCAGCAACTGGGAATCAGTTTAAAAAGTTAGGAGTAACAAGATCTGCATCCATCAGCGGTGCAGACATATGATGACACACACACACACACACACACACACACACACACACACACAAATGTCCACAAGCGTTCATGTCCTCACATGGAGTGGCCTCGGAGCACATGCAAGTGCCGTTCAGCTTTCATTTCCCTCCTTTGCTGCTTCTGTTGTTCTTTCTCCCTCTCGAAATCTCTGTACTCAATTAAAGCTGTCCTCAGGAAACTCAATCTCCGCTCACGCTGTCCCGAAACATCTCAGACACACACACACACACACACACACACACACACACACACACACACACACACACACACACACACACACAGAGGGAGAGAGACAAGAGAAACACACATCTCACTCATGCTCTGACATGTCCTCTGTCTTCTTTTCTCACAAACAGCCAACAGCCCGAGAAAGTTATGAGGAAAAAGGAGATCTTGAAAATGGGGTTGAAAGGCAGACTTACCAGATCGGGTGAGTTTTGAAAGCGGCACACAGTCTGGATGTTAGTGAGGGGCTGAAAAAGGAGTGTAGTAGTTGTGTTTGTCAGTCAGAAGTCCCTCTGGCAGTGACGATTGAGCTCAGCCTGTTGCATTCCGCCTCCCTCTTCTTTTCCCGTCCCACTCTCTCTCTCTCTCTCTTTCTCTAACACACACCCTCTTTCTTCCACTCTCTTCTTCTCTCCCCTCCTGAAATCATTGTGTACTTTGATTCACAAACCCTGCCTTTGTCACGTGATCCAACACTTCAAATATACAGCACATTTTTTAACCAGCCACAGAATGCCCGAAGGAAGGGAAAACAGGGTCCAGAAAGCTTAGGTTTCAACTCGCTGCCCCCCCCCCCCCCTCCTCCCCCTGTCCCTCCTCTCGTTCTTTCTTTGTCTCTCTCTACCTCCACTCCTTAACTGTGCTGCCAGTCTTTTGTTTGATTGTTAGATTTCTAAATTTGTTCCTCTGCTCACATATCAAATATAGGTCTTACACACTAAGACGCACACACACACACACACACACACACACACACACACACACACACGTAAACACACTTGCACTAATGAAACAGTCATTAACTCGCAGACATATACAAACACACATGCTGCAGGGGGGGGGGGGGGGGGGCTGCACACCTTTGGGGATATCAATATCAGCTCTTGGCCTGCACTTTATGTTTACAATGCCTTGACTTTAGGATCGGGGCCAGCCAATGTGGGAGTCCAGAAGCCTGGGGCCAGTCAAGGGCCACTCTGTGTTTTATTGTGACATGGGAAAGAAATATACGCCCTCTCAACATCAGTTTCCTGAAGGCTGAAGACAATCGAAACATTACTTGAAAAGCAATGCTTATGAATGAATGATGGCAAATCAAACACTGATATACTATATAATATATTATCATGCTCCAAATCAAAACAGTGTCCAAAAACTTGTGTGTATAAAACAATCCTACAGCGTTCTCCTTCTAAAAAACCCTTCAGAGCCTGGTATATATGTTAGATGACCTCATTACATCTCCAAAATGCAAACTAGCATGAGCTGTTTCCCAGCCTGAGAAGTACAAAGAGCCATTCTCCCAGCGGTTTCTGCACCTTTAAATCAGTTCAAGTGAACTCTTCTCCTCCTACAGGATTTTCCTAAGCAAATCAGCCCCTTGGTTTTTCTGGTAAGGAAGCATTTAATGGAGATACATATGATCTGTGAGGAGATCAAACCCAGCCGGTCAGCCCCTGAGGGGCAGAGCTACCTGCCTCTTCATGTCAGAGATAAAACCGTCTGCTACTGCCTGACTGTGTGGACTACGCAGAGAGGCAGCCCACTATAATGCCTCTTTAATGAGCCTTACTAGACAGCTAATGTAAATCGGTACAATGGGGAAGGGCTAATATTTCTTGATGGTTCATGTCTGCCCTCATTACTTTATATTTTTGTTTACTTTAGAACTTAGCTTTTATTCACATTGTTTGAATCCATTTTTGTTTTCTTGACACTTCTGAGAAATTTCTATCACAATAACTATCAGGATTTCTGTGGAAATGTGTTCATGGGTCCCTTCAAACAAGAAATGGAAACAATAGATCAAAGCCACAAGCTGAAGCTGGAATTTATGAATAAATAAAAATGTGTGTTTTTAATCATCAGTGATCTGGGATAAGTTTGTGAGTTCATAACATAGCCTGGCTTTTCTTCAGTGAGGCTTCTATCATGTTTTTGGAATGAACCATCCAATCACAAGTCCACTTTTTTAACCATTTGTCATTTGGACAAACGTCTCAGTAACTGTGTGAGCGCGAGGGGGGTTAAAGGTTAGTGCTGTATGTGTTTCTATGTCACTGAAATCAGCTTAGAGGAAGGGAGTGTTTGAGGCCTGGCTGAGTGTAAAAGAGGCGTTTGTGTATTTCTGACTGTAAATCTACCAAGCTAATAAGCATATACATCCACATGTTGATACATGCACACTCTCAGAAGACGCATACACAGACAATTACTTTGTCCCCCCCCCCAAACCTTTGTTCTTGTTTGGTGTCACTGGGTGTCAAAGCAGATTGACTCAGAAAGAAGATTAGGAACATGAGAAGGGACTCGTAGAGGCGTGCAGGTAGGAAGGATGGTGGAGGCCTCTGATAAAAACAGACCAAAGATGTACAGAAAGGAGAAAGAACAAGAAATAAAAAAGGGGGAAAAAAAAGTAAAGAGGAAAAAAAGGGGAGCATATAACTTTCTGCAGAACTCAAAATGGGGCCCTTTTTGGCAGTCAGCAGCGGAGAAAACCGCAGAATGGTGCGACTGTGGAGTTTTTAGGGGTGGAGGAGGCATGAAGGGGGGTGGGGGGGGGCAAGAAAAGGACAAGGAAGCAGGAGAGGAGGGAGAAGAAAAGAAAGAAGGGTGCAGACGGCAGGTTTTAATCAGCAACAGGCTGTTGGTAATGAGATCACTATCCCTCTGCTCTCAGATTGATGTCATGTGAAGCTTTGTGGTGCACGGAGAGGCATGCAGAGGATGACAGGCATGCATGACAAGCTCGCTCGGGCACACACAAACATACAAGCATATATACAGGAAAGCAAAGACAGAGCTACACTCACATTACGCCTGGCGAATACCCACACACTAATAAACACTTGCAAACCGAAAAAAAAAAAACATATGCACAAGACACAAAGAGCCTTTAATACGCCACAACTCCCTGCTGTTAATTTTCTCCAAGCGAGAAAAAGAGCTGACACAAATATACTTACACCCACACATTCACCATAAACACGTTTCAGGTCCCCGAAGCTCCTTTAAGTCTTTTCTGTCTCTGAAAAACAGATAAACATGCACACAAAGAACATACTGTACCAGTGCTGAGGGTTGGCTAGACTTACGGGCAAAAAAAAAAACAGGGGCAGAGAAAAACGAGGAGTAAGGGAAGAAAAAGGAGTGAGAGAAAGCAAGAAAGCGAGAAAAAGAATGACACTCTGGGTAGCAGTTGTCAGTTTTGGGGTTCTAAAGTTTATCACACAACCTGAGGGATGAGGGAACCATATGCGTACACGAAGAGACACAAGTTCACTTCACTGCGGGCTAAAGAACATTTGAAAGTGCCAAAGCTAATTAGCATATTTGGTGTTGTTGGTGATGATAAGGGTTTGTGGCCAAGTGGAGAAAGAAGGGGGTGAAAAAAAAGAGGGAAAGAAAGGAAAGAAAAAAGAGGTTGGGGGGTACATGTGCATCCAATGAACAGCGATAGTTTTTCCTATATAAATGTTCCCTAAAATTCAACCATGATGTCACCATGAACCTGTTGTGAACCCAACTCTGTCAACTACCATTACCGTCTTATTCCCTCTCCGGTCCCCCTCCACTGCCTCTCCATCTCCTTCCACTCAGCCCACATCTTGTTTTTTTGGAGCTTCCATTCTTTATCTTTCGCCATATGATGTTGTCTGGCAGCATTTTTCTTTTCAACACAAACTGCTTTTTTGCCCCCTCCTCCTCCTCCTCCTCCTCCTCCTCCTCCTCCTCCTCCTCCTCCTCCTCCTCCCTAAACCCAGCCCTCAAACACACACACAAACTGCTCACAGCCATTTGGAAAGTCTCTGGTATAACAAGGACAGTTTTAATCAGAACAAGCTGGCATATTTTGGCCAAGACCTGCACTTATGGTAATTCAATCAGAAAGAAAGAGGGGGGGGGGGGGGGGGAGCAAAAGCGAAAAAGGGGCACACGGAGGGTAGTGGAGTGTGAGACGGGGAAATAAGAAAAACAGAGGGAGGAAAAAGGAGACAGTGGGTGGATGGGAGGGTGAGGTAGGGGTTGAGTGGTTGAAGGAGTTTGATCCACATGTGGGAATGATTGTCTAATTACGACAGATATGTATAAGTGTTGCTGCCTGCAGGACACATGGTGATTGGAGGGCGCAGCAAAGAGAAAATGCAATGATTGGACGAGTGAGAAATCAAGACGGATAATACGAGAAGGAGGACAACAAGACGTAGAAAATTTGCTATGGTGGTTCCCTCTGCTTTCATTTTTTGGCCTACGACACCATTTTTTTTTTTCAATTCAGTGACTGCCCATCACAACAGCTTTTTCAGTGGATCTGAACGGCAGACTAAGTCTTTTGGAATGAGAGGCACTACAAAAACAAGCTCATCATTAACTCAAATTATCAGAAAATGTGTGGATTATCAGTAATTTTTTTAACACTTCTTACAAAGGCCTGCTTCAGCTGATCTTCAGATAACATGTAAAAGTGTTGACAAAAATACACTTCTTAGTTGTTTATCCTTTTCAGTAAAAACAAAACTGGACTGTACAAATGAAAATTTGCATGTGCTATTCCTAGAAACTATGTAAGATATGTTGAGGCCTAGAAATATTCACAATACAACCCCTGTGCCCTCATTTAAACAATACCTAACTTATCAATGAGTAACGGCTTCAGCATTAGCTTCAGAGATGCAGGTGCAGGTGTGTTTTTTGTTAACTACGTAGTAACGGTTTAGTTTGACAAACAGCATTCAGCTCATGTATTTTGCCGGATGAGTAGACAACAAGGGAGACCTCAAACAATGTCTGCATGCTCCAACTTAGACAAATGATATTGACATATAATACAATAAGGGTCATTGGCACTATAAACCATAGTGAAGATATTAAACTACACTTCATACACAGACTCTAATTCATGGTTTGGAGTATTAATCAATGACTGATGACAACCTGGGCACAAATATATTTTTCACTAAAGATTACAAGATTTAAGATTTCTTGAAGTGTATTTTAGTGTATTTTCCCTAAGCCATGTGTTCCCAACCTGGGGTCCAGGCCAATTTTGGGCCCGATTCCCCCCTTTCCGACCAAAGTCAGAAATGGCCCGATTATCTGATGGTTCCAAAGATTGTCTTGGGAGGTGTTCCTGTGGTGTAAGGTGTGTTAAGATGGCTTTTTAACCCTCTCCGATCTGCTCGGAAGACAGATTTGAAACAAAACCTGTTTTTCATTTTAAAACTTGCATTACATTTCACATGACTAGCTTGTGATTCTGTCTAAAGTCTTATGTCTGCATTACGGAGGTGGTACCGTAGCATTCACAACTTAATAAATATTTATTGTTCTCCCGTCTGTGTTAAATGTCATCACATTAATGTTGCATTTTGTTTTTGTTCCAACTCACTTCTGCTGGCATGCAGAGGAAACAGATCTCCATCCTTGATGAAGAAAGTCCTCTTCAGCATCCTCGAGGGAATCAGTCTGTTTCTGCACATCAGCTGTCGAGAGAAAGCGAGAGAAGGCTGGTCAATGAATACACAAGGAGTTAATTTTTGCATACATGAATTCACTGTAGTGTAACGAAGAGGCTGGGGCTAAACATTTAAACATGGGCTCTGCATTTACTGTGTGTATTGATTCCTCCTACAACAGAGCTTACCCATACAGAAGGGAACCAGTGCCCGGCAATAGAGTGAAACACTGCAGTGTTTCCAGAGGCAAAGTCATACTCTCCATGAAGATCATTTAAGTTATTGAGGGGAAAAAAGCCCTGCTTACATGACTTTCCCTCTAAAGTCATCATTCTTTTAGACACTCACAATGTGCCATTAGCGTGATGTAACAGCCAGTAGTGAATGTGTCATGGAGGAGTTGGGAGGTGATGGATAATAGCCCCTGATACAGATGTATACATTCTTCCATGAGTCAGTGCGAGCAGTAACAACACAGCAAAAGCCTATGAAGAAATTAGTAAATTCAAAAAGTCAAAATATGTTTTGAACCATGCAGTGTGTGCATATTATACGAACAGTTTCCGAGGATGGAGTGTTCACTTTAATGGCCCTTTATTAAAACACCATAATGTTACGTATAGACTGTACGTTTGAAGGTGTTCTCTCTTCTGCTTTGATGATGTACACAAACACCTCTGATAAAGTGTTTGGGCAGAGTTTTTAAAGGCCTTATATTGTTACATGAGTGTATTAATATCCAGATGTTTATCAGAATAGTTACCTAGACCTTTATCAGATGTAACACTTCAATCAGCATTAGCTTGTTTTGATGCCAGTTTGTTTGTACTATTTCTCAAACAAAGTTTTAAATGCAGGGTCTATTTGTTGTGAATACTGAATACTGTATCACTGTGTGACGTAACTAAGTTAAGGTTAAGGAGGCTAAATGACTTGACTTCTTCCCATCTTTTCTCACCACTTGATTCCATATTGAATTCGGTGACTAATGGCTAAAAACAAGCTAACTTACTCACTCACAGCCATTACATAGAATGCAAAGGTCATGCTAACACCACACGTTTCAGTAGAAAATTAATATTTACAGTCTATGGTTTCACCAGGTTGAGTGTGAGCACTTTCTTCATCCGTGGGGTTTAATGGAAGTTGGCATCCATGATTGTTGCATTGCCGCCACCTACAGGATTATATAAGCTTGTAGGCTAACATGGTCGGTGCAAAGTATTTACAGTGTCCACCAAAAGTGATTAATATTCGTGACTAAAAAGTGGTTTTTTTTGCGCCAGCACTGCCCTTCAAGCTGTACCCAACTCCTCCCCAATAATGTCCACACAATGTCCAAGAACCTATTTTCAGCATCCAGCACCATTTTCATTCTTTCAGACTTTCCCTGAATGTCAGCTGTGCAGTTGATCACCATGGAGAAAAACGCTTAGAAACCTTTGTTTTTTCATCCACATAGGTATTGTTTTTGTCAGTTTCAGGCACAGTGACCTCTTAATTCTTTCCATGCACATGACCATTTTATTATATTCAGTTTCCCTTTCTCAACTCCTTTTGGACACCACTGAACCTGTAAAATGGTTACTCTTACAGTGAAGGCATGATGCTTGTTCTTTTTCAATGTTACAGTCATTCTAGTATAACCAATGTGCTCATATTTTTAAACGATATGGAGAATCTAGTAGCCTACTATACATCCAGGTATTTCTGCCATAGGCCTATATATGCAAAAGTGCTTATAGCCTACTGGGATTTCACGACATCGCCTACTAGGCCTACACAGACTACTCAGTAGTAGGTCATATTGGGTATGAATATGAAAGCCAGTGCCATCTAAATTGTTTAGTGCCATCTTTATTGTTTATCTAAATTTATTTTAAATCTCTGTAGCACTTTGAGATTTCTTTTCTTAAAAAACTATAAAGTAGCCTACAAATACAATTTATTATTATTATTATTTAAAGGCCCTGACGAAAGCATGCAGCTTCATACACAGTCCAGGTTTAATCATGAGAACAAGCTCTGATCTGAAAACTAGGAAGGTCTAGTCAGCTTAGGTGGGTGAAACGAAACTTGCTTTGAGTAGAGATTGATATTGGATCGTTGTCAGTCTTTGTTTGGGCTGTGCACTTAAGTTTCATTCTCTGCGCATCAACAGGAGAGGCAGTTGACACGTGTCACACCCTCTGTTGAATGCCACTGGGGAATCTTTGATATTTTAATCAGCAAGTTAAATGTGTGTTTTGCGTTAGTGGACGTGGCATGATGACAATACCGTATGGCTCTTCCAGCTGATCCCTACTGAGCAGACTCTGGTTGCTAATTCACAATATGTCAATATCCGTCACAGGGATATTATGGCTTCATCCTGTTCAACGGGAGGAGGCTGAGGAAGGCTGTCCATAAGAGTAAGTTTGCGGTGCGCACCTTTAGACTAATTATTTCAAGACATATCCATATGATCCCAAACCTAGAGCGGAACTATGTTGCTTTACAAACAAGTATATTTTACAAAAAATGAAAAAGTATAGAATAAAATGTTTACTGTTTCATGTTCAAACTACTTTGTACCCTCACAATTTTACTATGCTGCAATGCAACACTTGAAAGTCAGCTCACCAAGTGCATGCCCCAAATAACTTGTCATGTGACCTGATTTATCATATCTGCCTTTTTCAATAGAAGGCAGCAGCACTGCCAATTTAAACCACTAAGAGGCGCCAAACTATCATTTAAAAGATCCACTGCAGTTGCTTGTCAGGTTCCCAGAAAAAGTTTGTGTAACACCTGAACTTTGCCTTTTCTCAGGGTGAGCTCCCTGTAGGGGGTTATGTTTCTAAGAGAGGGTCAAACCAGGTATGGGACACGACTTGGCTGTTAAAGAACATTCATTCATATGATTCAAATTCTTTGTAATGGGGGCGCCATATAGCCTAGCGGTAATGACGCGTGCCCAATGTACAGAGGCAAAAGTCCTTGTTGCAGGGTCCATAGGTTTGAATCCGACCTCGTGGCCCTTTGCTGCATGTCATCCCACACGCTCTCCTCTTAACATGTACTGTCTCTCTTCAGCTATCCAATGAAGGCAACAATAGGCCAAATAATAAAAAAATATTTACAATGAGCAATTCAAAACACTTTTTCATATCCTTGTTTTGTTCAAATGAAAGGCAGTGGAAGCACAAACCTGAACAGTATCAGTGGTACCATTTTGATAGGAATGTAATAAAAAAATCTTAAATTATTTAATAACTAAATCAGGTGTTATTATGTGGCTGATACAGTATGAGGTTGAACTCAAGCAAATTAAGTTTAATCAACAATATTGTAACATTCTTGGACTGTCAAATTATAAGAAAGAATAAATACAAAATTAAAAATAGACATTTGTTGTTATTAAAATCATTATAATAAAAGAGATGAATATTGAGAAAATAATTTACCTGCATGCTTTAATAATATTGATGATGATGATATATCTAAACATTTATTAAGCAATATGTAACCAGCAGCCTTATGATGTGATTTATTATGGTTGAGCTTCCAGTACTGTCTTTTTTATTTGCGTTATATTAAGTCAATAAGTTTACTTCAGCTCTTTTAAGAATGCATATGCACTTCATGATATTGATGGGGACAGGATATATCCTGTCTAGATCCTTGCTTGTGTTGTACTAACTCTCTGATGTACTTTGCTTTAGACAAAAGTGTCTGCTAAATGAATTGTACAAATTGTTGTAAAGCTGTTAATTCATGTAATGGTCTAAATGAGAATTCTCTAGGCTATATGAAATGTATTGAAGATGTATCAATAGGTATAACATAAAGAAACGTGTTAACACTATTCAAGGCTTGAGGTAACTGGACTGGTTGAGTTCTAAACTATCTGGTGCACGCAGCTAGACATGTAAGCCTCTGTGGATCAGCATGCTAATGTTCAAGGATGACTCACATCAGAGTCGTTAACCTAGTTTCACTTAGAGTTGTTATAGCACCCCCAGTCGTCTGTGGGGTAGTAAATATTTAGTAGGAACGGGGGGGGGGGGTTATGTTAGTTCATGAGGTAACTCTAATTAAATGTAAGAAAGTAAATAATAGTTAATTTATTATTGTTTAATTAGGCAACGAGTGAGAAGTTGAAAAACTCCAGTTAGTCCCACCACTTCTAGTTGTGAATATGAAAGTTCCTTGGAGGTAATGTTACACTGTGACCTCTGGCATGTGCATCAGAAAACTAATTTAATTCACTTTTAAATCAGTGATGTGCCCACCATTTAAAGTTGAATGCCAGAGGTCAGAAATCAAATGTCACAAGAGGACACAAATGGTACGATGATGCCTATTTATTGCATTTTATGAGATAAATAAGTTGTTTAGAATTTAACCATTCATCCTTATCTAGAGTTGTACACAGCAGTATTATGGCTGGACAAAATGATACAAAAGACAGAGGACAGGTCGTCTTTTCTTCTGTGTACTGTGTGTTCCCAACACTTTTAATTTATTCTCCTCCTCTATATTTGTTTTTGTTTTCATACCTGGTCCTTCAAATAAGGGATACAACTCACATTTTATAATTAGGTATGAACAACATTTGTACAAACTAATCAGAAAATGATTCATGTTATAGGAGATATACCATCTACTATTCTGTAAACTATATAGTCCTCAGTAAGAAATTATGAGAAAAACTGATCAGGTTTCAACATCATTCAAGTAACCTCCTAAAAGTGTATCAGTTTTTCAGAATAAACTAATCATTCATTGATCATTGGCTAGTCTACAAAAAAAAGGTTTTAATGGAAACCACTTCCCAATCGTTCTCTGGAATCATTTAAAAAAAATGAGCAGGAAAATATTATATATAATATATAAGATCTGTCGTAAAAGTTTAAGACGGAGAACAAAGACAGACAATAAAATAATATTACATCCATCAACAAATCAGAAGCTGTAAGAAGAGAAACATGTGCATTCAATGTTCAAATGATCCTTTATCCTGGTGTTAAAATCTTCCAATCCAACTTAGTTCTCTAGTTTAAGGTGACTTTGTAACTCAGACCATGATGATGATGGAGCAAACACACTCAACGCACTTTCACCAAAGACGCAGCGAGTTTGGAGAATGACGTACATGGTGAGTCCCTGAGATTGAAGGCTACAGCTGCTGAGAGATTTAGGTATCAGCAAGAGAATATGTAAGGCAGTTTATGTAGTATGGCCTAATAAAGAAAAAATGATCAATGACGTACTTTGATTGTACAATGAAGACAAACCTACTCTCTTGTGCAAGACACTAACGCCTAGGTTAAAAGTGTCCGTCATAGCAAGTCACATGTTACCAATCTTGTGTTTGCTCAGGGTATACAGAGACTTGATGTCTAGAATAATGATAATATGTGTATTCATATATGTAGTCACTCTTACATTAAATATTTGTGGTATTATAATAGTAAAAATACATTAGGCTAACTAATATAACTTAAATATGTGTGTGTGATATCCCTGGTTGTAAATGGAAATAACAGCTCCTAGCAGGTGACAGTGAAGTCCAAAGCAGGTGACGAGTTTTATATCAAACACACAGTGACCCCATAGCCTAATTCCCAACACGTTGAGGCTGCAGTGAGGAGTGTCTCATTCAGCTCACCTATCGAGGATAAGGAAGAGGTTTTGAATAAAAACATCCCACCCAACCCCCATAGTTTAGTGACCTCCATATAATTCTGAAGGCATGTGCCTGTTAGTAACAGGCGGTCTTTTGAGCAGTTCTGTGAGGACACTGCGGTTTCAGGCACATTTGGGCTATTTTACGATGCTCATGTTTGCACAAGCAGCTCCTGACCTACATTCTCTCGGTCCCAGCCAATCTCCAGCGATACTTTGGCTTTCAGCAAACACAATCTGTAACGAGAAAAGGCAACGTGATGGGGAGTAGGAGGGACTGCGGGAGTCACGGTGAGCACCGCCCTGCCCGCACGTGCCAGCTCCGGCCAGTTCTTCCGTGCAAAGATCGTCTATGTCTGGAAATACAGCTACTCGTTCGTCGAAATACTGCACCAGCTTCCGGTTTCAGAGAGTGGGCGTAAGCCTCGGCATATGCGCTCTGCTCATGCAGCTTAAAGCTGAGAAGGTAAGGCACGTGCATAGGCTTTTGACAGAACCCCCTCACATTACTTTATTGTTGCGTTTTCTGATTTTATCTGCATGGTTTTTTTTTTTAATGTGAAGACGTTTTATTTTTTACATTTTAATCTGGTCTTCAAATTAATTGGTTTGAATGAACAGAAAGTAAGAAAACAAAAACGTGATTTTTTTTTTTTTTTACTACAATGGAGGTGTGGGTCAAAGTCAAAGCCTGTTCACGTGCCTTTAACTGCTTAATGATATGCTAGATAACGACACAAGGCTTATTCAATTCATTTAATTTAAGAATATTCTTCTTTTTCTTTTTTTTAATCTATCTACACCATTTTCATTTCTGCCTCCCTCTCTGATCTGTATCTTATACATGTTATTTTAAATTTGCCTGTTGGGGATCAGTAAAGGTTTAATCTCATATAATAACAATGATTGATACAGTATTGAGTTGATTATCTTATTTTTACTTATTGGCATTACCCCCGACTTACTTCTGATGTAAAATGTAACAGATGCAGACACATTAAAAGGGGGTTGTCCTCATGGTTTAAATGTAAGCATAAAGGCCTGACAATGACATTAATCAGAATGATGGAACAAATTATTGTTAAACTCAAAATATCAGATTTATCTTCAGAAACAAGACTTAAACTATAGCCTATATACCTACCCATTACTATAGATAATTTCGCTAAAAAATCTTGAAAAAAATGGATGTTGTACAACCTGCCTTAAAGAAAATGGTTGGCTTTATTATCAGTAGTTATTTATTTATGACAATAAAGCCCAAAGTCACTAGTGCTAATCCAACAAAACCAAATATACTATTTGGCTCGAGGGTCTCCTTTTTAAACTGTTAGGAGGTGGAATTGGAGGAAAAACATAGGACATCATATTAACTTATTAATTTATATGAATAATTAATAATTTATAATATTAATTAAATGTGCAAAAAAGTTTGCTATAAAGCTTACCAAAAACACACAGACTTCTTCCCCCAAAGTTAGACAGGGATGCACTTCAGTCCAATGCTCTTAAAACATTTACATCAACGAGTCGGCAAGGGCATAAGGACAGTCTGCAGCACCTGGCGTCCCCCTTTTAGACACTGAAGTCAAACGCCTGCTGTTCACAGATGATCTGGTGCACCTATCTCCAGTCAAGGAAGTGCTATAACTGCACCTGGATCTTCTGCACAGTTTCTCCCAGACATGGGCTGTTCTCTGTTTCAAACAGGAAACACCAAATAATACATGCAGAGCAGAATCAAGATAGAATATTTCACTTATCAAAATCCAATAGAGACGATTACATTTTTATACCCATCTAAAAGACAGTGACCCCGCCATACTCCATACCAAAGCCCTCACCTCCAGACAGACTGTAGAGAGCTCTGCCCTCAGCTAGCTGGTTCTGCCCCAGACAAAAAACAGCATAGACTAAACCAAATGATAAAACTACAAAAAAAGCAAACTATTTAACACACTGGAAAGAATCAACCAAAAAAATCAAATTAGATTGTTATTTGTCCCTAAATTGAGATTATACAGTGGCAGAATATTTGAGCACTGTGACTGATTAAACACAGATGAAATCTTTGAATACTTACAGACTTTTTATGAGAACAGCCTTACCATTTAGAGAGGCTGCTTCAAAACAGATCTGGCTTCCTAAAGAGGACAGACTGAGCGCCCACTGTGCTCAACAGGAGGTGGAAATAGAGCTATACTTTTTTAATAACCTGTCCACTGTACCAGGACAGCAGAGACCTATACGTCACACTAATCACAAACATAGAAAAAGAGTTAGACAACATGAGCAATGACCAAAATGTCCATACCTGCTGGATGAAGCACAGCAATGTGCAGCACATTATGTACTCCCATCGCACAAAACCACCATGATGAACAATACTGTCTAATCATCTGGGTACTACACCGATCAGCTACACTATTAATCTCTGAATACAAACAACATGGGCTTGTAAAAATACTTTCTTTTTACATTTTTGTATTTTAATCTTAAGTTCAATACTTACAAGTATACATTTTAAGAGCAAACTAACCATTTTCATTTTATATTCATTAGTTTAACACCAACTGTTTTTATGAACATTTACTATTATAATACTGCAATCCTGCGCAGCTCTGTTTTTAAAGTTAAATTTTCTCGTATTATGTTATTGTATAGACATAACACAATTCTCTATAACAAATTAGTGTATATATATTTTGATTTCTTATTTCCCTTAATGTCATATTTATTTATTTCTTCTAGATCTTATTTTGTTTATTTGATTTCACATATTTCCATATTCAATATTCTCTGTGATTGTAAATGGTATGTTTTAGTGATTTTTTTTACTTGTCTATTTTAACTTTTATTTTTCCCTTTGACATGGTGCTTCTGATGTCTTGTATGAAGCACTTTGAATGGCCTTGTTGCTGAAATGTGCTATAGCCTATAAATAAACTTGTGTTTATTTCCACATGCTTTTGGCAATGTAAACGGATGTTTCCCTTGCCAATAAAGCCAGTTTGAACCGAATCGAAAATAACTGCATCAACATGAAGTGAACACGGGAAAACAAGGCAGGAGTGAGACCTCCCTCCTCTCTCTCCTTCCTCTTTGTGTTATCGCCAAGCCCAGGCAGCTCATTAGCATAAAATGTGTGTCAGTAGGGCAGCGTGAGCTCACATGCCATGCGCACATGCTGTAGAGCTTTAACCAGCATTCCAATGTGCCCTCTCCACGCGGGGCTCTCAGCCAATGAAAAAGTGCGAAAGAGTAAAAAGAGTGGGGGCATGAAGAAAGGAGGTGGGTGAAATGTTTTCAGAGAGCGTGACAGAAAGAGAGAAGGAGGGGGGGGGGGGGGGAGAGAGGGCGGGAGACATCCCTAACACACATCAACAAACAGGCGGTTGACGGGACACACAAAAAGAGAGCAGAAAAAAACCTGGTCACATTTCTCAGGCACCTGAAAACGTGCTGGCTATTTCGAGACGCGTGTTGCTTATTGATGAGTGGGGAGTGTTTAAAGTACTTCCACTCTGTTCATGATTTAATGTTGACTGTACATGGCAAGCAGTTGGATGCTTTGGGACCTCTTGTAATTTAGAGAACCCCTGCTCAGTGATATCTGAACATTAGGCATCTTTCGGAGCATTGACGGAGAGCTGATCTGCCCTGCGCATCTACTCACCCTTGGAAGATATTTGGATCAAACCGAGACCTGTTCCAATTCCTTAAAAAAAATATATTGTTCTTCTTTCGTTTACTGGGTTATCTCAAGACCCCCAAATGCCCTGTGCACACTCCTGCTTGTTTAAGTTTTTGGATACACTCTTCATGCCTTGGCAGTTCGCGATTCTTTCACCTATATCAACGAAACTCCTAGGTGTCAAGCAAAGGCAATCATTCCAGGGTTAAGCTTCCAGAATTAAACAGCACGGAACAACAGAACAACAACGATCTTCTAGGAATCATGGAGCACAGTCCTGGTGGTGAGTAAGATTTAATTTTTTCTTGAATTATGTTTCAAATTACGGTCATGTAAAAAAAAAATGCAGACAATGGTGCATTATGACAAGAGATATGATATTGCATCTCTCTACATTGACTAACTGAACAATAGACAAAGCATAAATAGTTTAATTCAAATGTATTAATTCAACATGTTATAACAGATATATCAATTGTTTTATAGAAATGAGTGCCTTGAGATTTTTTTTTTTAGATTGCTTCTTGTTTCAATGAATGAATAAAAACAATAATGTATTTAAATAGTAGAAAGAACACATTTAGCCTATGCACCTTGGCATGACATTTATCATAAATAAAGTGCTGAAGATGCTGTGTTTTCAACGTAATGTGCTGCTTTGGGTAGCCTCTCTGTTAGTTCCCAGCTTAGATGTGATCCTATAATTTGGGGTATAAAATGACATGCTATTAAGAGTAAGTCTGCTGTGTAACATCTGGCGTGTTGCCAAAAAGCTTTTGGGATTCAGACAAGGGAGAGTTTTGGAGTGAGTGGAGCTGAGCACGGAGGGGGGAAGTCCTCTCTCGTCAATCTTTGTCGTGGACTTCCGATTCCCCGCATGTAAACAAACTCCCCATGACCGGGCACGTTGTCTTGAGGCCCACTTAACCTGTCTTTTATGGCCCTTATTCTTGTGTTATTGAATGTCACTCTTAATAATGTGCTCAAATTCAGAGGCAGCTGTTCCCTTGAATCGTACGGGACTGAGGCATGTACGGGAAGTTGTGCGGTGTAGTTTCCTTTTTGTAGTGTGAGTCACTTCACTTGGCAGTTTATAATATCGTTGGCTGAGGGGCAACTTGTTTTTTCTTCCTTGCTCAAACACATGTGAGCAGCTATGTCAAGGAGCAGTCAACGCCCACTAGGTCAAAGGAAGTCACCTGTGCCAAGTTATTCATCCATGACTACTGGCAATGACCGGAAGAAACAGTGTTCTGATTAAACATCCACTTCTAGTCCAGCACGTTGTAGGCACACAAAAAAAGAAGGAGAAACATTTACAGATAATTTAGTGGCTCAGTTACAGATTACATGCTGTTGCTTACAGGTGTGGCAGTGAATCTTTACATGTATGAATTTATGTTAATGTTTTCCTACAACCGAACCAGTCATACAATAGCCCACTTTAGGCCTATTTAAAGTAGGGTAGCATAGTCTCAAAGGTCAACAGCGATGAACATTTGAAATGAATAGGCTTCCATATTATAGCGTGTAATTTGGTGCAATATGTAGATATAATACATAGACTACAAGAGGCCAACACTTTATATATCTTACAATTAAATTAGCCTATATTCGGATGGTCGAGACATTAAAATGTCCTTGAACTGCGAGTTACTGTAGTGTGATTGTCAGATCTTTTCATCTGTTTCCCACCCAGTGCACCCTGGGTAGTATCCGTCGTGATGAATCATGCGCCTGATTTTTAATACGCAGTTACCCCGCCTCGAGCTGACAGCACGTGTACACTGCCTCTGTTTCCACGTGCTGCGCTTGATTCCCTAGCAACCCCGCCCCGCGCGCCCGCTCCCCTCCGCCGCGTGTACTCCGCTCGATCTGAGCTCGCACGGGGATTCCTCTTTATTTGTGGATAGATGGTCAGTGGGTCAGAGAGGTTTAGCAGTATTTCACCTTGTTCTGGTAACTAGAACAGGTTTAAAATGCTTAATTTGGCTTTTTTAAGCTTGAACTATTACGGTTTGGTGCGTGGGCCACGAAATAACCTACATATGGCAAACTGTTCTGTGGGATAACACTAGTTTATTGTGCTCATAGACCACCACAGTTTCTGTAAGGGGTGGTAAAGTTGAAGTTTTATTTTATTCTTGAACATGTTTTTGGAAGGATTGGCTCAAGTTTTTTATGGTTTCATGCCAGGTCCCAAAAAAAACATTTGGAGTCATTGTAAAGTATGATTAGTGTACATTGTACATACATTCATGAAGAAAGTCTAATATAACCTACAGTTTTCAGAGTTGACCTTGTGACCTAAAATTATGGCCTGACCAGAAATGATCAAAAGATCATCAGAACACTGCGTTTTCATTTATCCAGAATTGAATCCCCTGTACCATTTATATTTGTGTATAAAATATTAAGTTTGTTCAAGTAGATCAGTGTGTCACATGTCCTTCTTGCCAACAGAAACACTGAGCTTAATGTTGGGCTCTTGTGTCAATCCTGAAACCAGATTCCCACACACATAGTTAATTCATATTAAAAGCTGATGTAGATTCTGTGACAGATAGCGTTACTATCCAAGGATTGAGTATAATTGTCTTCTTCATCTAGTCTTTCATGGATTGGTGAACCTACAATACCTGTTTGTAAACCTTTGAAACACAAGTCCAAAGTGGAACAACATGCAATGGAATCATTAATGTTTAGCAAGAATTCATGTGACATAAATTGCTCCTGAAAAGCCCTTTAGAAAATACACATGACATGCGTCCAGCTGTTTCACGTGTATGTACAGTGAAAGAGTGCAGACTAACTGGAGTTCAGAGGACTGTCTCCGCCCCAGAGATTATTTGAGCATGTTGTCTATAGTTTCCTTGCCATGCATGCCTGCAGAGACATAAAGGCATCATGGCAAAAAAGGAGGAGCGTAGGAGTGTTTTGTTTATGCTGGGGCTCTTATGGCCCTGTGAGTATCCACAGGTCACATGTTATAACCTGTGCTCATTCTGGCAACCAGTCACACCAGATTCCAGGAAATGGTTACTAGAGAAATAACATGGAATGTTTTTATGCCACGGGGGCGGAGCATGTTAAACTAGACAGTGGGTGTGGAGTTCATGTGGCAAGTAGGGTGTGACCCTTTCCCTCTGCAGGTGATGCACATGTGCACATAGAGCTTTATCTTCCTCCAAGAAACACACCAGAAACTTGCACATGCAACATTTGTATGTCAACTGAAGTCACTGTCTGACACTGAAGCTGCCACCACACACAAGCTCAACTTAGAGTACCTTGCATTCAGTGTTGACACGTGTGAGCAGTGGAATTAAGGAGGCACTTACAGCTAATCAGTCAGACAGCACGTGTTTTCTCAAGGAGAGAAAGCACAAGAGCCAAGGGAGGCTTTTTTCTTAGATGAGTCAAGGTCCTCTAGAGGAAAAGTGCACAGAATGACAGAGTGAGAAGTTCAAGGGTATTGTTGGAGATATGAAACTACAGTTCATTTACTTTACTTAGTGCAGCCGTGTAACCAAGGTTAACTGCTCAATGAAAATGAGTTATCTGTCAAATAGAAACCCTAAAGGGGCAGTTGTTATCATTGTGTTACAAGCCCAGGTTCTAAATGAAGATAGTGATGCTTGCAGACAGTTTCTTCTTAAGGGAATCATCTTGGTTGGCAGGCAATTGTGCTCCAGTATTTGGATACCTGACACAGTGATCTGATAGCAAATAAAAGGAGGGCATATTTTAAAATGAAGACGAGGGGACCTAAATAAGCAGAAATATATTAATGTGTCATGAATATGGCTTGCAATTGCAAAAAAAGTGGAAAAATTCATTTTAAATATTTTTTAATTATATAAAACAAATACATAAAAATGCTAACAACAAATAACTGTGACCCTCTAGACAGTTCTATTGTGGAATGCAGAGGTAACTGTGTGCTGCTTGCTTTCCTCTAGATCTGTAGTCACAGCATTAAAGCAGCTCTCTAGTCCAAACGTGATCAGCCCCAGCGCTTGTTATTGTACTGCTGCTGTTGTCTACACGGGACTGCGCAAAGAGCCTTGTGAGCCGGGCGGGAACTGTGTCAAGAGTCCATGTGAGCTCCCGGTCAGGTGGCTGGCGGATAGATGGGTCTGCAGGCCCGCAGCCAGAGAGGGGAGGGAGGGAGGGAGGGAGGGAAGTAGAGGTAGGAGGGGAGGAGGATAGAAAAGAAGGGGAGGAGGGAGAGGAGTAAAATCTCGATGCTGAAAGCAAACAGGGAGGCAGCTGGCTGGCTCTGCCTGCACGTGAGGGGCAGTCTTTCATTTTGAAAGGGAAGAATACTGTCATCAAAACAAGGGGGGAGTGGGCGGTGTGTTGCGGGGTAATAAGGCATTTCCGACTTGATGTGACAGCCCTAAACAAAGGCTTGTTATTGCCTGACTCACTGACATATTATGATAGGCATTAATAATTATCCAGAAATACTTTATGTAACAATGCAATATTAGAGGTTTGTATTTCAGATTTCAGACAGTCTATTATCAGATCATAAAATTTATACAATCCTTGGTGTACTGTAGGTGCATCTTGCCTGGTCTTTGTGTTTTTAGCTTTTTCATTCACTTAGAACTCTTCAACTGGCAACTAGCCCACTGGCATACAAAGCCTGTATCCAGTTATCCAGGTCAGAGCTTTTGTTTCTGTAGCTGGCATTTTTTTCTAAATAATTCATCAGCTCAAATATCTGTTATCCAAACATGATCAGGGTTATGTGTGTGTTCGTTAACGTCTGCCAAGTAGGCTCACTGAATCAAAGTAGAGCATTGCTCAACACTCTTACTCACATGTGAGCACTGACCTACATGGAGATGGAAAACTAAGTTCTTGCCCCTCTCTGTTTCTCCAGGTGGTGTTATCTTGTATGCTGGCTCATCCGGCAGTGCCAGCCCTAGCCCTGGCAGCCCTTCAAGTGGATACCAAACTCAATCGCCCTCCTCCCACTCGCAGCCTTCATCGCCAGAGAGCAACTCCTTTCAGGAGATCGGGCCCCTGAAGAGGAGAGGGGAACAGGACGGAGGAAGTCCTTCCCCAAGAATGGTCTTCCAGTTTCCTGAAGTAAACAATGCCCCTGTTGCCCAAGTAACCACCGTATCGTCTGCAACCTACAGCCATCCCACAGTGGCCAAAAGACCTTGTGGTTTCACCGGCACGTTTACCAGTAAGTACCCCTCACTTCCTTCTGTCCTGTTACCCTCCATGTTTACCTGCAGGTACTTTCTTATTGTATTCCTCTCTGATGATGATTATATGCTTCTTTCATAGAAACCGGAGGTATGGTGCTTCTGTGCAAGGTGTGTGGAGACATTGCATCTGGGTTCCACTACGGTGTGCATGCGTGCGAAGGCTGCAAGGTGAGCAAACAAAGCATTATCATGTCTCTAAGTGTCAAAATATCATGTCTCAGTAGCTTCAAGAACATACACATTGACACTTAAGACACTCTTCAAACTCTTTTTTTTCTTTTGTGCCTCCTCCAGGGTTTCTTCCGACGCAGCATTCAGCAGAATATCCACTACAAGATGTGTGTGAAGAATGAGAAGTGCATAATCATGCGCATGAACCGAAACCGTTGCCAGCACTGCCGCTTTAAGAAGTGTCTCTCCGTGGGCATGTCCAGAGATGGTGAGAGACTATTTCCTAACAAAATATTTACTCATATGACTACAACTGAATGATTTTTTTTTATAGTGAAGAGTTAGGGTTTTCATGGGGCCACATAAACAGGGTTTTTAAGAGTAGTTATTATTTAACATACATTTAATTATATCTATTGCATGTTTATAATACAAACATTTCCTACTCCGGTCTCTTACCTTATCTTAAAATTATCTTTCATCCTTCTGTTTGCATTCTCCTCCTTTCGTCTTTTTGTCCCTTCCATCTCCCTCCCTCCATGCACGCAGTCTGATTTATGGGAAGAGCACATTTGAAATCCCAGCAGTCATCAGTCATGGAGAAACTGCGACAAAAATAGTTTATTTTAGGAAATTGGGGCACAGCAAGTTGTTGATTACCCCATGTGCTCACCAAGATGTGACGTACTGCCCTTACTATTTTTTGTCAGTGCTGACATTAACAAACAAAAATGTTATTCCGTCATGTTAATAACCAAAACCTAGAGAGCTTGAGCTGAAAATGTAAATATAATTGCTACACTTAATCAGCTCTACTGCTTTTGTTCACTGCAGGACTCTCATCTCTCGGGATGTGACTAAACTAGGTGATAATAAATCATGGGTTTTATGGAGCAAACACTTTTAGCTGACCCAAAAAAGCCAAAATATGGGAATGAAAAATCACCTGCTAATTCATATGATCACAGGAGGCCTACTTTTTCATGTTTTAATTTTCTGAATGTGCACAAAATGAAAGTAAGGCTATAAAAGGAATGTTCTATCTAAGCCGACAATAAAACTGATATAAACTCAGAAAGCCACTTTTTATATTCACATATTTTGATTTGACAACATGGTCGGTGAGCACGGGTACATCTTGTATCATCCAATCTTTTCCCTTCCTTTCATCTCTCCCACCTGCCTCTCTTTTCTTTTTGACCTTTCCACTTCTCACTTTGTTACTTTTCTAATGACATGCTGTCGACCCAGTGACCTACTTTCACTGAAAAGAGAGAAAGCGAGCTCTCAACATGAAGACAGAAAGAGAGAGAGAGAGAGAGAGATGGGGGAGGAGGTGTAGCATACAGCGGACTATAAATAGCGCTGTCGGTGGAGGTGCAGTATTGAAAGGGGGGAAGGGAGGATTGTAAAGGTTAGAGAAGAGGAGGATGAGGCCATCAGATGAGATGAAGGCTAGAGTGTCTGTATCGAGTTGAAACTGTGATGGACAGAATATAGTCAGAGACAGTATAGAGGTCTCTGGATTAGTAATCCTCATAGAGATTACTGCTCGATTGTCAGTTGTAACAATATAAAAGAGGTGGTTGTTTCTCTGGATTGTTGAAATGTCTGAGTGTTATTCTGTATCTCTGGCAGTGATATCAAAGCTCAGTGCCATCAATTGCTAACAGAGGATTCTCTCTTCTGTTGTCCCTCAGCTGTGCGTTTTGGGCGTATTCCCAAACGGGAGAAGCAGCGACTCTTGGATGAGATGCAAAGCTACATGAACAGTCTCAACGAATCAGCTTCCATGGACATGGAGGTGTCATCTCCGTCCGACGCCCCCTGCAGTCCGCAAAATCAGACAAATGAAGGAGCAGGCTCCATATCACAGTCTTACCGCAATCACTTCATTAAAAGTGAAGATGACCCACCCAAGATGGCAGCTGTCAGCAGCAACGTAGGCATTTCCTCATTTCACAACAGTCAGGTGCAAGAAGCTTCCATGTCGCACTCGACAACCCAGACGCACCACACAGCTCGGGCAGAGCAGGCCAACATCACATCAAGCTACCACGTCGCCACAACCTGCCCCATCGCACCCAGCAACAACAGAAACTCCAACAACACCAATATGGACAACTCCAAGTACAACTTCTCTTCCAATCAGAACCAGTGCCCCTTCAGTGGCAGTCAATCATCTCAGGCCTACTCAGCCAATCACAGCAGCTACATTTCCAGAGATTCCCAGAACCAAAGTCCCTGCCCCTGGAAGCTGAACGGAGGAGCCAAAGTGCTGGTGAGACCTTTTTTTCCATATCCAGAACCTGAACATCTATTGGCTGTCAATGAAAAGTCCATGACACATTCTTACTTATTTTCTCTCCCCCTCCTCTTCAGGCGTGTCCACTCAATTCCTGTCCAGTGGCCCCAGCCAGTCGCTCAAGTCAAGAGGTGTGGGAGTCTTTCTCCCAATGCTTCACTCCTGCTGTTAAAGAGGTTGTGGAGTTTGCAAAGAGCATCCCAGGCTTCCAGAACCTAAGCCAGCATGATCAGGTCATGCTACTCAAATCCGGCACTTTCCAGGTACGACCAGTTCAATTTGTTGGTGGGAACTTGGGAGATTTTCTTTACTTTTTATCCTGTTACAGTATGTATGACATGATCTTGACTTGACTCTTGTTGTGTCCACAGGTTTTGATGGTGAGGTTCTGCTCACTATTTGATCCCAAGGAGAGGACAGTGACATTCCTCAACGGGCAGACATACTCCCTGGCATCACTGAGGGCTCTTGGAATGGGCTCCTTATTGGACGCCATGTTTGAATTCAGCGAGAAGCTCGGATCAATGTGTTTGGAGCCAGATGAGATGGCCCTTTTCATGGCCGTCGTGCTCGTTTCTGCTGGTAAGACACATAATCATACATGTAACAAACAAGCAAATACAGTAGTCACGCTATGCCTTGTGCCTAACTTGAATTTCCCCTTCCTTTCTCCAGATCGCTCTGGTATAGTCGAGGTTGGAGCAGTGGAGCAGTTGCAGGAGAATCTCATAAAAGCTCTTCGCTCTCTCATCACCAGTCGTCGCCCAGATGACAGCACTCTCTTCCCAAAGCTGCTGCTACGTCTGCCAGACCTGCGCACCTTGAACAACCACCACTCTGACAAGCTTTTAGCTTTCCGCATAGATCCTTGAGCTCAAAGAGCTTAAGCTAACTGAGGTATCTTGTTTTGGGGACCTCCCCATGCAAGCCTGGCCTGCCACATCGAGCACACTGGCCTATGCATGATGGACAGTTGTTGCGGGGGCCATGCTAAGTCCGATGCTACAAAAGAGAGCGATCATCTTGATAAAGAAATCGGTGAAGGACGGCAGGATGGTGCGGGCTCCTGAACTCAAACTGATTCTTCCTTCAGGATTGCCTAACAACAACCTGGACTGTGTTCTTCCTCGGGTTTCTCAAGTGAACATGAGACCACCAAGTCATAGTTGTCAGTATTTTTGTTCTGGAGACCAAAAAGAAGAAAGAGCCTGCTGTTCCTCACCAGACTTTATACTCCTCTCCCGGCTCACAAGGGCTAATAGTGGGAAGCACATATGCCTGCCCAGAGAAACAGGAACATGTACAAACATTCACCAACTACCATTTATAAAAACTAAATCCATGCTATATTGTGCAAAGGGCACTTTTTCCATACCTCTTAAGTCCATATATACATAGCAATAGAAATGTATGACAAGCAGTTGGGAGGATGTGTATGCCCTGTTAAAATGATATAAGCTATTCTCACAAAATGTCACCATGTGGGAAATCTTTATAAAAATCATACGTGATTGAGAAGTGAATAACATTTTTAAGAAATGAGAGTAAGCTGCATTGTATTTGTATGCGATAATCAGGGAGAAATTATTGGTCATTTTAGACCATGTATGAGGGGTTATGTGTTAAGGTGTGATATTGTAAATTTTGTACATTACTTTTATTGTTCTTGTTAGTTTACAGATTATAAAATATGTAAATGAAGTTTGTGTTGATACATTGTATAATATCTTGACTAATAGACTGCTATACAGACTGCAAAGAGAAAGCAGCATTTGAATTGTGCGCTCCAAGTACAAACTTTTTATTTGAAGATATATAATTGAGATATATGTATTGTCAACTGAGTGTATCACCTTGTGAATATTTTGTAAATGTTTTATGGTGACACCATAGAGTACTATTATTAAATAACATCATAAAGCATTTTCCTTGTGCTCCATTTTTTTAAGCTTTCCTCCTAATGTGATTCTACCAACAGTATTGCTGTAGCTTAGCAACAGCAGCTATCAGTCAATAGTGCTCCAGGGTGGAGAACAATCGGATGCTTCATAACAAACACCACTTGATTTTTGAGTGTGTGCTAGCAAATACATGTAATTTCAATGAGAATCACTCAAGAAGGTTATGTTCTTTACAACTCCAGAATGAAGCCAACAAAGCAGCCATTGAGAAGAACACGTTGGACTAAGATGGGCTCTGTTTCGTGAAATATGTTCAGTGAAACACACATGAACTGAAGGTTATTTAGAGACGTAGCAGAGATGAATAGTCAGTATTCAAGGCGACACAAGGGGAAGCCACCACCACTGTTATCACTTCAGGCTACGATCTGGGGAGACAAACTTGTTCTAATGTTTAGGAACATTTTCCATAAAAAGCAACTCTGACTCTGACTCTTCATAAATCTGTTTTTATTCATACACTGGTATTCTTTAAATAAATGCTACCAGCAGAGAATATTTAGTCTAAAATGTACAGAAGAAAGTAAGGATTCAAGCTAAAATGAATACTCTCTTAAAGGTTATACTGTAGTGATTGACCCCTGCCCCTTCTATATTTTGACTTAAAAAATTCAGGAGATTATTCTCGCATATTTAAAATTATAGGCTGTGTATGCTTTAATTCAGAATTCGCTTAAAAGTTTAAAAAAGAAAAAAAAAGCCCTCGCATAAGGCAAATGTTTTTTGGGATTTTTTTTAGGGATGTAAATTAGTATCAACCAAAAGCCCCCTGCCCTCTTTTTTTTTTTTTTTTCAAACTAAGTAAAGAAGAAAAACAGTCTCTGCAGTAGATGCGACTCAACCAGTGTTCTAGTAATTTCTATAAAATGTGCAGTGGTCTTTACGTGCCACCTGCTGGACATAAATATAACAACAAGAACCCACTTTTGCCATGACATTATGTTTAAGTAGACAGAAAGACAAAAATGCCCGCAAAAATCACTGATACCACCTATGACTAAAAACAACACAGACAAATGCCTGTACCTCTGTGGTGCATTCAATCACATCAAAAAAGGACTTCGACAAGGACCAATGAAATTGAAATCACTGTATGAGAAACATAATATCAGCTCACATCTCTAAAAGCAGCTGGTCTGAGACATTCGGCCATGTCACATTTAGGCTACAGCAGATAAGTAATAAATAAAAAAGGTGTAACATTCTTTATGTCTACCTTATTAAAATGGTGGACGAGAGTGTAAAGTTGGAATTTGGAAGTAGCCTACGTGTAACTAAAGTGTTGTGGCAAACCATCATCTCACTCCACTATCACAAGTCAAAGTGTTATATTGTAAGTTGCTATAGTCTTTTCGCTGTGCTGCAAATGGCAAATGTCTACTATACCTCCCTAAGAACAAAGGCAAATAATTAAGGTAAGTGACAACATTATATGTCTGGCACAAATTCCCTTTGAGTCATAATCTTAACAATGTATTCTTATCTGCTGATGCCACCTTGTGGCGACAAGCGTGAAGCACTGAGGTGATGGTACTGCGTAGAACAGTAACTCGGATTTAAAACTAACATTTATTGAATCTAAAATCGGACCCTTTAAATGTTGTTGTCTACCTTCAATCGTTGAAATAGTAAGTGTACATTTTTTTGGGTCATTATTTTCTTCCTTGTTGGTTTGTATGACCTATAGTCCTAAATAGGCGCGGTGACATAGGACCTGGAAAAGAACATGGCTGTCATATTAATCATTGAGTTGCTTCTCCCTGCGGTCATCGTAGGAGAGGATGTTCTGGGAACCTTTCAAAACTTTCTGCAGAGTTGGGCACGGACACAGATCTAGGCTACATGCTTATTGGTGCTAAAATAAATGATACTCGATGATAACTCACCGAAAAACTGAAACACATGCCTCTTGGGCCGACTACTATCACATGATCTGTTCAATACGTTCATAAAAGACACTCCAAAAGGCACAGTCTAATACAAACATATCTAGGTTACTTCTTCTTCTTCGTTGGCTTTTAAAGGCAGTTCGCATCCAAAGAGTTGCATTACCGCCTACATCAGGATTTACTGTAACACTACAGTTTTTTTTAAACTTATAAAACAATAACTGAAATAAAATATATTTAAAAGTTTAAAAACAATCCCTCTACTCCTCAATCCATTCTCCAACATTGCTCCTCAGTTTAGACTCTGAGAAAGCCTGAAGGCCTCTTTCAGCAGCCCCTGCACTTCCTCTCCAGTTATACACAATGTCTAAAAACGCTTTCACAGCATCCACAACCATTTGAAATCTTTTCAGACTGACTTTCTGCCTCAGCAGCACAGTCACTTATAAGAATTAATCTCATCCTTACAGAAACAGTACTCATCATGCTTAGAAATTGAATTATTTCCCCTGTTCGCTGGATCTTTTACTTTCTTTGTAACTTCATGTTTGTGTCTTCTCCTGGATCTCATTCTAATTTCTCGTTCCATCTCTTTCAACACAAACATGGCAAAGAAGTGAAGTTAAAGTGACCGAACTGAGGATACACCTGTCAGTCAGCTAGCAGCAGCAATCTGTCGATCAAAGCAAATCTGCAGGCATGCTGCTTCAAACTTGAAGTATTAGTAGCCTATACTGATTTAAATTGGGTATTCAAGTAAATGACTTCAGAAAGGCCAATATTTAGAATCTGCATTGATAATAATAACATGCTGTATTGTAGCAGCTAAATAATATCAAAAGCACAACTAGCCAAACATGGAAACAACCCGCTATGGCTTATACTGGGGTAAAACATCTTACAGGGATATAAGCAACTGGACAGGTTCTCTCCATTTTACTTTGTCTAAACTTTAAATTCCATTAAGGGCTTATGTGAACGTCATTAATAATTATCAAATGTAGAAAATGTTCTTTGATGTGGTAGTCGATTATTTCCCAGTTGCGTGCGTTGCCATTGAAGCGCTCTGGTCAGAAGCTTTATATTTAGCCATTAACACCCTCTGGCAAACTGTCATGTTTGCACCACATTCCTAACCTGACATGATGTCATTCATCCTAATCGTGTTGTTTATGGTCTCAGAATGATGAAGAAGCTTATTAGAACCCTGAAATGTGGACAGTGTTTTTCTATTTGGACCCATATTTTAAACTCTGTATTGAGACAAATGAATCCGGTTTCCTTAGAGTCCCATTTCCCCAATTGACCTCTTGGTCCAGCAGAGAACACTTAAATGAATATGTAGATCAAAGGTGGGTGCTGTCAGTAAATCTCATTATTTCAGGTTATGTGTTGTGCTCTGTAATGTTCTTAACTTTAATCTCATTAGTCTGATTCACCTGTTACAAAGCCAGTCTCTTACACAAAAAATAAAAACATGATGTCATACATTCATCAGATTACTGTGGTGTAGCCACATTATTCAAGTACAAATGAATACAATTCAAGTCCAATGTTGTTTTGTTTCAGTTTATTCTTATGAATATTTACGAGAATGGTCAAAGGCAAAAAAAATGTGATGACAAAGTTAACCACCATAGGCTCTTTTGATAATACTATGAAGCCACGTTGTCAGTGAACATGTGCAGAGTTTGTTTGTTTTTATATTTGTAATGGAAAACGTCACAATATTAATAGAGAAATGCTGATTATTAAATATCCTTTATATGTCTTAGCCCCCCCGAAGTGGAGCGAAACACTTGTGTAATGCACATGTAATTCAGGTATGTAAGTGCATTGAGTCATTCTAGTTGGTACTAATATGATTAACTGTCCTGAAACACTGTTGAAGGGGTCTGCGCCATTCAAGAGAGACATGAACAACACCCACGTTTAGCAGCAGCAGTGGTATGGTCTGGTTTCATCTCAGTCTTTTAGACTACCTGGACTTTGCTGGAATGTCCTTGTTAGACCAATGATAGGGGTGGCCTGGGATCAGGGTTAGAAAGAGATTAACCACATGGAGGCCTTTAAAGCTTCAAAGTAATCCGCATGCGGGAGATAAATTCAGAACAACATCTATGCTACAGACAACATTTCTGCTCGCAGTGCTTCCTACCCCCAGAACCCTGTTTAACAAGAGAAGACTAGCTCATTTTGTCCTATAAACACTGGATTTACAGAACTACAAGGTTATATTTGACCTGTGATTGAAGAAGAGTCTTCTTCATCGTCAACGTCACAAGTGGGAAAAAAAAGGGAATAATCATGAAAAAGGGAAAGGTATGTTTTTTACTTTCCTGCTTTGTGGTTTCACTTTTGTATTGATCGTTTTAAAAGATTCATACAATTTCATGTTTTATTTTCTGTCTGTTCCTTGAACTTGAATACAAAATGAATTTAAAAAGATTAAAGAGCCACACAGACTATCTCATAACAGAAGGGCAAAATCATCAAACGAAAGATGGCAATTACATTTTTTCTTTTCAATAAATGTGAAGAATCATATTTAATAAACATCGGTTTCTCTGGATCGTATTTATCTGCAGTAACTACGAAAAGATGGAGGACCATCACATCCATCCTAATCCTTAGAACTAATGAAACAAAAATCTGCCAGTGTGTATAGGCAGCTTTAACAGCAGTACATTTTGGTGAAAGGGAAACCACCAGTCGGCTATTTCTTGTGTGAAACATGATTTGTTTCTAAGTTGTTTTTTTTTTTTATGGAATGGAAAGAATTATGCTTTTGATGACTGATTAGATACTGGTTTTAACCCAGCAGGTGATTGATGACAATGAGCCCCCAACATATCAGGAGGCGACAGCAGGTAAATAACTCTCTCTCTAACTCTTTTTGGTTGACCATTATACATTCTATTAAACTAAAGATGTGTTGGCTTACTGATGTCATTAAGCTCCGTGTTGATGTCTGGACTGCACACAGCAAATGGTTGTTCAATCATGTTTCAACGTTTGAATAGAAATACTGGTAAATAATATACATAGGAATAAGTGAAAAAGGAAATCTTTTCAATTTTCACTCTTGATAATGATTCATATAGCTCTTTAATCGAGTGTTAAGTTGTGAGTGGACATCACATGTTGAAAATGACTTCATGAGAAGTAAGATGTTTCCTGCTTTATCACCTCCTCAAGGCTACAGTGAGATGGAGGCCCAGTTTGTCTGGGATGACAAGACCATCAGGCGGACCTTCATCAGGAAGGTACGAGAGCATTTATTTCAAACCAAATCCCCATCATGGTGACACTTCTAATACTCTGACATGGTGTTTGTCTTCCTGCAGGTCTATGCCATCCTCATGGTCCAGCTGCTTGTCACAGTGGCAATTGTGGCTTTATTCTCATTTTGGTATGTACTCTTTTGCTTTTCTATATCACCATTAGAAATGAAAGTATGTGTTTTTAAAACTTCGATTGAAACATGAATTATTTTTTTTTTATTTTCCCCATACAGTGCACCCGTGAGGTTTTATATTCAGACTCATCCTGGATTGTACATGGCATCTTAGTAAGTGAACACACTTGAATTTGGAACTTTTGTTCTGTTACTTTATTTATTAGATTTTTTTCATAATGTTCCTCATTTTTTGAATGTACGTGCAGAAATAACAAGGAACAAAAATATAAAGATTATCACAAAAATTAAAGAAAAAAAATACATTAAAATATATATAACCAATCTAAGTCACCCAACAGTCCAACCATCTCTAGGAAATGTAGCGTCAACAAGGTAAAGAGAAGGCAAGGTTATAGGAAGGCTGGTATTACAGGACCAGTAGGTAATACGGGTCCCATACCATATAGAAATGTATTAATGCATTCATGTAATATATTCACTGGAATATGTTACATTATAAGTTGTGCTAGGACTTTTTCTTTTAGGTATAGAGTCTTTGCTCCAGAAAAGCAAACATTTCTTCTGTTGGCAAAAGTAAATAGACCAAATAGTCGTTTGAATTTGGCTTTTCCAATATGAACATCAAGAAGACCAAGGAGGAGCACATCCGGTTTAAGTCCATTGTCAGTCACATGTCAGACCAGTATCTTTGCAACTCAAATCATGGCCAGAAACAATGAAAATAATGACCTGTACTTCTAATTGCACTTACAGGAAGATACATTATTATTCATTTAGTCTTTAAGAGCAGGTGATATGTAAATACAATGTACAAGTCTTAACTGAGTGGATCTGGTACAGTTACAGATAGAAATCTCTGTGGCCTTGATCCATAGTTCCTGCTGGTCTGCGTCATCCATAGATATGCTCTGATCTCTCACCAAGGCTTGCTTAGTAGCCTGGGAAGTTAGGGAAGGGTCAAAGTTCAGAGGCCTTACAAAATACACTGATACATTTCTTTTCCCCTTTTTTCATTAGTTTAATGTTCTTTGCCACTTACATCGCACTGTCCTGCTGCGGAGAGCTGAGGTAAGCTTTTTTCATTCATTCATTCCTTCAACCTTTATTACATCTTAAGGAAATCACTGAGTGCATGCTCTCATTGAATGACATCAAGACAATTGAAACAAATAGACAAAAACAAACGAAAAAGTTAATTGGGTGTCACAAAAATACAAATATATGTGCAACTATAAGTTTTTTGTTTCTATCTTAACAGGAGGCAGTTCCCTTGGAATATTATCTTGCTAGTTCTCTTTGTGAGTATTCTTCTTCTACATAATAACAGCTCAATATAATGTGCTTTACTTATACGCTCAGTACACATGATAACTTTTGTAACTTTACTTTTCCCATCAGACTTTGAGCATGGCCTTCATGATGGGATTTATGTCAAGGTAAATATTCATGTTGTGATTTGAGACAACTTATCAAAGCCTTTTCAGAATAAAACTCTCAATAAAAACATGACTGTCTTCTTTCCTCTCCAGCTTTTACAACACTAAGTCAGTGGTTCTGTGTCTGGGAATCACATCCATAGTGTGTCTTTCTGTCACCATCTTCAGCTTCCAGAGCAAGGTGAAAAGAAGAGCTTTAACCAAACTTCAAACTGAATCCAAATAGCAAAACAGACGTACAAAGTAAAAGTAAAATAATTTCATCAACTGTCTTTTTTTGTGTGTGTCCTGTCACAGATTGACGTCACATCCTGTCAAGGTGTCCTGTTTTCTTTGTGTATGGTCATGCTCCTCTGCGCCATCACCATCTCCATTGCTGTCCCGTTTGGATATGTAAGTCACTCCCTTACCCTTTGAGTGTACGTGTACACACACCTTTCTAGAAACAGTGTAAAGCAGTTATCTAAACTGCATTCACAGCTTAATGCCTCTGGTGCTGTTGGCCATATTTGGGTGTGTGAGGAGGGATTAGCCTCATGGATAATCTAGCTGTGTTCTGTACTGTCTTTCTTCAATTAGCATCCTTCTATCCTTCTTATCTGTGTTTTGTAATGCTGTGTTTGTGTTGCACCACAGGTTCCATGGTTACATGCTATTTATGCTGTGATAGGAGCCATCCTCTTTACTCTGGTGAGAATCAGATACACCATCAAAACCAAATTATCAATTGTTTTTCTTTTTTAAATCATCAACCTCCTTGTTTTCCTCCATCTGTCTCTCTTGCTGTTACAGTTCCTGGCTTTTGACACTCAGCTGCTGCTCGGGAACAAACGCTACACTATCAGTCCAGAGGAGTACGTCTTTGCAACACTCAGCATCTACCTGGACATTATCTACCTGTTTAGCTTCTTATTACAGATCATGGGAGGAGGTCGCGATTAAAACATGTATTTTTGCCCCTCAGCTGCAATGTCAGGACTCTTAGGATCACAACTTAGATTTTTCCCCTCATAAACAAGATGACATCGGGGATTTCAAATTCACTGCATCACTGTATTGAAGGTTTTTTCCGTTTTCCTTAAGTAAGAACCGACTGTTTGTTCTTGGCTTTTGTTCTGGTAATCACACCCATATAATCCTGCTGCTGGGTCTGACACTGACCTCTGACTTAGTGTACACTCCTCTGATACCGCAATGTAAGTGTTCATTTTACTCTCAAATATACTGATGGTCTGTTTTCATAATGTTCAGGAGACACTACTGTGATCCCGCCCCCAAACCAGTGTGTTCAAACACACACGCAAAACACTCACCAGACCCATAAGTAAATAACCCACCAAAGACAGTTGTAGTGTGACAGATGTAATCAGTTTCACTTATGGGACCAAAAATGGGAAGATTCCAGAAATCTATTCATTTCAGCAGGGACTATTTGAAAACTCTTGTAGACAAGGCGCAGATTGTTTTATACTCCTTTCTAATACACGATGACACTTTTAATAGTTTATGGTATTTGTGTAAACATATTTTCATATAAATAAGTTCAGTTTGAGTCTGTGTGTTTTTATGGAAAACACTGTTTATGTGAAATCTGAAAGCTAAAAAACAACACCAACAACATGAAGTAACCTCCTATAACTACATGTGGTTATTAGATCAGTTGCCATTTCTATTGAAACTTTAATGTGGCCTTTGCGACATGATATAGAATCATGACTGTTACTAGAAATATCTCAACTGTAGAGTGAAATCACATAGCATTTAAACTTTTTAAAAGAAAATGAGTTGCGTCTATTTAATGCTGACATAATCATCAATAAATCAATAAAATTACCACAAGCAATGAACAGTGTCTTAAATGTGTAAGGTGGAAATGAGTACTTAGATTGAGGTATTCAAACACTTGGTAACACAATTATGTTGTTCACAACAAGGGTGTAGGTTTTGTTTCAGAGTAAGATTTTTCTTTTAATTTATTATACGATCTCGGTAAGCACAAAGTAGGTTTTCTTAAAAATAAAATATAAGTAAATTGTGGCTAAATTAAAGAGAGTCAGTAGCTTTTTCTTTTAAAAAAATAGACTTGTGCAAAAGTACTGCTGCTCATTCATCACATACTATGAATATTTTATTTTTCAGTTTTAATTTTTTAATAGTGAGGGGTCATGTCCCCCACAACCTGAAACAGTGACATCATGTTGAAGCCACTTTGACACTGCATGTCACACTTACCCATTCACACACATTCACACACTGATGGTAGGGGCTGCAATGTAAGGTATCAATATTAACTCATCCATTCATACACATTCATACGCCGCTGACGAAACAGCAGGAGCACCTTTGGGTTAAGCATCTTGCCCAAGGACACATCAACATGTTATTGCAGGAGCTGCGGATCAAAACTCCCGACCTTCCGATTGAGAGACCACCGACTCGACCACTGAGCCACAGCCAAGACTCAGATGCTGCAAAGTATGGAGCCTCTGGAATCTAATAATGACCACAAAACATAAAGCACAGTTCACACGTTCATTGAAACAAGGCTTTTATTTTTAAAAAAGGAAAAAAATTGACATAGTCAAATTCAAAGATAAAACCAAGAAAAAAGACAATCTTATCTCAATCAATAAAAAAAACACAAGTTACAGACAATTTTAGCATCTCTGGCACAGGAAGACAAAAGTAGCCAAGTGGCTTTGCAAAATAACCAAATATCAAAACCTCTTTCCTCTAACAAAACTGTACAAAATGAGTTCTTGTATAAATAAGAAAACTGTTCTCAAGCAGGAGCGTGAGACGAGCCCGAAGGATTTCCAAAATGTCTGGAATTCACGCAAATTTGGTTTCCAAAGTGAGGAGCAACAAGGCCATTTTTTATTTCAGGTTGAAAAATGTCAACATAAGAAAACATTGTCGTCTTTAAATCATTTAAGAATAAAAAATAACAGGGAACCTCTTATTCTATATTCTGTACATGTGTATCATGATGCCGTTTGTTGCAAACATAAAACTGATGGATATTCTGAAGTAACCAAATCAAAGTAAATACGCACATTTTAAAAATCCAGACTGGGCAACATCTTAGCATCTGCTTGGAAATCCTGTTTTAGCAGCAAAACATTTTGAATCTATGAAATAAGCCATTAAATGGACATTACTGACAAATAGAGCATATTAAATTAGTGTCAACTGAATAATAAGTGCAAGCAAAAATGTTTTGTGTCAAATATTGTGTGCTCTTTATACCGCACACCATTAATCAAAGCAGTCCTAAAATTTCATCCGATTTTAAGATTCAATGATTTTCCTGATGCTTTTTCAATTTGGAGCACCAAAATATCCTTTTATAAAATCTAAAATTAAAATAAAAAAACAGAACAAAAAAACAAAATAAATAAACGCTGCATTGCAACAAGTGGTCATTTCATAGTTTCAAAAACCTGTTTTTGTATTAAAAGTAATGGCTAACACATGGAATATCATTTCTCTGAACATATAAACAATATCCATGACATTTTCCTTCATGGTGCACTGAATCTGAACAATTGGTTATCACTGTGTTTTCTGGACATGACATAAATCATAAAAAAGATCACAAAACACAGAAGAAGAAAAGGACACAAATTATGTGAAGAGAAATGGAAGGAGAGAAAAAGGACTTTATACAACGTCAGCTCATGTCTGAAAAAGGTTCTGTATTCCTCACGGGTGTTTGCAGAAAACTAAGAGTATGCGTTCTCTCAAATAATCCATGAGGTATGAGGAAAACTGTTTAACACAGGATGATAAAAATCATTTCAATCTTTAGACGTTTATTTCAAATCAGCCTAAATATTTCGTTTTGTCTCGGGTATTCTCGGAACAATTGCATTAAAAGGAAATAAACGTAAAAAATTTAGAAAATTCTGTGCCTGTTTCCAACCATCAGAACCAGAAAATAGCTTTTTATTCAGTGACAACGAGCTAATAAGATTGGTGGCGACAACATCTTTGGTTGTGGAAATGAATAGAAACACACAAAAACGTGAAGACAAAAACAGAATCATCAAACTGCAAGCTTTGAGAAAGTCATGATCACACTGTTTTTTCCCCCCCACTGGATTGATTATGGATGGTTTGAGGAGCAAGGAAGGAAAAAGCACCTCGCAACCGTACAGCTAACTTGACTGACGCGACGACCAACTGAATGGCATTCAAATAAGCCTGTCATCATTACCATAGTATTTACAACTACGTTTTGATCCTATGAGACACAAGGCAGTTCTTCCAAAGAGAAAACATTAAGGCTTAGCTTCAAATAGTTTTTGCAGAGTTTTGGATCACTCACAAATTCATTCAGACAAACTGTCTCACTAAAGGCTATAAGAATCGTCTTTAATGGCACTTCCACGGTCTCGTGAGCGGTACTTTTGTAAAACCATGATTTCTATTATCTACATATCTACAGTTTATGATGTCTGTATAAATTAAAGTTCAACATATTTGGATGGACTGTCGAAGCATACCTGGGCTTGTACGTATGAAGCCTCTTTGAGCCACAACACAGATGCAGCCTCAGTATGAATCTTTTGGATCAGCACTAAACAAAGTCATGGTTTGGTTCAGCACTCCTCTTCAAAAGGCTTTCTACACACAGGTCACGCAATATGAGGACAGAAGACACGAGGTTAAGAACGATTGTTCTCTTCTTCCGTGTGGAAACGAAGCAAGAGAAAAATGTATGTGCATAAGAAAACAGCGTCAATCCCAAGGTGGAGAAAAACAAAACTAACATCTACTTTCTATTTAAAAAAAAAAAAAAGAAGGTAATTCTAAAACTAAAATCCAATCTACTTCAAAGATATATTCATCAAAAATAAGGTAAAGTAGCTCAAAAGGTTTTCAAGTGACAGACAAAAAGAATACAATGAACTTCCTACAAACTAAACATCACTGGAAGAAAAATCAAACTCAGCAGCAGCATTGAAAAAAAAACAGATTTACAGTTCCCTTTCCTATCACACAAATTACTCTCTCTCAGGCATTTGTATTAGTTCTCTATTTGATTTCCCTCATTGCTTTTGCAAAACTACATCTTAATTTAGTAACTGCATTGCTCTTAGTACACATACTCTCTCAGTAACCAATCAAATCTGAAGCAGGATGAAATCAATGATGCCTTATGGAGAGTCATAATAGAACCGCTTAAAACCACTTCTTATGGACACGGATGCAACAACAAATACTCTATGACAAAAAGGGAACTACTTTTAGTATGAAC
The DNA here is from genome assembly GCF_963584025.1 of Labrus mixtus. Taxonomy (NCBI): domain Eukaryota; kingdom Metazoa; phylum Chordata; class Actinopteri; order Labriformes; family Labridae; genus Labrus; species Labrus mixtus. The sequence continues at coordinate 9,761,198 of NC_083618.1, read as the reverse complement.
ATGTCTTATGAAGCCATTTTGATGTGAAGTCATCGGCCAAATGTAATTATGAATGTTGGGTACACATCCTTTAGAGTCCACTTCATCTTGACTGTAAAAACTTAAGTATTGAATAACTTCTTTTCTATAAATGTATGTTTAAATGATCTAAAAACTCTTCAAAATAGACCTATAATTCAATATAAATAGAAATAATTGATTGTCTTTTGTTCACATATGAAAGAATGGTTGAAAGTTAAACACTAACACAAAGTTAAACTATGGTCTAACATGGTCTGTAAGAGTGGAAGTAGCTTTAAACGGTTAATGACACCAGGCCAACAAAGTGTGTGTAAGTTCTGAAATCTGTACAAATCGTTGTCCATGCTGCTGCAAATAGAACGTCAAACAACAGACATCAGGAAAGACAAACATACAAGTTTGCATATTTTACAAAAAAATAAAAGACACATTGTGTTTCAACTCTTTCTTGAATCACCCTGAAACATCCAGAATGCTTTTTAAAAAATAAGAATTTGTTACATTGCGTGCACAAAAATAATGCTCTGTCTTTTCCTCCTCTCTTAATTTTCTTTTTTGTTCAGCTTCTTGTTATGTTCCTTTTTCAGTAATCAAAATAGAGCTTAGCTTCTGTGAGATAGAATCCCAACCTTTGGTTGAAAAACTCTTGAGGATTGTGAGCAGGAAAGTCAGATATTTTGGGTGTTGTCCTTTTTCTTAAAAAACGAACGAAAAAACAGACATACACACATACAAACACACACGCACCCACAAACACACCAACACAAAAACACTCACACATGTTCCTTTTGTTATCCATGTTCAAGTCCGGGTGCTAGGTGCGGAGCACAGTTGTCTTTCAGCAGAATCCTGTGGTTGGATTTTTCTCCTGCTCTAGGCCCCACCCTGCTGGAAGCAACAAAACATACACAAACACACACACACACACACTATTGGTATTTATTTATCTATTTGGCTTTCATGCTTCTATAGGAGAGAGGACAGTGGATAGAATCGAAAACTGGCATGAGAGAGCGAGGAAAGACATGCAACAAGTGCTGAGGGTCGAGACCGGGCCACCTGCTCTGAGGACTATAGCTCATGTAGCTCATGTAGCTCATGTAGCTCATGTAGCTCATGTAGCTCATGTAGCTCATGTAGCTCATGTAGCTCATGTAGCTCATATAGCTTATGTAGCTCATGTAGCTCATATAGCTTATGTAGCTCATATAGCTCATGTAGCTCATGTAGCTCATGTAGCTCATATAGCTTATGTAGCTCATATAGCTTATGTAGCTCATATAGCTCATGTAGCTCATATAGCTTATGTAGCTCATATAGCTCATGTAGCTCATGTAGCTCATGTAGCTCATATAGCTTATGTAGCTCATATAGCTTATGTAGCTCATATAGCTCATGTAGCTCATGTAGCTCATGTAGCTCATGTAGCTCATATAGCTTATGTAGCTCATATAGCTTATGTAGCTCATATAGCTCATGTAGCTCATATAGCTTATGTAGCTCATATAGCTCATGTAGCTCATGTAGCTCATATAGCTCATATAGCTTATGTAGCTCATATAGCTCATATAGCTCATGTAGCTCATGTAGCTCATGTAGCTCATATAGCTCATATAGCTCATGTAGCTCATGTAACTCATGTAGCTCATGTAGCTCATGTAGCTCATATAGCTCATATAGCTTATGTAGCTCATATAGCTCATGTAGCTCTATGATTGTGATGTATTTTCTGTTTTATGTAGTTTACCTTTATTGTTGTTATCTTTATGATTTGTGTGTCATGTTGCAATGTCTGTTAGTCTGTCCTTACTGTTCTGTTCTTTCTGTTTTTAACTATTGTAAAGTGTCTTTGTGTTTTTAAAAGGCGCTTATAAATAAAATGTATTATTATTATTATTATTATTATTATTATGTAAGTGGGGTGCCAGCTCCAAAGTCAATATATACTTGATTTAATAATTATGAATTGTGACTTTTTGTGCTTTTCAGCATGAACAAATATGTGCTTTAAAAATAATCCGTCAGTGACCATGACATAGGAATTGGCTGTATGCTTTAAAAAACAGTCAATGCTGAGTGCAAAAGAGAGTAACGCAATCCTGGAGCACAATGTCGGTCAACTGATTGTGTTTTAGATTTAATAAATATCTACAAATAGATATCTGTTTGCTGTGGAGCTATTATTCCCCTCTTAGATGTTCCTTCACAACACCAACTCAGATCTCACTTCCTAACTTGTATTTGTTCTGTAAATGATGACAACTCAAGGAAACGGATGACTTTGCCAGAAGTCCTTCATCACTTCAATAAGCTGAAAGTTCTCATGAATCAGCTTACAGGATGCTCGCTCAATCTGCATATTTTTTTGTTTCCTGAACTAAAACAGTGAGTAAGGATGACATGTGTTGTGGATTTTGATACATTTAGTTTATAAAAATCAGCAGTGCTGAATATTAAGTCATTTAATCAAATGGTAAGATAGCATTTCATTAGAAGCAAAATGAATGAACCCTCAGAACACAGGATGCATCTTCAAATATTTTTAAGACAAACTTATATCAAAAGGAAAAACAACAACATCATAGTTTGTCATAGTTTGGCCTAAAACTGGCGATAATTAATGCAAACATCTTTTTCAAATATATTTTGAGTCATGAGCAAAGTTAAGCTTCCTTTTATTGTAACTCCCCAATCAGACAAGAGTTGATTTGAATTATTATCAATGACATAACCAGTCTTTTTAAAAAATGATGAAATGATTATTGTACCATTTACTTGATCGTATCCTTAAAGTAAAAACCTCAGCCTGATTAATACTACTTTACAAAGAGCAAAGTGTAGACCTGCTTTGTATGTATTCTGTCATGAGATAGCTGTAGTTGTGATTAGACACTATTCAGTATATATATGAAAATTGATGGATTGATTGATGATTTGCTGTACGGATCGATGGAGCTTTCATTGTCTTACCTTTGTTTCACTTGTTGTGTTGGTATGAGTAGTTTGTGTGTTCGGCAGGGGTCTCCATGGAAACCTGTTGCTGTTGACCACCATTCTCCTGAAAAAGAGGATTGGTGATTTTAAGGCAACTTGATAATTGCTTACAATTTGTGAAAATTAAACAGGTTTCATTAATAAATAGGCTGTATTCTCCCACTGCCCTCCCCATCAAAACGACATGATTAGCCTTTTTGCAGATTCATCAAAAAACAGTCAGATCTCACAGGGGAAATCTGTTAACCAGGACATATTTGCTAAGAGGCTTTTTTAAAATCAAGCAGTGGCTGAAGTTCATGCCACATGTCATTCTGCGTTCAGTCTAATTTTTCTACCTCCCTCTTGAAAAGTTAGTTTGAGACAGCATATTCAATATGACCACCCCCATCAGTGGTCTTCAAAAGTCAGCTTAAGAATCCAATGGGTGATGTCACAGAGACTGCATCCACAATTTAGTCCACAGTCTATGCTTCCAGCAAAGACATTAACAGTTATTTTGGAAACTTGAGATACCCCCAAGTACTGCCAGTTTATCCATTTCTGCTGAGTCTCAGTTTGGCTGTCAATAGTAAGTTACCCAAAGGCTTCACTCTGGCGTACTTCAGCGGTATGAATCAGAGAAAGAAACCGATTTTATAGCAATTTTCAATAAACCCCCAGGTCTTAATGTATTTTAAAAAAGTTAAAATGCAAGCTTTCTACGTCTGTACTCAAAAACTCACTCCTGGTCTCAAAACCATTTTTAAGCACATGGATGCCTCAGGTTTTAGCAAATATGTCCTATTTCAATTGTCACTCTTTCTCTTCATGGAAATGTTCAATGTAGGCAGCTGAGGTCGAGGCTAACTTCATACCTCCACTGGGACACTGGAGGGAGGCACTTGGGTGTACTGGGGGAGGTAGGTCCCCTGCATAGATGTGTTGGCCGGAATATACTGTAGGGAAGGCAGAGAGGAAAACACAAATAGTGCGTAGAATATGACATTAACTATTGATCTTGTTCATTTCAGGACATTTAGCTAAGGGACAGTTAATTTCCTTATGCATCTAGCTTGTGTCTATTGTGAATATAGTGTGTGTGTGTGTGTGTGTGTGTGTGTGTGTGTGTGTGTGTAGTACTGACTGTGCCTGTGCTGCCCAGGGAAAGGTGGGTCAGCTGCTGGGTGAGAGGTCCCATCATGGAGGTGGGCTGGATGGACATGGCGTGTTCCATTGTTGGGGTAAGAACTGTACCCTGTGAGTGCATAGAAACACACACAAACACAAAGGTAAGTGATCACCAACGGAATCATGAACGTGTTCATATCCATCACAAAGTAGGACGATTGTCAATAAAATGTATTTAAAATCAATCAAATGTATTAATAAAGCACATTTACAGAAGTTTGATCAACTTTTTCTCTTTCCATTTCTCTTTTCCTCTTTTGGCTATTTTAACGGTAGCCTATTCATCAGCAGCGTGTTTTATAGAGGCGTCCAATTAACCCCCTTCGAGTTTTGAAATGTTCCATTGGATATTCCATTCTAATTAAAGGTCATTCACATGGAGGTTAGTTTATGGTGCAACATAACGTCCTGATCCAAAGAATGCAGAGAAAAATAGAGATAACTATTAAAACAACAGCATCAGAAGGTTCATCTTTAATACGAGACTTGCAGCTCAATCAGGGACAAACAAGCGGACATCTGTCACCCTCTGATCAGCGGAGGAGGTTGTCAAACATAACGAGCCACGTCAGCGAGGGTTGGAGAGCAAGGGGGAGGGGGCTGTACATTAATGTATCAATAGTGATAGGCAATCTTTTACATAAAAAAGGGGGGAAATGCTTCAATGGTCTGGGTATGTAGGCTGTGTGGGGGAAACATACTTGTTTATTTTTTTTATTGTTTAGTTGGCATATTATTTGTCTATTTGGCGTATTTTCCAGCTGGACATTTTGGCCGTTGATATGTGTGCTGGTGTATGTGTACATATTTTATTTATTTTTTTATTTTATATGCTGCAAACAGGATTGCTTCAACGAAGTTTCGTTGTATAACATGCAATGACACTTAAGATACATCTATCTTATCCATCTTACATCTGCCGGACAACTGCACATGATACCTGGGCCAAAAGCCTGTAAATACCGACATCAACCCTGATTTAGGGGCCTTGACTGCAAAAGCTTGGCCACCTCTAAGTTTAAGGTTAGAACGAGGGACAGCCAGGAGGTCCAAATTGGAAGATCTGAGGTGCCTGGAGGTAGTGTAAGGGCTCAGGAGGTCAGTTACGTAAGAAGGGGGCTAAGCCATTCAGGGCTTTAAAAACAAACTGGGATTGTTTGCAGACTGGGAGCCAGTGAATACAAGCTAAAACTGGGCTGATATCCCTCTCCCTGGATCCAGCCAGAAGCCCGGCTGCAGCATTTTGTACTAGTTGCAGTTGGGGAAAGGATAACCGGTACACAGGGAGTAACAATAGTCAAGTCATTAAAGATATACAAACATGTCAAATGATAACACTTCTGGTAATTGTACTGGTACTTGAGCTAAGCTTCCCAATTTATTTTTTTAGCAACTGAATTCCATCCAGCTTCAATGACTATTGCTTGTATTCACACTTAGCTTCATGCTACGAGACAGCAATTCAATCCGCCAAGGTTGCTTAAAGTGGCTGGGTGTAAATGTGGTCCATGAGGAGAAGGAGGAGGTGATGAAAGAGGGATACTCACAGCTGGCTGCATGAGGTATGACTGATGGTGCATCCAGGATGGGCTGTGTACCTACAGAGCAAAAAGACAACTTTCAAATCCACCAGAAATATTCATCTGTTTTTTGTTTTTTTTTACAGTCAACTGTCAATATGTCAAAAATAATATCTTCCCTAAGTATATGATAGCTTACAGTAGCTGTGAGGAACTTTCATTTTGTCAATTTTGGCAACCCCTGAGAACAATGCTGTACCTCTTATGTCTTTGCTGGTCGTTTCCTGTACATGTGAGTGTGTCATTTTTTCCCCCCAGAAATCTCTTGATTCCATTTAATTAGCTTACATGCTACACAAAAACACTGTGGCAGCAGTAGTAACATGCATTAATAATAACTGCATTAAATTAGTCTTATAAGATGAAGATCCTGTTTGCTTTCGTAGTTCATAATGAAGCATCCATATGAATTTGACTGTTTCACAACCAGTTTAAAACCACTCTCAGTATATTTAAATAACATGGACATATTAAGTATGGCAAAGAAAGGAACAGAAATTATTTAAGATGAGATCTTAAAACAGATATATTTTCATTCTAAATACAAAGAAAGTCCCACCTGGTAGGATGAGACAGGAGAATGCATGTAGGGTGAGAGGGAAGTCTGGGCGATCATTCGGTTTGGTGCCAGACTGTAGGGCGAGGAGTAGAAGCTGGCAAACAGACAGGGCAGAGTAACAATTTAAAATAATATCACAATGACAACAATCTACAGTATGTGTTCAATCACATTAACAACATTGTTGTGTTCCTGCAATGCCCAGCAGAGGGCAGTATTTTACCACAGTTTGAAAACTACACTTATTTTCCTGTAGGGCTGGGGCTGTTTCCAGTCAGTCCGTGCATACCACTCACCCATTTTGTAAGGCTGTGGGGTCATACGCAAGCGTCATTCCTCCCTGGGAAAACAATACACAGGATTCACAACCAGTGAGGTCATGCAAACACTGGTGCAGTTTGAGCTGCAACAGTCAAATAGCACAGTCAATAGAATGTTCTTGCTTTCTTTTACAAGGAATGTAACAAGAGAACATGGGAAGATCATTTTAAGTATCCTGAGTCAAAAACGACCAACTTACTGTATCACCGTCTCTAGCCCAGGGCCTACCATTCTGCAGGTACTTTCCCTGGTTTTGCCTCTTCTTCTGACCCCCGTCTGCAAACTTACATAATAAGGGCTCTGTGGGCACTGCGAAAGCAAAAAATTAAACAAGAAGACAGATTTGAATGATCACAGTGAGGAGCACACATATGCGGCAACAATCAACAATAACGGGTTCCAATAACACAAAACAAAGATTCCACGCACCAGGCACTCCAGGTGGAGTCTTGATGAACTTGCCATTGAAATGCTGAATTATGGCCTCGCACTTCTCTGTGGACTCCATTCTGAAAAACAGTCAACTTTATTCCTCAAAAGTATTTAAAGCACAAATATATCACCATCATACGACATCACAGAGTAGTGCATTATGTCGAGGTGTTAAAGTCTTACCTTGCAAATCCTACGCCGCGACTGGTCCCGCTAGCATCTCGCAGGATGCGTGTGGAGATGACCTGGCCAAAGGACTTGAGCATGCTCTCCAGCTCTTGCTCGTCCATAGATACTGGCAGGTTGGAGATGTAGAGGTTGGTGGGGTCCTGCTCTTGTTGCTGTAAAGTTAGTAGACAAAAAAATGTGTTTGCTAGTGTTTACTTTTTTGGGACTTAAAAAGTAAATGATTACATTACATTACAATGGCACAATATGTTGATGCAGAGGTTGAATAGAAGTACCTCTTCTTGTTAACTACATCTCCACTTTTAGGTGTTTCACTGATAGATCTTAATTAAAGAGTACTTAATTAAAAAAGGTATCTTTTTTTAGCAGTACACTTCCAAACATCTATGCGATTGCATTTGCAAATGGAAAATTTTCTTTGCCACTTTCAAAATATTTTTCACACCGCAGAAATTCCTGTGTAGGCTGCAGTGTGACCTGTCTTTCCATCAACACCTGCTATCACTCCCAACAGATTAATGCTTCATCATATCCGTGATCCATGTTAAGCATCAGTTTAAATAGGACACGATACAGATAAAATGTTTTCAGGTAATTATTGCCTGAAGAATGAACTGAATCTGTGAATAATCTGTGAACCCTGTGGTGCCTCAAAACCAGACAGATTTTTCCAAAGGCACACATGAATTCACTGACACGTGCAGATATTAATTTGTCTGCAAAGATTAAGTCGCACATTCCTGAGGAGGGTAAGTCTAATTAAGAGATCTTGATAGCTTCAAGAAAATTAGAGTGGAAAGAGATTATTCAGAGACGTATTTTGCAGAACCAGCTTGACAGTGAAACCTTGTGTGACTGTGCCGAAGCAGACAGGAAGTCAGGCATGAAGTTAAAGAGTACAGAGAGCAACAGGAGCCTGGCAACCAGGAGGAAAGAGGCCTGGCTTAAAAAAGAGGGGAAGGGAAAACAAGAGAGCAAAGGAAGAGCAAAGAGCAGAGGAAGGGAGGGAGAAGTGAGTGGCTTAAAAGGCTGATATTCTGTACAGAAGGAGGGAACTGACATGATTGGAAGTGGTGGGAGTCTTGAGTAATTTGGGTAATGAAAGAGGAGGATGACAGAGAAGAGGAAAGAAGGAAAAAGATAAATGAGAGCTTGCTGATTAACTGGCTCTTCTCTTTCATCAAAATATCTTTCATCTCTATCTTTTAACATGTCCCCTCTTCCGAACACACAGTGCTGTCAGATAGTTCTGCTGCCTGCAAAGTTTTGTTAAGGGGAAGAAACTGATAAGATAGATTTTTACTTTACACAGAAGAGAACAGCCAGAACCAAGATGCTATCACAGCTCGTCAGACAGATTTGATAGGTGCTCAACGTGTTTGTTGATCCAGAAAAATGAAATTGAGGGTGCATGGTATCAAAGTGATTCAACAGCTATTATTACTGACGATTTACTGCCTGTATGACGTGCCTCTTTTCTCAGCGTCCAGCCACCTGCTGTGGAGGTAACCTATTTTTCTGTGATTGTCGTCATCCTGGGTGTGGCAATACGACTATAATGTAACACGGGGGACCACTGCAGATGACATTAATGGAGTTCAAGTCTTAATGACAAAGGACCTTTTATATCCAATCATACCGTACTTCATATTTACCATTTAACTCTGTTTGCACACATAATATCCAATATCATATTCAAACAAATATCCACCCTGCTGCAGCTATAACAATGTAGTTGGACTCAGGCCAGGCCAGGCACATGTGAATGGGCTGATGCGTCATAGTGCTTTTTTTTTTTTTTTTTTTTTGCCTGGCCCTAGGTGAGCCCTGTCTCTTAAGGTGTGTCTCTGTCTTTGTCGGATTTGCCTGCTTGGTGTCAAACAGCGCTTGCATGCTGACGTCTGAGTTTGAACAGGGAGTTGCTGGGAAGTAAGAAAGGGATCTATTTTTAAACTTTGCCATAGTTCCCTTGCTCCTTATGCATACTGCTCCTCTGGGCCAGCAACCTGGGGGACAGGTGGCCTGTTTGAGGACCAAGCATACTCTGAGGACAGGGAGTACAAGGTGTGGCTTGTCGTGTTTGTGAACAACAATGTGCAGCAGCCATGGAGAATGTACAAACACGGGAAACTGCAGGTGAAGGGTTTGATATTGAACTGATTTAGGAATGTAGGTTGTTTTTTCTGACCTGAAGTGACACGGTGACTCTGAAGCGGCAGTGTATATTTAAGTTTTTATAGTGGCGATCAACACCTCTGACTAAGCACATGCTGTCTGGGTGAGTCAAGTCTTGGTGTCCAGTTGCACTTAGGATTGTGTTGGCCCTCTTACAGAGGAGCTGCAGTGAACTTAGACTCCGGGTTTAGTTGCACTGGACCGGTTCAGGTAAGCTGGCAGCGTGGATCTGTTGCACCTTTCCACGGCTAGGCTTAGGGAGACCCTGGTGTTACATTGCAGTATGTCTGTTTGGGTGCACAACAAGAGGGGAGGGGACTAGAGACACCAGGGTGGAGTGTATTAAGTGTTGGTGTCAGCCCAAGGCCTGGGCCCAGACCATGGACAATGCCAGCCCATTGTGCCGGTCCCATTGACAGTGGGTGTAGCGGCACCCTCCCTTGGGTTCCCTCAATGGGGATCCTGAGAGCCAGAGGGATCAGCTTAATGGGCCGACAAGAGTTGCTTTGACTGCAAACACTTGGACAAAGAGCTTAGAACAAGTGCTACGACAGGAGCAGGTTAGCAACATACACAAGCAGAGAGATGAGGGTTGAGCGTGGGTGGGTTGGTGGGTCAGGGTAGTTGGGAGGGGTGGCTATAAAGAAAAAAAAAAAGAAACGGCATGAGGATGAAAGGATAGGAAGTACAAGCTGCATTAAGGCACATTCTTAAACTGTCCATTATAGGCCAAGATTCGCCCAATGAAGTATATCCAAGCACATGCCTACTTGAACTCGTGCCAACAGGACATTTTGCAGCCAATCAGACTACTCCATGCATCAGTTCATCTTTTACATGACAGAGGGGGAGTGTATACTTGTGAGTCAGGGGACTAGGACTCTTGGGGGTGTCAGAGATTATCAGTTGGCCCTTTGAGGAGCGTCATTTTAGAGATTGACAGAAAAGAGTAAATTGACGTTGAACCGATGGGTGATCGTTGAATGTTACGGTAAATATGGTGGTAACCTATCAAAAATGGTCTTTTTCTTACTTTAGCCATCTGAGCCTGGACCCCGCTGGACTTCAGGGCTGTAACAGCTTTCTGTGCTGCTGCTGGACTGTCAAAGTCCACAAAGCCATAGCCTGTTAGACAGAAACAGACATATCAAAATTGCAGTAAAGCTTTTTAGTTTTTAAAGTTATCTTTCTTGCAAAGCTGAATAAACAGATCAATACTACTTTAATTTCTCTCTTTTTAGCCAAAGCCATGCAACACCAGCAAAGGTTAGCTCAGCTTGGCATAAAGACTGAAAGCAAGGGAGAAAATCTTAAATTAGCATACAATTCAAACATTAAAACAGGGAGCAACTTACCTTTGCATTTGTTGGTGGTTTTATCTAAGATTGCCTTGGTCGACACAATCTTGCCATACCTTCAGGGAAACACAGGAAGAGAGAAAAACAGGATCAGTGATGATTGAGGTGACTTTTGGGCCAACAGGAGGAATCCGCTCCTACCATACACATACCAATCCTGTCACACTTCCTCCGGCTGACTACAGGTGTAAACATGAATACCAACTCTTTCGTGCAATCACTTGTGTCAATCAAGTGTCACAGAAAACTTTATCTTATTTTAACCATCAAAAGAAAAACATGAGAAAAGGACAATCAGAAAAAGAGAAAAATCATGCCATGAATTGGTTCACAAGCATAAAATATTCATGGTTTTGAAAATCACCCTTAAGGCAGTAAATTAAGAGTTTTATATAATATTGAGAGACTAATGGATGACAGTGTTATAAGGCTGTGCGTGTGATGGTAAATTCAGCAAACGAGGGTGGCTGGTGCTCTTCTGTTTGGGCGACATGGCGTCTGGGAGGAATGTACACTGTAACCTGATGCTTCACCCCTCCGGTTGGCCTTCCTTCCCACCACCTCCCTCTCCCTCACTCTGTTTTTCCACCCTTGCATTATAGTCTGCCGCTGGGTCCTATACTCCCACCAATTTTTACTGGACATTTGCCCAGATGACTCAGATTAGATGGACATACAGAGAACCAGACTTTTAAGTTAAAATATCATTCAAGCTATCAGAATCTTCATACACACATTCATCTTACCCAGTAGAAGACAGCAGATGATTGATTATTTCACCTTATAATCTCAACATTACATATTATAGGCCGTCAACATAGGAGTCATTCATCCTAGTTATTGTGAATGATTAAAAGAATAGAAACAGTATAGAGCAAACTTCTGCAGGAATGAATGATTCATCAGCAGTAGCTAAATGGCTGAATGACCTTTGCATAGGCTATGTCTATAGTTTCTCACTGTCATCTCAGAGATGCAAAGTCATCCTTTAGCATAAATACACAAAAGATTGATCAAATGACCCATTTATTGTGAGATCTTAGATCATCACAGTTCTTCCCTTACTTAAATTTAAAATTAAATACCGGTAAGTGCAAGTGACTTGAACAGTATCCCACCTTTTAAAAATGCAACTTTTTATTTTCAGGAAACGTCACTTCACTGCCCAGGATGCATTGACTTCATAGACTCTGCATATCAGACAAATTTCAAGCCAATCTCTGTCTCTCAGAGACAGAGTTCCTTTGAGACACAGTTTGATGACAAAACATGTTTGTTTGTTTGTTTCTATGTACAGTACATGTCAATGATTATTGTTGTATGGAATAAAGGTCATTTAATTGTCTTAACACTTCAATATATAAAACATCAAAACAGTTTTGAAGAAAATTCGGGAATCATACATGACATGCATATTTTTGTCTGACCATAAAGGTTGACAGAATATGATGCAAAAATGTCACATTTAACACATTGAACTTTCATTCAAAGCATGACAAAAAAAAAGCAGTTTCATGCACTCCTGAACTGGCAGTACATTTACATACAGTTAGAAAAAGTCTATTATTGCAATTGCCCAACCAAAACAGGACTTTTAAAATGCATGTCAACATGTTAGTCCGACCTGAAATCTTGTGAAGTCGACCTAACCCACTTAGATAATGCGATAAGGGATTGATTTTCTCTTGCATGTATACACCTCAAACCGACCCAAATTGGCCTGGACTTTCTTCACATGCTCCAAAGTTTCTGCTCAATGCTTTGACAAGGAAGTTGAACAGCATAAATGCAAAGCATAGAATAACTTGTGTTATCATCTGCATTTGAAACTCACCAAAAACTAAAGGGAAAGCCAGCGTCTAATTTGTACCAAAAGTAAAGCATAGACTAGAGTATGTATGAAATGAAGGGATGGCACTGATCCGGTCCCGGTATCAGATATCTGATATCTGTCTGATCCTGACTCAAAGAGCAGGATCGGGTATCGTGACAATGGGCGGATCCATTGGGCTGATCCTCAAGCCCGATTTATACAACTGAGTTATATGCTATTCTGTGTTTACAGCAAGCACGTAGCGTGCCACGTCACACTGACTGTCATCAGTGCGCTGGTGGGCCTGTTGCATTTTGCTAGACGGAGTCAGCTTGGAGGATGCCGACATCAAAGGCTATGCAGTTTGGATGTATTTCACGGCAACAACTTCTACTACTACATGCAATATCTGTGCATGTTTCAAGGGGCGGTGGTTACAACGACACGTTCAATTAAAAACTAAGAAAGACAGAACACTTGAGTTTGGATTGTTTCCTCTAATAAACTAATAACAGTTTAAAAAAATGCTGCTTCTTAATCAAAAGTTGACCAAAAATCAACATTTAGAGAGAAAAGAAAAGGAAATCAACAGAGGATAAGGTTTAAGGAGTAAGTCGTTAAACTTAATTCTCAGCAGCTTTGTGTTAGCGCCGCTGTTTTCTGAGCTGTTTTATCGATGAAGTAGTGCAGTAGCGTCCAACACAACAGAGTTGAAGCGCAGTGTAGTGCTCTGTCACGGTCCAAAATCAAACTACTAAGGATAAGTAGAAGACGCCAGCTAACATCACAGTCTAATCCTTGATGCCTACGAGGTCCCTGCTGCTGGCGAATGTGTAAACGTACGAGCATGAGTTCACCTACTGGGAGTTTAGGCCAATTAAAACAGTTGTTCGACCACCACTATCAATTTTCAGTAGCTGGCCAAAGTTTTGCGGTATTTCTTGAAAAGTATGTAGATAAAGCTTATCATTTTAGTACAGCATAGTCAATAATAATAATTACACATTTTTCCCTATCAAAAAAATGTTCCAGGGTCAGATGTTTTGGACCAGTGATCTTGAAAAGCCAGTGGCCCGGAAGGAAAAAAAAACATATTTTCTTAATGTCAACCCCTCCCTGATCAGCAGAGTAAAAGGATATAAAAGCTTACAGCTTCACTGCAGATACCTGCAGCTATACCGCACAGTGCAGTGCTACAGGCTAGGGTTAAAAACCACACCATTAACGGAATTTCAACAGCCATCAAGGCATCAACTTTATCAGTTTACTAAAGTGCATGACATTTCAAGAGACAACACTAGCAACATGAAAAAAGCCATGGACAACAAACTAAGTAGTGCATAGCTTCAGCTGCTTTTGCACTTACAGAGAAGCTCCTCAACGATTCACTGTGACAGCAGAGGGTGAGTGATGCTTTTTCAAGTGGTACACAGACTGCGGGTGAGACTGTGGCAGTAATTTAGTCCGTTTTTATGTGTGTTATTTATTTATAGTTGTTCTACAAAGACGAAAACCTGATGCTGCCTTACACATACATGATTCCCAGTCCAAGCCTCACAATGAGGAATACAGGTTATTAATCTTACCCTAGTCAGATTTGTATCGGCAGATACCATAGACTGTAATTATTTTTATTACCAGGCTGTAAACATGTTAATTTATGCTGTAAAAACTGTATTTTTTCCTTTTTTGGCTATAGTGTGTATGTGACTTCCGGGGCTCTTAGAGCCAGCCTCAAGCAGACACTCAACAAACTGCACGACTTTGCACTTCCACATTGGCTTCAAAATGTGGGGAAATTTACACTCCTAATGTAATGTACTGAGCTGTAAAGTTGGCCATGTTGTCCTGGTTCGACATAATCAGTTTGCTGCTTGCTGGAGGAAAGTTGAAAAAGTAACTAGCTGAAATGGACATCTACTGTAGCAGAGTTGACATACTTCTGTATCAACTCTCACCCGGTGCTTGTATTCCAGGACAAGGACCGTAGTCCAGTTAAATGACCTAATCGAGCTTTAACTGTAGCTCGACTCAACTGGTTCAAAAGGTATTGTGAACAATTTGTTTACCTCACACCCTCTGCAGCACAACATCAGCCCACCTCACTGTGGAGCAAACAGGGACTTGAATGACACATCTGACCCACATATGGCCGTCTAACATTCTTTCCCAGCAGGCCGTGTAACTCTTTTCCCACTCGTTTAAGTTTCCCTTTCAAGGGGAGGCCCCCCACTCCTGCCTCCAAAGCCGGTGTCTCCTCTCCACAATGACATCTCTGTTGATCCTGTGGACTCCGTGTGTTTCACATTTCAACCGCAGATGTTAGGTTCTCTTTGACTGTTCCAGCTTTGACCATGTGTGTCTTTATAGAGCACCTCAAATATTAACTTAATTCTTAACTCAGATGTGTCAATTTGCTGTATAGATTTTGAGGCCGACTTTTAAGGTCAGAATGTTTAAACTGGAGAATTAAAACTAAAACTATATACAAGTATATAGGTATATAATATTAATTATTAGTCAGGCAGGGGTTCAGTTGTTGGTATAATTAAGTCATGAAAGTCTGATAGATTCTATTAGTTATTGCCAGTGATTGTTCAGGGAGGTATGTTGTACCTGTGATTGACCCACAATGATGACGGATGCATGGCTAAAGTTAAAAAATGTCTCTGACACACATGCACAGCCCTGACCTGCAACAGTCAAAACCAGTTTGGGTGCTTTTTTACCAGGTTTTATCTGTGCGTGTGTGTGTGTGTGTGTGTGTGTGTGTGTGTGTGTGTGTGTGTGTGTGTGTGTGTGTGTGTGTGTGTGTGTGTGTGTGTGTCTGTAAAGCTGACATACTATAGAGTCAAGTTTGTCTAGGGGTGTGTACATTCACAGCTGTTGGAGCCAAGTCCGCCTCACAAAAGCTGAAGTTTAGATCAGGACATGAGAAGGCAGCACACTGAACCCTTCTCCGGCCTCTTCTCTTCTTCTTCATCCCAATCCAAAACTCTGGACTCTTATTTGTTCCATCTTTGGTCTATTTCCCTCTAAGGCACAACCCTTTTGCTGCAAAAATCTTGTTTTCCCATGGTTGTCAAGATTGAATCAATCAAACATTTGTTGTGGTCTATTCGTAAACCACTTTTGCTTCCTTCCTGCCTAAACAGCTCCTTTTTCTGAAAATCCATTAACGGTTTTAAACAGTTTAATTTCATGTGTCTAACAGATGAATAGCAAAGCTTCAGACAGAACAGATGTTATCCACTCACATGAAGTTGGTTTCTACATGATTCTTTCTATAGCCTTACCTGCCAACACTCCCGTTTTTCCCAGGTTTCTCCCGTATTTTAAGGTAATCTCTCGGCCCCATCCGTTTTATATTTTCTCACAGGTAACTCCTGTGATTTTCAAGCGACTACAACCTTATTACAAAAAGTCCCTATGCATTGATCAATAGGTTTTGTATGCTTATCTGAGTATACCAAAGTTGCCAAATCATCTATGACTCATGATACACACATACACAATCAACAACTTCATGATATTTCAACCCCTCTGTCCCTACGACCTGGCAACCCACAACCTGATTAAGAGGGTGTGTGTGCAGCTGCACTCTGTGCAAGCAGAGAGGAGAGAGGAAAACTGAATGAAGGCGGATGCTCGCTGAAAATGTAGGGAGAGGACAGCATTAAGTTTTTGTTTCTTGTCTGCCGGCAGTCTGTGTCTCTCGTCTTCTGCATCATTACAATACTTTTACATTTTTACACTTTTATTTAACATTAAGCGCCCTCACGTCTTGGTAACAATGTGTTAGTGTGTGATTAATCATCTCTGACAGGCTGAAGTGTCGAGGTAGAGAGAGACAAACTGACAGGTAAGAGGTCACATTCATAGAGCCAGGATCCCTGTTATTGTTGTGAAGCTATAGGGGAAGATTTCAAAGCTGACCGAAACAAGTGTTGTTTAAACTGAACCATTTACTGCTCATATCAGTTGAAAATTTTACATTGGAAAGGGTAAACAACACAAACTTCAGCACTGGTGCCTCAACTTTAGCACAGCACCCCCATGTACCCTCACGTAGTCTGAAACCCTGATGTTGGCAGGTATGTAAGGAATGCATGAAGCACCTAAGATGAGTATTATCAGATAAACTTGTACCAGTTGACGTGGACTTTAATGTATGTTTTCATTGCTTATTTAAAGCTCTAATAAGACTTAATCTTTTAAATCTTAATCTCTAATAAAGACCATGCTTTTGTTTTATATCTTCCTTTATTTACTTCCATCTCATATTTTACCAGAAAAGAGACATTTGTCAATGGTAAAGATTTGAATGAAAACAATGAATGTGAAATTGATGTCACATTTGACTGTGTACATTTTTTTCTAGTGGGTCCTGGGTGTGGGGGACTCATCTTTTCTTACTGTTGATACAAGCAGTGTCAAACGAATATCTTACATCTTTGACGTCATTTTTTGAACAACGACTGATAATTGTGAAGGCTGTGCATGATTTTGACCAACTAGAATACTGAGGGCGATCCAGTGGGGCGTCACACTCACGCAGGTGCGCAGATCTTTTCCAGTTTGCACACATACCGGCTGTATATTGTAGAGGTCAACTCTATCAAAAAAAGATTCCCCTCAGAGCATGTAGGAATTATCACTAACCGCAACACTGTAGGCTACTGCATGTGCCTCCCTATATGGACGCTTACAGCACATTGAGGAGCTATGGGCTGAAAGACTTTGAACATGTATGTGACCACTACAAATCATTCAAAGGGGGCTGAAGGTGCAGCGGGGCGGCATGCTGCACTCAGTAACCAAATTCTGATTTATGCTTGTTAGCCTGGCAGAGTCTGAGACAGTGACGTTTTTAAGAGTAACATCCATAAGCAGTGACTTCCAGAAATGGGTTGGTTGCCATGAGGTTGTGTTTGTCAAGAAATAGCTTCCTGTCAAATCATTAGTTATCCTTTTTATGTAAACTCATAAAAATAAACTAGAAATAGTACATTATCTTCAGAGCTTAAAAGATTTTCCGGGTGTATTTTTGACTTTTGGATGGAGCAAGGCTAACTGTTTTTCTCGGAGCTCATCCTTTTTGTTAAGATAATTGTGTCCTTGATCTAGCTTGATATTAAGTATTGACCTAAAAGTATATAATCAAGTTCCCAAAATGCAGCACTTCTTTATGAATCCATTTCTTTATGTTGAATATCTTAGGTTTAATCAATACAAC
Source organism: Labrus mixtus (assembly GCF_963584025.1). Lineage (NCBI taxonomy): Eukaryota > Metazoa > Chordata > Actinopteri > Labriformes > Labridae > Labrus > Labrus mixtus. Next base: position 9,743,350 of record NC_083618.1, on the reverse strand, counting down.
AGAACGTCTGGTTTTTCATTTTACCTTGCAGTGCAGCTTCCAAAAAGAAAGACAATTTAATAAAAACAATTTGTTTAGATTATAACTCACGGTTGGCAGAGCTTGACCAGATCTTGGTCCGTGGTCCCAGGATGAAGGCCACGAATATACAGGTTAGTTTTACTCAACTGTTCCCCTCCCCCACTGCTGTTGCTACTACTGTTGGTGTTGGGACTGGGGGGCGCCATCTGGTGGCTGGAGGACACATAGGCCTGCTGCAACAGAAAAGAAACATTTGAATTAGTTGATGTGCATGAAGACACTTGAAAGGCATTGCCCAAAAAAAAGTATATAAAACATGAACAAACATTGGACAAGTACAGCAATTTTATATTCAATTTAAACCGTGGAAAAACTCAAGGAGTGTTATTGAGCATCTGAAGGTAATCCTGCAAGAGGCAGTTGATTATGTGGGAGCTGTGAAAAATAATATCACACAGCCCTCATGTCAACACTCACCAATACTGCTTTCTGAGGGGAATGCGGGGCCTCTTGGCGGCCTACCTTATATAGTGAAAAGGGGCCTCTTATGCTTTCTCTGTGTTGAGTAACTTCTGTTTTACTTTTGGAACTAAAAAAAAATCATGCGGTGGATTTCCAAACTACAGCTCTAAAACTAACATGATGTCAGTCTGACAGGATAAATAATGATCACAATGAAATTATTCCCATCTAAAGCTTTGTCTAAGGTTAACAAGATCCTGAGTTCAAGATGTAAAAGTATTGTTCAGTACAGTCCACACACTATAGAAGTCAATTCATCAAAATGTAACAGGAGGACAATAGGAAGAGATAAGTAAGAAGACATCAAAGGTAAAAGGACAATTCATTGCCACATGCCTGTGTTTTGAATGTCTGTTCTGATAGGATACCTCCGTAACCAGTCTGGGATAAAAGTGATTTCATTATCACAGAAGTCACATTAAAAGTGCAATCTTTCCAGGAATAGCTCTATTGGCCGTTTTCCAAACAAGACTCAGGCAATAAATAGTAGCACTTGAGTGCAGACCAGACATGCCTGAACTGGCAAATGTTTAGTTTGCTTTGAGAAAATGGCTTACATATTCTTAATCCAACAGGCAAAGGTTTTAATTCCATGTTGGATACAAAGGAATGAGAAAAAATGTGGTTGCTGCCTGAGCTTGGTGCAGTGAGGCCGTCTCATTTAAAAGAGCGATTGGACAGAGACGACAAGAGGACAATGGGTTAATTTCAGCAAAGAAAGGGTCACTGATCAGACCAGTGGTGTTTAGGAAAAGCCCAGCAGGAAGCATCTGTCACACCAGGACCACCAGCAACATCAACCAATCCTGCTAATTAGACACCACCCATTAGGCCCCTCTGACCTCTACTCTGCCAGCAGCATGGCCGCCCTTCAACAACGGGCCTCTCTCTTCCTCTACTGCTGAGCAAACCTGCAAAGTTTGCAGGTATAAAAGGCATGTTTTTTCCTTTGCTTTTATATTTACATAGTCATTAGTCAATGAGAAAAAGGACAGAAGCAGCGACATGCATTGTCAACCTGTGTTTATAAATAGTACTTTTTGTTATTTGTTAAATGGATCTGAACCCTGATTTGAAAGATTCAATTTGATATTTTTATGGATTCAAGAAATTAAGTGACCCAAATTAGCTTGTCAAAGAAATCATTGTTTGCATACCTACTGAATTTAGCTACAATATCCTGTCAATTTTCTTCTGTCTCATCTTTCCATCCACTATACATTTGAATCTTTTATTTAAATTTTGGTATCACAACAAACACAATGCTGAAGGCCAGGGAAAAACAGCACAACCCAGCTTGGGAAAATGTGTGTTAATCTGTCTCGTTCCAGTGTAAGTCATGATGAGTACGTTCTTGAAGACAGCTAATTTGTGACTGAAAGAACAGAACAGCAGAGAGCTATAATCTCATTCAAGCACTCTTTACCAAAGTGCCATTTCCCAATCAAGCTTTAGTCCATAGCAGGAGAAGATCTTTGCAGCAGCACCCCTTAAATGACCACTCTGTAACCAGCACATGCATTCATGCACTCACAAGCATTCGCCTAATAACACTAATGGAAACCACTCCAGTCTTGTTGTACAAGCTTTAAAAGCTGCATAAGATCTTAGATCAAAATATTGTGCATCGGACCTTGATTACGACAACAAATCTTAAAACTCTTTATTTCTTTAGTAATTAATGAATGAACTTGATTTTGCATAGACCTCATTAACTTATCCAGCTTAATAACAAATGTATCACCATTGAAGAAAAGCATGTGCATGTAAACAGACACTTTAAAGCTCAATTTAGTGTAGTACAAACAGGAAGAGAAGAAAGGTTCAAGTAGGCTTACCCATCCTAAAGTGAAGAACCCAAGCTTTTGCTCCCTCTGTCAGCTGTCTAAAAATGTATTAAGAGCTAAATTACATTATAAAACCTTGGCTGACATTATGATACGTCTTTTAAATCGCTTATGAAATATGATTAACCACATCCCAAACAAACAGCAAGTTTAAGTAATAAAGCTAAAAGTGGACCTTGCTCTCCTGAAGACGAACAGAGTTAACAAAATACTGATGAACAGGCGACTTAATGGAGCCTTTTAAAACGCCACTCCCCCTCCCATTGGGTGAATTTCTGAAGAATATCCTGCTGCGTTCTCACATCAGCTCACTCCGACTTGCTGTGGAAAAGAAACTAGGGGTCTGGCGGGAGAAACTCCAGGTGGAGTCCAAACGAAAAATGTGGTTGTTTGTGTTCACACCATAGACTGTAAATAAGGTTCACACTATACAGTTCCTCCGGCAATTACCAGGAGTTTTCTGCAAGTGTGAAAGCCCTAATAGAACACTTTTGTAAAACATTTTGGTATCTTTGCCTGATAATTGACTGACATAATTTACTCCAACATGCAGTCCATGCTGTGACAGAAAGAAGCCCGGTCTCTTTTAATAATGTTCCAGAAATGGATTTTAGCTGACTTCAAAATTGATTAAAGTGCATGAAAGTAAGGAAATCTAATTCCTTCTTGTTATTGTATGTTTTCTGACAGCTAATTTGGGACATCCTGTGTGGGACATGACAGTGTCAGCATCAGTCTCATGTGTCAAACTGTTGACGTGACACCCGAAGCATTTGAAACCTAAACCTGAGGAGAAGGCATGGGAACTTTTTATGAGATTATGACAACACAAAATTACAATGAACCAATTTTAACTCTCAGAGATCACTTTAAGATTGAAGTGTCTCACACAATTCTGATGACTTGTCCAGATATAAACACTGTCGATGCTTTATTTATCTTCCTTTGCTGAGCCACTTCAAATGCACGACAAAAGGCTCAAAAATATCTCAGGATATTTTTAGGCCCATCTTAAGATAAATAATAACTTCTATAAATAAAATATTTTCTTTATCCAAATTAACACCGATACATAAATACTGCAAGCTGTTACTGACTGACTTTAATCTCTTAATACATCAAACATGATAATTCATGTTTAAAAAGGCTCTTGTGAATGACGTCATGACTTCATTTTATTTTTCCAGATGCTGTCGATTTACAGGATTCTGTCTTTCAATGTTCCACCTTCCTTTTAGTCTCTCTCCACCTCTGTTTTAATCTCTGTGGCCGTTTAAGATACTGACATCTATACTAGTGGTACGTACTTATTTGGCTGTATGCAGTATGCGATCAAATGCGAGATCCGCAGTATGCCAAACATACGCAAATGTCATACTGGTTCGGAAATACATTCAGTATGCACCAGACCAGTCTTCCTTGCAGATACCGTTTCCCACAATTCAAAGCGATAGGTCAGAGATGACGGACAGGGAAGGTCATTGTCACAGGGGAAATAATCCCAATCAGACCAAACTACACAAAGATACAATCAATTCACAAAATCATGAAAAAAGCATCACTTGTCAGTTTTGTTCAGACCATAAGTGGATGCTACACTGTAGCAGTGTTGCCCTTAGCTTGTTTTTTGTTTATGTCCGCATTCCAAGACTGGAAACCAGATAAGCTTATGACTGGCATACTGCAAAATAACCACAGACTGGCAGTCATACTACTAATGTCGGATGTAGTATGCAATATGTACTGCACACTACGTTTGAGAGCAGTATGTATAGGGTTGTTTTAAAAACAGCCTGTGTCTTCCTGTGGGGTTTCTCCAGTCAACCCTAGTTTGACCCCCTGAATTCCATGGATTTCCTGGCTGCTGGGGGGTCTGACTGCCTGCTCCCCACTGCTGCGCACGTCTTCTCTTCAGGCAGCAAAGAGCCATGCTAGTCTGTCCAGCTGACTGACTAGCTGCATGTGTGAATGCAAACAGCCAAAATGTTTCACTCTGACTTTATCCGGAGTTTCCCCCGCCAGCCCCCTTGGTAATTTTTCCGCAGAAGGTCCGAGGGAGCTGAAGTAAGAACGCAGCAGAATATAATCAGGAGAAGTGGATTGAGTGGGAGGGGGAGGTAAAGTTTATTCCATGCGATCGGTGTACGGCCATAGACTATATGCACGCAACCGGTACGATCTCAATGTACTGTACGTAATTAAACTACTGCATTATGTTTTCTGTTCGGCAGAACTGATTCTGTCTAACTACATATAGCTTCGATATACAGGGAAATAGTCTCATTATAGCGCTGAATAGCCGACTCTGTTGCTATGTCTGCCACTTCCACTTCGTCCTTTTCAGGTCAAATCTTTCTCTAAATTCTCTAGAAACGACTTTACCTGCTAATGCACAGATGTAAAGCTTGGCTTGCTGAATGAGGATTCAGCTGCTGAGCTCACCTCAGAGGCATCAACAAACATTTACAATTATTATCTCCTATGAATGCAATTTTCAGGTGACCCCCTTCTCTAATCAATCGTATAAAAAAAGTACATCAGCGTAAATGTAAAAACAAGAAGATTCTCCTTTAAAACAAGGTTCTAGTGTTACTGACATTTTTATGGTTTGAAAACAGTTAAAACACAGCATTTTATATTGCACATTTTTAAAAAGCTTCAAAGTTCCGGAGGAAGTGAATAATTTGCCAAACTAATCTTTTGTTACTGTCATTATAGCGTCGTATAGCGGACTCTGTTGCTTCGTCCGCTACTTCTGCGTTGTTATTTTTACGTCACATCTTAGCTCAAGAGACCCTTTCCCCCCTCCCATCTGACAGGGATAGTCTCCCGCTGTGAGGAGCATATGTGAACAGCAAGGTCAGGAGAATCTGCGGAGAAGTCCTCCTGAAATCTAGATATTTTCAGGAGTGCATATGTGAAAAGGGCTCATGTGTGTCCAGTAAAGCTGCAGTATAGAGGCAGACAGGAAATCCTCTGTGTCTGCTCCTGATGTTATCACACAGCCATCTGAATGAGGAGCTCTGCATTCCAACCAGGTGACAGGGACACCAAAAACACGCCCAAACTCGCTCCTGAATCCTCCTTCCTTCCTTTCTGTCTGCAACTCTCCCCTTTCTTTTGTCTTTCTATATCCACCATTTAATCTTCAAACTGCCTGCCTCTTAATGTTGACCACGACTTAATGCATGGTGCAAATGCAAATGAGGTCAGGTGTCCAGAGCTCAGGAGGTTGGAATCAGATATGTACAAACAGCGGCCCTCGGCTGAGCTAGAGATCCAACAAACCATGAGGCACACTGTCTGGCATCACTGCAGTACCTGGCGTCAGATTTCTGACAGCTGTGCTTTCTCCAAGGACTTGATCTCCCTCTCTACCTGTTCACCTTGGCTGGTGCATTTGGCTGGCACTGGCGTTGGGGTCCAAATCCAAAACATCTGACACATTAAACAAAGGGATAGATAAACACATACCTGGTTTGGGGCCATAGGGACAAAGGTGACTGTACAGAAGAGTCCAGTAAGGATATATTCACTGCAGTGGAACAGCTGGTTGAATACACATGTGCAAGAGTAGACAAGTTGGTGGAAAGGACTTATAGATGTCATGTATCATGCTAAACGTGGTTCGACTTTTAAAACAAAGCAAAAGAGACGTTTTAGTCCTGATACACATCCCCTTTTATGTTTTGTTTTTTTGGGATCAAGATTCATACTTTGCAGAAAATGTTACCGTAAAAAAAAAATCATATGATTGGAATTTCTGTTCTGCACTGTTTTGTACCTCGTAGGACTAGTTGTTGCTCTAACTCTATATGACAGTGCTATTCAATCCCTTGGCAACTGGTTGTCGTTTTTCTACACTGAACCAACTAACACTATCATGTTGGTGTCACAGCGTGAGATTTAACTCAGGGTTACAACATTATGGGAGCAGAAGAGGTGTGACAGTACACACCTATCTTCAAGGCATTAAACATCATACTTCTCCTACTCTGCCTCTATATCTGTTATATAGATAGGCGAAGGCGATGCGAAATAACAGCATAAGAGTGGTAGTCAGATCTACTGTGCTTTGCTCCTAGCTTTAACCTGTAATTATTGACTTTGACTGTGTTTATTGATCACCACAGGAACAACAGTCCCAAAACAAACCAGACTCCAAACAGACTCAAAGTTCACAGCCATATGATTAATACAGCAACAATGTTCGCAATTGGCAATCACCAACAGACACACAACACATTTATAAACCTGTGTTTGTGGAATATAAATCAAATATGGGTGGGATTTAGCTTATCATATATCTCAGAATGGTACAGACATTATGTCTCATTCTCACGGCTTTGTTCATACATCAGGCAATCAGATTTGTTTCTGAAATCACATCTTCAAGAAAGACTGTCTGCGCTTTTAGCATGTGATCAGGTTGGATTAGAGCATGAAGGCATTAACAACCTGTGGTGATGGCATGGGCATCAGTTAGAGAACTCCTACATCCCAGTGCCATTAGCTGGTGCCATATCATACTATGAAGAACATGCTGCACAGTCAAGCAGCTAATATGGCTAACTGCTGTCAATTTGACACCTTCATTTTAGGCTAAACACAAATCATACATTTGAGCCTTTAGGTGCTCTCCTTATTTCACTTATTTCTTTGGTTTGGTATGGGATATTTTCAACAAGCTTATTTTATTTCACACTGTTTCCCATCCAACTGCTGTCATACACAGCACTCAAACTCTAGCCCTTTTCAGACAGCCGTTTCAAGGCGTAATATTTAACATCCCTACGCGTTTTGCCTTCCATATGAATGTCGCAGAGGCATAATGGGGGGACAAATTGATTACCCCTCTGTGCCATCTACAAAGGTGTTACAGGGGCGAGACAGGATCAGCGGAGCAGTGCTGTTTGTGTATGTGGAGCTCCTGCTGCGCTATGCTCTCTTGCACTTCCACAACACCGTAAGGCGATGTGAGTTCACAGACTGGGACACCAATATTACACCAATGCATAATCAATATGAATTTCTTAAGTCATAATGACGGTGGAGCTTTGTTGTGGAGCTTTGTTGGGGAGCTTTGTTGGGGAGCTGTTGTGGAAAATGGCTTCTGTGTGTTTTTAAAGAGTAAAGACCCATATGTAAAAAAAAAAAACTAAAAAAAAACTTGTGGTTCACATGGGGCCAGAATTATGAAGCACTGGTGATGTTTGAGAGCTTCTGAAGGTGGTAAAGAAGTGAGGCCCTTTGCATCATGTAACATCTCACAGCACCCGTTTGTATTTCTTTTGGAACTAGAATCTGTTTGAATCTATACATTGTGTGCTAAGGCATTAGATCTTTAAATCGCAGCTGTATGGGCCATTTATTGAAAAGACTCCCGCCACCCTCCTGAAGCATAACACATAGCCTATACCAACCAAATTTGATTTGAGAACATTGATTCTAGTTTCAGGAGGAAACGAGTTCCCGAGTTAGGGTAGGAGCAGCTGGCTTAAAGCACAACAGAAACCGAAACACCCTTTTGTCATCGCCGTGGTCGGTAATCACCTGGCATACCCAAAGAGCACTTTAGAGCAAATTAGTGATGAGACTATTTTTCTGTACTCATGCAGCTCAGGTATTGCAGACTGCATGCAAGAGATAACACAGAGTTGGGAGGAGGTGGGGGAAATGGGAGGAGGAAACCGTAAAAATCACAACACAGGAACTTGACCTCTTTGTGAACTTTAGAGGAGCCTGGGACCACTAAAAAAAAGGGAGGAGACATCTTTACGTCCTTTTTTATGGCCCTAATTCTTCATAATAATATAGGCTATTAGTCAAGTCAAATGGCCCCAAAATGCTTTAAGTATACACTGCAACAACTTCTTTCCTCATACCCTCTTTATCGTTCTTGATTTTTCAATTCTTATAGGTGAATTTTGAAGTTAAACAAAGCAAGCCTATTTCCAGAAATGTTAAATGTTTGATTCAACTTGTGAAATATCCACAACAGCAGCCCTGGGATTGTTAACTGTTCAGAGATGGAATAGGGCCGAGTCTTGTTCAGTCGACACAGGATATATGGTCAGAGGGAGTATGCTGCCCTGAGTGACACAAGGCTTATGAGGGTTATTAAATGTAACTTTTTTTAAAGACTCCATTTAGAAAGATGGCAACCGCATCTTCATACAACCTGAAATTTGATCATCAAATTACTTGTTGAACTGAAAAAAAATGTAAAGTATTAATTAATGTTTTCATTGTAGAAGAACTATTATTTAACCAAGTACAGAAAGAAAACCTTGTTCAAAATGAGGACAGCTCATTTTAAGCAAACCATTTCTAATCATAGATTAGTATACATGTATCATCTTTAAGTATTATACATCTATTAGAAAGACTTCCAGAAATGACAGAGACCAAATTAAAACTATGAAAGAGGAATTGCTGACACTCACCAGACTCTTCTTCTGACTGCTCCTACAGAACTTCCTTTTAAAAAGTTCAAAGTTCTTTATTTGTCCCATATGAGCTAAAAATGGTTCTCTTTGATAGTTTAGGGAAAGAACTGGTTTTCAAATGCTTTTCTCATAGCAATGAAACAAGGACAAGCCTATAGTTGATACCCGGATGAAGAACTGTCTTTCAATGTATAGTGAAGAAAATGCGATATCATTTCATAAAAATAAATTGCAGTGTGTGTGCGCGCGCGCGTGTGTGTGTGTGTGTGTGTGTGTGTGTGTGTGTGTGTGTGTGTGTGTAGAGCAAACTATTCAAACAATGCTGTTCTCCTCAGACAGACACGAGTGTTGACATCCTATCTGGGAGGATGAGCAGCCAGGCGGTGCCCAAGATCACAGGAAGACATATAGCCTACATTTTCAAAACGCCATTCAGAGGCAGCAACACACACTGTGAAAGCAGATAGAGCTGCTGGGAATCCAGTGCATGTAACATCACATAATATCACCCCTGAGACATTGTGGTCCATTGAGAGCATACACGTGATAGGCTACATGCATCCTCAGAATGTCCCATTTTAAATGCAAAATTAGGAAAATAGATTCACAACAGTTATTTTAAAAAAGGGAAAAGGCAGCTCAGGCATCGTTTAGCTAAATAATATAACATTTAAATCTGATTGTAACGTAGGCTATAGGCATTTTATGTGTTTTCCTATTTCCATCAAACCTGGTTTGGTGTAGATTTAAAGAGAAGAAGCCTATCCTTCCCTGACAGAGGGTCTAATGGGTCCAAAAGTGACAAAGTCAACATTGAATCCAACCACGAAAGCGCGAATCATAATTCCCAGAATGTAGTCCTGAAGGTCTGGTGGGGTTTTTCGAGGGGTGGGGCATATCCCGCTTTCAGATGGGAAACAAGGAAAAAAAAAAAAACTTTGCAAACTTACGCGGCAGCGGAGACAATGAAGACCTGATTTAACATCAGATATGAGTGTCTCCGGGGCTCGCGGGAGAAAAGATGCCGAATTTATTTTGTTCCATCTTTTGCTCTTGTCCTGCCTCTCACCCTACCCCCACTTCCACAAACACATCCAGACTCGGCAGGGACGCGCTATCCCGACGCGGCACAGTTACCCATAAAAGTTGCTCTCCACCATTGACTTTTTCCAAATGAGTGAGCAGAGCCGTATCGACATCCTTCACTGTACTACACAGACACAAGCTCAAGCACAAACACTAAATATAACAGGCGGCAAACATGACAGGACCGAGCGCGAGCGAATTTCCCACTTACACACACACGCACACACACACAAACACACACGCACACACACTGAGCACGACTGCCATACGCTGTGTTTTCACTCCACCAAGTCCTAAGTTAAATTCAGTACGTTACGCTTTCAAGGACACTGCAGCTTACTGTCACAAGCCTTTTAATGTGGCGACAGACGCGGGCGACTTGTCCTGCTGGGCGAACAAGACAAAAACACGGGGAAATCCCCAAAGCGTTTACCTTTTTGCTGTTTCTGTTGTTATAGCCGTTGTAAGGGTTGATTCCTGCCCTTGGCGGTACGGAGAGCAGCATTTTTCTCGGCGCTATGTCCGGAGCCGTGAGCTCAGCCCAGGCTGCCAGCTGACGTCAGCAGCTGGGGAAGTGAGAGCCTGGAGTCCCGCTGACTGACTGCGAGTGGTGCTGCTGCTGCGGCAGGACAGGCAGGCAGGGGCCCCCACTGCTGGCCCCCAGGCTACTTCAGGGGTCCACACAGAGACGAGGGGGTTAGCATTGGCTTTAATCACCGCCCCTTGTATTTTAGATTTCCGGAACAGACTGAGAAAGAATTAGGCCTACTAAAAAAAAAAAAAAAGAAGCCTCTCACAACTGTGACTATTAAAACAGAAGACTTGTTTTGTCAGTTTTTCGGGTGCATATGTGGAGCTGGGGGTCCGTAAAACGCTCCTTTACTTAATTAAAGATATCAATGTATTCTCAAAAGTGATGTCCATTTTGCAACAATGATTTAACTCCAGTAAAACAAAAGTATTTCCTGATTATTTCTTTTCATTTCAATATTAAAACAAAAACAAAAAAATGTTTTTGACGGACAAAAAAAACATCTAAAGACATCACTTTCAACTTTTAAACTGAATTGAACATTTTTCATGATTTTCTAGGCCTATAGCCTACATACCTACGTTAGTAACATAAAAAATGTATATCAGCGTGGATAACCAAGAATCATGCCTTTATGATAGCTTATATGCCCCCACTTCAACAATATTGAGACAATCAGCAGGTTCATAAAGCCAAACATTGTTGTTTTTGAGACTATCTGTGATAAGGTAAAATGAAACATAAAAGGACTCCAACACTTGACCGGAGTGTGTGAGTGTGTGTGTGCGTGTTTGTGTGTGTGCTCTTTGATTCTCCGACTGTCCTTTTCTTTGCTTGTCTAACCTTCTCTCTGTGTTTGTTTGTATTGATTGCTCAGCACTCTTTAACCTCTGTAGTAGAAATTTGCCCTCCAAACAAAATTGCCCAAGTAATGTTAAAACACAGCCCTAGTTAAAGATCTCTGCAGGTTCCCTTGGTGAATTTATTATAAATTATAGAAGTTCAGATTCAGTTCATGTAGAAGCAAGAAAAGTCTTTAAACTCCTTAATGAGCACCTTTAAAACACACACACTATGCAGTTTCATTACATACTACTAAACTGTTTAATCAGTGCCATAAAAAAGATTTATAAAGATCGTCTCACTTATTCCCTTACATTTTCCTTTATTTAAAGTGAATCCTACGAGTGAGCGATACAAAATATTTTCCACCAGGTTCCATGTTGGTATCATTAATAAACCATGTTCGATATACAAATGTATGGATACTGCTTTCCAGTCTAATGCAGTTACTAAACCTTTCAGTTCTGCAAAAACGAATATATAGCTGATTTTGTGTGTTTTTTCTCTCTCATAATTTTGTTTTTTTTTAGCTCTGACTTCCAGTCAAAATATTTTTGCCTCATCTTGTTTTATAATCAAGAGTTAATCATGTGTTTGGGTGCTGCCCTATCCGTGAAAATGCTGATGATTCTGCTGATTTCCTGAAATGGAAGACATTAGTCCTCTCATTAACATGATTATAAAATATGCAGCAAAACACTTTATCAGACGAAGTGAAAACTCTGGAGGTATTTTGCCAGAGGGAACCTCTACAAAGGTAATGTCTTCCAAATGGTGTAAAGTAAACATGTGATCAGAAGATGTGGACTAGTCATGGTTTATAATGCAGCAAGTCCACTCCATCTGGTTCCCGCGCTAACGTTGTCCTGCAGTTTCCTCTGAAGGTCACAGACTAATAAAGCTGTTAAACAGCAGACACACATACACACAGAGCACTAAACCTAAACATTTGCCATCAGAGTGTGAATGAGCACTGTCCTGACATTACCTTTCACATCCTATCCAAGGCAGACTACTCAGAGACTCGGGCTTGTTATCCACTTCTGCTATATTTAAAAACCTTTTCACTTTCTCTTGTTGCAGGCTGCTGCTGAAACCTGATTCTTCAAATGCTGTGGCTTTCAAAGTTATCACAACTGGTTACACTACGAAGCAGCAGTTGTTCAAAGTTGGGTTTTTTTTGCACATTTTATGAAAGGGCATATATGGTGAGGTATGCAAAAAAATGCAAAATGTAGAGGAGAAGCATACATTTTTAGTCCAGTATGCACAAAACTAAGCACATATCTTCTTCAAACATAGAGGTGATACAAAACACAGTTTCTTTAAGAGCAAGCAGGCTGGATGATTCTCACACTGCACTTTGATTTTTTTGTACAACTGGTGGGCAGAATTGACTTTCCCTCAGAATGTGTGCGTCTGTTATTCAAATGAGAGAGCTGAGCTGGACGACCTTGCCAATCCTCAAAACTAAAGTTTGACTGTGGCTCCAAAAAAAATTCAAATACATTTTATATTTTGAATAGTATACTAAAAATGTTGTAAAAAGTAAAGAGATCTCTTGATTTTCTCTTGTACAATTATCAGCTTCTTTTTTTGTTTGATAAAAACATGACTTTGAATTTATTGAATCTGCATTTTCCTCCTCCAGTGTATCTGTTCATTTTCTTCTGACTTTTTGGACAAATTTAGTGGTGGAAACAGTATTTCATTAAATTAGCGCTGCTTCATTCAGTCTCAGACTGCCTGTCTGTGGGCTGCGTTCAGGAACACACCAGTGACATTGTTGCACTCAGCAGAACCTCAGTCTGGCACGACCCGCCACTTTGACGACATGAACATTGTTTGGACGTCAACAGGCTGGTTGCTAAGTAACCCAGCCCCCTCCATCCCAAGTGTTCTGGCCTTATTACCTCTAGGGTAGCTAAGCCGTCTGCGTTTGACTGCCCATAAGTGTAAATGTGGGAGTGAAAGTCGCTGAATTGCCTAATGGTGTTTAATGAGGATAGAGGAGATGCTGCATTGCGCCTTTTTCCAGCTTGAATTCAATATGACCTAGACGTAACATTTGTGGGTTTCAAAACACAGATCAAAGGTTATTCGATAAATCTGAGCTTCGTGGTCTATCTTTACCGGTAAAAATGCTTCTTTCTTTTTTTTCTTTATCTTAAATAACAATAATAAAAAAACATAATCTGAAAGAAAAGTTCTTAGTTTTCAATTTTGCACAAAACACTACAGCAAAACAGTCACAAATACCATGCAGCCTTAACACAACCTATTTAAGGACAACAGCACAAGTTGAGGAAATACCACCTTTCCACCCTTTGCCTGCAACACACACAAACACACACACACACACACACACACACACACAGACAGGCTCCCTTCCTCCCAAACAACAGCCCACTTTGATGACAGAGGTTCAACCCCCACGCTATAGAGGCTGATTGTGTGCATGTGTGTGTGTGTGTGTGTGTGTGTGTGTGTGTGTGTGTGTGTGAGTGGATGTGAATGGTGTGGAAGGGTTCAGGGAGTTCATGTGTGAGTGAGGGACTCGGTCATTGAGACTGTCAGTGTGGGGTTCAAGGTCACAGTGGCTAACAGAGGGGGAGAGACAGCAAACAGTAGGTGAACACACAGAAGGTGGGGAAAAGGAAAAGTTCACTTTTGAAAGTTGTGTAAGGAAAGGAGTCACACTTTTTCACACTGAAAGAAGAAAAACACACACTCTAAATTCATCTTTAAGCACACTTTACCTTAAAAACCTAGAGGGAATTTTCGCAAACATGTGGAGCTCAAGTTAAACTGCTTTTTATCAGTGTTTATCCGTAATTGTTATCATCAGACATAAACCTTTGGTCCACTGTTTAATGTCTGAAATAATGTTGTAATATTAAAAATAGAGCTTTTTAATTATACTATAAAACATGCAATACCACATATTAAAGTTGTAAACATAAAAAAATCAGCCTGTTTTGCCGTTACTTACATCAGTGTTGTTGTAAAGTCGAAACAGTGAAATGATATGTAAGACAGCTTCAGGCAAACAGATGGATGTGTATGAATGCTTCACGTGAGAGAGTTTTTTGTTTTTTTTTACACGTCCACTGAGCAGACCACACACACACACTCAGACGGCAGACAATCCGTCAAGCATTGTGGTTGGAATGTGTTTGTGAGGGAGAGTGTGAGAGAGAGAAGTTTTGGTGAGGAAGGCTTGAGGGGAATGGTTGAACATAAACAAAACAAACACTGTGCGTGTAGACAAAGGTCTGTTTCATTTGTGAATGTGACTTTGTATGTATGTATGTGTATGTATGTGGGGGAAACACGTCAAAATTCCCCTGTTCAGAAAATAGCAGAATGTTTTATTATGTGTTAAATGGCGTGGTAAAAATGTACATGGTGTACGCCCAGTGATTGTTTTTCTTTATTTAAGCACATTTAGCAAAACAAGATCTGAAGCGAGATCTGTCTTATTTCATTTGTTTCCTTTTAAGAGAAACTTGATTGCAGATTGATCAAAGTTTGGTGCCCTTAGCAGTTAAGACATTGAACCCTCGGCCTGCAAAACCAAAAAATAAGGACTAATAATAAATTAATTTTAATGTCTAACATCATCTGCAAACACAATCACTCACCATGAAATGATTTTACATGGTGATAGGTTCTCAACAGACATTTTTTTAAACATTCAAAACTTAATGGTCACATCTTGTTACATTGACATTAGTTCCAACAAACTTCAAGGTTCAAATCAAATAAACATTTCACACTTGATTTAAAGCCATATCTATTTTTAGATGCTCATGTAAGTCTAATCCAATTAGGTAGTCAACTGGTTTACATCGTGTTTGCTTTTCTGCCTTAACGCTTTGTTTTTTTACTGGATTATCCAAACTCTGATGATAGAAATTCCGTCACTACTCTTGGATGCAGTTATTATACCTCACATGTGCAATCGAACCACCACAGAGAATGAATAACAAGTTTTATTGAAGAAATTGTGTAATAATTGAAAACAAAACTAAAAACTGGATCATAGCCATATCTTTTATGGCACAACATTGCTAAACTCAAAGTTTCACCTTAATTTGTCCAGCATTTGTTTTTGTTTTCTTTTGGCAAATGAGGTTTCCAGCTTTTCCTGAAGCTCGCTGTTAGATTCTGGTTGCAGCTGGAAATAATCTGAGCAACAGATTCGAGTGTAAAGAGGCAGAAATAGAGAAAGTCTGGTGATGGAGCAAGGGAAGGAGAGAAGGAGGGAAGGGGGTGAGGGATGGGGGGGAGGTGAGGTGGGGGAGGGGGAGGCAAAGCTCTTGGGGGAAGGGCTGTTTGTGCATGCCTTGAATTCCTAAGGTGTTATCAGCATTGCCTGGTCCATAATTGTTCCTTCGGAAGAGGGAAAAAAAAACTACTGACTGTAAAACCCAGTAAAGCTCTGTCTCTGTTGGAAGTCCTAAAGACGGGGCCTCTGTAACTTTAATCTTTGAAATGTCTCCTTTGAACCTTTCTCTTCTTACAATGTTCAAGATTTAGATTAAAGAATAATTCTGCCCTTTCTCCCTGTTATTGATGATAAAAGCTTCCTAATAACCTACTGTTCTAGATTGCAATCAAGTTGTGACTCAAATGTTCAAATGTTCCCTCTGTTAAATAAGTCTATGAAATATTTTGTGTTTTCAGCGTCTTGTAGCTCAGCAGACTTGTAAGAACTTCTTTTGTTTGGAAATGAGTTTTATTTTATAACATCATAGTTATTCATTTTACTTTAACACTTAAGAAAGCATCTCACTTTGGTAAGACTCTTAAACATTTCATGTCCTTATTAATAGAAGGGGGAAAAATGTTCAACATTTATTTTATACGCAAACTAAGCTTCAATAACAGCAAATTAAAACACATGCACCAGAAACAAAATAGGAAGTGTCCTCTAGTTTCTCCTTTACACAAGACTGACGTCTGTTATGTGTCAAACCAATGCCCGTTACTCCAACAGCTGCAAAAGAGGAATTCATGCACTGGCAAGATTAGCAGTGTTCTGTGAGTCATCTTCAGAATGAGTAGTTGAAAAGAGAAGCATGATGTAAAAAAAAAAAATGAAAGAATCAAAATACATTTCTTTTTTTGTTTTTGTTTCAAAATGGCTGCAGTAAATTCCCTGCTCTATTTTCCTCCAGAATTGAGACTATGCTGGTGGGACACACACGCACAGGATGTGATTCTGGGAACTTTGATTGATGAGGTAATCCATCTGGCTCTGAAGCGAGGGAGGAGAGGACGAGAGCACTGACGAAGGGAGAGGAGAGGGAGGGAGAGAGGGAGTGTAGAGGATGAGTGATGATGTATAGGCCCAAATCATGATGCAGTCTACAGATTTATGGATGTGTGTGTGGGCAGATGTGTTTTGTGCATATGAGGGCCTGTTTTGTCCGTGGTCAGATGAAAATACATTTTTACATTACATCTTTAAGCCGTCTATCCTTGATTGCTTGGATAATTAGAAATGCCGTGTATCTTAACACTAACGCAGTGTGACCTGTTTCTCTGTTACTCCAGCCTGGCTTCCATCACAGCTGCAGTGAGCATGGGCGGAGGTGCATCATGGGCCCGAGCTGTGGATGAAAGAATGACGCATGAAATAGTTGCTCCAGTCGTGACACAAACCAGATGAATGGTGTTTTCATTTACTCCGTCAATAAAATCGCCCTGGATAGAAACTCGCCCGCAGAGCAGGGGAGCTCTTTTAGCAGGAGACTAATAACCTGCACTTTGCTGAAATGTAACAGTGAAGGTGTGAAAATCAATCTTGCTGGGAGAGGAATCACTCATTCGCTGTCGGTCTACTGAAACTGATGTTTACCAGTTTGTAATCCTGTGAAGAGAAAGTGAAAGCTGTTGTCCTACTGCATCATGGTGACAGTCTCACACTCACTGATACTTCACTTTGATACGTTTGTCTTGTTTTTCTACATATTGGGGACTACCAACACCTGTTACGCTTTTAATATAAATGTTAAAATACAACTCTTATACTTTATTTTGAAGGTTACTTGAGGGAAATCTGAAAATCAAAAGGCAAATCTGTAACTAAGGGATATAATTTTGTTATGAATGAATCCTTCTCATGCAACGCATGAGTCATGTGACAGATGATGTTACGACATGATTCTGCAGAAGAATAGATCAATAAACATGAGCTGCAGATGGAGGAGCAAATAGCTGAGATAAATGAGTTGAATAATGGAGGGCACAGTGCTAGATTAATGAATGATGCGCACATATATATAGTATCAGTGAGTCACTTTCTATCGACTGAAGGGTCAAATATCAGCATGAGCAACTACAGCTCAACTCCTCTTTCTGTGCCTCTCTTACACACACGCACACACACACACACGCACGCACACACACACACACACACACACACACACACACACACACACACACAACTTGTTGGAAACTGATTTTGAGATTATTTCGAACACAGATGCTAATTTACCTTCCACTTTGAAAAAAAAAATCTGTGGTTGGACTTTGAAGTTAAGATCAAAATAAAAACGAATTTTGGACTGCTGTTCATTGGGATATCTGTTATCTGTGTTATACTTCCATCTGCTGGCAGTTTGTGTGAAACACAACTGCATTTCAGACTAAGAAAGATCACATTTCTTCTTCTATGAGCCAAAGGAAATGTCTGTGTAAGCAGCAGAGTTATTCATGTGCTCAGATCCAGCTCAATGTGTGTTTTATGTCTTCCCTTAATCAAGCAAAGCTTTGAAATTCCACACTTATTTTCTAACTGTGACATCTCAATATGAAGTCATGTTCTTGTGAATCCTCCATACAGGTCACATGTCTATGAGTTATTGTGTCTTTAATGGAGGAGTGGTCACTTAGGGACATCATTTTTGGAAAAGTTGAAACGTAAAAGAAAATGAATTTTCTCTTTCAGATCCTGACAATGATCAAAGTACAAGCAGACTTGTCTCAGAATTAAGTAACTACACAACCAGCATTTGGAATTTGTATAACAGATGCTAAATTCAATCTTTATTGGGTGTTATCTTACATCTGTATCCTCTTACATCTTACCCAACTACCCTGATAAAAGCTTAAAATGCAAAAAATGCAACAACAAAAATTTAATGAAAACCCTGTCCATTTATTTTGAGGGTTTATTTTTTAATTCCAAGGTTGAGAATCAGCGTTGTGCAACTGTGACTTTGTATGCCACACTGAAAGAAAACAAAATGAAGCACCTAGAATCTAGCTAAACAACTAAGGGAAACTAAAAACACATCAGGAAGAGTGAATCAGTAAAATAACTGTCATATCACACGACAAAGCTCGTTTAAAGTGGCACTTTGTCTGTCTCTGGAAGCATAACAGCCTCATTTCAGATAATGAAGTAGTTTGCTCAAAAAGAGCTGTTTCCCTTCCAGCAGCCTGGCAGGAAAGAGCTCAATAAATACAATGAAAACAAGGCCCTAAAATCAAGAGAAGATGGTTTGGATTACACTCTTCCATACAGCTCTGTAATGTGTTTTGATGGACTCTTTATGGGATAACTGATTTTTCTCTTATTATTACTTTAAAAATAAATAAAAAGGACACAAAGGATCTATTGTTCTTTAAAATGTCATACAGCCAATGCAGACCCACTAGGGGTCAGTGCTGTGTAACTTTTCACAGACGAGATCCGTTAGTGGTGGTTAACGTAAACCAAACCAGTTGGTATAAGCCTCCTTAACTTCATCAGAAAAATTAGAAACGCAAAACAGCTGGAGACTACTTAAAAACTGTATCAAAAGAATGCCTTGGCCTGAATTTATTCAGGTACAGAATTACTGAATCTTCCTCTTCTCGAAACATATTGAAGATGTCAACGTTATTGGATTGAAAAGTCTGTTTTTTTCGAGACACGTCGACACATTTCTTTCTCTTCTTATGTGCTATGCCAGATGTTTCCTGACTGTGTTTTTCCACTGGAATGGCACATGTAAAATTACAAATAGGTGTGAAAACTAACCAATAAAAGAGGAGCTGTGATATCTTAAAGGTAAATGACATTTCCCAACTTACATTTAGAGCAATTAACCTGTGACTAGCTTTGGACTTGTCCCTAAGGATTTCATACTCATCCAAACCTCAGAGCAGACTATAAAAACATATTGAGAGCAGACATCAGGCCAGTGTTTGAAGGCTGAAGGTCAGTTACACTTGTTGTGTTTCAGAGTGACTGATTTGAACTAAACAACAGGATTGTTTTATGTCCATGTCCTTAAGTAACAGGAAAGGGTAAAGCCTGCCTATATTGGTAATACATGGCTTTAATTGTTGAGTGCTGTTTGCTTTTGTGTTGTTTAATACCAGAACAAATCTGGTTTCATTTGTTCTTGCACAAGAGACTTTCTGAATGTGAAACTTAATAGAGAAACCTTGTTATTTTTTAAAGTGATGTAAAAAGTTTAGCTGAAAACATTTAACCTTTATATAACCTTCTTCTGATTTGATTATACTCTTTAAAATTACTTTGTAAATGTTTTATATCTGGAAAAGACCTTTCTCACAGAAAAAAAACTCATGCTAGTATCTTTACAATTTCAGAATATGGACCTGACCTTGGGTGACAAGGCATCAATCTTTGTTGTGGAAAACAAAACAAACCACAATGCCATGGAAATATTGCAGATTCACTTCCTTTATCCATTCCCCATTGAGATGACCTGCTGTAGAGGACCACAATCTTACTGTTAGCCGTTATGTTCTTCCCTTTAAACTATAGTTTAAGCTTTCAACGTGTTCTTCTGAAAAAGAATGCTATTCTGAAGGGTATGCAGAGTCTTCTGACGTTCATCACAGCAACGAAAGCAATAAAGTTGTAAAAAATTAAATAAAAAGATCTTCTGGTTTTTTTTCAATGGAAATGTTTATTCTGACAAAGAGTTTTGCAATTTTTTTCCAGCATGGTTTCCAAAGTAACAAGCCAAACCTTATGTCACCACAAAAGGCTATGTGGATGATTGAGTATTGAATTATACAAACGATGGAACCTGAATCTATGAGATGTTTGGTTGGAAGACTCTGTAGCTCATTACTTCTTAAAGGGAGATACATCTCACATTGCTAAAGTTGGGTTTCTCAGTTTATATGTAAAATTGGGTTTTTTCAAGATAGAAAAGCAATGAAGGGATATCTTAATCACCATGGTATTGGTATCACTGTCCAAGAATCAATTCCAAAAGACGCAGTTTTCAGTATAAGTAGTTTGGAATCTGGTGAGGGATCAAATGATTTTTGCTGCACATGTGATCCAAACAGGTTGGTGATGTCACAAGAATGTTAAGGGGGGGGGGGATCTCAGAGGGACTTTGTGAACCTCTTACTCATTATGGCTTCATGAAGCTTCTCTGCTTAGTGAGTTTTACAAAGGCTAGTAGAAAGACAAATCTTAGGCCAGGATTTATGACAGTTTTGGAGAACCACGAATATGGGTTGTGGGATGTAATGTCTTTTACTATACGGAGCCTCAATCTTCAGTGTTTTTGGTTGGAAGTGTCTGAACCTTATAACCCTTCAAATGGGAAGACAATTGATACGACTGAAATTGGATTGGTCAGTACATACATGCATACAGTTGGGTGTTGTGAGCATATCATAAGAGCCATAAATTATGTCTGTTGGGATAAATCTGCCAGAAGGAAATCAAGAAAGTTGTTATGTCTCAGAGCTATAAAATGTCAAGTCATTGCCGAAGAATAAGGAGAGTGGAATGTCATGTGGATTAAAAGAAATAACAAGAGATGGGATTCTTTTACTCCTGCTTTTTCCGATCCTGACCAGTGTAGATCTAAATTAGATTAAAATCCACGGATTGCCCCATGGCATTACTACCCCTGACTTATTTATAAACCATTTATTCCATAACACAAAATTTGGCATTTTTGTGAGTGGGATTTAGTTGAGAGGGACTATTTGAACCCCTTGCTCGTGATGCCTTATATGAAACTCAACACATGTAGGACAAATGGAGCCAAGACAGCATGTGTCATTGAAGTAGCACATACTTATGACAATGTTTGTCTTGAGTTTATTTTATTCCCTTTCTTTAAATCTTATGTAAAACCCTTTGAATCCCATTGTTGTTCAAAGGGGGCTTTACAAACAAACCTGCTTTCCTTGTCTTGCTAAGGTTTACTCTTTTTCTTTTTTGAAAACCTTTGTGTATTTGGCTCCTTCTTACAGTTTAGTTGCTTTGAATATCTGACTTACAAGTAGGAGCTAGAGACAAGAAGGCCATCTGAAAGACTCATTCAAAGGTCTCATAATGTAGCCTTTTTTTTTGCTAGAATTTGAATGACACAACTGGCCACCAACCACTCTGAAATTAATTTGCATGCTGGTCCCTGTTCCGGTCCTCCTGTGACTGCAAGCAGGATTATCTGATGACGTAACAATCCTCTGTTGTGTCATGTCAATAGAGGCATACATTCAGTCCGACTTGAAGGCCACATAATGGCTGGATCTTTGAAAGAAGACAATCCTTGAGATAGAAGCCTACTGAATACAGATTCAAACTCTCATATTAAGAAAATTCATGGATCCACAATCTACATAAGATATTACCAAATAGAAAAATGAATGGGAGTGCAGTTGGACTAAACAAAACACATCAGGGATTAAGTGTATACCTTTAAATTATTCATGTCATAATAATCTTTTAAAATTAGGTTAAGGTTTTCCAATAGGATACTATTGTTTTTTATTCAATATTTAAAGTCAACCCGTCCACTGGGTAGTGACAATGTCCTATGTTAACTATGGTAAAAGATTTCCCAGGATAAATTATAATACAAATATCTTTCTTCCTTCTACCTACCTACCTACCTAACTATCCACCCACCTACCTACCTACCTACCTACCTACCCACCCACCCACCTACCTACCTACCTACCCACCCACCCACCTACCTACCTAACTACCCACCCACCTACCTACCTACCTACCTACCTACCTACCTAACTACCCACCCACCTACCTACCTACCTACCTACCTAACTACCCACCCACCTACCTACCTACCTACCTACCCACCCACCCACCTACCTACCTACCTACCTAACTACCCACCCACCTACCTACCTACCTACCTACCTACCTACCTAACTATCCACCCACCCACCTACCTACCTACCTACCTAACTATCCACCCACCTACCTACCTACCTACCTACCTACCTACCCTCCCACCCACCTACCAACCTACCTACCTACCCACCCACCCACCTACCTACCTAACTACCCACCTACCTACCTACCTACCTACCTACCTACCTACCCACCCACCCACCTACCAACCTACCTACCTACCCACCTACCTACCTACCTACCTACCTACCTACCCACCCACCCACCTACCAACCTACCTACCTACCCACCTACCCACCTACCTACCTACCTACCTACCTACCTAATTACCCACCCACCCACCTACCTACCTACCTACCCACCTACCTACCTACCTACCTACCTACCTACCTAACTACCCACCCACCCACCTACCTACCTACCTACCTACCTACCTCTTTGTCTGTCTGTCTGTCTGTCTGTCTGTCTCTCTCTCTCTTTCTCTTTTCCATTCTTCTGGTTACTCAAAGTGTTTTTACACCACCCAGTCACACACTGATTGAAAAGGCTGCTATGTAAAGTGACCATCAGAAGTAACTAATTACATTCATACACATTCATACGCCGCAAACGAAGCAGCAGGAGCAACTTGGGGTTAAGTGTCTTGCCTAAGGACACATCGCAGCAGGAGCTGGGGGTCGAACCCTCGACCATCCATTAAAGGTTCCAGATAAGTTCATACAAAATCAATCAAATATCAGCTGCAGTGTATTCAGTGTTTATCGATTGTCATTTAAAATCAGTATCCTCTTCATCTAACCCAACTACCCTGATAAATGCTAGAAATGCAAAAAGAATCTCTTAAGCCTGGGTCAATGAAAACCCTGGTGCATTTGATTTGAAGATGTTTCTTGACTTCCATTCAAAAGGTCAAAAATCAGTGTTGTACACCTGTTGCTTTGTATTACACTTTATAATAGTGAGAAGTTATGAATAGCTTTATCATTCTATTGAGAACTTTAATTATTTCTTCTTTTTAGTGATTAATTTAATACTGATTATAATTGTTTGGTTGTTCATATTTGCAAGGTTCTGGAGCTCCTCCGTACTTAACTTCTGAGGGGAAAAAATGGACCAGGATTCAAAATAATTGTGTTCATATTTAATTCCAAGGTTGAAAACATATTATTTTTGGCTAACGATTCCAAATGAGGAAAAATACTTTGTTGAACAAAATGAGCTTGTGCAAATTATTTGTTGCTCATTCGAAATAAAAAAAAAAAAAAGAAACAGAAAGAGAACCTACCATCACGTTTCACTACTGTCGCAGTTGTTTTAATAAACATATCAGCAATACAATTAATCATCATCATTATTGGCACCACAAACACAAAAAGTTTGGGTGCAAGTTAAAAGAAGCTTAAATCGAAATGACAAAAATATAGAAGAAATGGGACTGACACACGACACAGAGCATTGTTGCAGACCCAGGTGAAGGAGTGTGATTTGAGGGAGTTGGATGGGTCCTTATGGGGGTTGTTGGGTGCTGGGGGAGAGAGAGGGATAGAGGGGAGGGCCCGCGAGCTGCTGCTGCTGCGACGTCACTCAGAGCTGACTGACTGACTGAGCCTCAGCAGGCTTCAGGCTCAATCTGCAGCCAGCAGCAGCAGCAGCAGCAGCAGCGGTGGTGGAGCTGGTGGGGAGGAGAGCAACATTATATCCACTTCTTATATTCCCTCCTGCGGCTTCTACACTGTGAGAACAAAAGACAGAGCACTGCCCGACCAGAGGCGCCAGCTCCCCTTCATCTCGACTGCACGCCGGGCTAGCTTGATGCTCGGTTCAGCCTGCTAGCAGCCTTTGTGGCAAGGCTGTCCATGCATCCGTGGAGCCCCTAAAGAAACCCCGGGCTGGGAGAAGCCTCGGCTTTTTTTCCTGCCTTGACAGTCTGCGAAAATTCCCCCCACCCCCCCACCCCGAGTGGACACACAGCAGCATCCTTGTCAGCTTCATTGCGCACCCAGAAAGCGGATTTCCACAGAGGAGCATCATAGCCCGGGCTCGGTTGGTTACACGTCGTCGCCTGTCTGCAACCTCCAGCTTGACAGGACTAAGAGGCGATTGATGACTAATTTTCTTTAAGATAGGCTACAATGTTGCGCGCCACGGCCAACATGTTGGCAACTGGATTGCTTTTCTTGGGATTGTTGCACAGTTTGGAAGTAATCGCTCCAGGGAGGGCTATTGATGGTAAGCAACACTGATTCGCCCATAAATAAAGAGTCTTGTAAAAAAAAAAAAAAAAAAAATTGCTCATAACTATAACTGTGGTCATGGGGATTATCGTAAGACTTACTATGTTTTGTATCTGCGTGCAAGTAGAGAAGTCTGTACCTTGAAGGACTCACTGCTCGTTTGAGTGAAGCTACGTGGAGGGGATGAAACCGAGGCGAGACAATTAAAGCGCTCTTTTGTTTCTCCACTCCCCCCCCCCCCCCCCCCCCCCCCCCACTGCCACATGTGAATATTGCAATGTCACAGCAGTGATCGCACATTCCCGCAAGCCCCCCCCCCCCACTTGATCTCACATTCACCACTGACAGTCAGTGATGGAACTGTAGCAAAGGCCCCGGTATGCAGATCGATGCTTTTATTTCTCACTACTACTATAGTTTTGATTGCTTAAGTGACAGAGAGGCAAACCCATGCCTGGCTTCATATCTTAACAAATATCAGCGTTATATATATATATTTTTTGAAATTGGGCTGTAGTTTTATCAGTTCATATTGATAGGATTTTAATGAGTGGCTTGATGGGTTGACAGCAGTGCCATTGCTCAATCTTACAATACCATATTAGTTATACCCAGATGAGAAATGAAAGTGTGTTTGTGGTTGTTTTTTATTTTTTTTAGAGTTCTTCCACTACACTGTCTGATACCATATGATATGATACCTGTAGCAGTGTCATCCTCTGATACTGCCTGGAATGTGGTTGACCTATCTTACAACTGCTATAAGCCAGGCAATGCTACGATCTGATACCACAATATTTTAGCCTCATCAAAAATCAACAGGTTGTATCATGTAGCCTAACAAACAAACAAACAAACAAACAAACAAACAACAGTGTAATACTAAAGTAGAGAGTAATGTATCTGTAGCCTACATTACGATCAGTAGGCCTACCTGGTAGGTAAAACTGATACAAACAACTCTAGTTTCTTATTTGTTGTTGGAGAGTGATTTTCACACTTGGGCTGAATAAAACTTTTTTTTTTTTACACATCACTATATCAATTTATGTCCATTATATGGATCCCCATGGTTTTCTCTCTCACATGCAAGCTCAGATGTTCAGTGCTGCCATAAACAGGCATGTGTTGCACTGTGTCATTGTTGTGTATCAGATTGATTAGTCAGTGAGCTGTGTGGGCTATAGGACCCCCTGAATGCCAACACTCAGATTGTGATCTGCAGACAGATAGGGAACAGTTGAAAACAGCTCCCCCCCTATACCACCTTGCTAACACGCACCTTCATAGACCAGAACAACTTCTGGAAACTATTAAGCTGCGCAGTCTGCACTCACACACTTCTCTGTTTGGTAAGAAAAGGAAAAGGGCGTTATCACAGAAGACTGATTGCACACAGATTTGTTGAATTCTTTACAGGTGAAAAAAAAGAAGGGACTCTGTTTTTAAAAGACACATAATGCCTACCATTCATCTTGGGAATGTATGGTCTAGGAAAGTGTTTAGACGAGTTTTACTGGTAAGAAAATGTTTCCATTATGGAATGGTTGCTGTAAAGCTAATCAGGGTTCTAAATTTAACATTTCATTAAATTCAGTAAGACTCTGCATGCATGACTGAATTCAACCACTGAGCTGCGTTTTGGAGATGTGTCAGGCTATAAAAGCTTCTGCCTCTGCCTTTGAAGTCGTCTCATCGACTTGGCAATCCAGTGTTGTGAGGTTCTTGGGGAGCAAAATCCACATAAATTACCACCTTGAAGATAGACTTAGATAGCCTACAATCACCTGCAGTTTCACCCTCCTCCTCAGTCTAACAGCAAAAGCAGAGAAATCATCACGCCATCAGACAGTTTCTCCCTCAACTCACTGTTATTGTTTTCGTGAAATTTTCCCCTCTGTCAGTAATCATGCCTTCATAGGGTGAGTCAGCCCTGTGCAGTGTAACAGATTTTCAATCCTTTGCTTTACTGGAAAAGCTTCTGAGATGCAGCTGTGCTTGACTGAGGAAACATATGAAACACAGAGAAATTGTCAACAGTTGACTCGTTCGTATGAATCATTGAAACTGAAAAGGAGATTTAACCAATAACTTGGATTTTTATTGGGTGCTTGTAATCTTAACACCTATTTCTTGAACATGTAACTTGTAGAGGAAGCTACAGAGCACGCTACCTCCTCCCAAGCATGGCTACATCGCTTTTGTAACCTCTTTAATTTCCTCTTTAATCCATAGAGCCCCTTTGAACCACATATGTTACTTGTAAAGTTTTCATTCTTGCCTTGAACTCTTCTTTTTCCGTTCTCCAAACCTCTGAAGATTTTCTCTCACTGTATGTTAGTACTGTAGCCAGAGCAAAGTCCTCAGGCCACCAACAAACCCTGACTTTAATTGGGTCCAAACTGCTCTTTGTTTCCCAGAGGGGACCTCCATTAACAGTCTCAAATTGTTCAGAAGACGCCACTAATTGGGGGACCGATGGAAAAAGACCTTAATGAAAGAATTTGCATTGTTCCACTGCATGAAAGTACTGTAATGTCATTGCAAAAAGAGATCATTTCAACGCAAAAATGGTGGTAAAGACCTTAAAAACATCACAAAAAAAAAAAAAATTGCCCTTTTAAAAACAAACCTTTTACTTGCATTAAGTTGTATCTATCTTATATACCTGTTTCTCCAATCCATGTTTTCTAAGCCTGAAATGTACCTGTCTGATTCACTTAAAACACATCCTAACTTGATGGTACAGTTCCTCCTAATTAACCCACCATTCAGTGCTTCCACTTACTGACACTCTCCCCCTGTGGACTCCTCTGCTGCAGCATTTGGTGGAAGTCCTTTAACTGGCGCAGCATTTGGCTTTTGTTGATGCAACACTGCCTTTACAACGGCATCCACATGGCCAAAAGGTTTCCACTAAGCTGTTTACTGACATCGAAGGGGGATACGGAAAAGAGAGTACTTTTGTCAGTCCCTCTTTGCGCTTGAATGTTTGTCATGCTAGCAAGATTTAAAAGCGGAAAAGCACTTAACAGGAGACAAGTATATTTAAAACTGCTATGAATATGTGGTTTTAAATAAGAGCATTATCGAAAGAATGTCAGTTGCTGGCTAAATAGCTTCTATGACACTCTGAAAACCAGCCACGGCTGCATATCTGAGCAGATATAAAATCTAGTACTTTGGTCAGCAGCATTTCCCTCAGGAAAAACAACTCAGAGGCGAAGTTAAGTTCAATCACATTAGTACACTGATTGTTATGTGAAATGCTGCGCTTCTGGAGATACAGATTCCACTGACAAGCCTTAATAACAACAATTGTCAATAGAAGTACGTTAACCTAGATCTGAAACCATAGTGTCCTGGAGGTTTCTGTTTCTAATGGCCACAGTAGTTCTGTCCATCTGTGAAAACACTTACATCACTATAAGTTCCTCCATTTGTCTTGTTCTGTCATGAAAGAAATACTGTATTATGATCCTGAAAGTAATGGTTACACATTTAGCAAAATAAACGTCCACCCTCTTGCCAAGAGTTAGTTGAGAAGATTGATACCACAATCATTTGTGATCAGTATGTAGCCCGTCAGCAGTTTGGTTAGCTTAGCTTAGAATTTTGACTACATAGACCTATTGTAAAAGGTTTAAATTCACCTACCTGCAGGTTTAAGGCAACTAGAGAAGAGTCCAAAAGTTAAGTTACGCTGACAATCTCCTGGCTCCAGCTATTGTATACATAAATATTAGATGCCTTCAAATTTCTTTGTTCAATTCAAATCAGAAATTAAATGTACCCTATAATCTTTAATAATCTGAAAACACTGGTGAAGTCTTATAAAAGCTGACGTCTTTTACTGCTAAGTGCTTTGTGGCGAGGATATGCAGTCCAGCCCTGTGACCCACTTTACAGTCTTGACCCACTGATTGAGATACACCATCAAGATAAGGCTATTTAAGGATTGGAGATAGAAGACAGTCTCAGGAAACCCTCTGAAAGAATATATGAACAGAAACTTGTTAGGGTATATCATGTGTATTCACAATTTATTAAACAGACAGCTGTTGACACAAGGCTATCAATGCCGGAAGAAAGAAAAGATTAAAATCTTTGGAAAAGGAAGGCTGAGTAAAATGCAAAGGCCTCTCTGGCAGTTGCTTCCATTCATAGCTTTGATCAAATGCTTAAGGGGAAGCCGTACTGCCAGGACAATCTGATGTATTACATTTATTTGGAAAAAAAAAGAAATCTGTTCAGCATGATTAAAATTTCAAAATTAGTTAAAACTAAGAATACTTTTTTGTTTTGGCGTACATTAGGAATTCTATTGGCTAGAGAGATTATCATTTTAAGGACCTCACTGTATTAAAGTTGGTATACAGTATCTGTCGGTACAGTGCAGTGTTGAGGTAAAACACCAACAAGAACATCCATCTTTTCAAAATGCTAAACAAGTTTTTGGGTCACTATTTTTGCTGCATTTGTAAATGTTGTCAAGTTGTGTTTAGAGTGCACACTCTTCCTTAGTTTTATCAAACAAGTCAACTGCTCAAGTCAGTAACATTTTCATTGTGTACCACCAACAACAACCATTTGATACACAAAAGAAAAGTATACTTATGATAACGATAACATAAGTTCATCTTAAAACTTAGAATATATCAGATCTTTTTGTTATCATTGGTTGCCCACCAATTGCGAAACCAGTTGTGGTTGCTACTCTGACATATTCTAACCTTTTATGTATATGGAAAACTTTTTTGCAAACAGTTGTATATGAATGCATCAAGCAGATGAGGAGGGGACATACGTTGTATCTGAGTGTCAAACTATGGGTTTATAGAGCTCTGTAAAACTCTGTAAAGCAGTGAGAGTAAAGGTAAATCAGTTGGGTGAAAAACCAAAACAACAAGCTTAAATATACTTCAGCTGAGCTCAGAGAATCAAATGACAGGTAACTAATCAATGTAAGGGACCCCTTTGACACACTCACATACACCCATGTAATCCATTGTTAGCAATCAAAATATATTGATAATAACAGCCATAGATCTCATGTCTAAAACATACGTTATTGTAAGTCGTGCAAATAAAACATTTGCTTTGATACTGTTACCATATCTTTCTTTAGTTTAGTGTCAAAAACACTTAGTTACTGAACCCATTCACTTGATAGACCAATCATGCCAAATGTCACTCCTTGGTGCTAGTAGCATTCACAATCATTGGTCAGGGAACACTCTGCTTTAGAGATCATACTCTCTTAATAATTTGTAAATACACCTTGTCTTCATTAGTAAGAATGTGTGTAAGACAGACAAAGTAGTATTTGTCAGAATTAAACTTAACACTGGTTCAACAGATCAATATGATACAGGAAGTGAACCTTTGGTCAGCCTGCGTATTACCAACTTTAATGACAAAGTAGTCACAAATAACCTGTTAGCATCAATATCTCACAATAGTTCAGTTAGCAAGTTCATTGCTGTTCATATCACCATCAAAGCTGGGATATTGAGTAGTAAACTTTAAAATAGGATGGCTTTCTGACAGATGTTATGTTGTATTGGTACTACACTGAAGGAGTGGAATGCACAAATAAGTCTATATCGCTTAATGTGTTGCAGGACATTGAACATATCAATGACTCTATTAGATGTACTATTCCAACAGTCGTTATCCTTTTTTGTTGTTGAGTTTCTAGTCCAGTTACAGAATGAAATAGTTGAACCCACACAACAAATAAACTCATTCAAACCCTTTAAGCCCCTCAGTACATTTATATGCACTGTCAAGTTGAGCTATGGTTTTAGCTCGGTTAGGCCAATTAATTGGGCTACTGTCCTTGTCCTAGTATACAAGCTGCTAGGTGAATCGATTAATTGACTGAAGCTATGGTAGGCGGTGGTACAGTATGCCCCTTTTCAGCTGATAACTATGTCAAATGGCGAAAACGCAGTCAACTTTAGCTCTGTACATTTTGTAGGTTGTCACTCTGCACTCACCAATTTCACATCTTCATCTTGTTTTCTTTGTGCTGTTAGACTTCTGGGTTGAAACCTGGTGTGGGAACTGTAGGTGATGCGCAAAATTCCCATGACAGTTCGGGGCTAATGGAAGTGCATACATGCAAGAGTAAACTGATTTCAGTCAGAGAAACATGTTAACATGTATTTTAAAAGTCCAGTTTTAGTTGGACTAAAAAAATAACTTCACTTTTTAATCATCATCATGTAAACGTAGTTACTGACATCCATTCTTCCGGGATCAATTTAACAACCCTAAAAAGATTCCCTACCCCCTTTTCCAGCCTTAAGGGCGCGGTCACACTGGCCATCCGTACCGTGCCCTAGCACGCTTCAACCCTAAAGTCCATTTCGTTTGGCCAGTGTGACCGCTCTCTCTCTCGATCGAGTCCGCCTGTTTGTCAACTGAGCACACTTCATAATAACATAAAGCATGCATGTGTTGTATAACGACGTTATGCGAATAGCGCAGCGGGGGGCCAATCGTGCTTGAGTACGGCACGGTACGGTTGGCCAGTGTGACCGTGCCCAAAACTCTGTTTTCAGTTACATTACAGACAGCGCATAGCGACACACATGCTCAGTCACATCAGCATAAAGATCACGACTCATGCAACTGTGATTTAGAATTATTTTCAAACTTTTAATCCTTAACACAAAGTACTCAACCATAACCTTAACATAAGCCTAATTGTAACGATAATCCCTCAAGCAGGCATTCGCCCTTCACTCTGTGGCAGAAATCTCCTCACATGGGCTGTAGTGGACACACAATAGTTATTTCTGACCTCCGCCTGAACAAAAGCCACGTGGGTGTATCACATCCAATAAATCTATGAATGCAATTCTGAATATTGTACACCATGGCACCATGTACTGTGGAGGTTATTCCACACTCATCTGCATGTATGTGGGCATACCCTGTGCTTGTGCAGTTTCAGTTTCTATGAAAAGAATATGCTCTACTGTTATAAGACTTCACACACTGTCTGCAAATTGAATGTGTTTTGCATGTGTCCCTCAACATCTTTGTTTGTAGCTTTGAGATGTTGAGTTTCTTTGAATGTAAGACCAGAAGATATGCCACATTCCTATGTCTATTAAAGTGTAAGACATGCTGGTTAGCTGAGCTTATCACAAATACTTGAAACAAATGTTAACAGCCTTGGTCGATTTAATGGTTATAAACTAGCCCTACCAGTACCTATATAGTTCTTAAATTGTAATGTTTTCTCCTGTTTGTTTAATTTTCATATAGCATATGAAATGTGCACTTCCCCTAATGAAATAGTGGCTTCTTGTACAGATACATCTATATCAATTCATTTTAAAGCAGCCTCTATTTTCTTAGCTTAAAACAAAAACTGGAATCAAGGATTAAAAGTTTGCTTAGTCAATTGAATATTGAGAAAATCTGGTTCACCAGCTCATTTAAAGTTCCCTAATTAAGAGGTTTTGTCTGTTAAGTCACATTTGTCCTACGTGAGTTGTTGACAGGAAGTTATGACTGACTATTTCTTTGCTGGGAGCAGTTACTTTCTGTTTTCTTTTCTTTTTTTAAGTTTTTAGAGTTTAGTCTCCAGAACCCTCAGCAAAAAGAAATAATTGTTCTTAAACTGCAGTGTCTTTGGTTATTGTTGGCAGATTGTTTTATCTTTGGCTAGGCTACATGTTTTTCCCCTTCAAGTCTCTGAGCTAGCTTAAAAAAAACTTAGCCAAGCTAAGTTAAGCTAAGCTGCTGCCTAAAATGTATTGGACAGACAAGACACTGACATCAGTTTTCTCGTAATACACTATGCTAAAGAGAAAATAGGTGTGTTCTCTGGATAGTCAAACTCTTGTAGTTAAGAGTTGAAAGTGTGTTCTTTTACGTCTGCTGCTTTGAAATGTAAGGCTTCATAAATCTGGAATCAAACCTCTAACGTGCTAAATGTAAGTCTGTATAACATTTTCCACTACATTTACTGTATTAAATTTTCCAATTCAGTGTTTCATAATCACAAACGTACGGTATTGACCACTTTTTGTTAGCTGTAGGTGCTATGTGCAGTCAATGGTGCTCAGGTTTCTTAAGCACTGGAATCCTGAATCTGAGAGAACATTCTAGAGAGTGAAGTGGAGCTTGTGCGTCACTCTGAGACTTGAAACTTGCCCGGGTCTTATGAAAAGGCACTAAAGAATTTCATATAATCTTCTTTAATATGTTTCCCTCAGCAACATGCTAAGTAGGCTTAATTGTCATTTTTCTCCCTGCGCAGCTATGAACAGTGTGTGCTGTGGTGTTAGTGTAGCAAAGGGATTTGTCTAAACTGACTAACTTGATAGGTGGATCACACCTTGTGTTTTTTGTCTTTGTCCCCACTCCGCTGCCAGATTTGATTTAATCCTTATGTGGAAGTGAAGGAGGCCATAGCCTCCTCCCTCTGAGCCCTAACACTGACTATAGCCAAATAGCAGTCATGGCTGATTATCACCCCGGGGTTGAGACATGGTGAATTCTCAGCCAGACTTCCAAATAGCTCTTAATGAAGTTCACATTTGATTACTCTACTTCACTCAATGGCTTTTGCCTCTCAGTACCACAAAGGCTGGAGGAGTTTGTACTCAGTTTTGACCTGTAAAATATAACAGTCACGGCAGGACTATGCTATCCTGCTAGCCAGCACTCCATTTTACTTGGCAACTAGCACCAGACATGAGCACATTCCTAATGTTAATTCTGCTCAGCTGTAAATTCATGCATAACACAAACTTATGTAGTCCTACAAACACGAGTGTTAAAAAACACATAATGTATCTTACAACATGATTCAGTCAAACAGAAACACCCACAAACGTCTACATCTTCTTTCAAAATAAGTTGTAAACCAAATTTCTGCTATTGAAACATAGAAAGGTTATGTTGTCCATTCGCTGACATGATCATGTCTTATTTTTTCAAAACTTTTCAACTTGAACTGCTAACTAGACCTCCATAGTTTCTTCAAACCCTGCCTCAAGGGTTTATTTAAGAGGCACAGCTGGGGTGCATTAGCTTTTTTGTTACATGACAAATGGGAAAACTTTTTTTCTCTTCCTTCTCCTCACTCTCTTCCAATACAAAGTCCTTTAGTGTTCCTTGCTTGTTTGTGGAGAAGGATGAGGAGGTGACAGGGGTTAAGAGAACCCCTCAGGTCAGCCCAAAGGTTGGCAAAATAGACCCTAACGCCCCCCTTACAGTCTCTTCCTATATCTTTTCCCTGGATTTTTTTTTTTGCAGTTTAATTACTGGCCAGATTTCACCTTGTGTCATTTAAATCTAAAAAGGAGATCATAGCGCCATTATCTGCAGGCGGCTCCAGTAATACTGGAACCAAATTATCATTAACCCTTCATATTTTTGGTGCTCTGGTTCAACTTGTTTAGCATTCATTTTCTGCTGCATTGCTGCTGGTTATTTATCTCACATTGTTTCAAAATGTCCAGCTCTGAGTCCATGTTAAACTCAATGTTTTGCCAAGTGGCGTCATTGTTCAAAATGGTTTACAGCACACAGAATCCTACATTGTTTTTCTTTGTCTCATATAAACCTCCCTTTGTTAAATATTTAAAAAGATAATGCGGCTTTATCATGTCAAAAGTCAGGAGTATTTGGGATAGCAGGAAAATCCTCAACCCTTGAGAAACTGTTGAAGTGTTTTATTATTGTGAGTACAAATTATCTTCAGTAGACTAAACTCCTTTTTTTTCCCAGCAGACATTGCAGCAGTCTCTGTTGCCATTTCGAAAACCTTCATCCAGCACACCCACCTGGTGCTTTTTGTGCAGCTTGCCAGTTGTATTATTTTCAACAGTTTTGGATGAATCAGTTCTAGAGGTTTAAAAACCAAAAAGGATCACCTTCTCTGATCTGTGTGGACACAGACTTTCAGGAGGTGTTTTTTTCAGCCTTGGCATACTGCTGACTGCTTTGTATTACATCTGTTCTTCCTGATGTAGCCTACTTGTAACATTCAGGAAAAACCAGACTCTTGTTATTGCACAGAGATGGGTAGATTCCAGGATTAAGAAATGAGACTTGTGTAACAAACATAACCCAAAACTAATCATCCACAGTGTAAAAGAGTATTGAAGAATTAGCAATGCTCTTGCAGCATATCTCTATGAATTGGTCTAACTGCCATTCTAATTTACTGAATTATTTGATCAAAGATTTGGTGAATAATCGTAGATTTTTGAATGATTCCCAGAGGATTAATCCATGGTACTTATGATCCGTTGTATTTTATCTAAGGTCATCATGTGCTTGAAAATTAAAGCTTTGAGTAAGATATATTAACACAATTTTGATGGATTGTTGTGAAAATGAGTACAGATGTAAATGTTTTCTAAAGGACAAAAATATGAAGATTGTCTGATGCTGTAAATACCTGCAAAAAATGATAATTGCACTAATTAGTAATGTAAGCAAGAGGATGAAGATGCTCTTTACTTTACATGCTTAGCATCAATATGTTTGCATTGCCACTTTTTCAGGGTAGCTTGCTAAACTTTGCTCAAAGCAGTGTGTTAGCCATACACATGGGTGCCTTTTAATAGTAATTATAACATTGAACGGCCTACAAGTGCTAGGTTACTAATCATATAAAATGGAGAATGAAAGAAATCGGTTATTTTAACCAATTCCTATTTGACCAGAAACTGACAACACAATAAAAAGTGAAAATCTGGAGCACATTCTGCCTTTAACATGTTAGCTTGTTAACTATGAAGGCTATGCTAACTAAAACGTTCTAGATAATATTGTTTTGTTTCTCTTAGTAATTCTTGAGTTAGCCTTGGTCTCATGGCAGCTAATTGGTTTTCAAATGAGCGTCTCTATCTAGGTTTGAGTCTGAGGAAGGTGTCCTTTGAACCTTAATACATTTGCTGTAAGTGATTTGTGTGCTCCAGTACTTTCTTTGGATTTTGCGTGTGTGAAGGAGACCTTTGAATTCTTTTTGAGTGTCTCATCTATTGTGTTTTCAGTTGGTAAACATTCCCTTAAATAAAGGCGTTTTATACACCTCTATTTTGAGGTCAGAGCTCTTGGTCAATAACAGAAAAAACAGCAGTGTAGCTTGGACATTGTCTTTCTTTCGGGGACCTGAATTGTTGTTGTCCAGTTAACGGACAGTCTCTCAATAGGATACCTTACACAGCTTTGAAAGCTGGATTCCATACTGCTCAGGCTCCCTTTCAGCACCTCTGTTGACACTACTTTAAGTCCACCTTTACGTCAACTTCTGTTGAGTGATGTGTGATGAGGTGCTGGTGCCCACTTGAGCTCTGTAGTTCCCTGGTTGATCTCAGAGGGCAGGCCTCCAGCTTATTTATAGCCCTGATGTGGGTGTCGGAGGAAATGGGGCTGTGGCTGGGGGCGAGGCTTGTGTTTGCACTCTTCCTCCGAACCAGACTGAGCTCATCCTGGAGGACTCACAGACAGCGGTGGGGGCAGAGGGCAGTGCGTTTTGTAATTTGTCCAAAATGGCGATGACCCAAAGTATTTTCATGCAGCCACCACTTTGGTAAACACACAGGCAGCTCATTGATACCATGTGTGACATTCCTCCATCCCATCTTAGTATCCCAGCCCAGCCTGGTCGGTTCTCAGATCTTAAGGCCCTGAACCCAGCTGTGGGAGCCCTTCCCCCTCACTTCGCCCTCTACATTTGTTCTCATAGCTGCAGTTCATCCAGAGGGTTCTGTTATGTCATCCCAAGTTATATCTGTATATGTTTACAATTTTTGGCTTCATCCGTTTGGCCATTTATCATTTCCTTTGCAAACAAAAGACACAAGTGATACCTGCTGTCAGTAAAACGGTTGAAAAATCGTTGAAAAACCTTGAAACAGACAAATGAGGGGAAAATACTGTATCTTTGGCTGGATAAGAGTTACAGCTTACTCTTAAATCAACACAATTAAAATACAGTAAGAACTATATTATACCTACACAATTTTAAATCACCAGTTGTGTGAATTAGTTTCAGCAGCTCTAACAATTAGAGCAGATGATATCTCCCGATAGATAACATATAGAAATATGAGGACCCCCAGTGTCCTGTGCTAAGGAAGTGAGCCAATTTTAAAAATCACAACATCTAACTTCTGTACTGTATGTGGTACTTCCATTTTGGATGACCTCAGACTGACTGTAATGGTACTTCTGTACACGGTCTCTTTGTGTATCCTGACTTTCCTACTCAATAACCATCGCAGAAAGCTGATTTGGCAGTTGCACCTTTCCCTTATGATTGCCTGCCTTCACCTTCAGCTAGCTAACCTCCTGACCTACTTCCTATGCTCCCTGATATGTTTCTGTCAGCTTCATCTTGTGGTTGAGTCTGAGGCGGGTGTGAGCTCCCCCACACACACACAGGTTACGGACATGTCAAGTTCTAGCATATCAGCATCTAAATAAACAATTAACACTAGACAGATGCACCCAATCTAGCTGCCTGCAATATCCGTTGTTGACAACACCAAACAAATAAACAAACAAACAGATAAACATGCACACAAGCACAAAATATGAGGAGATGATGGGCAAAGAGAAAAATCTTTTACACATGCCTGGTTGCATTTTATGAATAATTCAAATCCTTAGGACTTCACACACATTCACTAGCCCGCACACACTCACACATTTACACACACACACACACACACACACACACACACACACACACGCACAGATCACAGCAGTACATAGAGGGGGATAAGTGGAGAGTGTGTCCATGTGTGCGGCAATATGTCAGGTTGAATTCATGGTATTTAGGTTGAGCTCCATCCCCCTCACTGCTGGAGTTGGCGGCTAGGTTATAATGTAAATACAGCAAGCCAGTTTATCCTGCTTTATCCCATCATCCACCCCTTTTCTACCACTTTCTTCCTCCTGTCCTATTCGTCATGCTACATGCCTTCAGAATGTTAAAGTTACCATAACATTTCCATCTCCAATCGGTGAAGTAACAGACTAATGTTAGAAATTCGGTTGGTTCGAAAGAGAAATGTAAACTTTCCCCAGACATCAAACTTTGTAAAAAAAAATAAAACATTAAAATGTGTAAAATATTTGAAAGGCGGTCTCAGACCACTGATATTCAAAAGGTAATAACTACAAAAAAAGCTCTATGTAAGAGAGATCTTCACACTCTGAACTATGGAAAACTGAAATCCAGTTATAGGTTGGGATTGCTGGTTGCTGTATTTTAATGTCAGCTGGTTAGATCTGTGGTTTAAACAGATGAAAAGTTCTGGAATAAAGAAACGCTTGATGAAAGCAGCACACAAAGACAAACACTTTATCAACAAGTGCCTTATCAACATGTCCTTTAGAGTCCCCATGTCCTCTACTGCTACAAAACACATTGTGACAAGGTTCCAGATGGCGCCATAAATTACAATCAGAAATTTCAATGAAATAAAAAAAAAGTATTGTGACATGCTGTGCAACATGATATTAAGAGGTCTTTTTAAAACCACTTTGCCATATTGTCTGTTACCTGCATGATATCTAATGTGCCTCAGAAATAATCTTTGTTTGGAAGTTACACATGTTTTTTTACATATTCTAGCTTACCACCCCTCCTACCAGCTGGGAATTAATTTTAATATCACCAAAACAGTCTCAATATCGTGGCTAAGCTGGCTAGCAAAGTTAACTCAACTTTTAGTTATAAAGGTACTTTAATTAAGACTTAAAATCAAGGCTCATTTTAAGCTAGCTGTTGACAGTTGACGCTAATGTTAATTTTTGAGTATGTATCGGTGTTAGAATAAGAAGAACACTCGTTTCTAACTCGTAAGTGTTTGCACGTTTCCTAATGTGTTAAACCTTAGTGCCAACCTTAATAGCCTTAACTTTTCTTAACGTGTTGAGGTAGGCATTTGTTTCAGTCTGTTAACAAGAAATAAAAAAACACAAAAATAGCAGCATAGAATCGTATAGTATCAGTAACTCGCTACATTGTGGAAAGTACATAAGTGAAAGTTTAAGCTTCTGTTTTGATCAGATTGCCAGCTAAGGGCCATGCAACTTAAATCATACGGTCTGATTGCTGCAAAATCTTCAAGAAATTTTTTTTAGACGTGAGTGAAAGCTTGACAATTTTTTTTTTAAAATCACCATGAATTCCATTTTTCACATTTGACTTCGATTGGCCCAGCTTTCCTGATGTGCCAGTCTTCAGTTTTATCGATTTTTCTCTCATTTCTTGCAGTTTTTGTGGCTTATAATCTTTTGCTTTTGCTGTTATCGTCTCCTTTTCTCATAGTAAACAGACCAATATCAAATTAACGGGACTTCTGTCCGAGGATTGATTTGATAACAGATCCTCCAGAGTCTGTTATTAGAGCCACTTCCCTAGCAACCGTCTGCTCCTCAGAGTATCAGTTATTTATTTTTAACAACAGTCTGTTATCAAGGAATAGCACACCGTTGCTATGTGTAATTGGCCAATCAGAATCAAGTAATTAAACAATATGTAATTTATACAACAGGTTAATAACCAGCATAGAAGAAAAACAGTAGAAAGCAGAAGATTATAATTCTTCACTCCAACAATTCAACTAGTTCTACATTTAAACTGGGATTGACGTGTTACCAAGCAACTCAAACATTCTATTGCACCGTTGCAAGACTTCACTGTTTGTGTCAATGGTTACCACAGACCAGACATCAGATTTTTGGACATTAATCTGTTTGTTTTAACCTATCATGCAGGGAGTTACCAATTAAAACTCATGTTTAATGTAAACTTACTGTATTCAGAACACCTGGCTGAGGCGGAGTGATACAGATTGTGAAAAGTCCCAGTGATGTTGATCTTTATACCAGTGGTCATGGACTGCCTCGGTGCTTGTCTAATCGGAGTAGGCCTACTCATTCAAAACTAACTGCTGTATAATAACAAATATTATAAATGGTGTAACAGGTGTAAGTCTTCTATATTTTTATTTTATTTTTTCCTTGGTCTATTGCATCTTTAACTACATCATAAAAAAGTCAAGATCAACACTGGCTTTTTCAAGCTGTTGTAGGCTTTATCAGACTCCCTCATCAAGAGCTTCAACTGAATTCCTCAGGGTGACTCAGCTCGGTTGCCTGTGAGTGTGTTTTGTCAAAATGTTTATATGCCAATCATAGAAGACTTCAATTAACGTGGGTTTGAATACTTACCCCTCCCTCCTCCTTCTGGCTTTGGCTGAAGTGGGCAGTCTTTCTTTTTCTGGAAGCTTTTGATTGAAAGATAAATGGATGATTGGTGAGGGAGGGGGGGGTTACTGAACAAGATGTTCTTTTGATATCCTACGGACGTTTTTCATCACTGGAGTTGGCTTGGGGAGGTTGACCTGGATACTGAAGTGCAGAAGGTTTATGTAAAGCTCTTCCATTCCTGCATTAGTGTGTGTGTGTGTTAGTGAGTGTGTTTTGTGAATCCATTCTCTTCCCTCTATGCCAAATAACAGTTTTCCAGGGCCTAATTAGGGCCAGTGAGGGCCACTATTGACTCAGAACACAACAGACCCTGCTTGCTAATGAGACCTCTGCAATCAAAGTCAGTGACACAAAAGGAGCGGTTTTCATCTCAGAATCTTTTAATTAAATCACCTTTTTTCTTTGTCTCTTTTCAGCCCCAAAGACCTGCAGCCCCAAGCAGTTTGTGTGTAAAGACGGGGTGACGTGCATCTCGAAGGGCTGGCGCTGTGATCGAGAGAAGGACTGTCCAGACGGCTCTGATGAGGAGCCTGATGTTTGTAAGTGTTTGAAAAATAAAACAGAGTGAAGCCTGGTTGAAATGTAACCATACAGGGTTAACATTGGAGTCTACAGAGATAATACAAACCACTACATACGGTCTGTGACATCTCCTATTCCCTCCCATTAAAAAAAAAAAGTACATTTTCATAATAGAAGCTGTTACAGCAGGTCAAGAGAAACTAGTTCTACAAATCTATGTGCCATATGTGCCAAACCTTTGATTTTTGTCGTCACAAAAATCATGTAACATCTTCAGCCAGTCCGAGCACAAGGTGGTTTTGGCATTGTGTAAATGTTTTCGATTGTATTGACTTGAAAACCGTCTTGAGCTAACAGACTGAAACCTATTAGATTTGTTTGGCTAACCACAGCAAGGCTGAAGAAAACAATGGGATGTTTTATCAGCGAGTGATAGAGGTCATTCTGCATTTACACAGTCATTTCATGCTCATTAAGGAAATGTACAAAGTTTATCTTGTTAGATTCATGTGATTTCTTTCTGTGATTTTGAAATCAAAGTGGCTACATTTTTCAGAAAAAAAAAAAACAAGCAGAAAGCCTTTCTATAAAAAGACATCCATCTGTCGTTTTAAAGTCTTCATTGAGTTGAGATACTTCAGAGCAGAAACCCTGGGGAGGGAATGAAAGCAACAGTGTCTTTTTGGTTGGCTCTCAAAACGCCTGTAGTTTTTTAAGAGGACAGAGGGCTTCGGGTGGATGGGGGGCACTGTGTGTGTGTGTGTGTGTGTGTGTGTGTCTGTGTGTCTGTGTGTCTGTGTGTGTCTG
This sequence comes from Labrus mixtus, assembly GCF_963584025.1. NCBI lineage: Eukaryota > Metazoa > Chordata > Actinopteri > Labriformes > Labridae > Labrus > Labrus mixtus. The sequence continues at coordinate 9,702,068 of NC_083618.1, read as the reverse complement.
TGTCTGTGTGTGTGTGTGTGAGTGTGAAGTCGGTTTGGGAGAGAGTTAGCGAGCGACTTGGAGGGCAGGGCAGAGTGCTGGTGCTGCAGTCTAGACGCCGACAGACTGTCAGAGAGGAGGTCTGGAAGTCATTTGAGACTCGCCCAAGGCAATGGAGAAACCTGCTGTTTTTCACAACCTGCTCTTTACCCAGTCATCTGTGAGCCAGCCTCCTTCCCTGTCTCTATCTGGGACAGAAACAACAGTAACTCAAAGATTTATCTATTGGTACTCACTCAAGGTTATTCCTAAACACTAAAAGACTCATTGCTGTTTTGGGCGTTTCACAGTTTGTGGTTGGAAATCCCCAAAAAAAACAATTTAGGGAGACAATAGAGATGCTAGTCCTTATTGTCCTTCACTTTCTCTAAATGCTGTTGTTGATTTGAGGTGAAGATTGTTGACATTGTTTTTCAGGCTTGTGGCAAACACAGGTCTATTCAGACAGGATAAAACATGGACGTAGTCTCAGTGACGTCTAGTGGATTTTTGAAGCCCCTTTGATGGAGGTCGCCATATTGGAAATGATATCTCAATTTTTTTTGCCTCGGGGCAAACAAACACGCTTCTACTTATGAATAACTCCTATCCTTCATATCAAAACAGATTTAAAAAAAAAAAAAAAAAAAAACCCTGATCAGTGTGTGCAGAAATGATCTGCTCAGACCAAATTCTGTGTTTGAACCAGGCTGTAAACAGGCTCTTTTGCGGTCAGCCTCAAGGATCTGCAGATTTTTGCACTTCCTCAATGGCTTTATTTTTTCAACACCGGAGGTTGCCACTTTGTCAAAGCGGTCAGTGACCTGCACTGTGTGACAGGTTTCATTACCATACAATTGTAACTTTAAGGAGTCAAATCTTCAAACTAACTTATTTTGCACTCCATGTATATACCATATTGTCCTCCTGTTCAGAGAGATTTCCATTCAACCTTTTTACTGGTAGGGAAAATCAGCACCATCGATCTACTATGAGATGTGTTCATAGCTTTTGAGGCAGTTTGTTTACCAGCCAAGTACAACCATCCACAGGCTTGACATGAATTCATGTTACCTATAAATCGCATGTGTTGGCTACTGATTCATGTTTATGCCTTATGATGAATTTGTGGTTGATGCTAGCAATAGTCTAGCAGATATGGCTATGCAGCATGTTATGTTGCTGTGATTGATTGTAGTGTCCAGAGACATTTTGGGCTGCACCTCTTGATAACACCCCACTGCAACTAAACTGAGAGACTAATTATATTATAATTATATTGTAAGTTGGTCAGGCGTTTCCTGGACAATGACTCACTTTGTGAATCAGTCATACACTCCATACTCTAATGCACAGAATAAATGGTTTAGATAGTCCAAAACTAATGACGTTTTTATTACTTTCAGTAACACTTAAATCAAATCAAATAAAGGTACATATTTGTGACCTTAAAGATTGGCTTCTTCAGTTGAAGCCAAAAGACTCTGGGCTGAGAGTTAGAGACAGGACAATTGAAGAGTAATGAGAAGTTGACTAACTTGTTAATTTGGGTCCAAATCTGTTATTTGTTGAGAACTGAAAAGCATGTTTCCAGCATTATTAAATTAGTTTTCTTGTGTGCATCTTGTTCGCTGACATGCACTTGGAGGAAAACTGTGCCACCACAGCATCCATTATGTCATTCAGAGCCTTGTCTCAAGTGTATCGCCCTCCCTCCACATGTGTACCGATGCTCTGTACTGTCAATTATCAGTCAAATCAAATCAGATGCGACTTTGAGTAAAAGCTTAGAAACACGATGTGTGGTGCAGAGCGGGTGTTTGGGGCTGAAGTACCGAGATACTGAATAAATCTCAACCTAGTGAAATATGGTTGATTTGCATTTACCCTGCTCATATGTACTGTAAATATACTTTTAAATACAAATATACACAATTCCAGATCCACTTTTCTGAGCTGGACTCACAGTGAGATTGAAAATTCATTGAAATGCAACTTTCTCATACAAGAGAGTTGTATGAACATGTCCCTAAAAACTGTATGTACAACACCAATATATTGATGAACATTTTGACTTTTTGACTTTGATTGTTTAATAAAAGTGCTCTCTGGGAGGTCACTTTTGCAGATGCTGCTGATTGAACCATGCATGAGAGAGGTTTATTTATTCACTCATGTGGACAGGGCTTCACAGTGGCCTTTGTCAGCGCTTTGGCTATTGCCAGGGAAGTCAGCCACTGTCCAGTGCAGCTGCTTTGCCTTGCTGTGTCACCCCCACAATGCAGTTCTTTGTACCCCTGGGTGCTGGGTCAGACTGGCATAGAGGGATGCTGAAAGAGTAAAACAAAAACAAAATGGTTGTCTGGGCAAATGACCTTTTATATAGTACTTTGATCTGCATTCCTAATGAATGAATAATTGAAAACAGTGCAGTGGCGTTACATGGGGAGATAAAGAGTCTGCTCCATAGCCTGCAGGTAGGGCAGAGGCTCCTGAGCTCCACCTCCTCAGGCTGCAGACTTTATTGGGGTTGTGAAATAATAAATACGTACAGTAAGTGCAAACAGGAAGTGTGTAACGTTGCAATGACGTCCCCTGCGTCTGGCCTGTTTAAGGGGCAGTTTAAAGACAGTTCTCACCTAGGCTGCAATTAGCTTTTAGGAGATGAAGCACTTTTGTAACAGCCACTTTCAGAGTGGAGAAGCTCATCGTTCATGATGTAATGCGAGTCTCACTGACTCCTATCTATAGAAATCAAAGACTAATAAGTGGAAATGAAATATGTTTTTTCTTTGATCTACTTGCTCAGAAGTCAGACCCACAGAAGTTGTGATGAGACATGGGGCTTTATTGTTTGGTGTTTGTTTTGATCAGTGGTGTCATTTAGCGGACAGTTGACCCACAGTCAGTGGTTATACTGTTCAGATGTAGAAGAGGAAGTGACCTGTTTGATCCTGTTACTGTCTCCTGAAGGCAGCCTCCACCCAGTCCAGATAGCTATCAATATGTCAAAGAAAACAAGCTCAGCTCAACATGAAAGAGTCTGTCACCCTGCAGCACCTTGTTCCTGCAAGAACATGCTGCAGGTGTCAGAGCATGAGCGCCAATCCGATCTCTACCTTCTCCTCTCTTTTTTTGGCTCTACATACAGTAGAGGCAATATTTGTCTTTCTTTAAATAAGAGTTTAAACAATTAAAAATTGTGTACCCCATTAGCCAGTGCAGTTTGATACAATGTTCTGAGGCTAAGAGGAAAGGGATGGTGATGGATGAGGCTTAGAAGAGAAAAAGAGAGGTGTGTGGTGTGTACATCCCTGCAGATTTATTTATAACAGATTTTTATGCGTTAGGCTGTTTCAATATCTGTGTCATCGTTGTCTTGATTTAGCAGTTGTACCGGGTGCAGACAGTCATCTAACCCAAGTTATGTCTAAGGTTTGCATACAAATGCAATAAATACATCTCACACCAAATAAATGGTCTTCCCTTTCTCTATTTTCAAGTTAGATTTTTAAGTTTGGAACAGAAATGAATTATCCTCTTTAATGTTAGCCATGTAGCCAAGGCCCATAGACGTCATGGTAACAGTTAAATACACAGCCACATACTCCAAACAACAGACTGAAGACGCTATGAGAGTCATATTTGGGCAAAGTCTGGTAATATTACTGTATTTTGTCAGTCTACATGGTTGTTAGGCTTTTCACAATGTCTGCCAGCCTTCCCATCCTCTGCTTGTCAACAGATGCACTTGTGTCTTTACCGCAGTGCAGTTGCAGGCAGAGACCTTTGTTGGGTGCCAAGGCACACCAAACCAAAATCGTACATATTGTAGCTTAAGTTTTTACATTAAGAATAAAGTTATATTCAAACTCAAGTATGCAAAAGATTCATAAGGCTCTCAAAATGAGTTATTTCAGACGGAATTTGGGCTGCTGCTACAGTTAAGATGTATGAACGACAGACGGACAACATATAAACTTAATATGTGTATACAGGGTCTATTTATGGGTGTGGTGAGGCGGATGTGATCCGCTGGCCACCAGTGTGACATTTTTAGCCGAGGAGTTGAGGCTGGGGCAGAAGAGGGCAAAGCTGGCCCCTTGAAGCAGACGAGAGTGTTCAGCCAAGAAAAGCGTGTCAGGGGTTTAAATTTTAAAAAGAGCATTATGTAATCACAGCAGGGCTGTCTCCCCAGTAGGGGGTGGGGCCGACTGGAGGCACCCAAGAGGGAGGACGGGGAGCAAGACTGAGACTAAGAGAAGATTAAAAAAGGGAGGTTTATGAAGCAGAAGAATGAGGGACATCAACAATATCGATATGATCGTTTGGCTAACGGAAGCAGTAACAAAAGACCTGGCTGTAGCGCGTGCCTAATCTTTCTCTCCGTATGGCAAACTAACTTGTGTCTGACGAGTAGCTGTAATGAATGACTACATCCTCTTTGAGAGGTTGCATTATTGAATACACAGCTTGTCTGCTGCAGTGGTTGTCTGACTCGGGTCTCCTCGGGTTTCTTGGCACTCACAAAGACGATTACTCTCATTCTCCTCTCTGACCCCCTTGGGCCTTTCCTGTTATTAGCATAGCTGCCTTTTTTTTAATCTATGTGATAATTAAAAAACGAATTCAAAGGACAAACAACTCTGTAACAAACGAGGATGACTGTCAGGAGAGATGGCTTGGTGTTTAATTTGTGACGATTAAAGTGAATCTCTTGCTCTCTGGGTGAATAACTCTATAAGCCAAAACAGACTCTGTCATATTTTTAGCCATTCTGGGGCAGCTGTATAGTCCCCTTTCAAGAAAAAAAAACAACACTTATACAATACTAATAGTTTTAAGCTAATCCTCAGTTTATTGTGAGGAAATAAGAGGCGAACGAATAAAATAGTGAGTCTCCTCCATATCTGAAAAGGGTCGCTATGAAAGAGCCTTATTCAGTCAGCAATGAGTCTTATTTTGTTTTTCTTAAGGAAATATGTGCGCGAAGTGAATAACACAACTTTTTGATTTCCTTTGTGTGCATATTCCTTTACTTTTCTCGTTTCATAAGCAATACTGATATATGCTCAATCTGTTTATTTGTTCAGAGTATCTGGCGGTGTTGTCCTGCATGAATCTTGCAATTTACTCTGCTGATAGAACTGTTTGCTTTGTGGTTTCTCTGCCCTGGGGAGCAGTGTTTGGAGAACGCTTAGTTTGTTGTGCTTGCTAGAGCTGGATTTAGCCTTCCTGCTTTGCTTGTCACCCTGCCAGCCACCCCAGAAGCCCCCCAGGAAGACATGGAAATGTGGCGTTGATAACTATGAAGGAAAGAGATGAGTAGGGAGCATGAAACCCAACATCCACCAAGGGTTGGCGCAGAGGACACCGTTTTTCTCCGAGGTTAAATCTCGGTGGCACAGAGTGTAGCGGAATGCTAGCTTATGCTAAAATAGTGTGAATCAATGACTGTGTATAAAAATGGACAGTGTGTCTCCAATCCGTATCATTGTACAAAAGGAAGGGAAAAATCTTTTTTAAATATTGACACTGACATCTTGTTGCTGGTTACATCATTTGGACCCCAATAGTCGCAGTAGAGATTGGCTGGTTGAGCTGAGGTGTTGATGTTACTTTCTTTTAAACTTACCGATAAAACACAAAGAACCCTGAGGTTGACACAGAATGCACGAGATACGTTTGTTTGCAGAGTATTTTAGATTTTCAGTAAGACCTGTGACCCATCTGTTAACATGGAGGAGGCAGGCTTTATGGTCAATACTAAAGGCAGCCACTAGGGGGAAACTGACTTGCTTTGGCTTCACTTTTAGGGATCTGGCAGGCTATCTACCTTTTTGTGACCTGTATGGAGTGATTGCTTGGCAAATGTATCTGAAAAGTCAAATGTTGGATATAATTTTTTTTTATTCATTACACAGTATTTTGGGATGTATTTATTGCATTTTTCTCCCAACACAACAACCATGAAATTGCATTTTGTTGTGGCGCCCTAAATAAAACCCATAGTATTTACGAGGCATCCAGAGGAGGAGTTGGAGTTGCAGGTTAATGTGTTGTTTGAGGAAGTATTTCGAGGATAGGTCACAAATAAACAGCAGAGAAGTGCAGTCATTGTCCACTTCTTATTCTGCTGCTTGCCGTTCGACTGCTTCATGTGATTTTGTTAAGACTGTGTAAAATTTCAAACACAAACTCTCCTGCCTCCCACCGTGTCCTCTCTTAGCCTCAATGAAGCTCTGCTGTTGTTGTGTGTTAATGTTTCTTTTTTGTGGTTGTGCTGTGTCCTAGTTGTGTGAAGTTTGTTTCTTTGGCAGGGCAGCGGAGAAGGAGGGGGTAGAAGTGGGGGCAAAGGGGGGTACCTCGGGGCTGCTTGGTCAGGATTCAGTTGCTTCGTCCAAGAGCGTGTCATGTGGGTTGAGAAGGGCCAGCTGGTTTATGAGTATGCCGTCATTGATGGTCAGAAAAACCCTGTATTAGAGTGTCATTAAGAGGTGCTGGCAGCAAACTGGTGCAGCACTATTTATTCATGAGGTGTATTTGTGGATCAACATTTTAAATTATTCAACTCGATCTGGATGGTTGATGTCTGGGAAAAGTAGCAGGATTATTTTTAATCATCAAGTACTTGTTGGTAGAATGTGAGTTAATACTCTGGATGTTTATGTGTACTTCTAACATTTTTTCACATGTTACAAATAAACTGAAGGCAGCGAGCAGCCTTGTTGCTCATTACAGTTGGCCTCATTCTGGGCCCCATAAAGTCCCTTTTATGTTTCGCTCCATCACTGGCAGCATCTTGTTATTTGTTTGTGCGTTTGTTGTTGGGTGAATAAGCATTGGGTTGACCGGCATGCGGAGGGGGAAACTTGAACAAGTAAATGGAAAATCCCCACAGCCTAACAAGCTCTCGGCTCAGGAAAACCAGACCCAGATCTGGACTCCTTTCACTACTGGAAAGGAGACACGGATCAAGATATGCTTTCCAAGATGAGTAACTCTGCAAAAACGTCTCTTGTGAAAGTAAAAAACCCTCTATGAAAGGTCCTAGCATGGACTTAGCAAAATATATCTTCGAGTATTAATCCTAAAACAGCACATAACAAGAAAGGGTCAGCTCCCTCTTCCATCACCGGCCCCTGACCCTCACAGTTTCCCCAGCACTCCCTCCTGCCGCTGGCCGTGCCACAGTTCAGATCAGGCTTGGCACGTGACGCTGCTTACGGGACTGCAGCTCAGCCTGCTTTGTAGGGGGCCACAGCGGATTTGTGTGATCCAAACAATGGCTGCAGTTCTCTTGTCAGCCCCCACCTCTCCCTCCCTTTGCCACCCCCTCTGCCCTCACACCCTCGGACTGAAAAAGTGCATGTGATCTATGTGCAGCAGCTTAAAGACTCGTGCAAGGTGTCTGGAATCCGGCACGCTGCAATCAACTTTTGACATATGCTAAGTGAAGAAAGCCTTTGTTTGGGTCTAATGCTTACTTTGTTGCCTATAGAAATGGGGATTCTACGTTCATGTGATCGCACTGCATGGAGGTTGAAGTTGTTTGCATGTCCTCAGGTGATTTTGTTGAGTCATTTAGACCTATGGAAGAAATGAAATCTCTTGTGGTATCTGGTTACGTCTATGTGACGTCCGTAGCAGAGAAATCAAGACTTGGAACAAATTCTCTGTCGGAAAAGAATAGTCAAATCTTCAGCCTCAGTTTTTTAGCCACTAGCTCTGTCACAAGGTACGGGTTGATGATGGAGACACCAGGACTTTTTTTCCCCTTTCTCTCTGGATGCCAAACAGAACAGTTGACGCTGTACAGGCCAGCCTGTGTAGATCTAAAAGAAATAGAGCAAATAGAAACTTCCCAAAGTTTGGGCCAGCTAAACTGGCTCACTCACACTAAAGGAATGTTAAATAAAAGACCCTGTTTAATTCAAATTAGCAATGCCTTTTCCACTGCGGCCCTGCCGACTGCTGCCAGCTCGCACAAGAATGAGGCCTTGTGGGGCACCGTCCACTTCCTGTGGTTGAGGTGTTCCACTTGGTCTTCTCTCTCTCTCTCTCTCTCTCTCTCTCTCTCGGCCACTCTCACTTCTCTTTCTCTCGATCTATTTCTTTCCGTGTTTTTCTCCTACATATCACCCTCCTCCTCTTGTACACTTAAACTATAAATGGGTCAACAGATGTTGGAGGAAAAAAATGTTGGGAGGAGATAAAAAAAAATGTGAGAGAGTGAAGAGGAGGAGGAGGAGGGACAGACTTTCCACATGGGCCGAGCGAGATGAACTCTGTAGAGGAGTGATTGGTTTCAAATAAAGTTCATGCCTTAAATGAAAAAGAAGAAAGCAAGACGTCCATGCTTCTTACTTACATATTTATTTAGAATGTAAAGGAATACATACAAAATTTGGAACGCTTGTTTGTTGCTTTCTTGCTGAGAGATAAATCCAAATTTCCGTACTTATCAGTTAGCTCAGAAACTGTTTGCCAAGAAACCCTCCCTAAAACAGGAAACATTTGTTAAACGCACAACATTAAATTGCCTTATTAAGTTATCTTTTTTAACATAATAATAGTAAGCATAACCCGAAAAAAGATCATTATTGAACAGAGCTACTCCCTCTGTTTTCAGACTTAATGTTAAGTTAAGTTAAGCTAAGCTAAGCTAATCATAGCCAGTGAAATCAATCTTCTCATCTCACTCGTGAGAGAGTGAAACAGTGTTTCACAAAAAGTCAAAGCATTTTTGTCTACCATGTTTCAAATATCATTCTATCCTTTTTAAATAGCCCTAACGAAAACATTATTTAAAAACATAAACAGTAGGCTATAGATAAGGAGTTCTTAATTGGGATATATTTGTTGTTATTGAAGCAAAATTCAAACACTGTCTCTGATTGGTCTGTTGGTCATCAACCAACTAAACAAGAGAAACTTGGGAAAGTGGCGCAGCAGTTTAGATGTACAGCACAGAGTTGTGGGCAACACATTGGCTAGTTGGACTCAAGAATTGTGCTGAGTCATTGGTGTTTATGTGGATGGAAGTTCAGTAATAAGTTCATTAAGGAGAAAAGCCTTTGCTTTTGTGTCTAGCTGCATAGATTTAGTGTCATGGAGGGAAAAGTTTTGGCCAAACGCAGATTCATCCAAGATAAATATTTTTCTTCTCCAGGGATCCCAAAGTCCTTTCTCAGAACTTTACTACAATACCAAATGTGTCCCACTCCACTGGCAGGAGTGTTGGTGTTGTGCCTCTGGCATGGCTGTGTGTACGCTGCAGATGCAGTGAAGGTAGTCATTTGGCTCGGCTCTGCTTGGATAATAGGGTGTTTGTAGTACCAGCTAGTTTTCTCTAGTGGCCATCTTTTGCTGCCACATTGGTTCTTTTGAATTTGTGCCTTGCTGGCTCTGCCTGCTTATTTGGCAGGAAACAAAAGATGAATTTAAATTCATGCTGGATGAGAAAGGTACAGTTCTTGAAGAAATCAATTTAGGGTTTCTTCACTCTAACATGAAAATGAATTTGCCTTTGTGGTGTTCTTGCAGAGAGAGTCAATGAAAGCAAAGACGTTTATGAACATTTGTCAGAACTCAAAGTACAAGAAGAGGATGTCAAATTGTCTACAGGGTTTCCCTACTTTGGAAACACAGGAATTTGTCTGTTTTCCCCGTGTTTTTATACGCAACTTGGATTAATAACAGCAAAGTGCTCATGGAGTGATAAATAATTGATCTTCGCTGACTCAGATAGATCCTATAGTGTATGATATATCATTATGAATTGGGTTTATATGAACAACAACTGAATATGTTATCTCCACATACAAGCATGTATTTCTGTACGTCTGTGTATGAGAGCGTACCACAGGCTTTCAAATGAAGAGTTTGAAAGCTTTGACTGACTGTTTTCTAATTTGCAGTCATCTGAAGACATTTGAATGACTGATGTGTAGCTCAGACACTCAGTTTGTTAAGAATGTATCATTAGATACATTAGTATCTAACTGGAGTTTTCAGATCAGATTGGAGAAGATATTTGATGCATGTTGTTTTTTGCTCTTTCTGTTGTGTATTTCCTGATCTGATGAGGGGTGTGCTGACAGATGATGATGGTTACAGACCTGATCTTGTGCTTAGAACAGGACTAATATCGATTGTTCCCTTTTGTTCCCTTCTGTTCATCAGAAGTGGCTGTAAGACCATGAGCATGATGGATTGCTACAAAGTGACATTTCTTATATTTTTGTGATAATATTTAAGGGAAATAGCGGGTTATATGAAGGGATCGAGCTGGCCTATCGATGTCCAGCGAGGGTGAACGTGAGTGTTCTCAGTCAGTCGACATCTTCTCTGTTTTGTTTTCATAGCCCACACACCACAGGTTGTTGTGTGTCTGTGTGTATGAAGGTTTGTGAGGAGACCCGTCACAGTGATGATAGCTCGATGTGCGCTCACTGGGGGGGAGATGGTGGAGAAAGATTTCTGTGTCTGTTCCCTCTGATAAATATGTTGTCAGCCACACAGAGAGGCCAGTGTCTGTCAGAAAGTCTGTCATCCATCGGCAGAATGAAAGGGGAGCATTTTATAAAAGACTGATATTAAAGCTTTTCTGCTTTACCGAACAGATTATAGTCAAAACCAAATGGATGAAAGAGACAAAGAGAGTAGGCACTTGACAAGGATCCCAGGGTGAGATCAATCAGAGGGAATCATAGCTTCATGGTTCTGCACGTGGGTACTACAAAGCTTCACGCAAACTGTGTGTGACAGAGGAGGCACAGCTGGATCTGGGTGAACATTTTCGGGGGTTTATTGAGTTTTGATTTTTTTTTTTTGACATGACATTTTGCTTATGTTTCTGCCTGCTGACTGAGCAGCTCTTATTGCAAGCTCATGCAGAAAGAACAAGTCTAGTAAATCTAGTTAAGAGTTGCTCACAGATATCCCCAAAATCCAACCAGAGTTTGCTGCTGGACAACGTTAATGTATACATTAGAGAAAGTTCAACATTTATATACAGTATATATATAATATATATAAAAAAAGGAGATGACAATATGTGATATGTAAACAACTTGGATAAGTGGTAAACTTATCAATTAATGAAAAAGATATCAAGGATTGAAGCATTTTTTAAGGATTGAAGGTAACATGTATTTTTTTAAGAAGTCATAATATCTGATTTCAATGAATCTCTGATATCTTTCTTAGATCTATCTTTGACTTTATTGATAGATAGATAGTTAGATAGATAGACACACACTTGTGTGGATCCCTCAAATGCTGTAATCAAGCAAGATATGTAAAGAAGACCTTTTTTATTTTATTTGTATTTTTTACAGGGTGAACAAAAACTTTTATTGGCCAGAATAACAATAGTGCACTGAAACACTATTTTTTATTAAGAAACTAACAACTATAATTAAGAATCTAGCCTATATAAAAAAAAAAAAATAAACTTAACTGAATAAACCTAGTTGTATCAGCACATATCAGAGATAAAATCAGCCGATTCCCATGATATCCGGCTGATATTATCTCTGATAGGCGATTAATTGATCTGGCTCTACTTTAGAGGCTAATCTAACAGGATACGGACTACTTATTATTTGTAAGATTATTACTATAAAAGGCTACACGCGTGTTTAAAAAAGTTCACATTTTTAAATGCAACAGCACTACTTATTCTGTCCTGACCTTTTCAGTAATCCGTTTTGGTGTTTGTCTCTCTCAGGTCCACACAGCACCATCTCCCGCTGCCCTACCAACGAGTACCAGTGTGGAGGAACTGAACTCTGCATCCACATGAGCAAACTGTGCAACGGGGCTCCAGACTGCACCGATGGCTGGGATGAGGGACCACACTGCAGAGGTATCACTGTCACACAATACACAACTACAAATACACATATCTGTTTTTAGCAGACGTGCAGGTTAGTGATACAGCTCTTGTGTTAGTGTGGATCATGTCTGTGTGAAAGAAATGGGAGAAAGTGAGAGTGTCTGGCTGGTTTCCTGTTATATTTATGGCTTGCTTATCGTACAGTTCTCACCTCTGAAATCTTCACACTGTGTGAAGTATCAGTGAAGTGACAGCAACAGACTGGTCTATCAGATCTATGGAAACAACACTGGATTGTGCTTTGTTATGTGTTATAGAATTCTGTGTGTGTGTGTGTGTGTGTGTGTGTGTGTGTGTGGTTTTTATCAAGCCACACGCATTCTCCACTCTCTCTTTAGACTCGACCTAATGATGAGTCTGTAATATGTGACATCCTGTATGTGGATATATGTGAAGCAAGCTGTCATTACATAATTCTGTTAACGCATTAAATAAGGGAAGTGGTCATTTTGAAACCACAAAGACATTTATGATGAGGCCGATGAATATAATGCCCTTTATAAAAATGTGCTGATCTTGTTGAACATAATGAGAGAAAATAGATCTTGATTGTGCAAAACAGTACGTATATAGTGTGTCTGTGTCGGAGAGATGAGCTGTTACAGGAAAGAGTGAAGGTCTAAAGGGAAGTAAAACTTTTCTGCATGAAGTCATATCTGTGTAAAGGTTAGCAGAGGAACACAGTCAATGGTAGATAATTCAAATATGTCCATCAAGCGGCTTTGTCTTTTAAATTGTTAAAGCCAAATAGACTTTAAACTAGCTAGCAGAAGGGCGCCAGTTTAGCTCAGTTGGTACAGCAGTGGCTCCATACACAGGCGATGTAGTCCATTTACATGACTGCAGGTTCTGATGCTGTTTGGTGCATGTCAAACCTCACTCTCACTCCCCATATATCCTGTCCTATAAAGTCCTAATAAAGGCATAAAAGCCCCCCAACACATACACATACACTCACACACACACACACACACACACACACACACAAACCCCAACAACAACAATAACAGAACAACAAGAATCTAGCATCACTACTGCAGCACCAAGAATGTGTAACCTGATGTTTGTTTTATCTGTTTCATAACCTTGATTTGTCTAAATGAATATTTTGATAATAGTCATCCCCACATTTCATATCTCACCTTCTGCTCCATCAAAGTCTTACAAATTATATTGTTTTTGAAACATAGTAAAACAAAAAATAATACTTATTATTCTATGTGGAGGCTCTGATAATTAAATTGGCCTGGTTTGTGCATTCGTCTCTTCTATATCTGATATTTTTCACCAGTACACCTTGAGTGGGGATGAAATATTTATTAAAGAAACATGGAGCGAGGCATGGAAGAGGACATCAACATTTCATGAACTTTCAGGCCGTGTGTGTGTGTGTGTGTGTGTGTGTGTGTGTGTGTGTGTGTGTGTGTGTGTGTGTGTGTGTGTGTGTGTGTGTGTGTGTGTGTGTGTGTGTGTGTGTGTGTGTGTGTGTGTGTGTGTGTGTGTGTGTGTGTGTGTGTGTGTGTGTGTGTGTGTGTGTGTGTGTGTGTGTGTGTGTGTGTGCGTGCGTGTGTGGCTGTTTTTCATGGTTTAAACTTTGGTTGAGGGTAAATGTCAGAGTATGTTGAAATCGTATAAATTATTATGTGTGTGTGTAAATGTATATATGTGTCAGTCACATTCCTCTTGTTGATTTTGGTTTGTTTTCTAAGGCGTCATTTCATGTAGTTTAGTTTGGTCCAATGATCAAATATTTAGTGTGGTATGTGTCACTTTAGGTTGTTTACATAGTTGCCCATGTTGGTTCTGTAAACACATCTCAGTTGTTGGGTGCTCAGACTTGTTTTGGAAAATTCCGGTCTGTAATTTGACCTGTGGTTGTCTCGCCAAGACTCTAGTGTGCAGAGTCTTTTTTAACTTTCTACATTATTCAATGAACTGTACATGGATTAGTATCAATGCAATGCAAGGCAAGTTTATTTTTATAGAGCAACATTCATCCATAGAGAAACTCAAATTGCTTTACAACGTTAAAAACACAACATTAAGAATATTAAAAGATAAGACATTAAAAGATCAAATATATTAAATAAAAGATATAACAAATGTGACTTTAGGCACAAATAAGAACTTAAGATACAAATTATATTTAAAAAAAAATAACATACTGGTAATGGTCATTCATCTGCTCTGTGTGCCTAACAGTGTTTTTAGTGCTTTGAAGTCCCTGATTAAATAACCTTACCTACCCGATGGACACAGATTCAGCTACAATCAGGGCGCTGGTTATATGCAAAAAAAAAAGTAGAGCAAATTAGGAAACCAAAAGTCTGGGATAACAAAAGGTAAAATTGCACAAAACAATGAAAATCTGCTGAGCCTTGTGGTTTCTTTTTTCCTTGTTTCAGCACTTAAAACAGTTTGAAACTTTTCAGGCTGCAGTATAACTTCACAATCGATTTAAGGGAATGTATTTTCTGTACCGCAGGAGTACAGTAGGTATAGTGCAGTCAAGTATAACACCAAACTGTGGGTGTTTGTTTCCTTCATCCTCAAAGTGTGGTGAGATTGTTGGTCCCGTTTCTCTCTCTCTCTCCGGAGGTGTTGCGTTAGTGTGAATCTTCCTCCCCTGTTTCTGGGCAAAGTGAATCACTTGTGACTGATAGATCTCAGCCTGGGTTGACACGACTGTGTTTGTTTGACTATGACTCACTGTATCTCACAGGATGCGCACTGCACTGTTGAAAACTCTGCTGAGATTCAATTATGAGACGGTTAGCTGACTGGAAGGTGTGACAATAGTAGCATTGTGTGCTTGTGCCTTTTTCCTCATTTGATGTGTGTGCAGTTTTGGAGATGTCAGGGTTAGAGCAGAGGAACTGATTGTGGTTGAGGTACAGAAAGATTTCCATTGTCAGAATAGTCTCTTCCATTTAAAGTTTAATGTGGGTTAAACTTTGGGGGGAAAATCCTCTCTCTTAAAAAGGCCTTAGTAGTTTATTGATTTTACCAATATGAGTGGAAATTCTGGGTCACCCATTGCCTAGACTGGGTGCCGATGGACTAGCGGTTAGATTTCCCCCCATGTCACTCAGGACCAGCCAGTAATGTAGGTGTCATATAGATTTAAGAATGTGTTGTGTTTTCAGGTAGAGATGTCAAAACAATGTGACATAATACTGTGACCTCGAAGGGTTAACTTTTAAAATCACTAATATGTTTAACTCCTTGTGTCTGTGTCTGGTTAATGAGCTCTGATGCTGAACTCTTTTCTCTCATCTGTGGCTCTGCCTGGTAGAATATTGTGTTGTTTTGTCTAAAGTGCTGACGTGAATTTAAACAACATTCATCATGACTCAGTGTGGATCTCATCTAATGCTGATTGATGATGAGCTGATGTGTCTTCAAGCTGTCTGTTTGTTATTTGTGTGTGTGTGCCTCATTGGCAAGAAAGAGGCCTCAGAGAGTGTAGGTCAACAATTTAGCCACCTACATCAAATATTTATGCACTTCATCACCACGCTGAGCTGTAAATATTCCCCGTAAAGCGTTTACTGTGATAGCTTGAGCAGCACCTGCTCCTTTTACCTACAGGCACACCTCTCATCTGCCAGAAATCACAATGTGCTACCTAAAAGCTCACTCCTGTCTTCTCCCTCCTCCCCCTTCCTTTTCTTTGTCTTTTCAGAGTTTATATCCAACTGCTCTCTCGCGGGTTGTCAGGAAAGCTGTGCGGTAACACCAGCAGGACCTGCTTGTTACTGTAAGAGCGGCTATGAGATCAGTCAGGATGGAAAGACATGCAAAGGTGAGTTCCTTTATGCAATAGCCACGCTCCATGAAACCTGTGGTTAGGCATGTGCTGCAAATATATGTCTTTGCATTTTTGTTCATCACTTTATATATGTAAAATTCATCAATAACTAACTCTATCCTGTAAGCCTCGGTAACCTGTCAGGTAACTCCTCTGGCTGCTGAAGTTTCTGTGAGCCCAAAGCTGCAGCAGTGTTTACCCAGGTTTTTTCCAAACTGAATCAAGTAGAGAGCATGCAGTGGGTAGTTCAGGGCGCCTGGGAGATTGGAGCATCCCCCGCAATTAGAAACCTTAAAAGCTTAGCAACCTTTAAATTAAAATAAAATGATTCATTTGGCAGATATAGTTGAAATAATGTCAAACATGCCAAAATGTAACTTGTTTTTAACAGTGTGGCATCATTGTGTTTTCATTTTTAGTCATTTGTCATGTTTTCAGTCCATTTCCAGAAGTAGACTTTTTTTATTTGCTCTACCTGAGCAGTAAAACCATCACTTGTTACTTGATTCAGATTTCGATGAGTGCAGTGTGTATGGGACCTGCAGTCAGTCCTGTACCAACACTGAAGGATCCTACACCTGCTCCTGTGTGGAGGGCTACCTGTCCCAGCCAGACAATCGCTCCTGCAAGGCCAAGAATGGTGAGTACTGTACCAGCAGACAGCAGCAGGACTGAATACAAAACAGTCTTGACAGAGCCTGTGGGGATTTTCTGTAGATGTTCCTTCAGTCAAGCTTGAAGTCATGTCGATGTTATTTTCAGTGCCAGTAGACCGGCTGCCTGTCCTGTTGATCGCTAACTCCCAGAACATCCAGGCCACCTCCCTGAGCGGCACCACGGTCCACAGTCTGCTGTCCACCAGCACCAAACAGACCACTGCCATGGACTTCCTCTACGCAGAGGAGACGGTCTGCTGGATCCATGTGGGTGACTCCCCCTCATCCACGCACCTCAAATGTGCCAAGATCCCCAATCTGAAGAGCTTTACAGAGGAGAGAGTCATCAACATATCGCTCAGTCTGCACCGTAAGTAAACCTAGGACATATTTATGAAGTAGTTCTTCATATATTCACACAACAGTAGAAAAGGTGACTGAAACGGCAACAAGTCAAGTAATGTGTATTTGAGTGATTGCATGTGAGCGTGTGTTTATTTGTGTGTGGTTATTTTAGTTCTGGCGGCCACATGTACCAGGAGCAGATAGTGACATGTCATCTCATGATGTAATAATGCCACATATTCTAGTCCTGGCTGTAGGGTTTGCTATTGTCAGTGTTCCACACAGTTCAAAAACACAGACCTTCTGTATTTAAAATGAAAAACATTACTGATCGCCACATCACAAGTCATGTTTTTGCTTGATTTGATCCTGTGGAAGACGCAGGAACATTTATATTTCATATATAAGGAAGAGGAAGAGCTCTGTATCAGCATGCTCTCAAAAAAAAAAAAAAAAAAACATGTTCCATACTTCCATTATTCTTGTCTGTGGTCTGACAAAAAATGAAGCATGGATGAAATGTAAACTGTAATACGTTTCAAGCTGGAGAAAGTTAAACATGAATGTATTGAATAAGCATGAAATATGTTTTATTTCTGTTTGTTAAAAACAGTAAAACTAGGTGGAATCAGATGTTTTCTTTGTCCCTGTTGCTATCTGTAATGTGTCTCCGTCTTTCTAAAATACAACCAAGGAGTTAGACTTTTAGGTAATTGTGATTCAGCTGGGTTTTTGTTCTTGGATATTCTTTCTTACCCATCAGGAAAGGGTGTTATAGAGCCCGTCCCCGGGAACAGGCCTTCGATAATCCTACCTCTGGATGCTAATGTTTGTCAGATTTTCAAAAATATATTTCCAGGAAAATGTAGCCAGACTGAATGGAGCATAAATACCTGTGGAATAGACGTGTCCTCAACATCTCTTCTCTTGTGCCTGTGAGTCAGACATATTGTTGTGGCTGCACATTAAAGGCAGCTGTGCTTTTCCATGACTTCAGTTTCTTCAGAAAACATTTTGTTCTTTTTTCCTGGAGAATTGAAACTAAAAGTTGGCCTCTGGCGATCTTAAGGGGCGTGAATGTACACAGATGAGTATACATGCGTGTACTGAGCGTAGACAACCTGCCAGCTTCTCTGCCCTTCCTTTATCCTTTCATCATTCAAGGCCCCGAGCTTCTGGCCGTGTGTTGGCCTGAGTTTTGGGCAGCTTGTCGTCTTGGTGATTCAGAGGCAAAGCAGCAACAGAAACAACACATTTATACAAACAATTGCGTCATGATTGTCCTACAGTGTCTTCTCGGAAGTTGGTTGCGTATGGTTTGACATGGTCGGCATTATCATAGTTATCTGCAAACATCAGTTAAAGGAATTTATACTTTATGCATTTCTGTCCACTGTCATTATTGTATTTTGTGCTTCTGCTGCTAAATAGTACAAAAGCCAATGGAACTGTCAGTACTTACAGCTATGTCATTTGTGACCATCTACTGTACTTACTTTCTAATAAAATATCAAAGTGCGCAGTTAGCAGCTCATGCTAACAGGGAGCTAGGGAGAGGATGTCTGCCACACCTGCACAGTCTTTATAATGATCTAAAAAGTTCAATGACCTCTTTATTAACTAAGGTTTCTTAATAGTTAGAAAGACACTATGTTCTAAGATGTGAGTGGTTAACTTTGATATCATTTTATTATTTAAAGCCAAATTTCCAGAGGGTTTACTGCAGACATATTCAAATGACATGGAGTAACACCTTAGATTTATTACGCTTCTCTCTTGCTCTTCGTTTTTTTTTACTTGCGTACAAGAATTAGGAGCATAGTGTGCAGTGGCTTGTCTCCGTTCAAATCTCTTTTCCACAAGGACAGCGATTGCTTTAACATCGCAGAAATGACTTTCTCAGTGCTGACCATCAGAGAAAATGAAACCACCGAATGATGACAGTCGAGCTGCTCTGTCCTCCATACGCACGCACAATGTGGTCGAGCTGTCATGTGGAAATATGTTTGTTTCACATCAGATGATGACAAGCTCCAAACTATAAGAATTATGCATGAGGCGGCTGTGTCCCTCACAGAATTAACATGAAGATCGAGCCTGCAGTACCTCTCTGTTTATTCTGAGCCTTGCTAATGGAACTTTTGTTATTAGCATATCATACAGAACAGACTGTAATCAATCAGGCTCCATAACCGACTGTTTTAAAATTAAATATTCTGTCATTATACAGAGTTTATTAAAAGTAATAATGATCAGAGTAATTGAAAAACAAGGGTTTGTTGCTGTGCTATAATGGTGCAGCTTTACCCAAACCTTGGCTCACATTGGACTCGACTATTTAAGAAGCAGAAAAATCTGCAGGAAATTCCAGCAGCTTTAGCTGGGTTCTCCACGGCTGTCCCCCACACATGCAAACTCCCACACACACTGCAGCAAAGCCTTCTTGAACACAAAACTCAAAGACAGAATGTGCACACAGACAGACAAAACGGGGCTGCCTTAAAGAGCATTGGCGGGATGCTAATCATTAATAATGAACGATTAGAGCAGAACTGATGATGTAAACAAACAACTGAAGGGATCGTCTTGTGTCAAATTGACAATATTACAAAATTCTAATCTAAATGGAAGATACAAACTAAAAAACAAATATATGCAGAAGAAAAGCAACCAAATCTCAGGCGTACCCAGGTATGAATCTTCATGTTAATGATGACTGTAGCTATTATGTCTAAAGGTCTTAGGTCTTATGTCTAAAAAAACAGCATAACCCATGTCAGCAGAAAGAAAATACAAAACACAAAAGTGCAGGATTTTGTCGTCTGTCCCAGTCAATAATCTGGAGTGACTGTCGAGACAGCAGAGTGGGTCTCTTTGACCGGCCGCTGGCGTGAGTGTGACAGAATAGGAGGAGCAAGTTTCTACCCACAGTCAACATAGAGGAAGCCCAAAGCAACTAATGGCAGGGGTAAACATGCATCAAATGATGTGCTTGTGGTTGGAGTGACTCATGACCCCAGTATGCCACGATGAGTTGTCCAGATGTGTCCCTGCCCCCCGCTGCTCTCCCTCGCTCTCTCTCTCTCTCTCTCTCTCTCTCTCTCCCTCCCTCTCCCTTACTTTCATTACATTCCCTTTGGCTGTTTTTTCAGTCTCACTTTCTTCTGCCAAATTACATGACACATCCACGTAGTCTCATTCTATATTTGTCCCCGTCTCTAACTTGCCATTTCTAATTATACAAGTCATTGTCAGTCGTGAAAAAAAAAAGGAGTGATGTTAGGCCCATGTGACAGTAAAAATGTAAGAACAGCCAGACTGCATAAACAATACCATTTGCAGAGCACACACAGCGCATTTTAAACATTTGTTGTTGTTTGTTGATTACTTTCAGGGACTCTGGTGCATCTAATTAACATTTCCTCACAACTTGGCAATTCATTGTAAATTGCATGACTATGCTTTGGACATTATTTATATGAAGCAACTTTTGCATGCATATGCTTGTCAAGGTGACATTAAGTTTAATCAGTTATTCTAACATAGGGGGGCTGAGAAGGCTCCCTGTGTAAGTGAAACAGCTCAACATTAAGTATTATATGTCAAGCTATGCACAGAAGGGCTGATTCCAGAGCTGTCACTAAGCCGCCTCTCTCTCTGCTTGTACTGAAAGAGCTCCAGTACCTGCTCAGCGAGCCACAGCGGTCTCCTTAGCACAGACACTGGCCTGAAATCTCCTTAAGAGGTCATGTGCTGTTAAAAGGCAAGGCCGGTCAGCACATTTTCAAATCTTCTCTCAATTCAACACTTTATTCGGCTTTAAACCATTCCCCCTCTGAGCTAGGAAATACATTTCAGTGCTTCAAGTTATCCAATTTTTCCTGTCTAGCTTTGTATTTCTTCTGGGTCTGAACAAAACCACACACTAAATTTGCGTTGTTTTTTTTTTTTGTCATGCTCCCCCCCCCCCCCCCCCATCTGTGTGTTTCTGCTGTGACGCCTTCTCCAGATGCTTTAGGGAGTGTTTTGGACTGCGGGAGTTTGGCGAGGTGTAGTGGGGGTTGGGGTGCTTGGGCAGTTAGGGTTAATGCTTCAATCACAGTTTAAAAAAACGACACGATTAAAAATATCGTGCTTTAAACGTAATACGAGTGATCTCACTACACTATGGATACCCAGTGTTTGAGGCAAAGTACAAGCACGTCTCTGTAAAAATGTATGCCCCTCACTTGTTCTCTCACAAACTCTGACTACCGTTGCTACATTTTGAATACATAATCTAGACATCCACTCACTCGCCTGTTGTTTTCCTTGGACCAACAGGGATGAATAAGAAAACATGCGGACAACAAGTTGTTTAGAGAAAGCTGGGGGAAAAAATGAAGAAGGCAGTCGGTTCTGTTTTTTCAATAATGCCGTGTTGTTTTTTATAGCCTAGTTTCAGACAGACAGAGCTGCAGTTAATGAATCCAGACTGTTTTTCCACCTCTGGGGAACAGACAAAGGGGAGGGATAGGGGGATGATGCATGGAGGAGGAGAGAGAGAGAGAGAGAAAAGGAGAATGGGAGGAGATAGAAAACGTCTTTGACCTCACTGGAGCCATTTTGGAAAATGGAAAGCAGGCGATGAACTTTTTTCAGTCTTCAGTAAACTTTTAGAATATTGCACAATCCCCCCCCCCTTTTTTTTTTGTTTATCTGTTGCTTAATCAGTGAATGAGCATGTTGTTGGGCAGCTGGAAGCATTTAAATGGAGAACTCGGAGTTGAAGAATTGAGAACACCTTTGGGAATACGCCCCCCCCCCCCCCCCTTTCCCCTAAACCTCAGAAATGCTTTTACACAACGACCAAGTTTGCCCGAGTGGAAATCGGATCACCCCTTCCCTCTTTCTTCTCTCTTTTTTCTTCTTTTCTCTGCATTTTTCTTTTATCTGTTTTCCACTTTGACTCAGACTAAAAGTTTCTGAGTGCCCCCCCCCCCCCCCCCCCCCCCCCCTTTGCTTTTCACACTGCAGAGAAGCGTGTCAGTTTTTCGGAACCTTGAGTTCTCCTCTGGAATTTCTCTGAATTATTTTGAATGTGCTCTTATGGTGAGGAATCTGCTTCGTCATTTCCCCAATGTAAGCTTTTCCTTTCCGGCTGGAGAAAATTGATCCTTGAGTTCCCCCAAATCATCACAGTGACCCAGTCGCCTCAGTAAACATACCACCTTATTAGACCTCCACCCTTAGCACCTCCCACTGCACGACCATGGCCCCCCGCAGCACGACTTTCACCCGGTGTCTGAGAGGTTGTGTGAGAGTCAGTATGTTATTGTGTGTGGATGTGGAGAGCAGAGCTTGTGGCAGCTGTGAAAATACAAATCCTGTGGTTTGTAAAGCCCTCCTCCCCATTCCTTCTTTCCTCCCTCTCTTCACTCACTCTCTTGCCCATTCAAATGTCCATGTATAGTTTCATTTCACTTTTTAAGATTTCTTTATTTAAATAAAAAAAGTCTGTGCTTGATGAAGTATGAGTCAGTCCCTTTGCACAACCACAGTCAGAAATGAAATGGAAATGAACTGTTGCCTAATGACAACTTTTCAACAAGATGTCTGTTTGTGCAATGCTGCATGTTTTCATTGAGCTCAAGGGGCCAAAACCATCTGTTTTTATTACTACATTTGTATTGACAGTATCAACTACGCAGGCAGACCTCTGTACCTGTCATCGTATTTTAAATTATTGAAAAGCATTGTGCTAGCTTAATTGAGGAGCTTACTCTTTTATTAAGTTTATCTTTGGACTTTTATGTCTGTATCAATAAGTCAGTGGATAGAGTTGGAAACAGGGATGAGAGAGTAAGGAATGACATGCAGGGAAGGAGCAGGGGGTTGTAGTTGAACCCTGGCTGCCGACTTAGAAGACAATAGCCTCCGCACACGGGGCGCTTTACATGACCACTAGTCTACACTGAGCCCCTGTAGAGCTTATTCTTACAGTTTTTATACTGTTTGGTAGTTTGATTTTTTTTTTCAGCAGTGCATGACATTTAATATACTGCTTACATATTTATTTAAATATATGAATTACATTAAGTTTGCCATGAAATCGCTTACTCTAGCTGTGAAATACTTTGAGTAAAAATATGGAGTTGAATAAATGAATACAACTTCAGAAAAGAGCAAGAATCTCACGTCAAATACAATGTTAAGGCGGACTTTGTTGCTCTCCACCACTTACTTGCTGCAGTAAATTGATCATCCTGGACCTTTAATTCCCTCACATCTCCTTTCATTCAGCTTTAACAATAGCTTTCTGTCTCTGATCCTTGGCTCGAGCTCACTGTGGCTGAGCTGGTGTTTGACGAAAGGAAGGAAGAGCAGGGGATGAGACAGAGAGGGGTATATTAATGTCTCATGTCATTCCTTTTTTTTTTTTTTTTTTTTTTACTATTTTCTCTTCTTCCATACCCTCCTATGTGGTCCTGAACCGCATTGAGAACAGTTCCGACGAAGCGGGGGTATTCTAGTGGTTTTTTTTCTCTTTTACAGGCTAGTCTCTGTTGAAATTCTGTAGACTGTAAATTTTCCATAAAATGTGTGTGAAGCCATGTAATGAGTCTAAATGTTTGATTTTCATGCATGCCCAGCCTGCCCCTTGAGCTGAGAGTTTGGAAAAGAAATATAACCAAAAAAAAGCACAATCGTCATGGCTTAGCTACATCTCTGCAACATCTGACACCTTGAGGCACCAAACAGTCTGTCTCACTATCTGTCCATCTGTGCAACTTTGAATGATAGACATGATACTTAGACATATGCTAAGTTGTGTTGTATGTCATCTCATTTGTCAGTCAGGAAAACTACACTAAATACAAACCTAAAACTCTGGACTGTGTATGAATGTGTGCTTGTTTTTGCAGCTCTTGAAGTAGCTTCTACACAGTATTGCTGACAAATGTACTTCATCACATGACTATGAGTCAAACCTCTTACTCATCTGTGCAAGTGTGTACAAAAACATCACACACTGAAATTGTATACCTTCTTCCTGTATCTCCTGTGTCCACGTCGAACCCCCTCCTCTCCTCTCCTCTCATCTTGGGACCCCCTCTCTCTCTCTCTCCAGATGTGGAACAGATGGCCATTGACTGGCTCACCGGAAACTTCTACTTTGTGGATGACGTGGACGACAGGATCTTCGTGTGTGACAAGGACGGGCAGACATGTGTCACCCTTCTGGACCAGGAGCTGTACAACCCCAAAGGCATCGCCCTGGACCCCACCATGGGGTCAGTTAGACCACTTTCTATCTGTCTAATGCATAACAAAGGCACACACACATGACATGAAAGGAAATATACTATAAATGTGCACATACCTTAAAATTCCCTCTAAGTAAACCTTGCAAACTAACAGTTACATGAGAGCAAGAAGAGTCCGTTTTTTCAATCTGTCATTGTTACCAAACTTTTAAACAAGTTGAAACGGGGGGAGGCCAAACGGAGGCTTTGACATTGGAGTAATTGAGTACAGATGTTCTGTTCCTCTGTGGTATGCTGATGGTAGATTTTGAGTTTGAAAAAAACCCCATGATTTTGTAACAGCTATGTTGTTTGGTACCAGCCTTTATCACTGAGTTCCTCAAAGTGTTTGTATAACTGTGGTGCATGTTTTTGTGAGTGTACATATGTCTGAGCGAAGGAAAATGAGAACATCTGTGTGTGTGCGCTAAGTTGCTCGGAGCTGCGTGCGTTCCTGCACATATCCTTGGCTGTAGTTGGTTCTCCCAGTAACAAGGTTAGGTGGATTCCCAGGAGCTGTTTTCTTTTGTTAGGTCTGCAGGGTCATTAGAGGGGGAGAAAAACAGCAATAAGAACGAATAACAGAAAATAAAATCCTTTGTTGTTCTAAAAGATCAATGACCACTTCTTACATAGACATTTTTTTCTGTAAAAAAAAAGAAGTAAAATGAAGTTTCTACTGTTCTTTGTTTGCTGGTTACTGGTTTAGGAATGACTCGCAAAGTTTTTTTTAGGTTTCGTTTTGACAGGAAATCCCAAGATATTTGATAAGTATAATTATGTTTTTGTTTTTAGCAGCAGTGTTAAACTTAGGAAAATAAAGATTATGCTCTGACAAACTTTACTTGATAAATCTGGTTTCCAGTGTAAATGTTTTCCTTCAAAATATTCCCTGACTGAAAAACTACAAATGTTCACAAATACACTCCAGAAGCTCCAGAGCCTTGAAATAACTAGGGATACTCAGCCAATCCTCATCATTACTCCTAAACTGGATTTAAAATATAACTCCCACTATCTACCATGAGACATGTCTCCTACTGAAAATCCTAATTATTATTGTCTCCTTGCGCAGAGGCTAAGCAATCAATTATAACAAAGATAAATGAGCCAAATATGGAATCTTGTCCATGTGTCCTGATCAGGTCTGATCCTTTGTTGTCCACAGGAAGGTTTTCTTCACAGACTACGGTCAGATCCCAAAAGTAGAGCGTTGCGACATGGACGGCCAGAACAGAACCAAGCTAGTGGACAGTAAGATTGTGTTTCCGCATGGCATCACGCTGGACCTGGTCAGCAGGCTGGTGTACTGGGCTGATGCATATCTGGACTACATCGAGGTCGTGGACTACGAAGGCAAGAACCGACACACCATCATCCAAGGCCTGCTGGTAAGAACAGCTACTGTTCATAACATTAGCATCGAATAATCTATCTTAAATCTGCTGTCTTGTGAATCCTTTATAATGTTTGAAGAACTATAAAGTGTGCTTTATTGCTCCCTTTACATTTATAACACACCTGATGTTTATCCTGTGTGCTCCCATGATGTCTTCTTGCACACTGATTAATGAGCAGAGAAAAGATGGTGGACATTTGCCTTTTCATTCAAGTGGCTGATTAATTCTGTCTAATACTGAAGCTGTTGTTTAGATGTTGCAGCGCTGGTGAAGCACAGAGGGTCTTAAACGTGTTGCCATGGCTTTAACTGTGATTTGTAAAGAAGTAATGGCTTCATTTACTCACCCAGCCTGAGGGAACAAAGACAAACAAACTACTTCTCTTGCTCTGTGTGTGTGTGTGTTAGCACCTGTTATAGGACATTAGAACTTGCTCATCCTTCAAGTAAAGGTTAAAAGGGAGGTTGTTATTGATGGGGCTTAGTGTGGGCGGTTTTATTAAGAATGTTTATCTTTACAAAGGCCTGACATACTCTCTTGTTAAGGTGAAACTTCAAAAGTTGAACATGCGACCAATGCTAAGAGGACTGTAGCCTCTGTAAATGTTAGTCCTGCTCCACCAACTGAGCTGAACTAGTACCCTATAACTAATGTGTTGTTTTTAAAAAAAATTATTTTGGCCTTGTTGCCTTTATTAGATAGAACAGTGGTTAGAGTAGAAAACCAGGGATGGGGGGGAATGGCATGCAGGAAAGGAGCCACAGGCTGGACTCAAACCTAACCTCTAGGACATCTGCCACCCACCAATATCGTGTTTTTTGGACAGTGTGATAGCTCAGCAGGTCTCCATAGAGAGTGTCACCTCAGCAGAGCTTTGCACTTCAGCCTATGATAGTAACATTTTTATCTAACTCACTGTCCGTGTCCCTCTGCGTGTCTCTCTTTGGTCCAGCGAGCTCCTTGCAGCCTACCACAATGACACCTCAGGTTTACTGCCGCTGCAGACACGGCCTCATGGGACACTGAGTCACTGACTATGTTTGGTCAGATCAAGTCCTAGTCCTGCTTTTCTTCCTCATTTTGTCAGATAGAGGACTGATTTGTCAGTGATTTTCCTTCTTTTGGAGAAGAGGAAGCTATTCTGGTTCCTCACAGTTCTACCCTTTACATCACCATATAACACTATTGTGTACCATTAAGCAAAAAATAAATATAGAAGAACCAAAGCCAGAGAGCTGCCAGAGATGTGTAACAGGACACCTCTAAAAGACTTCTGGTAAACAGTTAACAGTGCACCACAACACAGCAGGTTTTTAAATTAAAAGAAACCATGGCAACGATACATCTTGTTGCTACATTACTATTTTACAGTCACTTGTAAAATATAACTAACCATGGGGAAAAAGTTACTAAAAAGATTTCTTTTGAACATAGAGGATAAATTATATTTTTGTGGTAAGTGGCCATGGTATAATGGCAGTAATGGACTGAGATTTTTTTCCATATAAGAAATAGGATGGACTCACCAGACTAACCGGAGTGAATATCACATTGAATAATGAGATTTTTATCCATCATGGTCCAATATGTTTATATAAGGGCATAGTACATCCGGAAACAAACATCCAGAGTGAAAATCAGTGGGTGTAGAACTGTCTTTTATCCACAACACATATTTTATGCTTACCAAGTAAAAAACATTAGTACAAATACCATCTTCCTCTCTGTTACAGTCTCCCTTAACTGCCTTTGTATTCTGACTTTCCATTTTCCCGACTTAAAGATCGAGCACCTTTACGGGCTGACTGTGTTTGAAAACTATCTGTACGCCACCAACTCAGACAACGCTAACATGCAGCCGAAAACCAGCGTGATCAGAGTTAACCGCTTCAACAGCACAGACTACCAAGTGGTGACCAGGGTAGACAAAGGAGGAGCACTGCACGTCTACCACCAGAGACGCCAGCCGCCAGGTAGACTCAAATGTTTTTTTTATTTTATTCACTTGTAAAAACTGTATTTGTGCTTCTGGTTCTTTGGTGTTAATTTCCGATCTCTGTGGTGTGTAGTACGTAGCCATGCATGTGAGGTGGACCAGAATGGGAAGGCCGGAGGCTGCTCTGACATCTGTCTGCTGGGAAACGGCCACAAAACCAGAACCTGCCGCTGTCGCTCTGGATTCAGCCTAGGCAGTGATGGCAAATCCTGCAAAAGTAAGTGGGACTACAGAGAAATGAAATAATGATGACTACAAAGAGACTTCAGTTGTTACTGTGAGATAGCTGTCAAAATACTCTTTCACACATCAGTGGGAACATTTATTCAGATACCGGTATCTCTGAGGGTACTGCTGCAGTTTCCTAAAGGGAATATAGAAAGTTTAGGGGAGTAAAAAGCTCCAGAATTGTTTGGAATATAAATATAGATCAATATCAGTTAATAGATGAAACATATCAAGGCTTACGCTTATTTACGTTTTTGAAATAACTTAAAAATTGGCACTTTATTAGTTAATAAATGGCTTAACTAGCCACCTAATATTTAAAATAAAACCAAACTTCACAATTTGAAATTTTAAAACCAACCTGTCCCCAGGCCCTATCCCATTATTCTTTTACTACTTTACTACTTTCAGAAGTATGCAGAGGGTGAAGGTGCAGACATTTGTTAATGTTTTGTTGGCGCTAATGCCAATTGTGTAACCGATTAGCAAGTAAACTAGCAAAACAGTTAGCTAAAACAGATGGTTAAATAGTGTTTTAAATGAAACAAATCTGATTAGAAGTACCTTAGTGGCTAAGTGGCTGCATTTTTAAAATAGATAACTAGCTAACCAAAGTAATGACTAGCTTAACAGTTTTTATAAAAGTAGTATTTTGGTTGGCCTTTTTTTTCCTAGAAGTATTTTTCAAAAGATGCAGAATGAACCCAGTCTCAGACCTAAGAGTAAGGTAAAACACTCGTAAAAAATATGTACATTTATTGTTTGATAAAACACACTGGTAAAACATTGTTAGCATAATAAAGTTATGAATTATTGGTTGAATTCTACTTAAAGTAAAAAACGTGAAGTGACCTAAAGGTGCTAAATGACCCAATAGTTGAAATAGATAACTAGCTAAAGTTACGAAGAGCTAAACACTTGTTATCTTTATGTTCAACTAGTCTCATGCCTGCCTTCTTTTTACTTCCTTGAATTGAAAGAAATTGAAAAAGTATGCACTGAGCCTTATGGAGACCATTGGTGACATCTGGTAAACTAGCTATCAAGCTAACAGTTAGCTTAAAATGCTGGCTTTATGGTTAAGATTTAACAAGAAAACAACACACAAAAACAAACGTTTAAGTTCCTTATTTTCTAATGTATAAATTAACAAAATGAAAATGAAAAACATGTAGCTGAAGGCTACTTTAGCTTGTTATAGTTCTGTAAAGTAGCTGTATGCATTAATGGTTTAATTCGTCATGGTTAGCTAAAAGTAGTGGAAATTATGGCGGTTAAAAATAGCTAACTTCATTTTGGATACATTGGTGAAACTATTGATAAATAACATTGACAGTTTAATTGTGATAAAAAAAAAAGATGTAACATCAACATTGGTATTTTAATTTTTTCAAGAAAAATAAGTTTAGAATAAATTCACATTATCACTTTAGCTGCGAAGAAGCTCATCTAACAGGACTATGGGTGAATATCTGATAAAGAAGGGAACTACTGCACTGTAGTGTAGACTCAGCACATCCAGAGCTGATATCTGCGTGCTCCCAGCCTAACTGTAAGTATTAAGTCAGGGGCTGCAGTGATTCAGCTCTACTGACCTGAAGACAAGGGCAGCCAAGGTTGGATCAGGGATGTGGTTCTCCCCTGGGCCGGGGGGCTGGGAGAAAGCTATGCAAAAAAAAAAGAAGAGCAGAGAACTAGGTCTTACTCTCTACCTCTGAACTGACCTCCACATAAAGCTGTCAGGCTGATTCAGCTTGTTCTGAGAGGTGTTTTCATATTCTATCAACCAATAATGAAATCACATCGATCTGCCTGCTGAGAATAAACTGTCCTTGAGAAAAACACAATTGATTCAACTATAGGCAGCCCTCTCCTCCGGCTAATCTTTCTCTGCCATGATTGAAAATCACTTAATTTTCATTTAGGCCTTTTGCTGGTCTTGCATGCTATTTGCTTGTTTAATCAATACGCATTATTTGGAAAAGAGGAAACCATGAGTCAG
Source organism: Labrus mixtus (assembly GCF_963584025.1). Classification (NCBI taxonomy): domain Eukaryota; kingdom Metazoa; phylum Chordata; class Actinopteri; order Labriformes; family Labridae; genus Labrus; species Labrus mixtus. Next base: position 9,672,424 of record NC_083618.1, on the reverse strand, counting down.
CAGCTAGTTTTTTGATTCTTTGTCAACAGAAATCTGTAAAGAGCAGGCTATAGGCAGGTGAAAGAAGTTGAAAGATGTCTGTTTTATTCTGTACACATAAATCCAGGTCTACCCTACAGTCTTTTTTTTCTCTCTGATTTATTGTTTTTTCTGCAGAACCCGAACATGAACTCTTCTTGGTGTATGGGAAAGGTCGGCCAGGGGTCATCAGGGGCATGGATTTGAATGCCAAGGTGCCAGACGAGTACATGATCCCAATTGAGAATCTGATGAACCCCAGAGCTCTGGACTTTCATTCAGAGAGCGAGTTCATTTACTTTGCCGACGCCACCAGCTATATCATCGGACGACAGAAGATTGATGGAACGGAGAGAGATACTATTGTGAAGGAAGGTAGGATATATAGTTAGCCTAACAAAAATGATGGAAACAAAATCTGGATAGAAAATACAGTACAAGGGCCAGTGTGTATTTTCTGAAATCATGTAAGGTTTATAAACAGGTTAACATTGAGTGATAATCAACCATAGGCCTTAAAATTCTTAAAAAAAAAGGTTTGGGTTCTTTTTGTCCACATGATCCCTATAAGGAGAAGACACAAATTTAGACTTTTAAAAGCCTAAATGATGAAAATACTAATAAATACATGCTTATTGTGTACTAAGGTGTAAGGTGTAAGTGATTTTGCAGTCAGTATTGCTTTAATGTGTGTTCTAAAAAAACAGTATATTTTTCTGACAGGCATTCACACAGTAGAGGGCATAGCCGTCGACTGGATGGCTGACAACTTGTACTGGACAGATGATGGGCCTAAGAAAACCATCAGTGTGGCTCGGCTGGAAAAGGCTTCACAGACTCGCAAAACCCTCATCGAGGGAAAAATGACTCACCCTCGAGCCATCGTAGTGGATCCCGTCAACGGGTAAGGAGGACAAAGAGGTGGAGGGAGTGATGGAGTTTGATGTTTTTAGTCCAGAGATAGTACATAAAGGTCACTGAGAAGGATCAAGAGTAAGAGCCGCTCTGCCAGGTAGAGATTTAGGCAGCAGTTCAAAGATGCCAGTTCTGAGATAGCTGTTTTGCAGTGAAGGGGTGTTTGTCATGTCTCTTCACAATGTTCTGCAGTATCCGTTGTAAATCATGATCACCTAGGCTTTTAAAAATGTGACTATATACTACACTCATCATCACACACTATTTAATAAACATGTTGATAATTTTCAGTGTTAAATGATAGATTTCCTCCAAAGCTCCAAAAGCAACACACAGGCATATCTCTCGCACTATTTCAAATAGCTCTTAATCTTGCTTTTTATGGATAAGTATCATCGACCTGACCTTACTCTCTCTTATAAAAAAAATAAACGCTCTCATAGGCATACACACACACGCTATTTGGATTGCTAGTGACAGGGTGATGTGTGTCCACACACTCCCCAGGGGAAAGGCACTCGCCTCCACTAATGCCTGTAATCAGTCAGGCTCAGGGAGAAGAGAGGAGGAGGAGGGGGAAATCTGCAGAAAAGAAAGGAAAAGGGAATATGAAATGTTAATGCTAATGCCAGTCATCTTCCAGTATGGGGGATTGTGTCTAGTTTTGCGGAATATTCCTGACAGCTGAGGCTCACAGGCTGAGCTGAGATCAGTGGAGAAGATTGACAGGTATTTAAGTTCCTGGTTTGCCTCTGGGTGATCAGATGAGAAAAACTGTGGAGCTACCTGGATGCTCTGATGACTGTTTTGCGCTTTAGGGTAGCTAGAGATTTACCAATATGCAATCGGCTCTGTTAATGCCCAGATATTCTTCAAAATGACTGAATATATATTCCAAATTTTTTTCTACCACGTCAGTCATTACACTCCCCTTTGTGTGTCCTCAGGTGGATGTACTGGACGGACTGGGAGGAGGACCCTAAGGAGAGCAAAAGGGGCAAAATCGAGCGGGCTTGGATGGACGGCTCCAACAGAAACGTGTTCCTGACCAGTAAGACGGTGCTGTGGCCCAATGGTCTGAGTCTGGACATCCCACAGGGAGTCCTCTACTGGGTGGATGCCTACTACGACCGCATCGAGATGGTCTACCTCAACAGCTCAGAACGCAAGGTCAGCACTCGCTCGCCATCACCAGGATTATTTCATGCAGTAAACAGACGAAGTGGTGCACGGGAATGGAGGCAGGGGATTATTTTGACGGGGTCTGGCATTTGCTGAGGGAGCTCATAAAGAATGTATTTTAAAGCAGTGGAGGACTGTGTGTGGTCCTTCAGGCTGAAGACTGTGGGCTTTAGCCTTTTTAATACTGCTCATTCCTCAGCATTTTGTTGTTTTAATGGGTCTCTGTGCTGTTTTTTTTAATGGGCAGGGTTTCAAGCATTTTCAATGTATTATCCAGTGTGTGGAATTTAACAGTTCATGCTTAAAAACTAAAATCAAAAATGTTACTTACATACTGAAGAATGTATTTTATTACCAGAGAGATCCATGACCTTTTTTTAATTTATTTTATCAAATCTATCTCTGCTCTAAGGTAGTCAAAGAGATTTAGAGTTTTAGCATAATTGATTGAAATGTCAAAGGGAGAAAACAAAAAACATCACACTTCATCTTAAGTTGTGTATACTCTCTTCTATCTTTATTTGTATGAACATGTTTGGAACTGTCATTCTGGGCACAGAGGTCAGCAGTCTGTTTTGGAAGAATATTTGAATATTTGACCAACTTTTCCCACATCACCAGACTGTGTACGAAGGTCAGGAGCTGAACCACGCCTTTGGTCTCTGCCACTATAAAAACTTCTTGTTCTGGAACGAGTATCGCAGTGGCAGCATTTACAAGTTGGACACCACCACTGGCGTCGCCACTCTGCTGCGCAACGAGAGACCGCCCATCTTTGAGATCCGAATGTACGACCCCCAACAGCAGCAAGGTACAAGGGATTATTGTTCTGTCCATCCAAGCATAAATGATGGCTCTATAAATACAGTACACGAGGCATTCATAAAACCAGTTTGTGTTTGCATTCCTCCTTACACATCTGCGGATGTTTCTTCATTTACAGGCTCAAACGCGTGCCGTGTGTACAACGGCGGCTGCAGCAGTTTGTGTCTGGCCATTCCAGGCGGCCGGCAGTGTGCCTGTGCAGAAGACCAAATACTCGACCCAGCAGATAACACCAGCTGCAAAGGTGAGTGCAAACATGGATGCTTCATGTGTGTGTGTGTGTGTGTGTGTGTGTGTGTGTGTGTGCATGTGTGTGTGAGACTAAAAGGTTGTTTCTCATGGCACTTCATTTTCTCAACATCAAGCTTTTATTTTTGGTATGTTGGAGAGGATGAGTCAGGCTGTGTGACTGTGGGTTTTTGTTGGAAGTGTTTGACAAAAAATAATGAACACATAGAGGTGGGCAAAATAACAAAAGCAGCTGCGTTATGTAATTCAGTCCAATAAAATCCCCTGCAGTAAGTAGGTCCCTTTTAAAGCCTCGATTGTGTTCAGATTATAAACTAAAAAACTGCACAAATTAATCACCTCTGACAAAGTCTCAATGAATCGATTAGACTCTATATTACACAGTGTTTATCTGTTATTCTGTCCCCTCTTGAATGTTTGAACTTATATTCAAGTCTAAGATACGAGATAGGTGGTTTCAACCAACAGGCTTTTTTCTCATCCTTTAATTGCTCTTTTCAATAAGTTTGGTTTTTGAACTTTTGCAGGATTTTGTAACTCAAAATGTTGTAACTGTCTTTCACATTTCTTTAATCCCTTTTTTTTTCTCTCAACTCCTTCTTCCACAGCCAACCCGTCCTATGTGCCCCCTCCCCAGTGCCAGCCCGGGGAGTTCGCTTGCAAGAACAACCGCTGCATCCAGGAGCGCTGGAAGTGCGACGGAGACAACGACTGTCTGGACAACAGCGACGAGGCTCTTGATCTGTGCCGTGAGTTTACACAAACGCATTCGTTCATCTCATGTATCAATTCTTTGGAAAAAAACAGCTCTCCTCTTGTTGGTACTGAGTCATGTGATTCCCGAGAAGCTGAATTTTACAGTCTGGTGATGCCAGAATGAAATGAGAGAGCTGAAATCGAGTGAGTGTGTGTTTAAGCCATCTCATTTTGTGTATGTGTGAGCACATGAAATCTGGAAAAGCTCTCTGTGTGTCTGCCTGTGGTTGTGGTGCAGACAAGTTCCTCTCCCAGACATAATAAAGACCCGTCCAGAAAGAAAAACGGCTCAGAAAATGAAATAAAATAACTCTTATCTTTCACTCATTTGCACCTCACATCCCTCCACTTTCTCACCTTCTTCTCACATTTTTTTGCCCCCCCGTGTCCGTCTTGCTCTTCAATGCATCCTTTCTTCTCTCCAGACCAGCACACCTGCCCCACAGACAGGTTTAAGTGCAAGAACAACCGCTGCATCCCTCTGCGCTGGCTGTGTGACGGGGACAATGACTGCGGGAACGACGAGGATGAATCAAACACCACCTGCTCAGGTAAACAAACAAACACATCCCCATACTGAAATCTTCGTGGTGTTTGTTTCTTGTTTTCCTTTTCCTCATGATCCCCTCTGTGTTGTCCTTTAGCTCGTACCTGCCCTCCTAATCAGTACTCATGCGCTAGTGGGCGCTGCATCCCTATCTCCTGGACCTGTGACCTGGACGATGACTGCGGCGATCGCTCAGATGAACCTGCCTCATGCGGTTGGTCTACTTATTCTTGTAGTCTGGTTTGGTCTCAGGTTTTTTAATGATTTGTAGTTCTCTTACTGTAGGTGCTATTTTGATATGAAGTGAGCAGTTTTTAATAGCAACATGTTGAAACTCTTGTTTTGTCCACAGCCTACCCCACATGTTTCCCCCTCACTCAGTTTACCTGCAACAACGGCCGCTGCATCAACATAAACTGGCGTTGTGATAATGGTTAGTGTCTGCTCTTTCTTCTGTCCTCTTCTCTCTCTGTGTTCCTGTTAAAGTGGCAACACCCTTGCTTTCCTTTGTCACAGTTTGCTGTGCATGTTATTTAAACACTTTACTTTTTTGCCACCTTCTTGTTGTTGTTGTTGTTGTTGTTGTTGTTGTTGTTGTTGTTGTTGTGTCTTTTTACTTTCTTGCCTGTCTTCTGTTATTCTATGTTGTTTTTTTTTTTTGTTGTCCCGTGTTTGCCCACTCTGCTGTCTTCCGTTGGTTATGTCTTTCAGAAAAGGATTGTGGGGACGGCTCTGATGAGTTGAATTGTCCGAACCTGACCGGTTAGTGCATAGATCAACATGCACCAAAACAGCCGTGATGCTAGCCGAGCTCTAGGAGCGTCCAGTTAGGCTGGCTAATAAACTGTTAGGGCTGCTTCTCTCTGCTAATTGAAGACGGCCACAAGCTGAGGCCAAAAAACTGCTGCCATTAATTACCTGTAGGTTTCTGCAAGAGGGGTTTGAAGCTTATAAAAATTAAATGTAAATACTTTATTAGAGCAACCAAATTCACAGGGAAAGTGAAGGTGTAGTTGTTGTGTAAGCAATCAATTCTTGAATTAGGGGAAAAAGTGAAACCACAGGATAGATTTTCCTGTCCCCAATGAATATGAAATCAACTGCTTTAAAAAGTGCTAAGGTAATACTTTAAGTTTTCTTTAACATTAGTATGGGCATAATGTGCTTATGATGCTCTGCTGCCAAGCTCAATGTATCAGCGCTCGGTACATTCCCTCATGGTGCATGGTGTGATCTATGCAGTTTCTGCCATTATTTACCCTCTCATATTCTGTTCCATTTGTATTCCATTGTTTTCACTGTCTCTGTGTTATGCTGTTTGCATATTTTTATTGATATGTTTCCTTTGAGGCAGCGGGCGCCTCATAATGTGAGAGAGTGAGTGTTGTCTGACTGCTTGTTTTTTCAGATAATGACTGTGGGGACAACAGCGACGAGGCAGGCTGTAGTCACTCGTGCTCCAGCGCTCAGTTCAAGTGTAACAGCGGCCGCTGCATCCCCGATTACTGGACCTGTGACGGAGATAATGACTGTGGGGACTACAGTGACGAGACCCATGCTAACTGCACCAATCAGGGTGAGTGTTAGCCCGAGGATTAGGCAGAGTTCCCTACCTTAATTGAAAAAGAAATTATATAAGAAAGATGAAATCGAGTATCAGTAACTGGAATGGCTCCAATACAGCCTAAAAATCAGTATCAGGCGTTTTGGAGTAAGCCGCTCCATGCACTCGAAACAATACTACATTTTTAAGATCCTTACATAATCTCATTCTGTATTCTTCTTGAAACTCTTAGCCTACATAGCAACAATAAAATATGTATCTCTACAACCAACATCTACGGTTTTAATTGCTGTAAAGAAGAATTTTGGGATCTGAGCTGCAAAAGCAACACAAGTCATATGTTGCAAAATTTAAGTGTTTCAATCAAACATTTCAAAGTGGTATCTCTTTAAATATTTTAAGTAAAGACATGCAAGCCTGCAGAAACACAAATTAAAGGATTTTCATCAAGGCGTTGGTGGCTCTTTCTGAATGTCTTAAGTTCAGCAGAATGTCAGCCATGCTTCGTATTGGTTCGGAGCACTGAGCCAGAGCATACAGCTGTCATATCAGATCAGTACAGAGTTAGTAGTTAACAGCTGTTTGGTTGTAACAGGATGTTGTGGGTTTTTTTTACACTGGTGTTGCAACATGCAACTCTACCTGGTGTTCTTTGATGGGTTCAATAAACCACAACTTCCAACCATAGCAAACAATCACATATTGACAATATAAAAACTAAAGCTGATGTTGAAAGGCCTTATTCACAAAAAGAAACACATAGGGAAACCTGTACCTCTTTGTATCGGCCTTATTGATTGAACACAGCTGTGACAGGTGGTTGTTATTATCATGCTGGATGGTTGCATCTGTGCACTGTTCTGTCATTTGTTCCCTGAAGTGCACCGTGCACTACAAACACGGTGAGTGTTTTTATTTAAGTCAGTAGATTTAAGAGGTCCCTGGCTGCTATTAGTCACACAGGCACAAACCAGTCTTATGGGTACAACCTAGCTACTAGCACATAATACATCTCATTTAGTAAGTGATATAATAACTGTTGTCTTTTAGATTAAGACACAAGGCAGATTTTGATAAACCTTCTTGTAATTTTATGAGTCATTTATCTCTGGTTAATAGCAACATTGAAAGAATAACAAAATGAGTCATTGGCAGCTGTGTTTATGATAACAATGACTCTGTGTGAATGCATACTTGAATCGGTATCCTTTTCCTGTGACAAACACTGTTTGCCGTCCACGTTTCTAACAGACAACTCATTAGTTTTGTGTCTGTTGATGTTGCACAACTTTGTGTCCTGAAGGGACTGAAGAAGATGGTCCTGTCAGAGTCTGATGACGTCTCTCTCTCTCCACAGCCACCCGTCCACCCGGAGGTTGTCACACAGATGAGTTTCAGTGTCGAATGGATGGCCTGTGCATCCCTCTGCGCTGGCGCTGTGACGGTGACACCGACTGCATGGACCTGAGCGACGAGAAGAACTGTGAGGGCGTCACACACATGTGCGATCCAGCTGTGAAGTTCGGCTGCAGGGACTCTGGTGAGGATACCGCACTCCAAGTTAATACAGTTTACTTAGATTCAGCTTGATTACCTATTCTTAAAGTAATTGCCGCCGTCTGTCCACAGCTCGCTGTATCAGCAAAGCCTGGGTGTGTGACGGCGACAGTGACTGTGAGGACAACTCGGATGAGGACAACTGCGAGGCGCTGGTGTGTAAGCTGTCCCACCATGTGTGTGCCAACGACTCCACCATCTGCCTGCCTGCAGAGAAACTTTGTGATGGCACTGATGACTGCCCAGATGGCTCTGATGAGAAGCTCTGCGGTAAGAGACAACAGAGAACAGGCTGGGTTTTAGTACAGGGGATGCCAAAAACAGCAAGCAAAACTCTGCATCTTAAAACCGTGTCCTCAGTGGAAACATAACAGTTCTTTGTATTTATCACTTGTGTCATTGCTTCTTTAATTTTCCCTCTTTTACAGACCTGTGCTCACTCGACAATGGTGACTGCAGCCATAACTGCACAGTGGCCCCTGGCGAGGGGGTGATCTGTTCCTGTCCACTGGGCATGGAGTTAGGGGCCGACAACAAGACCTGTCATATCCAGAGCTTCTGCGCCAAACACCTGAAGTGCAGTCAGCGCTGTGAACAAGACAAGTTCAGTGTGAAATGTTCCTGTTACGAGGGCTGGGAGCTGGAGCCTGACATGGAGAACTGCAAGAGCACTGGTAAGGAAAAGAGAAAGCAGCACCAGAGTGGCAAATGGATGAAAATGGAGGTTCAGTGAGGAATTTCGAAGTTTGATTGATACTAATGCTACAGTAAGGGAGGAAGCTATAGAAGTGGCTGTGTTCTGGGCTTTGTCAGAGTTCAAGTCTGCAGAATCAAGAAGTGTAGTGTGGGTTCAAGCAGAGGAGAGACCGCCCAAGCAGGAAACGGTGTGGTTGGAGAAGGCTCACTCTGCCAAAATGCGATACTCGTTTGGACAATAGACAGAGCACTGCAGACAAAAACAGAGGATTAGCTTGAATACCTCTCAAACAGGAATAAGATGGAGGGAAGAGGTCCACAAAGGAAACATTAAAATACATTGGAAATGTTTTAGCTGTTTGCTGTTATTATTTTATGAAAAAACATCAAAACTGGTGAGCAGATATGCGCTCCATTAGAGTGGTCTGGGGGAAAAGTATAAGAAAGAGGAAACTGCTCAGTCACATTTCATCTTAGTATTATATCTGCCTGCAGCTACTAGCCAATAGGAAACATGAAATACTGATTGTGTGCTGCACTGCTAGGTCTTAAAGACCAGCCACTAACACCCCGTCATTCATCCTGCTGCCTGTCTGGCTGCCTGTTAGCTAGTGATAACTCCTGTCTTATTTACACTGTGTTTTAATTACCGGGGATTAGAGCCACTTTGAACACAGCTCCTCTCTCCCTGGTCCGCAGTGGAGCGTGGATGTGAGGGTTTCCACGCCATGAAGCGAAGCTGCTCTGCAGTATTTTCACTGATAATCAATGGTCACTAAGCCGAGGATTTTAACCCTTTACCACCTGGCCACTGATCTCTCTGGTTTATACCCACAGATCCCTTCAAACCCTTTATTATTTTCTCAAACCGCCACGAGATCCGACGTATTGATCTGAATAAAGGAGAGTTTAGTGTTTTGGTACCAGGACTGAGAAACACCATCGCTCTCGACTTCCATCTCAGTGAGAGCGCCCTCTACTGGACGGACGTGGTGGAGGACAAGATATATCGCGGGAAGCTGTCCGAGAATGGAGGTGAGACGTTTTAAACACAATCACCAGATCTTTTGGATAGTATGACATAAAATGAAGATCCACTTACATGGTTTCCACTGACACATGACATGGTCTTCATAGATTGAGATAGCATTAAATCAGTTCACATCACAGGGCATTTACATTTAGAAATAAATGCAGAACCATCACATTTTGTAAAAGATGGACATTTAGAATGCAAGACTTGCATTAAAAGTGACTTTCTACTAAAAAAATTAAGCCCCTCAGAGTGTCAGGGGCAATTTACCATATTGAATTTTACAGGCTTAGAGACATTTATGAGTCATAACATTTTAATCTCTAAATACGATATTGCACACCAGGGTTTAATATTTATTTCTGTTGAGGTAAACCATTTGGACTTTTCAAGAGTTCAGTTTTGACAATATTATTATGCCTAGAATATCTGTGACATGGCCCTATTGTTGAAAATATCCAGCACAGCATGTCAAATGTCAGCAGTGTTGGTCGTGTTATCGTGGCTTCATGTGAGCAGAGTGTCAGATGATGACATCATCACTGAAGCAGTAATAAAAACAACATTATGTGTACAGGTCTGAACTTAAGTTTGAAAAATGGTGTGTGTGTTTGTGTGTACATGTGGTTGTGTGTGTGTGTGTTTTCATTGCTCCAGACAGGATAATGACTCATCTGGAATAATTAGACATTTCCCTCTGATTAGGGTCCCACCGGAAAATAAAAGAGACAGGAAGAGGCTGGATGAAATGTCTCTTCAGCCCTGCAGTACGCCACATGTTTAGTTTTTTTAAAGCTCACGGTGTAATTGTAGTCTTAACACCCCCCTGCTGAGCCTCTACTGTATTTGTTTATGTTCCTATTCACTGTACTGACATGTTGTTTTATCCTGAACCTATCATCTAACCTTTTGCTTCAAGGAAATCTCAGTTTGTTTTGCAACATTCACCATGAATCCAAATAGCTTGATCACATTTTCATGAATTTTAAATACTGAGAGGCAAAGTAGATCAGCGCAGTACAATCTGAAACACCGCCTTCAGCCAATTGCATGGTTGATGCCTTTATGCGTACATATTGAAATATTTTGTTAATTCATTAATAAAGTTAAGAGCCTCAGAGGAATGGTTTTTTTTGTTGAGTAATAAGATATTTAGATGAGATCCAATTATTTCAAAAGGAAGAGAATGAAAAAACCCCACAGATTTGAACCAGCTCGTTCTAACATTTCTACAGTAGATAATTAGGTAGACACAATAAAATGATTATGCAGTTTCTACTTTTGTCTTATTAATAATAGGGAAAATGTAAGTTGACCTACCTTTAAAGAAGGTAAAGCAGTTTAAAGAAACTATAACTGACCATTTCTCTCCTTGTTTTTTTTCCCATCCTTGTAGCTTTAACCAGTTTCGATGTCGTAATCCAGTACGGGCTGGCGACCCCCGAGGGCCTGGCTGTGGACTGGATAGCTGGAAACATTTACTGGGTGGAAAGCAACCTGGATCAGATAGAGGTGGCCAAGTTGGACGGCACCATGAGGACCACTCTACTGGCTGGAGAGGTGGAGCACCCCCGAGCCATCGCCTTGGATCCTCGCGATGGGTAACTTCAACACTGCATGCTCTATCTCCAGCTGATATCAAACAGAAAGCATTTCATTAAAGAACCACAGTGTTTTATAAAGTTTGAATGACTTCTGGGTTGTCTATCTACAGATCTTGAACATGCTTTGTTGTATCGTAATGTTTTAATATCTGCATATCAATGTTTGCAGGATCCTCTTCTGGACAGACTGGGATGCCAGCTTGCCCAGGATTGAAGCCGCCTCAATGAGTGGAGAAGGAAGGAAGACCATCCATAAAGAAACGGGCAACGGAGGCTGGCCAAATGGACTCACTGTGGACTATCTAGAGCGCCGCATCCTCTGGATTGACGCCAGGTAACAAAAAAAAAAAGGGCACAGACATGAACACAATCACACGATTAATTCATGCATGTACAAAATATTTAAGGTAGGCCCAGATTCTAACTGAAAAATTGTGTTGTGCGCAGGTCTGATGCCATTTATTCAGCCAAATACGATGGTTCTGGACTGATTGAGGTTCTAAGGGGGCACGAGTATCTGTCACATCCCTTCGCAGTCACGATGTACGGAGGAGAGGTTTACTGGACGGACTGGAGGACCAACACGCTGGCTAAAGCAAACAAGTGGACAGGAAGCAACGTCACTGTTGTTCAGAGAACCAACACACAACCTTTTGACCTGCAGGTGTACCATCCATCCAGACAGCCGCAGGGTGAGAAACAAACACTCGTGAACAAACATCCTGTCAAACTATAGTGTCTAAATGTAGACTTTGTGCAGCTTTTCAATATAGCCTAAAACATAAGAAATTAAAGAAATACATGAATTATGATGGTAGACACTGATTTATGAGATGTTTGAGTGTCCTTTCCTCTGTAATATTTTTCTGTTCTTATTTCCCTATAGCTCCTAACCCATGTGCTGCTAAAGATGGCAAGGATCCCTGCTCACATCTCTGCCTCATAAACTACAATCAGACTTTCTCGTGTGCCTGCCCTCACCTCATGAAGCTCGGCCCTGACAGACGCACATGCTATGGTAAGCAAGAACACACAGTGTTCACACACTGTACTTCCATGCAGTATCTGAAAAGATACTCTTAGATAATCTTTTTAACCAGCAGACAATGCTCCCCTCTGCCTGCTTCAGCAACGTTGTCATATTTATGTCTCAGCCTGTACATGCAGAATCCTATATTTCCATTTGTATGTGTGTCTGTCTGTGAGTGAGAGTGTGTGTGTGTGTGTTAGAGAGAGGGGAGAGAAAAGAACAGATGAAACAATGTAGACTTTTTTTCACTTTGACTTGCTATTGCCGTGACAGCTTAGGAGCACATTGAAGTGTCCGTCTGTGAAGCGAAAGAGCGGGCTTGTTTATTCAGTTAAGAGTTTAGTATTCAGGGCATCACTTTCTATTATCTCGGGGGGTAATGAAATAGAGAACCCCACTCTGTCTGATGCAGGCATCAGCCACGACTCTCCACATCCACCACCTAGTCTGGCCCGGCCGCTGCAACCCAACTCTGTCATTACTCTCCTCCCCTCTCTGTCTCTCTGCTGTTCTGCCTGTCTATCATTTAAGCTGCACATGGTTAAATGATGATGGGACTGTTGAGACCAATGCATTTGTAATGCATCAGCACTGATTGAATTCACTCTCGCTGTCATGGTTGCGCTATTGAGTTAGCCGGCCAGACACAATCATTAGAGTCAACGATGCAATTGGATTAACTGTTTGTTCAAGTGGGCAGGAACAATACACACATGCACCCAACCATGCTGCAAAGACCTTTCCCTACAAACTCTGGCATTAGTGCGCTCAAGCATTTGACGTTTGACTCGAAGCTGCATTTAACTCCTGATTACTCCCATTGAACGCTGAAGTTTTGGTGAATTACTGAAGGATGCATGTCAATATGTGTCCCCCTCCCCTCCCCTCCCCTCCCCGTAGAATCCCGTCAGTTCCTGCTTTACGCTCGCCAGATCGAGATCAGAGGGGTGGACATCGACAACCCCTACTACAACTACATAATTTCCTTTACTGTGCCGGACATCGACAACGTGACTGTGGTGGACTACGACGCTCTGGAGCACCGTATCTACTGGTCAGATGTCCGCACACAGACCATCAAGAGAGCTTTCATCAACGGCACCGGAGTCGAGACAGTCGTTTCTGCTGGTACGGAACAACACAAGGACATAATAGAACACACCATATGCACTTAGGCTTATTCTCAGATTTTTTGTATGAAAATAAAATATTTTTAAGACAGGCAGAGATGAGTTAACAGCTTTAACTAACAAATGATGCTTTTAAAAGCTGGATGGCCTGCTCCTATTGGACATTGTTCTTAACTCCAAAGAAAGAAAGTGAAAGAAAAACATCAAGTGCAATTGATTTTCAAGGGGTTCTTCCTCACAGTTGTGCTAATATATTTAGGGAATGTATGGTTGTTAACATCAGAATTTCATTCAGGTTAACCTCTTGTAGAGAAGAAAGTTTTCAGCTTTCTGAAATTCAAAGGAAATTCAGAAATTCTCAGATTCATTTGAAAACGGAATTTTTCAAATCTTTTTATTTTGTGCGTTTTTGTCAAGAGTTCCTGTATCCGACCACATCTCTGTAGCTCTGACCTTTGTTCTCACTAAAGCAGTCCACATGCCTAAGCTAAGTAAGAGCTAAACTATGCACAGGCTTTTTTTCTCTGGGCATTTAGCTTTAGTATCAGTTTTTACCATGGCATCATGCAGAGTGTAATGATCAAGTACCTGAGACCATCTTGCGTAATGTTATGTTTCACACCATGCTTCTGAAAACATTAAACATCTGCCATCAGCTAACTTGTTAAACAACCCACAGAGTTAGCGTTTATTAGTTAATTAGCTACAATGTTAGTATCGTCCATAAGGGACTTATCAAAGGGTAAATTGCAATATCTTTTGATGCAGATCTTCCCCCCCTCTAGCTTTGATGTTATGTATTAGAATATCAAACAACGCGAGTTAGAAATATGTTGAAAGGCTTTATATGTTTATCTTTTTTCAGATCTGCCAAACGCTCATGGCCTGGCGGTGGACTGGGTGTCCAGGAACCTGTTCTGGACCAGTTATGATGCCAATAAGAAACAGATTAATGTTGCCAGACTTGATGGCTCCTTCAAAAATGCGGTCATCCAGGGCCTGGACAAACCACACTGTCTCGTGCTTCATCCAATACTTGGGTAAGCCCCCCGCCCCCCCCAAAAAAACACTAAACACTCACTACTTCTCGTCAATACTTTTAGTAAAAATGAAGCTTTTACAAACTTCCCTGAGACAACCTCCTGATATCCATTTTAAACTCAAACACACACAAACACAAATAGTAGTGCCCAAACACTCATACACACTCAAAAATGAAGTGTGGCTGTCTGGCTTAACGGTTTTGCGATGACAGGCTGAGTAGTGTGCTATTGATGGTCGCTGACCTCTGACAGTTTTTCACTCAGGAAGTGCTTCCAATTTTTCCCCTCTCATGCCATCTTTCTTCTCTGTCACTCTCACTCTGTATCTCCCTCCACTTTTTATTCTGAAAGAAAGCTTCTGCTCTTAGACTATCTATGAATTATTCACAGTCAGTGTCTCTGTCGCTTTCTGTCACTATTTCTGTGCCTGTGTTTATCTTACATCCTGCTCCCCCTCTCCACTCCTATCTTGTTTAGCAAATGTCCATTCTTCCCTCCCCTTGCCCTTCTGGAAACTTCATCCCCCCCTCAGCTCCCCAAACAGAACCTGGACATCAGCCTGTCCTCAAAGAGCAAAAACAGACCATCTGATCTGTATATATAGATTGACTTCTGTCCTGCAGGAGTATTTGTTCTTGGAGGATTTGTGGTGGAAGAAGATGGGATATTTCCTTAAGAAATGTCTCTGCCTCTTTGTGTACTCCTTCCTCTTTTTCAAAGAGCAAGTCTACTTGTGCAGAGGAATGTTTCCGATTCGAGCATAGTTGGCGTGGGGGAAAGATGAGAAGCAGATGCTGGATCCACATGCTGGGGCCATCTCCTCTGTCTAGCACACAAACACACAGCCCAGATGATGTCCAGGAGTGGGTGGGGGCAAAGAGAGTCAGGGAGCACAAAAAAAAAAAAAAAACACGAGCATGTGGGTGTTTAAATGCGCCTGAAACTTTATTTAAAGGCATGTTAGCAAACACATGAAGGGTGTGGTGGATGTGGTAAAAGGAAGTGGGTGAGGGGGGCAGAGGATAGATGCCCTTTAAACATACGCTACATTATGGTCTATAAAAAGAGAAGCACACTCACATTGTCTTGTATCCTCCTCTTGTGGGTGCGAGGGGTTAAAATAGTATGAGGAGAATAAAAACCTGAGGCTAAAAAAAGGTGTATGTGAGAGATTTGAGGGTTTGGATGTTAGACATCCACGACCAGTCATGTATCATATTTCAGCTCCTCAATGATTGGTTTAAAAAGGTTTTCAGTGGGTTAATTGAGTCCAGTGTGCAACCTTAGCTATACTTTTGTTTAAACTATTTTCAGCCTTAAATTGAGAGCACATCTTGTATTGTAAAAACATTCCTACTAAAGTCACTCAGTTTGTTGTGATTAACAGACCAGATGCCACACAGACTGTTCCTGTTTTGTTTCTAGAATTACTGTTCATACTTTAGCATGTCCTGGACATACAAAAAGGGGTGAATAACTTTACTATAGCTAACGGAAGCTCACCACACATTAGTTAACTAATTATTGAACTAAATGAGAGCTCACTCCCTACCAACCTGCTAGTCTACTCTTTCCTAGTGGAAGGAGCTATGTAAAATTACTCCTCTAACACCCTTTGGAGGACAGATGAACAAGTTATAATCACAGCCCCAGGATTATCTGCCTAACATTCATTTCTAGAATAATTAGATTCAAGGATAACCCCTGGTATAGGACTCTAGATTACCCCCCAGAGAGGGAATAACTGTGAACTCCCCTCGCTAGGATATTTGGTGTGTATGAAGTGTGTAATATAAATCAGTAAGACAAGTGTGCCGTGGTGTGACTGCTCAAAACTTACCTTCCGAGGTACATAGGGTCCTTAAGGGGAACTTCCAGTCTTTGTGGTGTAAATGATTTCAGTCAGAAAATGATTTCAAAAAGTTTCCGAAAATGTATAAAAAAAAAAAATTCAAATGATATTCCAAATGCAAATACAAAACAGTAAAGGAAAATATAAAAAATGGAAAAGAAATGAATGAAAACTCAAAGACCAAAGTCTAAACCTGTGAGTGTGGACACTTGAGGTTTTAAAAGATCTTGGCTCAGAGACTAAGTCCCAAAATGGGATTTCAAAAGTCAGAGTGACGTGGATTCGTTTAGCAAAGCCAAAAGGAACCTCGATCAGATTTTCTGCAGGGTTTTTATAGCCAAAAAGTCTCTCTTTTTTTCAAGATCCTGTAACACCTCAACAATGCACGTTCGCAGAAACGTGATGCATCCACAGGTAATACCAAGTTCATATGTGGTTTCAGCTCGAAGACCGTGAACCGAGCAGATACACAGAAGAGCTGATACTCAGAAACGCTATACGCCTACGAGCTCCTATGTGGCCTTGCTTCAATGTATGGCACACTTATCTTGACCTCACAGGAGTGTAGGCACTACGAGTGTGTGTAAGTTTAACAGGAAATGTTGAAAGCAGAAAAAGGTTATGACTTTATGACCTATGTATTAAATGATGAAAGAATTAAATGATAATGAAAAAATAAATAAATAAATAAAATTCAACAATTGCATAACTCTTTCTGATCTTTCAACAATACTTACTTATGTAACCATGACATAATATAATCCAGAACATGGGATGTCTCGTAGATTTACTTGAGATTAAAATAGGCAAAAGGTGTGAGATGGGTTGGCTTCAGTGCAACAGGAACTCCAAATAATGAGTTTGTTTTACCTTTAGTCACATAGTCAGGCCGTGTTGTGAGGCCTTTATGTGGAATCAGACGGCCTGTGGTGGGAATTTAGTGATCAAGTCACCATGAATTATCGAAAAAAAATCTCATGCTGAAGTGTGCTGTGATTTTAGCTGACTCTCTTTCTCCTCACATCCTTCAGGAAACTCTACTGGACCGATGGGGACACCATCAACATGGCCAACACTGACGGCAGCAACCGCAGCGTCCTCTTCAGCAACCAGAAAGGCCCTGTTGGTGAGTTATATTCTCCAACTCTGTGTGACCACACCCTAGTGAAAGGGCACTACTCTGGGTGTCCCCTACTAAGGAGTTACATGCAGCAAATCTGTTTGGTGATTTTGACTTCATCCATCCTCGTTCACACTCATTAAGTCTGCATTAAGGTGACAGAAGAAGGTTGTTAGCTTCAAGTTAAAAAGGAAAACAGAGTAGCTGGATAGAAAACATGTATTTGTTTATAGTGGTGTCACAGATCACAAATCCCACTGTACAGATAGAATCACAGATTTTTCGTTCAAAATAGGCTATACATGTTGCTGTAATCCAACAACAATAACTGAAACAGTTAGAAAAACTTGAACTCCCTCTTTATTTTGTAAGGGCTTTTAAAATCTCAGCACAACAGACTGTAATACAAACAACTGTATCATTTTAAAAACAGTATTTGTTACGCCCTCCATCAAGGACATCAACTTTACAAACACCAAATAGAAATATTTGTGGAAACCAACTACTGGTAGTTGTTATCTGCAGATGTCTTTTTTGTAATGTGTGTTTAGCTGGATTAGAATGACCCTTGTTTCATTAGCAGGTGTTCGACTGTGAGATTCGAAGCTCTTTCAAACGAATCATAGAATATTCGATGTGGGCTCACCCCTAGCCACTACACTTCATCACTTTGCTTTTTTCCAGGTCTCTCCATTGACTTCGACACAGAGCAGCTTTACTGGATTAGCTCAGGAAACAGCACCATAAACCGCTGCAAACTGGACGGCTCTGCACTGGAGGTGCTTGAGGGGGTAAAGGGCAAGCTGACCAAAGCTACTGCTCTGGCAATCATGGGTAAGCCTCCAGAAAATCTTAAATTTAACCAGTGAGTTCAGCCATGACAAATTACAACCGGTTTTGTTTCCTATGTGCCTTCAAATGTTTGCCATCCTGCCTTGTGTTGTATTCTTTAGGGGACAAGTTGTGGTGGGCGGACCAAGGAACTGACCAGATTGGAACCTGTGACAAGGAGGATGGTGGCAGCTGGAAAGTCCTGAGGAATAGCACATCCCCCATGATGCACATGAAAATCTACAACGAAACTGTACAGAGAGGTTGGCTTTTTTTGTGAGCCTATGCAACATTTGTTTTTTGTTAAATAACTAAGCCAAAGAATAAATGTGTTTCATTGCATCACTGAAGGATGACTTCGCTTGCTGCGTGTAGCCTAGCCTGTCTATCTATTTCAAAGCACATCTGTTAATGTCTCTTTAACTCCTCTTTGATTTGCTTTGTTTATTTTTTTTTCTTGTGCTTTTGTGTTCCCAGGCACAAACCTATGCAGCAATAACAATGGAGACTGTTCCCAGCTGTGTCTCCCCACCTCCCCGACCACCAGAGCCTGCATGTGCACTGCAGGATACAGCTTGCGCACGGGGCAACAGTCCTGTGAGGGTAAGTCACATACTACCTTCTTGAATTAGCAAAATTTGGAATCAAAAGAATTGATGGAAACTAGAAATATGTAATGCAACACAACCTCGAAACTGCTCAGAACATGGGATTTATTTCTATTTGTTTTCTGCAGGTGTTGGCTCTTTCCTGCTGTACTCTGTGCATGAAGGCATACGTGGAATTCCTTTGGACCCATCAGATAAGTCGGACGCTCTGGTACCAGTGTCCGGCACATCGCTGGCTGTGGGCATAGATTTCCATGCTGGTACATTTTTTCCCTCATTTGTGAATTTTTTTTACCCTAGCATGAAGGTACCCAAGTTTTATCTTAATGTTTAAAAAAAATACCTCTTATATATTTAATCATTTATGCAAATTTCACAGACAACGACACTATCTACTGGGTGGACATGGGCCTGAGCACTATAAGCAGGGCCAAGAGGGACCAAACCTGGAGAGAGGACGTGGTCACGAATGGCATCGGTAGGGTGGAGGGCATCGCCGTCGACTGGATAGCAGGTAAGAGATTCCCCGAGACGTGGCATAAACACACCCGATCAAAACTGTGCAACCCAAACAGTGTCACTCATACATAAAGATGAGCTGTGCTTCACTTCGCATACTGTCAGAGTATCTATAATCATTAACCAGAGGAGGAGAGAGCGAAGGAAGATGAATCAGAAGCAATAAAAAAGGACTTTTTGTGCCAACTGTTAACAACAGTAAAGAGAAACATAAACAGACCCAGTAGGAAAAAAAGATCAAGGGGACACCTGAACGATGATGAGGACTTTCTTTATTTTTAAGGTCACGATATTTGTTATAGTGGATGCCAAGCAGGTTAATATCTATTTGCTTAAAGGTAAACTCCTGCACAGTGTCTTAATTGCAAACAAACATTCACTGACAAAGTTCTAGTACCGTAATGTTTGTTTGCAAGTTAGACAGTGTGCATGAGTTTTTGATGGGACACGTTGCTCTCCTACGCTCTCCTGTCTTATGAAATAGATGTGTGAAGCCTTTTTCTATTTTTAATATCTATATGAAAAAAATGCAAAGAATCTGCCATGAGATCATCAGCGTTTCTCGTCTATCCAATACAGGAAACATCTACTGGACAGACCAAGGCTTCGATGTGATTGAGGTGGCCAGACTGAATGGCTCCTTCCGTTATGTGGTGATATCACAGGGCCTGGACAAACCTCGAGCCATCACTGTTCACCCTGAGAAAGGGTAAGAGGAAACTCTAGCTTTCCTTAATCTGCCTCTGTTCTTTTTTTTCAATTACTAACAGAGTTATCTATTGGCTGTGTGTGTGTGTGTGTGTGTGTGTGTGTGTGTGTGTGTGTGTGTGTGTGTGTGTGTGTGTGTGTGTGTGTGTGTGTGTGTGTGTGTGTGTGTGTGTGTGTGTGTGTGTGTGTGTGTGTGTGTGTGTGTGTGTGTGTGTGTGTGTGTGTGTGTGTGTGTGTGTGTGTGTGTGTGTGTGTGTGTGTGTGTGTGTGTGTGTGTGTGTGTGTGTGTGTGTGTGTGTGTGTGCAGCTATCTGTTCTGGACAGAGTGGGGCCAATACCCCCGTATCGAACGCTCTCGTCTGGATGGAACTCAGAGGGCCGTCCTGGTCAATGCTAGTATCAGCTGGCCCAACGGCATCTCCATTGACTACGAGGTGCAGTATAACAGACCATCCAAGCATTTCTATCTCTGTATTAAAGCGCAAACAGTGGGCGTTATCTGAACCACAACTGTTTGTGTGCATGAAGGAGAGTCTGCTGTACTGGTGTGACGCCAGAACGGACAAGATTGAGCGAATCAACCTGGAGACGGGAGAGAACAGGGAGGTGGTGCTGGCCAACAACAACATGGACATGTTCTCTGTGTCTGTGTTTGAAAGCTACATCTACTGGAGTGACAGGTCAGACACTGATAAATACTCTTTGTGAACTATTGAACTATTTGTGAATGGTATTCATCTGTAGTCTTAATATTTATCTCTTCTCTGTTTACATTTTTGTCTCTCTTCTTTTAACCAGGACTCATGCTAACGGTTCCATAAAGAGAGGCAGCAAGGACAACGCCACAGACTCTGTGTCCCTGAGGACCGGTATTGGAGTGCAGCTTAAAGATATCAAGGTTTTCAACAGGGCCAGACAGCAAGGTAAGCACATGAGCGTAACGGTCACTTCATCAAAAGTCACTTAAAACATTTCACTTCCTAAATTCTACAGGTTCGATAATTATTTAATGTCATCTCCAGGAACAAACGTTTGTAAAGACAAAAATGGCGGGTGCCAGCAGCTCTGTCTTTACCGTGGCAACGCACAGCGCACGTGTGCCTGCGCCCATGGCATGCTGGCAGAAGACGGCTGTGGCTGCCGCGACTATGACGGTTACCTGCTCTACTCGGAACGCACCATACTAAAGAGTGTCCATCTGTCGGATGAAAACAACCTCAATGCGCCGATAAAACCTTTCGAGGACCCAGAGCACATGAAGAATGTCATAGCGCTCACCTTTGATTACCGAGGAGGGGGAGGAAAGGGTGCTAATCGAATATTCTTCAGTGATATTCACTTCGGCAACATCCAGCGGATCAGTGATGACGGATCAGACCGAAAAACTGTCGTAGAGAGTGAGTATTCCCACACATAACGCCGTGTTAAGCTTTTATAATAGTCTTTCTTCATCCATCCACCTCCACATGATTTATTACAAACAATATATTCACTGTATTCCCACTCCCATAGTTGATAGTGGGCCTGTCATTAGTCATTTTTTGTTTCTTTACTTTTTTTGTCATAACAAAGAACTTTCGTTGTAAACAGGCACCCATAACACTCCCACTGATCTAAACAGAAACAAGAAGACCCTATTCTGAAGCTGTTGCCAAACCACAAAAAACAACAAAAAAAAACAACCTTTTTTATCAGTGCTCGGAGAACACATTCATTCCTCCTATCTCAGCACAAGAACACACAAGTGCACTGTTAATGTTTTACCAAAGTGCCTTTACTTTAAACTGTTTACAAGAGATGCGTGATTCAAAACTGTTTGTCCCATGGTCTCTGTGGAGAAGCACATTCCAGGGCTACAGCTTGTAATAGTTTTATTGTGATTTAATCAGTTCCTGTGTCAAGTGTTCAGTTAAATAAGAGTATAGTTCATAGTTTTACTGTCATGCAGGAGCCATGGCCACAGCCCCGCTGGCCCTTTGCCCTCTTCTCTTAAAGAGCCCCAGTAGATCTTGTCTGAATCTTTGGGACATCAGAACATAAAGGATTGGGTTCATCACTGTAGAAGAATTAGCCATGAGGCGTGCGAAAACAGTGAAGGGTCCATAACGTGGTGAGGCGCCTGTGGCCCCTGAGCTTTCATTCGCCAATAATGCCAGCGTCAGGCCGTAGGACGGCAGCCAGCACACTGTGAAAGCCAGCACTAACATGGCCGACGTGTGGGTCACTTTGTTCTGGTAGCGCTCGACTTGAGGGGCTCTGCCGGCCTGCTGACTGAGCCACAGAAATATGTAGATTCTGCCGTATGCAGCTGCAATGGTAACCAGTGGAAGCAAGAAGGCCACGATGAAGTGAAACAATCCATAGATCAGCTGGTCTCGGTGGCAAATGAAAGAAAGGCAAGCAAGACCGTTGGTTTTTTGGGTAACAAAGCGAAAAACTAGCTGTGGAGCAGCCAGGCAGCAGGCGGGCACCCAAAGGATCACAGCAGCTACAGACACCCGCCGAGGGGAGAGCAGGCTGTACGCTCTGGTAGGGTGCACCACAGTCAGGTAGCGAGACACAGCCAGCGTTGCCAGAGTGAAGACGCTGGCAGAGGAGCAGGCCGATCCCAAGAAGCCCACCAGACGACACATGACGTCCCCGAACGGCCATTGCTGCATCACTATGGCAACGGTGTGGAAGGGAAGCATAGAGAGCAGGAGCAGGTCTGCAGCACTCAGAGCGAGCAGGAGGGCGTCTGTTCCTGTGCCTGTAAGGGAACTCTGAGAAGACTGTCCAGCCCTGCGTCTCCGCCTCCCACACAGGATCACCATCACCATCATGTGTCCTCCAACTCCCAGCAGAAGAATCAGAACATCTAATATCGGGACAAGGACCTGCTCCACATTGTTCTGTCCAGAGCCACTGCTGTTCCCAAGATCCTCTGCACGTGTAGAGTTTCTCAGCAGCATCCTGTGTTTAGTAATGGATATGTCTCCCACTCAAGCTGCCACTGTTAACACAGTTTGCTTTGGGTTGGGTCAAATATGCCCAAGCAGGTCATAAAACTGCTGATAGTACATGTGGGAATAATAACTCATACAGGGCTTCATTAGCAGTTTTACACAGACATTCCATCACACTGATGTCACTTTTTCCCTTGATGATGTTAAAAATAAAGAATAAGTACTAAAGTACATTAATAAATACTTAAAAAGCATACATTCACTTTGCTTCTTATATTGTGAACATATAGAATAAGGTTTCGTTCACTCCTGTAATTGTTTTTCATTGTTCAAGCCGCTGAAAATATTCTGTATGTGAATCCATTCCTGACCTTGCAATCAGGCCCGCCTCTGATTGGCTGAGGGTGGTAACGAGGCTGAAATAACATTAGATGTCTCTGTGGAAGTCAAGACCTCTTCTGATTTCTCTGCTGCTGGTGATTTCAGCCCTCTCCCAGGACACAAGCGTTGAGGGCTAAATGCCCCCCGATCGTGCGATTTCCTGTCACCTCAGAGCAGGCAGTTACTCCACACGACATCTCAATCAGGCCTGTGCTCAGCGATCCACAATCAGCCTCTGAGGGACAGACCTACCGAGAAATGCAATTGTTGCAGAGAGAGAAACGAGAGGCAAATACCTCGACAGTAGGAGACGATAACACTGAGCAAAGCGGCAGGTGAACTCTGGACTGATTATCAGCTTGCCGGCAGGAGATGGGCTGGCCTTCTCTCTGTGGGAGGGCCTATTAAAGCCAAACATAGTTTTTAATTTCCCAGGGTCCAATGTTTATATTCACACTCTGAAAGGATACCTATGTTTTCTAAAAGTTGTGTCTGTGCACACAACACAAAAAAAACAGAACATACACAGATAGAGTTTACCGATGAGAGACAAGCTGAGTGGAATACTGTTTGCCTTCAGAAATCAGGGTAATTATTGACTGCCTGACTGATAGCGAAACACTGAACTGCTATCACTCCCACTGCACATAAAGGCAATAAAAAAGTAAGTGTCAGTAAAACCAGCTGAGCTCGAGAGCTGTAATTCAGCTCATGTGTTAGTTAGCTGTAAACAACAAGCCAAAAATGTACATGCACCAAGATAGGCTTTGGTCAACAAAGTGAAGGCAAACAGAAGTGAAAAGCAATAACTTGAGTGGAGAGTGCTTGAAGCCGGAGATTTACAATTCATTAACAGCTCCGAAGAAAGAGGAAATAGGAGAGAATGGATTTCATGGGTCTTCTCATTGGTTTTCAGGGCATTGATTTACGAGTGCAAAAAGCAGAGACGTGGTTGTTGTTTTGCACTGCATGCCTTCGCTCGGCTCGCCAGATGCTTTGCTTCATTCACAGCCTCTTAGCACGAGCCAGACAAATGTTGATTCATGTCTGCCGGCCTGCTTCGCACTTGAGTTTTTGAGGTGTAGTGTTAAGTGTCCCACCTGGCAGTGAACCTCACTGATCCTGCGGCCTCAGCTGTGATAGAGTGAGATCACATTCATGCCTTGAAAGCTGCTAATCTGTGGACCTTCACTGTTCCTTTGCAATCACAGTGTCAAAAGGCAAGTATTAGACTGATGTGTTTTCAAATGAAGTCTTAGTGTGTGCAAGTATTGTTTCTCTAAATTCCAGCAGCTGTTTCTTTCCTCCGCTACAGAACTTTATGTCCCCCCCATTTTGGCTGACTGTTGTCTGTCCTCTGGCCTCTATGCAGGCAGGGAGCTTAGTTCAACACTGAAGGAGCAGAAAGAATGACTTTTATACTTCTCATCTGTTAATGAGGTAGTGCGATGGAAAATAATGCGATAGCCAGCAACTGTTAATGTGACCTTTTTAGTGAGCTATTTGCTGGATAAAAGCCTTGAATCACACTGTGTTCTTGGTCATTAATACCAAGCTGTCATGTCCGCAGCACTGACTCTGTGCTGAAACATAACAGTCTGCCAGCACTGAGCTGCTGAGAGAGAATCCACACTTGGCCTTTTAACACAGCGCTGAGACTGACGTGCTTTTTTCCTTCACTCTTTTCTCTCCTGTCTTCTCCCTCTGTTCCTTTTTTATCTGTATTCATCGCTATCTTTCTCCCCTGCCTCTTTTTCAGATGTGGGCTCGGTGGAGGGCTTGGCCTACCACAGGGGCTGGGATATGCTGTACTGGACCAGCTACACTACCTCCACCATCACCCGGCACACGGTGGATCAGAGCCACTGGGGCGCCGTAGACCGGCACACCGTGGTCACCATGTCTGGAGACGACCACCCCAGAGCTTTTGTCCTTGATGAGTGTCAGAGGTTAGAATAAATACATTAAATCAGAGCACACCTACCTTTCATTCACAACATCTCAACATGTGCACATCACTGATCTGCATTCTCTTCTGCAGCCTCATGTTCTGGACCAACTGGAACGAGCAGTCTCCCAGTATCATGCGTGCCACCCTCACTGGTTCCAATGTTCTGGTCATCATAGGCAATGACATCAGAACCCCCAATGGCCTCGCTATTGACCACCGTGCAGAAAAATTGTATTTCTCTGACGCCACGCTGGACAAGATAGAACGCTGCGAGTATGACGGAACCAGGCGCTATGTGAGTGATGCTCCCATGCAGACACACGTGGTTGGCACGCATATCAAGCTGCAGAGAAATACTTCTTCTGCAGCATGATTGTAATATGATGTTGCCTAATAACTGCTATGAGTTGTGTTTATTCTTAAAAGTTTGTTGCAAATATGTAATATTCTGAATATATGAGATCATGTCTGTGCTTGTGTCTCCCCCTGCAGGTGGTGTTGAAGAATGAGCCAGTTCACCCGTTTGGCCTGTCTGTGTACGGGGACTACATCTTCTGGACAGACTGGGTGAGGAGGGCTGTGCTCCGGGCCGACAAATACACAGGAGGAGATATGAAGGTGCTGCGAGCCGATATTCCCCAGCAGCCAATGGGCATTGTTGCTGTGGCCAACGACACCAACAGCTGTGAGTAGCAGTTTTTGATAATCTGGTGCGCGTGTATGCGCCTGTGTGTGTGTGTGTCATAACTATTAGTATAACTATTGTCTAAGAAATGTTGTGACTAAAAAAGTGTATTGTTGGCGGGAATGATAAAATCCTTCATTACAGCACTGTTTCAGACTTGTATAGCACTTTTCAAAGAACATTAAAGTAACACAAAATGCTTTACATAAACAACAGATCTTAAGGTTGAATGTAAAAATGTAAGATAGCGAAATAAGAAGATAATCAAAGGGAGGTCATACATTATATAGTAAAACACAAAAAGATCATCTAGAACAGGGATGTCAGACATACGGCCCGTGGGCTCGTATTTTCCCCGAATTGTATTAAAACCTATGTAAAATGAGCAACGTAAAGGTTGATATCATGATACGAATATTAATGAAACGGGGCACTTTGAACTATCTTCTCAGCAGGGAGTATCACAAGCTGCTCCTGCATTACCCTGGTAATACATTACATCAGCAAACAGGCTGAACACCTGAGAGAGGTGACACAGAATGCAGGTTTTCAAGAGAGATCGAAGGAGCGATATTTCTTTTAGTTTTATTTGCTCACAAGTTGCCAGAATTTCATCAAAGCTACGGGACTTAACCGCAGGCACACCGCTGCACTGCGCACGCATCCTGACGGTCTTCAGTTCTGTGCACACTTCTTTCCAGTTTCTCCTGTCTTCACTGATGTAAAACAAAAGTTTTGGCTGATAATAACAAAGCTTCCTATGGAGTGAGCCACAAAGAGCAGCTTGTGCAAATAAAAAAAAAATCCGGCCCAGACCGTATCCACACATCCAGACGTTGAGCCTGACGCATCTCCCGACTAGTTTTACCTCTGGTTATTGTAAAAAACAGTACATTTAAAATTAATATTAACTGATTTTATTTACAGATGGTTCATTTTTAGGTCACCCAGAGGTGAACGTGTTGTGTTAATCACCTAAAAGTTTCAGCGCGACATCACTTCTAAATGCGACTTTATCACCAGCTTTCATCAGACTGTAAAAATATAACTATTACTGAACAGTTCATTCTTATCCAAAAACGATATCACGCACAGGCTGCCCGATCATACATCGTCCGCTGGTTTAACCGAGGAGCATCGCTAAAATGCTTTCTCGAATTGCGCACGGAGATGGCACAGATTCATGGCGCATAAAAAGTCAGTGACAGAGTTAGATTACAATATTGCGGACACGTAGAAGAACGGACTGCCAGACTCATATAAAAAGTCTTTTAACTGAGTTTACTTAGTTGAAAAACGTGCACTCCACACGGAGCTGATCAGACTGCAGTGCACAACGCTGAAGGATCAATTCAAGTCTGTTGGTTTGGAAACATGTTATCATTTTATAATGCCTCACACTAAAATACCTGAAGATGACTTCGGTCTTACATCAAATGCACTCTGTGTGTTTGTGACAACTTATTAATGTGAGCAGGTTTTATCTGTAATGAACCTTAACGAGTGCAAACTGTGCTGTGGCCTGAAAACACACAGATCTAAAGTCTCTCTCTCTCTCTCTCTCTCTCTCTCTCTCTCTCTCTCTCTCTCTCTCTCTCTCTCTCTAATGCACTGTGTCAAAGTTTGTATAACCTTGAACAGCAATATTTAAATATAATATAATAATCTCAAACAAAACATAATTATTGATTTTTTCTTCTGTTATGGTGTACATTGAAATATTTCCATATGCCAACATGCAGTTTGCAATGACAGTTAACCCCTCTGCTTAATGTTAAAGTTTTCTATACAATCATACATTAGCCTATATATCCATGTGTTGAGTTATAGTGATGTTGGCAAAATTAGTCCGGCCCACTTGAGGTCTCATTTGAACAAATCCGGCCCCCGACCCAATAGAACTTTGACATCCCTGATCTAGAAGAATAAGATATAAAAATGGGATGTATAGATCAATAAAATGGACTTCAATGTTTTATAAATACATTTAAAAAAGTTCCACTACATGAAATTTAATTAAAAGATCAACTAAAATGACAGGTGACCAGTTTGCATTTATGAATATTGACATCTTGCATGAATGTTAAATTAATTTTAAAACTTTAAAAAGAATTAATTTACGGTCAAAAATCTATTATGAAATATTGAAGGGAGTAAAAGACAAAGTGGAAGCATTTATTTTCACATGTGCCAAAAAACACTTAAAAAGATCATATTGAAAAAAATAATTAATCAAAAATTAACAATTAATGTATTGTCAATTTTAAATGTAAAACATTATGTTATCTCATATAACTTAAAATGTACCAACATCACTATGGAGCTTATAGATTGGACACATTTTTTTAATGTTTATAATGTGTTCTGTTTAGTGAACTGTAACAATACAAATCGCCATTCCTTGGTAGTAACATGAAATTAAAAATCGTACCCTTTCACAGAAAAGTTTTTAAATAGCCTCCGTTTCAGTTGAGAGTTGCACTGAAACAATCACAAACTGAAAACACATGAACAAAGCAGCTTTTCTGACCTGACAGAGCAGATAATGAACAGGAGTGATATAGCAGATGCACTGTATACACTCCAAACTTTCTTTCTTCACCTCATCTTGTTCACAGCTTAGTATTTGTATTCTACCCTGCGTTTTATTTTCTTCCATATCGACAGCCATCTTCTCCCTCAAGTTGCCTCCTTCGTACTCGCTTACGCTCCAATACCCAGAGCAACCATACAAGCTGAGAGTCTGCAGTCATAGCTGCAAATCCCATTTAGATTGAGTCATATTGAATTATGCATTGAGCAGAGGCACATAAGTGTATCTGTCCGTCTGCTGATGTGGATACACGTGTGTGTGTGTGTGTGTGTGTGTGTGTGTGTGTGTGTGTGTGCGTGTGTGCGTGTGCGCGTGTGCGCGTGTGCATGTGGCTAACCTCCCCTAACTCTCCTCATCTCTGCATAGGTGAGTTCTCTCTGTGCCGTGTCAACAACGGCGGATGTCAGGACCTGTGTTTGCTGACCTCTGAGGGAAGGGTCAACTGCAGTTGCCGTGGCGACAGGAAGCTTTTGGAAGACAATACATGCATAGGTAATAATACAAGGCAGGGAATTTAAAAAAAAAATGTCTTCAGAGGGAGCAGATGTGACACCACACAGATGCTTTAAAAAGTTTTCCCAAGCACAGCATTTAATGAAAATATTGTATTAAAGTTTTTTAATTGAATATGCAGATACTGGTGTGTGTAAATGAACTTTTTGTTAAGCTGATCACAATCTACTAGAGTTAAAAGATAGAACTAAGATTAGGTGTGGAATGGATTAGGAGTACTGCCAATTTTCCATGCCGATTGCCTCGTTGAAGGAAACTATTCTGTTTGTGTCTCACAGCTCTCAACACAACATGCAACAACATTGATGAGTTTGAGTGTGGAAATGGAGACTGCGTTAACTACACACTGACTTGTGACGGCATGGCCCACTGCAAGGACAAGTCTGATGAGAAACAGTCCTACTGTGGTGAGTTTTAATAAACAGTGTCAGTAATGTTTGTTTTGTTGACACTTGTTAATTGACTCTGTATCTCTTCATGTGTGGTTCTCAGCAAACCGTGTGTGTAAGAAGGGTTACAGGCGGTGTGTGAACAGCCGCTGTGTGGGGCACAGCTCCTGGTGCAACGGGCAGGACGACTGTGGAGACAATTCAGATGAAGTCTTCTGTAACTGTGAGTCAAGTGTAATGATTAAACAGGTTCCTCACACCTGAGGTCTTGTGATATTTTCTAAAGAAGATCCTCCTAAATGACTCCTTTGTTTCTGTTTAACAGCCACACTGTGCTCAGCTGATCAGTTCCAGTGCAGAGACGGAGGCTGCATCTCCAACTCCAGCAAATGTGACCAGAAAGTGGACTGTGCAGATGCCAGTGATGAGATGAACTGCAGTAAGTTCAAAATGATCTGCCTTTTTTTCACTATTATAACCTTCTTCCAGACTTCAGTAAAATAAAAAGTCACGCTGCTCTCTTTGTTAAGCTGCCACGGACTGTTCCAGCTACTTCCACCTGGGAGTGAAGGGAGTGACATTTCAGAAGTGTGAGTTCACCACACTCTGCTATGCTCCCTCATGGCTGTGTGATGGAGCTAACGACTGTGGAGACTTCTCAGATGAAAGAAACTGCCCAGGTATTTTATCCCCTCCTGGAATACACATGACTTGTTTTTTCTTAATGTACATGCAATAGTCAAGAAAATCATTGAAATGATGGGTTTCACAGAATTATAGGAGAAATTCATTTAAATGGAAAAAACTAAGAACTTTTCTATCCCTTAGATTGTGGTTTGAGAGGGGGAAAAAGGAAATTCAGTATTATCCCTCTCCATCTTAGCTTAAGTTTGAGAGGTTTCCTACTTTAACTTTTCGGTCTTTCTGCCAGGGAGCGGGAAAACAAAGTGCCCCACGCCCTTCTTCGCCTGTCCTAGTGGGCGTTGTATCCCCATGAGCTGGACCTGTGATAAGGAGAATGACTGTGAGAACGGTGCAGACGAGGCTCACTGTGGTAAGTCGAGACTCAAAACTCCTAAACAAAGCAGAGCTGCGGTGGACGATTATTTTGTTTTGTTGCTTCTATTTTGCATTCATTCTTTTTTTCGCACCTATAGATAAATTCTGCTCGGCCTCTCAGTTCGAGTGTGGGAACCACCGCTGCATCCCCAACCGCTGGGTGTGTGACGGAGCTGACGACTGTGGGGACAGCAGTGATGAGGACAGCAAGTGCAGTGAGTGTTGTGCACAAAGCGTGTGTGAATAAAAATACAAACGCTGTAAACATATTTACCTATAATAGAAAAATATATGTATTTGCGTTTTATTCTCAAACTAAAAGGAATCTCCTCATTGGTGGACATTTTTATTCTAATGTTTTCTTACTTCTTGCCACTTCTTCAGGTGAATACTGCATTATACTCTGCACCAAAAATTTGGCAAAAAGTAATTCTAAAAAAAAAGTATGAAAACTTAGGAGTGCCTTTTCTGTCCCTGAAATGTTGCGGTGATAGAACTATGTGGTTGCTTTTGGAGCTCATAGCCTTTTGGTTACCTAGGATACAGAAAAGATTCAAAATGATCTTTAATAAAATCTCTACTAACTTCCCTATGGGGACTTTAAAGGGTATCTTATGAACTTCTCTCCGTCACAGAAGCCAAAACCTGCAGTCCTGAGGCCTTCCAGTGTCCAGGGTCACATTTGTGTATCCCTCAGCGCTGGAAGTGCGATGGAGACAAAGACTGTCCTGACGGGGCTGACGAGAGCGTCAAAGCTGGCTGTAGTGAGTGCAAGGGTCATCATCTAAAAACGTTTATTCAATGTTCTTCATCGGAGGGGTTGTAAAATGTATTTTCCTCACCGAATATTTGTATTTCAGTGTTCAACAACACGTGCAGCAGCAATGAGTTCATGTGCCAGAACCGCCAGTGTATCCCCAAACACTTTGTGTGTGACCATGACAACGACTGCAGCGATGGCTCAGACGAGTCTCAGGAGTGCGGTGAGTGGAACCATGACCTCTCAGTTCTGATGGGGCCATTATAAAAAAAAAGCTCTCACCCCATCATCCATGCTTTTAACAACTCTCCTTCTTTCTTTTGTCCTTTTTTTTCCCCCCCCGATGCAGAATATCCAACATGTGGAGCAAACGAGTTCCGTTGTGCCAATGGCCGCTGCCTCATCCAGAGTTCATGGGAGTGTGATGGAGACTTTGACTGCCATGACCGCTCAGATGAAGCCCCAAAGAACCCTCGCTGCACCGGTTCAGGTTAGTCAACATAGCCTCTCCAGACTCACAAAACTTTTTCCTACTTTATCTTTTTGTATTTACAGCATTTGGTTAGTCATTGACATTAGAGTGAATTAGATGTGGTTGCATCAAATTGCTGTTTCCTATTTTGATCTGTCACCTTTGAGCTTGATGATGTAAACAAGAAAGTTGCAGCCAAATGAGGATAAACTACATTATTGCTAATACAGAAAACAGACATCCAATAAGATATATAACACCATTATTTGGTTTTATCTTTTGGGCAACAAGAAAGTTCTGTCAATACTAACACACTGAAATGATATAAGCTGCACAGGTTGACATTTACACTTCATTTGTTTCTCATTTTGTTTCATTTTGCCATCAAACAGAGAAGAAATGTAACGACACAGCTTACGCCTGCAATAATGGAAACTGCATCAATGAGACACTGCTCTGTGATCATAAAGACGACTGTGGCGATGGCTCAGACGAGCTGAACTGCTTTATTAACGAATGTCTGAACAGCAAACTGAGCGGCTGCTCTCAGCTCTGTGAAGACCTCAAGATCGGCTTCAAGGTAAAAGAACAGCGTGGAATTCTGACGTGGGTTCCGTTGTAATAGAGAGACGTTAAATAAGCATGCACAGTTTGCTTTATCTGCTCTGTCTGCACTTTGCCTTCTCACAGTGCAGATGCCACCCTGGCTTCCGTCTGAAGGACGACGGGAAGACGTGTGTGGACATAGACGAGTGCACAACCACCTATCCCTGCACGCAGCGCTGCATCAACACTCACGGAAGCTTCCACTGTCTGTGCGTGGAGGGTTTCCAGCTTAGCCCTGAAAACCCCACCATATGCAAATCCACCTCTGGTAAGGAACATGACAAGATGAATGGCTCCAAGGAGAAGTTAGAGGTAAATTCACTCAAATGTTATGCCTCTCTCCCTGCAGATGAAGAACCCTTCCTGATCTTTGCCAACCGCTACTACCTGAGAAAGCTCAACCTAGACGGCTCCAATTACACTCTGCTCAAACAGGTCAGACCAGCAGATAGAATTCTGTAGAAGCGCTTAGGAATCCTGCAAATGACATTGCAGAGGCTTATCTTTGGCCCGGACTGATGCAGCTCCTTTCCTTTGACAGGGATTGAACAATGCTGTGGCTCTGGACTTTGACTATCGCCAGCAGATGATTTATTGGACCGATGTGACCACACAAGGCAGCATGATCCGACGCATGCACATCAACGGCAGCGATGTTCAGGTCAGTGTTAGAGGATCTTGACTAAAGCAGTAAACAGTTCATGTGCTGAAAGTACCTTGTTAGTGTTAGAGACCAATTTAAAAATTATTCATTTATCTTCATGCTTATGTTGGTGTTGTTCGACAATCTATAAAAATGTTAGGGTTAAGATTCATAAAGATTATTCTGCTTGCCTTTTTTTGTTAGGTCCTTCATCGCACATCACTCAGCAACCCAGATGGTCTGGCAGTTGACTGGGTGGGAGGAAACCTGTACTGGTGTGATAAAGGACGGGACACCATCGAGGTTTCTAAGCTGAATGGAGCATACCGGACGGTTCTGGTCAACAGCGGCCTGAGGGAGCCACGTGCGGTGGCTTTGGACGTACGCTACGGGTAAGAGTAACACAGGGAGACTTTACAGATGTGGGTCAAAAGTAGAAAGAAATGTTCCTTTAAGCTAGCTGATTTTGTTTCATACTTTTTGTATGTCATGTCGGTTCAGTTCATTAACACTGTCAATTCAGAAACTGCTAACAGAGTTAGCTATATAGTTGAATCAAAGAGTGTATAAAAGAAGTAGATGTAGCCACCTTGCAAAGCATTCCCTGCTTTATGGTTGATTTTACACTTAATATACAGTAGGTCCATATACCATCATACTATTTTAAGACTTTGAAATAGTGACAGAGGCCAAAACATTTTTAGGAAAATGTTTGCTTGGGTGATAATTCAACTGAGAAGTAGGTTCATTTTCTCATCTGGTTTTATAAAATCTGACCTTTTTTGCAAACGATGGAGTCGATCCGATGCTGGTCTTTCAAAAGGATGCAGTTTAGGGCACTCTGGCGTTGGCCACATTTTATATACAGCCTGAGTTAGACTGTTTGTAAGTCATGCACTTGTTCTGATTTAGTAAATATGTTTAAAACGTATTGTTAAGTTAAAAAATATATATATATATTGTAAACTAGTGGATGTAAAGAATTCTGCTCTGTTGAGACCATCAAACCAAACTAATTCAGCACATCACCACAGGTACTTGTACTGGTCAGACTGGGGTGACAGCCCCCACATTGGCAGGGTTGGGATGGATGGCACCAACAGAAGTGTCATTGTTGAAGATAAGATCACCTGGCCTAATGGTCTAACTCTGGACTTTGTCAACGATCGGATCTACTGGGCTGATGCTAGAGAGGACTACATCGCATTCGCCAGCCTTGATGGAACCAACAGACACACACGTAAAAAAAAAACACAATTTATTATTTTCCCATTATTATTATTATTATTTTTTTATTTTTTTGTGTTGTTACTCATTTTTTGGCTGATGTGCTTTGTGCTCCTGTAGTTATGGTTCAGGATATCCCCCACATCTTTGCTATGACCCTGTTTGAGGAGTACATCTACTGGACAGACTGGGAGACAAAGTCAATCAACAGAGCTCACAAAACTCAGGGAGTCAACAAGACCGTGCTGATAAGCACCTTACACAGACCCATGGACGTCCACATTTACCACCCGTACCGCCAGCCTCAAGGTAACACCTAACCCCCTTTATTTCAAGAGCACATGTAAGTCTTTTTCTACTGCAACTTTTGTGTGATCTTCTCTGAATTCTACTTGTGTCTTTTCCCTTTGCCTCAGTGGATGGGCATCCCTGTCAAACCAACAATGGAGGCTGCAGTAACCTGTGTCTGCTCTCACCTGGAGGTGGCTATAAGTGTGCCTGCCCCACTAACTTCTATTTAGCAGCTGATGGCAGACAGTGCTTGTCTAACTGCACTGCAAGTCAGGTGAGATAGAGATTATGTCGATGCTCTTGATTTAGACATTTGCCTGTAGAAAAACATGATCTAACTGAATGAATACATGCTTATCTCTTCTTTCAGTTTGTCTGCAAAAATGACAAATGCATTCCTTTCTGGTGGAAGTGTGACACAGAGGATGACTGTGGGGACCGATCAGATGAGCCTGCAGAGTGCCGTGAGTGATGATTGCATTCTGACGATCATAGTCCTGATACCATGACTTTGCAGAATGATTTTGTTTAATTTGGTTGATGATGAGCTGTGTGTGTCGTCTATGTAGCTGAGTTTAAGTGCAGACCGGGTCAGTTCCAGTGTGGTACAGGCATCTGCACCAACCCTGCCTACATCTGTGATGGAGACAATGACTGCCAGGACAACTCTGATGAGGCCAACTGCGGTACTCACACCTAGACATTCTTACATGGTTTAAAACTGCTTCATGGGCAGGGGTCTCCCTTCTTCTGAGAGCTATTTTGAAAAGATTAATGTGGCCAATAGCTTCTTGCCGACATCACTTACAATAAGTCACATAATGTAGCATAATGATAATCTGAGTATTTGTTCAAATTGAAGTGGGAAGAGGCTTTAAATGCTTTTATTGTCTATGTATTTTTTGCTCGCAGTCTGTGAAGTTCTTGGTGAGCTACTGAAGCACAGCCATGAGCCATGAGCTACCAGTAGCTCTGAGCGATGTATTGGAGACCCCTGTTCTTATGTGTATCCAGAATAACCAATATGCACTGCAACTCATCTCCTGTTGTCTCTCTTTCTCCAGACATCCATGTGTGCCTGCCAAGTCAGTTCAAATGCAGCCACCCGAGTCGCTGCATCCCTGGCATCTTCCGCTGCAATGGACAGGACAACTGTGGAGAGGGAGAGGATGAGAAGGACTGCCGTGAGTTTCTGTGCCCTCCTTTGGGCCCTCTGTTAACTTTTCAGTTCTTGAGTCAGTTTCACAATGATGAACTTAGAACAGTATGAAACACTTGTTTAGAGCAAATATACTGTATATCTTGTACTTAAATCTTGGCTTCATTTTGTGCCAACAGGATTAACCCTGTGGCTTACAGTGACTTCTTAGCCTATCCCCTATCACCTCCCTTAAGCAAAAGTTTCCACTCGTGCTAAATCTTAAAATACACTGAGCAGATAGGAAAAAGATGAACCCTGTCATTCTCCCCAGAGGATGTCTGTCCATTCTGACCTTTCCTTTAGGGACATCCTCCAGCCAAATGATGTTGCATAATATAATTGCCATGACATTTGCTAAGCACATTCATCCTGCACAGAGGGGAATATTAAATCATCTGTTTTCCCACACCATCCTAAAGTCAAAATTTACATTTTAGCACCTTCGACCACAAGGCTATAAGAAGAGCAAAATCAGCACCAGTTATTATCTCATAAAGACTGTAGCCTTCAGGGCCTTTTTCCATTGTATTCACTTTAATTTTGGATTTTTCAATATTAAGTTGAGTGTCTGTCTGTCTTTTGTGTAGCTGAAGTGACATGTGCCCCAAACCAGTTCCAGTGTGCTATCACCAAGCGCTGTATCCCACGGGTGTGGGTGTGTGACAGGGACAACGACTGTGTGGATGGATCTGATGAGCCTGCCAACTGCAGTAAGACACAGCCTCTGTGTTACTGTAGGAAACACCTCTGCTTTAGAAACACGTCTCTCTCCTTTACAGCATGAAAATAGTTCTCTTATATGACCTCACTGTGTGTATTGATGGGAGGCTCGATAAAAAAATACATTTAGAGGAAAAGTACACTGGTGTTTATGCAGACAGACAGAAACAGAGTTAATAAGTCTGTTTTCCTCTATCCAGTGTCAACATTTCTTTTCCTTTCTATCGCAGCTCAAATGACATGTGGAGTCGACGAGTTCCGCTGTAAGGACTCGGGCCGCTGCATACCAGCACGCTGGAAGTGTGACGGAGAAGACGACTGCGGAGACGCGTCAGATGAACCCAAAGAGGAGTGTGGTAAGGCGTGAATGGATTGTGAAGGAAAAATGAAAGGAAGTTGGAAAACGGAGCCAAGCTGGTGCTTTACTATTCTGATTTGATCCCCAGATGAGCGCACTTGTGAGCCGTACCAGTTCCGCTGTAAGAATAACCGCTGCGTACCTGGCCGCTGGCAGTGTGACTACGACAATGACTGTGGGGACAACTCTGATGAAGACAAGTGTGGTAAGATCTCTCAGTTTTTTCTCATATTAATCAACCAATGTCTGCATGAAAACAATTTTTGAAAAAATCTATGTGCAGAATGTTCACATGCAAAGCAGTGCGGTAAGCACTGTATCACATTTCACTGTGTGTTTGTCGGGTTAAACTTTGATTTCTTTTTTGCGTTAATTGGTTCTGCCCATCTGCACATCTCACATCATCTCATGTCTATTTTGCATTTCACACTGGCCTGTTGATGTGAGCCAGAGGTAGGTGTTTTCACAGTTTCAGCTCCACCATCCACAACCTCCGCTTACCCAGTCCTTCCTGTTCCCCCGGCTTGTCTTTTGTTCTGTGTTCCTTTTCTCTAAACTATAATCCCACTAGCTCCTTTAGCTCCTTTAGCTCCTTTAGCTCCTCCGCTAATTAAAGCCCAGACTGTTGTACCATCCCCACCTCTGTGCCCCATGAGTCAATCCTGTGATATGAATTATCAGCCTTGTTTTTTTCATGTGTATCTGGTTTCAGCAGAGCACTGATTGTTCTTTTAGCTGTCAGCTCTTTTCCCACCTTTCTCTTCTCTTTTCCTTTCCCTTCCACCTGTCCTCGCTCCCTGCCTATACTCTCTGTCTGTTCTAAAGAATCCTCTTCTAAGTAGTTTTCTCTCCGTCCTCAGTGCCTCGTCAGTGCTCAGAGAGCGAGTTTTCCTGCACAAATGGCCGTTGCATTGCAGGCCGCTGGAAGTGTGATGGGGACCACGATTGTGCCGATGGGTCAGATGAGGTATTCCTCAACCATTCATGAACAATCTGCTTTTAAGAATGTGACTGGTTGCAGGCAATAACAGAATAATGATGTGTCTTTGGTCCAGAATGGCTGTGATGTAAAGTGTGACAGCGATCAGTTCCAGTGCAAAAACGGCCACTGCATCCCCATCCGCTGGAGGTGTGATGCTGATGCTGACTGTGTGGATGGCAGTGATGAGGAGAAATGTGACAGTGGTGGTAAGAAACACATGTGAAGCCAAACAGGTGTAGAAGAGGATGAATGTAGCATCTGATTACAATGTATCAGTCGCTCTCTATTATAGCTTCTCTTGCTGTTGTGTTTCAGTGGGTAGACACTGCCCCCTGGATGAGTTCCAGTGCAACAACACTCTTTGTAAACCACTCGGCTGGAAGTGTGACGGTGAGGACGACTGTGGAGACAACTCAGATGAGAATCCAGAGGAGTGTGGTGAGAATTTGTGATTTTTACATGTCCTTAAGTCTTCTTTTGCACCTTGTTTGAATGAAGTCGTCTCTAAATGTTTCTCTGCTTCTGTCCTTTCAGCCAAATTCCAGTGCCCGCCAACAAGACAGTTCCGCTGTCATAATGATCGTGTGTGTCTGCCATTATCAAAACGCTGCGATGGGGTCAACAACTGTGGAGATAGCAGCGATGAAGTCAACTGCTGTGAGTTTGTTTGCACATGTTTGACATTTAAAAAAGAGAGTTGAGAAAAGTCATATTTATAGTTACAGAATATATTTTTTATTTGAACTGCAAAGGGATATAACTCCTAATATAAGCTTGTGTTGACTTGATAAACCGGGTCCTAACCTCTCTGACTCCCTTTTCTCCTTCAGTACTGCCTCCTTCCACACCGATATGTCAAAAGGACGAGTTCCAGTGCTCCAATGGCCGTTGCATCAGCTCCGTGCTTCGCTGTAACTACTTCAACGACTGTGAGGACTACGGTTCTGATGAAATCAACTGCAATAAGAAAGGTGTGTTCTCCCACACGATGATTGTCTTCATAATAGTTGACGCACACGATGACGAGGGTGACAGCCTGTTTATCTTTTCGCTTGCAGACACGGTGCTGAATGACTGCCGCAGTAACAGGACAGTGTGTGGAGATGGGGATGAAGCTCACTGTGTGGTGAACGGCACCGACTCTTTCTGCTCCTGCAAACCGGGCTTCCAGTCCAATGGGCGTAACAGATGTGAAGGTGCAGTCTTCATCCAGTTTTCACATGCTTTTGATTGCGATTGTTAATATCTGCTTTTGAGGACTGGAAATGATGAGATAATGTGAATCATGTGGCCTTCGGGGTGTTTTACAGATAAGAACGAGTGTAAGCAGTTTGGAATCTGTTCCCACATCTGTAACAACACCAAAGGTTCCCACAAGTGCAGCTGCCACAAGTACTTCATCAGAATCAATGACACCTGCAAGGCTGATGGTGGGTACTTCTACCACATGTAACCCATGATTCAAACACGTTTCTCTATGTATTTACCTGAGGCGGGAAGTCACAAAGAACTTATACGTTAGCACTGTATTTAAGCGTAGTTTTCAAGTATCTGTGCCTTAACTTTCATTTTCTTAAAATGTTTCACTATATTCCCTTTCTTTTACTGCAATAACTCTCCTTCTACTCCTTACACTATACAAACAGGATGTGTATTTGAGCTTTAAAGCATTTTTTATTTTGATTGTTTGGCTCATTGCACATTTACTGGCCAACATCAACACTGACATCACGACTGATTTAACCAAACAAAACAGGAAATGAGGGAAGGAGAGATGTTGTAAGACATGTGCTAAAGGGAGTGAAACCTGCGGCCAATGTGTTGAGGACTGTAGCCTTTGTACCTCCTATTTAAGCCAAAATGGATGAAACAATGGCTGATAGAAAGAAAGATTTGTTGCTCTTCTCCACCAGTGCATATCATGCAAAACAGATGTAACATGATGGAACCTAAATAAAAGACTCATCCAGACAAAGCAGGCAAATGGGGGAATTTCAACCAAATGGCCTGTAGAAAATATTAAGGGGATCTCAGACAAAGACATTTTTTTCCAGCTATAATTTTCTCTTTTCCCTGCTTTACATCCCCAGCTCCCAGGCAAGTGCTCTATATCGCTGACGACAATGAGATACGTAGCCTCGACCCTTCTATGCCAAATTGGCGCTATGAGCAGATCTTCCAGGGCGACGCCAACGTGCGCATTGATGCCATGGACCTGCACGTCAAGACCAATCGTATTTACTGGACAAACTGGCACACAGGGCGTATTTCTTCTTATGATTTGCCTTCGTCCTCCTTGTCACCAAATAGCAACCGAAACCGCCGCCAAAGTGACTCCAGGGTTAACAACGTGGAGGTGAGTGTGTAAACACTGAATGCAATGTTGCTTATGTATGTATATGATGTAAATAATTCAAGATAGGGAGAGGTTATGTTTCTAAATGTGGAGGGTCTAAGTTCTCGTTCTCTTTTTCTGTTTTTTAGATCCCTGACCTGAAGATGCCCCGGGGCATTGCTGTGGACTGGGTGGCGGGGAACTTGTACTGGACTGACTCTGGTCGAGATGTCATCGAGGTGGCCCAGCTCAACGGGGGACGCCACCGTAAAACTCTCATCTCAGGCATGATCGATGAGCCTTACGCCATTGTAGTCGACCCCCCGAGAGGGTAAGTGGTTCTACAGAGACTGAAAGCTGATAACAGCAGCAAATGTAGTTACTTACAGAAAACAAAAAGAATGTGAGTGTTGATAAAATGGTTATAAGAGCAGTGATTCATGAAGGGTTCACTTGTGCCTCTTAAGAAAAATGTACTGGGCAGACTGGGGGAACCACCCAAAGATTGAAACAGCTGCTATGGACGGAACCATGAGAGAGACGCTGGTAGAGGAAAACATTCAGTGGCCGACTGGTAAAACATGCACATACTGTACACAAAACATACTAAATGTAATTTTATAATCGTTCAAACCTTTTCTCATGCTGCTCTCTCTTTATAAAGGTCTAGCAGTGGACTACTTTAACGAGCGTCTGTACTGGGCCGATGCTAAACTCTCCCTGATCTGCAGTGTGAGGCTGAATGGAAGCGATGCCGCTGTGGCTGTAAACAGCATTAAAAACAGTTGAGTGGCACACTTTCATTGGTGACATTTGTGGTGCAATCAAAGGGTCCTCAAACACTTTTTAAGATGTACCTCCTTTAAAATATTTTTCCGCCAGACCCTCCTAATCAGTGGCCAAAACATTTCTACCTAAAACAAATAACACAAAGCCTGCTGAGGGGTTTAAAAGAGCACCAAGACATAATCTTCCTAAGATTTCCTTGTATCTTGTATTGTGTTTTCATTTCTTTCTTTATGCGCGCTATTCAAATTTCACACAAGAAACAACATTTCCTTTATTTTCATATTTGATTTAATATCAAAACTGGCTTCATTCAAATGAAGGCCACATAAGAAATTGGAACACACTTGAAAGTGAGTCAACTGGTTGCCATAGTTGAATATTGAGTCAGTTCGAAGTCATTCAAAGTAAGAAAATGGATTGTAAAACTTGGTTGATGAGCTTACATTTGCATTTTGTATAGTCATTTGTAAGCCTGTCACCTCTGCCTACCAGGTAGGTCTAAGAAGAGGGCATTAACAGCATGCTACTTAGAAAACACAAAAAGAATGTAGAGCACAAGAACAGCATTGAGAAAAAGGTTACCACCTGGTCCAGGAAGTTCACCAAAATCGATACAATCTGGAAGCTCCCACACAGGAGCTTTAAGATTTTAAAAGAGTTTTCCAAGACTGATTTCATGGACTGAGCTGCAATGAAACGAAGGCAGACATAGCAGAAGAAATGTGAGGATACATGTGAAGCTCCTTTAACGTGTCCTCTCTGTTTCTACTCAGAGCTCCATCACCCGTTCAGCATCGATGTGTTTGAGGACTTCATCTACGGTGTC
This sequence comes from Labrus mixtus, assembly GCF_963584025.1. Taxonomy (NCBI): domain Eukaryota; kingdom Metazoa; phylum Chordata; class Actinopteri; order Labriformes; family Labridae; genus Labrus; species Labrus mixtus. Next base: position 9,630,911 of record NC_083618.1, on the reverse strand, counting down.
ACCTACACCAACAACTATGTTTTCAGGGTGAATAAGTTTGGTAAAGGCCCTATTGAGAACCTGACAACTGGAATGAACCACGCCACAGATATAGTTTTGTACCACCGCTATAAGCAACCTGAGAGTGAGTAGAAAACATTCAGCAGCAGGAATTCTCACTTAACAGAGACCTCTTAACAGCAAGAAGTTGTTTTTTCCTTATTTTTAATCTCACTTCCTGTCTTTTTCAGTGACTAATCCATGCGACAGGAAGAAATGTGAATGGCTGTGTCTTCTGAGCCCCAGTGGTCCCGTCTGCATCTGTCCCAATGGACGCACGCTGGACAACGGAACATGTGTGGAGCTGCCCCCTCCCACTCTATCTCCTATCTGTGAGTTGACACACATTTCCACTTACTGTACAGACACACCCAGTTACTAGTATCTAAACCCTCTAAGACTAAAACACTTCGTTATCCACAGCACCCCCCAGTGGTCCCTGCTTGGTTCAGTGTATGAACGGGGGCAGCTGTTTCCTGAACGCTCATAAGCAGCCGAAGTGTCGCTGCCAGCCGAACTACGGAGGGGATCGGTGTGAGATTGATCAATGCAGGGACTACTGCAAGAATGGAGGCACATGTACACCCTCCCCTACAGGTAAGACGAGGACATTGCAACCTTTTTTTCATCTTGTGCTAGTAATGTGTTAAATGGTACTGTAGTGAAATTGGAAGTTAAAATAACGCGATGTCGGCTAAAATATGGCTTTGCAGGCCACCAAAATGTTTTGTTTTTTTGCCTAGTGGTAGTATATTGTTTCTTTGTCATCCTCTCTGTTGAGTCTTCCATCTATTTAACCTCTACATTTTCTGTTCATCAACAGGCTCTCCTACCTGCCGATGCCTGATAGGATTTACAGGACCAAACTGTAACCTACACACCTGTAAGGATTACTGCAAAAATGGAGGCAACTGCACAGTCAGTGCGGGAAACCAGCCAACCTGCCGATGCCCCGCTGACTTCCAGGGCGACCAGTGTCAATACAGTCAGTGTTCCAACTGTCTTGCTAATATTGTTTTTTTTAAACATTGTCGAAAAACGTCCCCAACCCCTTTCAAAGAAAACAATGCAGTTAGATATGCGATACAACTATTTTTTAATGTAGCTGGTACAGTAAGCATTTCCCGTGTATATACGTGTATGTGTGTTTGTGTGTGCAGGGAGCTGTGAAGGCTACTGCCTGAACAAAGGTACCTGTCTGCAGAGGGAAAACGGCTCCAAACTGTGCCGCTGTCTGCCTCAGTACACTGGCGGCATGTGCGAGGTTGACAAGTGTCACTACTGTCGAGACGGAGAATGTATCCCCAGCAACAGTTTTACATCTACAGGAGACTTCACCTGCCGGTAAGAACACACACGCACGCGCGCGCACACGCACACGCACACGCACACGCACACGCACACGCACACGCACACGCACACGCACACACACACACACACAAACAATCAAACTAATCTAAAGCATGCTATTTTTTTTTCATGGAAACTCACATTTTATTTTCTTTCTCCAATAAAGCTGCTCCAATGGTAGAATCCAACCCAGCTGTTACACATGTGATACAAATGAGTATTGTGCAAATGGTCAGTGCTCCATCAACCCACTGACCCGGCTGCCAGAGTGCAGGTGAGGAGAAATGTTTCCAACCGTGACTGTTTAGGGTTGGTTGTTGTTGTTTTTTTCACACACACACAAAAACAACAACACACAGAAAGATATTAAAGCATGTGTTTGTGCGGTGGATCCTGTAAATCACCTAAAAAAACCTAAATATCAGTGTTCAAAAGACTACAGATAGAAAACATACTGAAGGAAGTAAGAGATGAGCAAAAGAAAGATTAGTTTTTTCATTTGAAAGACATAAAAAAAGCGGCATTAGAACTTAAAACAGTTAGTATAATCAGAAACACTCGTCCAAAAGAAAATAATGCTTATTCAGGGAGTTTTTAGCTGCTGTTAAAATCAATATGGATACGGTAGGTGAAGAAGAAAAGTGGTAAAGTCTCTCTTCTGTGTGTTTGTGTGTTTAGATGTTCTCCTGGCTGGGCGGGGCATCGCTGTGAGTCGGTGGCCAGCATTGATGTTGAGCCTGGTACAGGTGGACGTAAGTTGACTTTGATATTACTGCATCAAAAACAGAAGTTCCTTCATTTGAAATCATCGAGGATGACTGATTCAATTATTTTATGTATGTGTGCTTATAGGAACGGCCTCCATAGTGATCCCAGTGCTGCTGCTGTTGCTGCTGGTTCTGCTGGCTGCAGGAGCTCTGTTCTGGTACAGAAGAAGAATCAGAGGGTGAGTTACAGCAACACATCTAAAAACAAGCAACGATGAAGACCTCTTTTTCTTCCTTGCTTTCCTCCCTCTCGTCTACTCTTTTCCTCTCCTCCCTGTAATGGCATGTCTTCTGCTCCTCAGGTCTAGCCGGCCCGGCAAAACCGGCTCCAGGCGCTTGCGGTAACTTTTGCCAGGGTTCCACGCTTTCTTTCCACAATCTCATTCAATTCTGCATCTTGATACTCTCTCTCTCTCTCTCTCTCTCTCTCTCTCTCTCTCTCTCTCTCTCTCTCTCTCTCTCTCTCTCTCTCTCTCTCTCTGTTTCTATCTTACCCATAAGTCTTGGTTGCTGTACAGTGTTTGGTCCTGTGGTGAATGTTGCACCATTCTCTTTGATGATCATGGGAGCTGTAGTTCTGTTTGACAGCCCGCATCAGAGCAGCTGCAGTGTGGATCTATTGAATATATGCATTGAATAGATCTGTTTTTGCACTTACCAGTTGTGTAGATAGACGCCTTAGTGTTGACCATAAAGTTGTTCCATATTGTACTTCCTGTTTTGTGCTTTGGTTTGTATTGTGGCAGTGTGGCAGAAATGGTAACAGCCATCTTCCAAGCTCAGATTGGAAAATGCAATGTGAAAAATCCAGCATTTTAGATCATCTGTTGTATCTATGTGTTGTTGTTATCTTAAATGCGTTACATTGACATTGTGGTATTCAGGCTCACTGTTTGTGGATATTTTGTGTGCTACATGACTGCTGGTACTGTGTCCTGTGCTGTGGCTTAGTTCCCTCAGCCTGGATGATGATGAGAGTCATGTGATGCCTCGCCCCTCCCTACATAATGTGGCTGTGTCCCTGCTTGCTCCATGTAGGATCATTTAACCTCGATTAGGACACAAAGGTGTGACAGTGTGCTTTATATTTTCTTGCAGGGCTAAAGGCTTCCAGCACCAAAGGATGACAAACGGGGCCATGAATGTCGAGATTGGTAACCCTGCCTACAAGATCTACGAGGGTGAGCCTGATGACGACGCAGGGGAGCTCCTAGACGTAGACTTCACACTTGACCCTGACAAGGTAAGGGAAAGACACCAGGTATTCATTTTAAATACACAATCATTAAAGCCTTTGCACATTAAAGTAATATCAAATATATGTTTCTTTTTGACCCTCCAGCCCACAAACTTCACAAACCCAGTATATGCCACTCTGTACATGGGGGCTCAGAACAGTCGCAACTCTCTTGCCAGCACAGACGAGAAGAAGGAGTTGTTATCCCGTGGAGACGAGGAGCCCCTTGTGGACCCGCTGGCATAGACTGTTTATAGGCCTGAATCATGATATTCCAAACACACCCCTCTTCTTGCCTTTAACAAAAAAAGAAAGAAAAAAACGAAAGAAAAAAAAATCTTTAAAAAGTGTGAGAGAAAATTGATAAAAAGTGTGAACACTGTATAAATGTACAAAAATGAAGGACTACTTTTGTATGTGATTGCAGTATTATATTTTGTTCTTTTGAGATTCCTCTGGTCAAAAATGAATAACATTTTCTATGAGAGATTTTTAATTTACACTTTGTCCCTTACCCTTTACCTAAATAGCCACTACCTCTGTGCAAAATGAAATGGAAACAAGAAAAATCCGAAGAAAAGATGCTATCATTGGAGCAATTTTAATTTTTTATTTTTGTATGAATTGTATAGAAAAGAAAAAAACATTGTTCCATTTCACCAGTGCCAACTGTTTGTTGTTTGTGTTGACTTTGAGCGGGAAAGGTAAAACTCAAAGTTTTCTAAATTGGTACATATGTTGTCTTGCTGGGTTTCTTTAGCGAGATTGTGCGAGACAGAGTTGTGATAGCACCATTTGTGTATAGCACATGTACAATGTTGATACCAGATGGCAACTACAGTATTTTCCACATTTTTTCTTGGAGAACAATTTTCATGAAATGATTGTGTTGTCTTCCTTGCACAGGATACAAACTTTACGGTATAGTGTATACTGTAGGCTTTATACCTTAAGATGTCAAACAGGTATGTTTGTTTTTATGACATTGTGTGATCGTTTGGAGCTCGTGTTGCTGGATGAGTGGTGTTTTGATTTGAGATGATGGAGATTGAGGAGGTTGGTTAATGTGTTAAACATTCCAGGCAGAGTGGTTGGTGGAGATCACAGACGTGTAGAGATGGTAAGGGTGGATGACTTCATAGGTGGCTGATAATCGGAGGTCTGCAGCAGATACAGAACTCTAATGGATCCTCTCTAGTCTGCAGTTTGTTGTCTTTTAAAGGGGTCTTCCTCTGAAAGAAAGAGGCTGCAATTACAGTAAAACTGAAGGAAAAAAGGTGACCCAGAAGGTTCTTTTTTTTCTTCTGTCCAGTTCCTTTGTAAAAACCAGATAGCATCTGCATTTGTGTCTACATTTATCTTTTACCTTTACAGGAGTGATGTCTGTATGTTCACAGTTTTGTATAGACTCAGTCTTAAGTGCATTATGTCCATTCATGTGTTCTCTGGCATTTCTCTACTCTTTCTTATCTCTCTTTCGCCCTGCTGCTGCTAATGCTACCATTCTGGTCGCTCTGGCACGTCCTCACGCTCAGCCTCTGTCCCAAAATGCTGCTTCTGTCAGAAATGTGTCAGCCATATCTTAATGCATGTGAAAAGTAACACCAATCTCTTAATGTAACAACAATAACAAGTTTTTATTTTGCTTACTTGCCAGCGAGTGTTATTTTATGCTGTTATGTTTGTCTTTAATGGAGAGATAAGTACAATCATTTTACCTAAAGGACATTTTTGCAAAATCATACATGCATTTTCAAAATTGTTTTTTTTTCTTCTGATTAGTCTTGTTTTTGTTTTTTAATGAAAAATGACACATAGCTTTTATAGTACACAATGCATGGAGGCTCAGTCTTTCTTCTGGAAAGAGAATAATGTTTAATTTTTGCTGGAGTACTTTACAAACTAAGTAACAGATATTGTTATAAATAAAATTTTAAAAAATTGTACAGAAAACAATTCTGTGGGTTTTGTGTTATTTTCTCACAATATGTGCTGATGAAAAGAAGAACACAGATGGGTCTGCGTGGGTTTGTTTAATGATCATTAAAAGGCAAACATGATATCATATTACGTGTTCAATCTATATATTCAACATATATTCTTCTACCATTATAATCTCAACCAAACGTTATCAATCAACTGCAATAAATGGATATACTTCATGAAGAAAAGTACATTTAAAATGAAAGATTCAACATTTTGCTTCAACACAAACTCTTAAAGCTGTAAATGCGGCCCGCTGCACCTTAAATCATCTCCTACTTTTTAAGAACATTTTGAAGATTAGAAACAGTTCACTTATAGAATTGTAATATCTTCATTCATTTTAGCTTTTCTTCGTTTAATCAGACTTTTCCCCGTCACACGATACCTTTAACTTTCAGCTCGTCTCGGACTCTGCTCAGGTAACCAGGATCAGGATACCCAAAACTGTGGAAAAAGAACACTAAGGTTAATTTAACATTTTGGTAAACTTGACATTATTAACAGAATAAAGATAGAATAGAGAGAATGAAGATTTCACTAGCTTACTATTGTGGTCCTCCTGAGGTTGAAGTTTTGTGGTGAATATCGTTCCAAGTCACCTGGTTCTCCTTCCCGGTTGTCCTTGACATCCCGACAGTGAAAATGAGCTTCTGATCAAAAGCTTTCTGCAACAGGCGCAGCACTTCATTGCCCTCTTTATTGTCCGGCAGATATGCTTCTCTGGAGATGCCCTCATAGCGCTTTCCAGGATTCGGATGCTTTTCCTGCAAAATGAGAGTTAAATACCCGAAAACTGACATCTGTGCAAGAAAATAACTGAACAGTTTAAAATGTACACTACACTTCCAAATAAGCCAAATCAGGCATTTACCGTCTGTATTCCACCTGGAATCCAATAGTTGATGATTATACAGCCACACTGTGAGTATCCAGGGAGGGGCGTGGGACCTGATCTCCATGTCATTTTTCCATCCGGCTGGTCTCCCTCCATCTTACCAAAGACATCTTTGCACAAAGGGCAGCAGGGTCCAAAAATTTTCTTTGATTGTTCCAGGCATGCCTCACAAAACTCATGTTTGCACTTCAGCTGTTTCTTCTTTCTGAATGTGTCCATGCATATCGAACAGTTTTCTTCTTTGGTGTCTCCTGCTGTGGCTCCCTCTCCTTTAGGTTCCTTGGTGTTGTGTGTGTTGTATCCTGATTTTCTGTTTAATTCAGGTCCACTGGATGCCTCTTCCAGCCCTGGTGGTGTCAGTATAATATACATAACTTTCACTGGTTTGCCATCTTTGACATTCAGTGTTTGTCCACAAAGTTTCTGAAGGTCACTCAGGGCTAAAAAAGAAAAACAAAGAATTTGCCAAATGTTAAAAAGAAAAGATAATTTTTAAAGCAGGTATAATAGTATATGCTTCTTAAAATGAATGTTGTTAAGAGTGAACACAGTGTTGTTTAAATAGATGTAGCTTTAGCTTTAATAATTATTCATACAGCACCTGGACTTGGTTTAATCTTAATCACAGCTCTCCCATCTTCTAAGACTTTGGAAACTGAGTAGTTTCCATTCATTTTGTTTTTATTGACCCATGTCTGAAGAGCCAGCTCTAGTTTTCTATCACTCCTCAGTGGCTGACGTCCCTCTGACCACTGGACAGATAGAGTGACTTGAGCTTCATCCTGTAGTTTAACAGAGGAAGCATACAAGTTACAGTTAATGACAATGTATTATAAGAAAGCTAGCACATACAGACTCCATGACATTGAGTTAAACTATCTTTTTTAAATGCATTTTAGTTTTGTCAAGATAGAAAATTGTATATAGGTTTTTAGCCAGCTGGAAAATGACCAAAATGGCAACACCCATACGCGCGCGCACACACACCCAAACACGCACGCACGCGCGTGGCTTGAAAGTTCATGAAATGTTGATGTCCTCTTCCATGCCTCGCTCCATGTTTCTTTAATAAATATTTCATCCCCACTCAAGGTGTAGTGGTGAAAAATATCAGATATAGAAGAGACGAATGCACAAACCAGGCCAATTTAATTATCAGAGCCTCCACATAGAATAATAAGTATTATTTTTTGTTTTACTATGTTTCAAAAACAATATCATTTGTAAGACTTTGATGGAGCAGAAGGTGAGATATGAAGTGTGGGGATGACTATTATCAAAATAGTCATTTAGACAAATCAAGGTTATGAAACAGATAAAACAAACATCAGGTTACACATTCTTGGTGCTGCAGTAGTGATGCTAGTTTCTTGTTGTTCTGTTGTTGTTGGGGTTTGTGTGTGTGTGTGTGTGTGTGTGTGTGTGTGTGTGTGTGTGTGTGTGTGTGAGTGTATGTGTATGTGTTGGGGGGCTTTTATGCCTTTATTAGGACTTTATAGGACAGGATATATGGGGAGTGAGAGTGAGGTTTGACATGCACCAAACAGCATCAGAACCTGGAGTCATGTAAATGGACTACATCGCCTGTGTATGGAGCCACTGCTGTACCAACTGAGCTAAACTGGCGCCCTTCTGCTAGCTAGTTTAAAGTCTATTTGGCTTTAACAATTTAAAAGACAAAGCCGCTTGATGGACATATTTGAATTATCTACCATTGACTGTGTTCCTCTGCTAACCTTTACACAGATATGAAGCCTGTGAACTCCACTGTACCAACCATGAGATAAGACATTCAAATCAATAAAAACACTTAACCTAATGATACCTAGGAACTGTAATCTTTCATACTGTTTCAAAGTTCAACTCACGTCCATTTGTTCCTCTGTTTCTGACATTTTGAGTCCTTTTCCTGGAATACACATAACATATGTGACAACGATGGTAGCAATGTTTGTAGCAGCCACATCAAAGAATAACAGTTGTTTGGTTTAATTCTATAAAGACTATTCTCTGAAACTTTCGGATTTCCACACAAAAAAATATACGTCACAGCTCGACTGTACTTTCTGTTACGAAAGGCGAATGCCAACTTTTAAAGGCTAACTTTGCCTTTCATTTTCTTGTATCACGCAATTTAAACAAAGGAATGCGCCACAAATGTGTTGTCAACTTATTGAAAATACATAAGATGGTTTAACTTGAATTGTCGTATTTGTCTTACCTTCACCAGGCTTCACGCTTCAAACGCTGACTCTTCCTGTTAAATGAAAGCGAAAGCTGCGCGAGACATGTGACGTCACATTGAAGGCTTGCACTATTACTAATGAAAAGTGTTTGTGGTCTTAACTCTCCTGCTATGTTACGGGTCAAATTGACCCTTCTTAAAGTTTGAAAATCCAGGAAAAAAATGTGTAAGTATTTTTCCAACCCTCCCCTGCATGTTTATAACACACTGTTCGGGTCAATTTGAGCCGGCAATGAAAGTTGAGGCTAAATGTAAGGTGGCCCTGAAGTGCTAAGCACAATGACAAATCATAAAACAGACCAACAAACCACAAAACACAACAGCAAATAAGAAAACACACAAGAAACAAGAAAACACAACGACATATCACAAAACACAACAACAAATAGGCAAACACAACGACATATCACAAAACACAACAACAAATAGGCAAACACACAAGAAATAAGAAACGTATAGAGACTAAGTCTGAATCACTGATTGTGCCCATGTTTTGAAATAAACACGCAAAAGCAGCATTTCCTTCTGGTTAAAAAGACAGACAGTGTGTTCTTACAATCAACGACGATCCTTGTAGAACGCAGGAACCTACCTTTTACGTTAGAAGTTAACATCATTGTGTTTTCTTATTCTTACGTGTTTTGTGATTTGTCATTGTGCTTTGCACTTTAGGACCACCTTAAAGAAGAAGTGTCAAATTCACCATTTCTTTCTTTGTACACACACACACACCATATTTCACCCCAATCAAACAAACATCTATCTCCCTATTCTCCTCACCTGTAACGTGCCAGAAATTGCAGATATTATTATGACTTTGACGGGAACCTTTTATTTTCCCACGGGAAGACTCCACCCACACAAGGGGCGAAACATATAAAAGGGTCCCTGCAAGGGAGTCCCACGAACCTTACACTCTGCAGCTACATACAGCATACAGCAGCCTATACTCACTGTCAGAGCTCAGATGAGTAAATTATGTGTGAGACATTCATGTCGAAAATTGGTGAAATACAGTGGACCTTGTGACGTCCACAAATATATGTCAGGCAACACTGTCTGCAGAATACATAATAAAGACAGTGCCAGGGCCCACCAGGATGGCAGTGACTCGTGTCACAGACAACACGTCAGCTTTTGAGCTCCTCATTCCCAATTCAATACAGAAAATCATACTAGAAATGACTCATCTTGAAGGGAGGCGTGTTTTGGGGCTGAAGAGGAAGGAGCTGGATGACAAGCATTATTTAGGGCTCCTCATCCTGGCTGGGGTCTATAAGTCTATTAGTATTTGCTGTGTAGACACACAAACACCTTGTTTATATTAATTAGATAAATAGATAGATATATTGCTCATTGCTTGTGATTTGATCATGTCACACACATACATACACAACTTGTTCATACAAGTCATATAAGTCATATCTTGTTTATTTTTTCATTTCTTGTTCTAAACATTTTTAACATTGCATAGATAAGGTTTACCTTCACTTCTAATCCTTATGACTCGCTTGCTTTTAAGTAAACGGTTCAATTTGACCCTGAACAGGAAAATGTGTCTCATTTCTTTTTATCACCCCATGAAAAAAAAAGTTTGAAACAAATGTTTTTTTTTAAAGGAATAAATATTACGTAAAACTTATGTATTTTATATTAAGGATTTTCCAATATACATACAATATAGTTTGAACATGTATTTTTGTATGAAAAACGAGTGAAATATCCTTATAGAAGGAACAACAACTTTGCACTAAATATTCATTGCATAGTTAGTAATGGTGTTAGTAATGAGCTTGAAACAACTTTTTGATGAGTAAACATGCACCAGGTCAAATTGACCCAGTAACATTATTGCTGAACCTGACAAACGAACATAACAGGAGGGTTGAAAGAATTAAAACTACATCTCCTTTTATACCTAAACTAAGCAACATTGGTTAATTTACAGCTATGATTATTTTACAAATATGATCAACAACAATAATTTTGATTCAAGAAAATGAAGCTACAAGCAGTATAAAAACCTTAAATTACACAGAGCCTTTATCAACAGCAACATTGAAGAGATTTTTTTCACATTAATGCATCAATCACTATTATCCACTAATATAGTACACTTCTATATGATGAGTGATATGGTTATTAGTACTTTTACTTAAGGTAAACATCTGAGTTGTGTAGCCTGTGTGTGTGAATCACACCCTGGCTTGTGACATGAACCAGCCAAAAGGGTGACAACGACCCCCCTTTCACAGAGGATCAAAGGGATGTCACTTTTAAAAACACTTCGACTAAACAACCCGAAAAACCAGAACACCTCTAAAGCCATTCTCACATATGCACGGAAAATATCTAGATCATTTTGGGAGGACTGCTCCCGAGAATCTTCTGACCTGGTCGTTCACATATGCTCCTCACAGCTGGAGACCATCCCTGTCAGAGGGGAGAGGGGGGAGGGGGGCAGGGGGGTTAACTTAGGTAAGACGTGACGTAAAAAAAACGACACAGAAGTAGCGGGCGGAGCAACAGTCAGAGTCCGGTACACAACACTATAATAACAATATTTGCCTTTATCAATGCAATTTGTAGTCCAACGGAATGACAATATCAACAAATGAGCGGAGAACAACATCATACTGGTGAACAGAAAACGTAAAGCAGCTGTTAAATAACGTGAACGGAGATCGTAGTGGTCGTGTGCAGACAGTCTATGCACCGTGCAGCAGTCACAGTATAAACGTCACCACAATCTCCTCGAGGTCAATTCTCCGGAGAATATCCTGCCGCGTTCTCACATCAGCCCACTTGGACTTGCTTGGTTTTTTTTCCCAAGTTATTTTCATCATTTTTGGAACGCAATTTTCATAACTTAAGCTAATTTGAACTGGCCATCAAGCTTGCCTCGAGTTGAAATTTTGCAAGAGTTTTTTCCTGAGCCACTCGCTGATGATAAGGACATGACCCAGCGATGGGCTGAAATAGCCGTGCATGAACACCTCCAAAGCTGTAGACTTTACTCCAACCCGGCCCTGAAAGAAAGATCTGCCAGTACCTTAAGCTAGACTACATTAACCCTGTAGCCTATTGGCTTCTCTGCACCTGCTCCCTATAAAATCTAGAACATCATTTTATGATCCTTTCTTATCACTTTCAAAGCTCTAAATGGTCAGGCACTATCTTATCTTAAAGAGCTAAAAGTGTCATATTATCCTTCGAGAACATTACACTCACAAAATGTAGGCCTGGTACAGTCTCTAAATGTACTATGGGAGGTAGAGCCTTCAGCTAACAGGCCCCGCCCCTCTGCTTTTTGTAACATAATAATAATAACTTTATTTGTATAGCACCTTTAAAAGCAAATGTTTACAAAGTGCTTTGACAGACAAAACAAATACATCAACAGACAGGGCAACAACAAAACAGACATCCACAGACGGGCCAAACAGAGAGTATAAAAATAATACAAATAACAGGAATAAGAGCGATATAACAGGCAGGTAAGAAGAGGCAGTGAATGTTATAAAATAATACAGTGAAGGCAAATTAGTTTTAAGTCAACCAGGAGAGAACAAAATTAAAATTGAAGGAGATGACATCACATCACATGCTCTAAAAACAGAAGGAATAAGCAAGAGATGGTTAAATGAGTAAAGCAACAGAGGGCTGAAGAGTTAAACATTAAAAGGAGTAGGAATCAATAAAGACTAAGAGCAGTAAAATGAATACAGGACGGGATAAATTTAAAGGCTAAGACATTTAGAGAAGAGATGGATATGAAGGTTAAAGGCAATAAATTAAGGAAAAGGAAGGGATAGATTAATAGAAATGATTAAAGGTGAAATCACTTCAAAGCAAGTCTATAAAAATTAGTTTTAAGAAGCGATTTAAAAGACGTTACTGACTCTTCTCTCCTCAGGCAGGTCGTTCCAAAGTCGAGGGGCCCAGATTGCAAAGGCTCTGTCTCCTTTAGACTTGAGCCTCGAATTTGAAACAACCAGAAGGGCATCACCCGAGGATCTGAGGTCATGCAACGGAACATAGGGGGTCAACATCTCGGCAGAATGGTTTTGATTTTGGAAATAGATCTGAGATGAATGAAGCATGTCTGGACAACTTTTTTTATATGATAATCAAAGATGAGTTCTGAATCAAAAATAACCCGTAGAGTTCTTGCTGTGGGTGTTATGTTAGAGGAGATAGGACCAAGGGAACTTTATATGTGGTTGATATGGGAGTTGGGTTAGTAGTTGAGTAGAATGATTTTGAGTCATTTAACTGTAGAAAACTTTGGGCCATCCAACATTTAATATCTTTGAGACAGTTAAAAACAGCAGCTAGGTGCTGGGTTATGAAATCCCTCGGTCATGTCTTGTTTTATACCTGTGACATTAAAATGAATGCTGTTAAGAGTGAACACAGTGTTGTTTAAATAGATGTAGCTTTAGCTTTAATAATTATTCATACAGCACCTGGTCTTGGTTTAATCTTAATCACAGCTCTCCCATCTTCTGAGACTTTGGAAACTGAGTAGTTTCCATTCATTTGTTTTTTATTGACCCATGTCTGAAGAGCCTTCTCTAGTATTTTATTACTCCTCAGTGGCTGACGTCCCTCTGACCACTGGACAGATAGAGTGACTTGAGCTTCATCCTGTAGTTTAACAGAGGAAGCATACAAGTTACAGTTAATGACAATGTATTATAAGAAAGCTAGCACATACAAACTCTATGACATTGAGTTAAACTATCTTTTTTAAATGCATTTTAGTTTTGTAAAGATAGAAAATTATAAATAACTGTTACGTTATTATAATTACCCGGAATGAAGAGGTGGAGAGGATGGATTTAATTACACACGTAAACTACTAACAGCAAACAAGCTTTAACTGCATCAAAAGGTACACAATTGAGAAGCCGAATGGATAATTAGATAATCTGGCACTCCTACAGCCTGCATCCCAGCATACAAAATGAACTCCTCTTCGTAAACACTGCCCACAGTGCCTTTTATTCTCCTGATGCATGCAGCCTGATTGACTCAGGTGATTCCAATTCTCCCATCTCCCCCAGAGAGGGGCGGAGCACCAACCTGTCAGACACCAGGAAACAAAGAGGGAGGGGAGACACAACACAGAACACAACACAACCCATAACAATAACATATGTGCTCTGAGTAAATGACCCAATAAAAATGATTATGACCAAAATAGATAGAGAAAGTCAAGAGCCACACCGTGCAGCAGAGAGAAAGATGATCCTGTGATAATTTGAGACTAGAACAATCCTGAGAATTTGGCGTTCCTTCAAAATTTTCTCATGATCTTTCAACAACCATATTGGATTGGATCCATAATCTGTCATAATAAACACACACTCAAACAAGAAAAAAAAAATTTCTTTGACAAAGGCATAACTTATACATGCCTCGTATAAAAGAAACATAATAAAAGTTCACCTTTAAAATAATTCTCAAACAAACAAAGCAAAGTGCGGTGAAAATAAAATAACTCCAAATGTAAACAGATCCAAAATACTGAAATGATCAATCATGATCAATACATAAAAACACTAAGAATGTTACAGCACTTCAACAAGATATGCAGACATTAAAAACATTCATGCAGCAAGAAATAATAATAATACAGCAAACAAAGCCACAAAATAAGTCATTGTTCTTTCTTGACTTTTCCATCTTTCACTTAATGAACCCAATTTTAAAATCATCATGTCTTCATATACAGTGATCTTAAATTTATGAGAATTTGCACTTTACTCTTATGATGAAGCTACTTCAGGAAGGGACGACATCATCATCAGCATTTTACTGTGAGATCAGTGAGCAAAACGATTATTCATCTTCATCTTTTAGATTGAACCTTAAAGACATTGACAAACACAATTTGCTATAAAATTGGAGAAAAAAACAAAAATCAAATAGCCAGTAAGATTATGAATTACCTTTCGTTATATTCTGGGTTGAGATCTCTTTTCTTCACTGCTGTCTTCCTCTTGCTGGCTTTGTTTCTGTCGGGCAGCAGCATGAGGGAGACATAGCTGTCTACCCCCTCCTTACTTTGAGATGTCAGACCCCTGTACACAGAAAAACAAAACCTTTCTTATTAGATCATTTTACATGTTAAGGCATACATGTATATCACATTCCTAAGTATAATTCAACAAACAGGTTCATTTATTTAATTAAGAAACATTTATCCATGAGCCTATAAAGTTTATTTTTTTGTAAATGTTATTTAATTCAAACAAACAAGAAAAAACAAGAAAAACAAAAAACTTAAAATCTTAAGAAAGCAGAAAGAAGACTAATCTTATAATATCTGCCCCTCTTTCACAAAGCATTAATTAAAACAAAACAAAACACTTAATTCAAAAACAATTCAAAATAAAATAAATTGGCTGCAGGCAAACACAGCCACATCATAGGTCCTCGTTTACAATTAATTTTACACCGTACAAAACATATCACAATACATTTTTGTCACAGCATCACGAAACAGAACAATACATCTCATTGACATATTTACACATATTTCTTCAACAAACTGGCTTTAATTTTAATTTTAAATATTATGTTTGATTTTAATTCTTTAGTTTCTCTGTTGAGATTGTTCCATAAACCGATTCCTTTTATAGTAAAACAACGTTCTCTCAATTTATTTCTGAATCTCAGTTTATTAAAGATCTCTGTTTCTTTTAAATTATAACGGCTTTCCCTTTTTTCAAATCTGTTTTGGATGTTTTTTTGGCAATGTTTTCTGATTAGCTTTACACATCATTTGTGGAATACTGTAATTAACCAATTCATGAAATTTCAACAACTTTAACTGAATATCCATTTATGACTTCATCAGCTGCAGAAAGAAATACAAAGTAAAATAAACCTTTTAGTAGAACATATGGACATATTTTACTCTGAGATGTACAGGTCAGGTTTTCAAACGTTCTTATTAGTCCTCCTCTGGACTTCACATCAGCCATATTAAATGTTGCAGCAGGAAGGCAAGCGTCACAAGTTAAAGCTTATGTTTGAAGTGTGTAAATGACAATGATCTATCTATCTGATCAAAGTTTAATCAGCACACCTGCAGCCATGAACGATGACGCTGAGCTTTCTCTCCTGCAAGGCGTATGATAGAGACAGCTTCACCTGCCCGTTTCCAGATAATGATCTTAAGGCAGAGCAGGGCAGAGTCCCTTCACTGATCATATCCACCATTTTGGATTCAAGAATCTATTGACAATAAATGTAGAACACAAAAAACAGTCATCGTAAACAGAGATGTTTCTGATTCTAACCTTGAGTTCAGCCCTCAGCAGGATCTGACTCTCAGGTAAAGCTCCATCCAGATAGAACCACTGATCCAGAACCAGCTGTCAGCTTCTTTTCCATTCCAAACACAACCCTCTTCTTGCCTTTAACAAAAATAGAAAGAAAAAAAAAAACTTTAATAAGTGTGAGAGAAAATTGATAAAAAAGTGTACTGTATAAATACACTATAAATGTACAAAAATGAAGGACTACTTTTGTATGTGATTGCAGTATTATATTTTGTTCTTTTGAGATTCCTCTGGTCAAAAATGAATAACATTTTCTATGAGAGATTTTTAATTTACACTTTGTCCCTTACCCTTTACCTAAATAGCCACTACCTCTGTGCAAAATGAAATGGAAACAAGAAAAATCAGAAGAAAAGATGCTATCATTTGAGCAATTTTAATTTTTTATTTTTGTATGAATTGTATAGAAAAGAAAAAAACATTGTTTCACCAGTGCCAACTGTTTGTTGTTTGTGTTGACTTTGAGCAGGAAATAATTTATATAGTATTATCTTCTATTCTATTCTATACAATACAATGTATATAACAGAATACTGTATCTTATTGCACTACATTATATTATACTATGTTATATTTAATTTTGTATAACTGCACTGTTATTCTTTAGATCGTCACATCATACTGCTCTTATACTGCTGTTTACATAAAGATGTTTTTAAAGATTTCTTTTTGGGCTTTTTGTGCCTTTAATGGAGAAATAGGACAGTGGATAGAGTTGGAAATCAGGGAGAGAGAGTGGGGAATGACATGTGGGAAAGGAGCCACAGGCCGGACCCGAACCTAGGCCGCCCGCCTGGAGGACCACAGCCTCCATACATGGGGCGCGCGCACCAACCACTGCGCCACCAGCGCCCCAACCCTAAACGTTTTGATCACACAAGTCACTTTGTATCATCAGTGGTCACTTTAACTTGCCATCCACTACACATAATTCGTAATTTTCCTGAATTGCTCAGCTATTTATGTTATTTTGTATATACATCCTATTATTGTTTCTATCTGTATTTATCTCAATTTCCCCTCTTCAATAAAGTATTATCTTATCTTATCTGAAAGGTGACTCAAAGTTTTCTAAATTGGTACATATGTTGTCTTGCTGGGTTTCTTTCGCGAGATTGTGCGAGACAGAGTTGTGATAGCACCATTTGTGTATAGCACATGTACAATGTTGATACCAGATGGCAACTACAGTATTTTCCACATTTTTTCTTGGAGAACAATTTTCATGAAATGATTGTGTTGTCTTCCTTGCACAGGATACAAACTTTACGGTATAGTGTATAAAAATGCAAAATCATACATGCATTTTCAAAATTGATTTTTTTTCTTCTGATTAGTCTTGTTTTTGTTTTTTAATGAAAAATGACACATAGCTTTTATAGTACACAATGCATGGAGGCTCAGTCTTTCTTCTGGAAAGAGAATAATGTTTAATTTTTGCTGGAGTACTTTACAAACTAAGTAACAGATATTGTTATAAATAAAATTTTAAAAAATTGTACAGAAAACAATTCTGTGGGTTTTGTGTTATTTTCTCACAATATGTGCTGATGAAAAGAAGAACACAGATGGGTCTGCGTGGGTTTGTTTAATGATCATTAAAAGGCAAACATGATATCATATTACGTGTTCAATCTATATATTCAACATATATTCTTCTACCATTATAATCTCAACCAAACGTTATCAATCAACTGCAATAAATGGATATACTTCATGAAGAAAAGTACATTTAAAATGAAAGATTCAACATTTTGCTTCAACACAAACTCTTAAAGCTGTAAATGCGGCCCGCTGCACCTTAAATCATCTCCTACTTTTTAAGAACATTTTGAAGATTAGAAACAGTTCACTTATAGAATTGTAATATCTTCATTCATTTTAGCTTTTCTTCGTTTAATCAGACTTTTCCCCGTCACACGATGCCTTTAACTTTCAGCTCGTCTCGGACTCTGCTCAGGTAACCAGGATCAGGATACCCAAAACTGTGGAAAAAGAACACTAAGGTTAATTTAACATTTTGGTAAACTTGACATTATTAACAGAATAAAGATAGAATAGAGAGAATGAAGATTTCACTAGCTTACCATTGTGGTCCTCCTGAGGTTGAAGTTTTGTGGTGAATATCGTTCCAAGTCACCTGGTTCTCCTTCCCGGTTGTCCTTGACATCCCGACAGTGAAAATGAGCTTCTGATCAAAAGCTTTCTGCAACAGGCGCAGCACTTCATTGCCCTCTTTATTGTCCGGCAGATATGCTTCTCTGGAGATGCCCTCATAGCGCTTTCCAGGATTCGGATGCTTTTCCTGCAAAATGAGAGTTAAATACCCGAAAACTGACATCTGTGCAAGAAAATAACTGAACAGTTTAAAATGTACACTACACTTCCAAATAAGCCAAATCAGGCATTTACCGTCTGTATTCCACCTGGAATCCAATAGTTGATGATTATACAGCCACACTGTGAGTATCCAGGGAGGGGCGTGGGACCTGATCTCCATGTCATTTTTCCATCCGGCTGGTCTCCCTCCATCTTACCAAAGACATCTTTGCACAAAGGGCAGCAGGGTCCAAAAATTTTCTTTGAATGTTCCAGGCATGCCTCACAAAACTCATGTTTGCACTTCAGCTGTTTCTTCTTTCTGAATGTGTCCATGCATATCGAACAGTTTTCTTCTTTGGTGTCTCCTGCTGTGGCTCCCTCTCCTTTAGGTTCCTCAGTGTTGTGTGTGTTGTATCCTGATTTTCTGTTTAATTCAGGTCCACTGGATGCCTCTTCCAGCCCTGGTGGTGTCAGTATAATATACATAACTTTCACTGGTTTGCCATCTTTGACATTCAGTGTTTGTCCACAAAGTTTCTGAAGGTCACTCAGGGCTAAAAAAGAAAAACAAAGAATTTGCCAAATGTTAAAAAGAAAAGATAATTTTTAAAGCAGGTATAATAGTATATGCTTCTTAAAATGAATGTTGTTAAGAGTGAACACAGTGTTGTTTAAATAGATGTAGCTTTAGCTTTAATAATTATTCATACAGCACCTGGACTTGGTTTAATCTTAATCACAGCTCTCCCATCTTCTAAGACTTTGGAAACTGAGTAGTTTCCATTCATTTTGTTTTTATTGACCCATGTCTGAAGAGCCAGCTCTAGTTTTCTATCACTCCTCAGTGGCTGACGTCCCTCTGACCACTGGACAGATAGAGTGACTTGAGCTTCATCCTGTAGTTTAACAGAGGAAGCATACAAGTTACAGTTAATGACAATGTATTATAAGAAAGCTAGCACATACAGACTCCATGACATTGAGTTAAACTATCTTTTTTAAATGCATTTTAGTTTTGTCAAGATAGAAAATTGTATATAGGTTTTTAGCCAGCTGGAAAATGACCAAAATGGCAACACCCATACGCGCGCGCACACACACCCAAACACGCACGCACGCGCGTGGCTTGAAAGTTCATGAAATGTTGATGTCCTCTTCCATGCCTCGCTCCATGTTTCTTTAATAAATATTTCATCCCCACTCAAGGTGTAGTGGTGAAAAATATCAGATATAGAAGAGACGAATGCACAAACCAGGCCAATTTAATTATCAGAGCCTCCACATAGAATAATAAGTATTATTTTTTGTTTTACTATGTTTCAAAAACAATATCATTTGTAAGACTTTGATGGAGCAGAAGGTGAGATATGAAGTGTGGGGATGACTATTATCAAAATAGTCATTTAGACAAATCAAGGTTATGAAACAGATAAAACAAACATCAGGTTACACATTCTTGGTGCTGCAGTAGTGATGCTAGTTTCTTGTTGTTCTGTTGTTGTTGGGGTTTGTGTGTGTGTGTGTGTGTGTGTGTGTGTGTGTGTGTGTGTGTGTGTGTGTGTGTGTGTGTGTGAGTGTGTGTGTATGTGTTGGGGGGCTTTTATGCCTTTATTAGGACTTTATAGGACAGGATATATGGGGAGTGAGAGTGAGGTTTGACATGCACCAAACAGCATCAGAACCTGGAGTCATGTGAATGGACTACATCGCCTGTGTATGGAGCCACTGCTGTACCAACTGAGCTAAACTGGCGCCCTTCTGCTAGCTAGTTTAAAGTCTATTTGGCTTTAACAATTTAAAAGACAAAGCCGCTTGATGGACATATTTGAATTATCTACCATTGACTGTGTTCCTCTGCTAACCTTTACACAGATATGAAGCCTGTGAACTCCACTGTACCAACCATGAGATAAGACATTCAAATCAATAAAAACACTTAACCTAATGATACCTAGGAACTGTAATCTTTCATACTGTTTCAAAGTTCAACTCACGTCCATTTGTTCCTCTGTTTCTGACATTTTGAGTCCTTTTCCTGGAACACACATAACATATGTGACAACGATGGTAGCAATGTTTGTAGCAGCCACATCAAAGAATAACAGTTGTTTGGTTTAATTCTATAAAGACTATTCTCTGAAACTTTCGGATTTCCACACAAAAAAATATACGTCACAGCTCGACTGTACTTTCTGTTACGAAAGGCGAATGCCAACTTTTAAAGGCTAACTTTGCCTTTCATTTTCTTGTATCACGCAATTTAAACAAAGGAATGCGCCACAAATGTGTTGTCAACTTATTGAAAATACATAAGATGGTTTAACTTGAATTGTCGTATTTGTCTTACCTTCACCAGGCTTCACGCTTCAAACGCTGACTCTTCCTGTTAAATGAAAGCGAAAGCTGCGCGAGACATGTGACGTCACATTGAAGGCTTGCACTATTACTAATGAAAAGTGTTTGTGGTCTTAACTCTCCTGCTATGTTACGGGTCAAATTGACCCTTCTTAAAGTTTGAAAATCCAGGAAAAAAATGTGTAAGTATTTTTCCAACCCTCCCCTGCATGTTTATAACACACTGTTCGGGTCAATTTGAGCCGGCAATGAAAGTTGAGGCTAAATGTAAGGTGGCCCTGAAGTGCTAAGCACAATGACAAATCATAAAACAGACCAACAAACCACAAAACACAACAGCAAATAAGAAAACACACAAGAAACAAGAAAACACAACGACATATCACAAAACACAACAACAAATAGGCAAACACAACGACATATCACAAAACACAACAACAAATAGGCAAACACACAAGAAATAAGAAACGTATAGAGACTAAGTCTGAATCACTGATTGTGCCCATGTTTTGAAATAAACACGCAAAAGCAGCATTTCCTTCTGGTTAAAAAGACAGACAGTGTGTTCTTACAATCAACGACGATCCTTGTAGAACGCAGGAACCTACCTTTTACGTTAGAAGTTAACGTCATTGTGTTTTCTTATTCTGACGTGTTTTGTGATTTGTCATTGTGCTTTGCACTTTAGGACCACCTTAAAGAAGAAGTGTCAAATTCACCATTTCTTTCTTTGTACACACACACACCATATTTCACCCCAATCAAACACACATCTATCTCCCTATTCTCCTCACCTGTAACGTGCCAGAAATTGCAGATATTATTATGACTTTGACGGGAACCTTTTATTTTCCCACGGGAAGACTCCACCCACACAAGGGGCGAAACATATAAAAGGGTCCCTGCAAGGGAGTCCCACGAACCTTACACTCTGCAGCTACATACAGCATACAGCAGCCTATACTCACTGTCAGAGCTCAGATGAGTAAATTATGTGTGAGACATTCATGTCGAAAATTGGTGAAATACAGTGGACCTTGTGACGTCCACAAATATATGTCAGGCAACACTGTCTGCAGAATACATAATAAAGACAGTGCCAGGGCCCACCAGGATGGCAGTGACTCGTGTCACAGACAACACGTCAGCTTTTGAGCTCCTCATTCCCAATTCAATACAGAAAATCATACTAGAAATGACTCATCTTGAAGGGAGGCGTGTTTTGGGGCTGAAGAGGAAGGAGCTGGATGACAAGCATTATTTAGGGCTCCTCATCCTGGCTGGGGTCTATAAGTCTATTAGTATTTGCTGTGTAGACACACAAACACCTTGTTTATATTAATTAGATAAATAGATAGATATATTGCTCATTGCTTGTGATTTGATCATGTCACACACATACATACACAACTTGTTCATACAAGTCATATAAGTCATATCTTGTTTATTTTTTCATTTCTTGTTCTAAACATTTTTAACATTGCATAGATAAGGTTTACCTTCACTTCTAATCCTTATGACTCGCTTGCTTTTAAGTAAACGGTTCAATTTGACCCTGAACAGGAAAATGTGTCTCATTTCTTTTTATCACCCCATGAAAAAAAAAGTTTGAAACAAATGTTTTTTTTTAAAGGAATAAATATTACGTAAAACTTATGTATTTTATATTAAGGATTTTCCAATATACATACAATATAGTTTGAACATGTATTTTTGTATGAAAAACGAGTGAAATATCCTTATAGAAGGAACAACAACTTTGCACTAAATATTCATTGCATAGTTAGTAATGGTGTTAGTAATGAGCTTGAAACAACTTTTTGATGAGTAAACATGCACCAGGTCAAATTGACCCAGTAACATTATTGCTGAACCTGACAAACGAACATAACAGGAGGGTTGAAAGAATTAAAACTACATCTCCTTTTATACCTAAACTAAGCAACATTGGTTAATTTACAGCTATGATTATTTTACAAATATGATCAACAACAATAATTTTGATTCAAGAAAATGAAGCTACAAGCAGTATAAAAACCTTAAATTACACAGAGCCTTTATCAACAGCAACATTGAAGAGATTTTTTTCACATTAATGCATCAATCACTATTATCCACTAATATAGTACACTTCTATATGATGAGTGATATGGTTATTAGTACTTTTACTTAAGGTAAACATCTGAGTTGTGTAGCCTGTGTGTGTGAATCACACCCTGGCTTGTGACATGAACCAGCCAAAAGGGTGACAACGACCCCCCTTTCACAGAGGATCAAAGGGATGTCACTTTTAAAAACACTTCGACTAAACAACCCGAAAAACCAGAACACCTCTAAAGCCATTCTCACATATGCACGGAAAATATCTAGATCATTTTGGGAGGACTGCTCCCGAGAATCTTCTGACCTGGTCGTTCACATATGCTCCTCACAGCTGGAGACCATCCCTGTCAGAGGGGAGAGGGGGGAGGGGGGCAGGGGGGTTAACTTAGGTAAGACCCTCCTGTCCCCAACTGCAGCCGAGTCGCCTCTCGACTCTGTTACAGATGTTTTGAAGAGACTGGACGACTTCTGTTTCATCTTGTAAAAAAAACGACACAGAAGTAGCGGGCGGAGCAACAGTCAGAGTCCGGTACACAACACTATAATAACAATATTTGCTTTTATCAATGCAATTTGTAGTCCAACGGAATGACAATATCAACAAATGAGCGGAGAACAACATCATACTGGTGAACAGAAAACGTAAAGCAGCTGTTAAATAACGTGAACGGAGATCGTAGTGGTCGTGTGCAGACAGTCTATGCACCGTGCAGCAGTCACAGTATAAACGTCACCACAATCTCCTCGAGGTCAATTCTCCGGAGAATATCCTGCCGCGTTCTCACATCAGCCCACTTGGACTTGCTTGGTTTTTTTTCCAAGTTATTTTCATCATTTTTGGAACGCAATTTTCATAACTTAAGCTAATTTGAACTGGCCATCAAGCTTGCCTCGAGTTGAAATTTTGCAAGAGTTTTTTCCTGATCCACTCGCTGATGATAAGGACATGACCCAGCGATGGGCTGAAATAGCCGTGCATGAACACCTCCAAAGCTGTAGACTTTACTCCAACCCGGCCCTGAAAGAAAGATCTGCCAGTACCTTAAGCTAGACTACATTAACCCTGTAGCCTATTGGCTTCTCTGCACCTGCTCCCTATAAAATCTAGAACATCATTTTATGATCCTTTCTTATCACTTTCAAAGCTCTAAATGGTCAGGCACTATCTTATCTTAAAGAGCTAAAAGTGTCATATTATCCTTCGAGAACATTACACTCACAAAATGTAGGCCTGGTACAGTCTCTAAATGTACTATGGGAGGTAGAGCCTTCAGCTAACAGGCCCTGCCCCTCTGCTTTTTGTAACATAATAATAATAACTTTATTTGTATAGCACCTTTAAAAGCAAATGTTTACAAAGTGCTTTGACAGACAAAACAAATACATCAACAGACAGGGCAACAACAAAACAGACATCCACAGACGGGCCAAACAGAGAGTATAAAAATAATACAAATAACAGGAATAAGAGCGATATAACAGGCAGGTAAGAAGAGGCAGTGAATGTTATAAAATAATACAGTGAAGGCAAATTAGTTTTAAGTCAACCAGGAGAGAACAAAATTAAAATTGAAGGAGATGACATCACATCACATGCTCTAAAAACAGAAGGAATAAGCAAGAGATGGTTAAATGAGTAAAGCAACAGAGGGCTGAAGAGTTAAACATTAAAAGGAGTAGGAATCAATAAAGACTAAGAGCAGTAAAATGAATACAGGACGGGATAAATTTAAAGGCTAAGACATTTAGAGAAGAGATGGATATGAAGGTTAAAGGCAATAAATTAAGGAAAAGGAAGGGATAGATTAATAGAAATGATTAAAGGTGAAATCACTTCAAAGCAAGTCTATAAAAATGAGTTTTAAGAAGCGATTTAAAAGACGTTACTGACTCTTCTCTCCTCAGGCAGGTCGTTCCAAAGTCGAGGGGCCCAGATTGCAAAGGCTCTGTCTCCTTTAGACTTGAGCCTCGAATCTGAAACAACCAGAAGGGCATCACCCGAGGATCTGAGGTCATGCAACGGAACATAGGGGGTCAACATCTCGGCAGAATGGTTTTGATTTTGGAAATAGATCTGAGATGAATGAAGCATGTCTGGACAACTTTTTTTATATGATAATCAAAGATGAGTTCTGAATCAAAAATAACCCGTAGAGTTCTTGCTGTGGGTGTTATGTTAGAGGAGATAGGACCAAGGGAACTTTATATGTGGTTGATATGGGAGTTGGGTTAGTAGTTGAGTAGAATGATTTTGAGTCATTTAACTGTAGAAAACTTTGGGCCATCCAACATTTAATATCTTTGAGACAGTTAAAAACAGCAGCTAGGTGCTGGGTTATGAAATCCCTCGGTCATGTCTTGTTTTATACCTGTGACATTAAAATGAATGCTGTTAAGAGTGAACACAGTGTTGTTTAAATAGATGTAGCTTTAGCTTTAATAATTATTCATACAGCACCTGGTCTTGGTTTAATCTTAATCACAGCTCTCCCATCTTCTGAGACTTTGGAAACTGAGTAGTTTCCATTCATTTGTTTTTTATTGACCCATGTCTGAAGAGCCTTCTCTAGTATTTTATTACTCCTCAGTGGCTGACGTCCCTCTGACCACTGGACAGATAGAGTGACTTGAGCTTCATCCTGTAGTTTAACAGAGGAAGCATACAAGTTACAGTTAATGACAATGTATTATAAGAAAGCTAGCACATACAAACTCTATGACATTCAGTGAAACTATCTTTTTTAAATGCATTTTAGTTTTGTAAAGATAGAAAATTATAAATAACTGTTACGTTATTATAATTACCCGGAATGAAGAGGTGGAGAGGATGGATTTAATTACACACGTAAACTACTAACAGCAAACAAGCTTTAACTGCATCAAAAGGTACACAATTGAGAAGCCGAATGGATAATTAGATAATCTGGCACTCCTACAGCCTGCATCCCAGCATACAAAATGAACTCCTCTTCGTAAACACTGCCCACAGTGCCTTTTATTCTCCTGATGCATGCAGCCTGATTGACTCAGGTGATTCCAATTCTCCCATCTCCCCCAGAGAGGGGCGGAGCACCAACCTGTCAGACACCAGGAAACAAAGAGGGAGGGGAGACACAACACAGAACACAACACAACCCATAACAATAACATATGTGCTCTGAGTAAAGGACCCAATAAAAATGATTATGACCAAAATAGATAGAGAAAGTCAAGAGCCACACCGTGCAGCAGAGAGAAAGATGATCCTGTGATAATTTGAGACTAGAACAATCCTGAGAATTTGGCGTTCCTTCAAAATTTTCTCATGATCTTTCAACAACCATATTGGATTGGATCCATAATCTGTCATAATAAACACACACTCAAACAAGAAAAAAAAAATTTCTTTGACAAAGGCATAACTTATACATGCCTCGTATAAAAGAAACATAATAAAAGTTCACCTTTAAAATAATTCTCAAACAAACAAAGCAAAGTGCGGTGAAAATAAAATAACTCCAAATGTAAACAGATCCAAAATACTGAAATGATCAATCATGATCAATACATAAAAACACTAAGAATGTTACAGCACTTCAACAAGATATGCAGACATTAAAAACATTCATGCAGCAAGAAATAATAATAATACAGCAAACAAAGCCACAAAATAAGTCATTGTTCTTTCTTGACTTTTCCATCTTTCACTTAATGAACCCAATTTTAAAATCATCATGTCTTCATATACAGTGATCTTAAATTTATGAGAATTTGCACTTTACTCTTATGATGAAGCTACTTCAGGAAGGGACGACATCATCATCAGCATTTTACTGTGAGATCAGTGAGCAAAACGATTATTCATCTTCATCTTTTAGATTGAACCTTAAAGACATTGACAAACACAATTTGCTATAAAATTGGAGAAAAAAACAAAAATCAAATAGCCAGTAAGATTATGAATTACCTTTCGTTATATTCTGGGTTGAGATCTCTTTTCTTCACTGCTGTCTTCCTCTTGCTGGCTTTGTTTCTGTCGGGCAGCAGCATGAGGGAGACATAGCTGTCTACCCCCTCCTTACTTTGAGATGTCAGACCCCTGTACACAGAAAAACAAAACCTTTCTTATTAGATCATTTTACATGTTAAGGCATACATGTATATCACATTCCTAAGTATAATTCAACAAACAGGTTCATTTATTTAATTAAGAAACATTTATCCATGAGCCTATAAAGTTTATTTTTTTGTAAATGTTATTTAATTCAAACAAACAAGAAAAAACAAGAAAAACAAAAAACTTAAAATCTTAAGAAAGCAGAAAGAAGACTAATCTTATAATATCTGCCCCTCTTTCACAAAGCATTAATTAAAACAAAACAAAACACTTAATTCAAAAACAATTCAAAATAAAATAAATTGGCTGCAGGCAAACACAGCCACATCATAGGTCCTCGTTTACAATTAATTTTACACCGTACAAAACATATCACAATACATTTTTGTCACAGCATCACGAAACAGAACAATACATCTCATTGACATATTTACACATATTTCTTCAACAAACTGGCTTTAATTTTAATTTTAAATATTATGTTTGATTTTAATTCTTTAGTTTCTCTGTTGAGATTGTTCCATAAACCGATTCCTTTTATAGTAAAACAACGTTCTCTCAATTTATTTCTGAATCTCAGTTTATTAAAGATCTCTGTTTCTTTTAAATTATAACGGCTTTCCCTTTTTTCAAATCTGTTTTGGATGTTTTTTTGGCAATGTTTTCTGATTAGCTTTACACATCATTTGTGGAATACTGTAATTAACCAATTCATGAAATTTCAACAACTTTAACTGAATATCCATTTATGACTTCATCAGCTGCAGAAAGAAATACAAAGTAAAATAAACCTTTTAGTAGAACATATGGACATATTTTACTCTGAGATGTACAGGTCAGGTTTTCAAACGTTCTTATTAGTCCTCCTCTGGACTTCACATCAGCCATATTAAATGTTGCAGCAGGAAGGTAAGCGTCACAAGTTAAAGCTTATGTTTGAAGTGTGTAAATGACAACGATCTATCTATCTGATCAAAGTTTAATCAGCACACCTGCAGCCATGAACGATGACGCTGAGCTTTCTCTCCTGCAAGGCGTATGATAGAGACAGCTTCACCTGCCCGTTTCCAGATAATGATCTTAAGGCAGAGCAGGGCAGAGTCCCTTCACTGATCATATCCACCATTTTGGATTCAAGAATCTATTGACAATAAATGTAGAACACAAAAAACAGTCATCGTTTTTGATCAACTTAATAAAACAAAACAAAACGTAAACAGAGATGTTTCTGATTCTAACCTTGAGTTCAGCCCTCAGCAGGATCTGACTCTCAGGTAAAGCTCCATCCAGATAGAACCACTGATCCAGAACCAGCTGTCAGCTTCTTTTCCATTCCAAACACAACCCTCTTCTTGCCTTTAACAAAAATAGAAAGAAAAAAAAAAACTTTAATAAGTGTGAGAGAAAATTGATAAAAAAGTGTACTGTATAAATACACTGTATAAATGTACAAAAATGAAGGACTACTTTTGTATGTGATTGCAGTATTATATTTTGTTCTTTTGAGATTCCTCTGGTCAAAAATGAATAACATTTTCTATGAGAGATTTTTAATTTACACTTTGTCCCTTACCCTTTACCTAAATAGCCACTACCTCTGTGCAAAATGAAATGGAAACAAGAAAAATCAGAAGAAAAGATGCTATCATTTGAGCAATTTAATTTTTTTATTTTTGTATGAATTGTATAGAAAAGAAAAAAACATTGTTTCACCAGTGCCAACTGTTTGTTGTTTGTGTTGACTTTGAGCAGGAAATAATTTATATAGTATTATCTTCTATTCTATTCTATACAATACAATGTATATAACAGAATACTGTATCTTATTGCACTACATTATATTATACTATGTTATATTTAATTTTGTATAACTGCACTGTTATTCTTTAGATCGTCACATCATACTGCTCTTATACTGCTGTTTACATAAAGATGTTTTTAAAGATTTCTTTTTGGGCTTTTTGTGCCTTTAATGGAGAAATAGGACAGTGGATAGAGTTGGAAATCAGGGAGAGAGAGTGGGGAATGACATGTGGGAAAGGAGCCACAGGCCGGACCCGAACCTAGGCCGCCCGCCTGGAGGACCACAGCCTCCATACATGGGGCGCGCGCACCAACCACTGCGCCACCAGCGCCCCAACCCTAAACGTTTTGATCACACAAGTCACTTTGTATCATCAGTGGTCACTTTAACTTGCCATCCACTACACATAATTCGTAATTTTCCTGAATTGCTCAGCTATTTATGTTATTTTGTATATACATCCTATTATTGTTTCTATCTGTATTTATCTCAATTTCCCCTCTTGGGAGCAATAAAGTATTATCTTATCTTATCTGAAAGGTGACTCAAAGTTTTCTAAATTGGTACATATGTTGTCTTGCTGGGTTTCTTTCGCGAGATTGTGCGAGACAGAGTTGTGATAGCACCATTTGTGTATAGCACATGTACAATGTTGATACCAGATGGCAACTACAGTATTTTCCACATTTTTTCTTGGAGAACAATTTTCATGAAATGATTGTGTTGTCTTCCTTGCACAGGATACAAACTTTACGGTATAGTGTATAAAAATGCAAAATCATACATGCATTTTCAAAATTGTTTTTTTTTCTTCTGATTAGTCTTGTTTTTGTTTTTTAATGAAAAATGACACATAGCTTTTATAGTACACAATGCATGGAGGCTCAGTCTTTCTTCTGGAAAGAGAATAATGTTTAATTTTTGCTGGAGTACTTTACAAACTAAGTAACAGATATTGTTATAAATAAAATTTTAAAAAATTGTACAGAAAACAATTCTGTGGGTTTTGTGTTATTTTCTCACAATATGTGCTGATGAAAAGAAGAACACAGATGGGTCTGCGTGGGTTTGTTTAATGATCATTAAAAGGCAAACATGATATCATATTACGTGTTCAATCTATATATTCAACATATATTCTTCTACCATTATAATCTCAACCAAACGTTATCAATCAACTGCAATAAATGGATATACTTCATGAAGAAAAGTACATTTAAAATGAAAGATTCAACATTTTGCTTCAACACAAACTCTTAAAGCTGTAAATGCGGCCCGCTGCACCTTAAATCATCTCCTACTTTTTAAGAACATTTTGAAGATTAGAAACAGTTCACTTATAGAATTGTAATATCTTCATTCATTTTAGCTTTTCTTCGTTTAATCAGACTTTTCCCCGTCACACGATGCCTTTAGCTTTCAGCTCGTCTCGGACTCTGCTCAGGTAACCAGGATCAGGATACCCAAAACTGTGGAAAAAGAACACTAAGGTTAATTTAACATTTTGGTAAACTTGACATTATTAACAGAATAAAGATAGAATAGAGAGAATGAAGATTTCACTAGCTTACCATTGTGGTCCTCCTGAGGTTGAAGTTTTGTGGTGAATATCGTTCCAAGTCACCTGGTTCTCCTTCCCGGTTGTCCTTGACATCCCGACAGTGAAAATGAGCTTCTGATCAAAAGCTTTCTGCAACAGGCGCAGCACTTCATTGCCCTCTTTATTGTCCGGCAGATATGCTTCTCTGGAGATGCCCTCATAGCGCTTTCCAGGATTCGGATGCTTTTCCTGCAAAATGAGAGTTAAATACCCGAAAACTGACATCTGTGCAAGAAAATAACTGAACAGTTTAAAATGTACACTACACTTCCAAATAAGCCAAATCAGGCATTTACCGTCTGTAGTCCACCTGGAATCCAATAGTTGATGATTATACAGCCACACTGTGAGTATCCAGAGAGGGACGTGGGACCTGATCTCCATGTCATTTTTCCATACGGCTGGTCTCCCTCCATCTTACCAAAGACATCTTTGCACAAAGGGCAACAGGGTCCCAAACTTTTCTTTGATTGTTCCAGGCATGCCTCACAAAACTCATGTTTGCACTTCAGCTGTTTCTTCTTTTTGAATGGGTCCATGCATATCGAACAGTTTTCTTCTTTGGTGTCTCCAGCTGTGGCTCCCTCTCCTTTAGGTTCCTCAGTGTTGTGTGTGTTGTATCCTGATTTTCTGTTTAATTCAGGTCCACTGGATGCCTCTTCTGACGCATGAACAGCACCAGAGTTCTTCAGCGAGCCATTGAGCACCGTGGCACCATGGGGCTGGTTGAAGGGGGAAGTGGCAATCTTCTGGTAAAGTTGGAGAAGAGCTCTGAGAGCATGGCTTTCCATTGATGCATTTCCTCCACTTCTCTTGTAGTGAGCTTTGACTTGTACTTGGCCTTGACTGATGACTGATTCTTGAATGTCGACACCAAACTTATCTTTAATCTTTGCTAATTTCTCACCAAAGGAAGTTTCAATAAGCTTCCAGTTGTTTTCCTCAATGCTGAGCCCAGAGTCGAGGAGAGGGTCTTTGGTGCTCATATGGATGCTTGATGATGTGTATTGATGCACCTCTGTAGACTCTTCAACAGAAGGATTCATATATGTTGATGGACTCAAATAATTCTGGAGAGCATTAACAGTCTGGTCTGGCCCGTACACGCTCACTTGTTCAGAGGATAAAGTAAGAAGAAGCTTGCTCTCCTTCTCCTGGACGTTTTTCAGTACGTGCATTAACTGTTTTGAATCTGTGTTCTTGAGAGAAAACGCTGCGCCACTGGATTCATTCAAACACTTGTTGACAAGGATTTGGAAGTCAGAATAGGCGTTTTGAAAGCTTCCATTTTCCTGTGCTTTAAATGTCACATGTACATTTGAAGTTATTGAAACCTGATTCTTTGTCATTATATGTTCAACTTCCTTGTTGTAGATGTGGTTCAAGTACCAGAAAAAGCCCAATGCGAGAATACACGTCACTTCATCTGCTGGGGAAACTGCTTCTGGACTGCTGGTATTACTTTGTTCCACAGGTTGCTCCTGGATGAAAATACAATGCACTCAACTCATGAAAGGCTTACATTTAAACTATTATTAATACCCAATGATTCTCCACACAGTACATACAGTTTGTGGCTTTGACCCAGATGAAGGAGGAGCGGTGTCTGAAGCCGCCTCTGCTATTTGTTTCTCGATCTGTTGGAGGGATATTACAAGTAGAGGTAGTCAGGTCATAAC
Source organism: Labrus mixtus (assembly GCF_963584025.1). NCBI lineage: Eukaryota > Metazoa > Chordata > Actinopteri > Labriformes > Labridae > Labrus > Labrus mixtus. Next base: position 9,599,078 of record NC_083618.1, on the reverse strand, counting down.
TTTGTTTCCGTGGTTGTCCTGCTACCTGGACATAAATACCACAAACTATTTAAACTGAATTAAAAGTGATTAATTTACACACAGTACATACATCTTGGGGCTCTGACTTGCAGTGGGGAGGAGGAGCGATGTCTGAAGCCGCCTCTGCTATTTGTTTCTCGATCTGTTGGAGGGATATTACAAGTAGAGGTAGTCAGGTCATAACTTTGTTCCCCTAGTTGTCCTGCTACCGGGACATAAATAACAAATGATTTAAACTGAATTGAATGTGATTCATTTACACACAGTACATACATCTTGGGGCTCTGACTTGGATTGGGGAGGCGCAGAGGTTGTTGAAGTGTTGTCTGATATTTGTGTCTCCAGCCCTGGTGGTGTCAGTATAATATACATGACTTTCACTTGTTTGCCATCTTTGACATTCAGTGTTTGTCCACAAAGTTTCTCAAGGTCACTCAGGGCTAAAAAAAAGAAATAATAAAAAAGAGATAATTTTTAAAGCAGGTATAATAGTATATACTTCTTAAAATGAATGCTGTTAGAGTGAACACAGTGTTGTTTAAATAGATGTAGCTTTAGCTTTAATAATTATTCATACAGCACCTGGTCTTGGTTTAATCTTAATCACAGCTCTCCCATCTTCTGAGACTTTGGAAACTGAGTAGTTTACATTCATTTTGTTTTTATTGACCCATGTCTGGAGAGCCTTCTCTAGTTTTTTATCACTCCTCAGTGGCTGACGTCCCTCTGACCACTGGACAGATAGAGTGACTTGAGCTTCATCCTGTAGTTTAACAGAGGAAGCATACAAGTTACAGTTAATGACAATGTATTATAAGAAAGCTAACACATACAAACTCTATGACATTCAGTTAAACTATCTTTTTTAAATGCATTTTAGTTTTGTAAAGATAGAAAATTGTATGTGCTCTGAGTATAGGACCCAGTAAAAAGGAATATGAAGAGGCAGATAGAGAAAGTAAAGAGCTACACAGTGCAGCAGAGAGAAAGAATTTGACTTTCACACTACAGGAAACTGACAACAAACATGCAACATTTTTATGGTTTTTAGCCAGCTGGAAAATGACCAAAATGGCAACCAACAGACGCGCGCGCACACACACACACACACACACACACACACACACACACACACACACACACACACACACACACACACAAATAGCCTACTTACCACGTCACAATTGGCGCAAGACGTCGAAGCCTGTGAACTCCACTGTACCAACCATGAGATAAGACATTCAAATCAATAAAAACACTTAACCTAATGATACCTAGGAACTGTAATCTTTCATACTGTTTCAAAGTTCAACTCACGTCCATTTGTTCCTCTGTTTCTGACATTTTGAGTCCTTTTCCTGGAACACACATAACATATGTGACAACGATGGTAGCAATGTTTGTAGCAGCCACATCAAAGTATAACAGTTGTTTGGTTTAATTCTATAAAGACTATTCTCTGAAACTTTCGGATTTCCACACAAAAAAATATACGTCACAGCTCGACTGTACTTTCTGTTACGAAAGGCGAATGCCAACTTTTAAAGGCTAACTTTGCCTTTCATTTTCTTGTATCACGCAATTTAAACAAAGGAATGCGCCACAAATGTGTTGTCAACTTATTGAAAATACATAAGATGGTTTAACTTGAATTGTCGTATTTGTCTTACCTTCACCAGGCTTCACGCTTCAAACGCTGACTCTTCCTGTTAAATGAAAGCGAAAGCTGCGCGAGACATGTGACGTCACATTGAAGGCTTGCACTATTACTAATGAAAAGTGTTTGTGGTCTTAAGAGAATTAAAACTATATCTTATGTTCTAAGCAACAATTTGAACACTTCGGTTAATTTACAGCTATCATTATTATTACGAATATGATCAACAACAAAGTTTCTGATTCAAGAAAATGAAGCTACAGGCAGTATACAAGTCTTAAATTAAACAGAGAAACATTGAAAAGATTTTGTCACATTTATGCATCAACCACCATTACCCACTAATATAACACATCTACATAACATATACACATCTATACTGTGAGTGATATGGTCATTAGTACTGTTACTTCATGTAAACATCTGAGTAGGCTTCTTGTGCCGATAATGCAGAAAAGTCAAAGGGTGTTTAGAATATACGCGTTTTAAATAGATGTGACATTTGATTTGTTGGAATAATATATAAAGTAATAGAAAGGGATAGGTATTTATAAGTTTTACTTCTACTTAATCCTTTTCAGACACTGTTACTTTGGTTTTGTTAGTTTTTAATCTGTTTTAATTTTTTGTCCGAAATAAAGTCTATCATTCATCCATATTTCACATAAAGTATATATATATATATATTACCACGCACAGACATTATTTATCACAGCAGATTAAAGATTAACGGGGTTAGTCCCTGCAGGAAGGATTTTAAAAAATGATTAGTAAAAACTTAATACAATACTATAGAAAATTAGCTGTGCAAAATCTGTTTATTTTTGTCATCATCTTTCAACAGCCACATTTGATTGGATCCATAATCTGTCATAATATACACACAATCAAACAAGAAAAAAAAAATCTATCTTTGACAAAGGCATAACTTATACATGCCTCGTATAAAAGAAACATAATAAAAGTTCACCTTTAAAATAATTCTCAAACAAACAAAGCAAAGTGCGGTGAAAATAAAATAACTCCAAATGTAAACAAAATACTGATATGGCATTAGCTTTCATGATCAATCATGATCAATACATAAAAACACTAAGAATGTTACAGCACTTCAAACAAGATATGCAGACATTAAAAACATTCATGCAGCAAAAAATAATAAAAAATACAGCAAACAAAGCCACAAAATAAGTCATTGTTCTTTCTTGACTTTTCCATCTTTCACTTACTGAACCCAATTTTAAAATCATCATGTCTTCATATACAGTGATCTTAAATTTATGAGAATTTGCACTTTACTCTTATGATGAAGCTACTTCAGCATACTGACTGTATCTTTGGTGAGAGTACTGATGTGTGTGAATATACAGTGCAGTGATTTCTGCACTATACTGTGTACTAATACAGAGATCTGGGTGGATGCAGGTAAGGCTGTCACAGTGGTTGTGTATGCAGAGGAGGGAAGGAGAAGGCATCTGTGTGAGCTGCAGCAGTGGAACATTATTGAGCAGAGGGACGACATCATCATCATCAGCATCATCATCGACATTTTACTTTGAGATCAGGGAGCAAAACGATTATTCATCTTCATCTTTTAGATTGAACCTGGAGTAAATAAAGAGATAGAATTAGTAAAAGAAAACAGTGGATTAAATCAATTTGCATTTTAAGGTGATTTTAAGTGATACTCTGCTCCAAATGTCCACAGAAACTTGTCATTCTAAGCTTGAGGGATAAATAATTTCTCTGATGTATGTTCTCTATATTTAATGTTTTACAAAAAGTCCATGTTTCTTAGAAGTAGTAAAACCCCGCTTCAGCTTCCTCAATGCTTCTCTTGAAGAAATGAACATAGCAATCATTTGAGGAAACCAGCCTGCTCACCATTCTGTAAGACCAGAAGTCAGGTCCATCTGGGCCAACTCAACCTGCACCTAAAGAGCAGAAATGAAAAATTAGAGACTGTACAGTACAAAGAGTATTTCACTGATTGTAGTCAGTGCACCTCAGAGTGAAAGAAATACAACAAAAAAATAGACAATCTTGAAAACAATCATGTCCTGAATGTAAGTGAACCGGCTCAGCTAGCAGCTGTTCAAGTTCAAATTATCTTTATGTTAGGTGTGGATGTTTGTGATGTGGATCTTTTAAGCCATATTAGAGTCACAGGTGGAGTTCAGCTTCAGACTGACCTGTCCAATGACGTCACGACTCCTAAAGGAGGCGGAGTTATTCTTCACCGATACACTGAGGCGTCTGAATCTCGTCTCATCCACAGGGAGCTCATACTCAAACCTTAAAGACATTGACAAACACAATTTGCTATAAAATTGGAGAAAAAAACAAAAATCAAATAGCCAGTAAGATTATGAATTACCTTTCGTTATATTCTGGGTTGAGATCTCTTTTCTTCACTGCTGTCTTCCTCTTGCTGGCCTTGTTTCTGTCGGGCAGCAGCATGAGGGAGACATAGCTGTCTACCCCCTCCTTACTTTGAGATGTCAGACCCCTGTACACAGAAAAACAAAACCTTTCTTATTAGATCATTTTACATGTTAAGGCATACATGTATATCACATTCCTAAGTATAATTCAACAAACAGGTTCATTTATTTAATAAATAAACATTTATTTATGAGCCTATAAGGTTTATGACTTTATCAGCTGCATAAAGAAATACAAAGTAAAATAAACCTTTTAGTAGAACATATGGACATATTTTACTCTGAGATGTACAGGTCAGGTTTTCAAACGTTCTTATTAGTCCTCCTCTGGACTTCACATCAGCCATATTAAATGTTGCAGCAGGAAGGCAAGCGTCACAAGTTAAAGCTTATGTTTGAAGTGTGTAAATGACAACGATCTATCTATCTGATCAAAGTTTAATCAGCACACCTGCAGCCATGAACGATGACGCTGAGCTTTCTCTCCTGCAAGGCGTATGATAGAGACAGCTTCACCTGCCCGTTTCCAGATAATGATCTTAAGGCAGAGCAGGGCAGAGTCCCTTCACTGATCATATCCACCATTTTGGATTCAAGAATCTATTGACAATAAATGTAGAACACAAAAAACAGTCATCGTTTTTGATCAACTTAATAAAACAAAACAAAACGTAAACAGAGATGTTTCTGATTCTAACCTTGAGTTCAGCCCTCAGCAGGATCTGACTCTCAGGTAAAGCTCCATCCAGATAGAACCACTGATCCAGAACCAGCTGTGGCTCTCCAAGCAGCTCCTTGACAGGCACAACCAGCGATCCCATTGGCTGGTCCCAACCACTGGACAACTGCAACGGGAGAAAGAGTGAGATAGAATAGAAAAGGGGAAAAAAACCTCCTCATTATTACTGCTGTCTATGTGCAGATACTTGAACAAAAATATGTACCGTAAATAAATGTCCTATTACCTTAACTACAAGCATCTGACGTTTTGGATCATGAACCAGGAAGTAGAAAGACTCAGTCCACTGAGGGCTGGTACTGCGGTCACACAGCTTCAGAGAGATTTTTAAGGGGGAAAAAAAGTATTACAATGATAATTCTTCTATCTGACTCACTACACATGACTGTGCATCACAAGTCTTACATTCGTTTTGTAGGTTGTTTCTCCGAGAATAAGCTCCGCTCCTGCTTTTGGCTCTTTTCCACTCTTTTTCAACTGTCAAGAGAGAAAGCAGCATACACATTTCATTATACGACCAACTATTCTTTTTGTTTTACTTCTGCACAGTATGAAAATAGAGAGCAGGGGTCTTACAGGTAGTGAATGAGCACTCTCCATGTGGACAAAGAGCAGCGCGGCAGTGGGGACAGCTTTGTTCTGATAAGTCTGGAGAGATTGAAGCTGCAGTACCTGTGACGAAGAGCACAGCGAGTCAGGTGTGATTATCATGGTGTTGGGACTGGGGGGCGGGGGACTGGGGCGTGTTTACAGGTAAATATTTACCTGGTCCAGTCTGTCTGGATTTGCCACAGCAGGAACCCATTCCAGTATCAAGTGAACCCGACCAGATTTCACATCATTCAGAGTGAACCACTGCAACAGGGACGGAGTCAGTTAAAGAACGAGTGAACAACATTTAAATAAGGAAATGAAAAGGAACAGAGTTTAGAAATCACAAGACTCAGATTATGAAATGTTGACTAACCTTATCCGTGTACTGGGATCGCATGACCTCATTAAGTTTGACACTGAACCTTGGAGCGACAAAACACAACTCTGTTTAATTACTTCAGTGTCTAACTTCCAGAAACAAACAAACAATGAAAAACAGCACAACAAATCTCTCCTAGTCTGTTTCTTGATTTAAAAAACAAACAAACTATATGAAGCAGAAAGAAATGAAGTAGAGGAAAACAAAGGGGGAATTTCTTTGTCTGCACTTATGGATGAACGTGCTGACTTCTTTAGAATCCCTGGTTTATCTTTGTTTCAATTACTCACATGCATATCTGTAAACACGTGACAACATTTCTTGAGCAGTGATATAAGCAACTTATTAAACAAGGTTAGGAAACACACCTGCCAAGGAAGTCGTCAGAATCGAAATCTTTATCGAATGCTTCAAACTTGATCTCCTGGGAACTGTTTCCCTTAAGAACAACCTGTTAAAAAATAAAAATAAAAGGCCATGTTTTTACGGGATACTGACCCCACAGTGACATATGGACACATTTGAACACTTAGGCCTCTTCTTACCTCATACATCTCATTCCACGTTGGGTTGAGATTCTCCTTGATAACATGACTCTTGAATGCAACATCCCCTATCTTGATCTTCACATAGGGGTCACTCTTGCCCTTCACCATGCCCCCCATCAGGTTGTCCTTGGCAACCAGACTCTGTGCCTCCAGCAGGTGGATCCTCAGTAGCCCCTACAGGATGAAGATTGTAAGTGCTGAAACTATACAGTGAGTCTGCCAAGCACAAGGCTTATATTCAACTTCCACTCTGCTTAGCAGTGTGGGAACTAACCCCACCTCTTTTGCAAAGTCCTGGCTGGGGTTGGTGTTTGGTGGAAGAACTTTCCCGGCTTTTGGGATTTGTGGGACGTCTGCTGGACCCACAGTGTTATCAGGAAGACCAGTCACAGTTGCCTGAGCAAGGTTTCCCAAACCAGTTCTACACACAAAAACACAGAGCAAGATTTCCTGTTAGGTATCTTTCTTCTTCTTTATCTCTGAAATAAAAGGAAAACATGTTTAATTTGCCTTAATGTGAAACCCACCCCTCTGTTTGTATTTTCTGCGGTTCAAAGTCTCCTTTAGCTGCTAAGTCTGAATGAGAGGAAGGCTCCTCTATATCAGCTGGTTCCTCGACATGCAGGGGAATAACATGAAGGTTATGATGGTGACAGCAGACAGGTTGAACATAGTAATGAGGGACTACCGTGTGCTATGACTCACTATGGCAACAGGGAATGTATCAGAAGTGCTGTGAATGTCTGCAGGTTCAGCAGGAGGAGCATCTTCTTCTTCTTCTTCTTCTTCTTCTGCTGTTACTGCTTCAAAGTGTTTGAACTGGCTAGGTGCACAAACAGCTCTGAAAATACACACTGCTGTCACAAAACACTGAAAACTGAACCATTCTGAGTGGGACTAAAATGAGGTAATGTTACCTTTGATTAGTCTCACTTGGGTTAGGAGGAGTGTGTTATCGGGGCCTTTTTCTTACACATATCATCCTTCTGTTCCTAATCTAGTCTACAGGTACTGCACTTTTAATGTAGTGTTTACTTGATTTGGAGAAATACTTCATTTTGTGGTTTGGAAGTTTTGAATAATTCAAATGTTAAGTCTGCAGAGTTTGATGTATTATCAAATTGGGCACATAACACTCACTCATCTGCTGGCAGCTCGGAGCTTTTCTTGTCCTCACTGGCTGCTTCAAATGTCTGTTCGGTTGAAACGAGCGTCTCTTCTTTCTCTGAACCAGCCACAGAGGGCTGTGGCACTTCATTCATCCTTGAGCTGAGGATCTGCCAACAATGTTGATGTACAATTGGTTATTTGGTGAATCCATAACTTGTAATATTAGTGTGTATGTGTGTGTGTATTCCCTTGCCTTGAGTTCAGCCCTCAGAAGGATCTCACTCTCAGGTAAAGCTCCATCGAGAGGCATCCACTGATCCAGGACGAGCTGGGGTTCAGAGAGCAGCTCTCTCACAGGGACTACAAGAGATCCCAGAGGCTTATCCCATGCACTCGACAGCTGCAGAGGTAAGGACCATGAACAATGTCGGTCAGAGGCTGAGATTTCCCTGACGCTGGCAACAGTCTTCACATACAGCTTGCATACAGAGTTGTGAGAAACTCACCTTCATTATGAGCATCTCCTCTCTGGGGTCACGGACCAAGAAGTAAAAGGCTTCACTCCACTGAGGTGATTTGGAGCGATCACATACCTTCAGATAGAAAAAGAGGAGGGGAAAGTTTTCTTTTGAACTGGAAATAACAATAACAAATGATAAATTATCTTTACTCAAGTTGATCTTCATTTTATATTTTCAAAAGGTTATCTGAAGGGCGTAATGATGTTCTAGCTGTCTGTATATAAATCCCTGTGTCTTTTTGAGTGGCACCAGTTGGGGGCAGCAAAGTAGAAGTAACTTTACTTCATGTAGACCATTAATTCGATTTTAAACCATTTACCAGCTCACCAGTTTGTGATGAGGAGTTCATCGTGATTTATAACCTAAATGATTTATTGATTGTTAATATTAATACAAATATTTAATGGTTTCATCCGAAGCAGGGAAAGCTGAAGTGTGTTTGTTCAGTTTTGTCATTGTCTGTTACATACCTTGGTTTTGTAGCTTGTGTCACCAAGAACAAGCTCAACCCCGGCCTTGGGCTCCTTTCCACTTTTCTTAAACTGGACACGGAAAGACACAGAACAAATGACCATATAGAAATAGTTTGTAATTAGAATCTAGGCAACACCTCTCTTTCTTTAAAGCAATAAACATTCGTGACTCAAACTGCAGCATTACACTTTCCAACAATATGAATTTTGTAGCAAAGCATGCTGCATTTAATCCAGTGTTAAATTTCAAAAAATATCTTAGGAGTGTTTTTTTTTTAACTTACTGGTAAATGCAACATAACCTCTTTTATTTACATGTGCTTTCTAAACTCTATATAAAATTCAGAGACAGCTAAATTGTGGTTGTAACCAACAGGAAGTACACACGTCATTGTATTTTGTTACCAATTCACCAGACTACTAAAGAACTTACAGGCAATGAGTGTGCTCTGTCCACATAAACGAAGAGCAGCGCTGCAGTGAAAACGGACTTGTTCTGGAAAGACTGCAGCGACTGCAAATGCATCACCTGCAGCACAGAATGAAACCATTTGAAGGGCTTGGTACTGATATGCACAGTGGACTCATCAGGGAATGAGGCTTAGAGTTGAGCAAATCGTTGAAAATTACAATATATATACAGTATATATACTGTATATACAAAGATCATTCATTTCTGCACGAATATGAGAAGGAATATAAACAAATGATGATAAAAAATGTCACTAACTTGGTCGAGGGTTGCACTGTGGGACACTGCTGGTACCCACTCCAGTATGAGGCGAATGCATCCGGACTTTACATCATTCAGGGTGTGCCACTGAAGCAGAGACGTACACTCATTGAATTAAAGACTATAATTACACAGCAGCAGTAATTATAAGATCCAGTAAAGCATGTAATACTAACCTGGTCTGTGTACTGGGAACTGATGACGTCTGCCACACTGATTTGGAATCTGCTCACAATGAAAACATTTAAGCACATTTTACACATCATCCGTCCTGACAATGATCTGTTACATTTCATCTACACTATTAAAACGGTGTTATCATGGCTAAAGAAAAAAACACAAAGCAGATTCAACCTCTTTAAAAATACACCACATGGTCATTTGGCTGTCTATTTATTTTTGGTGTTACTACAGTTTGGGCCTTTAAAACGGGCCCACATAGTAGGACAGCTAAAACTTTGCTGTTGTCCATTACCTGCCAAGGAAGTCATCTTTGTCCATGTCTTTGTCAAACAGCTCTACCTGCACCTCCTGTCCTGACTGGGGCCTCAGCACTACCTGAGGGAGCACAGAACAGTTCAATCTCTGTTAAGGTGGTTTACATGATTTGTTTTCATAATCATCTTGATTTGAAGTAATGCTAAAACTCTAAATTCCCGTATTCCTACAAACCTCATACATCTCATTCCAGACTGGGTTCAGATTCTCCTTGATCACTTTGCTCTTGAACGCGACCTCTCCGACACTTATCTTTGCATAGGGGTCACTCTTACCCTTTACCATCCCCCCCATCATGTTGTCTTTGGCAACCAGGCTCTGGGCCTGCAACAGGATGATCCTCAGCAGCCCCTACAGGAGGATATCAAACTTTAAAATCATTTTGTCTCTTTTTTACATTTAAAGGAGAGATGTCCTGTAGAATATATCCACCACTATGTGTTAATCATACCTCACTGGCGAAGCTGAGGTCTGGAGACGTGTGAGGAGGCAGTGCTATGGCAGAGCTGGCTGATTCTTCAACCTTTTCCTCAATCACATCTGCTGCTGTTTCCTTAACGTCAACATCCTCATGTGAGGAGACTATAGTCTCCACAGGAGGAGCGTCCACTGAACTTGACCTAAAATCAGTAAAAGAAGCAATAATTACAGGAAACAAAATAAAAATATTTACCGGTAAGTCAGCAAAAACTTTCAGATAAAACTATCTAACCTCAGAACTGTTTCTGTTTCCTTTTCAGGTGCAGCAGGAGGTTCTGGCACTGAAATGACCTTAGCCTTATCAGTGGCAACTGGGCATTTGCTAGGAATCAGCATCTGTAGTTTAGAAACAAAGGAACAAGGAAAAAACATCAAAATAAATATTAGACATTGTTAAAAAGATGAAAGGAAATACAGAATAAGTCTCAAAGAGATGTTACAGCCAAACAACATTTAAGACAGACTAAAAGAAACAGATACAACAGCAGAGGGAAGAGACACAAATATGAGCTGCTCTCACACATGTACTTCTGAAAATTTCTAGAAAATGTCAGACAGCCTGCCTCTGAAATCTTCCTGAGTTCTTTATTCACAAGGGGGGGGGGGGGCATTAAATAAAATAAAGAATGCTTCAAGGTGGCTGAGAAGCATCACAGTCTGTTACCATGATGACCGTTTTTGCCTTAATATCAATGCTACACGTACTTGGAGGTGAAAATCTTTTGTTCTCAGCTCGACATTTTGGGAAGTGTTGAGAGGTTTGGGTGCATGTGTGATCAGGGCTATAAAGTGAGAGTGATGGTGAGAAGGAAACTTAAATACAAACAAAGAACAAGACAAAGCATCAGACAATGAGTTCTCTCACTTTGAGCTCAGCCCTCAGAAGAAACTGACTCTCAGGTGTGGCTCCGTCCAGATGGAACCACTGGTCCAGGACCAGTTCTGGTTCAGAGAGCAGCTCTCTGATGGGAAACACCAGGGAACCAATGGGCAAAGTCCAGCTGTGTGAAAGCTGAAGGAATGTATTGTAGGCTGTTAGCACAGGTATGATTGTGCATTGTTTCATCTGAATTAGTGAAACTCTTTCTGGTCATCTTTAATATGCACTGAAGTCTGCTTACCTTAACTACAAGCATATCTTTTCTGGGGTCTTTAACCATGAAGCAGAAAGCCTCATTCCACCGGGGTGATGTGGTACGATCACACACCTGATGATACAGTGACAGATATAGTGACACACTTACAATATTACGATCTGTAAATTGGAAATATCAGACAAAACACTGCCAAAAGAACAGTTTAAAGTCTTACAGTAGTTTTACGGGACATTTCTCCAAGAGTAATATCAGCTCCCACTTTTGGCTCCTTGCCGCTCTTTTTAACCTGCAGAGAGAGAGAGAGATAAACCATTAGAATAAAAGCATAAGTATAATAAACATGAACTGCATATCATGACATCATCCCTAGCATCAATAATCTAAAAGACTTACTGGTAAGCCATCCGCTTGCTCAACAAAGAGGAATAGCAGGCCCGCTGAAGGGACCGCCTTGTTTTGGTAGGACTTTCTGGAATAGAACTGAAGAACCTGAAAACGCAGGAAAGAACATGTGAGTATAGATGTAGCTAACCAGCACAGGGCCATTGGTCCATGACTTATCTGGAGAATACTCACCTGGTCAACTCTCTCCGACTCTGAGGATGTTGGAACCCATTCCAGCACCAGGTGAACCCGACCTGACTTCACATCATTGAGAGTGTACCACTGAGAACAGAAACAGAAACATGAATGCAACATGCATGTGGGTTAGATCACATTACTTCATTTGACCAAACCCTTTAAAGCCAATCATGCAGCACTGTGTTTGTCAAGGAAGATCCCACCTGGTCAGTGTACTGAGAATCAATGATGTCCTTCAGATTGATCTTCAGTCTGCATGTCAGGAAATGGGGGTATAATGTAGTTTAGATGAATGAAGTCATCATGTTTGATAATCAAACTATTGATAAGTACTGTACCTGCCCATGAAATCATCCTTCATGTCCATGTCTTTATCAAACATCTCCACATGCATCTCCTGGCCAGGCAGCTGGGTGAGAACAACCTGAGGGGTGAACAAGACAGCAACTATCAAAACTCAGCTTCCTCGCTTCATTTCACAACAATCTTCCAATGAACATCCTTATTCTACTTACCTCATACATCTCATTCCATGTGGGGTTGAGGTTACTCTTGATCACCTGACTTGTGAATGTTTCACCCCCGATGTTGATCTTCACGTAGGGGTCACTTTTGCCTTTCACCATGCCCCCCATCATGTTATCTTTTGGAACAAGATTCTGCCCCTCCAACAGGTGAATTCTGAGTAGTCCCTGGAAAATAGATCACAAACTAATTTAAATTACCAATTCGCAAAGAAAGCCATTAGTCAGAATCAAAATAGCATGGCTCTTTGTTACCTCAGTGGCAAAGCTAGGATGTGGGGAGGTCTGTTGGGGCAGCTGTTTGTACAGTCCACCCTCCAGATTAGATGACACATCAGATGGAATACGCTCCTCATCTAAATACAGGACCTATGTGCAAAAGAATTAAGGAGACGTAGAGAGAAAAAAATTAATATCCAACAATTTATTATCATGAAATTGCTATTAAAAACAATTCTGTTCTTTTAGCCACTAATTGTTGTTATGTAGTGCAGAAGGAGTGAAATGATCTTGGTGCCTTTTTACCCTGAGAATTGTGTTGATGTAGATGCGACTGGCTGACCCAGAGTTGTCCAATTGGAACCACTGGTCGAGCGAAAGATTCGAATTGGACAGCAGGCGGGACAAAGGGATGGTTAGACTGCCCAATGTCTGCACACGGTCAGCGTCCTTCACCTAATTTTTTTTAATGTGAAGGAAAACCAAAAAAAAAAAGACCACAATTATTTCAGTTATCAGAATCCCAAACACAAAGTCCAGTGCAGAGTTGAATCTTCTGAGCTATTACCTGAATGTCAATGTTCTGCTTGTGAGGATTGTGAATGAAGAAGGTAAAGGCTTCCTCCCAATCTGGGTCAACGGTTGTGTAACAAGTCTACATGCAAGAACAAAGAGTATCCTTTAAAAACAAGTGAAAACAGATTCTACAGTATTGTAATGAAAATGCCCACTTTGTATACCCTGCTCTCTCTTGTGACGTCCTCCACAGACAACTGAACCATGGGATTGGGCTCTTTATTTCCCTTTTTCATCTAAAAGACACAGAGTTAAAGATAAATATGAATACACAGTTAGGCATGTAGACAATGATGCTCTGTAACCAAGTGCAGAGCAAAAATAGACTTATCTTCCATGTTGAAAACATGTGGTCGCCGTGAATTATAGTGTGTACGAGGCTACCATAGCAACAGCAAAAATAACCAACAGGAAGTACCAGAGCACATGGCATAATCAGGAAGTATGAATCTGCATTGTATTAAACCACAACAACTGAGTTTCCTTTCAAAGAGTCTGCCACTAATGTTCCCTTTTATGAATGATGTGACAGCAGAAATCAGTGTTTAATAGCCTTAGATAAAGAAAGCCTCACTGGAGCAGATGCAAATGGTGTGAACAGGGTTATAGGCCAAGACAACAGCTTTGAGGAATGTTAGACAGGTGGTAGTCACAGTTCTGCCTCAGTTCGACCGCACGCAGGAAACAGCACTTAGCAGACACAATCGTGGGCACAGAGAGGGTAGAGATATTTGACTCACAGGAAGTGCCTCAGCCTTGTCTAGATACACCACCAAGATGGCAGAAGAAGGCGGATCACCAGCCTTACTTCTAATGCTTTCATTCCTCTTCATCACCTGTGGGAGAATTGCAAATAGTTTGAATAATTTATCAAAGTAATAAATTGCCCTGAATGCCACATGAAAATGTAAAACACTCTAAAGTCATCTGTGATGCATTAGTGGAAATAGGTGCTTCAAACCTGCTCAAGTCGATCTGTGTTTGGCAGTAAAGTCAACCACTCGAGTCGGAAATGAACCTTTCCTGATGTTGTGTCTTTTAAAGTGAACCACTGGAGAGACAGCAACAGGCGTACATTAACTATTCAAAGTTCAGACTTTTCTTTATTAGCATGGTGACTACAACAAAAACTGCTTTCTACTTACATCATCAACAACTATGGATTTTTTCACAATGCCCAAATCCAATTTGGTCCTACAAGGAGGAAAAGTGCAAAACAGAGAAAGTAAAAAGTTGTAAGAGCATATGTTTACGTTTGATTAAAGGATTCAGCACTGAAAGCGAAGACACTCACTTTCAAAACTTGAAAATAAAAGGTAACATTATTTTTTCATCTTGGTCATAATAGGTGGCAGATGAAAGGTGACAATGCTTGATTTAACATATGCACACAAGATACATGAACTATGCATTATGTACCTGCCCAGGAAATCATCCTGGTCTGGGTCTTTGTCATATACCTCCACCTCCAATTCTTGACCAGGCACTTCATGGACAATGACCTGATGTACCAGACACACACAGGGACATGAGGACTGACAGGACGATTCATATGGAAGCTGGCTGTGGCCTCATATGACCATGAATGATATGAAAATTCGCAGCACTATCTGTAACAGTTTAATCCCTCAAACACAGAACAATATGAAATGATAAATGATTAAATTCTTCTCACACCTTTATATGCAGAGAAATGATGACAACAATTCAAAACTCCCATTGGTCGTTTTTTGTGATCAAAGTTTTATTTATAACCCCCCTTTGGTCCTACCTCATACATCTCTTCCCACTTAGGGGAGTCTGTGTTGTCAACGTGTTTGGAGGTGAAGGTCTGGGGGCCAACCCTCAATATGGCATAGGGGTCAGACAAGCCAGCCATAACCCCTTTCACATAGCTGTCCTTTGCTGCTAGATTCTGCGCCTCCAGTAGATGAATGCGTACCATTCCCTTAAAAAAAAAAATTAAAAAAAGGGGAAAAAATGTAATAGAACAGTATTGACTGAGACATGAAATCAAATGATTCTCTACATCCATGTGTATTCACCCTGGGCAAAGGGGAGCGTAGTTGAGCCACATGCAGGCCTGCAACCAGAGGGACAACTAGGCGGTTTGGCAGAACCAAGAAGGACGCGATGGCATCCATAATCATGCTGTCAGACATGACACTGAGAGAAAAGAGAGGACGCATTTCAATGAAAATCTTCGGCCCGGTCTATGGTCTGATAAAACCCACACATGAATAAAATGGTGTTTATAATAATAAGGTTGTTGCTGTGTAAATCTATGAAGGGTTATTTCAGTACGACTCACTTCAGTCCAGGAACGTCCAACAAATTAGTCAGTCCAGTCCAATTGATGTCTAGTTTCTGGAAGAAGATAAGACACAGGAATGTTGTGTGTGTAGCAGAACAGCCTGGACTGATGAGAAATCAATAGAATGAAAAGCAGGCGAGTCCATATTGAGATACATGATAGTCGCAGGGATGGGGGTAGAGGAGCAACAATAAAAGGACATATAGAGGTGAGTTTAAATGGACATACAGGCCGACGGATGAAAAACATGGTGACTGCTCCCACTATGGGCACATCTCCAATCAGAGGCTCCAGGATCACGCGCATCATCCCATGTAGCTGAAGAAAGAAGGGATGTTTGTTAAAAAATATGGATACATGTTTACAGAATGGCAAGTTGTTGTCAATGTTTTCAGTTATCTCTTTAGTAAGGCAACATATCTGTATGAATGTCTTTTTTTTTTACTCTGCAACAAAGTCAAACAACACTTTGAACTCTAAAGAAGACATACCTGTATTCCTTTGACTCCAGCTTTGCAGAAGTACCTCTTCACCTCGACATTGATCTCTACATTGCCAACATAGCTGAAAATGTAAAAACCAAAAATGTGATTTTCAACAATCCTTTCTTTACATTCGAAAAGTGTGGAGGGTGGCTTTTAAATCCAAAGAGCAGATACAAATGGATTCACCTTATATACAAATCTAGCAGGACTTGTCCTTTATCGTTCTCTGTGTGTGCCTTGATCCCGACAACCTTCATGGCCTGGAGCAAACAGAAAGAATATTTGTTTTTTTACACAATATGATCGACATGCATCAGTTAACATAGGTGTGCTCTGACTGAGCTATTTCTGGCCTAACCTTGGTTCCCATGTCCACTTTAGTGAAGCTAAGGGTCTGGAGGTGAGTGCTGGAGGCTCGGATGGATGGAGCAATGGTCTCCACAAGCAGCTTCTCAAGGTACTGGCCCACAAATGGCCACACCTGCTGCAGCACCTATGTAAGCCAAAAACAACATGGTTATAAGCTTTGAATCTTAATAAGACTCACAATACCATATACAACGTACAATACCATACAGTATACAATGTACAATACCATATGCACATGCCTGCAACCAGAGACTACAGCTTAAAGTAATGTTGTCATTTAGGCCACATAGCAATGAAACTATCTGTTAAATTCCACAGCTTCCTTTAGCAGCAGCAGAAGAGGACTGGCAGAGACAGCTGTAACCAGCTCAGTCTTATCAGCTGTTCCTTTGCTACTTCAGGTCCTTACATAATTCTATGTTCTACATTTACGGTTTGAACAAACGGGAAATTCGCCACATAAACGAGTAAACGTTTTTTATCCATATAGGGGAAGGAGACAAAAAGCAGCAGCTCAGTCTGGTTGTGTGCTTGTGAGACTGTGGTGGAAAAAAATCCCTAGAGTTGGTTTCAGTCTGGCATAAGTGGAGCGTGAGTCATCAGCCGCTTGCAGCCTGAACAACAAGGCAATCTGCTGACCCCCTCTCCATGAGAGAGTCTCAAACCTCTTCTTGTTCCTTTCCCTGGCGAATTCATCTCATGGTTTTTGCCTGCAGGAATAATTGTATTACAGTGTGTCTAAATTACAAGCCCTACAGTAGAATCTCAGGGCTAGAAGGAAGGCACAGAGACAATGGCCACAGTTGTATTTAGTTTGGGGGAATTGGGCAGCTCCTCCCCCTTCCTATGAGCGAGCCTGTAATAAAATGGAAATGTTGAGAGGCTTGCCTGGCACTGGGCCTGCTCTCTGCGGTACAGACACAGTGCATACACTAGTGGGAGGTGTGGCCTTCTCTGAAACAGCAGCAGTGCTACCATCTATCAGCTAACACAAGCTAATGAAGAGCATACTCAAGTGAAGTGTCAATCGGCAGAGCAGCTGGGAGACAGAACATAGAGGATGAAGAACTGTTCCCTTTGTGTGGGGACATAATGCAAAGCAGAAGCTAAATAGTATCCATTGATATTTACCTTATTTAGCCACTCAACCTTCTCAACATCTGGGAAGTTGACCTGGGAGAAAGAAAGACAATGTAGGCACAGTTAGCTTGTAAACAGAGCCCGAAATAGACACAGCAGGATAAGGAAGTGATTAAGCCATAGCTGATGCAGGTCTCTCAATATAATCAATATCACTGTTGATATCATCCCAGTGTTTTCTGCTCTGGGCCATAGACGGGGCTAATCATTCTAAAAGAATAGAAGAAAGGCAGATAAGTGCAGCTAATGTCCATTCAACGATCATTTAAAAATGTTTTAGCTGGTTATTATGTTGTTTATCCTTGCATTAACAAGACATTTGATATGCATGCTTGAGAGCGGCATGAAGATGCTCCTTTTTTGAGTTAGAAGAGAAGTATGCATGCTGGGTAGATATGCAAGCAATCCCTGAAATCACTCACTGCATTAAAGTATAACAAACAGGAACCTCTTCAGGGTGTGGCTACACGAGTCAAAACAGCCCCATGTGGTAAACAACATTTCCATTTTAGGTACATAGTAAACTCTCAGGATTTATGACATGCAAAGCAGTGTTATACTCCATGCAACATTTGGGAAATCTCAATCAAATGTTGCAAACACCCTTGACTGAGATTGCACAGCGATTAAACGGTTTAAGTGTGTTGTTGTACTTGCTGCAGTGCATTCAGCAATGCTCCATTATTCTTTCAAACAAGTTTAGTCATGACATACTGCAGAATCAAACTCGAAGCAGATTTAGCAAGTGCCTAAGGGGAAATAAAAGTAGGAACAGTGTTACTCTTAAAAAAAAGAAAAAAAGGACTTCAGGCACAGACCGTTGCAAGCATGACATCAAAGTCATCAAGTAAATTAAATCCCCTTTCAAGTAAATTATACTAATTACAACAGCAGTGTTTGGCTTTTATTAAATATGCGAAAGTGAACGATTGTAACCCCCCCCCCCAAGAAAATCACAAACTGTTGGAGTGACGCCTCTTGCACTTAAGACAACAAGTGGAGAACTATGATTATGCTTATTTAACTACAGGAAAACAAACTCTCTATCACATCCTGTAGTTGTGATTTATGGGGTTACTCTAGGTCAAAGAGGTTCAGGTAGGATAGGAAAATTTACTTTAGCGGACACTCGCCAACAGTTGTAGGGTGTTTTTCTTACCCATGCAGGAAGATCTCGTCTGATCTTGGACACTTTAGAGGATGTGTACTCCTCCTCGTTGCTGAGAAATTGGATGGCTGATTGCAGTCGTGCCTCTTTGGCTTCTCGGGCATGTTTCCATCCAGTGTAGACCATCATCCCACACACCAGCAGGCTGGTGCTGACCCGATAGTAGCCGGCCAGGTAAACAGGCAGCAGGGCTCCCAGGCATTTCCCGAAGGTCCAGAGCACCGCGACCGCACTGATCCCTTTGGGTTGAGGAGCCTCTGTCTCCGCGGGGACCAACGCTTTCTTCTCGGTCTCGCCTGAGCTCGGACACACGGCGCCCTTGGGTTCACTTGGTTCCGACTTGTCGTTTTGCATAGTGGTATCTTCTTAAATCAATAGATAATAAGTAAGTTTCCTTTGATAAAAACAATTATTAAGCTTCCTGTGTGTTCGGACAGTTTTTCTAATGTCCCATTTCCAATGTCGGCTATCTAACTCACCGTCTGAACAAATGTAGGCTACTGCAACGTCACCTTTAGTTCACCGTTTGTCCATGTCGCATCTTACGGTATCGACTTTGATTCTGTAGCTGATTTGGATAAGTCCTAAGCGCAGGCTCGGGAGAAGTGGCCGACGACAAGTTTTGCTCTTCGCAACGAGTACCGTTATGTGGATGAAAACACGCCCACTGGCTGAAGCATTGAACGCATCTTTGACTCTTTCGCTGCTGTGGCACCACAATCATCAAACTTGAAGTAATCATCGTTATTACTGCGGCATTAGGTTGGCGTCTTCTAAGATTTTCCAAGGCAATGTATACATACAAATGCTACTTTCATAGTAACTTGAAATGTAACTGTACCTGTCCGGTGGATTTTACAAGAGCTCAATTTTCAAGGGTAATATTTTGTCATATGAACACCTCTTAGTGTCAAATTCTTAATCCATCAATTGGTTTCTGCTGCATCCCCGTTTTGTTTTAAAACAGCAGACAGGGCATTTTTCTCAATCCCTAAATCCCCCGGAGCTCACATGCCAGAGCCATGATTCCCAGGCTGCTCTCACACAAACATCACATATTTCTCTTGTTTAAACAGCCACACGGATGTGAGGCTACTGAAGAGGGCAGAGGGTATAATATTAAAGTTTACACAATGTGACTCCACCCAACCAAGTCAAGTAATGACACTATAACGTCATGCCAGTCTCAAGAACCTGTATGCCTTGGCATGGTTTGTTTTCCTTACCTCTGTCAACAGTGAATATGAAGACAAGTGTAAATAAAGCTAAGGACAACACAAGAATTTATATTTGAGATGTTATTCTTTTTTTTCTAAATGTGCAAAGTACCAAAGTTAATTTACACCAAAGCAATCCACAAACATATAAACACAAGCTGCTCAAAGTCTTCATGTAGCCATAAAGACAGCACAGCAGTTTTTCAGAAATGGTTCAAACACCATTGGTGACCTTACAGATGAGCCAGTTGGGGCTTTATTTGCATCTATGTGAGAGCAGATACCTTTCATATGGTGGCTGAAAAGCACAAAAAGCCCACAGGCAGGGGGTGGGGGGTGGGGGGCTGAGCATAAAAGTCTTTCCTGCCCTCTGCTGGAGAAGTATTGTTTAACCCTTAACATGGGCAATGTTTTTTTCATGTCATTTTCAGACACATAAAAGAAAAGCATCTAAAAATCCCTGTTGAGGATGCTACAGTCTGACTCGTGGGTACTACAGTCTTGCACCTTATCAGTTAGTGAGGCAGTGTGGTGATCCTCATGCTTTGACTTGCAATAGGGTACGACACCATTGGGGTGGTGGCGTGACTCATGGTAATGCCTGGCAGAGGCTGCGTCATGGACACTGCCACTGGTGCCACAGAAACAGCAACCGGTGCCATAGAAACAGGTGGCGCCATCCCTTGAGCGATGGTCTGTGCAAGGGCAGCAGAGAGGGGGGTGATCTCAGGGTTGAGGTGGGGCGGAGGGGCTGTAGGTGGGGCAGCATTTGATGGGGGAGCTGAAGGAGCTCCAGTGGAAACAACAAGGTCTTGCTGCGTGACAGGCCGAGGCTGCAGTCCTGCGCTGCTCAGGGTGGTGTGGGTCTGAGCGATGCCATGATTGTAGGAACTTACAGCACCAACAGGGGGCGCCATACTCTGTTCAGAGGGTGCAGGAGTGGAGGACAGCGTCATCACCTTGGCTTGGCCCCGGAACTGGGCGTTTTGTTCCAGAAGAACCTCATTTGTGGCAATAAGATTAGAAACCTGAGGAACACACGAGACATGGATTAGAAAAGCTATCGACTGAGTTCTTGACCTGGACAATTCTCTTTTAATCCATTGATCATTTTGTAAATAGGATGTCTCAAGAAATTAAACAATTTAGATCACATTTTCTCAACAAAAAAAAAAACCAAGTACTGTAATTGTCATGAGTGTAAAAAAAACAGCATAAAAATGTCACATTAGACAAGTTGAAATCATCCATTGTTGTAAATTGTTATTTTTAAGATTTACTCAAAAAAAAATGTCAGGCAAACATTTTAAACAACCAGTGTAACCAGTTTAATTATTTGACTGACATACCAGCCTGAAGATGAAGATGTAATATCTCTGTTTGGATAAAAAATAAATTGCTTATGTAAAATCTTCTATGTAAAGCCTGAGAAACCTTACCTCATCTGTCATTTTACAATGAGATATACTCTACTCTACTCATTTTTATCTTACATAGATTTGTATCTACAATGTGTGTAGCAAAATGTTATCCATGTTTTATCAGACTGTTGTGGCAAGTGTCATTTTCTTTGCAGCCGTCTGTTGGGGCAGCAGCATCAGGGCTTGTGACTCTAAAAAGCTTAACAAGCTGATTAGGAGGGCTGGCTCTGTGCTGGGGACTCGCTGTGGAGCCCCTGGAGGTGGTGATGGGGAGAAGGATGATACAGAAACTGTTGAACATTATGGACAATAACATGCATCCCTTACACAATCTCGTGTGAACAAAAGAGTGTTTTTAGTGGGAGGCTACGGCAGCTAAGCTGCAAAAAGGACAGATTTAAAAATACTTTTTTACCTACTGCAATTGCACTTTAGACTCCCATTTAAGTAAGGACAGAAGACATTTAAACTTTTAAACTTTAGCCTGAGTTGCATATATCATATATCAAACTGTATTGTGGGCTCATGTTTTTTTGTATGGGTGGGATATGTATGTATATATCTGTTGTGTTGTGCGCACACCTACATTTCCCTGCTGGGATGAATAAAGTATATCTTATCTTAATCTTATTTACCTGCTTCTTCAACTCTTCCACCCTCTTCCTCAGCAAGGAATTCTCCTCCTCCAAGAACCTGAACTCAAGGGGCCGGGGTTGCAAGGTGGCCTGAACACCCAGCTCGTAGTGGCCTCCTCCTAACCCATCTGCAAAGCGCAGCCCCTCTAACCGCCGCCTCTTCAGCTGGAGAGCAGTGTGGTCCATTGAAGCCTCCAGAGAACCAGCATCAAACAGTCCACTCTCCAGCAGAGGGTCATACACAGAGCACGAGCTCCTGTCATACCGCCGCTGACCTGCAGAATTTATAGACAGACAACCACTCATCCCACCTCCACCCATTCCACCAACTCCAGAGATAACTGGATCTCTACATCCACCCAGGCTGGGGCAACCCATCCCCATCATGTTACTGCCAACTCCGCCTCCACCTCCTACGAGTCCTTGCATTCCTCCACAAGTACCTCCTCCTCCACCTCCTATCCCTACCCCTGTGTTCACCATTCCGCTGGCACCGGGCCCTACCACACCACCCACTCCAACCCTGGCAGGCTCATATTCAAAGTCCTTTTTGACATGGCGAAATTTACATTTATTGCCCCTCTGGCACTCGCCTTTCAGGAAGTCTCTGCAGATAGGGACCTCCCCACGGCTGTGGGGGAGATCCATTGGCGACAGACCCAGTCGTGCTGCAACTTTCCCTCTGAGTCTGAGGGGTAGCTCTCCTGTTTTCTTGTAATAGTCTTCGTCCTCTTTAGATCCGTGAACAAAGCGGCAGTTGGAGCGCATACACTCTTTATTCTGGTGGTCATGACAGAAGATGAATTCGTTTTTTTGCACTCCCAAGTCTGGCACCTCGTTAAAGTCTGGGTGTCTGAAGCGGCAGCGCTTCCCCCTCTTGCACACATTGCGTATGAAGTCCCTGCAGACACCATCTAACGCCAGTCCTGCCCCTTGCCCTCCACTTCCACCGTTCCCGCAACTGTTACCATTTCCAAGCGCCCCTCCTCCCCCCATGCTGCCAGAGCCAGATAAGTTGCCTCCAACGCTTCCTCCTGAACCCCCTCTGCCCTCCGCCAAGCCCCCTACCAGACCAGACCCAGGCCCTCCTTCTTCACCCAGACCAACAGCACTCCCACCACCACCTGATAGGTAGGAACTGTCCCGGTCAGGCATGGCACTTGGCCCAGCTTGAGGAGAAAACAGCACTCATGTGTATGATGGGGCTGATGTGACCAGGCGAATGTTATCATACACAGACAGACGAGTGGAGGATAGCCTTTTCCTTGGAGAAGTGCAATCTCCCGTTCGAAGATCTGTGGAAAAAAATATAAACCAAAGTTGAGCTTTGAAATCAGGAAAACTATGATATGAAAATTACCTGATGGGAACAGTACACTGAATACACCAAGTTTTTAGTATTCTTACATATCAAAGTGGTGGAAAGTATTTGAGAACATTTACTTAGGTGCTGCACTTCAGAACAATGTTGATGCACTTTTTACTTTCATACTTTTAAGTCACTCTGCCAAGTCAAATGATTTATTTAAAAAACAAACAAATAAAAAACAATGTAAGGGTATACGTTCTTCTGATATTCTGTATACGTTCTTTACCTTTCAGTATATTTTGATGCTCATTTTCGTGTACTGCAAATCGAGCAACATGTTTTTAATTCAACACAGTACGTCCAGAGTAGACTAGTCATTGTAAACAACACTTTCTCTACAACAAGCAGTAGGTGTCGTTTTCATCACTCATGAAGAGCAGCAGCCAATGTTTGGTTAAAATTACAGAAATACTAACAATTAGATGCATGTCGTGTTAAGCCTACACGACTACACATGTTATCCGCTGGTAAACAAGCCCCCTGTGCTGTCTCATATATCTGAATATGTAACATTAAAGCAGAAATGGTGCAGCGAGCCTGTCTTGCTCGTAGCACCACTTTAGCTTGTTTGGCTAGCGATTAGCGAACCTTTTCTGGCTTACTGGCTAAATGTGAGACGACCACAATTGACGCGAGGAGCAGGGTCCAGGATAAGAACCGAGTGAGTCCCACACAGAAACATACAACGTCTTCTGATTCTCCCTCTTGAAACTGTCAAGAGACGTGAGCTATTTCTTACAATCCTGTTTACCACTTCTTCTGTTTCTTCTTCTTTTCGGTTAGATGGCTCTTGGCGACCTGCGTAAAGGTGCATTACCGCCACCTACTGGTAGAGAGGCAGTAAAAACTAAACGAGAAAAAAAGAGGTTAATAAGCCCCTTAATTTCTGTCTTTTATTGGGATTTATTTTTACAAATATCATGAATTTATTGTATAGTTTACAAGATCCAGTTCCCAGAATATTATGTACTGTGTAGTCATTAGTCAATCATTAATTCGCTTCGACACATCAAGGCGAGCTTCTTTCCTCAGGCTGTCCGGACTGTTAACTCCACTCTCCTCAGTTAAAAACATAAACAGAACTAAACAAAACAGAACTGTAACTACATGATGCACACACACCACACATTCCAATCTGCACATTGCACTTTGACACCCTGGACACTTTACACTGTTTACATTATTTTATATTTTGTATATTCAAATATTTATTTTTTAAATTTTACATTATATTCTATTTTACTGTATATATGTGTATTAGTAATTTGAGTGTTATTGCATGGCCTTGCGGAACAGTCTTTACATTTCACTGTACATCTGTATGAGCATGTGACAAAAAAAAATCTTGAATCTTGAATCTTGAATTGTTTGAATTTTCCCCTTAACTTCCTCCTCTCCCCTCATAAAAACTGCAGTTCCTTAAAACATGCTTTATTGATTCTGGCTGACAAATGTAGGTAAATAATCCGGTTGTGTGTTTTCCTATAATGTGAAAAGTGTATTGTTGAGTCCTAGCCTCATGGTTCAAAGGTCACATATTATGCAAAATACACTTTACCATGGTTTTCTAACATTAATATTTGTCCCTAGTCAGTCTACAAACCTCCCAATTATGAGAAAAGTCAATCCTCTCCCTCTTTGCCTGCTCCACTTTTCAGAAAATGTTTGTTCAAACAGGCTGTTTGCAGATTTTCCCTTTATGACATCCCAAATGGAAGTAAGTAACCCATACCTTAGGTGGGTGGAACTCCCACAGCCATAGGTTTTTGATCCTAACTCTGAGTCTGTCTTCTCACAATAAACAATAGGGCATGGAACGAGAAAGCCCAAGAGACCCAAGCCCAAGGTTGAACACAGCTAATTTAGATTTAAAGCTGTAGACACAGAAACAGCCTGTTCGGAGCAGGGCTGAAATGGAAGAGTTTATAGGCATGATCAAATACAGGATCAACAAGGATTTTTGGCACAAAAAAAAAAACTTCACAGACATGGTTTGGGGAACTCTGATACTTATTTAAACTTTTTGAAAGGGAGTAATGTATAATATGTGATCTTTAATCTGTAGTTCCATTGTTTGTGATTTGAGTGATTGTTTGGTTAACATGTCTGCACCCTCATTTCTTCTACACCCTATTGGGCAGGAACCCAAATGCTGACATGATTAACCCTTTTGTTGTATGTATGTATTATGCAGTATATTTCATAGATGACATCTTGTCTGCATTATTTTCCTGACTTAATGCTGATTAGTGCTGACTGGCTACCTGATGCAATCAGTGTATTGTTTGCCTCAATCCATTGTAATCCCAGTACTATGGCTAAAAGCTCTGCAGTGTAAACTGATGGCCGATCAGTTGCTCTATTTCTGTGTTCTATGTTTGTGTTGTTCTGTGGGATAGAAAATGCTACACCTGCACGCCAGGTGTCCGGGTCCTTTGCATGCATTAGTTAAAACAAGGCCTGCACATGTTCTTTTTTTTTTTTTTTTTTTTACAGGACTCTCTGCTGCTGACATGTAAACAATACTACCATAAACCAAGGCTGCTCTCATACGGGAAAATCAAAAAAGACACGCACATCCCTAAGTTGGTGCTGGATCCAAAAACGAAAAGGTATAAAGAAGCAAAGTCCTTTCCTGTCCTGATTTACAACGTAAAAGATTACTGAGTTTCATACATTTAGTCTTTACTTTTTTGTGTTGTACCCATATCAGTCTTTCATTAAATACCAATAACAATCTGACAACCCTTACTTGTTGTAGTGCTTCATTATATAACTTAAGAGAAAGGGATTTATGCTGCTAGAGAAACTCACAACCTGACATGTTGTTATGGATGGTTTAAAATCCCATTTGTTCGCCCATTGTTCTACTGTCATAATAGCTTTCTGCATTTTCTTTTGTATGTAAAATATATTCTGAGCCCAGATCCAGAGGGCCATCATCAGCATAAAGCAACTTGCCTAGGCTATACTATGTTCCACCTGTTCAAAACGTATAATTAATAATTATAGTGAAAAATATAGGGCTACAAACACTGCCCTGTGGGGTGCCATGTTCTATTGTGTACATGCTGGAGTACTCAGAACCTACCCTTACTTCTATTGTTCTCGCAAATAAAAAATCAGACACCCACAATAACCGTCCTACACCTAATTTATCTAGTCCTTCTTTCCATAACATGTCACATGCAGGCTTTTTCTACATCAAAAAAGACAGCTACAAGTAGCTGTTGAGCTACAGGTCTACATAAAATGGAATCTTGTTGTATTTCTGTAGTTGTATTTCTTCCTTTACAGAATCCACTCTGATATGGGGAAAACAAATGTTTACTTTGTAGAAATGAATTAGAAGTTTATCCTTTCCATTGTTTTGACTAATTGAGATGTCAATGCAATTGTTCTGTAGTTTGATGGTGATGATTACACTTTCCCTGGTTTTAAGATAGGCACAATAACAGATTGCTTCCATTTTGTTGGAATTTCCTGTTTGCCACATGATCCGACAAAGAAGAAGACAACAGCACCGGTGCTTCTTGTTCTTCGAGGTTTATGGAGGTTGGCAAACAACAACTTGGTTCATTTCCGTCACCTACTGGTATGGAGTGTGGATAAAAATATCTAATGTGTACTACTCTTAATATTTAAAGTCTATGTTACTACTTTTTTATAAACAAAAAAAGATTAAACAATTTACAAAAAAATAATATATTTCCAATCAACTTACTTTGTATAAGCTGATGAAATAAAATGCAATAGTTCTTTTGTAGAATGTCTATTAAATCCATACGCACATTATCCTCCCCTGGTTTTGAATAGGCCGTCTTCTTTCTACCTCATATTTCTGACAGTGTAGAATAATCATAGACTAAATAGGACAATAACATGTTCCACAGTTTTCTGCTCTTGTCAGTGTTAATGTCTCCCTCTAGTGGTCCCAATGGCGAGTTGCGCTTAAACAGGTAGGTGATCACCTTTTCACCTGTAGGCTGTGGCCTTCACCGTGCTTGCTTTTTCACTGGTTTAAAAGTTTCACAGATTTAAGATTACAGCCATATCGCTTAGTCGCACAAAGTATTTATTAAAAGAGGTAATATTTGATGCATTAACATTTCCCCAAGTCGAACACGTTTTGTGTTTAGTTCAGTTGAAACAGGCGAAACAACTCGAGTCTCAAAGCGGTCATTTGAGTAAGCTAGTTCCTCTAGCTGCAGTATTTCAGCCTACAGCTCTAGAGAGCGCTGACGTGTAGAGATAACTGTCAGTGCATATGGAGATGAGCTGTCAAACCACAAGGTAACGATAACTTCTTTATTGTGAAACTGTCTGAGTTCCTCATCCATGAAGTCGCCCAACATGGCAGTGCAAGGTGTTTTCCACTGGATGCAAGCCTGCGTGGTCCTGCAGCTCTGCTTATCTCAAATCCTGCCTGCTTGTGCCTCGGAGGCAAGCAGAAATTACTACAATGTTCTCAGAGTTGAGCCCACAGCAAGTGACAGCGAGATAAAGAAGGCTTTCCGCAAGCTGGCAGTGCAATACCACCCTGATAAGAACAAGAGCATCGATGCAGAGAAGACTTTCAGAGAGATTGCTGAAGGTAGGCTAAAACATGCCTGCAATGGCTGAAACTTATGTGTTTAAGTTACAACCGTTGATTTCTAGATGATTTCTTAATAGGTTTAAGCTTTACAATACATTGTCTGCTATTTATGGATCAACTATATTGTTGTTTTGAAGGGTTGTGGTGCTGATGAAGTGAAATTAGGCTTTTCAGTTTATCAGCACCACAGCCCTTCAAAACAACAATAGTGGCCCAAAATGAATGATTGATAAAAAAAAATAAACGTATTTTATAGCACAATTGAATGCACGTAATGAACTTACAGCTAACTGTACTTTCATTTCTCAATCCAAACATCTCAACTCTGGGGTCTACTCTTCTAGCCTACAAGGTGCTTTCCACCAAGGAGAAGAGGTGGCTGTATGACAATGTGGGCCATGAAGCTGACCTAAATGATGAGGAGACCTCCTATAACCCTGAGGGCGGACATGAGTCAAGCTTCAGTTTTGCAGACTTCTTTCATGACTTTGATGAGAGTTCCTTTGCAGAGGAGCAGGTCTTCCACTGGAGTTTCAGTCAGGATGTGGAGGACGATGATGGCAGTCCCTATGAACATTACAGTTTCGAGGAGCCTGACTTCAGCTTTTATTTTGGTGATGGGGAATGAATTTGAAGAACAGCACCACTACCAGCTACCAGCTGCCGTGCATCGTTGTCCTGTATACAGAAAGCCTGTTATGGTTTAATGCATTGTCTTTTGTTGATCATAATAAAGTTTTCATTTGAAATGGTTAACTCGGTGTCTGTGTCTTGCATTGAGGATGTAGAAATTGAGGTTAACAAACCTCTGAGTACCTGTGTTTATCTTATAGGAAAATGTATGTTCAGTGGATGTTTACTGTTTGTTTGTTTTTAGGCTGGAAAGTTGACAGCTTGGGGGGAACTTATTGGATCAGTTTGCTAGTTTTACTGAGTGGGTGTGTCCAAGCTCCTGAGTTACTGACTAACATAGAAGTTACACATCTTTTTCTCTGAGCCAGCACTTTACATTTGGCTCTGTTTGACTTCATTTCATACAGGGCCAGCGTGCACTTTGACCGAAAGGAAATCCTGTGCCTGCTCAGCGGTTGGAGAGTGAGCTCTCTAAAGCCAACATTTAGACAAAAGATCTTCACAGCTTATTGCTGTTTTTAGGAAGATAAAGTGGGATTGAAGAATTTTACAAAGCAGAGAAGGACGTACTGGAAAGAATAACTCAAGTTATACAATGATGGTAAGTATGCCTTCAAATGCTCTCTCTGCCAACCTCTGACAATCATGTGACAGCTTTTTACTCCATGCAGACATATATTGTTGCTAAGGGAAGTTTTTAATTTCCTTTATTCTCAGTTTGCATAATAAAAAAAAAAGTAAGAGGAGTTGTGTTTTGAATCAAACTAAGTTTGTTTAGGCTGTTTTCCTTGACATGTAGTAATTAGCTTGCATACTAATGTGGTTTTACCTTACTCAAAATATCATCTTGCTTAATGTTGCATGTTCAATGTTACAGGAAGAGGTTAAAGAGGCTACATCAGCTCTGAGTGTCCATAGTCACAACATCAAGGTTACAGAGTTGTTGAAAGACGGGGACACTCTCACCTTCCTTGTTATATCTCAAAAAGTAAGAAAACCTTGTTTTTACTTGTTTGCTGCCAACTTTGTTTACACTAGATCTGTGTACATGTGTAAAACCAGAGGGACAAGTCTGTTTTATTTATTTGAATGACAATGTTGTCAACACAGAAAGTTTGGGGTGTCATGACGTCTCTTTTGTGTGGCAGCTGTCGGGGACTGGAGAGTTCCATGTGGTTCGGATCTACGATGACTTTGAGTGGCTGCAGCAGCATTTTTTCTCCCAAGAGGATGTGCCCGGGTTGCAGGGAATCATAGTCAGTTCTTTTTTTCTTTTCTTTTTTGCAAGCAGACCCCTTTGTAAACCTTTGCACAAATTTCCGCCCTGATGGTTTGTTAGAGCTGAAACATGTCTGTCACTCACTCTTGTCAGTTTAGAGTCAGGCTTTGTTATGTTGTATTTTTAGGCTCTTAATTTGAAGCTTTATTTACTTAACGTTCTAACTTGAAATGAAGTTGTCCTGTAACACAGACCAAGTATCTGAAGGCTTCCATCTGCCTTCTTTACCTCCTCCTATTATTAATGGTGTGGAAACTGATTCATTCAGTCATTGTGCCAGCTGCCCTAGTTTCTGTTCAAAAAATAGGTAGAAGCTCTGTGCCTGTTATTGTTATTTTTTATTATTATCCATGCACTTTACATTTAAAAAAGTACTAACCTTATATATTTTTTTATTTAACCTTTATTTATCCAGGAAAGTCACATTGAGATTAAAAACCTCTTTTTCAAGGGAGTCCTGGCCATTTGGTTCATCTATCAGGCTAAGAACCTAATGGGACAAACAATTATGAAGAAATCAATAGATAAATCTTACTTTGAACATCAGTATACGAAATAATAAAAGTCTACTCTCTTCTTTCTTGAAGTTTCCTCCTCTTCCTCCGAAGGCCCAGGTGAACCCATCTGCCAAGGCGATGAAACAGCTTGGTGAGTACATCTGATAACCACCTCCACAAAAAAATGTGAAAGATCAAAAAGATAAATTAACGGACTATATTTTTCATTCCTGTGTGTTTTCTCTTTTTAAGAGTCAATGTGATATGAGGTGTTCAAGGTGTTGAAAATGTTGATGGTTTTCCTGCAGGCCTCCTTGGTTTGGGAGAGTGGCAGCCGTACTGTAAAGCTCTGGAAACCTTCATCCGGCAGGTTGCTGCACACAGCACACTCAGCAAAAATATAGCTCTGGAAATATTCCTTACAAGCGCAGATGTAAGTGAACACAAATGAACAGCTATTTATCAGTTGTTGTTTTTTCATATATGTTTTAACACTAAACTCAGGTAAAAGGAATCATTTTATATTGCAAAAAGGTGCAACGTGATGCCTTTTTATGAAAAAGACCAGCAATAAATGGCTGAACTTTCACTAACTTTGTTTCAGTAGGGAAAATAAGAGACAAAATAGCAACGTGACACAACAGTTGTGTCCTCATGTCCACACTTGGACATACCTATTGTATGCATGCTTGTCTGTTATCAGCTGTAATGTGAACTTAGAAGAGAGTGGTTAGGACACAGATACAGTGCCACTGTTGGATAGAGAAATATCAAACAGGCTGGTGAAATGTCATGAAAAGAGAGCACTGAAATGTTTCAAAGGGAAGTTAGGTTCACTGAATAAACACAAGCGTGCTGTGCCTGCAAATATTACAGAGAGCGTGCAAAAAGACATGACTTTGTTCTTAAGTGCACGTATAAAGTTAACAGCTTTAATCAGATGCAGGATTCTGACTAAATAGAATGATCAGCTTAAAGTAACTTTTTTTTAAGCAATACATATAATTAATTCTTCATAGAGTCTATTATAAACAGATGTATGCATTATGAAAGCAGGAACGAGTCCATAGAGTTATAGTTTACTATTTAAAAGTCAGAGTTTTTGTCTGTCAGTGCTCATCCTGAGACTTTTGAACTCAATAAGAATTAAGTTTTATGCTTAATGTTAATTCGTTTGGGGGCGCTGTTGGCCGAGTGGTTAGGGTGCGCGTCCCATGTACAGAGGCTATAGTCCTCAAAGGGGGCTTCAAATCCAGGGTTCAAATCCGACCCGTGGCTCCTTTTCCTCATGTATTTCCCCACTCTCTCTGTCCCTGATTTCCAATTCTATCCACTGTCCTGGTTCTCCAATAAAGAGAACTTTCACAAAAAGCCCAAAAATAAATCTAAAAAAAAAAAAAAAAATGTTAATTATTAGTTTCATGTTGTTGTTAGCATCTCGTTCTGTGGCCTGTAGGCATCCTCCCATGTGAGGAAGCTTTCATGCACCTTGTTTACTTTGCAAAAGAAGCAGTATTTACTTGAACAAACGTTGCTTGTTTATTTTTGATCTTGTGTGCAGCCTCCAGGCAAACAGAAAGCAAGGAAAGGCATTTTCAACCGGCTGAGCCATGCTGTGGAGGAAAAGAGGAAAAATGGCCATAAGGTACGCAACAGGCACTCAAACAAACCAATGATGCAGCCTCTACACCTGTATGTTAGGTTTTTATTGTGACACTGTGTGTGTCCGCAGGACGTGGATGAGTTCTTTCAAACTGAGCGTGATCATAACATTCTTCTGACTGGCTGCGCCAAGACTGCAGCTGAGGTGAGCCAGACAACTTTATTTATTATTTTCTTGCCCCCCTCCCCTTTTCCCCCCTTATACAAGCAGACCAGATTGTGTTTTATACAAATAAGGCTTTGTTCTTCATACAGAAATTCCTGGATGTGGTGCTGACTGAGCAAAGTAAGGAGACTTTTGCTTTTTAGTTTGAAG
This sequence comes from Labrus mixtus, assembly GCF_963584025.1. NCBI lineage: Eukaryota > Metazoa > Chordata > Actinopteri > Labriformes > Labridae > Labrus > Labrus mixtus. The sequence continues at coordinate 9,566,781 of NC_083618.1, read as the reverse complement.
GTTTAAAAAGACAAACATGAAGTGCTCACCAGTTTGTGTTATATTGGATTTATTTTTGTACAGATTTAGCGGTTGATATTTGTTGTAGGACAGGTAGCTCATTAGTGTGACCCAAAACAACAACGCAAATTGTATTTGTCCCAGGTCTCATGTTAGTTTTTAGCTCCTGTTTTCTTTGTTTGCAGAAATAGCGGTGGCCTGTGGGCACTTCGCCGCTGCCTTGCAACTCTTTGTGGAACCAGGGGACGACCCAGCCAAACAGGCTTTCACAAAGTGAGACAAATAGTAGCATCAGTCACATGCAAACATCACATGAAGTAAAAGTAAATGCGTCTGAAATCTGCATACAAAATGAAATATATGAGTATGAGTAGAGAAAATTAACAACACGTTCTTCTTATAGGGCTTGTGTGAAATTATCCGAGGTCTTTAATTCTTTACAGGTAAGTTTATTCTCTTTAATAAAATAAAAATAAATATGATGAAATACTCATCTGCAGAGGAGGTTTGCAAGTCATGTGCTTGTGTGTGTGTGTGTGTGTGTGTGTGTGTGTGTGCAGAAAAATATGACAAGTGTTGCTGAGAACAACTTCAACACTGTCGGTCTAGGCCTGGACCTGGATTCACGCTACCAGGAGGCCGAAAAGGTTCGTCTGCTATAGTTCTCTTTAAATGTATGCTTTCTTTACATGCAGCTCTTTTGAATACGATCATTTGTCATTTCTAAAACTTCACATGGCTATAATTTCTCAAACAGGAAATGCTCTTTAGGAGAACCTGTAAACTGGTGGAGATGGAGAATGCAAGAAGGAATGCAGAGAAGGCCAAACCTGCCAAGAAAGCTGCTGTGAGTGTCCCATGGTCCAAACCAATGCATTACAATTTGTAAATACTATCATGTGACCAGCAGGTGTCAGTATTGTTCTACTAAAATTCTGTGCAAGAGGAAAGATTAGACCAAATCTGATAAGAAGACGTAAGAATTGAGTATAGCTCGTAAATTTACTGTGATTAGGACAACTTGTATACTGATGATGACATGCTCTTCATATTAATCAGATGGAGGAGGCGAAGGAAGCAGCAGAGGCGGACTTTGCTCAGATTTGTGAAATGGCTAGAAATGAGGTAAAACGTCACAATTATTTTCCACAGTGTCTCAAGTGAGTTGTGTAACCCCCTGTTTGTTTACATCTATATATAGTATTTGTTTTGACATGCTTTTTTTTTTTGGTCCCCCCAAGATTAAACACTTCCAGAACGTGCGTGTGGAGATTTTCCAGCAGGCTCTGGTTCAGTGGTGTGAAAAGCAGCTTCTTACAGCCAAAGAAAATGCTGACCTGTTCAACCAGCACCTGCAGGCCTTTAAAGAGATGGCCTAGTGACCCCACTGACTCCCTCCCTCCTAATCCTCAGTGTGTCTAAATGTAGCATTGGCTATGACCTAAACAGTTTCCTTCAGCTTGTTTTGGCCTGCTTGTTGTAGGCGGTTTTTTTTTCTTTTTAAAATCTTTAAAATCAGTTAAAAAAAAAACATGTCACGAAGAGGAATTGAAACCTTTGTGATAATAAAACCATATTTGTTCTGTGTTTGCACTCGTTCCAATAAAGCCTGAGTTGAAGTGATGGTTTGGATTTCTCAGCCTTGGACTTTTCTAAGGCCATTGCAGGTGTGTGACTGAGTGTGCATGTGGGCTTTTCTACGCTCATACATTTGTGCTGAGAGTGGTATTGTGCAGCTCTCTAGCCACTACACCAGCCAGGGTCACACAAAATAAAGTGTGATGAATTGATTCCCAAAGTACCTGCTAGCCTTTGTGTGTGTTTCTCACTCCTGGAGCATTAATCAGTTTGTTTGACTGCTCCTTCAAGGACGTGGCAGCAAGGACACTCTGCACTGCCTTTTAGTTCAGAAAACTATTTTAGCTTTGTGAATATCTATTAATTATCTTACATACAGTTGCTCTATTTTTCCTTAAAGTCTAAAACCTGTAAGTGTGATGTCTCGTCCAAAACTACGACATGATTAACTGAGATTTCTAGCACATAAGCCCAATGTCATCCTCCCCTTCTCTGTCTGCTATAGACTGAAGGTCCATATCTCAGCCCTGCTGAGCTCTTCATCTCATCTGTTCCAGCCTGTAATCTCTCCGTTGGGTGAATAAGGAGGAGTGGTTCCCATTTCAGGAAATGAGTCAGAGAGAGATCGATGGCAGGTCTCATAAGAAGAGCTGCAGAGAGGAGGTCTCGTTCATTTGACACATTGTAGGAGTAGATAAAGGGCAATCGTGCCGTTGAGGGCCCACAGTGTGTTTGCTATCCACCTAAACTGAATATTTTGGAATATTTGGTATATTCTTGGTTGGGATAAAGCTTCCTACATTTTTTTACACTCTGATATAACATCTATATTCCTCCATAGTAACTGGCTTTATACCATTTCTCAGCCCAGATAAAAGTAACAATAACTTTTATTTATAAAGCACTTTAAATGCACTCAAAAATCAGTTACGTAACACTTAACAATAAAATTAAAACTTGCAACAAAAAGTAAACACGAACACAAATTGACAAATAATAAACCAAATAATAAGGAAAAAAACATAAAGGCAAAAATAATTGATATTACATTATATAAGACATAAGTGAACCTGCGCACATTCAAAGGACAAATCAGCCCGGTGAAGAAACCCCACAAAAAGTGGAAAGGGATACAGAAAGGAGAGTCTGCAGAGAGATGTTAGAAGGAGCAAAGGGGAGGCAGAGCCAGAGCAAGAAACGTGTTTACTAGAGCTCACCCCTGTTGTGATAGGCTTCACACTCTACTTCCCCAAAAGATAGCAAAGATTGCATAACTTTAAGAAATGCTAAAAATAAAAAAAACTTTTATAGGAAAGCACTGCAGGGTCGTGTAAGGGAAACACCACTGCTAACATTAAGCAGGTTGTTGGTTCAGATCCACTGCTTATGGTTCTTAGGAAATATCATAATGTAATGGAAAAACTTCAACAGCATGTTGGTGTAAAGGTTAGCAATGCACCTTTCAGCAGAAATGTTGTGGGTGTGAAACCCTGGGGCTGGAACATTTCTTAAAAGTTATAACAAAATGTACTTTTTTAAGAAAATGCCACAGTGTGCTAAGGTGGTCAAGGTGTAAGACTGTCTCTTCCTCAGAAGGTTGTAGGGTTTGAAACTGCTGACTATCTAGGAGGTTTTTCTGCGAAGAGCATGCAGGTTCTCCCCGAGCGTTCATCAAGAGTGTGGAGACCCTCTTACTTTGCACTTACAGAGGATAAGTGGTGTGGTGGGTAGCACTGCTGCCTCACAGCGTGATTGTTCTGTGCTCCAATCCCCCAGCTGGGGCCTTTTTTAAAAAAGATCATTATGTAATGGAAAATATCTACTTGCACGGTAGATTGGAGGTGTTAAAGGTAGCAGAATAATAAATAAAAAAATACAATGCAACAAAATAGATACTGAAGCAGAAAAAATACTTTAGATACTACCCAGTAGTGTACAGGGTAGCACTGTCGCCTTGTTATAAGAAAGTTGTGGGTTTGAAGTTCCTGGTTGGTTAGGGCCTTTTTGTGATGATCATGCATGTGTATATGTGGGTTAATGGAAAGTATTTTTTGAAATCCTCCAAAAATAAAAAAGACATGACGGTCAGGCTAATCATTACCCAAAATAAGTGTGGAGAGTGTGAGAGACCAATAGTATTTAGCAATGGGAGCATCTCTTCAGAAATATATTTAGGCATTGCTATATTTTGAGCCCAGTGCTGACATGTTTAAAATGGTGCTAGTAAATGAGAAGAGATTCACCGCACACAAGAAGGCTGAATTAGTTATTTTGATTTAAATACATACTCAAACAAACGGCACGTTTTGCCCGCATGGCTTTATCAGGTTCGTGGTAGTAAGAACAGTCGTTTAGGTCAATGTATTTTTCCCTATTGGCTTTGAATGCATCCCCATAGAAGTAGGTCAAGTCCTTCCGTAGTCCAGCTCCATAAAATTGCCTGAGCTTATTTAAAGCACCTGTGGCAACATGGCTGTCTCTTCATTTGTCTCTGCCTCTAGGTAGACATATGGGGTTCCCTGTCTGTGACTCTGTGGTAGGTAATGAGGTCAAAAGATTGTTTCAAGGTTTTGATTAAGGTTAGTTAAGTGATTTTGCATTTACTTCATGATAAGTATGTAATTATTTGGAGGTAAGTCAAATTCTAAGGTAGTGTAAATATACTAATAACATGTTGAATTCCGTAACTGCCTGACTGATTTTATCTGACTGATAGTTTTTTCTTCAATATTTTAGTTTTTCCCTTCAGTGGAACTGGTGGCCAGTTATGAATGAATTATTTCTAACTAGAGACACACACAAAATAAACTACATTGCTGAAGAACTTATGGTAAATAAACCTTTTGATACTTTTCATAAAATATTTGACTTTCATTATGTAACAATTCTATTCTCACCAGCACTTTCGTCATCAGTTATCAAATAATTATTAATACATTTGCATTTCCTTTGGAAACTGGTCTTTCTTGCTTCAGTTATTGAAGTGTTGTTGCCTTTATGATCAAGTGTGTTAAATATTCCTGGGGTGAAAGCCCTCAGGTGGCATTGCTGAGTAAGTTAGATTCTGGTTTAGAGTTGATTAAACACCCCTACTGCCCTTACCACATGCACTAACAGGCTTAAGTGCAGCAGAGTACAACCATGTGTAGCTTGTAAGCATGATAGCCTTTACCTTTACGGCTGAGGTGAAAATAGTTAGAAAGCAAATAATCACAAACCTCAGTATCTTTGCGAAAGGTTGACCTGCAGGAGACTCCCATGTAAAGTCAGGGGATCAACCAAGACAGATTTGTCATTTGGGCACCAAAAATATTTATATCAATCCATGGATGGTAATCTTGTCTGCTCTGTATGTCATATCTTCTATCTGACTGTTAAGATAATTCAGTCACAGACCTACTGATACACAACAGTTACAATATAAAGCCTACACTTCAAATGTGTGAAGTGTCAAATGACCACAAGATCTTCTAAAAGGGCTTTTTAAATCTACTTAATTTAAAAATGAAAATCAGCTTGTAAGAAGTCACTTTTAAAGAATGTATTTTGGGGCTTTTTGATACAGTGGATAGAGTAGGAAATCAGGAAAGAGTGTGGAATGACATGCGGGAAAGGAGCAGCAGGTCAGAGTTGAACCCGGTATGCCCGTTTGAAGGACTATTGCCTCTTTACATGGGGCGTGACCTAACCTAACTGTGCCTAACGAATTGAATCTCAGTATAAACCTGTTTTTTTTTTTAACAGCATGCAATTGTTTCCCTTGTATACCTCCTAATCTAATGGAGAGAAACATTTACAGTATGTTTATGACACGCCATCCCTGATCGCCATGTAGCTGTTTATACTGAATCTTAAATTGTTGAGCTTGTAACAGAAGACATTGGCTCTCAATACAGTACTCACATTTGTTTGTCATTAAATCCAACAATTTCACCGCTAGAAGTTTGTGTTCATTTTTGTGGTTTATTGATTTTAAAGAGGTGCAGTAAAAATTAAATGTTAGAAGTTTATGGAGCATGGTTTTACTTCCTATTCAGAGTGCTTCAATTTACTTGGAAAAAAAGATTATCTGTGAAAATGTGGGATATTGAATAAAATTAATTATACTGTACTTACAGTAGCCAATACAAACATAAAATGTAATTATATATAATTATGGCATTCTTTCTTGCATGTCATTATTATTGGTCAAGATTCCCTGTCACTATAATAGAGCAGAGAATTCCACAACAGGGGAGCCACATTTTTTATTCTCTTACTGCAGCAGCCAGCTACCTCACAGGGTGAGTGCACATGGGCACAAACACACACACACACGCACAAACACAAATAAGATCACTTCTCAACTGCTGAGAGCGTGACCCAGATCAAGGACGTGGAGCTCGTTGCAACGCTCTGTGCGCTCAACTGTGTGTGTGTGTCTGTGAGAGAGTGTGAGAGAGTGTGTGTATCCCATTGAAAACGTGCACTCAGAGCTGATTTGCTAAAGTAGCTCATTACTGGTGGAAAGGCAACATTCAGCACAGAGCCCTTTGGCCTGACAGAGATCGCTTTGTGAAGTTTGAAGTGAAGGCAGTTTATCTGCATACGCAGCATGACAGCGCCTTATGACTCAGCCAGCCCATCAAAGCTACACTTCACCAGTTTGAAGAGGATGACAACTTGTTGGATCTTAAAATAATGTGAAGGCAGGCCACAGATGATTGGCACTTCTTAATAAGTGTTAACACAGGAGGCGTTTCATGATCTACACTCATTCTTTGGTGTCTTGTGTCATTAATCTGCGCTAGGTGATTTGTATATGTTGTACTTAAGTTGGCATAAAGGTAATTTATGCATTTTCTGAGTTATTTCATGGCAGTCCATGAAACTACCATTTCAAATTTATATGACAATTCTAGGTTATATAGCCTACTAGATTTAATGCAAAATAATGTGAAACAAATAAATTTGCTGAATACAACCCTGAGATATGATGGTGGTGATAGATCAGAAATTCTGTCTTTTCTTCCCTGACTTGTTTCCTCCCTCAGAAGTCAACATTGCTCGTCTCCATCTTCACAGCAGTCTTTGAGGATCTCCCACTCTGGGGCTGCTGTGGGAACAGAATTAGACTACAGAATGCTAATATGAAAGTTTCTCCTTCCTTTGCAAACTCTTCAATCGAGGTTTGACATCGCTACCAATTACTACAGATGCAGAAATGAAAAAAAAAAAAAAACCCAACCATCTTCTGAGACGTAATCCTGAATTCGCTTGCATGGTGCTGCTGTCATGAAGTCCACGGCTCGCTTGTGCTCGATCAAAAATTTGTGTTGCGGCGGAGTTGAGTCAACCCAAGGTTACTGGCACCTCATTAAATCTAATCACTGCCTACACAGATTATGACTCATTAAAAGTTTGTTGGACTGAGAATGAGACAGGAGGGGGGAGAGAGAGAGAAGAAAAGAGAGAGCGAGATTAATGCCATAATGCAGATGCCCTAACCATCTGTAGTTTATACAGCACCATAAGGAAAATCCCATTCTGAATGTGCGGCATGGCTAGAAGTAAATACCACAATATAGAGCCTCTTAGTCTGAAATCAACCCTGATGGCAGCACTCCACCTGTGATTTGGAGAGCCTATACTGTATCAATTTCCCCTTCCCTTGCAGGGCATTACAGCATTGAAAAGCATTAGACTTGCTAATTTAGTCCAGTTCTCTGTTCACAACTGAATGGAGCCATAAATATTAATACTTTCACACTCCCCTCCTGGCTGCTTGTCATGCCTTCAAGAGATTGCAGCTGATGGTATGATATTGTTAATTAGGTTTGCAAGAATAATGCCAGCAGCGAACCTGTGGACAGGCTGACATGCTGAGGTGATGACTTCTTGATTCACAACATGGGGAAAAGACTAACAGGAGACATGCTGCGTGGAGGAAGAACTGTCCATCAGCCCATTCTCATATTATGATCTTTCATTTATAATGCCTCCAGTTACAACTAAAGGTTAACACTAAAAAAAACCAACTCCTGATGATGTTTGGTCACGCAAAGGTACAGTACAGTGAATATAAACAAATTTATAGTGCATATACACTCACACACACAAATACAAATGCATCCATTAGAGTCAAATCAATTATTCATCAATTGTTTCCATCACAGCTTGACCAGAGTAGCAGGGCAAACACCCACACACAAACACACAATCAGGCAGAGGTCACACAGTCACATGGCTTGAGCATGTGGCCTTCTTTCAGTCAGAGTGTGTCCTACAGCACACTGTGTGCTGCTGCACAGTGACATGCTCTTACTGTTAATATTACTGTAGCTGCTGTTTGCTGCTGCAACATGGAAGAGCTGAAATTATTTCACCCATGAAACATTTCCAAGTGTTTGTTCCACAACTTAAAAGGAAAGATTCATAAAATTAAGTGAGATCCAAGCAGATGCTCCCATCTTTACATTCTAATTGCTGCCATTAACTATAAAAATGTAATGAACTGGGCAGGAGAGCTTTGTACATTCCCTTACATAAATGCTCAGTCCCATTGACCTTTGCCATATTTTTTCATTTTAAAACTGTATTTGATTTTTTGTTTTTTTTATTTGGGTTGTATAATTGAAAACACAAAATAGTTGAATTCAGCGAGATAATGTATGGTATACAAAATGATTAACATATAATATGAAAAGCTTTGAAGCTTCGTGAGACTACTGTAGATGAAATCCCAACAGTTATTAGCTGAAAACAATATACAACATCTGGGAGCAACGGCCTACTTTTGGGGCTCCTGCTTCAGATCTCAGGTAGTGATAGATGACTTAAAATGACTTTGACTTTGCTAGTTGACATTGATTACAGTCTGAACTGCAACTTTAGAAACACGATTGAGGTTGATGTTTAGAAATGACGTCTAAAAGCTGATTGTTAGCTGCACTTGCATGACGATGTCTGTTACGAAACACAAGCTAAAGCTAATTTATATGACTGATAATGACTTCTGGGCCTGCATTATGAATGAATGCGTTCTGACCCGTTTGCTCATCACACTCACTGTATTCCTGGATACAGCCAAAAACAACAAAATTCTGTTCCCACAACTTCAAGTTCTGTTTTTTTATTTGGATTAATTTCCTGGCCTTTTGCCGCTATTGACAGGACAGCCTGTAGACATGGATTGTAGGCCGAGGCCAAGGTGATGAGCTGAATCTTGTGCTGAGCCGTAGAGGGCGTCAACCTCAGTAAAGGAAGCACATGCTCTAACAACTGAGATAAACCAATGCCCCCAGGCTCTGTTTAAAAAAAATGCAGAATCTGTAGGCCTATATATAGATTAACAAATGTCTACATAAGATCAGGCCCAAACACTTCAGGTGCATTCAGGTTAACTATTGCATTCAAGCAATGCCTGCTCAGATGTCTGCTTCAGGACAACTCTTGTTTCAGTAAAATAACAACAACTAGGCTATATGTTCATCGATGTAACACTGTAACATGTGGAAAGTCCATGGGCGGGTAATACTCGCAAAGCACTGCACCAACTTCACTCATCTGCAGAACAAAAGGAAATCTCTTCAGCTTGCTTAATTTGTTTGTCAAAGATTTGATGAAAAAGTTTTCAAAGAAAACCTTTTCATTTGTTTTAACCTGTCAGCTTCTTTACTTTGCCCCCCTGAAACTGCACAGAATTCACAGTTTTGTTCAAGGACACCTCAGCAGGATGATTCTGGCTGCAAAGGGGGCTCAAACTAAAGCCTTCTGGTAGCTGAAGGACAGCCTCTTTGCTCACTGTGCCACCTTCATGTTCCAAACAAACATACAAGGGCAAAGCAACCAGATGGAAAGTCAAACCAGCACCGACAGCAAACAGAGGTAGAGCATCTGTTGCAGGGATGTATCCAAGCTCCCAAGACAAGCCTCGCCTCACCTTTCCTGCTGTTGTTTCCTCTGACTCAGACTTGGCAAACAGATACAGATGGGACCGCAAAACCCCCAGGATACTGCTGTTAAATTTCACTTTGAGATAATGCATGCTAAAGTCTCATTAAATCCCCGTCAGAGATAATACATGGTAAACTCCCATTATGGTTTGATTAGAAGGCACGGGGCCTCCGGTCGTGCTGATAGTCTTTTTAATCAGATACTTCCTGCCGCAGAGCAAACATGAGCCGAGAGGAGGGGGGGGTGAAAGAGGAACAAAGCAAAAGAGGCTGAGCAAGCAGTAACAATTTCTTGTTTCTCCAAGGACGAATGAGGAATGTTGTGTATTGTTTGTGGCATAATGAAAGTACATGAGCGTTGATTTTAACATAATCCTTTCCCATTGTTATTGTGTGGCTGCAGAAATTATTGATTTGATGGAACAAAAACAATGTGGGGGGGAAACAAATTATATTGGTTTAATCTCTACTGTTCAAATCTATCAATCTTTTAGGCAAAATTGAATATTTGGGTCCCTAAAGTCTTAGAAAACATAAGGCTTTAGTTTCTGGGCTCGTCCTTCATCTGGTTTATCATTTCAGTAGCACCGTTTTAGGTAAGCTAGTGTCTCAATTTGTCCAATAGATGTATTTATAGTCTGTATGTGACTTGCATAACATGACTTACATTATGACACAATGCAAAGTAGTTTAACCTTTAAACAGGAATGTATTTAAACTATTTTAAGTCTGCCTGTAATGAACACAGGTACACCTTAGATACACAAACTGTAATCAAACCTGATTCCACTGATGGCTTTTTGTGGCTAAGCGTCTCAGAAACAAATAAAGGTCACTCAACTAAGTGTGCAAGCATGTGAGAATGAAAAGATGGGGTTACACTAAAATGCACAGATCATCTGATTCAGATAGGAAGAGAGATGTTTACAGTTTGAAAGGTCTTCAGTAGAATATGTGTTTAGCTCCCACAGAGAATGCTGGCAGTCTTGACATTCATATTTATATATAAACTGTTTTTCCTAGCTTGACTTTTTAAAACATCTGCTGCTGCTGTCTGTGTGCTTCTTGCATGATCAGATTCTGTGATTTATCATCCGCCATCCAGCATTATAAGCAAAGCATTCTCTCAGCAAAGATAATTTTAGTGGGTTTATTTTGCTTATTATTCCACACAATGTGAAACTGGATTTTAAAAGGAATATTAACAATGGCTAATCATGGTGTCTAAGTCACCATGGTGTCTAAGTTTTAAGAGCTCTGTAGAAAACTTAACAGCAAAGTACCTCAGCATAGAAACATGGAAGAAACCTCTGATGGACCAATTCTGAGATAAGACTAGAGGGGGTAAAGAAAGAAAGAAAAAGAAAGAAAAAAGCTTTATTAAGTATAAATATGGATTGATCAATAGAGGTCAGAATTATTTCCAATGAAATGAAAAAAAGGATGTAGAAAATTGCAAGCAGACATTTCAAACTGTCCAGGAGACAAGAGCATATTCAGACTCAGTTCAAGCAGTCCTTGTCTCTTCTTGAAAAGAGAGATGGATTGAAGAGGCAGAGGTCGTGTAAAGAAGACCCATGGGCTGTACTCTGCGCCCAATACTCTAAACTACTGTTGAAAATATTCACCCCAGTTACTGTAAAACAGCTCCTGCATATGCCTTAACAAGCCTGAACTGCACAGAGACTGTTTAATCCCTTCAAATGTAGACAGATATGAGCAGTCTGAAGACAGGGAGAATATATAGGATTTAGGTCGGGATTTAAAAATCACACAGAAAAAGTGCTGCTGTCTGACAGCAGCTGTGAGTTTAAGCTAAAGCGATGGGGGCAAGGTAGGAAAGGGATGTATTTCATGAGGATTTTTCTTACTTCGTTTGAACCTGGAGGTCTGTCTGCTGAGATCTTAAAGAGGTTTAGAGGTTTGTTGAATATGACAGAGCAAGACTATGTGCTTTTCTGTACTCTGGGACCAGCATTTTTAAAATCAGTCCTCACATTAGAGCCAATGCTTCAGGACTGAGGAATATTAATCAAATCAGGACTCTTTTTTTTTTATTGAGGTCAGGACAAATTAAGCCAGAGAAGGGGACATGAAAGTACATTTGTGATGTGTATTTAAGACTCAGCGGAGGAGTCTGTTCACAGTTCTCTGTCCTGTACTTGTCCTGTGTCCTGAGAGACCACGCTGTTTCTCCCACCTGCTGTATGGGCAGAGATTCTGCCTCACTCAGCTGAGCGTAGGAGAGACAAAGAGCTTTTTTTTTACTGTACAGGATGAAAAACAATTTTCTGCTGATTGCAGCAGCTACAATACATGCTGAAACAAAGAAAAGAACAACACTAAATCTATAGTCTGAAAATGACACTTGGCCTTAAAATGTCAACATTAAGCCTTCTCTGCAACAAAAGCAATGCAGAAAACAGAAAAGGAGGGTTCTGGTTGCAGGAACGGTACATTTAAAAAAAACCTCTCAGTGGATCAAGCTGTTTATTCAGTAATGCACATGGTAAACTATAAGATACAACAGTTCGTGTCGACCAGGTATTCTGATTGGACGAGAGGCATTTCACAAGGGCTTATATAACTCATCTCAACTCAGCTTTATTTACCTGAAAGAGATAAAAACAATAAGAAAAAGTAATAAAATAATAAAAAGGATCAAATGAATTTAAAAAGAGATCAGTGAAATAAAACATAAATCAATTAAATCAATATAACATGGAGAAAATATCAGTTAATTAAAAACACAAAGCAAAAAGTTGACTGATAAAAAACTGACGAAATAAAAAAACATCAGCCTACATAAAAGAAATGTAAAGACAATGATAAAGAATAAAGTAAAAGTCAGTCTTCAGTTTATGTTTTAAAAACACCCAGAGAGCTTTCTGTTCTGCTGTCCAGGGGCAGTGAGTTCAATTTAGGAGCATAAAAACAGAAAGCTCTCTCCACAGTGCTTGTGTGGGTCACAAGAGGGATATTTAAAAGAATATAACATCACTGGGAGTTTTCACAATGTGCATCACTCCACCTAAGCATGTGTTCTGAATACTGTATACTACACAGCAGACAGAGTTTGTCCTGCTTAATCTAGCTGGTATCTCTGAATGGCAAACACACGCTTATTTAACTCGCTGCATGATAAATGAAAACATTCAAATAAATATTCATCAAACTAAGTAGCTGATCAGTGGTAACCATTGACACAAGCAAAGTAGCAACAGTGAGGCAGAGTGTTTGGGTTGCTAAGCAACCGTTCAGTTTTAGGTAAGATTTATTTTTAAAACTTTATTACTTTATAATTTGGTCGTTGAAACGTTTTGCAAAAGGCATTATAATATTAAGCACAGGAAGAGAGGAACAATCTGTAGCAGCTTTGCCTCTGTTTCCTCTCCGCTATTAACACGTCCTTTCAGTATAGGCTATGTTTGTGTGAGTGTGTAAGACTGTTCTAGCTTTGCCTTTTTCATGTGTATCAGCCAACTATAGATTCAGATTGGGGGAAATAAACATCAAATGTTGAAAGGCAGAAGAAGGCAAGGTATGAGAAGAAGAAAGAACAAAGCTGTGGTGGAAAATATCGTCCACAGATGATAACTGTGATAAGCGGCATTCAGCCTGAGGCATGGTGTCTAAGACCAAAATCACAGCAGTCCTGATGTTCAGTAGCCTATATCATCACTCCCACTTGTGTGATATTGTTTACGTCTATTTTGCAAATCAGAGGTACCAGTGAGATTAAGCAGGAAGAACTCTCGAACATTAATTTACAGTATTCTGAAAACCTGGCTTAGTGCTTAGCAGTGGACTGGATGGACTTTTATTAAAATTGGTAGAGACACTTTTTGTCCCCAGCAAAACACTTTCATCAATCCATAACTTGCAGGATTATATTAAAATTGTGTGTAGACATTTACAATCGTGTCGTGAGGATATGATTGTAAATGTAGGATATTTTTCAAAACTTAGCTGACTAGAAAAAATTATTTGTGTAGGGTATCTATAACTCAAACTTTTCATTTCCTGCAGGGTTCCCTTTCAGGTCAAAGTTGATTTCAACCTGCAGACACAGAGCTGTGTCGGTGTCAGTAAGAAGACCATGGTGGTTCTCCACCTCTTCATCTCAAACAATGATCTGAAGACATGAACACAAAGCCCCCTAATCTGCTCTGTGTAAGCAGTGATACATATGAATGAGGATATGAATATAGATGAGAAGACAAAGAATTAATATTGATGAGTGTTTCTCCTCCCTCTGACTGATGGTGTGCGGTCACAGAGTGGAACCAATCAATCATCCGAGAGAGCACATGATTGGCAGACAGGTCAGTCACTCTTTTTAGTATAAAGGGTATCACCTTGGGTTGGGTGTGAAGAAGTGTTGGCAAAGAAATAGGCCAGTTGATGTAAAAGCAGAATCATTTTGTCATCCAAGCTGACCTTTGGATTGCATTATAAAGAGTTGCCTTTTTAACACTTTATTGTTACTGTGTACAGATGTCTTTGCAGCCTCTTTAATCAATAAGCATCTGTTGTTTCATGGTACATGTTGTGCTGTTGTAAACATATTTTAGTGAAAATATTTACCCCTGAAAACTAACAGCACTAGGATTGTTAAGATGATAAATTACATGCAAAACAAGCTCATACATTTTCCCTAATGGTTTCATTGTCATTAAACTGATTAAACCAACTCCGGAGTTAATGAAGCATGGAAGTCCGATGGCAGATGAATTGATTAATGTCATAGGCCGAGGTCAATGGTTCAATTTTCTTATTGACCCGCTGATTCAAGGACCCTAGAGTAGAATATTGGTAATAGTGGATACCTAACATTACTTTGTGTCACACAGCAATCACTCCCCTCAGAAATGAAAAGCTTCCCGCCGTCTGTTGCCTCTCAGTGCTTCATTACTGGCCTAATGCGCCGTCTCCTGTTCCTACAGCTGTGGGATCATTTACCACCTCCTTACCTTGTGCTTTTCCCCATTTACCCCAGGCTGCCCATTCACAGTAATGAGTCAAGTGGCACCAATGGCTTGCGTGGATCACATTGTTCCCGCCACCATCTGTGGGATATCGACTGTGCAGCCCTTGATTCCTGCAAGAGAGAAGAGTGGGTCTTAGTCAGAGCTGGGGTGACAGCATGGACACCTTCACATTATTGCTTCACTGGAGAGTCACAGTGAGTTCAAGGGCTCTTTATTAGACGACTGAGGTATACATATTTGCTCCTGAGGGATATGGATTTTTTCCAATCCTGGCCTGATACTTGATCAGACCATCTAGGTTATGCTAGCCAGATGAATATTTTTAACTATAATATTTAGCCAATGATTTAGCTCATTTGTTGTATCCATAGTAAATTTGAAAACAAACAATTTGAATTTAGTGAAAGAGTCGTGAGACGCAGCAAGAATGTGGCAAACATTAATATCCAATAAAAACATTTAAAATTGTTGTTTGAAAAAAATAAATTAGATCTAAAACATACATGTTTCTGTTGGAATGAATATGACATATGATAAATCCTTGATACTGTCACATCACTGATGTCAAATTCTCACTTTCCACAAACTCCCCTGCTGTCACTTCCTATACCAGCTGTGACAGTGACTGTATCGACAGCGGCAGGAATCCCCGTGACAAGTGTGATGTTGGAAAAAGTTGCATGCATTTCATGGTGACAGGCCTGGACAGTTTGTCTATCTTATGTCATTAGATAGCATGTCGGCACTGTGTGTGAAACCCCCCGGGGGTATAGTATGTGTGAAAAAGGCGCTTAAGCCTGCAGTGTTGCTGTTAGAGCATGAGGACAATAACAGTGAAGGGTCTCAAATTATGACTGAATAGTTAATTAGATCCCTTTGTGCCTATAATTTGCAGAGCATCTTTGGCCACTGAAAAAATAAAGTGTGACATGATCATCTCCAGGAGGTGCATAATCTGCTTATATGCATGAATCTCTTTTGTACATCCTGTCTCTGTAGGCTTTTAGCCTGCCAGAGGAGGCACCGCTTTGCACATTTGTGTTTTTTCACATTCAATAAGCATTCAATAAGCAGCTACAATGACATAGAGCATTACAAGTCTCTATTAAAGGCATACAATAAACCTGCATTGCAGACAGAAGGTCTTGAATGAGATCATTGACCACATTTTTAATTGGTTGATTGGCCATAAAGTCAGTCGTGAGAACAAGAGGATAGAGGATAGTTATGTTTAAAGCAAGAAAATGCATTCGCCAGCTCTATCAATCAGAGTTTGTTTTTTTTAACCTCTGCGTGCATTGTTGAGCTAATTAGTCAGATTGATGTGCAGTGTTATCTGCATTCTGGCTCATCTCCACCATGCAGCCACACACAGCTCGGTAAACTACTGTGACCGAACAGGCCCAGATAAAATCAGTAATAAAGAATCACAACGTTAATATTTCTGCCATCACAGCAGCTTCCCTAAAATAAATAACAGAGGTTACCAGCATGTGTTGCCATAAATACTCTAACCTTATCATAACACCGTTCAGAGCTGGAACATTGCTGAATGGACGATAAATAGCTTTTATGGCGGACACATCCTTGTAAGCACAAATTCAATGAAGAGGAGTGATGATCTATTTTGAACAGAAAGACTCACCCTTATCCTGGGGCTTTAATAACCTGATTTATAAATGTGGAGATGGAGATGAGGGGAAAAGGAGAGACTGGGGGAAATGCTGCAGAGAAAGGACGTGAGAATAAACAGACAACAGAAGTGTTTCTGCTAGCTGCTAACTAGCTTTTAGCAAATGTCAATACAGCTTGTACACAAGCTTTTTGTGACATAATAACACTGGTTGCACAATCTGTTTGGTGTCCCAAGGTTCCCAAGGTCTAAACAACACTTCATTAGGTCAGCCATATAACACTTACATCACTATGACATTA
Source organism: Labrus mixtus (assembly GCF_963584025.1). NCBI lineage: Eukaryota > Metazoa > Chordata > Actinopteri > Labriformes > Labridae > Labrus > Labrus mixtus. The sequence continues at coordinate 9,550,343 of NC_083618.1, read as the reverse complement.
CCAGAGATATTTGACAAATCTTGACAAGAACCTCAGAAGACTTTATGCAATAGTCGCAGGACTCAATCCACATAAAGGAAACAAGAAAAGCCTCTAAGAAACTACAAACTGATAAATGGCTGTCATTTAAAGATGTGGTTTATTTTGGGATTTCACTCTCTTAACATCTCGTCTGATTGTTAACAATAGTAAGGTTACTACAGTCTCTGATGCTCGCACACAGAAAATGCCAAAAACGTCTGTGAGTGAGTAACAGCCGAGTCGCTGCCAGTAAACAGACGTAGTCATTAGATCTGGCTTCAGGCTGTGCTTTCAGAATGAAAAACAGAAGCTGCATGTATTTCTTATACATTTATGTCAACAGATCATTGCCTCCACACAGCAGGAGCTCCACCGCACAATATGTCTGTGTGGGTTGATTTTGGCTGACTTAATGTTACAGTGCAGCTTCCTTAATAATGTTTTTTTTATTCTCTGTAGTGTTTAAGGATTACAGGAACTTAATGTATTCTATCAATTTGATTTTTAATTAGGAGATTTTAGCTAGTTTTCCAGTCCATCTCTTTGTGTAGAACAATTTGATCTACCTTTTTGTCAAACTTATTCACAGAAGACATTACACTTGATGAATGAGCAAGAATGATCTATCACACAAAAATAAACATATCTTCTTTAGACACTGTAAGGTTTGTTATTAAACTACAGTATGTGAGATTAGTATTTTCACTTTAATTATTTCCCTTGAAGAGTATTGCTCAGATTTTGACATATTTGTTATTCCCATAAATAATAACATCCTTTGTTGTTGTTTGGAGTATTACATCATTCCACCATGAACCATGTAAACAAAGAGTGGAAATAGGATCATATAACAGTTTTTAAACACTAGATAAACTCACTGAAGGGTCCTAAAGGTTGGGTTAGCTCATGACAACATCCTGGGAGCTCAAAGGTCAGTGCCATGCTCTTGAACAAGACTGACATGGTCTGACATCATTAGTGTGATTCCCTGGCATTGTCTTTGCACTCAAAACCTCAACCCACTCCTCAGTTTGTTGGGACAGATGTTCAGAGCCTGGGAACTCATGTGAAGGCTCGCCCGGCTTGGCTTGCTCTGGCGTTCACATGTATCCCATGCCTTCAGTCAGATGGGTGGGGTGCTCACCCAAGGGACTGTGGTTGGGGGTTGTTGTGCCTGGTGCCGTTCCTCTCCCTCTGCCCTCTTCCATATCCTATTGATGTCGTAAAGGGTCCAGGTTAGAGGTCAGCCCCTCAGAGATGGCAGGGTCAAACTCTGTCTCATGAATATGGACGACTGCCGGGCTCAGGGGACCATCTGGCCGGCTCCATTGGAGGCTCAACAAATGAGCCTGCTGAGAGGGTAAAGTATTAGTGGAACTACTGTGGATTTCCCAGGACTACATTTCAAACCTTTATTTATTCTCGAAAGGACACTGAGGTTTCCCTCATTTCCAATGCCGTCGAGATTACAAGCACAGTAAAACAAGCAAAAACACAACAAACACTCAGAATCTGTGACAAAAACCACTGAGATCAATTAAAACAGTTAAATAACAACAGCCTCAGTACATGCTGGTTTCCCTTTTACACTGGGAATCTGTAGGTGGATGAGACTTAACTGACACAAAAAAAAACATGTCCAAACCTTCATGAACAGAAAATTCAGGAATTGTTACAAGTTTATTCATTTGTATACCCTGCCTCTAGTTTTACTTAATTGGGCTTCTGCTGAGTTGGATCTTAATGAGATTGTGAGTCATGTGTTCTGTGACTAATAAAATGTAATCAGTGGAAAGACTGATGGGGATTTGTTTAACAGTGAATACCACTAGGGGTTTTCTAGTTTTCCTATTCATTTATAAGTCTTCATATATTATTTTTATTAAACATATTTGTGAATATATCTCCTTGGGAATCCCGTTGATCATGTCCTTTAAGGTACATCCCATATGAACGCAACAACCCTGATTTTAAACCATTGTGGACCTTTTTTTTGCACCAAGTCAAGTCTCTATCTATTTTTTAAAAGACATTTTTTAACCTCGTTTGCAGTAAAAGCATTGAGCATGGTAAAGTAATAACTCATGGACTCAGGGACTCAAATTTGCATACTTAACGGAGGCATTGTGTTGAAGAGGCCAAAACAAAGCTCATTAAAAATGAGTGGATATGCTGAAGGTTATGATACAGGACAATTGCATGTATCATTCACCGAAGAGAGTTGACCTTTCTATAGGCTATATAAATGTTAGAAATGGATTTACACCCAGCTGTCTGGTGACCTTGATAAGAATCACATTCTGTCGGTCACACTGGGAGTCTTTGTGAGGACTCTCACCGTAGGCGAGTCAGGGGTCGACCTCTTGCCATCCTTCTGCTCCCCTCTCTCTTTCTTTCCATCATTTCCCTCTCCCAGGAGTGGAAAAACACTATGCAACTTTGTGTCTCAGTGGCTGTCAGGGTATATGTTTGTCTCTGGAGTATTTCTTCATGTTTGAGTGCGTTCAACAATGCTCCCATTCGTTTGTAGTACTCACTGATACAGGTTACCTGGAGTCAATGAAAGCGCCAGCCTGCAGATTTCAAAGCAAGATTGAGAGGGGTCATTGTTACTTTCACATCTGACAGTATCGTCTGAGAGCTTGTTGATGGAGGAAATACAAACAAGAGACAAAATGGACTCTGTTGTTGTGAGTGTAGTATCCAAGGGTCCTATTCTTGTAAGACTCATACAGACACAGTATTATCCAAATATCATATTTTCTTTGTTGTCATTTTGGTGGCAAATTCACTCCTTGGTTAGTGCTACAACAACAACAACAACAACAAAATATGTTCATTCTCAACCAACCAAAAGCTTTCTGATTGATTGATTAATAAAACGAGTCATCTTTACAATGACTTGAAATAGTATTTAGAAAATGTCAAGGTGACATCTTGTGTCTCCAACAGTCCCAAACAAAGGATAATTTACTAAAGAAAAGAAGCTAATATTTTCATTTGTAAAGTTACAAAACAATGAATTTTGAGTATTTCCTTTTTATTTCCAGTTGTTCAAAGTCATTTAATATCATTCGACATGAGTTTGTGGCTCATTAGCCACAAGTTGGGCACAGATTAATTCAATTACTCTCAGGTATTGTGCAATGCCATAACAATTACATTTCAACTGTTCTGTAATATACGTTTACTGACATTGCTGAGATTCTACAACAATACTTTGTTATCAGGTATAGTTGTGTTAAGACATGGAAATACATTTTAAACTACCCTAAACAGATACACTATATTGTAAATATATTTTCCATAGAGTTGATGTGTATATGTAGAGTTTATGTTTCAGTCTGTGAGCCTAAAGCTTTGCTTTCAGGCTGAGTGGCACTAAAGACTCAGAGCATGAATAAATCACCACAGTTTGACCCATTTAAATACCAAATGGAACCTCACTCTCCACTGGGGAACAACAGGCATGCTTGAACACACTTCCTCATTTCCATGAAGAAAGCAGGAAGCCACAGGAAGACAGTGCGACTGTGGTGTCATACTATATCGCAGCTGTCGAAAAAGTAGACCCCTGGCATGAGTGCATTGCCTTTGCCTTAGGTTGAATAAACAAACATGTCACTGACTTTAGCATAAGGTCAAGATAGCTCAGTAATCTAATGAAACCTTAAACCTGATGTTAACTCAACATCTCTCAGCTGCAGCTGCTGAAAGACAGATGTCAGTCATGCCTTTATTTTGTCACTTAGCTTTCTCATGCACCACAGCATTGCCCTCAGTCTCTGATTGATAGTGAAGTTAATTTACTGGTGAAACTAGGCTCATACATAAGCCAACTAGAGCACTCTGAATTTAAAAGATCATGAATTTTTCAGGTCAGTATGTAGGCCTACATTCACCACTTTTTTTAACATAACAACAGAGATGATATTAACTCTTCTCTAGAGGAGAGATTTCTGATAGGCCAATTCATGTCACATGACTCCAACGATAATGGAGTATTCATTTCTAATGAGATGGCTTTGGTTCAACCATTGAAGATCTACAGATCTACTTCTTGAACTCATTTCAACCTGCTTCCACCACGACCACCATCTGTAACATCCCAGAGAGTATGTCAGTTCTTGTCGGAGGAGGTGGTTAATATTTAAATTTCATGTTGTGATGAGTGCCAGAACCACAGCACTGGGATGGTAAAGAAGAGAGGGGTAACACAGCTGTTCCAGGTGGGTCAGGGATGAGTCAGAAGGTCTCACTCATATGAGACTGAGATCATTGTTTTTGCTGTGGGCTACAAGTGGTTCCCTCCCAGAGTCTGTTCAATGTATTAAAGAAGTGGATGCTGCCATTGTGATTAGAGCCCGACCAATTAATCGGCCAGCCGATAATATTGGCCGATATTAACTTATCAAGTGACTATCGGTATCTGCTAAATCTGTCTTAGATATACGCCGATATTAGTAGATTTATTCACCAGTCAAAAGGAATTTTATTTAAGTATCGTTGAATTACACTAGCAGTTCTCTTTCACCAGCAGAGTGTGTTATATGGATTACAACAGGCATCATCAATCTCCAGAGTGTCAAGCGTTGAAGCACATACATGCACACTTACTTTCCAGTTTAGTGAACATCTTGTCCTCATTACATATCTTTACCACAGGTGGTTGATAACTGCATTTGAGTGATCGACGTAATGCTTTTTTTCCAAACTGATCAAATTTACATCAAAGAAAGAAATCAGACAATATACTGTATGTGTATCAGATTTTTCTCTCCCCAATATCAGTATCAGTATCGGCTCCAAATATTTTATATCGGTTGGGCCCTAATTGTGATGTCAGTCACTGGTTTGTGTTTTAGTGAGCAGGTTCAGAATTTATGACAGTTGCCATATAAGGACATTATTATACAAGTTCCATAACAGGACCACACCTCCCTCACAAATTCACCCAACTGTGCACATCATTTCTTTCAAATGTGTCATTACCTGCGTGTATATAAGCCAACCTAACCCTTTTCTCTCTCGTTTGTCTCAGGTCTCACAACCATTTTTCAGCAATAAGACTGGCATGGAGCAAAATGTTTCTTTTCAAGTTTTACTCATCTTGGGGCAGAAGGGAACGAGGCTGATGACATTATGGCTAAACAACCACTTAAATAACAAACAGTAAACATGATAATTCTGTTAAGTTAAGCAGAAGGTAAATCAATCATCCAAAAACAAATAGGAAAACAGTGGTAAGAATACTGTGACACAAATAATATGGTTGCTAATACAGCAACCAAACCATTGGGTTTTGGATGAAGGCTATAGCCAGGAACCCCAAACAAGAGGGAGTCATCACCCATCTCAGAATTGGACATACTGGACTGACTCAGTCACTTTATGATATTTGAGAACACCTGACACCCAGAGGACATCCCTCTCCAAAACATTACGCCTCTGAACGTTCAGGCACCCAAACAGCTGCCAACACAAACCCGCCGGTTTTGGCTAATACATCCATTTTGACTGTACAATGGATGCCTTCAGCATGTCCTCAAAGAAAAGAATATCCAATTCTATCGAAACAATAATGAAGCCAGACTCTTCCAATTCTTCACAGCCTCAGTTACACCTTTGGCATCGGCTTCATCTGCAATAATCACCAGTCTGCCCTCGTTGCACCTGATGCACTGGACAGGATCCTCACCAAAGAAGTAGAGGATGATTTCATGTCAGTCCATTCACCACACCACCTTTCCCCATCCATTCTATCGGTCCACATCACCACCAGAAAATACTCTTTTTCCCATGCATTATACACTACCATCATGCACACCATTTAACTGATTCAGTCTCTCTGATACGGCTTCCTGCTGCCTAAACCAGTAATTGTAATAATTCAAAGTCCTGCCCATTCACCATTACTTCTTTGGGGTTTCCTGGAAAGGCTTCTTTTACTGTGAAGTTTGTCTCACTTGTGGGTGCAAAAGTAGCCCTAAACTGTTTAATTATCTTTCCAAAGCTCTCTGCTGTATTCTCCTTAATAACAATAAACTTTCATCATTCACCTCCTGGACAATATCCTCAGATCTCATGACATTAAAAAGTGACAGAATCTCTCTTCAAGGTGAAAACTTTAATGTAATATCAGTACACCCCCCCCCCCCCCCCCCCCCCCCCCACACACACACACACACACTTTGAAATTGTTAGTGTGGCAGTGGAGAAACGGATCACAGCTGATCCGTGGGCTGTTCGGCTTTTTCGTTTTGATTAATGTGAATCACACAGTTGCCGGTGTGAGACAATAACTGACAACAAATAAACTCCATGTGACAGCATTGACAGAGAAAATCAGTTCCACTGGAGCAGACGTTGACTGTGGGATGTCACAACAAAGACTGTGGCAGGGAAACACGCAGCGAGTGTCTGGTCAGAGATTGACAACACAGTTTCAGAGTCTGGAACAAAGAAATGTCTTAATAACTATAGGTAGATAGTTTTGTGTGTGTGTGTGTGTGTGTGTGTGTGTGTGTGATGCTGACATATTGTGCTGGTGATGTCTTTAAAAAGGGGTCTGGCTGGTTGAGCAATGGAATTTTACATCAGAGCCTTTCCGCTAACCAAAGCACACATTTGACTTACCAATTAAATAGCAAAGATCCCTCAGATTGGCACAGTCCACAGCTTTCTATTTGAAGCAAACACTCTTATGTAGAGTTCAATGACTCGTGTGTAATTATTTGTTATGTTACTTTTACCATTCCTCCAGTTAAAAGTATTCTTTTAAGAAATACCAAATCATTCCAATTACTGCAAAGAATCCTGAAGCTATACGTGCAAGAGCTTTTGGAGGGCTGTGGGGATGTGCAGTGATGTCCAGTATAAGTGGATCTCTACCTACCACAGAAACACATGCTCAACATAAAAATTACAATTTTAGATTTTTGTGATCCTGTATGCCTCAGTTGTCGAACACTGCTGAAAAGAGTAAATAGAGATAATGCAACTGATCTGTGTATGTAATGTGCTCATATGGAAGCATATCCAGGCCCAAGGTTGATCTTTAAGAATTAGAATCAGAAGTATGCTTCTACATACAAGGAAATTGTAGACTGTGCATAGCACAATAATAAAGCATAATAAAATATTTAATAATAATAAATAAACAAACAAAAAATTTAATAAAAAAAAGTTTTGTGGAAGGTAGCCAAATGTTAAGAAATCCTTATCTGGTAAAGGAGAGAAGGGAAGCAGAAAACTACACAAAGAAACACAAACATGACAAGTACAAAAGAGCGCAGTACTGAGGCAACCACTGAATAAAATGACAGTTTTACAGCTTGTCGTGCATCTCCTTTTATATGTAAAGAAGGTTGGTCATATTGTTGGACTATAAAACTCTCTTTCATGTAGATTCAAAGAAGTTTTTTCTACCTTTGACATCCTTCACTCCTACTTACTACTTTCTCCCTGTCTCCACTTCTATCTTTACTCTAGAATCATTGTGATTTATAGGGGCTAATAGCCGCCCACACTCTTCATGCTCTTTAACTCTCCATCTATTGATATTAGCCTTCCAGGAAATGGAGCTAAATCGTCCCATTCACCAGCTGACCTTAACAGTCCATAGAATTTAACCTCTAAATGGGACTCTCCTACGCTATTACATTCTTGCAGTGCACATACACATCTTTACCCACTGACATCTACTTATGTGCATAACAGTTTAAATATGCATACAATATCATCATGTCCTAGAAATATTCTTTTTAAAGTGCAAGGTTTTTTATTTCAACATTGTAGTACAGTATAAATAAGCAGCCTTAAAAAATAGCAAAAAAAAAAGGCAATCTCAAGACGAGGTGAAAAAAAGAGGAAACACAGACAAAGAAGATTTTCAAAGGAGAACAGTCTAGACTAGACTAGCAAAGGAGGACACCCAACCCCCTTCTACACCCTAACCCAAATACCCCCAGAAAACAGACTGGTAAACCACGTCACCAGCCCCCAGCAAATTAGCACTGCCATATACGGAGGGAAACGGGTGGGGCAGGAAGAATCGGAATTCCTTCACTCTCTCTTGCAAATCCCTTCCCCCCCTCCCCCCCCCCTGTATTAATAAAATAAAATATGTATTCACCTTGCTTGACAACCAAGCCTGTCATTAACCCAAAGCCTAATTAGCACTGGGCATTTTGTTATGCAGAAAAACACTGGCGAGTTGCAAAGATTAAGTGCTTGTGTGGTGATGGGAAAAGAAAATTGCTGTGTGTGTAAGCTACTGTTCCTTTGACAACAAATCATCCCCCTGACAGGAAAACTGCTGTGCTTTCTTCAGAAGATCTGAGATATTTTAAAGTAGAAACACCAAGAGCAGCAAAACAAAAGGTGAAGTGTTTTGAACAAGAAATAGGTGCTGGTTATAGCACTTTTAAAGAGACAGCTCTTCACCCTGTGTCTATTCTCTATCTATCTCTCTATCTTCTATTGAAGATACCTGGAAAAAAAAAACGGATGCTCTAAAGAAAAAACCAAGTGGGTAAGAGGCCTGACATTATCTTCAGGATTATTTCCTCCCCCCATCTCTGCCTCCCATTGACACGCATGAGCAGCAGGTTCAATATCTGCCACCAGCATCAGCGAAAAAGACATATTCATGTATCATACAGAGCAAGTAGCTAACAAAGAGGAGTTGTCTTTGTTCAGCTGGAGCAGGAAAGGGAGGGGGAATAAGGGGGGATAACGATGGAGGATGGGGGAGATTCTGATTTCCCCTTTTCTACTGGAGCCCAAAAAAGAGCAGAAAAGCAAAATCCACTCATCATCATCATCACAACATACAGAACATAATTCTACCTGTTAAGACCCAGAAACCTGAGTTGCATGCTCTTGAACATTATTGTGCAACCTAAGACGCTTTAATTCATGGCAGCCTTTGAAAAATTTGCAGTTCATGTTGCGATTTTACAAGGCTTTATATATATATATTTTTTTTTCAATTAAACCGCTTAGTAAATTAAAGTTGGGATTCTAGGTTCAAATGTCAAATTGGTGGGAAAGAGGCTATGATCGAAGAACACCGAAAGGTTGTGTAGAATACACGGGCGGTTAAATTAGTGATAGTTGGGGTCTCTCCGAAAACAAGGGAAATTCTGCACTGACCATGAAAAACACTTTAATTAAATATAATATGTATTGTATTGCTTTTACAAAGAGTTTATGCTTTGAAGAGAATTTAGATTAGTTTATTGCCATGTTGGCAACTCTGTTCTTCTCAGCCACAGCCGAGCTTTGAGCTAAAAGTTACACTAGCATGCAAATATATTCTTCATTACAATATCTACATGCTGATGCCAAACTGATAAAATGGTCATGTTTAGCAGTAAGTTTAGTGTGTTATCAATGCCAGTATTTGTTGTAATGCACTAGCATTAGACACAATAACAGCTTAGGCTAATAAGAAAGTCTGGCAGATATTTAGTCATAAACAAAGGTAATGATCAAATATAAATTTCGACCTGATAGTGGTGCCACATGAAAAGTCAGGGGATCAGCAAAATAACTCAAATTAATGAGATATACATATTTCTCATGGCTTGTGAAAATTGAAAACTTCTGGAGACATTCCCCCTAAACTGCAAATGTCAACCGGACTATAAAGCAAGGAAACATTCATGTGATTAACAGAATCATTGGGAAACACTGTCTGGTGTTGAAATGTGTCAGTCTGGACTTATTAGATGAGTTAACTTAAACAGACTGACATTGCTTATCCCTGGGTTCATCCATTGGTATGGATGGTTTTAACCTTAGTAAACAAGAAAACACATCTTTGACTTTTAACATTATAATGTAAATAACAAACCCATCAAACAACATCTATAAACGTGTAGGTTCTCAGCATGAAGTTCAGAGACAGACTGTGTTGATCTGACCTATAGAAAAATCAAAGTTAACTTATTTCATTATTAACTCCAAACATTTTTGTGTTTTTTTTTCTGGATTTACTTTTAGGCTTTTGCCGTTATTTAGACAGGACAGGCAATAGAGTAGGAAATCAAGGAGAGAGAGCGGGGAATGACATGCAGGAAAAGAGCCACAGGTCTGTCTTGAACCAGGACCGTCTGCTTAGAGGACCATAACCTCCATACATGGGGCGCAGCCTAGCCCCTATGCCTGCAGCGCCTCAAGAAGCCCGTCTTGTTTTATGGTCTAAAAGTATTGAAAATAAATGAATGATGAGACAGAGATAGTTAAGACTTATCTTACTCTTTGCTTTTGTTACTGTTAATAAGTGGGGGCAGTAAAATGTGTACTCTTCTCTTCTTTTGCAGAAACCTCAGTGAAGTAAAATCTGCTGATGCAATATCCTCTAAATATAAATGATGTGCTTGTTTTGTCAGGATGAACTGAAAGGAAACATTAAGATGGGTAAATAAAATGTATTTTCCTTTTTTATTGTATCACAGGGTCCCACATCCAAATAACATTTAGTTGTATTTATTTTTTTATATGGCAAATGAGTACAGACAACCTCTTCACAAAGTCATACACACATGCTTCAGAAACTATTTTCATCTTGAACTGGGTCAAAACAAATCAGGCAGGGCCTGTGTTTGTCGAACCCAAATGAAACTCAGTCCCTAGAGCCTCCCTAAATTGCTTTGCTCAGGAGCAATTATAAAAGGATCTGTTGATTTTGTTGTGAAGTGGCTCTGATTGGTTGTGGATTGGCAGGCTCTAATATGGACACTAATGCAAAGTGACATGTGTAACAGGAGTCAGGACCTCATCACCTCTGTGGCTATTAAGACTCTCATCTGAGCCTTGGCTTTACGGATGGATGTAAATAGTCTTAGCCAACAGCAATGGAGGAGCTCTGCCCTGCATTTATAATTGATAGATAATGACTGACAAATATATCTTTAAAATAACTTTACACACCGTCTTAGTAAAGTAATCAACTGAGGGCTGCCAAGCAGTTATGTGATGTGCTGAGGCTGTGGTCCTTGTCACAGTGGCAGTGGGTTCAGGTCTGACCTCAGCTCTTTGCTGCATGTTGTCCCCCTGTCCTCCCTGAGTTTCCGATCTCTCTTCAGCTGTCCTATCGAGTAAAGGCAAAAAAGGCCCAAAAAAATAGTGCTAAAAAAATGTATTAATTAATCAGTCTATCCAAGAATCACATAAAATGTTCAAAACCAAACATTACTTCCACCAATAGGTCAAAACAAAATCAAACTGCTTCCTTCTGGCCCAGCTTAGCTAAGCATAAAGTCTGGACGTGAAGGGAAAACAGCCTGGCTCTATTCAAAGTTAACAAAATGCATCTTTTAAAATAATGAAGAAGTTATAAGTTGTTTATTTTAATCTATTCAAAAATTGAATAGCTGTACAAACAACATGTTAACAAATCTTTATGGTGGTAACTCCCTGGTGTCTCCTCTGGTTGTCACATAGCAGTGATGCCAGCCCATGGTCCATAAATAACCACAATGTGCTGTTGAACAAATGAGATATAGCATATCTTATATAAGTGATATATAAGTGAACTCAGATGAGATGGTAAAATGTTTTGCTATCTTTGAACACATCCAGGTTAATGGTTCCTCTGTTTCCTGTCTTTATGCTAAGCTAAGCTAATAGTCTCCTGGCTTCGAAGTAAGCCTTTAGACATTAGAGCAAGGAATTTACCAAAACATTTCCTTTTAGTGAATGAGTAGTTTGTGATCATACAGTGTATATGATGTTAAATATATGTACCACATCGGCCGACATGAGAAACACTATAAACCCCACCTGTACACTCTGTAGCAATAAAATACAACAGCCTTACAATAAATTCCACCTCAGTGAGGCTCATAATGTTCAATTTGTCCTGAGACTCAGAGGTGCTGACACAACTCAGAGGGGATTTTCTCAGGCTATAATTTGTGTTATTGTTGTTTTAGACTGCCTGTTGTACGCCATTGTTGTGTCCAGCTCACAGAAGCACTGTGCATACTGTCATCCTGCAGGTGAAGAGAAACCGACACAGATGGAATGTTTGTTGTGTACGTTTGGCCTACATGAAAGCGTATGTGTGTGAGTGTGTGCCAGAGATTGGATCAACGCCTGCTGTTTATCAGCTGTATTTGCTGTATCTTGCAGAAGGTGGTGATGATAACAAGAATAGTGTTATTGTGAAATCATTTCAAAAGGTGGTAGATTTGCTAAATGTTGCACCTGCTCTGGTTACAGCTCACGACAGCATGTTGTTTCTAACGCCAATCAAAAACAATTTATTCAAGACCATCTAATCAAAAGTACTCCATATCTTAGCAGTAACTTATTTTCCCTAAGTTAAAATAAAGATATATTTAACATAGCCCAAATAAGCTGTCGGTGAACTCTTCTGATAAAGATAGAAGTGTAACCAGTTCACTAACAGTGTGTGGGTTTTTGACTACTTCTAAGCAGCCTTTTTTATTTTCCTCTAACATGCATCTCTTCAACACTTAAAGCTTAATATATGCCACATCAACAACTGAAACAGAGCCCTGACAGGAGAGTTGACACCCTGTCTAAGCAGAGTGTAATGCGGCAAAATGATGAGAAGACTTAGGAGAGGTAAAACAGGGGGCATACGTTTCTGTGCGACTGTTTTTCCCAGATGGCCATGTGGAGGGAGCTGTGTGATCAGAGATCTAATAAACCCGTGGATATGCTGCAGCGCCTTTCCTGGGAGGGAGCTGTTACCATAGCAACCATACCACAAGCGCTGCAGGTTAATGGTGGGAAATTATGATTTGCTGGTTGCAACTAGCACACAGTGTGACTGCTGAATCCACTTTGAGCCTTCCTGGGGGAGGCAGAGTGATACGAGCGGCCCCCACAGAGCCGTTTTTGGACACCACCAGACTCTTTGAAAAAGTTCCAGTTAGTCTCCCAGCCAAATGAATTCAATTTCACTCAGGGGTTTGTTTTTACTAAGATTTGTAATCTTTATTTGCTATGTACTCAGATTGAATCTTTCAAAGAGCTATCCTATTAGTGGTTTCTAATCCTAAGGATGACTGAAGCTTACAGAAAAGCACTTTGGTGTACTGAGTTATGTAGAAGTTTAAGATCACAATTGGTTGCTGGTTGCAATAACATTTGTAGTTTAATAGCGCTGTAGCATGAGTCATCATAGCAACAGGGATGGAATATCGATTCGGCAGCCTAGAGAGAGGTTGAAGTCCTCCAAGCATGAGTCTCTTTATTAAAGAAACAGTTTGGCTTGTTTTTAAATAAAGCCTCATTCGATTTCTTGCTATGAGTAAACTGAGATCCCTTCCATTTTATGCATGGCATCAGCAGTCAGTAAGCTTAGATTAACAGGAACACTGGAAAGGAGAGGAGCTGTTCCAAGCGAGGATATATTCAGGCACATATAAATAGCTCTTAAACAAAGACTCGTCATATTTACAAAGTTATTAACTTATAGGGCTGTCAAACAATATGATATTTTTCGCTAAGTTTCAATGGTTAATTGCGACTAATCACATTCTAAATCGCATGTTTGAAATTCCATTATTTCACATTTAGAAATAAATTGTTAGGCTTTAATATTGAATTTTTGTACTGTCTTAAGCAGAGAGTAGCCAACGTTAATTGCTGTTTGAATTCAACCCTGCTTTTATTTTGAAATAAAGTAAGGCCCTTCTGGTAGATAGAAGGTTACAACATTAAACCACTGAAAAGGGAACTCATTATGGATCAAAAACTTAATGAAAACATCTTAAAGGAATGGTAAAAAGTGAAATGTTTGATGTCAAGAAGTGGATATTACTTCTGACTCGTTCCCTGAGCTGTCTGAAAGTTTTTTTTAAAGGGTAATGAGCTATTCAAAGATGCAGAAGTGTTGATCTTTTTCATCACTGTGACTATCCACGGTGCGCCTTTGGGACAAAAAAACATGGGATCAATCGCGATTCTAAAAAATGTATGCATTCATTTCAGACCTTAATCAATCGCTATTAACTAGTTAATGCGGACAGCCCTTGTTATGAATAACCCTTTGCCCATGACATAACCTCTTGGTCTTGGTGCTAAGCTAAGTTAAGATTCTCCTGATTATAGCTTTCTTTTTATGTAGCCTACATGTCTTGTCATATCTCTTGCCAAAACTGAAAGAAGGTTCATTGCCAAAAAGATGGAATAAAACATATTTTTGAAATGAAAGAGTGAAATAGTTTATGTATGAAAGAACAGCTTAAACGTTTAGTTTCTAAAATTCATTTCTTCTGACATCTTAAGGTGACAGTTTGCAACATGGACTCTCACGCTGCCCACTAGCGTTAGGTAGAAAGTGCTACGCAGACATGCACATGCAGTGCTCACGACGGTGTAGGCTACTACAACATAGCTTTGGCGTAGATTCCACAGAAGTATAAATCAGGCTTACACTAAGATGGGAGAGGATTCCACCCACAAAGCACCATTTTCTCTTACTACGTCAATGCATACTTCAAGTCTTCATAAACAAAAAATGATGCTGTTCAAACAATACTTTTCTTTGACTTTAAATATGAATAATTGAGTGTGTAACACATTGTAGCCTATAGCATGACCAAATAACGAGTAGGTTTGACATGACAGACGTAGATCCTATCTGCTTATGATATCCAGCGTCTCGAGCTTTTGTCATCTTTAAACCTACAGAACTTCTTCAACAAGGTGATGCACTTTAACTCTGTGCCAATACAGAGTGTGAAACTGATGTGTTGCTCCAAGAGTTGAAAGCTTTTGCTATTTTTTTAACTCTTTCCCCTCATTTGGCTATTGCTTCAAGAAAAAAAAGATTTCAGGATTGTAAGATTAGAGTTGTGTTTGTTAAGATTTACTTTATGTCTCATGTCTATGAGCCCAATGGTTTGTGTATTCTTTCCTATTATTTAAAGAGAGTAATTTTACAGGGTGCACTTTGCCTGTTTTGCAACTGACGCTGAGGCAACTCGATGATTTATTTACCAGTGCTAAAGGTTTACTGTGTCCATGCCTGCATTACAGGCAGTAACAATAAACAAATTCCATACTCAAATTAAAACGAGAACAAACTCTACATGAGTACAGCTCTGGTAAGCTTTAAGCGAACATTTAACCTTTATTAAGAATTATTTTATATGGGATTAAATTTACCTTGGCTGGTAATGTGTTCCAGAGTTAAAAACTGGAAAAGTTCATTGAGTATTTGAATGTTTTGTTATAAAAACCAATGACCCAAGATGCCCAAAAAGATGTCAGCTTTGCTGAACCTGTTTGTGTTGCGGATAAAGCTTTAGGATAAATGCATCAAACTGCATTTACTATTCATGCATTTCATTAATAAGGCATAGACGTGTCAAACATGCTTCTCTGGATTCTTTTACGCCCTAAAAAACACACCAAGACTATAATCTTGGTTCATGTAGATATCCAATATTCTGCTTAAAGATTATTCAGCAGAGATGGAGGAAGTCGAACCTCCATATGCTACAAATATGTGTTCTATGGAATATAATGAAAAGAAATGTAGATTTCCTATACGAATATTTATTTGTTTGTTTGCACAAAATACATGCAATAGTCCAACACATAAAATACAACAGAGAGGAGACAGGCTTGTGGTGGTGAGGTAAAAAAAACATGAGGAGGGCTTATAATGGAACCTCACCATTTAAATACATCTTGCTTTGTGATATAGCTTGTAGGTGACAACTTGTCTGGTGCACTTTCCTGTTCTGACACTGAGACAATCACACTCCTTCTTTGTAGCTTTACAGAGCGGATGAAGAAGCAGAAGTAGACAGCTCCCAAAGCAGCTCGTCAAACAGCAAGTGATGAAACACTGTCATTTTCACTGCTCCCCTTGGAGAAGGGTGGGGGGGGGGGGGGGGGGGGGGGGGGGGGGGGGGAGGGTGCAAACAAGGGACATGTCTGAAAGAAAATATTTATCTCTCATCTTGTGCATGTGTGTGTGGGAGGAGGGAGGAAAGAGAGGAGGGGGATTTACAAGATCATTTTTAAAGTCTATGCGTTATTAATAAGCAAATCATTTAGTGAAGAATAACTTTGGAAACAAGGTTTTCCCTTTCTAAATATGAAAATAAAATCAGTGTAAAGCTCATTTCTGTCATCAACAACATTAAAAACATTCAAACAATGAGATCAGCTCTGTGCAGTCTGATGTCATTGGCTCCACAATCACTGACAGCATAATATTCGCACCTCGAAGCTGATGTTCAGCAGGGTGGGACTCTGGTTCCCATGGTGCATGTTGATGACAGAACAGATGGTGAGGGTTGCCTGTTTTGTCGAAGTCAGAGTCGTTTGAGTCCAGCTGACCTGCGCCAGGCAGCTGCTCGTCACGGTGCACCGCTGCAGCGCTTCGACTGCTGAAGTGTCAGTGTGTCTCCAGCAGCACCGGGGAAAGGTTTCTTTTTTTCCCCCCACCGATGTGTTTCATTGTCGTTCTTACGGCTGATTATTTTTATTCTGAAATAAAGGCTACTCTTCTCCCATCGCGCATAATCCTGGAGATGCGGATACCGCATGGGTCAAACACAGTAGCCTGCAGCAGCTTCGCGCAGAGAGGATACGGAGCTCTAAAGGTGAGAACACGTCTTCGTGGGTTATGCATACAGGCTTCTGAAATTGTGATACATAGTCTATCCCTTTTATTTATTTTGGATGGTGACCTTTATTGATGCTGAGTAGAGAATGATGATAAAATGATGAAAATTCAGTCCTGATAGATAAAAAAAAAAAGTCTTCATTCTCATGATTTCTTTCTTTTCTTTTTGGAAATGCATAGATCAACAAAAATGAAATAATAACGCGTTCCTCCTCATGGCGTGGGTCCTCGTGCACCGCGTGTTTATACCGCAGAGAGGACTTACAGTGTTTTTTAAAGCATAAACTAAGAAAGATTTCATTTGGATAGAAAATTGATCCATACAAGTTTATTCATGTTAATCGATGTCAAATCATCATTTAACTGCGATGCGAATCAGAAATTGACAATTGAACATAATGATTTGCAAGGACACACGCCTCTGCATGATACTAAACTCGTGAGTGTTACAGTATTTTTCAGCTCTAGACAAGTGATAAACATGATTTAGTCAGATATCAGATTAAGGGAATCAAAGAAAAAAAAGGACTAGATAAATATTTGCACCGCACTCATTAAGTTTGGATTTTATTTTATTTTATTTACTTTATTTTAATACTTTTTTTTTTTGCTATAAAATCCAAACTTCAGTGTGATTTGTGGCTCTCTAAGGTGCTCATAATTAAACCTGCAGCCCTGACATTTCACCGCTCTGTGACACAGGGTTCACCTAACATTTACACAAAGTGCAGCATCACTCACAGTGCAGACAGCAGCTGAAACAGCAGCTCTGGGCTCAGTTGCTCCATAGAGCCTATTTGCATGTCTAAGGGTCAGGAAATTGGCAGATGTCTGAAGTGAAGACACTGAGGAGAAAGAAAAAGGCAATCCAGTGTTTTCTACTCAGAAGTTTGAGACATCGGGGGAGTGTGGTGGTATTGTTGGGGTCACCTTTGTCAAGTGGGCTCTGTTGTTTCAGCTGCTGCATTAAACCGGCACCTGTTACTGAGGTTATATCACAAAGAACTCACATAGGAGTTAGTTTCATCAAGTTATATCAAAAACAGTAAAGACATGGTGCATATTATTCATTTCCTGTTTTCTACCTTACAAATAAACGTAGACTTCTTTGTCTTGGGAGTAACGCAGATAATTGATACATATGTCACCCAATGAGCCAGGGAGTTTAAAGGGCCATGGCACCTTCCCCCAATCTTCACAATACACAGTGACGTATCTCCTCAGCTGGTAGTGAGTGAGTGTGAGAACCTCCACAAACAAAGACTGTGTGTTTGTGTGTGTTTGGGCAAGAGCCATTGTGTCATCAAGCCTTACTTACTAAGCATGTGCTGGTACTGAGGTTTCCATCGAGGCGGAGGCGATGGTGCAACAGCTTGACCTTCAGCCTTTTGTGTGCGTGATCTGAATGGGGGAACATGGGAATAAGAGGGGGCATTTAGAAGTTTCATAAAAAAAAGAAAAAAAGAAAACTGAGTCAGCTGTTTTTTCATCCTTTGTTTTTCTAAGCAATGAAATGAAAAATTAATCTAGATGGAAAGGGTTAGAAAAATACTTTGACTCACTGCTTAAAGAAAACTATTTTGAAATAGAATCCCACTGAACTCATATGAGATTAAAGCTGAAAAACTAGTACACTAAACTGTGAAGCAGATCAAGCAGAGAAACATTTATGAAAATCTGGTTTAGTTTGATCCTTTGTGGTGGTGGAGGTCAATTTTCATTGTGTGAGTTTCTCTTCTCTCGAACCTGCATTGTTTCAAAAAGGGATTCCCCTGAGATTAGTAACCTTGGCACTGTCAGCTTTATTGATTGATTCTCCAGTGATGACAAATTGGCTTTTCACCAGCAGTGCAACTGTAAAGACGGATGAAGTGTGTGTGTGTGTGTGTGTGTGTGTGTGTGGGAGGGGTGAGGGTCAGGGGAGAAAACGAGAAAAAAGAGAGCCAGAGGAGAAAAATTAAATAGTGCATTCTTATTCTGTCTTTTTAAACCTTAATAGAGTCTGAAGACACAATGCATAACTTAGCCTTCTTTAAATCCATATGTGGTTTTCAGATTTTACTCATTTTACCTTCAGGCCTGTTATGTTTTCAGCTCAGCGGTTTCCTCCTGTGGCCTTCTAATTGAAACAGAGCTCCCCATCCTCTCCCTCTTTACTCTCTCTCTCTTCTCTGACTGAGTGGACACTCATCCTTCTTCTCCTCCTCCTCCTCCTCCTCCTCCTCGGCTCCACACCTCTGCCATCAGCAGCTGCACCAAAGCTCTGTGTGATGTGGAGGGAGATGCTTGCATACTAATGGAGCAGAACAGGACATCTCACAGGCAGGCCAGCGCAGTAAGGACATGGAGAAAACATCAGGCAGGAGTACTTAGCTTTCAGGCCCTGCATCATAGCTCTGGTTTGAAAGTTGTATTTAAAATCTGATAGCTTTGGTGAAAAAACTTAGCGAAAACTCTTATTACAAAGGTGCCGTATCCTGTAGTCACCTTCTTGGACATTAAGCACTGCCTTTAGCTTCCTGATGCCACTAATAGCTGTCTTCCTGTGGTTATGAAACAAACATGCCAGTGGCATAGCTGTTGCTATGGTGACGGCATGTCTGTGAGCCTGTTGAGGGGCTGCTGATTCAGAAACACTGCTTACATTTTGCACCCGATGAAAAGGGCCTGAGGACTAAAAGGGGGAGCAAAGCACAGAGTCCTATAAAAAAAGATGCAATCTGCTCTCAAGTGAGGTTCCTCCTGGCTGCACCAGTGGCACATGCTGAGGTGTTTATTAGCAGCGTTACATGTGAATTCTGAGAAAGTTTGAAACTACATTTAGTTAAAGACAATTTCTTGAAACCTACCAAAGAGATTTGATTTAAGGCCCTGCAAAACAGGGAATCTTTTTTGGCTTCTTCGACTGAAAACAAACACTGCCGCCTGCACACAAAGACCAAAGAGTTCACAGATTTAAAGAGAAATGCGCTCCGCATTTAACTGCAGGACCGTGTTTCTCTGTTTAAGTTTATTGCTCTCGGTGTTTTCCCAGAGATCCTGGCATATAAATACATTCATGAGGCCGCAGTATCAAGCAGACTGAGCTCATTATGTCCCACAATTACATCTCGCCGTCTCACTTTGATCCTCCAGGCCTGTGATGCTCTGAGGATAAATGCAAACTTAGTTAAAATAACAGATACTGTAGATGTATGGTTGTGTGTGTGTTCTGTGTATGTGTGTGTGTGTGCATGCGTGTGTGTTTAATGTGCAATGTGTGCATGGATTAAAAACCTCATAAGGATTGGGTGGGTAAAGACAGTAAATCCCTCCTGCTGGAGGCGTCAGATCAGACAGTCAACTGGATAATGCCGAGCTGTTGAGGGATTTTTCTGTTTCCTTCCAGTGCTTTGTGTATGCATGCATGTCAAATACGAGTGGGAAAACAAACGGTGTGTGTTTTGTGGCAGTTTGGAGATGGATGCACTGCAGATATACATATGTATATGCATGCATTTTTAATGTGAATCCTGCAGTGTAATTGCTCTTCATAGCTCTGGCCAAGAGATTAGCGGTAGAGTTTCAGGATACAGTTGCTGGTGCCTGGTGCACAACTGGTCAGATCGTGCTTTGATAGTGAGAGAATTAATCATAATCTGTTTCACATCCCAGAGAACAACATTGTTATTTCAACAAAGTGACTCCGTACAGCATCATCTCAGTCCCTCTTCAATATGATCCTGTAGGAATACACTTCTTCTCTGGTGTAATTACTGTCTTGTATGGAGAGAAGAGTCATCGCAAGACTACCATAGACTTCGATCAAAATAGAAAAAAACTGAACAGAATATAAATCCTATTTGTATCCTGGTGAGAAAGAAAACAAACAAACACAAACAATATGATTTACATAGTAGCAAACTTGGAAGTGTTTGATGAGTTGTAAAAGATTGTGAACATCAACAGTTATCATGTGTAGCCAAACATAGGGCTAAGTAATTCGATAAAACTATAATTTGTGTAATATTTGCCCTTATAATGAAAGTCAGCTTTAGTTTTATTTGATCTAAATAAGAAAGTTATTCTTGTATGAAGGTTCTTCGTACCTTTTCTTTGGATTTTTCTTTATTTTTCTTTTATTTCATGTTGTATGTATTCTTGTATGTTTAAATAATTCTATATAAAAATGTGCCAGGATGAACAAAATGTGATGAAATATGACAACTTGTAATGTAGTAAAACAGCCTGCAATAAAGTATTTAAAAAAAATAAAATAATAAAAAAAATAAGTGTGAAGGTTATGCCACTTATTCGATAGATGCTTTGAGGAAAATGTTGGTGATAGAGCTGTGAAGTTTAGTTTGTTGTATGCCATCAAATGAAAGCTATTATCTTCACAATGTCAACAATTTCTGTTTTAAGTACTTAATCCAGGGAAGCAGAGCAGGAGACTTTATGTAAACCCTAGACTATCAGGAGTCAGGTAATATGGGTTATGTGTAAAGTGAGGGATCTCATATCCGGCCAGCATAGCTTGGCTTTAAGGTATCCTAAAGTATGATGCTTAACTCCAACCATCAGTAGAGCTGCTCTGTGCCAAACAATAGGTACCTGAAGTATGCTTGTGCCTGTAAATATGGATTAGTGTTCTGTATTAATAATGAAGTGGGCCATCAAAAGAGCATATGTGCTCAGCAGAGCCTCCTTGGGTCACTAAGGTCAACACGTACGCACAGTGAGAGGTAGGTGGGAACGGATGCAGATCCCCACAGTGCTGCCAGTCTGCCAGAAACTTAGTGCCAGGTGTCTGAGTTTTATGGCCTCAGTATGAAATCAGCGATTACTCTGCCTGCCTCTTCCTATTTCATACCTGAGCATGGAGAAAGACAGAGACAGACGGATATGAATACATAAATGTCTATGAATCAAAGTGTATTAACGGGCAGGGAGCTTCATTTAAAATACATTTGGTTGTATCGCTGAAGAAACTAAATGATGGACAATTAAAAGCAGAAAGAGTTGCCACGTGATTAGCAGTTATCATAGCACAGTGTAGATACTAAGCTACGGCCCTGAGGAACTGATGCAGGGCCGTTGCCAAACTTTAGTCACACTGAAGAAATCAATTAGATCAGCCTGAGTGTGACCAAGTCATTGAAGGCCCTGTAGCCACCTTTTATCACGCATCAAATGTGTCTTCACTCCGAGGGAAACAAACATGAACAAGCTGTGATGCTTTATCTTTCTACTGCATGGTCGAAGCTGCTTCGACCATGCAGTGAGTGACACACTTCTGACATGTTCACATTTTCAGATGAATCTGTTGATGCCATTTTTGCCACACCATAGTCTTGCACTCTATAGTGTAGAGTTGCATTGGTTAAAAAAAAAAAAAAATGTCAACACATTGCAGGACATGAACTGACAGAACCGAAAAGGGAAAGAAAACAATCTGTATGTTAATATAAGAGAAACTTGTCGGTTTTCATGTAAAACAAAAATAATCTCTCCCTGTCTCACACACACACACACACACACACACACACACACACACACACACACACACACACACACACACACACACACACACACACACACACACACACACACACACACACACACACACACACTCTTACATAAACACACACCCAAATTAATGCAAAGCCTCAGTTTATTTGTGAGGATAAATCTGAGTTTCACTACAAGCTGACACTGTGGTGCTTAGTTTTATTGAGTGAGAGAAAGCCACGAGTGTCTTTTTCTGTCCCCCTTGACAAATTAAACTAACACAGAAACTGCCTATTTTTTTGGTTGTTGAATAATTACCACTTTTGCCAAATCTCTCATACATACATACATACAGTCAATAACTGACACACACACACACACACACACACACACACACACACACACACACACACACACACACACACACACACACACACACACACACACACACACACACAAATGATTGAGTCAGATATAGTTGTGTATTTTTTTGTAAAATAATGTCACAAATGATAGTGAAGGCATAAAATAGTGCAATTCATATGGGTATGAAGTCTGTCTGAGCACTCCAGTCTATCTCTGCTTGTCTTATATCAGTCATGGAATTCTCCCATCACAGTACATCCTCAACACTTGCCCTTAAAATGTGTACAACTGTTATCCACTGGCCTGTATCATGAGTAGTAAGTGATTAACAGTGAAGAGCACATACTCCATGATTATTAAACCTGTTGTGTAATGGGCTCACAGCCAGAGCTGCCGGCTGTGCCCACCCCACACTCGCTCAAGAGGATCACTGATACCAAGCTGATATGCAGATAATCTACCCGGGGCATAGAGAAATACATGTTGGTAATCTCTAAAGAGACAGCCAGCAACACATCAGGGAGGCAGTGCTTAAATCAAACTATTCATGATACTGATAAATACAGAGCGTATTTCACCAAAACTTTACATCGTTCTCATAACGCTAATATGGGGAGTTATACATTTCAGGCCATTGTTGAGACTAGTTTCTATCCATCATGTAAAGAAACAGAACCTCTAATTTTCATTTGTGGAACAATAAAAAGTCTAACCCTGACCCTAGTCTTAAGTAGTCGTTTAGCATGTATGGTCTCAATGTCATTTAAATCTGTCTTCTTTTTTTAATTTATCAATTCACAAATCGTGGCTGGCTGTGTAAGAGGTCATTAATTGGTTGTAAATAATGACATGACTGCAGGACAAATAGTACATTTGAAAGAGTCATTCTGCCCCGTCAGACACATCAAATAACTCCCTTGAACAAGGAAACCAAATATGACGCTGTGACTGTCTAGCATCATTTTGTGCAGTTTCATTTCCTTGCTGTTATGTGTTTGACTAACTGTTGGCATGCAGATTATAAAAAAAAAACCTCATATTCAAATTGCAGGCTTTAACATTTCTGTTTTTTTTGTGTTTTTTTAGGCTTAACAAGTGACGTTTGGACCAGATGATCCTCTGCCCTGACTTTAGCAAATAACTTTCTCCTGGATAAGAGATCACCGCTTTGGAGAGTGCCTACAGCATCTTGCAAGCAGTAAAGAAGACTAATGCTCATGAACCTTACCTGCAAGCCTTTCCCCAGAACCCTGCCTCTTGTCTAGGCTTTGTCTGAGCAGAGAGAGCAACATGGCAGTGAGCTCAAAGCCCTGGCCTCCTCTGCTATGGCTGTGCATGGGATTGCTTCTTTCCTCTTTGTCGCCTATACTCAGCAAAGAATGTCCCCATTTGTGTGTCTGCGAGGTCCGCCCTTGGTTCACACCCCAGTCCACCTACAAGGAGGCAACCACAGTGGATTGCAATGACTTGAGGCTAACTCGCATCCCTACAAATCTGTCAACTGATACGCAGGTGTTACTACTCCAAAGTAATGCCATTTCTTACACCAGCGGAGAACTGGAGGCGCTGTTCAACCTGACAGAGCTGGATGTATCCCAGAACAACTTCAGCACAGTGGAAGCTGTAGGCCTCACAGGCATGAAGCACCTGACCACCCTGCATCTAGAAGAGAACCATATCAGCCAGCTGCCAGACCACTGCCTTGGAAACCTCTCCAGTCTCCAGGAACTCTACATCAACCACAACCAGATAAGTTCCATCTCGCCTAGAGCATTTGCAGGCCTGCACAACCTGCTGCGCCTTCATCTTAACTCCAACAAGCTCCATGTCATAGACAGCCGCTGGTTTGAAGAAACACCCAACCTGGAGATCCTGATGATTGGGGAAAACCCAGTTATCGGCCTTCTAGACATGAACTTTAAGCCACTTGGAAGCCTCAGGAGTCTTGTTCTGGCTGGAATGGACCTCACTGTTGTTCCAGCAAATGCATTTGTTGGTTTGGATACCCTTGAAAGCATTTCTTTCTATGACAACAAACTGGTCAGAATCCCTCAACTGGCTCTTCAGAAAGTTCCAAATCTGAAATTCTTGGATTTAAACAAAAATCCAGTCAACAAAATCCAGGAGGGAGATTTCAGGAACATGTTACGTCTCAAGGAGCTGGGTATCAATAACATGATGGAGTTAGTTTCGATTGACCGCTATGCTATGGACAACCTACCAGAACTGACTAAGCTGGAGGCAACAAACAATCCTAAACTGTCATATGTGCATAAATTGGCCTTCAGGGACATGCCCTCATTGGAGAGCCTGATGCTCAACAATAATGCCCTCACTGCCCTTTACCAGCACACAGTGGAAGTGCTACCTAATTTGCGAGAGATCAGTCTACATAGCAATCCATTGCGCTGTGACTGTGTAATTCAGTGGATGAGTTCCAACAGGACCACAGTACGCTTCATGGAGCCTCTGGCCATGTTGTGCAGCTCTCCACCAGAACTCAGAGGCCAGCACGTTCGAGGGCTAAAGCTGCTGGATTCCCCTGAGCAATGCCTCCCCCTAATATCCCACAATACCTTCCCAAGCCACTTGAACCTCGAGCTGGGCATGAGCATCAGTCTCGACTGCAGGGCCATGTCTGAGCCCGAGCCGGAGATCTACTGGGTGACTCCTCTTGGGTCCAAAATCACAGTCGACACTGTGTCAGAGCGGCATCACTTGAGCAGTGAGGGAACCCTTCGGCTGTCCCACGTTCAGGTGGAGGATTCTGGTCGTTACACCTGTGTGGCGCAGAACACGGAAGGAGCGGACACCCGAGTTGTCACTGTCCGCGTAAATGGAACCCTTCTTGACAGTGCCCAGGTGATGAAGATCTATGTCAAGCAGACTGAGTCACACTCCATCCTGGTCTCCTGGAAAGTCAACTCTAATGTCTTGTCTTCAGACCTGAAATGGGCTTCAGCCACCATGAAGATTGACAACCCACACATCACCTACACAGCTCGCGTGCCTGTAGACGTTCATGAGTACAACCTAACACACCTTCAACCTGCTACTGAGTACGAGGTGTGTCTCACGGTCTCCAACGTACACCTGCAGACACACAAGTCTTGTGTTAACGTCACAACACGTAGCACTACATTTGCCTTGGACCTCTCTGACCAGCATCCAAGTGTAGCTGTGCTAGCTGTCATGGCAACCATGCTAGCCTTTCTCAGTCTGGGCACTGTGGGTGTCTACATGGCCCGTAGGTGGAAGAGAAAAAACTACCACCACTCTCTAAAGAAATACATGCTGAAGACTTCCTCCATCCCCCTGAATGAGCTCTACCCTCCTCTCATCAACCTGTGGGAGGCTGAAAGTGAGAAGGACAAAGACGGCGGCACAGAGGGAAAACCCTCTCCTGTTGATACAACACGTAGTTATTACATGTGGTGATGATTGAGTAAGGAGGCCTTGCTGCCTCTCCAGCAGCACAAAAAGACACACTTTTGCCATTTTGGTGCAAAAGTCAAGTAAAATTGCAAAGTTTTTTTGTATTCTCAGCTTTGCTACAGAGGCAGAGTGATCAAGGACATGATTTTTATTAGTATAGCGTATCGCATTTATTTGATTCTTTCTATCTCTTTAATGGTTTTGAACTCTTGAAGATAGCAGCTGTATTTAGCCTGCAGGTTGTCTCTTAGTTGCTAACATTTTGTCCATGTGGTGCATTTCTGACTCACTTTTTTTTGAGTTAATTATACAGCAGCGGGGACTGAAGGAACTCGTGTCGCACTAGTGGAATCAGTGTTTCTTTGTAAGACAGGTAATCTGTTGTGCACTGATAGGTAATGAAGTTTGTCTGAACTTCAATTTAACGCTGACAGCAGGGTTTAGACTTTTTAAACTGTCAACTGAATGTTAGCAATTGTGCAGTAATGTTGTATCAACTATACCTTTGAGATTTGATTTAAATTACAAGAATAGGATTTTAGTTTGATTATATTGTGATATTAATGCTAGAAATACAAATGCTTGTTAAAAAACTTTTAGTTACTTATTTTTATGGTGCACTAGTATCCTTTTTTCCCTTTCCCTGTTTAATCATCCAATTTTGCTAGAATTATTTGCTGTCTGCTTAGTTTATTATTTTCACATGCAATATGTATAGCCTACTAAAGAAGTTACAAATAAATAACTTTTTGGCCTTTTTTCAAGAAGTGTAGTCTTTTTTAAAATCCTGCTCTATTCTTAATCTTTCCGTTTTGACAGGCACACTTACCGGTACTCCCTGAGGATACATGCACATGGTTTCATTTGGATTCTTAATCTTCTTACTTAGAGGAACTTAAGCTGTGCTCAGTCCAAAACTGCCTGAATCAGCTTTTCACTGTCACGGCCCAGACTGCCCTGAACCATCTTCACAGACAGAACTCATACTGTGTCAGCTTAACTTCTCAAATATGCTCATATATTTGATTGACCATCAGGCAAACAGACAGATGGATGAATCAGAGACAGATTGTTAGAAAGATAAGATAGATATTTAAGCATGTGCTGCCCTCTGCTGGATGTCACTACAACTATATATTACACCTTTTTATCCTACAACGCTGTAGTTGGTATACATATACAATGCTAGTGACTTTGATAACAAAGTATAGGTGAGGTAAGGCATTACTTTTAATAAACTTAAAGTCTCCCATACAAGTGCAAAAATTACCATTCTGAGTCATATTATGCCAAAAAGAGCCACATTTGTCTTGTTATTCAAGACTCAAGGCTCAATAAAAAAGTGTTTCTTTTTGGACAACAGAAATCCCACAGTAAATGAAAAAAAGTTCTCATGGACTTTCAGTCTAAATCTCAGCAAGTCCTTGCTGATAATCAATACAATTGTTTTATTAAAAAAAACATGTTTTATGTCTTCTGTTTGTTCCTTTAAAAAAATACAAAAATAATACCATTATAAAATCCCTTCTTCTGAGATGATCTGCTAGAATGTAAGACATTCTTTACACCTCAGGCCAGTCCTCTGTCGTTCTCATCTTCAACTGCACATTAATGAGATGGCATTTAGGAATCCACTTTCACACTTTTTTTTTTTTTACTCCACATCCAACATTGAGGCCAGAGATAAGCTTAAATAAAGGACACAGTGTTTCGGACACACAGCTGAGGTCACTGTTGTTCCTTAGAGACACAACGGAAACCAAGATTAGAGGCAGAGCTGTCCGGAGTGTTTTGGCTTCGGGCTGCACACCTGTATCTGTAACAGTAAGACTGGAGAAGAGGAAGAAGAAGGGGGGAACATACTGTTAATACATCTATTGTCTTGACTGTGCTTGAAAGCATAAAAATAATCAAAAAGTATAAAGACTAATACTCAGTAACTTCCTATTGTAGTCACAACTTTATTTCAGTTTCTTTTTTTGCTCATTCTGTACTGAGCATGTTTGGATGCATTCATTAAGCATTTCTAACTGTCATCCTCCCTCCAATCACATGGGTTATTCAAATGAAACAAGCAAATCTCTGTGCTCAGGACTTGTACAGCATGCATTCGGTCACATTCCCATGGCAACAAATGCTGGTGGCAGGCAAACTGAAATGGTCACCAGTGGGCGGTAAAAACAGTGTAGCACATAAAGTAAATGCACCACATGCATTAGTATGAGCACTATACTGTGTCAGGCTGCTGTGCCTGCACTAATAACAGGTGGAAAGTAACAACAAGCTCTACTGCATCCTTTGTAAATGTTTTTGTCAGAGCGTGTGTTGCCTTTTGTTGCTTTGGTTCAATACATACTACAAAAATGTTTCAATTTAGTCAGAACCGTTTCATTTAAATTGTTGCACAAAAGACCTATATGCACACAATAGTCTCACTGCTTGCCAAGTGAGCTATTTTAGCCTGAAATGTTTGCTACAATGAGGATGTCAGAACGGAATGGCTTAAAAGATGGCCACTTTTTTTTCTGCAAGAGATTGAAAAGAAACTGTCATTGATTTAATTCTCAATATTCTGTCTAGGGTTTTAAACTGCGTATTATTTGGTTTCTATTCTTTTTTTGTGTGCTAAATAATGGTGTCTTGTCAGCCTGTTTTAGGCATATTATTAATAAATAATTACAATAATGAAAACAACTAAAAAAAATATGTCACAAAAAATTCAGACTGCAATTTTTTTTCAAGGTTTCAACCAATTGATTCAATACAGCAATAATAACAATTACAATGTAGTAGCAGGGGTCTCATTTACCTTGTGACACATGTATGATCCTCCCTTCTTCACCTTGTCTGTGCCTGATGGAGGACCAGTCTGAAAGAGAAATATGATGAAACATCAGGGAAAAAAATAAACCTAATTAAACACAAAAGCTTAAAGATAATGTCTTCTTACTGGGTTTTGTTGGTGGTCAGTGGTATGAATCACAGTCCACCAGTCTGAGGTCCATTCCCACACGTTACCCACCATGTCATAGAGACCAAAACTATTAGCAGGAAAGGACATCACCTGCAGGGTACAGTGGGAATGGTGTCACATAAAAACTGTTCTGATAAAGAACTATATTGATACAAACCAGTTTTTGCTCAAATAGATATATAGAAGAATGGGAGTTGGTGTTATTTTAGCTGGCAGAATCACAAAAATACAATTTCCCTCAACAGCTCACACATTCAAGAATTATGTGCATACGCTCCTGATTGATAATTCTATATTTGCTCTTAACGTCCACCATTGTACAGAACAAAATTAATACCATCCAATTATTATTCATCTGATATCTGGTAGCTGCAGTTGTGACTTTATCAACTTCAGAGGCAAGCTTTTATCTCAGGCACCTTTCATTTCCTGTAGACTCTGTAGACAGCAGCTTGATTATAATTCAGTTTCCAGTTTCACATCAATGGCTCAAGAATAGCTGAAAGGTCTTTATTGCAACAACTGAAGTAAGTCTACGTCTTTCCCTCTGGGTCCTACCGGTGAGGTTTTGTTGTATCCATCATCCCCAGAGTTGTTGTTGGGGAAATCTCCCTGCCAGAGGTTGGCATAGTGTTCTCCTTTCGGGTACAACTTGTTTCCCCAGGGGTATAGTCTACATGAAGAGGAAGTACATCATGATATTCCACATGCGATGAAGGCCACAAGCACAGAGAATTCTTTTATAGTGGCATATCATACATGTATCTTACCTGTCTTTGAGGCCGCCCCTGCAGGCGTACTCCCACTCTGCCTCTGTGGGAAGCCTCTTGTTGGCCCAGGAGCAGTAGGCAACAGCATCCTCCCAGGACACATGGACCACAGGATGGTCCAGCCTACTAACAAAACAGGTTTTTAAATTATTACTCGGCTTGATTTTTTTTCTGACAGAAATCCTCCTTTTGGATTCAAAAATAGGATTAAATGTTTGCAAGTCTGTAAAATAATAATTCTTTCATTTTGTTTTAATTGTGTCTAGAAGTAGAGATCTATCTCACCATGGTGCAAGTGATTAGGGACAAAGATGACTGAAACCTCAAACATGCTTCAAGTGAATAAGGTATAACAAAGAAAAAAAGTGAATTTTACTCCGTCACTCACATAGGAAATGTGTTCATATTTTAAGACAAGTTAAATAATGTTAGCTTTTTATTCAAATATATTCTTGAAAATATCATGGGGTTTCCTGTGTAGAAAGAGCATCTTCTGACCTGTCAGCTGAAGTTGAGTCTGGACCTTCTGGGTGCTTCCAGTCAGCTCCTTTGACTGGTAGCCACCAGGGGGCAGCAGCAACCTAGTTCAAAAGTGATAGCAGCAGTGGTTTGTGACTGATATAGTATTATCTCTGTTATAATTGTTGTTTTCTTTTCTCTAACAATCACACTTCAATGCCTATCTAGAATCTTAATTTTTGTACAGAATTGTATTGCTCTAACGTTCTCCAGTGTTGCTGACCTAATGGGTACAGAGCACCTCCTCAGCCGTAGGATCAGGCTGCACATGACAGCTGAGATGAAGCAGCTAATTCCTTGCTGTCTGGCTTTCGTCTACAGGAGGCCTGCTGTGCTCAGGCCTCTTCTAACCAATCTGTGAACCTTCTCAAAACTCTTAAATAAGAGCCTGAAGCCAAAATATGTGCAACCCAGGGCGGGTACTTTGAAAGCCCTCCAGGTTGAGGCTTAGTGCACATCTTGATATATTCAGGAGCATTATAGTTGGAAAAACACCAAAATATTATGACATTATAGAGATTTAACATTTTATTTCACATTATAATTTTAATGAACAATAAAACATGTTCTTTCTTCTTTTTTTGGAAAATCACTGCCATGTTTACATATTTTCCAATAGGCAGGAAACATAACATTGTGCTTTAAGCACTTCTGCAACAGAGCAAATCTGACATAACTCCAATTTCTTCAGTGCTAATACTTGAAAATGTGTGATATAATTAAACAAACCATAGTATTAAAAATAACTGTTTTGAATAAAACACTTCTGGCAGTCTATAAGACGATGTGAAGATCGTTCACTACATGAACCTGTTACAGGAAACATTTTTAAATGCAGTATATAGTTGTCAGAACTAGCAGTCAGTATTTTTCCCCAGACATGTGTAATTTGTATTTATTAAATAGACGTGACACTACCAATGCTACATACTCATTTAGCATTAGAAACTGAGGTGTAAAGGTCATTTAACGATTGAAAAGTCATACTTACTGCTTGGGCAATTTGGTCTTTGACACTGTCACTCAAAAGTCCCTCGAATACAAACGAGTCTTTAAATATCTCTGCCTTTAAGAATGAAAACATGAGGAAGTAAAAACATTTAACAGACACACAACATTTAAATAACCATTGGCAAAGATTTGCTTTTTATACTGGGTTTTTATGGAAGTGATATATTCAATGCAATTTTAACAAATTAAAAACAGCTTATGATATACATGTGTTCAATTGATTCTCAACCAGGACATTTTAATTATATCATTTAAGGGATTGGCCTAGATATTTAAAAAATATATATATAGATTTGATCATTTTCACCATAATTTGGACAAATAATCTTAAAGAGGCACAGAGTCTTAATGTCAAAAGGGCATGGTCATATTATTGCAGGACAATAAAGATACAGAAAACAATACAGCACGAACAAATTCTACAAGAGCCTAATAACATGAATTTAAAAAACAGAAAGATTATTTAAAAAAAAAAAATATATATATATATATATGTGTGTGTGTGTGTGTGTGTGTAACATGCCATTTCTGAATAAGAAACAGGTACAAATTGATGTCAGAGTTGTAGCTATTAACCAAAGGATGTGTAAAAAGTTCACTACAGAATTGACAGATGATATATTCCTTAACACGTGTGTTATTACAATATAATGTGGAGACTTTATGATAATGTTACATGTTGTATTAGTATTTTAGCTAAGATAAAGTGATTATTCTGGGGACGCCGGTAGGCTAGGGGTTAGTGCGCGACTGTACGTGCCCCATGTAAGGAGGCTGTGGTCCACCAAGTGAGAGGCCTTAGTGTGGCTCCTTTCCTGCATGTCGTTCACCACTCTCTCTCTCACCCTGGTTTCTGACTCTATCCACTGTCCTATCTCAAATAAAGGCATAAAAAGCCCACAAATTAATCTTTAAAAAAAAGAAAAAAGATGAAGTGATCATTCATACCTGAGTTTTGTATTCACTGGCCTCAACAAAGTTCTGAAAGTGTCTGTTAGTGACTTCATGGATGTCCATGTAGAAGGAGTCCACATACACCAGTCTCTGAGGGCCCTCACCATCAGCAGGAATGCCTGGGTCGTCTGTTCCCATCAGGAACTCTCCTCCAGGAATCAGCACCATCTGTATGAAAGGTATAACAGACAAGCAGCCCAGTTACTTTTGATCAGGTCCCAGAATGACTTATTCTAAGTACAGAGATAGATTTGGGTAGGCTGAACAAGCTTCAATTAACTCCACAAACACAAGGGAAAAACCTACAGCAATAAAAGGCACAAATAATTATAGATCCAACATATCATATTATAAACAGAAACCAGGTACAGGAGTTAACTTCACTGAATTTTTTTTAAATAACCAAACAAAAATGATCACTGATTTGCTCGTACTAGTCGAAGTACTAGAATCACACGTTTTCTTCAAATAGACAGATAGCCTACAGGTTCAGTATCTCTCTCAGACAATATAGCCAAACCAACCTGTAGTAAAGAGTGGTCTTATCATTTTATCAAACTTCCCTCTTGTACCTTCCTATGAGCTGAAGGGAAACTGCGCAGTACCCGAGAAAGTTTCAGTTTCAGAAGGACACGTAACCTGCTGTCAGACTGAATTACAAATTAGACCCCAAAAAAAAGCATTTAGAGTGGGCGATCAGGTATCCAAACATCCTTTATCAAACTTTACAACACAAAAATACAACCACTCATGTTTACTTTATCTGATATTGTTTGAATGGTATCGTCACATCCACTCATACTTTCAGCTCGAATAAGAGGAAAACTGGGCATTTAATCGCTTTGCTTCTATTCCCATGTATTCAGTACTGTTTGGACGGTACAATAGATTGAACAATGAGAGCAGCGATATCTTTACCTGACTTTGAATTGTCTTCCCATTCCCCCGTGCCTCATACAGTCTCTCATTGGCGCCTTGGGAGTATTTGTGGGCTGCTGCCTCCGTCTCCTCCTCCGCCGGCCGCTCAGTAGCTGCTCTGCTCAGCTTGTCACAGCCGCAGCTCGACCCTGCCTGCTGGGCTGCAGGTTCACACAAACACACACAACCAAAAGCGAAGAGAAACGCCAAACTACGCACCATTCTCGCGGTACACGGCTTACTTTCCGCTCATGTTGTTGTCACTTTCACTTCCGCAATGTCACGTGGTCAGTCAGCTGGGTGCACTGTAACAAAAGTTGACTCTTTCGTGCCCGACTAGCCTACTGCATTTTTTTTTTTAAAATAAAATATAGGCTACTTAAATAATGACAATAAAGTGATTTAAATTAGCCTACATTGGATTACCTTTTTACAGCCAATGGAATTATTCACTCGAAAACTGAAAAAGTAGCCTAACAGGCCTACACAAAAGAAGGGGGTGCTGTTGGCAGCTTTTGTCAGATAAAAAATATTTTTTTGCTCACCTTATCAGTCAAGTATTAACAGTGGGCGAGATAATATAATTCAGATTTTCCTTACTGGAGGGATGTGACTACATGGACATCATTTACCAGCTTTCATCACTACCACCGCCTGAGACGAAGACGAAGAAGAAGAAGAAGAAGAAGAAGAAGAAGACGAGGAAGAAGTGGCAGTGAGCCAGGCAGCTCAACCAACCAGTGTGCTGCCTGCCTCAGTGAACGCAGCCGCGGAGCACCAAGAGGCGCAGAGAGGTGCGACAGCTGTCAAAAAAAAAAAGAGACATAAACAGGATTATTAAGAGTCGCTGACGGCTGAAGCTCGCCCTCGGCCCGTCGGAAGGAGAAAAGCCGCAGTCATGCTCTCCTAGCTGCTGCAGAGAGAGCTGAACACCCCAGCGTTTATCACAGTCGAGGTAAAGTTGCGCGCACAACTTGTTCACTTCACCATCCTCCTCTTTTCCCTTTTCTATCTTCTCACAAGGGAGAAAAAATGTTTGCTTTGCTCGTCTTTAATAGTTCAGAAAAACGCGTATTGTTCATGAGCAGAGCTTGTGATGCCTTCAGTGACACTCTACGACCCAAAAAAAAAAAACCCGGCAAGACAGTGAGCATGATGATTATTTCGGTTTGCGGTGAAACAGTGTGATTGCGGATGGCGACTGAAAATGACAGTTTTCGACTCGTTTACTCAAGTTACATGTGCTAAAAGTGTCCAGAAAAGCGTCCATGTAGGCAGTTTAGACTACAACAGAAGAAAAGTCTTCATGTATGTCTTTGGATTAGGCTTCCCACTAACAATATTCAGTCAAAGCCCGTTAGTTTATTTTCCATCATTAATCGACCTAAGTGAGAGGCAGTGCTTCAAAAGCAGGCAGATAAACTGAGTGAAGTGGACCAGCGTTGCTTACACACAGACCCAGCCTTGGCACAGATGACCTGTTGCAGGTGCACAAACCTTCCTTGTAGCTGAATCATTAACTGTCCAGTCGAAAGCTACAAAACAAACAGGTTACAGTGTCATCAACCAAAATATTTCCCTGCTGCTTGTATGCAAATCCAAGGTAACAGACAGGTATAGTATCAGTGTAGTGTAGTCCTCTCAGGGGAGGGGGAAGCCGGGCTTTTACAAAAAAAAAGTGACACTTCACATAACTGGGTACTCTGTAGCTGCAAGAATTTCACATTAAGTGCCAGATGAATCCCCAAATAATTATTTTATAGATTAAGTTAAACATGATAATTCAAATTAGGGTTCTTCATACCCTCTTTAAACGTTAGGCATTATCGCATGTCCGATTACATTTATTTTTTCGTATAAGCAACTCAGTTTGAACCCTTTTCTCTGCTGCAGGTGTCCTCTTCGTGTGTCAACATGTCGGATAAGATGTCCAGCTTCCTGCATATTGGGGACATCTGCTCCCTGTATGCAGAGGGATCCACCAACGGTTTCATCAGCACCCTGGGGTACGTGCATCCATCTCATTGGCTGAACGTATCGTGTGTTTTCCTGCTTCACACTTCTATCTACCACAAGTTGGGAAGAATTTAGAAGGGGGGGGGGGGGGTCACACTAGTACTGGCAACTTTTTGTAACCATTTTTCCAAAGTTTCCATGAATTCATGGCAAATTGGGACTAAAGTAATGAAGCGGAAAACAACAACATCCTTGCAGTTTATCTGAAACATCAAAGCTCTGGGAACAGTTTGAGGCCTTTTGAACTGGTCCTCCTGTGGCCATGGCTGACCCTACCACTGATAGTGCCGGAAGAAATGGAAATGTAGGGGCAGGGAAACGCACAGATAATGACAAGTGTGTATGTTTGTGAGAGTGTGGCAGGAGTGGGTGTGGAGTGCTCAACAACAATATTGGTTAAACTGCTTACACCGTCTCATTCACCCACACAGGCACAGTTATATTTTGTTGTATTTCTTCATCAGTTGTACCTCATATTTGGAGTCAAGTATGAGCTGATTTTTAGGAGTAAAATGATCCTATACTCTTTGTGTAGGGATTGAAAAATAGCCCTAGGAATTGATGTGTTGGCTTTCATATCACAGAAGAAGCTTGTTGCATTTGACCTTTGAAAATCAAAATGCTCAAAACGTAGAGAGCAAAAGAGAAATCGTACATGAATGTTTTGTTGTCACAAGAAGGTATCTAGCATCAGTAATGCTGTCAGTACTGTCACTGTCCAGGACCTCCACCCCTGCTCATAAAAAATGGAATGACCTGCAGCAAAGACTGAGTCACTGTACAGACATTGTGGCCTTTTCTCGAGTTCCAGTGCTTCCCACACACACACACACACACACACACGCACCACACACATACACAGACACACACATGCATTCACACTCACACACGAACATACAAGTGCATGTATTCACTAAACTGTCATGACAGTTTTGGGAGGAAGCCATATTCTCCACGCACAACCTACAACTCAGCAGCCTTCTCCAGATCCTCTGACCCTCAGAGGAAGAAACTATACTGAGAATATTGAGGGGAGAGAAACTCTTTGAGCATTATAACATCTCCAGCTGAGCAGCATTCCCTTCCACTGTTTGGTAACAGGAGATGGGGTCCATTAGCAAATCAAAGGTTAACAATGTGAAAAATGCTTCCTTTGCACTTCAGCAGGAACTGTCCTGTTTGCTCAAATGTGTAACTACTAACTAGTGTTAATGAATGACCTGTCCTGCAATGATCAACAAGTTATGTGTGTATTTTTCAAACATGCAAATGATTATACACACACACTGTGTAGTATCTACTAAACACATACAAATAGTGAATTTGTTTTCTTATTCTAAGTCTTTCCTTGAGGTGTCCAGACTGGACAAGCAGACAGGTCTGTTTGGACAACTGTACACATTCCCCAGGAAAAGGACTGAAATGGATGTGGGATTTGGCTTGTGTCCAGACAAGTGTTATTTTAACTTGTAAAAGCTAAGCATGTCACCAGAGAGTCCAGCCTGCCCACATGCAGGTCATCTAATCCAGAATGATTTCATTATTGTGGAGGGTGGGGGACAAAAATGTGAGAGCTCTCAATATGAATGGGATATGTCAAGGTATTGTGTATTCAGCTGTTTTTTTGGTAACACCTTGGATGGCGGCTACTACTTAACACACTCTCAGGGCTCAGAGAGATACATACCCCTCGTTTAGATACATAAGGTAAACTAGCAATACATTTCCATAAATCAAAACAGTTTGGTACTTTATCAAGCAAATATAACAAACATGAAATGCTTCCAGCTTTCCAAATGTTAAGATCACAGACTGACGGTGCACATCCACGTCACTGATCAAGAAAGATCTTTGGGCACTTTAAAATTCTCATTCTCGCTTTGAAGACATTCAGACTGAACTGTGAGCGCTCACAAATTGTCTCCAGCAGGACGTTCAGACGAAATTATAAAAAAAAAGTATCATTTTTGCACTTCAGTTTAAGAAGATTGAATATGAAAACCTGACAGTTGTTGCTGCTACCTGCTTGTTTGTGCAGCCAGCTCAAAGTTTAAATACATTTCTTTGGATTGATTTTATTTTCATGCATTTTTATGTATTATTATTTATTTATTTTTGCTCTTCCAATAAGAAATGCAATGCTGGGTTTCCTATAGCTTTGTGTAGTCTTACATATAATACTAACAACATCCAAAACACTTTTAATCATGATCAAAAAGAAACATCAGAATCAATGTACATCATATTATGTATCAGATCAAAACTGAAAAAGAGCAGATCAGTGCATCTCTATCTTTAATAAATCTTGTGTTACTACAAATGAAATAATGTTGTAGTTTGAATATTTTAAAAGGGCAATTTTTACAATTTGTTGACACAAAAAGTACTGCATTCAACTTTAAAAAAAAATCATAAATAAAGGCTACAGCTTAAACCTATTTTTATCTCTGGATAGTTTCCTGATTATTTTGTGTGTGCAGCCGATTCATATTTTTGTCCCATATCCGGCAACAACATTGTTAAACCTAATGCCCAACATAGAGTCAAAATTAACTGTTTAAAAGTCTTGTTTTGGTCGACCAACACGTAAAAAACTCCAAGAATTCCAGTCAAACTGAAGTTTTGCTGAAGAAAACGTCTTTGAAGATAAGTTGCTTGTAAAAACAAATGCTGTTCTAAAACAATTCATGCTTTGTTTCCATGATAAAGATATCGGATCTTAGACTATTTCAGTTTAAAAAAAAAAAAAAACCTTGCAGCTGACTGTGCCATCAGTGATCAATAGAACAATACATAGTGTACCTGCCAAAGTACACTAACTGCAGGTGTGTGTGTCCTGTATCTAATACTTTTTGAATGTGTGTATCCATAGATTGGTGGATGACCGCTGTGTGGTCCAGCCTGACGCAGGGGACCTCAACAACCCTCCCAAGAAGTTCAGAGGTAAGAGACACACAGAGCGGACTCCTGAGGCCTGACATCACCACACTAACTGCTGTGTGTTTATACTGAGAGGCTCTGCTGAATGTGTTATGCTGTGTTTCTTTGGTGACAACCACAATATCTCTGCCCACAGGACTTCAAACAGGCCTGCCTTTGACAATGTTAATGGAGTGTGTGTGTGTGTGTGTGTGTGTGCATGCATGGGTTGATAGCTGTGTGTGCTTGCCTGTTTGTGGATGTAAAGGAAGATGAGCGAGAGAGAGGGAGCTCTAATGTAGAGTTGCTGGAAAACAACACAGTTGAAGAGCTTCTTTTTGAGATGCCTCTTTGGGTGAACCCGCTATTATTAGCTCCCATACAGGAAGTAGAACTCATGACCCTCAGTTCTCAGGCTGGAGGGTTAATTCTCTGGGGAGAGGCCTGGTCCATTATAGTACAAAGAGTATGAGTGTATTGAAGGCTTGTGTTGTATAGCTTACAGGTTATGGTACAAAAATACATTTGAAAACTGATGTTTTCTTGTTCAGTACTGAAGAAAAACTTGATGGAGAAATGATTTTGCATCAGTACTGCTCTCTTTTTTCTGTCTGCTTCTTTGTTTGTGTGTTTGTTTCTACACATGTTGTTTCTTCTGCCTCTCCCCTTCTAACGTTCTCTAGACAATGGGGACAATCAGTCTGGCTTCTGCCTGTTAAAGGAAGTTGTTCTAGTAGAGACACCCAGTATTATTCAACCAATGAGTAAGAACTACTAATTGATAATAACTAAAGAGTATGATGTGTACCTGCTCTTTATTTAAGGTGTCATGAGATCACTTTTGTTGTGGTTTGGAGATTTGATGGATCAGTTATTGATCGCGGGTGCGAGTAAAACACAAGGCAACACATTTAGACAAGGTGAATGTAAAAAACATATGCATAATAATAATAATGATAATAATAATAGAAAAAGATACTTTTAAGTTACATTAAAGAAGGGGGCCAGGCTCTGCAGGCTCTGTGAATATTGAGGGAGGGTTGAGTAATAATGTAAGGCACTATGTGCAATATGAGGTATTTTAAGGTAAAGCAGTTTGTTTCAGTTCTATAATGAGTGTTTCCCCATTCACATGCCCCCACTTTGCATTTAAGATGCTATCGGCCGTCTCATGAGCATAACGATAATTGCACTATATTTAGAAAATAGAAAGGTTTGATCTGAGTGGCGCTCACACAGCTCATCTCTTCAATGGGCTCTCTCATGTTTCGGGGACAAGGTTATCTCCCCTCTAGAGACAATCCCAGTCTTTGAGATGAACACAAACTGCCGACTGATACGTCCCCTACTGCGGCATCGTGAAAGATGAGTCTCACACTCCCTGTGTTTGTTGCTTTGTGTGTTTCAACAACGGTCCACTTAATGTAATAGACCTGCTGAGAGAGGTTGGAATGTTAATTTACATCCATCCCTCCACCCACGACATTTGAAGTTTAATTCATCATATTGGTCTCTCTCTGCTGCAATCAGGCTCTAAAATGAGAAGATGAATTGGTATAGCAGCATCACTAGAGATTAAGCCAAGTTTGGATTGAGTTTATCTAATGGCCAGGATTAGAGAATGAAAACACAATTTTAACTAAGTTTAAAATATGCAGCATTAAAACGTTTTTTTTTGTAGTCTAATAAAAATGGGTTGTATTTTTTAGCATTAAGCATGTATCTGTAGGAACTGTCTAATGGCTCACTTATACAAGAAGCCTATCTCTAATCAGTATGCCGTATTTAATCTTCAAGCCTCCCACTCTTAGTTTTTCCTTGACGCACTTATTAAACTCATCACGAGATTAGAGCACTCAAAGGAAAAGTCTTGTTCTAAACGTGACCCAGATCAGTATATCTCCATGAAAAATGTTAAATTATTTCTACGTGATAGATATGTGCTTATGTTTTTGAGCGGCTGTTTTTCATTAACTTTTTCTGTTAGACACTGTGCAATAATACTTTTGGGTAATAAAAGGAAACTGGCTGAACTGGTTGTTAAAGATCCTTTTTTTGGTAAATGTATACTCTTATAAACACACGTTCACATACTGTAAGCTATACGTGTTGTGTAAGGGGCTTTGGTAACTCCGTAACCATGTCAGCTGGTTTTGACCTGAAGAGGCCCTCATGTCACTGTGAGAGGCCTCTGGATGTCTACCAGAAGGCACAAAGAGGTCAATATAGGCACTGAAAGATAATATGGAAAATGGCCATTCTGAAATATTAAAGAGACAGTAACCTTGTTGTCACATTAGCTTGGCAATGAAGACAATTAATTGTTTTCAACATTTAGGCCTACTCATAGTTAAATCAATCAATCCATCAGATTTATTTGTATAGAGTCAATTCACAACATATATTATGGAACTATCTTTGTCATATTATTGACTGAGACCTAACATTAATCCACCATGAGAAAAGCATTTGGCATTATTGAGCAAACTAACAGTGGCAAGTGAGTATAGTGAGTTAGTATACTCAGCATGTGGAGATTGTCTGTAGTTCTGTAGACCTTTTGATCTAGTGTGACAAAATGATGATGCCTGTTGTCAACCTTGGTGTTGAGACTACAGATTTTTGAAAAGTAAGGTGGAGGCGTTATGGTAAAAATATGTATCTTCTAAAACACAGGGGGTTTTAATAAAAAATAACTTGTGGTTGCATTATGGGAAATGTAGGCTTCAGTGTTGACCCATGCCAGGGACAGTGCACTGATTTTTTTGTATCACTTTCAATTTCGGAGGTCATGTGACGAAATATACTCTCTAAAGTTGTGCAAATTACATCAAATTCTGCGGTTATGGATTTGCAATTATTTCTTTGTGGCAGAGTTTTATTCTTCTGGAAAACATGTTTTTTTTCCAAATCTACCAACATTTATTTTTTTGTATAAATACAGACGCGTGCTTGGAGAAAATCTTTTTTTTTCTTTTAAAACCACTCCTGGGGGGCTTGTTTAGCTCAGTTGGGTTAGGCTATAGTCCTCATCACACTGGTGACAGGGTCGACTCACGATCCTCGATGTTGTTTGGTCTATATCATCCCCCAAACTCTGTCCCTGAATTTCCTGTTTCTCTAAAGCTGTTCAGTCACTAAAAGCGGAAAAGCCCAAAAAGTAATCTTAAAAAACAAACACATGTATAAGAAACAGGTTTTACCTTCTCAAACACAGCACTGCTTTGTGTGTGTACACATCTGTAATTATTTTCTTTACATTTTTGTAGCCACTTCAAATCTGAGTCCTCAGCGTTAACATGGCAGAGTATATTGTATATAGTAAGTATATATATCTTCAGTTCCTACGCATTCAGGAGGCTCCTCAGCTGCTGGAGAGGGACACAATCAGGCACTGATAATCCTTCTTTATGGACACTAAGGGCACACGCAGGGCCAGACTAGATGTGTCCACAGTCAGGACCTTTTACTGTCACTGCTGAGGTATGCTCAACATTTCCTCTTAATGTAAACATAAGCACCCTCCTCACAATCACAGTCTTGCTCATCTTTCCTGCATGCACACACTGAGGAACTTTGTATCTCAGTTAATCTTTATTTGATGTAACAACACGTACATCCACCTACACACACTCAGAGTTCAGATGAGCATACTCTTCAGCAGTCAGCAGAGGAAGCACTGCAGCTGCACTTGTTGTATTAGAAATAATTCTACATTGGATTATTGAGGACTTTGTTGAAGTGTTGAACATGTGTCATGAAGTTGCTTGTGACAGCTGCTGTTTTTGTTTGGTGTCGAAGTCATTGAAGGAATTGTTCCAAATGGTCTGCTTTTGCTTTTCACTGAATCATTATGATTTAAAAGACTTTAATTGGTTCAATGTTTCAAAATGTTTTAAACTGTCTTTTTTCTTAAGGCCTAGCAGTTATAAAGGACATTCATAAATGTACAATGGAGCTGTACGCCTTTGATTAGAGCTACAATAATGTCTGAAACAAAACACAAAGATGAAGGTACCGTATTGTCCGCTGTGTTCAGAGAAAGATGTTGAAACAATGACATATGCTAGTTTGTTATCAGCCTGACATTTCATCACTAAGCCATCAGCATGTGAAGACCATTACTGTGACTTGTTTCCTATTGTTCAAGCTAACCCTTTAGTTGAGTGTTCCTTTGAAAAAAAAGTCATGTTGTTACTACATTTGTTTGACTTGTTGTTTAAAAAAAATATATATTTCTTTTGGGGGCTTTTGTCCTTTATTCGATAGGACAGTGGATAGTGTCGGAAATCAGGGAGAGACATTGGGGAATAATAATAATACATTTTATTTAAAGGCACCTTTCAAAACTCTCAAGGTAACAACACAACGATAAAATTAACATTAAAAACACAAAAAACAGAAATGTACAGGATGTAAAAGGAGTTATGAGAACAGGTGGAGAATGATCAGACTGAATAAGCCAGTTTCAAAAGATCTGTTTTGAGATGAGATTTGCAAATGGAGATAGAGTCGATATTACGGATTTGTGGTGGGAGGGAGTTCCAGAGGTGGGGGGGCAGAGCGGCTGAAGGCCCTGGACCCCATGGTGGACAGGAATGTCATGCGGGAAA
This sequence comes from Labrus mixtus, assembly GCF_963584025.1. Classification (NCBI taxonomy): domain Eukaryota; kingdom Metazoa; phylum Chordata; class Actinopteri; order Labriformes; family Labridae; genus Labrus; species Labrus mixtus. Next base: position 9,507,710 of record NC_083618.1, on the reverse strand, counting down.
GCAGCCACAGGCCGCACTTGAACCTGGGCATCTGGCTTTGAGGGCTTTTGACTCCAGACATGGGGCATGACCTCACCGCTAGGCCATCTGCGCCCCTGACGTGTCGTTTATTTGATAGAGACTTGGCACATCATGAAGTGTGTCCAGGAGGGAGGCTCTGGTGCCAACTGATAATACTGACATCCTTCAGTATTATTGGCTATGATTTGTTTATTACATTATTTGTCAGAGGCAGGACTTGAAAAATACACACAGGATAAAACAACTATAGGATACTGTAGAGTTAGTTTAAATAGATATGATTAGTTGTGACAGAACGGGTAAATTAATGCTTTCTGTTAAACTTCATCCCTGCATTACTCAGTGCCCCGGCTGGGCAACCCCATCCAGAAAAGTCTGGACGTGTCACGGCCCCTGATACACTCCAGTATAAAAATACAAGATGGGGTCATTTCTGAGTTAGCAAGAATGCTGATTTAAAGCCATAATCCAATGTTAGGTAACATACACAGGAACATTAGAATGACAATATAAAAATAATAAAAAACAAAAATGCACCGGTTCTCCATTTTTAAATTGGTTTCATATCTAATCTTGAATTATTGAAACATTTAAACATCAGACAATCAAACATGCTATGTAGCACTAACCTGCCTCTAACAATCTGCTGTCAGCGTTACTTTCAGAGACACACTGCAGACTAGTTGGGTGGTACATGTGAGATAAACACCAGAAACACTTCTGTCTTTAGTCCCTTCCTCTCCTAATATCCACATATACTTCTTTCCTGTCTTCAGAGAGGAGAGGTCTTGCAGGAAACAGTGAGGTGAAGCTGTTGTCTCAAGACCCATTTATTGTCTCAGATGCGCTACACGTGTTTGATCGCTTCCTCTATAATATCTCCAACAGGATAAGAACCTTGGCACACATACGTAGCAGTTTATACAAGACACACCATTGAGGATATTGTTGATTTAGCACAGCAAAGACGTAGTATTGTGCAATGTGTGTCTCTCCAGGCCCTCCTTAAGGCTTATGTGGTTTAATTACAGCAGGGAATAGCAGCTCAGGTCTGTCACAGAGGTACAGCCGGCCTTTGTTCTTGTGTTTAGAAAAGTCGGGATTCTTGTAATTCAGCTACTATTATCACATGGCGGCAGACATTATTATGGGGAACTTGAATTCTACAAGGCAAAACCACGACCATTTGGAGTTACAATTGTGAAATATGCAGCTATTTATTTTCTGTCACAAATATATTTTACAGTACAGTGAGAAAAGAATATTTGCTGCTTTCCGATCAAACTTTCTCATCATCTCTGTGGATTTAAGATTCCCTCAGTAGTTTTTAAGGTCGCCACGGCTACAAGCATCTCTGATCCTCTTAAATGTGGTGCTTAGCTCAGTGACTGCAGGATTTTTTTATTGCTACTTTTTTGCTCTTTGCATGCCTATAAGAGATCTCTGTGACTCATCTGTTGCCCCTTGTGCAAAACTACTCGAAGCAGTAATGCATGACGCCTTGTTTTAAAGTGTATACATGTACTCTGCTTGTTTTAATAAGTTGTCTCTTTTTGTCTGAAAGCTAAAAAAACAAGTTACATTTTTAGTTAAACAAAATATTCCTTTCTCTCCTGCCAACAAGTCCAGAATCTGACATATTTGTATGTAAATATTCATCATCAACAGGTCCTCTACAAAAATAAACCTTCAGATTTTCCTTCAATATTACACTTTATACTGAAACCAGAACTGGCCCTGCTTTTTTTTTTTTTTAACCTTAAAAACATGCTTGTTTACGCATGCTTGGGAAAATGTGACATTATATTTACTTAATTTACATTTAAATGTTGTTTGAATTTCTTGAAAAATTCTAAGAAAAACATCTAAAAATGAAAAAATGACTATTTGACGCAATCATCAGATCGTCGTATCTCAAATGTGATTTAATACAATCTTTGCTATGTAAAAGTTTCCTCATTGAAGCAATATTCAGTTGTTTATTGTCTTAACTCACACACATCATGGTGATATTTAGTTCAGTTATTCTCCTCTACCAGTTTATCACATATCAATGTGGTGTTTAAGCTCTTTGTGTCTCCACAACATTCACACACAAAAGATCAAATCTGTGGTGTTACTTGCTAAAGTGTTCACACTTTCCCCGCATGTCATTAACACTAAGCCGCTGTAGTTTTCTGTAAGTCACAGCTAATGCTAAAATGCAGCGTCAGAATCTGAGACTAACATGATGTGAGAGAGAGAAGGAGCAGGGCTGTCAAGAGCTGCTTAAAGAAGGAGAATTATTATGAGGACATGCTTGTTTTAACGTGTGTGCTCATGGTATCTTTTTTTTTAAATTTTCCTTATTCTACTCCTCATTCGTATATACGGTTTAATTTAAGGTATTTTATTCTCACAGAATTTCCAGCATACTGACAAAGTCCTAGTCCAGAGTCCTTTGACTTACTGTACATTCACATGGTAATAGACGTAGCAACAATGGTAGCTATAGTGTGAGACTTCATACTGTATAACATATAGATTTAAGTAACAAAAAATGTATAATTATACCATAAATCAGTTTAAGTTTGACAGGCTAGTATAACTGCTGATTCAGAGAAGAGTTTATTTTTTATTGGGCAGAGGAAGTCACCTGTTGGATGAACTCTGATTTGTTTTTATGATCAAGTGAGGGAAAACCTCGGCAGTGATGGCGTCTTACACCGTCTCTGTGAAAGATTGGAGTTTGTGAGACATGTTCCATAGAAATTTCAAGAGGAGGGACTACTTACATCAATTTAAATACATACAATGAAAATCAGACATGACAAATTATGAAGTAGTGTTGAAAAACAAATAAATAGTGTAATCGCTGATTACTGACCACATTGACTTTTTTTCAAATCAGTGCTGTTACTCAGGAGTCGCACAAGTTTCACATAAGATAAAAAACAAAAAACTGGTTTGTAAATCCATCCCCATGGTTTTGAAATTTGTGTGCACAATTTACAAGTCCGTGAACACCCTTAGGTAAACTCCGGGACTCGATCTGCAAATATATTGTTATTTGACCTGAGCTTTCAGGGGCTCAGAAGCTACCCATTTTTCTAAACCTTTATTTCTTTTTCATTTCTTTATTTTCTCTTTTTATTTTGCTATTGCTAAATGTTTGAAATGTACTGCTGAGGTTACTTAGGGGCGGCTGTGGCTCAGTTGGTTGAGTCGTCGCCTCTCAACCAAAAGGTAGAGGGTTCGAACCGATGTGTCACTTGGCCCCCGCATTGCTCCCGCTGCTTCCGTGGCAGTGTATGAATGGATTAGTGTTGTACTTACTCTCTGATGTACGTCACTTTGGATAAAAGCATCTGCCAAGTCAACTGTACTATACTGTACTTAGCCAAGTGTTCTCTATTTTTATTTTTATTTTTATACATATTCAAAATCCAGATTTAGATTTAGATTTTGACAATCAACCTCATTGAATCCTTGAACCCTCCTGACTTTTATTCAGACATTACAAAGATGTATAACATGTAGATATTGCAGCTTTTAGACTTTTGTATGGATGGAAAAACTGAGATGCTTTAAGTTTGACAGCTCGGTGATGCACTGATTGACCGGCTAGTGACCAGAATCGACTTCTTTCCTCCTGTTTGAACCTGATCTGTGATTGGCCCATCCTTACAAATACAGCCAACTTTCTCAACTTTTTCATGCCATGCCCACAGCAACACAAACACTAATGTGACAGCCACAAACAAGCTAACATCACTGCAGGGTGCACAGGTATGCCCGTCAGCAGAGGCATTGACACACTGGAGGATAAACACAGACCATTTCCCAGAATTCTTGACTGATAGAATTTAATTAATTTTCCCTCAATAGTCTTTGGTTACAGTGAGACACCTAAATGAGAAAACCTCGGCAACCTCATTTGAGTTGTCCTGAGACGTAACACTTCATTCCTTGTGCCAAGCTAAGAGGCTGCAGGTCAAGCCTTATATTTAACAGACAGAAGTGAGAGTGAAATTCATCTCCTTATCTTCCTCTCTGTGGGGGAAAAAACTCTTCTCTTTTCTTTTCTCTCTTTTTAGTTTAAGAGAACTGCACTTCACATCCAATTTTGGACAGCTCATAAGACATGGTAGTAAAAAAAAGGGTCTAAATCCGGGCAAGATTGGACAGCATTTAATAATGTTTCATTTCAAATATATTTCTTATTGGTCAAGTACCAAAACTGTTAGATTCCTTGGCACCCATAAAGCAGGATTTGGTCATTTCTAAGACGACTCAACAGGATATTTTGTGTGCTTCTTAAATTATAGTTCATGGGGTGGTGTTGTTGTTGTTGTAAAGATCGTTTTAAACTGGAGGAATTTTAATGAATCATTGCAGTTTTTCTGCCTTCTGGACTCGCCCAACATCTTCCCCCTTCCCCATCTTGCCCAGTGACCCCAGAAGGAATTCTCACTCCAGATTTCTGAGCTGACATGCTGTTTCTTCAAGCTGTTTATGATTAAAGGCTAGCCTTAAGTGGGTTCTCTGATCCTCTGTCACCAATACAGCAGCTGTGATTCTGTGATTGTGTGTGAGAGGGATACATGTTTGTGTCAACTTAAAGGGCATCTCCCTCTGCATGAAACAGCCTCAGTTCTCTATACTGCTCCCTCTCTGTTTCTCATTCTTTTACTCTCTTCCTGTCTTCCTAATTTTTCTTTCACTTCCCTTTTCTGTGGTATTCTTGCTGCAATTTGGGTCAAACTAAAGTAAACCATATCTTATGGAGGGGTGGGGGTTAGGAGGAAGATCAGCGAGATAGAGAGCCGGGGAGAGCAGTGTGTGAAAGGGTTGAGGAATTCAGGAGGGAGAAGGAGGGATGACAGAACATTGAGGGGGGAAGATAGGGGAGTCCCAACCCTCTACTTCTCTCATCCCACTCCCCTTCTCTTGGCTGGCCTTATTTGGTCATGTTACTGCAGCGATAGCAGAAGGAAAGAAGGAGAGAGAGAAATGGGAAGGATGGACGGATTGTTCTTTTTCTCAGCTCTTTTGCTCTCTCAGAACAGAGGATTTAGTCTGATGAGAGGCGAAGTCAGAGGAAAGCCAGGCCTCGGAGGGAGGAGTCGCTGATGTGCAGGAGTTGGGGGAAAATTGTCATGTTTCTGTTCTGGTAAACTTTTAGCGGCTAAACCACATTTACTACTATTAGCTGGTTTAAAACACATGTGTGCGCTTGACACAAAGGAGGAACTCTCCTGGGACAGAAGAGGAACTGTGCGATGCTAAAACTGTTTCCATATGCAAATTAACGGACTGAATCCCCCCCCCCCCCCCCTCCCCCCCAGCATGTTTCTACTGTATCTATGAAAATGAGCAGCACAATAAGATCGGTGACGTCTGCAGAATCTCATTGGTGCTGTGGTTGCAAACTCTGACCGGCAACAACACACATACACATAGAAGTTACTTTCAATAGCCCTGTCCTGACCGCAGGATGTAACCACATATTGCTTCAGTTGTATAACACAAGACACACATACACAGACACACACAAACACACAACCACCCACACACACACACACACACACACACACACACACACACAAATCCACACATGCTTCCCTGCACCTCATCTCTGCTCCCTAAAACACACAACGCCCTTTGATCTCTTTGAAGGAGAATAATGAATGTGTAAGTGCATATACACACGCGCACACACACACACACACACACACACACACACACACACACACACACACACACACACACAAACACATACAGAGATACAAGCAAAGACAGAGTAGTGCGTTAAGCTCATAGGTCTATATTATAAGGTATAAGATTTTTTCAGTGACATATCGACATACGACTATGTCTTTTTTTGTCCATTCTGTATGGGTGAATATCTTGTATCATCTTGTTTGCTCTGTCCTTCAGTGTGTGTTGGTTTATGCTAAGTTGTTGCAGTGACCCATCTCCCACACTGTAGAAGTGACCTTTACAAAGTGCATCAACATGTTCTGTCTACTTTTCTTGAGTTATTTTTATTTCCTTTTTAGCTTTAAACCCATGTACCATTCTTAACTATAAACTGATATTACACTCGATTATCAGCATGTGTTTTTGTCTGTTTATATGTTATTGTTTTTTTCCCCCCCACCTTGTGTACACAAATTAATATGAATTTATCTCTGTGACTCCATGTCTGTATTTTCCTCCCTCTATCAATGCATCTTGTATATCTTTATTTATTGTCTCTGTCTTTCTGTCCAGACTGTCTGTTCAGACTGTGTCCCATGAACCGCTATTCGGCCCAGAAGCAGTTCTGGAAAGCAGCAAAGCCCGGAGGGAACACGGACACGGTGTTGCTCAACAAACTCCATGTGAGTGAAGTAACAACATGTAACAACAAGTGCCTGCAGTCACCACAGAGCAGCATGGCACATACAGACATGCCCTCATGCCTCAAAGGATCCAGAGAAGGCACAGGGTTGCATTACTTTTCAAGAAGTAGTGGTTTTAGTCAAGATAGCTTTGGTTGAAACTGAATGCAAAGCACGGAGCACAAATGTTCCTTGTGTTTAAGAGCAATGTAGAGTTAGTATGTATATCTGCTGAGGTCCTTTTATAGACATTTCTGAAGGCTTTTACTCCTACTGTCCCACCTTTCTGCCCTCTACACTCCTTTTCTCTTTATCTGCTTGGATACAATACCATTTAAAGCAATCTGCTTTCTGACCATAAAATGAAAGCGATCTCTACTACGTTTCCATGGAGATGTGAGCCAGAGTTTTTGGCAAAGCCCTTTCTGTTTAAGCATCACGTTTTGTCTGAAAAAGTTTGTTGCATCTATGCTCTATTTAGCAGCTAACCAGTCAGATTACTTTGATCACATTATCGTGTTTAACTGGTGTTATGAACAATGTTGCAGCCAGTTTTAATCTCATTCTTTACTTCCAGAGTGCAGCTGACCTGGAAAAGAAGCAAAATGACTCTGAAAACAAAAAACTGCTCGGCTCAGTAATTCAATACGGGAATGTCATACAGGTTTGTTCCTAATTTTCTGCTTGGTATTAAGTCAAAAAATATTCTATCGCTTTAACTGAAATGGGTCTGACATGGCATCACAGAAAGGGATTTAATCTCACACATTTTTTAACAATTGTAATCTTAAATATAAAATCAGGGCTGACTACAAATCAAACTGAAAGCATGTGCAAAAATGAAAATAAAAAAAACTAAAAAGTTGCATGTTCTTATATTGCAGTGTTGTGAATTTTGGCAAAGTTCCATTGATAAAGAAGGAGGTGAAAACATTTTTGCAGCAGTCATAGTCAAACAACAAATTTATTCAACACTAATATACAAATGCATCCTGAGCAAAGCAGAAATGTGGGGGGAAATAAATGGATATAGATTTTTAAATAATAAACCAAACACACTTCCTAATGTATGCCACAGAAGTTATTAAAAAGTAATTTGCAATTCATTAGTTAGGAATATGGGTTCTTGTGCTGTTAAAAATCATCAATCCTGTGGTCAGTGTACTTAGGAGCACTCTCTCCTCACTTCAGTTTTCAGCATTTGTCTGTATTGTGTAACGCTGTGTCTTCTTTCTGCTCAGCTCCTCCACCTGAAAAGCAACAAATACCTGACAGTGAACAAGCGTCTGCCCGCTCTCTTAGAGAAGAACGCCATGAGAGTGATGCTGGACACTGCAGGGAACGAAGGCTCCTGGTTTTACATCCAGCCCTTCTACAAGCTACGCTCAATCGGGGATAGCGTGAGTCATCTTGTGTCATATGTCGGTTGACATGGTGCATTGTGGGAACAACGATCTGTATGTCACTCAACATCAGGCAAAGCAAAGGACTGAATCGTGCCTGGGATGATGTGTGTTTAACATTTTAAGTTGTGTGCGTTTAATAATACAGGTAGCAGATGTGTATCTTAATGGACGGTCTCATTCTTTAATATTGAGCTTCAAGTTGATATAGGTCTACTGTTGTGAATCAGTATTATAAGGTTAAGACCGCAGAATAAAGGTTCAGACCTTGAGGGCACAGGTCTTCTTTACCATTCTTAGACTCCGTGTTAGGGATCTATCTGATTACATCTATCCCTGAATGGAAGTGTGCCAACACCCAATTGGTCTTTTCCTGATTACAAAGCTCTTGTTGGCACCAGCTTGTCCACCCTGCAGCAAGAAGCTATGTGCTAGTGCCAAAGGACTGAATAAACTGGGCAGGGAAAAGGGCTTCTCTACTAAGCTCTTCTTAGATTAGGCATGGCACATGGGCGAAGCAGCAGGACTTGTACCAAGAAAGATACAAGACACTTCCACTGTCACCTGTATGCATGTTAGAGTCAATGTTAAGTTCATACTGCATTTGAGTTGCACTCTACTATATATATAAATTATGTGTGCATAGTTTGTTTGATTTAGAGGTGTCTCAATACCATTTACCTTCTTGATACGGATCCAGCCCCAATACTTGGTATTAGCTAATTATTTGTTTTGTGGTATTAGTAAAGGAGTACCATCAAAAACTAGTAGTACGACTAGCCTGTATTGAAGTGAAAAAATGGTTTGGTTTAGCTGGCTCAGTACAGTGGAGAAATGCTAACCTAAAACCAAGCTGAGCACATTGAAAAAAGCCAAGCTAACATTAGCGTCAGCGTGGCTAGCAGCCCTCTGACATCCTGTTAGCTAAAAAATGCAAAAATGCAAAAATACAAGTTTTATCAGAAAGCTTATTAACTCTGTAGTTCTACCAGTTATAGTTACACATTTTTAGATTCATTTAAAAATCCTCTCTAGAACAAGTGATTGAAAAACACTTACAGTATTTCTGACATTTTGCTAGCCTGAGAGTCAGCACACTCTTATCCTTTGCTGCTCTGCTTTTAAAGAGTAGTTGCTAGCCATGCAATAATGCATGTTATTGCTTTGCAGGGTTTTATTTATTTATTTAACCTTTATTTAACCAGGTAAGTAACCCATCGAGATCAGGATTTCTTTCACAAGGGTGACCTGAACCTGAAGAGGGCAGCAGCACACGTCACAAAAAAGCATTAGGCTACATGTTTTGTTTAGGTGAAGAAGAAACATTAAATTTTTTGGTGTACAATCATCTACTTATCTGACTGCCTTGTGAATAAAAAACAGCATTTCCTCAGTTGAAGGCATATCTTATCGTATAGACTGAGAAAAAAAACTCTAGTAAACATTGCTAATACGGTTCAGTATGTCTATTATGAAATAGATTTTCAGAAACATCACGGGCTGATAACTTTACCCTTTCTTACTTATAGTTAACTTCTCATCCTTCACTGCCTCTTTGGTAGCTCTGCTTATGCTACATGGCAATGCTAAACTTTTTATCCTTTATTTCTCATCCTTGCATCTTATTGTCTTATTGCAGGTTGTGATTGGAGACAAAGTGGTCCTTAACCCAGTCAATGCCGGTCAGCCTCTCCATGCAAGCACACACCAGCTCGTGGATAATCCAGGCTGCAATGAGGTTTGGCTGCAACTCATCATCACTCCTCACATGTTTGTGTGGGAGTGTCTGCAAAACCTTATTATAGCTGTTTTTCTCAGAACTGCTTCTTGGTTATTAGCTCCTTGATGTCCAACACATCATGATTGTTTTCTTGTCATCCAAGTGTAGCTAACACTAGAGTAGTCTCTCCCCATAACACTAGAGTGCTCTGAGTTACTTTAACATATTACCTCAGTTATTATATCAGAGAGCCTTACAGCTGTCTTACAAAAGCACAGAGGGTACTTAAAGGGTTTGCTCAGTTTTGAGGTAGTCAATTTATATATGAGAACAAATCAGCAATGAAGAAATTATTCTATTACTATATACTATTATTTTCATTAAGTTTATAATGACTTATCAAACTACTACTATTTTTAAAATATAATGTGATTTTGAGTCACTGTTTGTTTATTTAAAAAAGCATTTATCCCCAAGACCATGAAATATGTCTGTCTATCCTTTCTTTAGATAATCTTTGTGCCTTTGGCTGATTCTGTGTAATGAGGAAAAGATTAAACTCCACAAGCACTGAACTATCCCATTAACATCAACATAGTTGTTGTGTGCTCCCACTGTGTTGGACCGCTGCCAGGAGATTGTACCTACAGTCACATCTCTGATTGTTTGTGTTTCAGGTGAACTCTGTCAACTGTAACACTAGCTGGAAGATAGTCCTGTTCATGAAATGGAGCGACAATCAGGAGATCATCCTTAAAGGGGTTTGTCTAATAATACCTCTCAGACAAACAGTTTTTACAATCTGTTTATTGAGGGATTATGACACAAATACATTCTTATACCTACAGCAGCAGGTAGAGACTTTAATAACATACGACCAGCAGTCAACAGAACATTGTTTCAGTGAAGAAGTTCAAATACATCCTTGAGATAATCAATACAATGTTTACATAATGTATTAAACTCCTTTACATTATCTTATTGTCTTATCAGAGGTGTTGTGTAACATCCCTTATCAGACCTCAGTGGGCAGCTGGCTTTGCTATTTTCCAGAACTCATAAGAATTAATCTGTCTACTGTACATGCAAACAAATGCATTTTATTTTTGACAGTTATTAAAAAGGGTTTGAAAACAGCAGGTCCGTGTTTTATACTAAATATTTTGGTTTGAAAAATAATAAAAATTGAGAATAATAAAATAATTGTTTAGGGGATTTTTCAGATGATATGAAGAAGTTAAACCAGCGTAAGTCGGGTCGATCACATTAGAGTGAAGTTTATATAAATATAGAGAGAAAAAATGTATTTCATATTTACTTATAATAAAACTGAATGTCTTTGATGGTAGCAAATATCTTCCCTCTCTCTAGGGCGACGTGGTACGGCTGTTTCATGCTGAGCAGGAGAAATTCCTAACATGTGATGACCACAGAAAAAAACAATATGTTTTTCTGCGCACTACTGGACGTCAGTCAGCTACCTCGGCAACCAGCAGCAAAGCCTTATGGGAGATAGAGGTGGGCAAGAAATGTGTATTTTTCCTTTGCTGATTTTGGTCTGATGATGTTACAGTGTTGTAGTAATATCATTAAGGTCATTTAAGTCAAAGAACATGTTAAAATAAATGGTGTGCTGTTGAGTCAAACATTCTGTGTATGCTCTGGTATCAGGTTGTGCAGCATGATCCATGTCGAGGTGGAGCCGGCTACTGGAACAGCCTGTTCAGGTTCAAACACCTGGCCACGGGACACTACCTGGCTGCAGAGGTTGGTGCACCATGGACAGTTCATGTATCTGCTGTATTTATCTCTGTGGCAGGATTCTGTATCTCTATACATCTTAATTATCTTTATGGTATAACACCAACAACAACTTCTTTGAAGCTTTCTTTTTTTTTAATACATTAGTCTTTAATTAAGTGTAAAACTTGAATGCAGTGCTGGCTCTCAGCAATAATTCTGACCGTTGAATCATGATGTAACATTGCAGGTGAATCCAGAGTATGAAGAGGAGTGCCTGGAGTCTCGCTCCTCAGTAAGTGAGCCAAACAGAGAGACTTGTGTTTATAGTGGCTAACATTTATATGCAAGAAACTACCAACACTATTACTATTTATATTCTAATGGATTACAAAACATGACTGGTTGGGAGTGATACTATGGCACAATGAGTGATACTTATTTCTAATTGGCTGGCAGTAGCCACACTTTTACATTTTTTCATGACACATTTACAGCTCTGGTTAGTGTCTATAGTGTTAATGTCTGCTAAAAATCAACAGTCCATGGCTAAAGGTGCATTAAAGGTATTATTAGGGACTATTTCAGTGGATTGCTTGATATTCCAGCGAAGCTGGTGTTGCAGCAGCACCATCTTGAACCAGCAGATGGCAGCAGTTGACTTGTAATACTTGTTTCTGTGTTGCTGCCATGGTGTTTTTGCTGCAGTTCACTGTGACTGCTGTAAGCGCAAAGATTTTTGCATTTGCTGACCAGGAAGTGAATCATCTCACAGACTGTGAGTTTACTGTGTAGCTTTTAAAGCTATAATAAGAATCAAAAAGCTAAAAATGTGGTAGACGTTTGAGGGAAAAATACCATCTCACTTTTCTGTTTTCATTACAGCTAAGCTTTGTTGTAAATTGGACTTAAAAATCGCTCTTAATTTTCAGTTAAATTTAACTTTTAAAGGCCAAAAATAAATGAAGAACTTTTTTCAAATGTTCCTCTCGATGCACAAATTTAGAGCTCTCCCTAATTTGACCGAGTCTTTTCTGTTAACCATTATATGTCAATTTGTGAAAACATTGTTATCTAACTTAGACATGTGCAAAAAGATAATGCACATTGTGCTCTTTTGAGGAAGAGGGACTTTGATCAGGGATTCGATTTTATCCTGCATGTCACATTTGAAAACTTAAGTCAATTCCTAGAAATCTTTCAGGAGTAACAGTTCATTTTTTCACTGACATTTATTGATCTTGATCTGACCTAGGCAGTGACATGCTTACAATTTGAATCATGTAGTTTTTTCATGTAGATGATCTGTTATTCTGGCTGATTTATGTAATTACTTCCTCCCCCAGCTGGACACAGAGCATGAAGCTTTACGGGCCCGTTTGAGGAATGTTCAGGACAAAGTCATGTACACACTTGTGTCTGTGCCGGATGGAAATGATATCTCTTCTATATTTGAGCTCGACCCCACCACATTGAGAGGTGGAGACTCACTAGTACCCAGGTAGGAAGGCCGTAATGTGAAGGCGGGGAAGTGTTTCAGGCCTGTGATAAAGATAAAAGCACTGTCTAATCACTAACCGTCACTCTTGCCACTGAAATCCAAACTTTCAGAAGTCCGGGAATTCCACGGGATATGAAGTCATCTTAATGGTTATAAAACAAGGATAGAGTGTGTGTGTGTTAACATAAGATGTGTGTGACCGTCTGTTTCTCTTGATAATATATATCATCCTGGTTATACTGGTAGATTTTCTCTTCATGGAGTTGCACAGATGAATAAGAATTTTCACTCTAATAAACTGGAAGCAAACAGATGATGTTTCTGGCATGATGTTACTTTTGTGGTAGAGAAAGTTTCCTTCTCCACATGTTACAAATTACACTCAAGCGTGTGTGTGTGTGTGTGTGTGTGTGTGTGTGTGTGTGTGTGTGTGTGTGTGTGTGTGTGTGTGTGTGTGTGTGTGTGTGTGTGTGTGTGTGTGTGTGTGTGTGTGTGTGTGTGTGTGTGTGTGTGTGTAAATAACGTAATTTCTTGAGAAATACTATGAAATTTAACAGAATTTCTTAGGAAGGAGGAAGCTGTATAGATCTACGTGTTGTGATGTGTTCATGTGAGCACGTACAAAGGTCCAGTTGTGCTTGTTGTTTATCAGTAAACAGCTTTGTGAGGTGATCTTGAGGTCAGCTGAAGAGGTGTGTGATGAGTGTTGAATTGGACACAGCAGTTTTTTTTTTCTTTTGTAAACTTTATCCTCTAAAGTTGCAACACAAAGCAGCACCGACATGTAAGCATATTTTGCTTGTATCTAGCTGATGCTGCTTGTGGACATTGTTTACATATTTAGCATTACAATTCTGGATATTTTGACATAAGACAAACCAAAATGAGTAAACTCTTTGATTACCTGGTCTATAAATCTAGCTCTTTGCAGAGATAAACAAGAAGTAAGTAATGAGGCTCATTTAAGATGGAGCCAGACAGTTTTGTCACATGTGTGTCTCCTAGTTGCAACATGGTTATGAGTGCATGCAGCAGCAAATGCAGGCTGTCTGAGAGGCAGAGAAGTACAAAAAAAATACACATTTTAAGGGCACCCTAAAGAGCACTCTATTCAGTGTTCTTGCACACTAGGGTATTCAAGCACTTTTTCATGTTGTATTTACCATAAAAGACAAGAGGGCCCTTTTGCAGCATGGTTATTAACATTGGACTACCAGCGAGTACTGACTCCTTGTGTTTTTACTTTGCTCTATATCTGAACTTGTAATTTTAAGGTGGACCTCAGAAAAAAACACTTCTCTGTGTTTGCTGTAATTGGCAACCGTTGGTTTAGGATGCTGACTGTCAAGTCAAACGTTTTCATATTCAATATGTCCTCTTGTATCTTTCAAGTATTTCTGATTCACAAATCATATCAGGAGTAGTCAAAATGTTAATTTGTGTTTCAGGAACTCGTATGTGCGCCTGAGACACCTGTGCACAAACACATGGGTCCACAGCACCAACCAACCAATCGACAAGGAGGAGGAAAAACCTGTCATGCTACGTGTAAGTGGTTTAAAAAAAGAAAATGTCCAATGGCTGCTTACATTATGGCTTGTTAGAGTATTCAAAGAAAGGATTGGAATAAGTTGGCCAAAGTACAAATGTTTAATACTTAAAAGTATCATAAAAAGCTCCAAGCGGGCAGCCTGGGTTCGAATCCGACCTGTGGCTCCTTTCCCGCATGTCATTCCCTACTCTCTTTCTCCCTGATTTCCGACTCTATCCACTTTCCTATCTCTCCAATAAAGGCACAAAATGGCCAAAAATAAATCTTTAAAAAAAAAAAAAAAAAAAAAAAAAGCTCTGATAGTTGACAACATTGTGTATTTCCCTTATGACTGAAGATTGGCACGTCAGCGATGAAGGAAGACAAAGAGGCGTTTGCCATCGTCCCTGTCTCTCCGGCTGAAGTGAGAGACCTCGACTTTGCCAATGATGCCAGTAAAGTGCTGGCCTCCATCGCTGGAAAGCTGGAAAAAGGCACAATCACACAGAATGAGAGAAGGTAAGAAAGGCCTGATGGTGTCAGAGTTTACATTTCTAACAGGTTTATGAAGTCGTTATTGTTTCATCTGTTTCTTTCAAATGTGCGATCAGAGCGGTCACTAAGCTGCTGGAGGACCTGGTGTTCTTCGTGGTGGATATTCCCAATAATGGACAGGATGTTCTGGAGATCATGGTCAACAAACCTAACAGGGAACGGCAGAAACTCATGAGAGAGCAGAATATTCTCAAACAGGTCAATCCTTAGCACTAGATCTTTTTTTTCATTGAATGTGAACTTGTTTCAACATTACCAAACAATCTCCTCCTTTTTTTTATTAGCATGCTTTCTTGGCTTAAACTTTACTGTAGTTTCAACTTTTACATCCTTCTCCCTGTGCTCAGATCTTTAAGCTGCTGCAGGCTCCATTCACAGACAGCGGGGATGGGCCGATGCTCCGACTGGAGGAGCTGGCTGACCAGCGTCATGCCCCTTTCAGACATATCTGCCGCCTGTGTTACCGGGTTTTACGTCACTCTCAGCAGGACTACCGCAAGAACCAGGTGCAGTTTGTCCGTCTAAAAGCCTGCCTGATGAGCGTTAGTACTGGGTGGACAAAAAATTCAAATTGGTAAAAAAAAGTGAATTTCAAAAAACATTGACGAAAGAGGCCTTTGCTCTGTAGCTGCCCTAACATCATTAGTGAAACAACAAAAGTACAGAATCCACAAATGTGTTGCAAAATGTCCCATGCTTTTCCTCAAGGGTCACTGTTCTTAATCAAATTTCCTGTTAGTGTCATAGCAGCATAAAACAAGCTCACTCTGTAGAATGTAGAAGACAACATTCCCATTTTCCAAGAAGAGTCGATTTCTCTTAATCTCGTTACAGTGTAATTGGTACACGGTTCATTTCATTATATACGTAGAAGGCATTATGGTCTGTGTGAACATGCTCTGTTTTCTGAACAAAGATGAAAAAGGGCCAAATTGGCCCATGTCCATTGATTTCAGGAACAGATAATGTCAATTCAAGGTCAAAGATAAAGAATAAGTAGATAGGGAAACAAGACATTTTTTCATAGTGTGTCTGTGCTTTCCTATTTTGCTGTCTATATGCTCAGACTGTTTATCCCTCTGCCCTATAGGAGTATATAGCCAAACAGTTCCGCTTCATGCAGAAACAGATTGGCTATGATGTCTTGGCTGAGGACACAATCACAGCCCTGCTCCACAACAACCGCAAGCTGTTGGAGAAACACATCACTGCGGCAGAGATCGACACGTTTGTTAGCCTGGTCCGCAAGAACCGGGAGCCCAGGTTTGTGTCACTCCGTCTGTCTGTGTGAACACCATAAACACGATGATCTGGGTTACAATTAGAAACAGAATCATTTTCAGAGAAAGTATTATATCTGTATTTTTTTGTACTTTTTGAGGCGGGCTTTACTTAGATAGGACAGTGAATGGAGTAGGAAACTTGGGAGAGAGTGGAGAATGACATGCAGGAAAGGAGCCAGGTGTCGGACTTGAACCAGGGTCGCTCGCTTGGAGGGCTAGGGCGCGACCTAACCGCTAGGCCATCTGCGCCCCAGTATTCTGACTATTATCTGCATATTATCACAACGAAGTACATGTTTAAACACAGTTAGTTCACTTTCTTGGCAGAGTGGACAAGTAAGGACATTCAACATTTAGTCATTAAACTTGAAGAATTTAACATACGTGTAGAGTCAGTTTTATGCTTAAAAGTCATATAAAATGTGTGTGGGGGTCAAAGTAAAGTCTGTCAATAAGTCAGCAGACCTAAGACATGAGACCTATGCAGTTTGAAAGGATTTGATACTTTTGAGGTTGACCTCTGGGTTCGATTGAATTTTGCAGACCTTGTGTGTTTGTGTTTGTGTTTGTGTGTTTTTTTGTCCAGGTTCCTGGATTATCTGTCAGACCTGTGTGTGTCAATGAATAAGTCTATCCCTGTGACTCAGGAGCTCATCTGTAACGCAGTGCTTGATCCAGCGAACGCAGACATCCTCATAGAAACGAAGTGAGTAAGGTCACGATGATCTTCTCACACAAATATCTGTTTTTATCATTTACAGAAATGTGTTATATAAATATGTTATCATTATCAAACCATTATTTTCTATCAACAGTAAACTATTCCTTATTTATAACATCGCACTGTAACTTTTTCTTTAATCTTTTACAACTTTATGATGTGTTTTAACTTGTGTTAGCTGTTTTGATTTTATTTTCTCATCTTTTGTTAATATCTTGTTTTAATATTTTTTAAATGCTTACGTGTGTGTCTTTATATCCTTTTTTCCTGATTTTGCTCTATCATGTGTCAATCACTTTGAATTGTCTTGTTGCTGAAATATACTATACAAATAATTTTGCCTTACCTTCTTATAAAGGCAATAATTCTGTTTAAACAGGTTTTTAAGGAACTCATTTCTAGCTCATTTCTAGTTTAAACAATTGGTTGATTGACAAACAATTTGAACACCAGCTAGTTTGATAAATCAATAAACTTATCGTGGATGCTGAATTTCTTCCATTGGGTGTTTTATTATTTTAGTTTAACTTATTTTCATCCGCCAATAAATGCAATTTGAGAAAATTATCAATTTATAAAAAGCTGCATCCTTAGTCTGATCAAATAAAGATGAAAAGTTGCTCATTGTAAAGCAATACAGAAGTGTGCAAAAGTGATGACATATTGATCTGTTTTTCAAAATTTGTTACAAATGCGTTCTTTTTATTTCCATTGGTGGTTACATTAAGGGCGCGGTCACACTGGTCATCTGTACCGTACTGTACCCAAGCATGATTGCCCCCCCGCTGCGCCACTCCCACGCTGACCGGCCCAGCCCGCGGTCATACTGGTCAGGACTATCCGTGCCTAAGCGCGATTACCTCTTGTACATAACGTCTTAATACAACACATGCACGCTTTATGTTATTATGAAGCGTGCTCAGTTTACAAACAAGCGGACGAGAGAGAGAGAGAGAAAAAAAGAGACGCGCAGTCGAGTCCGTGTCTGCACATCAAAGAAAAACACAGAGCATGACAGCTACTTTATTGACTTTGCAGCTTATTTTAAGCCATTTTAATCAGACACAGCCATAAATAAAAAAATTTAAAAAATAGACGCGCGGCCGAGTCCGCAGCCGCACATCGAAGAACAACACAGAGAACATGACAGCTACTTTGTGGCTTATATTGTGTCATGTTAGTCAGATACAGACATGAAACTCTGGATTTCTCCATAATGAAGGCTGTCAGCGCTGTGTGCCCGCGTGCTTGTGCTCGTGCATGAAGTGTACCGTGCTGAAGCACACCTCTCCAAAGTGTGCCAAAGCCAAGGAAGTGTACCGTGCCTGAGCACGATACGGAGCGGTCACACTGGTCAAACGAACTGGACTTTAGGGTTGAAGCGTGCTTGGGCACGGTACGGATGGCCAGTGAGACCGCGCCCTAAGAAACATTCCCTCTTCCTGCAGACTTGTGCTGTCAAGATTTGAGATCGAGGGAGCACCGCTCGGGGAGAACTCTGTGGAATCGGAGGAGGACGAGGAGGAGGTGTGGTTGTTTTGGAAAGACAGCAATAAAGAGATCCGGAGTAAAAGCATCAAGGAGCTGGCCCAGGATGCAAAAGAGGGCCAGAAGGAGGACCAGGATGTGATCAGCTATTACAGGTAGTTACTGTACTTTCCTTGTGGTTTAATGTGTTGAAGGAGATGATGCTGTTGTCCAATCTGATATAAGCCACTGCACAGTCCCAGTCACTTTATTTGTATGTATCTGTGTCTTCAGGTACCAGCTGAATTTGTTTGCCAGGATGTGTCTGGACCGACAGTACCTGGCCATCAACAAGATCTCAGGCCAGCTGGATGTGGACCTGATCTTACGCTGCATGTCAGATGAAGACCTGCCGTACGACCTGCGAGCCTCCTTCTGCCGCATGATGCTGCACATGCATGTTGACCGTGACCCTCAAGAGCAGGTCACACCTGTCAAATACGCCCGACTCTGGTCTGAGATCCCCTCAGAGATTGACATTGAGGAGTGAGTACATAGACAAACATAGTGGATTGTGTTAGTGTTGATCATTTCTGTAATGCAGAGAGCTGATATTTTTATTGTTGTAAATTAATTTGACCTCTTTTTGTTGTCTCATTAGTTATGACAATGATGGAACATCTAAAGATGAAATTAAGGAGCGTTTCTGTCAGACGATGGAGTTTGTAGAGAACTACCTGAGAGATGTGGTGTGTCAGAGCTTTCCCTTTGCAGATAAGGAGAAGAACAAGCTCACTTTTGAGGTCAGTCAGACTTATTCTGGATAAAAAAATTGAATGAATGACTTATTTGTTACGTTTGGATGGTAAAAAATCGTGCATCTTACATCTACTATATCTTCCATGTTCAGGTGGTTAATCTTGCCAGGAACCTGATTTATTTCGGCTTCTACAACTTCAGCGACCTGCTGAGACTGACAAAGATCCTGTTGGCGATTCTTGACTGCGTCCACGTGAGCAACATTTTCCCGTTCAACAATCTGGTAAAAGAGGACGAGAGTAAAGGTATGAGCACAATGCATGGCCAGAGAAGGAGCAAAAATCCATCATGGACAAAGAGTTGATTTGCAAATGTGTTTGCTTGTTTCCAGGCAGTAATGTGATGAGGTCCATTCATGGAGTAGGAGAGCTGATGTCCCAAGTGGTCCTGAGAGGAGGGGGCTTCCTTCCCACAACTTTAAGCAACAGCTCAAATGGAGAAACGGTCAAGACCCAGACAGAACCTGAGAAACAGGACATACTGGTGATGGACACCAAGCTCAAGATTATTGAGATCCTGCAGGTGAAAGACAAGAACTATTACACCTTAATACATATACAGGCAAACAGAATATCAAAGACAAAGTCTCTTCTTCCTCCTAGTCTACAAAACAAACAACGTTTTTGTATTGTGTTGCCCTGCAGTTCATCTTAAATGTTCGCCTGGACTACAGGATTTCCTGTTTGCTGTCTATATTCAAGAGGGAGTTTGATGAGAGTAACTCCCAGACTGATTTATCCATAACTGGAGCGGTGGAAGGGCCAAACAATATGCCAGGTCAGAAACGGCTGTGTTTTTTGAAAATGTCTGGACGATATAACTGAGTTCTTTTGTGAAGAATAACTTTTCTTTTGGATTCCAGGGGCTTTGGATTTTGAGCACATAGAAGAACAGGCCGAGGGAATATTTGGTGGAAGGTAATCCCAGCTTTAGTAAAGAAAGAGTCACAAAATGACAGAGATGGTGGATGTTTTCCTTGAAGTGTGTTTGTGTGTTCTCTGTGTGTCTAGCGAAGAGAACACCCCTCTGGACCTAGACGATCATGGAGGCCGTACCTTTTTGAGGGTTCTTCTCCACTTAACTATGCATGACTATCCTCCTCTGGTGTCCAGAGCGCTCCACCTGCTCTTTAGGCACTTCAGCCAGAGACAGGAAGTCTTACAGGCTTTTAAGCAGGTATCCTACCATCTCATGCAATTCAATTAATAACATTTTGAAGCGAAATGTGATTTTCATTAGGTTTTTTAACTTTTTGTTCCACATAGATAATATATACATATGTATATATATATATATATACATATATATGTATATATATATATATATATATATATATATATATAGATTGATTGATTGATTGATTGATCCTGAGGGAAATTCCAAAATAATTTTATACATATGCATGCATGCATTCTTAAATACATTTACATTGAATGTGTTTGCAGGTCCAGCTGCTCGTCACCAGTCAGGATGTGGAAAATTACAAGCAGATAAAGTTCGACCTGGACCAGCTGCGCTCCATTGTGGAGAAGTCTGAGCTGTGGGTGTACAAGAGGCAGGGGCCAGATGAAGGCATGGATGCAGGAGAGGGGCTCTCTGCTGAGCCAGAGCATAATAGGGTTAGTTACATAGAACGTCAAAAGAAAACACACACACACACACACACACACACACACACACACACACACACACACACACACACACACACACACACACACACACATTGAGCCTGTTGCTATTAATAGTTTTACAATCTGTTTTTGATTCTCATGCATTCTGCAGGGGGACTCAGGGGGAACTGACAAACCAAAGAAAGCAGAAAGCACCAGCAGCTACAACTACAGGGTGGTAAAAGAGGTAACTTTCTTATTATTAACAAGTCTGGATCTGCCTATCTTGCATTTTTTTTGTTCTGCATTTCTTTATAAAAAATTTCCAAACAACTCATCCGCTCACTTTTTTCATTTTTTCATTTCTCTCTGTTGTGTATCAGATCCTGCTGCGGCTCAGCAGGCTGTGTGTCCAGGAAGGTCTGTCAGGCAGGAAGAGCAAGAAACAGCAGCAGAGGCTTCTGAGGAACATGGGGGCTCATGCTGTCGTCCTGGAGCTCCTACAGATCCCCTATGAGAAGGTTTCATCAGAAAAACATTGCTTAATGACCTAATTCTTGTCTATAAAAAGTGGGTGAACTCTCAATTTAGTATTTTTTACGCTTTAGGGAGAAGATTTGCGTATGCAGGATATCATGAAGCTGGCTCACCAGTTTCTACAAAACTTCTGTGCAGGAAACCAGCAGAACCAAGCACTGTTGCACAAGCACATCAACCTGTTTTTAAACCCAGGGGTAAGCAATACTGACACACAAAGCATCACTCAAAACACACAGTGTTACCACTGAGCTCACTGACACAGCGGTTCTGTTCTTTTGCTCCTCCTGTAAAGATTTTAGAGGCCGTTACCATGCAGCACATCTTCATGAACAACTTCCAGCTGTGCAGTGAGATCAACGAGCGTGTGGTCCAGCACTTTGTTCACTGCATAGAAACACACGGCCGCAACGTGCAGTACCTCAAGTTCCTTCAGACAATCGTCAAAGCAGAGAATAAATTCATCAAAAAGTGTCAAGACATCGTCATGGCAGAGGTCATGCATCATTACCTTCCTATTTAATGTTTGAACTTGGCTACCATTTCCTTTCCCCCCGGATATATTGATACACATTTCTGTCCTCCTACAGCTGGTGAATGCTGGAGAGGATGTTTTGGTCTTCTACAACGACCGAGCCTCCTTCCAAACCCTGGTGCAGATGATGCGATCCGAGCGAGACCGCATGGATGAGAACAGTCCTCTGATGTACCACATACACCTGGTGGAGCTCCTGGCAGTCTGTACTGAGGGCAAGAATGTCTACACAGAGATCAAGTGTAACTCGCTGTTGCCGCTTGATGACATTGTGCGGGTGGTGACCCATGAAGACTGCATCCCTGAGGTGAGAGCCCTATGAAGCAGGCTTGGTTGACACTCTGTACATGCAGATGCTTACAAAGCGATTTCTAATTCATCATGAGCAAACACATGATCAAATTGAAAGGATCATTACAAGTTAAATTAAACAATTGGGTTAATTTTCTTTCATTTTCACGTATAAAAGCAACAGAATTATGTTGACAGTCAAGCGATCTCTTCATGTAAGGTCAACTGCTCTTGCGTTGTCTCAACTTTTCAGGTGAAGATCGCCTACATCAACTTCCTGAACCACTGCTATGTGGATACTGAGGTGGAGATGAAGGAGATCTACACCTCCAACCACATGTGGAAACTCTTCGAGAACTTCCTGGTTGACATTTGTAGAGTAAGGAATACCAGGCGCACATTTTAAACTTCACTGAAGATATGAGGATTGTTAGATAAGGAGTCATTTTCTCACGTTTCGGCATTTTACAGGTGTGTAACAATACCAGTGACCGCAAGCATGCCGACATCATCCTGGAGCGCTACGTCACGGAGACGGTCATGAGCATCATAACGACTTTTTTCAGCTCCCCCTTCTCTGACCAGAGCACCAGCCTGCAGGTATGTTTACACAAAGTTTGACAGAATCTACAGTAGCAAGTTTGGAATAATATGATCACTTCGTGCTGAAGGAAATATGTCTTTAACAAGACGAGGACAAATCGTTGATTTTATTGTTGTTTTGAACAACAGTGGCTGAGGGAACATGATACGTTGCTCGATCTTTGTTGACAAACAGATAATCAGCGTGGTAATGTTCACTATGTGTTGTGCTCTAGGTGGCCGTCAGACAGAATGTAAGTACAGATAAAGAATGTACCAGCTTCACCATGTGACGTCAAACCAAATAGCTGTTTTCCCCGTACAAAATCCTTCCACTAAGACCTGAACAGAGCCCTCCTTTTCCCTGAGTGCATCCTGGAGTGATGAAATCAGTGACTTTTTAATTTCTGAGAATTGTTTACTCTGATTAACATCACTACCCTTTCCCCCCAGTAAGTGTTAATCAGAGTTACTTTAGTCATAGTCCTGTCGAGCTGCTCAGACAATTTCAGTGTAGATTAGGTATCGAGATTGTTGAAAGCCTTTTTTTTCTGATCAGTCACTTCCTTTAAGGAGTCAAAAATAGCGTTTTTTTGTGTTTTACATAAACAATGAAATAAATGTACACAAATAAATGTTAAACAAAATATTTCCTCTGCTCAGTTAGAAACTATTTGTCCGGTATTATCAGATTTGTTTGTATAATTGATTCTGTGCAAACACACACAAAGAAAAAACATTTTGGCTTATGATATCAGACTTTTTACAAACAGGTTCACATAGTTTTACATTCATAAAAAAGTGCACATCAGAGCACTTAACATGTCACCTAGGAATGTTAATGTGATTCTTAAATGTAGAGTAATGTATTTGTAGATAACTTTGTAATGCATCTTGGTTATTTTGCATGCATACTTTATGTCTTCACTGCTTGTATCCTCTGCTGCAGGCCTCTCTCTTGGGGAAAATATTCCAGGTATTTGCTGTCCTTTAATTCAGCAGGGGAACACAGAGTTGGGTGCTTACTCTGATACACATTTTCAACAAGCCTTGTTAAAAATGTATGTTAGTGTGATATTTTGTGGTGAAACTGGGCTATGTTGGACAAATGTCTGCTCAGGGATTTGTGGTTTTCCTGGGGAAGTAAGAAACAGTCACTGGGTCAGCGAGCTGTTCTGACTACAGGTGTAGTCACACTCTCTCTCTCTCTCTCTCTCTCTCTCTCTGCATCACTGTGTGGAAATATGTGCCTGTTTTTAAAAATGTAAAGGCAAAGCATAAGGTCCAGATGTTGGTGCTATAGATAACAGATAGGTATCTTTCATGTTGTCTAGGAACACATCTTTCCTCAAAGTACCAGAAAAGTTATATAAATACTATAATTTTAACCTTTGTGCTATTTTTCCTGTCTAATGTTTCCAGACCAGACAGCCAGTCTTTGTGCAGCTGCTGCAGGCTGTGTTCAGGGTCTACCACTGTAACTGGTTGATCCCGGTGCAGAAAGGCTCTGTTGAGAACTGTATCAAGGTGCTCTCTGATGTCGGTAAGGCCAAGATTCTTCTCAACACTCACATCAACTTAAAATAAATGTTGTCTATGACTAGTCCAAGTTTAACAGTTTCAAGCCATGATCTGATTTATCTACACAGCCAAAGGTAGAGCTATAGCCATCCCCGTGGACCTGGACAACCAGGTGAACAACCTGTTTGTGAAATCCAATAACATCGTCCAGAAGACAGCCATGAGCTGGAGACTTTCTGCCCGTAATGCCACCCGCAGAGACTCTGTGGTGACTGCTTCACGGGACTACAGGAACATCATTGAGAGGCTGCAGGTGCAGTATTTCTCCTTGTTTTGTTTGCTTACATATGTGTGCTAACTCCTTTCAAGTAGTAATTACATTTCCTTTGTCCTGACTTAAGGACATTGTGTCAGCTCTCGAGGACCGTCTGCGCCCGTTGGTCCAGGCCGAGTTGTCCGTTCTGGTGGACGTGCTTCACCGGCCTGAGCTGCTTTTCCCTGAAAACACAGACTCACGCAAGAAGTGTGAGAGTGGAGGTTTCATATGCAAGTAAGCACTGCAAATATCATCCTCCTCTAACTTTTTTTTTGTATCAAAGACTTATGAATAAGAGTATGCATTATATTTTAAGACCTTTTATCTAATCTGCAGGCTGATCAAACATACAAAGCAGCTGCTGGAGGAGAATGAGGAGAGACTGTGCATCAAAGTTCTGCAGACGCTACGAGAAATGATGACAAAAGACCGAGGATACGGAGAGAAGGTAGGATGAGCTGCAAAGCACAGAAAAAGTAGAGAGATACACTTTAGGAACATGCCAGGATTTAGCTTATACTCTCGACTGCACTGTGTTTAATGAGTTATTACGGCTGTAGAAAGTTTTCCTTAAATTGTTTTCCTTAATTTTGTTTTCTCAAAAGTAACTGGATGTTCATGCAAAAATATACAATATATTTTTATTGACAAATAATAGAGCTTTGTATTTTTGTTGCATTATAATGTTATGAATTTGTGTTCTATTTCTCACGATTTCATAGAATTTCACTTTAATTTCAGTGGAAAATAAATTGATGCTAAAAAAAAATCAGTTGCAAAGAAAAATAAGTCGATAATAAAACAACAATAAAAGATCATTATTATGTTTTGATTTCAATAAATCATATATCAAGCTCTGTTAATAATTAACAGGATCAGATGGATAGAAACACAACACACACAGATTTAGCACAAAAATAAAAAAGGAACACTATTTTAAAGACAATTGGCACGTCCCCCTGAGTTCACCTCTGCAGTCACTGAGCACGTGTCAGAAATGCTTTCAGCCACACTCACCTCTGTTTGAGAGTGCACTAACTCTACTCACACTGGGTAACAGCCATTCATAGAGACACATTTTTCTATGCTGCTGAAGTATCTCTGCAGTCTTAACTCACATTAACTAACATGACCCACCTCTTCTCCAGCTTCCTCCTTTCTGTGATGTTATCTAACCCAGTCAAACCTGTGTTCTCTTTCAGCTCAGGGCCTTTGATGATGAGATGGATATGCCTAAGGTTGTTTCTTCTTTTTCTTTTATTCGTGCCCTTATTTTCCCTAGCTGCTGTCTGTTTTGTGTACTAGTTTGTTCTGTAACTGTACCATAGTAGCTGCTTTGTGTTGTAGGTTGTAGAGGCACAGCTGGTAACAAGCAGGGGTCACTGATTCTGTGTCACCTGCTGCACATTCAGCTAGAATTACTAACGTCAATTTAACTGAAAACGCTGCCTAAGAGACAAAAGAGATAGTGTAGTGTGCGGAGATGAGTGCTGTGGAGTGACTGCGTGTTACTCAACAGGCTCGATGTTATTCCAAGGTGAAGAACTTGCTGGCTTGGCAACCTGCCAGTGCTGCATTTATGTCTGCACAATGTCCTCACACGGGGTATTAAACATGCCCTACCTTCTGCCAATATAAGCACCACGCATGGAAAGTCATTTTGGGACATGTTTGCTGTACATTGTGACATTATTTCCAGGTCTGCATTCTCTGTCTGCACATTGTCCTCATATGGTGCATTGAACATGCTCTACTTCCTGCCACTATAAGCACTGGATCTTACAAGGTGTGAAGGAACCCTTTGGGGACATATATGCCTGATCATTTAACATTATCACAGTTTGTATATAACATTATCTTAGCATTATCACAGTTCTATATTTGACTCTTACACAAAAAGTCGGATGTATCATGAAGCTTTAGGCAAATTATGACACAATTCATGAATGAAATTCATAGGGATGTCTTTTCTAAGCTTTAAAATGTTAATAATAATAATAATAATAATAATAATAGTAATAATAATGTAGATCTGTACTCCATATCTGTATGAGGTCTGGTTTAACAAATAGATGAAGATAGTAAAGCCATAAACTTCTATCTCTTCTTCGCCTTCTTTATTTCTTTTTATAGATTTGTTTTACTGTCTACAAAGCTGTTGGACATTTTACAGGGTGTTTCCCCTGCATCTCCTATAGGCGCCAATAGGGGGCACTGTGACTGTGCGTGCTGCGACTGCGTGTGAATTAATGAATGTGCAGGGCTGTGGCAGTCATTCAGGCTGTGTCCTAGTTTTCCTTGCCTGGGAGCTGCACGATTCCTGGGCCCCTGCCAAGTCCGGGCCGAGGTTACATAAGAACCTGGCTTTTTTTTTTCTTCCTGGAACTCAGCCCCTCCGCTGATGTGTGACCTTCAGCAGTAATTGCCAATAAAAGTGTGGAGGAGCTATTTACCCACAATGTGTGCGTGTGTGTGCGTGTGCGTGTGCGTGCATGTGTGCTTGTCTGCGTGCACTCCTGTGTGTATCAACGCTAGTTTGGGGAGAAGGGGAGAGAAGAGGGGTTATACATGAGAGTGTGAGAATGAGAAAGATGATCCTTGCACACACCTGTTTGATTCCGTCTGTCTGTCTGTCTGTCTGCACACAAAAAGCTCTGATATAGATGAGGCAGTTGAATGGAAAGCTGCTCCTTTCTTCCCCCCACATGCTAATCTTCATATTCCTCTTTTTTCCATTTATTTCCCCAATAAACCGTTGTGGCACAGTTCCTCTTCTGCACCACAAGTACTGCAAACAAACACCCTTTCAGTGTCAACCTAATGAAGTAGTCTGCTAGTGTTTGTGTAGGTGTTATATAAAAAAAACACGCCTTTGGCTCCTGTCTCCTCTGGTGACCTTTGTGTAAAGCAGTACTAGCTTATTATATAATACAACAGCAACAGGGTGTGAACCCGTTGAACAGGAATCATGGATTATTTTGGCCACATGAAGCAGTGTTAAGCAAAATAAGTCAGTAACAAGCCTTATTTTGGAATAAAGATTTTCAATACATTTTTGGGTGCTTTGATTTAATCTGTGATCATTTTAGACTCACTGCTTTAACAAACCTATATGTTGCTTTTGTAGTAAAACGTTTCCTCAATGACAGTAACATAAAGATTCATACTTGATGTGGTTTTGAGCATATGATATGAGAGAAACAGAAGGAAGTATTAGGTGTGATTAATCAAGGCATATTTTGGAGTCCAGAGAGCAGAAGATATGTTTTTTACTTCCTCAGTGTGTACACAGCACAGTGTTGCTAAATGTAAGGGAGGTGATTATCAGCATAACCCATCGCTCTTTGACTGTCAGTCTTATGTAAGAGCCAGAGGAGTGCAGGATACACAGTGTTGGGCTTTTCACTCACAGACTCCCCCTCTTCACCTGGCCTCATGTGCGTGTGGTCTAGTCAGAGTGTTATGCAAGAACTTGGAATAAGTTATGTTTCATCCCTTCCACGTCTCTAGCTGTTTCTAGCTCTGTTTCTTCTCGTCGCCAGATGAATGTACAATGATAATCCTCTATTTAAGCCTTTCAGTTTGAAGATAGTATCTAGTTCATGTCTAAATCTTCTAAGTACATTGTATTTAACACTGACATTGCTTGTTCCGGTCTGAGTGTTAAATTCATTTTACAGCGCCGGTCTAAAAGTAGGTCAGCTGCTAGGAAAATGTCAGACTAGCGTCTTTTAATTTAGTCTACTTTTCTGTCTGCGTATAACAAACTGCCGAGTGGTTTAAACATGAGTCAGCCTGTAAAGACATGTTTATTTACACACACACACCCACACACACACACACACACACACACACACACACACACACACACACACACACACACACACACACCTACAGTACACCTTTTACCCACACATTAAAGTACAATTAACGGTGTGTGTGTGTGTGTGTGTGTGTGTGTGTGTGTGTGTGTGTGTGTGTGTGTGTGTGTGTGTGTGTGTGTGTGTGTGTGTGTGTGTGTGTGTGTGTGTGTGTGTGTGTGTGTGTGTGTGTGTGTGTGTGTGTGTGTGTGTGTGTGTGTGTGTTTGTTCAATGTATCAGCCCGAAAGGTGTGAAACTGGTTGGGGGTTTTGTCCCGGGGAGTTTCCAGTGTGCAGGGATGCACTGTTGTGGGGCGTCGGTGAGAGGTTACGCTGTGGTCTCTCTGGTCAGGTTGGGGAAAGCTCAACAGCACATACAGTATCTGCTCTGCTCTGCATATCACATTGATGTGGTGACACCAGAAGAAAGTTGCCGCTGCAGCAGTAAGCATGAGCACCTCACTGACTCTCTGCTGAGCTCGGTCCCAGTATATACTCTGTGTTCAGTTGGGAGGAAAAGTGTTTTTCACATCAAGAGTAAAATTTGAATATCCAAATGATGTGAAGACCGAGGAGTTCAACACCAACTCAAACTTTAACGGTGCACTATGTACATTTAGAAGTGAAATTTGAAAGTTGGAGAATTAAAACAATTTTAATGCTTTATTTTCTGAGCTGAATACACAAACTGTATTCAAAGAACAAAATGTGTCCCTGGAACACTGTTTAGGGCTTAAAAGCTACCATGAGATTTACGCTTTCACTGTTGCGGGCCCCCCACCACAACTTCTCACATCGCAATTTATCCTCAAACAGTGTTCACATTTCTCTACCAAAACTACAGAGTGCACCTTTAAGTTGAGCTTTTTAACAAAGGGACTGGTGAGAAAAGAAGACATTCAAATCAATAAAATAATGAATGAATGAACTATTGGCGTTTTGTGAATGCAGTAAATTCTGTGTTTCCCTTTCTTCTTTCACTTTCTCAGTCTATCTCACTACAACTTTGCCCACCCACTGCACCTACGCTCTAAGAAAAACAACTCAATCTCTCTGTTTCACCATTAATCTTTTAGAAATGCTATGCAACACCGACGATAGGTGTTTGTAGTCCACAGGAACATATTCATATTTCTAGGAACCCTTTTTTATGAATTCCACAATGCAGGAACTATGAACTAATTTAGTTCCTAAAACCCTGTTTAGAGGAATCTCAGTAGCTCCTGCTTCAGAGTAGGTACTCTCCCAGCACAAGAGGGACATAGAGTGACCTAAATAAATGTTGATTGGTCATAAACTAGAGTCAATCCAGTACCACCCACCACCGTTTTAAAATCCCACTGTAAACGTTAGCGGATGGCAGAAAATAACAGTCGGTCAAGACTCTTAAAGTGATTAAAACACAAATAAACCAACACCAGGCATTATTGAGTGTTTATGCGACAGAGGAACACAAATTTGACAGGTCAAAGCGGAGTATAAAAATATTTTGAAGTATTTCCTGCCAGCTTGCTACATTGGGTATCCACCACACAGCCAAGCAGTGCAGTGAGAAGATGAAGAAACTGAAACAAAAAATAAATCACTGTTGGCTGGCCTAGGTCACTTTAAGTTTCATGTGAGCCATCACCATGGCCGGACGGTGTGTAGTTCTCAGGGAACTTAAGAGTATCTGAAAAGAGGATGTGTTTTTTTAACTCTGAAAAAATGGGATGTTTCCGGTGTACATGGTTCTTAAAGCCTTCAGCCTAGAGATAAGGATGTTGTGTGTTGAGCATGACACTGTAATATCATTTTTGAGCAGGGGATTCTGCACAGATGTTTCCTGTCAGGGCAGCTTTACATTATAAATAAAGAAGCCTTAGCGTTAAGCTACACAAGGTCCAGAGTGTACTCTTTCAGGCAGTGGCTCTCAAAGTGGGATCAGGGTTTTCTTTTCACTCTAATTCCATCCATGTGTAACACACATAAGGAAAGTACAGTGTGACTGTTTTGATCATGGGTTTAAACAAACATACAAATGAGAAACATCTTAAAACATATCCTTTCAGATGGGGGTCAGTGGTCTTCTTTGCAAACCCTATGGATGTCTGGGTGGAAGAACTACAACTTCAGAGAACCATGTGTTGCATTTGAGCATTAGTTTGTCTCTGATTTGATTAATTGATCCAGTGAATTTGTTTTTCGACTGAATTTTTGGCTTTTCATGCCTTTATTGAGAGGACTGGAGAGAGAATAGAGTCAGAAACAGGGATGAGAGAGTGGGAAATGACATGCAATAAAAGGTAGAAACGAACCTGAGACCACTGCTTCAAGGGCTTTAATCTCTGTACATGGGACATGCAATTTAACCACTGAGGTAAACCAGTGAATTCACTAAGTCAGTAACCTTTTTTTTTGGTTAACACATTTCATCTTTTGGTGACACAAGTAGTCGGTTTGAATTGGATGATTCACTTAATAAAAAAAATGTAGAAACCGAACCAATGCTTCCATTCAGTGAAGGAGAGATGGATAATGAATGAAGAAATGATTTTTATGGAAAGGATTTAAATCCCCTCAGATCTCAGAACACCTGTGGATTACTTTTGGGTGCTTTGGTTTAATGGATGTGACGTAGCTCTTTCCACATCCATTACCAAAACACCAAATGAGGGAAAATATTTTGGAAGAATCGTGTTGTGTTCAGAAACATGTAGAAACTGTGCCAGGAAGGGCTCCACGCCTCTGTTAAACACTGTGCAGTACAACGTGGCCCTGACCTCGACTAACAAAGAGCGACTAGTTCACCTGTCAAACTCTGCGTTTTTCTTTCTCTCTCTCCCTCTCTCTTCCTGTCCGTCACTCACCCTGCCTCTTGCTCTCTGTGTGTTTTTTTTTTGGTGACAGATGGCCACAGTAAGCAGCTCCGTGTCACTAGATCAGTGGCCTGGTTCCTTTTGGAGTGGTTATGTAACTCTAACCCCATCGCCCCCTCTCCTCTCCTCTCGCCCGCCCCTCTGAGTGTGTCTTTTTACATAACAGTTTATGTGGAGCGTTGCCTTTTACCAGTTTCCTCTCCACCGTCAGTGAAAAGGCACTGTAGGTAAAGGGGTCTCAGCTAAATTCCTGTCTGTGTAAACTATTGAGGAAGCTAGACAAAAGCACGGGATCCCAATAGAATAAATGTGATGACAGTGTGTTTCATCTAACTTAGACTTTCACTCAAAGTGAGAATCCCTCAGCTTGTGTTTACTCATCCATCACTTTAAATGACTGTGCCAGTGTAATAACTGTATTTACTCATTTTTCACTTACATATTGTAAAAATAACTTGACATTTTTGGGGAAAAAATGTCTCAATCACTGTAACCAGCAGAGACTCAAGGAAGTGCACCTGGCTAAAAAATACCCACACTCTTCCAAATGAGTCCTTTTTTATTCCTCAGGGGTTTTTTTTGTACAGAATAAGCATTTATTGTAAAGATGGCAGATTTTTATTTTTTTTAAGGTTTGGCTGGAGCTAAGCTAGCATCGCCACCATCCCCATGTTTCCAGTCTTTGGGCCAAGCTTAACTAAGCTTAGCTAAGTTAAGGTTAATGGCTGCTACTTCATTAGCTCCTGCTTTATTTAGCTTCGTCTGAAATGGCAGTTTTAACAATATTCCAATTTAAGAGTAATTTCTCTAAAATTCTCTTAACCTAAAATTAAAAATAAGCTTAATAGGAAGTAATGTGTCAAAAAACAACAACAACAACAACAACAACATAAATAGTCATTTGCATTGCTTTTGAGTGAATGCAGAGACTGATACTTAAACTACAGGCAGTCAACGTGTGCTCATCTCCTGTCTCAGCCTGCCTGCTTCCCTGGTGTCTAACACAGCGATGAATGCATGGCCGCTCACACTGGACAAATCTTTGCATGGTCACTAAAAACAGCTGAATGGCCTCTGAATGGTGTTTTTTCTTATCCTGAAATTTAACTTATTCTGTGCTGCATGAATACTAACCCTGTGCATTTATCTGTTGATCACTTTGTTCACACTCCTCACTGAACCCAGCAGCTGGATCAGAACCAGCCTGAGAAGCTGTTGGAGGACCAGAAGAGGGTAGGTACTCACAGCAGCATGGCAGCACAACTCAACACAAGCAGCGGTTATGCAACTTCAATGAAAAGTAAACCTTTAGTGACGTTTTCTGCTTTGATCACCTGATTCAATTCTTTAAGCAACATCTAACTGCTCGTTAAAGCTGCATAATACAAAGAAGGAAGGGAAGAATGAAGGAAGGAACTTGTTTTTTGTAACTCTCATTCAAACCCTTCCACACCCTCCCCCCCAACCCGTCTCTTTACTGTTGTATTTATGCTACTTTGTAGAGCTTTAAATGTTTCCATCTAGAAGTCATTTTCTATCTTTGTTATCCAGAATGAAACGCTGATTAAAGTTCATTACTTTAGAATAATCTCCAGAAAGAACTTTATTTAACATATACATAGATTCAATGAATGATGTCCCTAACGAGAGGACTTAACCTATCTAAAACTTTTTTTGTGAACATTCAATTTGGAATATTTTTTATTTTGTGCCAACAATTTAATTTTTTACTTACACACACACACACACACACACACACAACTATTCCCTTAAAATTACAATTTTCTTTAAACGGAAGAGGCAGAAAAACAGGAATATAAACACAATAACCTTTCTGAGCCACACCTCCATCGATGTGACACTTTTCCTGTCTTCAACTTAAGAATCAAAACATATAATTTTTGTACCATTACAGGTGCAACGATCATGTTGACCTCACCAGCAGAGATAACAAGTCGTTGGAGCCAGCTTTGATTGAAGCGTCATAACTTATTTGCGTTAAAGTTTCATTTAATTGATATTGCTCGATACACACCAGGTTTGTGCCGACAGTTTAGATGATGCTCAGACACCATGAGGATTTGTGACTCAATACTTATCTCTATCTGAAGGGCAGTGTTTCCCTATGAGACAATAGAATCATCTCCCCATGATGCTGTGTTGTTCAACACACTGCATACAGCTGATGAGTCTCTTGCCGGGGAAAGATGAGAGTATTGTTAGAATCCTGACCTCCGGAGTAGAATGATGGCAGCACAGCTTACATAACATCGCTGTCATCTGTCAAGGACCGCCTACAGCTGACAATGATTTGCACATATTTAAGCACAAACACACAAAAAACACATCCCCTCTCTTTCATTTCCTTCACTTTATCCCATGGGAGGTCTGTCAGGTAGCTCTGGGCCTCAGTTGCCATAACGACGACAAAGTCGTGCAGTGGCTGCTGAGCGGAGAATGAGTCATGGTGTGGGAGGGCTGGCTGCAGGTCTGTCTGAGTTAAAACCAGGACCTCTCATTGTTACTACAGGGTCAACGCAATGCTAATAATGATCACAGAAATGTGTTAATGACCTAAGTTGTCCTGTTACGGACATTGACATCCAGGAATTCTGCAAATGAAATATTGAAGTTTGTAGTTCTACATAAGTATAAATAAAAGAGCGTGGTCGTAAAGACAGGCAGGCTCTCATTTCCTGTGGTCTGTGGGTGTTTTAGGCTCTTTGAATGCATCAAAATATACAAGATATAACTGATGCTGCGTGTTACCCCTGTTATACAAGAGCTTCTCTCCTCATTGCTGACATCATGTTATTACATCCTCCCCTTTCTTTTTCCTCCTGTAGGGCGAGGCGCTCAGACAGATTCTGGTGAACCGTTACTATGGCAACTTTCATCAAAGTGGTGGGCGGAGGGAAAGCCTGACGTCATTTAGCAATGGTCCCCTCAGTCCGGTAGGACCCAGCAAAAACCAATCAGGTGGGCACAGTTGTTGTTGTTTTCAATCGCTTTCATATCACCACTTATTCTTTACAGCTGGGAAAAGTTCTTCTTGGTCAGTGCATTCATATCCATGATAAAACTAATTTTGACATCTCCACCCTCCGAGCTGATGTGTCTGTAATGCATTAACCAAAGGCCCCTGCCAGAGAGAGCTTTGACTTTGCTGCCTGTAAAGACAGCGGATACTATCAGGGAGCAAAGTCCTGATAAACCTTTTTGGTTTTTTGGTTAGCCAAAATGTTTTCTGCCCCTGTAGTTGTTGTAAAGCAAGCTTCTTTTAATAATGTTATACAAGGATATGACTGTGTGTGTGTGTGTGTGTGTGTGTGTGTGTGTGTGTGTGTGTCTGGCCCTGAGCACGTTATCAGCTGCACAGTTGTGCTGTGAGCTGCCCTTTGAGCACGCAGAGCACAATACTCTTATCTGTAAATGATAACACGGTCATTGTGTTGCTGTCTGCAGTCAAAATACTGCAGCTTTGCATATCTATTCAGTGTTTCTGCTTTTATTTGAGTTCTGTGTCTTGAAATGTAGCGTGCATAAGGTAACGTTTTATCTGGAGACAGATTCTGGAGGACATATTGGTGCCAATGAATGTGATGCGAGTCTGGTGGTCATTTAATATTCAGTGCAATCATATTGACTTAGTAACAAGAACGGCTTCATGTACACTTTAACATTCAGTGTGACATGAGTGTGAAACTGTAATGTGAGGAGGTTGTGTACATCACACAGATGTTGTTTGATTTTGAACTGAAATCTTCATGCTTCCCAGTTTACCATCTCTGTCCTGTCTGTTGGTACTGAGATGTTGGTACAGAAAGTAGAACACCCCAAGAACACCCCCGACCCGTCACCATCTCCCCAGTGCGATCCTTTTTTTTTTTTTTTTTTTTTTTTTTTTTTTTTACTGTTACTAGGTTACAGGGGGCTACTTTCTGTGAAAACAGCCTTTGCACCTGTTGCAGAAACATGAGTCGAGCTGAGATTCCATGTTGAGCCTTAGGATGAGGCCTCAGAGGGGAAATGTGCAGCAGACTCATACTGTACACAATGTAAAGATAGTCAGGGGTCAGTACAGCAGGGATCGCTTCACAGAGGTTAGAAAACATGACAGAGGTTGTGGCCTGTTTGTCTAAAGTATTGGTTGACTCCTAATGTTTCAAACACACCAAACTTAAACAAGCACAAACCCCAATAACACCTTTTTGGATTAATTCATTATATTGTGTGCTTATGTTTTGTAAAGTATTCTTAGGGGTCAGGTAAAGTAAGAACTAAACTGTATCAGTTTATTCTTTGGCTTTTGTCTTTGGAGATATTTTGTCTGTCAAATACCTTCAACATTAGATGTAAAATATTCTTAGGACTTTTTGTAAATGCAGAAAATTGTATTGATGAAACAGTATTTAAAAAACGTTGAAAGAATAATATGAATCGACAATAACCAAACACCAGAGATTTTTCAAATACTTGTATGTTAGTTGGTGATGGTTATCATGCTGATATAAGGAGTCCATTTTACAATATGTTGATGGTAAAAAAAATCGTGTCAGTTATTTCATAGGCATGCATTTTGGGGAGGATTCTTTCTCATTCTGGCCACTACTTTATTTGTTGCTAAATAGTGACACGTTTAATCTTGTCAAATCAAATGCAGGGACTAATAGGAGCTGAAGCTTTTTGGTTAGATTTGATAAATAATCGTATTAATCGGAGGAAGTATTTCCGAGGCTGTATACCTCATACATGTGACTCTGATCTGGCCTGCCTCACTGTCTCTGTCCTGCAGCGTTGGGGGGTCCGGGGGGCCTGAATCATGGGGAAATGAGCCTGGCTGAGGTTCAGTGTCACCTGGACAAAGAAGGAGCTTCTGACCTGGTCATCGACCTCATCATGAACACCACAAGTGACCGGGTCTTCCAAGAAAGCATCCTGCTTGCTATCGCACTGCTGGAAGGTGGAAACACAACCATCCAGGTCAGTTTACATCAGATATCTGTCATTCATCAGGAAGCTAAAGAGATATCCAGCATGTCTGGATTTCTGAGTTGGATGATCCAACAAGAAAAAAACTAATTCACTTACCTACTGACCTGGCCATAAACTGTAAACTGATCTACAGTGTTTTAATGTCATTTGCTGTTATCTGCATTAAGGCTTAGTTTATCCCACAGTGCATCTGCAAAGGATCTGCCCCAGATCAGGTCAGGGGGAAAAACACACTAGTGTGTCATGGATGGGTCTTTTCATTACTAGAGGATCTGCAGGATGCGGGTCAGTGTGCCACCATAGCTGCTCATATACATTACTGAAGCATCTCTCCTCCGCCTCATATCTAGCAATTATATCTTGTAGCTCAAAGGCCAAGCCAGCTGCTAATAATGACAGGAGTTTGAAGATTAGTATGTAATTGAATCTTTTTTTATTTTCTATCACTTTGTACTGTTTATCTTATCTTAAGGCAGTATAAAGGGGTTGTTTTCTCCCTATTTGCTTTGACAAAAGAGACTCCTCTACCTCCATGTTGTCCTTTCTTCTCCCCTTTTTGTATTTCCCTCCATGTCTGCTGCTCTTTCTGTTGATGTCCTTGTCTTTTTCATCCGTCTGTCCTTCCCTATGCACGCTGTTGTGTAACCGCTCTGCTTGCATAATCAGGTTAGAGCGAGGAAGCCGCCGTGGTGGAGATAATGCTTTGCCTTCCCACGACTGCTGCAGAGCTGCATCACGTGATCAGTCTGCGTTACATAAGGCCTGTGTGAATGAACAATGAGGAATGTCTCAGCCTTCAAAACATTCCAGCCTCTCCCTCGCTCTCTCTTGCCGGCCCAAACTGGGTCATGCTGGGCCTCCGGAACTGGGGCAGTGGGGAGAGAGGGCAGGTGGGTGGGGGGGACAGGGGAACACAGAGGGGATTGAAGAGAAGCCGGAGCTTCTCTTACCCAAGTGTGTTCTGCAAAGGGCGGTTTCTCCTGTATGCACAAATACTGTATACCCTAAAGTACAAATATTCATTTTCTTAGGCTATTGAATCATGTCATAAACATTTAAGGGGACGCCTGGTTTTTATTGCAGGAACTCACCTACTGCCCTTTTTTAAAAATAGTTATTAAAATGGTTTGACATTATACTGGTAGCTACATTTCATAATAACACAACCTTCTCTCTGCATTATTTGAAGAAGCACACTAAAGCTAAAAATACTTTATTTTTCTGTTGTCAGTGTCTTCGTTTGAAATGCTCGGATGAGCACCTGTTAGTTCCTGACTATCTTGTTCTTATGTAACACAGTTAACTATTTACTCGTGACCTATAAAAGTACACACAAAGGTTATGTGCTTAGTCATGTACAAACACACTTGTTCTGCTGTCGTGCAAAGCTGATGTGAAGATGTCCAAGGAACTTCTGATATTTAACATGCATTTTATCCTTTGCTTTCTAGACTTCTTGGCGTTAACCTTTTTTTTCTATCACATCTAAGTCATATTCCTGCTTTGCAATGCTTGGAGAGATCTCAGCTGTAAATGATGTTCTCACATAGCGACCTATGACATTTAAATTATTAGACATCTGGAGTGGAACACCATGGCATGCTGTTCTGTTTTCGTCTCACAATCAATCAATGAGGGTGTATTTAATTTGAATTTAAAAAAAAACAATGGAGTACTGAAACGTTTTTAAGCGGAAAACTACATGAGAGGAGCCTGATTTGAGGGAATAAGGAAGGATCAAAGGAGAGGAGGAAAAAGGACTTGTAGAACACATTTGCTGTTTCACTTGGTTTGCATGCGGTGCTGCCTGTTAGAGCGGGAGGGAGGGCGAGGAGCAGAGGGAGCGCGCGTATAAATAGATGTTGTATAACATCCCTTTGTTGATGCCAAGTGGCAGAACGGAAGGAGAGAAGGGAAAGCGCTCTGACCTTGTTTTTCAGTGTTGTCCGCCCCCACCTCACCCTGCTCTCCTCCGTCTCATACCACTCAGGGTTTGTCACCATGGCTACAGACATTCTCTGTGTTTACCCAAACTACAGGGGGCCCCTGAGATGATCATCCATCTCTCTCTCCTTCATCCTCCTCTGTTACTATCAATCTATTCTCTCGATGGCCACCACACATTACATCATCCCTCCATTATACCCCTCTTGTCTTTGCTTTTTCGGGTACTTTAAAAACGTGTACAGTGTCTTGATCCAGAGCACAGGTTTTTTCTCGTCGAGTGTATAAAGATGCAGGACATTCTTCAGAGGCAGATACTGGTTAGCCATAGTTAGTGAGATAGTTCAGGTTTTCTCTTCTGGTTTTACACATCACATCATTTCTAGAGAACCCATTACATAAAAGTTTGCTATGGTGTTTTTCCTTCGCTGTGGTGTTCCCTTTCAAAGTAAAGGTTTTGTCTTTGTTTCAGTGACTCACTCCATCCACTGAACTCAGCTCAGTTCTTGGAAACAGGCCTTTTAAAAAATAGCTCTGTCTGCTGCTGTAGGCTGAAAACTTCCACTGCTGGATCTTAGCAGTTCATAACTCTTGCATGACCAACATGTACCCCCTCCTGGCCAACATTAATCAAAAAAACTTGCCGCTAACATAGTGAAATATAATAGCTCAGCTAACCCGCGTGTTTAACACGAAACAGGCCCGCTGGCGTGATGCTCATCCTGCACGCTCACATTGAACGCAGCCTTTCTAACACACCACATCATGCAGCTGAGAGCTGCGAGGTTTAATCAAATTGATAGGCAGTGCAAAATGAATGTGATTACATGACAACAAAGTTTGCTGTGATTGCTAGAGAATACTGTATTGCGGAGCACGTATGATATGTGGCGTGTCCCCGCCAAATTGGCATGTGCCTCAGTCGGAGACAGCTGACATAGTTTTCAAGTGTAAAAGTCAGTGGGCGGATTAGCTTATGCGCTCTTGCACTCTCCAGCTCGGGTGTGCTCATACTGTACGGTTGTGTGTGTATGTGTGTGTGTATCTGTGCTTCTTATGTAATGGTAAAGGGAGGGGGGAGGAGTAGTGACGTCGAGTGCTTTTCTCTCTGTTTGCTCGGCTAGAATCAATGTGTGTTATCCTGGCCCTTTGCCTGATGCCTCACCTTCGTCTTCCTCACCCCTCCTCACACCTAGAGTTATGTGAGCACAGAGACTGACCATCACTCCCCCTCCACACACTATCCTCCGTCCATGCTGTTAGCTGAAGTGAATTGCCGGCAGTGCATCTAATCCCCCCCTCTGCACTGTCCTCTCTGTCATCAAGTTGTTTTTTTGCATGATGGCCTTGCATGGACATTCCCCCCCCCCCCTCCCATCTCCTCGTCCCTGAGCGTTGGCAGTGCGTACGTGCAGGAGAGCTACTGCTCAGTGGTGGAGGAGGGCCGGGGTGGGGCACAATAAGGCTCTGGAATTTGCGTTGTGGCACAAGCTCACAGTTATGTAAATGATTCTTTGGAAGAAACTTGGCCACATATCTGGGTCAGCCCAGCTCTGTGTCATGTTAACGAGCTGCACACACCGTCGCTTTGTTGGTCAGTGTTTTAAATGTTGTATGGAAAGATAAAGCATTGTGTAACAAGAAATTCCAGCGCATGTAATTATGTTCGCGGAAACACCTTAAGGTAATGACCTAAGAGCAGGAAATAAAAGGCTGTTTGCCTAATATTATACTTATGACTGTTATCTATTTGTTTCCTCCAGTAGCCTGGTTTTACATCTAACCTGGAAAGACTGACGGTTATGTAACAAATTTGAGGACTGGCCTAGATACCGCCAGATAACATTCCCTTCCACCCTACTATTTGCTCTTGTTTCCCCCTCTCCAGTTTCGTCTGTTTTTTTCCCTACTTTTTGCTCCCTCATTCCCTCTTTTAGTATCCGCTACTCGCCCCCCAGCATCTCTTCTTTCCACTCCCCGCCATCTCCCTGATTCTCTGTCTGTGTAAGTAGGCCAGGCTTCTTCGTCTCGTGTCGTTTTTCACCCAGCTAGTGTGGTGAGGCAGCTTCTGCTCGCCGAAGCCTTTCCATAGGCGGCAGCAGCAGCAGATAACCGATCTTACATAACCAAAACAACAGCCCTGTGGGTTGGGACACGGTGTGCTCGCAGGCTCCAAAGTGTTCTAATTCTGCGTGACCCCATTCCACAGTAAGAACTGCAGCGTTAAAGCCTTGGCGTGGCAGTAAATCCAGACTTTCTGCACTGTGGATTCTGTTTTGTGAGGGTCAAGTCAAGACCATATTGCTCATATTCAGCAATTTATTTATTTTTTAATGACATAATGGAGCAAATTTAAAGAACATAAACCACACCAGATCTACATCATGGCAACATAGCCAATCCACGATTTGAGTAGCATGGTCATTTAACCTAAGTTCACTGCACTTTGAATCGCTGAGTAGTTGCATAATATAAACTTGAAGAGAAAAATAATGTCGACTATGAAGACTAAGAGTGTAACAAGATTTATCTAGAAAGTGTCTGAAAAAACTGCTCACAAATTCCACGGTAACATCTTCACATTACTTATATAGACAGAAACCTTTTATACTTAAAAAATGAAAAAAGAAGGAAATCTTTAATCGTGAGAAGTTTGATCTTAAGGGGACTTCAACAACTTTGCTTGTAAAATTACAGAATTGATCGGACAATAAGCTCCTTAAGATTTCTTTTTGTTTGCTTTTGTCTCCAGCGTTCATTCTTTTGCCGCCTGACAGACGACAAGAAATCTGAAAAGTTCTTTCGAGTCTTCTATGACCGCATGAAGCTGGCGCAGCTAGAGATCAAAGCCACAGTGACAGTTAACACCAGCGACCTGGGAAACAGGAAGAGAGACGATGACAGCCAGGACAAAGATGTTCCTGTTCGCAAAAAAGGTCAGAGATCTCTCTCTGAAATATGAAATTACTGACAAAAGATGAGAGGGCTTGCTACAATTTACAAACTTGATAATAAGATGTTTCTTATACATAGAGATTTATTTGTTTTAGAATGTATGTATACTAAATCTTAGCCTTTGCTGCCTTTGTCCATGCAGCAAGAGACTCAGCAGTGGCCATGACAGAGGACGTGAGAGAGCAACTGTTAGAGGCCTCGTCTGCAACCAAGAAAGCCTTTAACTCCTACCGGCGAGAGGCAGACCCAGAGGAGCACTTTAACTCTGCTGACGGCCAGTCAAGCTCTGGGGACAAGAACCA
Source organism: Labrus mixtus (assembly GCF_963584025.1). Lineage (NCBI taxonomy): Eukaryota > Metazoa > Chordata > Actinopteri > Labriformes > Labridae > Labrus > Labrus mixtus. The sequence continues at coordinate 9,466,278 of NC_083618.1, read as the reverse complement.
GGATGAGGGAGAAATGAGTTTTGTGATCGTCATCATGCAACCCATCCTTCGCTTCCTGCAGCTTCTCTGTGAGAATCACAACCGAGACCTGCAGGTGGGCATATCGAGCTTCAGGCTCAGATTAGAGTGGATCACAGTTTCTTATTCTTCACTGCAGGCTTTAGACACTTGCCTCACAGTTTAATAACTAATGGCAAATCCTTTCATCACCTGCGCCATGTGTGGAAGGTCAGGACAGACTTCTTTATGAAATGCAGAAGGCCTCTTTTCCATTTAGCCATTTATCTATTACAGAAAGAATACAGCAGGTATAGATATTATTTCATGTTTTTACTACACAGTAGGGAACATCTCAGCTGGTCTTTGTTTACTGTAAACTTTACTGTACCTCTTGTGCTCCCCTCTACAAGAATGATGAATGTGTGAGTGGAAAAGCTCCTTTAATTCTTGCAGTAAGGCTTGACCAAACAGTCCTCTTAATTACGTCTAATCAGAAGTCAACAAGTCTAAAAGACAACCCGAAAGCTGTACACTCTTGTTGATCTGAAGTATAATGTATACAACATAAATATCATAATGTAGATGTTAAAGTTTTACCTCATTATTTTGGACCCCTACTAAGTGATAACGTAGCTTTTTCTGGAATGTAAAAGTTGTGTTCCTGTTGGTGAGCAAACCCTAAAGGAATTTTCATTTTCTGCAATACAAAAGATGAACATCACAGCAGTCTGCTGAGCTCTACTTTTAGTGTTGTGACTGGAGAGCAGCATGCTTCAGAAGGGAAAGTCCACTTCTAAAATAGAAATGTGGTTATTCACTGCATTTTGTCTTCCTGAACTTCCTTTAAGCTCTGTGTAACCAAATCAAATTTTAATATGTAGCTAAACCTTTATTTTACTGTTTTGTTTCCATTTGGTCACCAATGGTTTATTATTGGTTTTAATCCGTTTTAGTTAATACAGACATACTATGTCTTACCAAACCAACCAATTTGATCTCCTTAGAACTTCCTTCGCTGTCAAAACAACAAGAACAACTACAACTTGGTGTGTGAGACTCTGCAGTTCTTGGACTGTATCTGTGGCAGCACCACAGGAGGTCTGGGCCTGCTGGGGCTCTACATCAACGAGAAGAACGTGGCCCTTATCAACCAAACTCTGGAGAGCCTCACAGAATACTGCCAGGGCCCCTGCCACGAAAACCAGGTACAGAAAGAGACCATGTCATGGCTTTGCTTGGACTGTAGCAATGCAGTAGTGTGTGCTTTTTAGACATTGTTCATTTTTTCTTTCAGAACTGCATTGCCACCCACGAGTCCAACGGAATAGATATCATAATAGCGCTGATCCTTAATGACATCAATCCACTTGGTAAAAAGAGAATGGACTTGGTGTTGGAGCTTAAGGTGAGTTGTCTAAGAGTGTTGTAAGTATGTGGAGGAAAGAGCTACACTTTCTTCAGAAATTAGGATATGGGTTAGTTCTGGATTTGGGTCTTACAATGTAAAAAAAAAACATTTACCTTCCTCTAGTAGCCGGATGGAAGCATGTGGTTGGACATTCATGGTTCTGATGTAGATTAGCTCCCGCAGGGGAAGATAAACAGCTAAACGTGAGCAGGGTTCCTGTCTGTTTCTCTTGGATGAAGCCCGAGATTAAGATTTCAGTGCTCTCTCCCTCTTTTCCTTTGAAATCTCAGAACAATGCATCAAAGCTGCTGCTCGCCATCATGGAGAGCCGCCATGACAGCGAGAACGCTGAGAGGATCCTTTACAATATGAGGCCCAAAGAGCTGGTAATAACACTTCACCTTTTCTCAAAAAGCTACATAGCTATCTGGATAGTTTTCTAGGTGTCACATATACTGTGAAACTACAGTGTGTGTGTGTGTGTGTGTGTGTCCATCCACAGGTGGAGGTGATAAAGAAGGCCTACCTGCAGGGAGAGGTGGAGTTTGAGGACACAAAGGAGGAGGAGGAAGACGGGGAAGAGGAGGAGCATGATGCTGCTTCACCACGAAACGTTGGACATAACATCTACATTTTAGCTCATCAGGTCGGCTGTTTTTTTCTTTTTGCAGAATCTAAATATAATACAGTTTTATGAAATCATCAAAATAAACGTACTTCTTGGCCGTACTTCCTTCATATAGTTGGCGCGCCACAATAAGGAGCTATCCATGATGCTAAAGCCTGGAGGGGCCTGTGGAGAGGGGGATGAGGCCTTGGAGTTCTACGCTAAACACACGGCTCAGATAGAGGTTTAAATACAAAACCCCTTCTTGCATGTCACAAAGCGAGCTAATTACCCAGCATACTAACTGTATATATGCAACGAAACAATAGGTATTCTGCTTCTTTTGAGTGACAGTGTGTCTTTGTGTTCAGATTGTGCGCCACGATCGCACAATGGAGGAGATAGTTTTCCCCGTGCCGAACATCTGTGAGTTCCTGACCTCGGAGTCCAAGCTGCGAGTGTACTACACCACTGAGAGAGATGAGCAGGGCAGCAAGATCAACGACTTCTTCCTGAGCGCAGAGGACCTCTTCAACGAGATGAACTGGCAGAAAAAGCTCAGAGGTAGGAGCAGGATGTAGCATGTGTGGTGAATGAAGAGGTCAAATACACACGTCAATATTACCGTTACATCAGATGATAGAGAACCGCTGTTTGTTATTCAATAATGTTTCAATTCACTTGAGGAGGTGTCAGTACACACAGTTTGCAAAGTCGCAACAAGTCAGAGTGAAGCATACAAATCAAGGAAAAGCAACACGACTTAGTGAGCCAGTTTGGTTATGAGGACTTCTTCATCGACTTCATACTTACTGCGACTGTTTATTTTAAGAGGCCCCTCATGAGGATCAGCTGATGTTTTGACCAACTGCAGAGTCTATTTCTCTAGGAAAAGCTTCATGCTTCATTACTGTGATGAATATCCGACACTCTATTACAGCATGCTAAATTGTTCATTTTTTCATCCCTCAAAGTGATGAACAGGGGGTTCTTTAAAATGAAATTGAAATAAGCAGAGTTATTTTCTCGTGTTCACACATTCATAACTAGCAAGGCCTCTGGTCTTTTCTTCAGCTGGAAATTATTGAGTATTAAAGTTCCTGTTTGTGGAGTTTATAAATGGCTATGAAACCGACTGAAACGAATACTGATGCCTCTATGTTACTTGCAAAAGCAAACTTAGACCATATTTGACAAGATTGGGGATTTCTATCTTGTGATTTTTAATTCCCCAAACTTCTGATGCGGGTTTCAGACTAAATGAAACAGCATTTGTTTACATTTTCCAACAGGGGGGGTTGCCAGAATTGACACAAACCACATGTTCCCAATGAAAATTGTCAATAATCATAATCAAAACATATAACCATTTTTTTATGAAAAGCCACCAAAAGAAATGTCAATCTTTGATTAAGTTGTGGGCTTTAAAAAATCCAGTAAATTATTATTAGTTTTTTTTTTTTGCGATTGTATTCAGTTTTGTTGCACGTCTTGCATCCCTGCATCAAAATCTAAAAGGACACAATAAACTCACAGTCCATAGGGAAGCACCTCATCTTAGCCATACAGCTCCAGACTTTGGCTTTTATCATATCAACAAAACATGTTTTTTCAGGTCTCGGGATTGTTTTGAAAGAAATCACATGTCTGTAGATCAACTCAAAAAAAGTGTCTTTGTGTCTTTCATACTATTATATGAATGATAGAGACAAATGAAAATGTAATTTGGGACCCATTCAGTTTTCCAAGGACCCACTCAAATCACCACCCTTGGGTTCCAGGGACACTGAAAATGGATCAACAATACTGGTGAACATAAAAACCTAGATCATCTGGAAAATCTTTGGTCAAAGTATCTTGAAAGTGCTTAACAAGTGTGTGATTACTACTCCTGAGGGGGATGTTGGCTGGACTGGAACCCCAAATCTACCACAGTGATGAATGTTGTGTGATTAGGTTTGCCAGTGACAGACTTGGCGACATGTCTACGCATATCATATCCAGTGCATTATCCATTTTAGGGTAGACCTGTGCACCTCAACAGGATAATCGAGATGGAAAATAGAAGGAAACATGGATGTGTATTACAAACTGACAACAGGTCACAGCTAACTATCTCATTGTCTGTGCTCAAGTTGCGTATGTGCATGTTTCCACAGCCTAAAAGCAGACTGGGGATTTCCACATTCTCTGAGCCGTGAAACATTTATCCTGTAACCTTATGAATCACAACTGAGAGCTCTGTTGCTCACGCATGCAAACACATACACACACACATACATACTGACCCGCACCCACAATCAGTCACACTTCGAACCCAAGAATATGTCTGCATACCCACCCACAGCCATATTATGTCTCTCACTCAAAGGATTAGATGGACAGAGGAAAGTCCCTCTTACCGCTTTCAGCAAAACTACACGACAGGAAATATAACATTAATATTGTACATCTGTAGCAGTGTGTTTCAGTGTCTGTTTTCACTTTTTTAAAGTTTTGTTTATTTCTTCTTTGCCGATATGTCCGGGTGCTAATATTCATGATATCGTAACGATCCCAAACTCACCTGCCAATGTCATTGACTGAGGGAAACACACCCACTCCCCACCCAGAAATGTCCCGAGTCAAACAAGACACATAAAACATCCAAATCCAAGCAGAGGACAGGGTCTCTGCAGACACAGTCACCACCACACATGTATGGAGGCCCATAAGTGATAACTGAGCGGCATTACCTTTGTATAAGTCTATACTTAATTCTTTAGATAAAAGTTACTGGCTCTACCTTTAAAATACATTAAAAATGAAGTTTTCGGCCGCTGTCATTTCTTTCATTAAAACTCCATCCTTGTATTACTTTATATAAAATGATGACTTATAAAGAAGCAGATTTAGTCTTTTGTCTATTTTGAGATTAACCCAAACGTTTTTATGCTCTAAGATTATTGGGGGAATAAATCCTAGTTGCTTGAGAAATAGTATGTTAAAAGCAAGATTTATTATTGGTCCCTTATCACAATTAAGATACTAGGACCAGTTCATATTTGCATTTGTGATAACTGCTTATTTACTCTTTGTTTTAATACCATTTTAATTACATTTCTTAAGCCTATAGCCTATTGGTTGGACAACAACATCCTGTCAGAAGACTTGAAATTTACAGTTCTTCTCAAAAATATATAAATCTACCTAAATGACTATAAAGTCAAATTATGAAATGAATTCTTCTGTTTCATTGTGTCCACCTCCTCTCCAGCCCAGCAGGTGTTGTACTGGTGCTCCAGAAACATGACAGTGTGGAGTAATGTTTCCTTCAACCTGGCTGTGCTCATGAACCTGCTCGTCTGTTTCTTCTACCCACTGGAGGGGGTACAAGGAGGTCAGTGCATCCTGTTACACCCTAATTCTAATATCAGTTTAAAAATCTGGTTGCTCAGTCATTTCAAACAGAGAATCATTTTGTGCTTTTCAATATCTGATACTCTCGAAAGCTACTTTGAATCATAATAAGATGTTTGAAAAGTGTCTGATGAGATGCTTTTGTGCATGTCAGACATTTACTGCAGCTCTACAGAGGCATATTTATGTGTGCTGCTTTTTTTTCAACTTCTTCAGAAACAGAGTCAAAGAAAGGTTAAGCCCTTAATGATGCAAACAGGAAGGAGGAGACTTGCTGAAATGCTTTCAGTCTCGAGCTGCTCTTATTACCTTATATGGCCTACACTATTATGGAATATTGGATAGGTTGGGATAGAATGATATCACTGTGATTAGAGTGGCTGTATTGAATGTATAGCACTAAATTCTGCAGCAAGCAAAAAAAGCCTTGATGTACAAAAAGCCTTGACAATATTACTATATCACGTCACCAAAATAGGCCTGTACTCACTATTTAGATTTTGACATTTCCGTCACACTTAGGTTTAAGGACCTATGTGAAAAGGCAGGTGACATGGTGCAGCGAGCGACACTGATAGAGATCTGACTCAGGCTCCGATTGACCTACTGATCTCCTTTTACTGCAAAGTTCAGACCTGCTGACTTCAAATCACCTGACCTAAGATTAAAAGCAGGACCTTAGAAGCCCTCTACTTTCGTTTAAGATCCCCACATCCAACCACCAACACACACAAATACATGGGCTAACCACAGCTCATGTTGTCGAGGCTTTGAGCTCATATTTGTCTGTCATTACTATGGCGACCACAGTAAACACAGGAGCGGCCACTATAATTTAGTCTTCCATAAACACAACTTACAATCACTCAGGTAGCAACAAACAAACATGTCAAATCATCAAAAACAGAAAGTAATTCATCATGTCAAAGACTTTGAACAAGGCTTTCTATTCAGCTGCCGGATCCTCCTCGTTTAAGGTTTGTCTATTTCATTTTAGTTGGTTCAGTTTTCCATTTGAATGGTTCCCATCCTACATTTATTCATATAAAAAAGTAGTGATCATATGACAAAGTTTTTTTCAATTAATTAAACATTGAGTACATAAAGAGAAAGAAGAAGAAATTATCCATTATTAAAGTTGTTGAGTCATGCTGCACACACACATGCACAAGCAGGATCCTATGGACATGTACTAATGGGGTTTCCAAACCCAAGTCCCTACAGACTGAGGGACTGCCGAAATGAGAGTGAGAGAATATGACATCAAGCTTTTACAACCATTTCATATATCTCTTATTACTAATAACATCTTCAAGAAAGTTAAAGATTTCAAAACCAACATTGTGCAAAACTAAAATGTAAAAAACAAAAAGACTGAGTACATTGGGATGTAGTGAATGTGAATGTGTGAGTGTACTTTATGAATGACAACAATATGTCATTAGTGCAGGCAGAGAAGAACAGCTACTGTACCACCAAGTACAACTTTAAATAAGTCGTACAGTAAAAATGCAAACCTTATGACAAAACTACAACTCATTCATAAAAAAATGCATATTTGCAACAAACAGAAGACACAATAGGAGTAAGTCTTCTTTTCTCCTCTTCGATGTTTCTTGCTCTGCGTTGAAGACATCGTCACGTGAGCATACCTTTGGCCTGCTGTAACAGGCACCCTCCTTTCTCTAACTTACGCATTTACACTTAGCTAGCTCGTCCTCCTCTGCTCGGGGCTATACAATGAGGTGAGAGCAGGAGATCTGGGTCAGTGTGTTCTTTCTTCATGCATCACTAACCGCATTTGGATGAAAATCCTAAATTCACGTCATTAAACATGCTGACATCCGTGTTTAAAGCTTTCACTACTGTTGATTTTACTTAGCGCACAATAATCCTCCTGCACATTAAAGTGTGAGGTATAAGTGCAGGGTTTGTGAGTGCACGTAAGCGCCCCTCTTTTAGGCTGCCACATCACTGGAGCTGTGTGCGGCTCCCTCCTCACTCCTCATAAATCTTTCAGCAGAGGTATTTTTAGAGACTGCTGTTATGTAAGTGGCACCTGTCATGTGATCTCCACACGGATTGGGAGGGGGGAGAATCTAGGGGAAGGGAAGGAGAGGAAGGCTCCCTCGCCAACATTACTCTTGCTCTGCTTTCTAATCCACAGGAACTCTGTTTTTTGTTTTTTTTAATTCTCACAGTCCTGCCCCATTTTCCTTCTTGCTTTCTTTTTCTACCATTTTAACATCCACATAGTTTTCTGATTATCTTTTTTTTTCTGTTCTCTGAGGTAGGACTGTCCCAAGTGCTGATACAGCTACAGCCCTATCCAACACACATACTTGTGCATGATGTGTTTAAACAAAGAGGGATCAGATACAGATCAGCAGGTTTGTTAGGTGTGGCCTTGTTTTTAGCTTGGTCAAACTTGGTAGAAGGTTTTAGCCTAAGTGATTCCTTGCAACATGAAACTCCTGACTAATCCTGGATTTTAAGGATCAAGGAGAGCTTCAGGGAGTCTCTAACTAGAGTCTAGCACACATTGCATGCATACAAAAAAGTATGTCATATACTTTTGGGTGTTATGTAAGTGGCTGTTTTTGAGTTCAAAGTCTCCCTAATGAAGGCCTGGGGCCTGCCTGAGAGGCAGAACAGAGCTGAAGCCCATGAAAAATCTGTTGATCCGGAGAAAGGCTTCATTTAAGCTGCAAACTGCAAAGTCATCCTCACAACTCTAATCCTCCACATGTCGTTTTAAATTCACAGGAGGTCAAATACGTATTGACTGTATTTTATTTTTTGCTCATATTTTCGTTAATAAAGTTGATGTCGTCATTTGTGTATGGAAATTTCTCTCCTGTAGTTGTGCTTGACCCCCACCTGTCTGCTCTGCTTTGGATGGGAGTCATGGCAACGCTGGCCATCGTTATTATTATGCCTCAACCACTGGGCATCCGTGCCCTCGTCATCATCACCATCCTCCGTCTCATCTTTTCCGTTGGCCTGGAGCCAACCCTCTTCCTCCTTGGTTCTTTTAATGTGAGTAAACATGTTTGTAAGGGTCAGATCATTATTATTATTATTATTATTATTATTATTATTATTATTATTATTAAAGGTATTAAGACATAATTACACAGGTAGTACTTTGTAGTTTTGGATTGTTTATAAGAACCCATAAGGAATTGACAATGTCAGCTTGGGCTCTAAGAAAAACTATAGAAATAATCATTATTTCTCAAAGTGTTATGGGTGGAACAATAAAAAATGCAGGTTAGCTGACAATTGGCTCTGAAAGCATCTGACAAAGTAATGGAAAGTATCAACAGTGAAGTGTTTTATGACACAATGCTGTATTCCTGGATGATCTAGAGACTTTGCTATTGACTGTTTCACTGGAACTATTTTTTACACAACGGTGTTTCTCAGAAGCTTCGAGCAGGATGTGAGCAGATCAAATGAATTCAAGTCAAATATCTCTCCTGTTTGAGTGTGATGTCAGAATTTTTTTCCAAAGAACCACCAAAAACTCAACTTGTACAGTATTTTACCACAAGTACACATTCATGCTTCGTTAAGTAATTGGAACCTGTTTTACGCCAGTTCCAGTTCTCTCACACCCATGCCCACTTGCACATCTACTTATGGTGTTACCCCCCACTCCTGCCCCCCTCTGCCCCTGAAGTCCTTTCGTGCACTGTGTTATTGGGTGCGAAGTGCGTCACTGGACTCTAGAGAGTGTGACACCACCCTAGCACCCGCCAGAGATTTTCTTGATGTGCTCTTAAACACAAACACACACACACACGGGAAATAACGTTTAGCTATCATCACTCCTCTTATTTGTTCAGTTTACATAAGCACAAGAAACCGGGTTATTAAAGGAGAGCAGGTTAGAGCAGGAGATCAGAGAACACGTTACCATGGCCTGCAGTAACCTGGTCGCTTTCAAATATAGTTTACATGCAGCTGTTCAGTGGTCACATATCACCTTGTTAGTTTTTCTCATTACGTTTGAGGCTATATCATTAAGGCTTGTTTTTCTAACTCAGCACTAGAGACTAAATAAGTGTTATTTAGCATCCTTTCCATTCTTGGTAGGGCTTTAACTTCATTATTCCAATAAAAATGCTCTGCTCATAACCTCTCACTTCATCCTGCCCCACCTCTGTCACACTGACACTTGCCCTGTCATGATTTCTTTCACCACACAGGGAAAAACCCTGTTAGAAAGCTGTTTACACAGACAACTAAAAAGTCATGTTTTTTTTCTACCGTGCTGTGGTAACCCGAGTTGTCGTTAATCTCTTCCCCTGGTGTCTTGTTTGAGGTTTAAGAAATAATGTTTCTGCGGAAAGACAACAAACACATGTAAAAACACTCGGGTACTCTTCAAAGCAACCTTCATCATCTTGCTGTAAAAAAAGCTGTTTTGTGTCCCAGGTGGATTTTTCTACGTTAAAATAAACAAATTATCCAGGATTCTACTTATTAAAGGAACCAAACTGTTTTTCTTGTAGGTCTGTAATAAAATCATCTTCTTGATGAGTTTCGTGGGGAACAGAGGAACCTTCACACGTGGCTACAAAGCCATGGTGCTGGACTTTGAGTTCCTCTACCACCTCCTTTACCTGATCATCTGCAGTCTGGGGGTGTTTGTCCACGTCTTTTTCTACAGTCTGTTGGTAAGAGAAACACACAGACACATCCTTTGGGTACACACATACTTAGAGGGGATGACAGGCAGGTGAGAGAAATAATTAATATAAATGCAGCAAATTCTGAATTAAACCATGAGTAAAAATAAAATCCCTCTCTTTTTGAATATAGCCTTATACCTTTTATCATGGTGCATTCAAGGACATATCCTATTTGCATGCTTGATTTTGCCTTATTTGGTGATGTTGTTATGTTTCTTTTGTTGTTGTAGTTGTTAGGGTGTTTAGAGGATCCTCAGGTCTGTTTTATAAAGTGTCAGACTGGATACAGTAATATTTAGACTGCTTTCCATTCACACAGGCCTGGGCTGCTCTCCTGAAGATGGAGCAAAACATATTTCCATACTTTTTAACTGTAATAACAGGATGCTGTAAACATATGGGATTCATTTCAGACATTTCGAATTCAGAGGAAGAAAAAGGCTATTAAAGTTACATAATGGAAAGATATCCAATCAAAGACTTTACCATGATTGTATTACTTCACCTTCACCTTGCTACAAAGTAAAACAGTATGTAAAGTAATATGGAACCTGAATTTTTTATGATTTAATAACCTTGTTTATATTTGCATATCTTTTTGGAATGCGTGCTCTGGCCCTGTAGCTGTTCGACCTGGTATACAGAGAGGAGACGTTGCTGAATGTGATCAAGAGTGTGACCCGTAACGGACGCTCTATTGTGCTCACTGCTGTGCTTGCTCTCATCTTGGTCTACCTCTTCTCCATCGTCGGCTACATTTTCTTCAAAGATGACTTCATCCTGGAGGTTGATCGCATCCCAAACACAACATTGAGTGAGGACAAACTTCTGTCAACTTTTTCTTCCCCCCCCCCCCCCCCCAGCTTTCTTATTTAGAAAACACTTTTAAAAAGGATGCACTCTCCTTTCACACTTTCTAGAAAATGGAGCCAGTCTGGCCGGTGAGTTTCTGAGTGCAGGAATGTGTCAGGGAGGAATTGATGAGAACTGCACCACAGGAGCCCTGCAGGAAGGTAATACACACTGCAATCATTTTGTATTGCATGAAGACTTTAGCCAAAAGTTTTACTCCTTGAAAATGAGTTAATTTTTAAATAATGGCAGGCGTTGTTGTGCCAATTGTTTTTTTATGTTTAAAATGTTTGGACAATTTCTAGCAAGAAGCTCATTTTATGATATGGTTCAATTTAGTTGTGAGGTCAGAGATTTAACTTTTGAGAATAGGGGAGTGGACACACATTTGGGATCACTCGCTGCCTAAACTGACTGTAAAGATAATCTGAAGCCTGAAGGTACCGACACACTGAGCACGTACATCATTCAAGTTGCTAGACTCGTAGCCATGTCCCCAAAGACATTTTTGAGAAAGAGTGCAAAAAAACAACCTAGAGTTGTGTTCAAGTAGAAATGGTTTGCAGACTATCACATGACTGCCATTTGACCTAACAACTGACATGTGACCTCTTCATTCCACACATGACATCAGCATGTGGAGTCCAAAAAATGTTTACATGCCTGGTAAGTCTGTGGTCTCCGGATGTGTGGTGTCTTTATAATTAGACCAGAAAATACACTTATCTGTGACTCAATTACACTTCAAACCACCCTAAAGAATCGTGGTTTGAAGGACTTTTAAATATACGACCCTCGAAAAGGCCCATGTATGTCAGGGTACAGGCGAGTAAAATCATACTCACTATAAATATTGTCCAACCCATAAATCCAAACTCCGAACTGTGGCGCTCCATGAAATCCAAACAAAAAAACCTAGACAACTCTTAGCGGTGGATCACTCGGGTCGTGCGTCAATGAAGAACGCAGCTAGCTGCGAGAACTAATGCACCTATGCTGATTATTTGTTTCTGTTTGCCTCAGATCAAGTTAAACCAAAGCTGTTGTCAAATGTCATCTCATAAAGAACACTTTTGTTTAGGCTAGATGCCTTCACACTGTGAACCAAAACATGCAAACAAGGTTGCAACAGATATCAAGTTCTGCAACTGAGCCAAGGACAGATATGAACAAAAAACCACAGAAGATTATTCATTAGAGTAAATTTTGTATGTGTGAACACAGATAGCATCATGTCAAAATGCATACACAACATCATAATAAACTCACTTTGTCATAAATGTGGCTAAAGATCTACTCATAATGAAAAAAAAAATTGGATTGCCTTGCATTTTACCCCAATCTTTAAGAAGAAATATGATGAACTAAATCTTACAGAGCTATCAGTGTGAGTTTAAACAAATTTAAGCAGATAGATGCATAGATATGGAATTATCGGGTGTACCTCCAGACATCCGTTATGGCTATGTACATATGCTAAGTTGATGGAGTCATTTTGACAGTCCATGAACAGATAAAAGCCTGCTCATAAAATCAAATAAAAAACAAATGTGCTTTCTCCTGCCTTAACACCATCTGAAGTTGTTGAACTAAAGCTTTCCTTTCTGCTCTGTCAGTTTCTGGGGATGACGGTGAGGAGGACAGCGACATGGAGAGGACCTGTGACTCTCTTCTCATGTGCATCGTCACTGTGCTTAGTCATGGTCTGAGGAGTGGAGGGGGTGTAGGGGACGTCCTCCGAAAGCCTTCCAAGGAGGTACGACGACTCGGATAAAAGCCCCCTGACTGTACTGTACTGTGCCTGTGTGTACGAGATGAGAGTGTTAAGAGCCCACAGCTGCAGCACGGGTCATTAGAGTTGGCTGTGAGCCCATTGTGTGCTGAAGTTGTTTTTGTCTCACAGCGGTTTCACAACGTTTCCACCCAGCTGCACTGCCTCCACCTCGTTTTGAGAATTGAACCTCTGAATAGATTTCCACCGAATTCAGGCTCAACCACTAATGATGTCAAAAGCGGATGTGAATGTATTCCTCACATACTCACAACACAGTCAGCAACACTTTAGCAATAAAGTGTTGCTAACTGCTGAGGTGAAATTCTGAAGAAAAACAGCGGACAGCCAGACATTGCTCACATGAGGGACAGGATTTGTCAGAGTTTGTTGTTTTGAAAGATGAGCGTTTTAACTAAGTGTGTCAGTTAGGGTGTGTTTATTTTTATGATGCTGTGGAGCTTTTCAAACTGTGTCCTAGTACCTAGAGACAGAGCGAGGCTACAGCAGGTTTACCGTCCTGCTGTCGTCTCTGTTACTGTAGCATCTGGCAAATTACATCTGCGGTCTTGTGTTACCATTAACATCCATGATGGCGAAGGTTAACCTGGTTTGAAACTCATAACATCATCCCCAACACATGTTAACATAAAGAGCCGCCCTTTAGGTCACACATTTAAATGGGGCAATCTTTAAAGACTCATCCTCAATGATACACAACTTGTATAAAGTGACACTTTGCCAAAATAAGTAAATGATTAATTTGATCCGTGGTAGAAGTAAATTTCCATTGAACCCTGTTTGTATTCCATTCTCAGGAGCCTCTGTTTGCAGCCAGAGTGATATACGACTTGCTGTTCTTCTTCATGGTCATCATCATCGTCCTCAACCTCATCTTCGGTGTCATCATCGACACCTTCGCTGACCTGAGGAGTGAAAAACAGAAGAAAGAGGAAGTCCTGAAGACGACCTGCTTCATCTGTGGTGAGACTACTAAGCTACAGTGCTGTTCATTCTTCAAAAGGTTGTGTGTTACTTCTATCCTTAATCTTCTGTGGATGAACTTTGCCTGTGGCCCATGGTGGCATATTTTTCTAATAATTCTGTCATGGGAATCAAACCTCCAACTTTGCAGTGAAAGGATTACATTTGTAATCATCAGGTCAGTCCTCCAGGGCTGCAGTCTGCGTATGAAGAGCTCTGTTGTTCAAAGGCTGTGCGTCCTTCTTACCCTTGACAAATCCATCTCAGGTCACCTGCTTGCCTCCCAAGTTCTCCCTCTCCAATGTTTCATATCTTTGTTAATGTCTTTTTTTTTATTTGTGGTTTCTGCTAGCATCTGTAGGAAGTCTAAGAAGTTTGTTGCAATCTCCCCCACCCCACTTCTCTCCCCTTTTTTTCACTTCGCTGTCGTTCCAAAGAAGGCTGAGTCATGTTGAGCTTCCTGCCGCTGCTCTGCTCGCCTCCATAATTCATGTCTGTCTCACACGCACACAAACACACATTTTCTCCCACACTTTCAAAAACACAAACTTAACTGTAATACCATATTTTTTATGGTATTTTTTTTGCTGACTTCCGAAACTGCATGTCCCTTTATATAAATGATGTTTGTGTGTGCATATATAAGCACATAGTGCAGATGTGTGTATAGTTACAGTATACTGGTGTGAGCCCAGCAACACTTGCTGTACGTGAGGATGTGTGCATGTTGGATCAGGCAGTGAGGACAAGTGGTAAACATATGGAAGGAGAACAGTATTATGTCACCATGCAGCCTTCAGCTGTGACTCACTCATGTTAAAGAAGGCCAGGCCACAGGGGGAGCTGCCGTCTCCATGGTTTCCACAAAGACCTCAAGGGAACAGGAGATGCAGAGATTAGGAGCTGACCTCCGTGGGCTTAAGTGGCTCTACATCCTCCTGCTTGGCTTTATAAGCCATTGATCTCTCGCTCAGTTTTGTATTAGCTTTTAGATTGATCTACGTCCAGAGCTATCTGTTCAGGTTGGATGATTTTTACCTGCACATGAAATTATTTTTTAAAAATGAATTAGGCTTAACCTTTAAAAATGCACTCTCCATTTTGCATAGAAAAGGGGAAGAGGAACTCAACAGGAGTCAACAGGTTTCCTGTAAACAACTGGTTATAATTGACTCCATATCTCGAAAGACCTGCAATGAACATTAGTATAAGTTCTGTTTAGTCATTATAACCACTGTCAGACTGTGTTTGACATTCTGGAGAGTTGTTCCAAACAACTCACCTTCACTATATTTTTTTAATCTTTGGCCTTCTACAACCCTTTAATTGTTTTTTTAAACAGATTTCCAGAAAAAACATTGAAACCAGATCCCTGGAAGTCAGGTTTTATATTAAATAGAGAATGAATACACATACATACATAATAACCCCTGTTTGTATAAATCTAGCCCCCTAAAGTCTCATCTTTCAATGTACTCACTTATAAAGTAAGCAAATTCTGTTTCAAACATCTTAGTATCTGAATGTAAAGGCCCAAAGTCAGTCCAGTTATTTACGTGCTGTAAATGAGAAAATCTAAATGTAGAGGGGAAAAAAACAACCAAGACTGAAATGCAGATTTGTGCCATTTTGAACATTCTTGAACTGTAGCAGACAGTCCACCTGTAGCTCACACTTTGCTCGTCAATTCAGTCTAAGAATATTTTAAAATAAATCATCCTTTGTCTTCCCCTCTTTTCTGGTTAAATACAATGAACCATAAAAGAGAAAATGCTGTTCAATCTCATTAAAGGACACAACACCAATCCCCTTTATCCGCCTGATAAGGGTGTTCTACATTTTCTCAGAACTTAAACCCATGATTTGGTGTTTATACTCTTGTTTTTGTAAGAAGTTCCATTAAGGTGTCTGTATTCTACTTCTCTACCAGCACTGTCTAATGTGCTTTTTCCTTTTATTTCTTTTTTTTTTGTGCACTTAAATAGCCTTTATTTTCATTGAGTGGAGGAAATGCACAGTCTTGAATATTAGGTGCATACCTTTTATAGATGTTTTTACTCAGCATTAATAGAGAGATAATAGAGAATTTTATTGATCAAATTGATTTCACAGCAAAGGCAAGAGTAAAAAGTCCAATAAGTGCAGAACGAAACACTAACTGTGGTTCTGAAGAAGTGTGCAACTTCTAATCCTGGAGGAAAACTCTCACACATACTGCAGCTACAGATAATGATTCCTCTGAGTTTAAATGACTCATTTCGTCCTTTTAGAAATATAATTATGTTCTCATGTTTCTCCACGTTAGATACTTTTAAATCAATTAAATATCCTGACAGCACATAATTAACTTCTCCTCACTTTCTCACCTTTTATGACATTATTCCAACAAGTGGAAACGTTCCCTTCTCCAAGTTATGTTGAAACATAAACTGTTTAAATGTATCTATTTTTTTATTTGTAAACTGCATATTCGGAACCAAAGTTTTCCCAGGACACTTTAGAAAAAGAGCTGTACTTTGTAATAAAACATTAACCTCTGTTTTTCTGAAAAACAACAACTTTGTACAATTTATAGAGTCTGTAATTGCCCCTCTGCAGGCCTGGAGCGGGACAAGTTTGACAACAAGACCGTGACTTTCGAGGAGCACATCAAAGAGGAGCACAACATGTGGCACTACCTCTTCTTCATCGTGCTGGTAAAAGTGAAGGATTCCACTGAATACACAGGGCCCGAGAGCTACGTGGCTGAGATGATCAAGGTAAATAAGGACACGATTCTGATTCTGATAAAAAACACAGACACACCCTGAAAACACATATCTACCTTCACGGTTCATTGTTTGGGATTTATTTGTCCTATTAAATGGGTTTCATTAAGGTATTGACTGCACTTTTTTTAGATTAAATAATAATCCACCGTGCTTAATGAGATGAGGAGCTGAAGTGTTCATAGAGTTCACAGGGATTATATTTTTTTTAAAGAGGTCTTTTCTGGGGTTTTTTCTCTCTGCTTGATGACTTCTATACGGTTTCCTTCCATTCACCAAAGCCGTGCAATTATTGTCTGTCTTTGTTAATTTCATTTTCATAGACTATGATGTTGTGTACCAATCCTGATTTTTTTCTCCCTTTGTGTTATTTTTTTTTTTTTTATCACTGCTGGCCAGATAGAGTTCATCAGATTATACTACTGAGTCAGTCTGGTTAACTAGTACAGACACACACACACACACACACACACACACACACACACACACACACACACACACACACACACACACACACACACACACCTTAGTACAGTAATGTGTGTTCCTCTTTTCTAAACTGATAAACATAGCAGTCATGCACATTTAATGACACAAACACACTTGTGAACACAAACAGTGGAACAAGACAGCACATGAGTTTTAACCAAAAACTGATGTTGGTCATATCACTGGGATTTCCATGGAAGAAGGTCTTAGTAAGAGTTTCAGGACATTAACCTCTCATTGATTTCCCGCATACAAATCAGGCCTGTTCCTTTTAAAAGCGATTGCAGACCCCTCTCCTTTATAGTTCACATTTAAGCTCCTGATTACCAAACAGTAGCAACTTCCTGCTAAAATATCACATTGTCTTGGGACATAAATCCAGCTTGATTAACTTCTAGCTTAGTGTATACAGTAAACATTTCTGTAACAAACAAAAAAAAGTCAGTGGCTGGTATGCTTGTTTGACCACAGGAGCACAACCTGGACTGGTTCCCACGGATGCGTGCCATGTCTCTGGTGAGCAGCGATGCAGAGGGGGAGCAAAATGAAATCAGGAATCTGCAGGAAAAACTGGAGTCCACCATGAGGCTGGTAGCGAACCTGTCCGGACAGCTGACTGAGCTCAAAGAGCAGGTGTGTCATGTGATAGTAGATCAGACATTACCTCAGTCTTTATTTATTTTTCTTTTGTTTCATTTTTTTTCCTACTAAAACTGTTCAGTCGTAAAGAGGTTATAGACTTTCTTCACTAAAGTTTTTCCTTTAGATCACAACGTTTTTATTGAACAACAATCTGAAAGTCTACAATTAATTTAGCAGACGCTTTTATCCAAAGCGACGTTCATCAGAGAGTAAATATAACACAAGCAAGGATCTAGAAAGGAGGAACAATGTCAGTAAGGGCAAAACAGAGGCACAGAACAACATCGACAGCTGTTCTTCAGAGCTCTAATCAGCATCAAAACCATCTTCAAATCATCATTATCAAACCAAACAAGCAAACAAAACAAAAATATTGTTAAGGGATTTGAAGTGTTGTTCAACCATCATCATTGTACCCAGACAACACAAGGTACCAACAACATTTGAATGTCTATTTTGTTGTTCTTCATTAGCCTTGAATGACTTTCTTCTTCAAATAGTTCAAAATGAACAATTCAATGTTGAAAGGGGTTAAACTCTCATCTGGGTAAGACACTTAATTATTTTATTATTTAACCAGGTAGTTAACCCATTGAGATCAAGATCTCTTTCACAAGGGTGACTTGACCAAGAGGGCAGCAGCACACGTCAAACTTCCTTGCTTTCTTTCTAAAAGTTAGATAATAAGGTCGTTACCACTCTCAGTTATGTAAAGTTAAATATAAAGCTATCAGCAGCCAGTTAGCCTAGCTTAGCCTACAGATTGGAACCGGGGTGAACCGGTTTTGGGAAAGACCGTTTTGAAGCCTTGAACGTGGCATAATGGAGGTTGCCATTTTGTTTGTTTTAAGCTAAGAGTGCGTATATTTCAAAGAGGGGTAAGAGTAGGAGTTAAGCAAGCAACTAAGTTATTAAAGTTATACTGTAATCCAGTAGATGCTCAATGCAGACTCATTAGCTGGCCAATAAACACAGCAGATGAGATTCAATTTGTGATGTTAGGTGACTGGGGTTGTTAATTCATTCGACTCAAATAGTTAAGATAGCTGGTGGAATGCAGTGAACTCCCTAGTCGCTGACCCAAATCTATCAAAGTTTTATTGAACTGCGTACACTACTGTGAAGGGAAGAACTGAGCTGCAGAGACTTTAACTTTTGTTGTAGAATGCTGTTAACATGTTTCATTCTTCTATTGAGTTGAGCAATATAGTGTGGCCTTTATTTCAATTGACTCACGGGGAGCCAGCCTCAAGTAGCCAAATGAGGATCTACAGTTTTACATGCATGTGAAGGCTGGCAGCCAAGGAGGTTGTTGCTTCTAATACATACTTTATATTTTGTTGGTGTCATTTTAAAAAAAACGAAATGTTAATCTGTGTTTTAGATATGGGGTTACATACCAGACTATGTATCGACTGGAGGTAAAGAATAACATAGCTTTCCCCTTAAGTTAACAATTTATCAACTCTATGTGAGGTTTCCTCTAGTAAAAAATCATGCGTTGTTTAGATGCATATTTACTAACTTGTTAATACCACAGAGCAGTATGATACTGTAGGATTTAGTGTGTATACTGTAACCCCCATTAAATTCAAACACAGGGACCCAGTCCTAAAAATATTGCTCTTAAGCACTGCTAGTGGTCCTAAAATCCTCACACGATCCCTTTTCCTACAGTATGAATCAGAAGAGACCGAAGGATAATACATTGCATTGCAGCTGGATACTTAACACTGTTCTTTTTGTTTTTCTGTGCAGATGACAGAGCAGAGGAAACAGAAACAAAGAATTGGTCTTCTTGGTCATCCACCTCATATGAACATTAATCCCCAGCAGCCTGCCTGAAGGCCTCGGGGGTCCAGTTTCACCAGTGCCTGAACACTCCTGACAGTGTAACCCATGTTAGTCAGGAGAAAGCCAAAACATATCCACCCAGTTTGTATTTAAGTCAGCGTCTGACTGTACACTTGTCCAGACACTCCTACAACATGTTTGCCTCTGAGTGTGTGTCTGAAGTGAGAGCTATGTGAGTGTGTTACTCACAGCCTGTAGTGAGGATGTGTCTGTGTGGGTGGAGTGTGCACCAAGTGCCTCAGGACCTGAGAAGCCAGTCCTGTAAGTTTTCAGAGATTAATAAGACTGACTTCAGCTTTACTACCCAGAATGCCTTTTCTGTGTTTTACCACACTAACAACATGCCAAAGCTCAGCCATTCTTCTGAGGGACAGTTCCTCTCAAGTGGCCTTGAATATTTGAGGTTTCAACCCTCAGTGTTGCACCAGCAAACTCAGGTCACATGTGGATTTCAAGGTTTGTTTGAACTCTAAAACACATTCAATATTTAGCATTTTTCTGACAGCAATAGGAAGGTTCAATGATATGCAATATCTTATGAAGATAAAAACTGTTGTTGGTAACTGTTTGGTTTTATATTTCAAATTATATTATCTTTATTTAAAATGTGGAGACAAACGGCAACTGTGAAAAAATCTGAACAGTGTTTTTGAATTAACTTTTTGGGCAAGTATGTCTTTTGTAAGTCTTTGTTATCTCAGATGAAGGTTATACTCGAACATTGTGAAATCATTTTGAGCTCATAGAACTTTTTCCATTACTATTATTTTGAGTAATAATAAAATCACAAAAAAAACCTACAGAGAAACAGAAGGAATTCATATGACTGCTTCACTTCCAAGCCAGTTTCATGGTGTGCTTTGTTATAGTCATGATGTGAAGTCACATAGGAATAGTACTGTAGCTCCAAGGAGTGGATTAGAGGATTTTGGGAGAAACTTAAATGAGGTTGAATAGTTTTCTCTGCACTGAATTATTTAATCTTCCTTTCATACATTTAGTCCTTAAAGCACTGATTTCTTTTTTTGTAGCACGCACACATAGTTTTGTTTAGGTTGGTAAATGTGTAAAAGATCCACAAGAGAATGACTGTTTGAGCGATTGGGTGCATGTGAGGGAGAAAGAAAGAAGATAAAGTTGTTGTTTTTTTGTTGGCGTGCTGCTTGACCAAACTGAACTTTATATTATAAAATGGTTTGTGTCTGATTGTACATTCCATTCCTGGAGTCTATTTAAATAAAGAAGTGTGTAAAAAGATTTTTTTTTTGGGGTGGTTTTTGAAAACATGTGGGACTAATGGTCAAAGGGATGTTGTTATTATTCCTGAAGTGTACTTTGTCTGTGTAACCACTTGTTTATTGACAACTTGTGTGGTGCCATCCCTCTGATGCGCTGCTATTAGATGAAGAGCCTCAGACAGAGAAGTCAGTTTGAGAATTTAAGACGGATGAACTTTGAAATCTAATCTGTTGTCTGTCACAAATGAGTAAGTTCATTTATCTCATCACCGAGTTAAATGAGTAAATGTGTTAGCATGTTGAGAACTAACTGGATTTTCAGATACTTTAATGTGACTTTTTTAAATTCTTTTCACAGCACGGGAAGACTATGTGCAGTATTCTCTTATTATTAACATCATATACAAACAGGGGGTTTCCACAATGCTCCCTGTGAATGTTTAAGGTATATACTTGAACTAAAAAGGGGCAGCATTGTCTGAATCGTTCTACGGATCATCTTCAAGGGGGCTTTCCATCATTGTTTATTATCTAATTACAGTTAAATCACTGAGACCTGTGTTTCACCCATATTGCAATTTCTGAGTCCTGGAGCCCATCCCAATTGCATTAAATTCACTACACTCTAGGAATTTAGTTAACCTATTTAAGTGGTCATAGCATGTGAGTCTTTGGATGCTCTTATTAAGAATGAAGGATGCCACTTGTTACTCTGAAAGAGAATCATTTTCCAAAACTAAAAAGATTGTCATATGGCAGTTGTCACTTCTTTACTAATCATTTTAAATACAACATTCAACACCCGTAAATTGTGTGTAGATAGTTAAAATAATCTTAAAAGAGTTGGTGAAACTTAATCTATCCACATGAATGCAGGATCTGCTTTCCAAATTTTATACATGCAGAAAGGTTAGTGGTGCTTGTTTGTGTGACCTGGTGAGTTTTATCAGGCTTGCAGAGCTGGATTTTTCGTTCTTATCATTGAAATCAATTAATTGTCCCATTACACTAAGAATAGTGAGTAAATACTTTATGATTCAGCTACTGCAGCGATTGTGCTAAAAGTGATTACCTGGCAAAAATAATGAGACATTTGTTAAATAAGAAAAATTGAAACCTCACAATTATTCTCTTATAATCTTGTACTTTCTGTTTTGATCACCTACAGTTTTAAAAAAAAAAAACGCACTTTTGATGTGTTAGGGTTATTATCCTGATTATAGATCATTAAGCTAGAGATGTCTAATCTTTTTAGACACTTAAGTCTTTCTTGTGAATATTGAATTGATATTAAGAGGTTTGAAGGCATCTGTTTACTAAATTTACATCTTTCAAAACTCTATAAAATAAATAATAGTAGGCTATATATTTTCTTAGAATTTCAATATTAAAGGAGTCATGGTAAAGTCCATGTAAATTTCAGTTAACTGGTCCTTACAGGCCTCTTTTATTTGATACAGTAAAATGACTTCATGTTTACCTGCGTCTCTAAAGGGTAAGCCCTGGTGTGATGTGAACGTGCTCCCAGGCTGCAGCAGACAGGTGCAGCCGCTGTGTGCTGGATGTACTGACCTGCTGGATGTGCCCTGCATGCTCAGCAGGCTCCCGGGTCCATGAGGAGATCAACGTGACAGCCGGCACCGCCTCATGACAACAAACGAGATCTCCACGCACTCATCCACGCACGTGGTGTTTGTGCTGGGGCAGCACTGTCGATATAAAGCTCACCTGCATTCTGCTGACAATTAAATCAATATATAGACTACTGAATGAAGCCGACTGTTTCATTATTATTTGTAGCATGAGTATTGTATGGGCTAAGGCAGTATTTGGCAAGTAGATTTAGGGCTATTTGTGCAAGAAATTAAAATCTAACTGGAAGTAAAAAGGCTAACGCAGCGTCTATTCCTACAAAAAAAAAAAAAATTATATCTCAAAATTATAAATGTCTGATTTATTTTTTGTATTTTTGAGACCTCCCTTCATAATCGAACACTTTCTTTCCAATTTTTTCGATATTTCAGAACAGAAACACTGCATGGGCTGCACGGACTGTAAGCCTATAGGCATAACATCGTAGTTTACTAAGGAAAAAGATAAAGCTTACTTGTCATAAGTACATTAAAAGCAGTACAATTTCATTCATGAAGGAGTAAAAAAAAAAAAAACTTAATTTACCACTCTTAAAGCACTCCGTAAAATGTTGACTTCATGACACTGAATGACATCATTTCTGCACAATAACAACACGGGATCATGTAGCTATACGCCTATGGCTACCACAGAGTTTGAATTGTGTTATTGTCTGTTTTTATTGGCAGGACCATCGGTACCATACGCACTGGTCCCGTGCCACGGGCCTGTTGAACTCCTGCTCTGGATCTGTGCACGTTGCCCGAGCCGTGGCTAGCTCAGGCTTGTTTCCATACACTTCAGCATGGTGGTACACGGGATCCGAACCGCGCCGCCCCCACTCTGACGTCCGCAGCCTTCCGCCCACTGAGGCTCCTTATCGCTACAAAGTGGGCGGTCCCTCCCGCCGAGGATACAGCGCCGTTTAACACGTGAGCCTCATGTGACAGAGGTAGGTCATGCTAAGCGGAGAGTCAGAGGGTTTATTTAACTCGTCGCTCTGTCCTCCCCCATTTTCCCATCGCGCCACCAAAGAGGGCTTGCCTTCCTCCTGCGGACTGATCACGGGTGGAGATCGCCGGGACCAACTTCACCAAAACGACCTGAATAGATTAGTAATGAATAAGGAGAAAATTTACTGAAAATTTCACCTGTTTTTTAAAAAAAAAGCATTTTGGTGCATTTTTCTACCTCTTGCTCTACAAGGGTAAATAAATGCGAATTTAGGCTATTTGTGACTGTATTGGAAAAGTACGCCGACTTTAACTGCGTGACTGGAGTAAAAGAATGGAGCGAATTCCAAGCGCACAACCACCTCCCCTGTCCAAACACCAGGCTGATCTGTCAGACGTGCACGGGTAAGTTCTACTTTGAAAAGTCTTTTGACGGAACGGCTCTGTGTAGCTTGAAAAGATTTCTTCTTGATTTTTATTTCCGCTTCTTGGACGACCCATATCTCACTGTTCGCTTCTTCTTTTTTTTTATAGGATGGATTACCCGATGTATGTGTATAAACCCAGGCGGGGAATGAAGAGAGGAGATGAGAGCAAGGTTCGTACTTATTTTGTGTATTGTATACTTCTTTGGTTGCCAGTTACCAGATGTTTCATGAAAAGGTGTAAACTTAAAGGGGGGATGTGCTGGCAGTAGTCCCGTAGTCCCAGAAATGGCAGACCTAATTCCTGCCATGACATAACTCTTAGAGTCGTCCATGTCGGTGTGTCTGCCTGTGGTCACAGAGGGCTGCTTGTGCTTTCACAGATCCGCTAAATTAACCCATCGAATGCTCTTTTGTGTTTTTGCTGCAGGAAACCTACAAGCTGCCTCATCGACTTATTGAGAAGAAAAGGCGTGACAGGATAAACGAGTGCATCGCTCAGTTGAAAGATTTATTACCAGAGCACCTGAAACTTACGGTGAGTTCATGTTGTTGGAGTCGCTGCAGGGAGGGAGAATATGATTCACTGCATTATGCGGCATGCGCCACCTTGTGGCTGTTTCCGGGTATTACACCATCTGTGCTGAGTGCGTCAGCAATCTGACTAACAACTAATGAGGACGTGTGTCATTGTTTAAACTGGAGGGTTAAAAAAAAACCTTTAATCTATTAACAATAACATGCAATTATAATATGATTACTTCTCATACAGGACATTTATTATTTATGGACTTTATATGGACTAATATTATATGAAATACATGAGTTTTTGGTTAGTTTTGCCTCTATGTTTGCTTCTGTAGTGCTGTGATTTTAGAACAGCCAAAATCCTGCATACATGAATTGTACAGTGTAGTCTCTGTTATATAAGAGGAGAGGATATGCTGACGCTGTGTGTTTCCTACAGACTCTGGGACACCTGGAGAAGGCCGTGGTTTTAGAGCTGACGCTCAAGCATGTGAAAGCGCTCAACTCTCTTCTGGAGCAGCAGCAGCAGAAGATCCTCGCCCTGCAGAACGGCATGCAAATTGGTGAGCCGAAGATCCTGCACACATATCAAAATGCATGTGGAACAGGATAGTGTTATTGGACGGAATGCAGATAACTTAGTTGAAAGCACAATGACAGGATTATATACAACTGCAAGTTAATTAGTCCAAAAAATCTGAAAAAATAAGATTTTTACCTACGACTGTATCTGATGCACTGTGTGGTTCCTCTTTTGTGTTTACAGAGCAGCCTGCTGTCAGCCAAGAGAAGTCTGAAGAGATGTTCCGCTCTGGCTTCCATATGTGTGCCAAGGAAATTCTTCAGTATCTTGCCAATCATGAGACTGATGAAGACTTCTCGCCATCCCATGTCATCAGTCACCTCCACAAGGTGGCTGCAGAGGTGCTGCAAGGCCCAGTCCGACCGCGCACTCCTGCAAGCCCCCGCCCGGAGGAGATCCCCGCCTACCACCAGCACCAACCCAACAAGGAGATGGCCACAAGCCTCCCGCCCAAACCCAGTGAGGGCTACAGGAGGAACTGCGTGCCCGTCATTCAGCGGGCCTACGCTCCAACCAGCAGTGAGCAGAGTGGCAGTGATACAGACACAGACAGCGGCTATGGAGGGGAGCTGGAGAAGAACGACTCGGGGGCTCAGCAGGCTCGTCCAGATTACTACGGGCACGAGAGCCATCTGAAGCGAGCGCTGAAGCGAGAGGATGATGAGCTCCGCCACAAACGAGCCCGGGTGGAGTCGTCTGAGGATGAGCAGCTCTCAGGTGGGGAATCTTCATCGTCCTCAAGTGGCTTCGGTAGCTACATGAGTGTATCTCCCAATCATCCACCCCCTCCTCCACATCCCCTCTGTATGCCTTTCTACCTCATTCCACCCTCGGCTGCAGCCTACCTGCCCATGCTGGAAAAGTGCTGGTACCCTGGAGCAGTGCCCATGCTCTACTCTGGGATGGGAGGCTCTGCATCTGCCATATCCAGCGAAAGGCCACCTCCACCTCAGCTTGTGTTGTCTCCAAGAGGAGGCTCTCCAGCACCATCCATATCTCAGACCCCCATGGACTCCCCTGCCCTCCTTCAGGCACTAAAGCAGGTACCACCCCTCAACCTGGAAACCAAAGACTGAGTGATAAGATAAAGGGTGAAGAGACTATCCTGTTCTAGTACCCAGGATCAAAGACGATAGTAGGAAAGAGAACATGACTGAGCCTTTCCATAATCCCTCCTTTTTCCTGACCTCTGTTCCTCACAAAACAAGAAGACTTGTAGAAATGATCAAGAGGAGGTGGAAAGGAGAGGATACAAAGCTCTGGTTGAATGTTTAAAGCTCAGTTGTTTTATTCAATGCAAATGTATCATATAGACTGGACCTGCCCTGCGCAAACACACACACACACACACACACACACACACACACACACACACACACACACACACACACACACACACACACACACTCGGTTGAATGTAAAGAAAGATTTTAGATGCTGCTGTTAAAAGTATAAATGCAGATGACACTGATGCACTCACTTGTAGCTGCAAGACACGGCATCTTTGTACTTAAGAAAAGTGTTGCACCAAATGTTAGAGTTAATAATTCACCCAGAGTTTGTCGCCTATGTCCTTTAGGTCACTATTGTCATTACTGAAAACGCCATTTAAACCGGTAACCATAAAGTTCAAGGGTTTCCTCAAGTGTGTACAGACAATAGTAAAGGGTACACCTGATGCACGAATGACGGAATTGGCCAGCACATGACCACACTGAATGAGAAGTCTTGTTTTTCATTGACAAAAACAGACAGTTAAGATGGATTTTTCTGTAATTATTGTTCATAGACTTCTTGTACATTTCTATTTTTGATACCTGTTCTTGCAGTCTGTCCGTCCGGAGAGATACAAAGTGGACATTTGTACGTTGTGTACTCAGAAACTGTGTACATACTGTAGCACTGTGCTGGACCTGGTCTGCATACTCATCATGCACCTGTTTCTGCTCAAGTCAAACCTGGTGTTTGTTCTTGCTGTTGCCTTTTACGTGTGAAAAGCTGATAAATCTCAGATGTTTATTCTCTGTACTGCTTATGAATACTGGATTCAAAGGAGCGAGGTGAAGAGAAGTGAATGTAAAACGTTTTACCAGAAGACTAGTTTTCTATAGAAAGAGGTACTTAAGATTTTATATTTTGGGACCTACATGAAAGATGTTTGATGTACATATTTTGTCTATAAATGTTGATATACATTATATAAGTGTAAAAATAAAGTATTTTTTTTCCTGTGGAAAATGGCTTTGACTGTTTCTGTGAATGTGTGTGTGGGTGGAAATATCTATCAATTAAATGCAATCTGTCCAGTTTTAGTTCCTGCACTCGTGTCATAGGGAACACTTATGTAATGATGGCTCTGCAGCCGGGCTCCCCTGCTGCTTAAACGTCTGTGCCCACTAATAGAACAACAAGTGAATCCGCACGAGGATAAACAGTTTCTGTAAATCACATGAGGCAGCAATCATAGTCCATCTGTTTCTTGTCAACAGCCCTGAAAGGAAGACATGTTTTTACAAGCTGTATGACTGACTCGACATGAGATGATGTGACTAAATATTGTGCATCTACATTTACAGAGAATCATGTGGATATCATATGGATGCAAAATGTCACAATAGATGCTAATTACCAATGTCAAGGCCCAGCATATCAAGTTAAACTGCTACATGTAACCATCATCAGCGTGCTACTGTATCTGCTTTGTTATTCAATCAATCAATCGATCATTATTTGTTAAGCGCCAATTCATAACTAGTGTTATCTGGAGACACTTTCCAAAAGAGCATGTAAAAGACCATACTCATTGTTAAGAAAAATGAGATGGGGGAAATGGGATAAGATGCGGGAAGGATTTCTCCTTTGTGTTCCTGTTGTCCACACTTCCTTGATGAGGTGAGGTGGAGTTCGGAGCAGGCCGTGCATGAATGTTATGAAGAGCATTATTTTCTTTTTTTATAAGGAGAAATTACATTTTATTGCTGTCATTAGAATTAAAACAACTGACTCCTTATATCAGCAAGTACTACAAGATTGAAATAATGCATTTTAAACAAATGTCAGCGTTTTTGAACTTAAAGGCCTGTGATTCATCTGCATACCATTTACAGTATCAGACATCTTAAGATTGCCTTTTTTTCCCTTCATGTCATACCATCAATGTTATCTTCCAGCTTCTATTTTAGCAATAAGCAGGATACAATTTCCCCTCATTAGAAAGACGATCTGTTTTTGACTAAAGCAGTTATTTATTATATTAGACATGGGAGATCAGGCGAATGCTTGGAGATATTTGTTCTTTGAAAACGGACTATTTGGTCAAATATGTTATGTAAATAAATGTGTATAGGGTCTAAATCATAAAAGTCTTAGCAGGTTAATCAAGCAGTCGTCAAATGAGTCATTAGCATTAACACTGCTAAAGCTCTTTCCCAGCACTTCTTCACACTACATTTGGTCTCCCTGCTTATAAGAAGTCTGAAAAGGTGTTTCTGAGGATACACCAACATCTGACGACTGATTGCAGATCCCTTCCTTCCAAATTCTCTCTCCAGTAAACGTGTATGCATGAACATGGGGTGCAGTCTTTGAGCATTTATTGCCACCTGGTGGTCATTTAAAACAACAGAAGTCTCTTGGTAACAAATACACATGATTTCTTTTTTTTTTTAAACACGAAAACAACGAACATGTCCAAATATTATCTTCTACCAGTCCCCTTGGTATATCTGCCACAATTGAGAGATTTGAATCTCCATGTATTTTGGTTTTCACATAAATCCATTTCAAAACAGTCTTTATTATGGGTACATTTATAATAAATTAAACATATTTAGTAAAAAATTTACATCTAATGTAGGACGATAATAGCTGTTGAGCCTTGATGTTATTTCAATTCAAATGATATGACACCACCAAGATCGTCGTGAGTTGTCTACAAACAAATCCAATACCAGCCTAATAGTTCAAGTGATTCTACAATCACACAAAATTCTGCACATTTTGTACATGTATTACTCCTGTGTTAAAAACTCTTCAGTGCTTTCTGCCATTTCCTTTCCATTATATTTACACATAACACTGATAGTGTTCCTGTTCTGCCTGTATATTGGCCATGCTTTACCTCTCAGAGCAGAGGAAACACTGATGCCTCGTGGGGATACAAACTACATGCATGGCTGTTTACAGTGACTGCTGCAGATTCGCCCAGAGGGGTCAAGCTTAGTCCTTCTGCACGATCTAACAGTCCTGCCTAAGGTCTTGTCTGAGGGCCTCCTGTCCCAGTAGAGCTATGGTCCTCTCTTGTGATGGTGGCCATGACGTTCAGTAGTGCCAGTTTGTCTTGTCCCCAGCTAGGGCCTTAACAGAGTACACCTGGTGTACCTGGTGGACCCTTGATAAAGTCTCAAAGGGTTGTTGATGCTATCCAGCATGTTTCAAAGAGCATGAATGTGGTGTGCCTGCCCCATCCAGGATTCCGGCACACTTGACTTATAAGTGTCACTACCTCATGGGCCTTGTGGTAAGGAGCTTCACTTGCTGCCTATGTGTATCTAAGTCCACACTTTCCGAGCTTTATCATCTCGACGTAGCCCCTCCCTTGTGGAGGGGTGCTGTGTGTACCTCATTGGTAGACATGGGGGGCCCCTTGGTCAGTCTGGTGACTGCGGGTTGCCCAAAGTGGCCTCTCTGTTCATTGGCTTTCTCGGTCCTTTACCTGTGTTCTGATAAGCCTTGCTCGTCTGCCTATCGGGCGTGGTACTTGCATCCTGCAGGGCCTTACCGTGGTTGGCATGTCAACAGTGCACATGTGTGTATTGGATTTTGGGCTGCACTGTTTCCTCGTGGGATGTCTTAAAGAGTTACCCCGTACAAGTAATGTAACAAGGTGGAGAGATAGTCTCGAGACGATAGAGAAAGTAGGGTTACATTGTAACCTTGGTTATTTGACTGAAGAGACTATCTCTCCAGACTCTATGCTGCTCTGTGACATGTTCCAATCAAACTATCAGTGATTGCTTGCCAGCACAGTGGCTTTATAGATGAGCATGACCGGGAAAACCGGAGTGTATTAATGAATATCCACAGGCTCTGACGAGCTTGGGATCATATCCCGTACACTTAATGTAACGGGTGGAGAGAGATTCTCCTCACTCAGAGAACAAAGTTAAAATGTAACCCTACGATATTGACATTTAGGCTTGATGTAACCGTTTGTGTGTCCAGCTGCACAGCAGGAAACACTCACAGGGCTCAAATCTCATCCAGGCAATTCATACACATAATACACAAATGGTTGATGTGATGTGGATTTAAATATTTCTTTTACTATCATACTAAGGCTAAAAGGAAATGTAAGCAACATTTATTTTCTGTTTAAGAATACATTTTGAAAAAGGAAGCAATGTTAACATTAAAATACCACAGGTCAACCACAATATTTAGAATGTGAAAAATATTTGTTCTACATCTGCACAAGGAGAAATTACTTTGGCTGTATATTTCCTGTGCACCAATAACCACATTTTTTAACCATAAATACTGGCATACGGTATCATATCTTATGTGTTTGTCTATACAGCAACAGCAGTGGGAAAATGGATCATCCTGCCTTTCTGTGACCCCTCCAAACTGCAAACTCTAGACATAACTGACTCTATAATAAACCCAGACCTGAGTCCTGATGTAGCATCTACATAATATTCAGAAAACCTAATTGGAGACACGAAGTATGTAAAACACTTGACATTGGCCTAAATCTCTCCGACCTTGTTGTCTATAAGATATATCTGACTTAGCTTTCATATAGGCCTATATCAGTTTGACAAGCTGACTTGGATTGTCATTGATGTAGATGCATTTTATGTGACATGACAGGAGAGATTATTCTTGATGCCCACTTACAACAATGTCACAGTGCTCTCAAAACAAAGTCTTCATGCAAGCGTAGAGCCAAGTTGATTACTCCTGAATCAACAGAGTGAGGATGTCCATCACCAAAGTCCATCAAAGAGTTGCAGTTGTATCAGAGTAATTTTTACTCTTCGAATCATGGCCTGTCCTGCAGCCTTTACCTCAGAGAAACTTTTTTGGTCCTAGCCTTCTGCTACAACGGGGTAAAAAAAAACTATGTAGGCTACTTCCCACGGTAGACTGCTCACCTGCTATTGATTACCTCTTCCTCTAGCCTTCACCATACACCGTAGGTATGCCACCTACTGTGACAAGAAGAGAATTACAACCGAGAACACATATATTGAACACAAAAATTTAAAACAAAAATGGCTCCGTTGTTTGGTTTGTTTTATGTTATAAGATCCCTAAAAAAAACCTTCTTATAAATAAAGTACATTTTACCCACACACAACCCTGCATCTATTTCTGGCTTTAATAGAGACATGAAGCTGATGAATGCATACACAAGTTCAAACTATAGACTGGTAGAAATAAAAACACACATGTACAAGACAGAAAGCGCAGGTTTACCATATGAGTAAAGTGAGCAATTTCGCATGCTTCATGCCAATCATGATAAAACTGCTAGAGGTGTGACCCTGGTCGTGGGATCTTTCTATTTAGGGTCTATGGTTGGGATGCTGTTAGAAAGTGAGTTACTAAGTGTGGACTAAGAGCGTCCAGCTAAACGCTTGTTTCTGCCTGTGTTTGCAATTAAATGCAAACACAGGGAAATTTTAGTTTTGGATCAATATGTGTTTATGGAAGAGCCTTCCGTCCTGTGTTTACTATTTCTCTCTTTTTTCTTCTATATATAGCCCTTAAGCTATTTAGAATAGTATAATATGAGGGGATTTGGCAATTAAATCATAATTATAACTGACACAGAAGGAAACATTTCAGAAAGTGTCTCACTTTATTCACCCTATACATACTGTTGTGAGGAATGACCACTGTACAGCTGGATATTAGTGATGAAGGCATGATGCAAAAAATGGTGCAAATCAACTGCTAGAATTTATTGGTGTAACAGCATAGCAGAAACAGTGTGGTTCCCACAAGCAGCAACAACCCCATATAGCATTAAGCAGCCTTTTAAATCTTTCCACTAATTGGAATATACCACTTTCCCTTTCCACAGGGATGTTTACATTTCTGTCAACTGGCTGAACAACATGTTACATTTTTATCAACATTTTTAAAAATATATAATACAACTCTTTACACAATACCTAAGAGCTCCTGTAGTCTCTCTCAGAACCTTCGAATAGGTGTTCAGACCGGTTCGGACCCTCTAACATTTAAATCTTGAAGATTCAGTCACTGCTTTCTCCACCAGCATTTTAGCGGTTCCCTCCACTGGATCCACTGTGGATTATTGAACTGGGATACATTAGTGAGAGAGAGATTGAGAGAAAAAGTAGGGATGGAAATTTAGGCTGGACAGAGCAGGTTATCATAGCTTCATATTTACATAGCCTACCCAGATGCACTTAAACTTAAATCAAAAATCCTAAACACAACAAACGAAAAACTTTCTGAATTTATGACAGCTGTCAGACATGAATAAACACGACTTCAGAATAGCCTATGCCTACATACAGATCAAAAACAGGAGAGATTTTAGCCTGTGTTAGACATTAATGTACAAATCTCCCCAGTGTAAAGTAGTCTCGCTCAACTGTACATGCTCCAACTCCATGTTTATGTTTACCATGGCAACAGTACCCGGGAGGAACAGGACAAAATCTACCATCTTAACCTTTTAGTCATGCGTTACAGGAAGTTGACTATTTGAGGAGGGTCAATCTGAGCAAGTGTTAATGGAGCAGGTAAAATACTTTACAGGCTAATTGTTTGGAATGTAATCGTAAATGCTGAGGCAATTTACTGTTGGTCAGGTTCAGATGTATTGTTGATCAGCTTTGAAAATCTGACTGTCTTCCATCTTCAATAATAAGCATCTGTCACGGTCACATGCCATAGGCTACATGAACACACGATGTTATGGTGTTCACATGAATACCAGTTCTTTTCATCACCACAAGGGGGCATCGTAGGCTTTCGAGTGACTTCTACTGCTTATTGTGACAGGATCATAGACTGTAAATATTACTGAATATTACAGGATATTACAGATTACAGGATCTAGTCTACTATGCCATAACGTGGCTCATGTTTTTTTCTTCTCATTTAGCCTATACGATGTGCACACAGCTCACTTTTGCATTTGTGTTTGAATACTGAAGTATTTCATCATTTCTTCTTGTTTGGTTAATGATAGAGTAGGCAATGGGCAATGGGAAATGTTTAAGCCTGCAATAACACAGCCACAGAAAGTAACCACTTTACTTACATTCGATTAGTTTGCTAAATAAACACATAACCCTATAGTTTGTCATATTTACGTCTAAGTATATTTTGCTATCATATAGCCGTTCTCTCATTCAAGAAACCGATCAGATCTGAATTCAGAATTTGTTATTGGTTAGGTTACTGTTTTTGGAATCTGATGAGCTTTTGCTGCACTTACGTTGATACTTTTTCCTAAATCTAAATTCAACCAAAGTTTTATCTGAAGCATTACAGCATGCAAACGTATTAGCCTACTGACAAACGAGACCAACAGATCCACTTCATTTATTTGCACAGCGTTCATTTAGTCCACCAAGTCTTAACAGCTGAAAGTTAAGAAGCTGCTCAACTCCACAGTGTACAAAGTGACGTATCTCTAGAAGCCTGCAATAGTCTTGGCTTCATTGTGCTGGGTAGCAGCAGTGCGTCGCAGCCCATTGTGCGCCTCTGTGCTCTGATTGGCTGACGCTGCAGTGATGCTCTCTGCATCCTGCTCCCACCGTCGACAGGGCAGGAGGGAGGGAAGCTGGAAGCGCGGTCGGGAAAATCATCACAACACAGGGGGGGGGGTTAATTATCCATTATACCGTTCTCCTCATTTGGTAGAGAAACTGACACTCAACTAAACATGTCTGCAGAAACAGAAGTAGCTGCTGTTACCAACTCGTGACTGCTGGAACAACACGTCCTACGCGCTGAGAGGCTGATCAGCTCTTAGAAAGTCTCACCTTTACACCCCGGGAACTGTGAGCAGGTTAACCCAGAGGCCACCAGCATGCCTATCAACGATCCAGAAAGCATACTGAGCTACCAGGTAAAATGCCCTTTATTTGTATAAATGCATTGCGTGTTGCTTTGACACTACATGATGGTAAAGTGCAGACTGTACACAAGCTCCATCAACTGTTACCCTAGTTTGAAATACTCAGCTACCAAGAAATTCACTGGAAATGTTGCCCGCTGTAGAACTATTAACAACCACAACATCACCCTGCCTTTGTTACTGTTGCTTTTCCCCATACATGTCCATGCAGGCTGCAATCTTTTTCATTTTTTTTTCTTTTTCTGTTGCACATTTTATGTGTAAATTGACTATAAATGTTATCCCAGGATGCCCATTTGTATTGGGGTTCCTTCTCTGCAGAGTGATGCTGTATGCGGAGGATGTTGTTGACATTGTTATTCTTGTTATTCGGAGGTGCTAACACGTGCTGTAATCCGGAGAGCGTATCACATCGCTCTGCACTCAGAGTTATTCTGACTCTATTCGAGCACACGTACTGTTTCGGAAAAAACTATTGGCTCTATCGTTGTTAGATTGCAGCAGGTTATCGATTAGAAAGCCTATCGATGCATGTTTAAACACAGCTAGCCCTTAATGAAAACGTAAAGGCTCTCCCTGTGTGTGAGGAACAAACAGTACAGTTTAATGTGGTTTCAGACGGCTCCTGCTACGAAGACGTGTTATTTTCTCAGTTACCCTCAAATGACCTTGACGCCATCCCTACACCATACAGTGCTCAGTGTCTACTTCCATATGATCGATATAAGACCATCCTGACGGCAGGGGGAGGACAGCCTGTTTGAAAGGGGGGGGGGGGATGATCCTTAATGTCCTGTTGATGTGTGATCCATTATCAGATACCAGGTCAGCTGATGAGACTGGTACAGAAGGAAACAGGAAGGAAAAAATGGACCAAGGAACACGCCAGTGCTCAGGGATGTTTATTCAAGCTGCACGGTTTAAATAACTTAATGTAGCTTATACCCCAATATGGTGAATCATGATCACATGGCAGACCAGCAGACAGATGGAGAAGGACCAGAGGTGAGCTGGGGAGCCTCTGATATGATTAAATAGCTTTCAGGTAGGGAGGAGAAACTGCTTACAAGCTTCTCGCTCCAAACTTATGCCAGTTCGATGTTACCAGAAAACATGTCGTGTGTCTCTGCATCATTTCTGATGTCCTGGTCAATCAGCACGGACTGGGATCAGAGCCATTCTCCAGAAACGTGTTTATATGTTTGCCAAAAAATGTTGAGGTGTAGTTGAAAAGGTATTCAGATAATATGCCTGAGAAACAAACACAAAATAGGTCTACTATAAATGCACAGTTAGCCCACACTAAATTGAACCATACTTTATAATAAAATAGAAATGTAGAAGAAGAAATGTATGAATAGCAGAAGTACAGCTGTTGATACTTTGGGACAGGCATCCATGCAGGAGGATTGCTGTTCAGATTTTATGCATTATGAATTTGTTCATTCTTAATCTACATTTTGCAGCATTTTTTTGTAGGTGATACAAGTGGCTATCATATTAACTATACTAAGGTGATAATGAGTATTTAGTAAATATTTTCCTATTAGATTACCAGTCTGTTAGGTTTTTCACTTTTCACCCCAGGTGTCCAGGTTGAACTCGCTATTGATCTCTTGGCTATCCACCTGACAGCTTCAATCTCCTGGTGGTCTTAAATCCTGTACCAGTAGCTGGGCAGCTTACTTAGCCACACTACCTGTCAAATACACTATTTCTTAAACCTGTGTTGGTTTTTTTTATACATGTCATAAAGTTATTGGTATGTGGTTTGATAATAATTTCACTTCCCTGTCTCCCTCCTGCATCTGTTAGCGTCCATCTCCAGATACCTGAGCGGGGAAGCAGTGAGAGTTCGGGAGGCGTGAAGCCAAACCCAGCCCCGTGCTACGGTCTTCCCTGGAGTCAAACGGAACGTGCGCCGCTCGTTGTAATACAATTTACGACAATGTGCAATTTCATTTCATTTAATTTAATTTTTCTGGGGGTAGATCAGTGATGAGAAATGATTGTTAACAGGCTGCAACCATAAAAACACAACCAAAACTGAATGAAGATATTGTGCACCTGAACACACTCAGGCCACTGTATGAAAATGTTGATCGCAGATTTCAGTTTTATCCTACAATTCTACAATTCATTTAGCAGACACATATCCAAAGCGACGTACATCATCAGTTATCCGCTTATTTTCATGACATCAGAAACACACATTAATTATAAAAATCTCACACAGACGTGATCGGACAAATCTTTTATTCCCTAAACTTTGCAAACACATTCAGGTTAATTCTGGCTTCTTAACAGCTGCTGTGAAATTAACATTACCTCATAAACAGTCATTTTATGTTGCTTGTATTATTATTCCAAGTAATTACATTTTTATTGAATTCTAGATGATTTATTCTTCCCCAATTATTCCTATTAGTTATAATGGACATAACGTAGAGACACATAAAATCCAAGGTGGGGGAACTGTTCTTATTTTGGCAAAACACTATATATTTCCCTTGATAATTTAAAAAATGATATACAGGGGTGCTGGTAACTTAAACCAGCACCCTGATAAACATGCCCCATGTACGGAGGCTGTAGTGGCCCGTCCTAGTGGCCCAGATTCGAATCCGACTTGTGGCTCCTTTCCTGCATGTCATTCCACATTGTCTCTCTCCCTGGTTTCTGACTCTATCCATTGTCTCCATTATAGGCACAAAAATCCCCAAGAAAAGAAAAAACGTTTGTATCTCCAAGAGGGAGAGTTACATTTCAAAAACTGTTCATGATCGTAAATCTCATTACGAGCGGTGGACATTCAGTTTGACTCCAGGGGGGATGGACGCACATCGTTTGGCTCTATGTATCGTGGGGCTGCTCTCACTGACCCCTGCTCAGGTTTCTGGAGATGGACTGACAGATGTGTGAGGGAGACGGGGAAGTACATTTTTTTAATTAAACCACATACTGATAAACACCACTGGAGCAGTGTTTCTCCCACTGTCTATTGTGCATAAACACAACTTCATTACATGAACAAAAACCCACGCAGCTGTGAGAAATGGCACTTCTGACCTCATGCCCGTTGTCAAAGTCCAGGCCGGACTCGCTTTAAATCTCCTTGTTACTGTTAACATTATTCTGTGTCATCAAGCAGCATCAACTGTAGCAATGTTTTTCTAACCACCTGCCTTAGCTAACAATGGTTCATTTCTATTTAGCATTTAATCATGTTAATACTCAGCTGTTTTGAACACTTAATTCTGATTGGTCAGTTATAGCAGTCTATAGTATGTTTATGTAATTCTTTTAGCGCTGACTGCTAATGTGAAAAACTGCCTGTTGCTACTGATGCAGTTCTGATCCAACTTATTTCAGGAGCCCATTAGATAACATCAATCTGTGGAAAGAACTTCAGTAAAAAAAACACAATATAATTTAGCAATATATTTTTAAAGAATTTCTTGGACAAAATCTTTGTTTTTTCTTATTATTATTATGATATGATGCAAACAAAAGTACCTTTAAACAGTGGTTTAAAAGAAAGTGTTCAGTCCTGAGTTGAGTAAATGTTAGATGTATTTACAGGCAGAGGACACATGATTCTGGTTATGATTAAGTAATCATTAGT
The DNA here is from genome assembly GCF_963584025.1 of Labrus mixtus. NCBI lineage: Eukaryota > Metazoa > Chordata > Actinopteri > Labriformes > Labridae > Labrus > Labrus mixtus. Next base: position 9,428,690 of record NC_083618.1, on the reverse strand, counting down.
TTTGTGCTGCTCAGTGGCTCATTCACAGACAACCGATCACGACTCATGAAGAAAATGGTCGGCATGTTGATTGACATATGAGCTAATCAAAACGAATAGTTCAGAAATTCAAGATTTATTCACTAGAAAAACATCATCGTGTACTATATAGTTCTTGAATGATTGAGTAACATTTATTGAGCATTTAGTTCCACTCACACTTTTGTTTACCTTATTTTGAAATAAATAAATAAATTGAAGTACAAAAAGTGAAGTCAAAGAGATGTATTGTAAATGCAAATACAATAAGCGCCATTTTGCTGCTTCTCAGCTGCCAGGGGAATGCCTTAATTATGTTGAGAAGTGATTCTGTTAATGTCATACAATGTCCACTGATTACTCCTACTGATGAGATTAATTGTTATTTAGATAATCCTAATCTAATGATCCAGATAACACTGTACTACAGGTACACAGACATATGACAAACATTTTCAGTGGTAATTGAGCAAGTTATTTATCAATGAGGCAGCCTTAAGCGGACACTCGATGAACCACAGGATTTCCGCATTGACTTAATTTTTCAAGACTTGTTCTGTATACATAACCATACAGCGACACTTGGAAATCAACAAGCTGTCATAAAACAAACATTAAAACCAGGCTGTGTTAAGACCCAGTTGTAGTACTGCCACCAGTATGTGCCACCGCATTACAGATAAGAGCATTCTTTTACTTTTTAAGAATTTATTATAAACCTACCCTACCTTTACACTGTATTACTGTGACACTAGTTATGCTTCACAATAACTCATGGTACTCCACATAATTGCAATGTTCCCTTTTCAGTCCTTTTATGCACATAGCTATTTGGCATCCCTCCCAAGCTTTCATTTTAATCAGTTTGGTGCCACAGAGTCCATTCAGTGAGCGTGATCCATGGTAGCCTATCTCAGCAATGAAAGTATGTTAAACTTAAAAGACATAAAAGCATAGAAAAGGCAGGCGTTGCTTTGTATGCAGATGATTGTACATTATATATATCTGCAGAAAAGAGCCAGGATCTAAACAAAATGCTTCAGCAATAATTGATGCTGGTTTTTGATTGTGTTTTGGAAAACAGGCTAAAGTTTAACATCTCAAAAACAAAGAGTATTATATTTGGTTCTAGACATGCTCTGCGGACAGATCAACAGCTGTGCATCTCTTTACAAGGAAAAACCATTGAGCAGGTTAAAGAGGCCAAACTGTTAGGTGGAACAATTGAGGAAAAACTTTCAAGAAACTCACATTATGAATGGGTATAAAAATAAGCAGAGACATTTCAATCATCAGAAAGTACGTCTATTGTCTAAGAGAAAACAATAAACCAAGTGATACAATCTTTAGTCTTATACCACTTTGATTACTGTACAAGAGTTTGGTCTAATGCTTCAAAAACAAAAGCTTAGTAAGATCCAGCTCTCTCAGAACAGAGCTGCCTGTCTGGCTCTGCACCGCTCAATGAGTGACAGGAGCCTGAAACATTTATATCATGCAAAGCAGCATAGTTATACTCCCAGTTTACCTAAATAAACCATAGACATAATTATGACACGAGACAAGCCTTTATTGGGCACTTCACATTACCTCTGCCTAAATCCAATGCTTTAAAGATGTACAGGACGATGTTAAACTGGAATGATCTGCCACTACAATTAACCTAGATCACTTGTAAGTTTGAGATTTAAAAAGAGTATGAGAATATGAATTATATTTGATTTAGGTAGAAAAATTCAAGTTTTAATACTTTTAGGTAAACTACCATTTTAACCATCTATTTGCTCATGACCCTTTGAATTGCATTAAGGGGATTTAAGACAGCATGCTGCGGGGGCTGTGCACTGCTGTGGAACCCGTTCATTGTTCACGTGTTGCCCGACGCAAGAGAGTATCTGAGCCACGCAGAGCTGAGCACAGCCAAAGGTCCCACATGCCATTCGTGCTTGCTGCATGGAAATGTAAAAAAATGTCAACATGGGTGTCGCTCTCTGTGGCACCCTCTTCTTCTTTGATGCTCGTCTCATCCTCCTAAGCAGAAGAAAGGCCATGGCTTTTTTCTTAATAATGGACAGATTCACTGTTCATCCAAAGAGTAGCCATTTTCCAAACAATTGTTTTGGTCGCCTAGCGACTTTTGCAGATGATGGACGTGATTTGCACGCTCCTCCCTTGCACCATATCCCCGCGGCGGGCACATTGCGCAGTGCATCCTATCTGAAAGCCCGTTAAGTCCCTTGTATGTGATGGATTTTTATTTTTTATTATACCATGTTGGGTATTTGATTGTATTGTTTTTTGTCTTGTTTTCTTTTGTATGGAGTCATAGAATAATAGTTATTGCAGAAATAAATGGGGATCCAATGTTAATAAATAAAAGAATAAATGTAGCTTTTCTAACTGGAAATAGTTTGAAGATCTATCTAATAGTACAATATCTTTTAGAGAAGAATGGTGTCTATCCCATTTCCACAGAGCACCCCAGTCACCTGCTTTCGTCACTCTAGCGAGAAGTGCGTATGGCTTCACGGCACTAGCTCACACACCAGCCTTAAGCTAAAAAGAAGCTAGTTAGCCCAGCTCAGTACTCTTTGATACAATGGCTGACAGAGACAGAAGAGAACAGTGATGGATTCAGCTATGAAGAAAAAAAGAGACAGTGTCTATAGCCGAACTAGAGCATATTGGAGTATGTAAAGAGTGTCACAATAATTCAAATAAAATGTTTAAAAAGTACACTTAATAATATTTGAAATCCATAACTGTACTACAGCATACCCATGGCACAATTGCATTAATTTAATTTGAAAGCAGACTCATGAGTAAAAATCTACAGAGTTTTAAAGACATTATAAGTCACAATCACCCATATCCCTCAAAAACTTCTTCAAACTAACATTTCTGATACAGAATGTTAAAACTCTGCTATCGTTTAAATAATCCTGTGTGTTACCACCTGTTTCAACAGTGAACTTGTCCAAGGCTGCTTTAGTCATTCTGTAATGAAAAAAATTAGAGAGTGAGAGCCTTTGGGAGGCAGAATTGTATGTGTGGCATTGAAAAAGGTGTGTATGACTCATGCTGCGTGTGGGCTGAAGCAGTCAAAACAGCCACCCCTCCAATCCTATCTGCTTCTGCTCTTTGCTTTCCTGTCTCACTTAGTTTCATTACATATTCCTTTTCAACCATTCATGTTAACCCATCCTCTGCAGAAGTCTCTGCCTTGTGTCTCTGCAACATGATGAGCTGTGATGCATTGCTATGATGGTTTGTGTCAGCCCGTGGCTGTAGCAACAACATCAGACACAAAGCACGGTCTGGAAGTGACAGGCCCAGTTGTCTGATTCAGGATCTGTGTCCCTGCTGTCAGTTCAGAGTGCTACTGGAAAAGGAAGAGAGAGTGGGGGTGTTGGCATGGTCAGATAAAAATAGAAGGCATAGAAACACAATCAGGAGGAGTAGTGGAAGAAGTCTCAAGTGAATTGATCAAGTATTTTGTTAAAGGAAAAGAGGTCAGTGTGCTCGTTGGTGACAGACATCTCAAAGGTTTGACAGCTCAAACTGTGTTTTTGAATCATGGATGCACTTTAGGAATCTAAGATTAACTGTCATGCAGGGCTGTTCTCCTTACTCCTGATGTAAATATTCTATTCATACAATATAACTATCTCAATCTTGAAACAGATACCTGTGCTCACGTAAGTATCATGTCTTTCTTTTGAGGAACTAGACTGTGTCTGCTATGTATCTGTTGTCAGTTATTCCTCTGGATTTCCAGACTCTTAATACATTCACCAGCAGACCTCACTCCTCTAAAGTTGGCTCCATTTCAGCTGCTCCGTCACATTTCTAATGGAGTGAAAGGGCACTTTGGCCCAGAACATTGATTACCTCTATCTGTCAGAAGAATCATTGCTGCTCTATTTGTTCAGGGCGATGATCAGTACAATGTGTTTCACTCTAATGCACTGATGATAAAAGCTGTGATTTTTGTTTCAAGTTGTTAAAAAAAAAAAAAAATTATCTCAAAAACTTTGAATAGCGAAACAAATTACTGTTATATATTATACAACAACTTAAAGCAGCAATATGTAGCTTTTCCACCTTTAAATAGTAGTTTCAAAGGTCAGATTAACAGCACAATAACTTTCAACAGGGAGAATGGTGTCTCTTCTATATGTCCACAGCATGGCCCATTTTCCCGTTTACTGCAGTACATAACTGGCAGTAGGCTGAGGTCATTTGGTGAGAAGTACGTACAGCTTTACGACACTATTTTACTCATAAAAACAAGCTAGTTAGCCCATCGCTGTACAGTTTGATACTATGGCTGAGGCTAAGAGAAAGAAAGACGGTGAGGGATGAAACTAAGAAGAGGAAAAGAGAGAGTGACCCAGCAAGAAGTGGTGTGTACATCCCTGCAGATATTATTTATAACAGATTTTGACCAAGTTATGTCTCAGGTTTGCATACAAATAAATAAATCTATCTAAAGTTGTCCCTTTCATGTCAATCTTCAAGTAAGCTTTTTTAAGTTTTGAACCTTACAAACCTTTCTCTACTGGTATAATTAATTACCCTCTGCAATGTAGCCAATGTAGCCATATAGCCACGGCCAATAGATATCATGGTAACAGTTGAATACATGGCCACATACTCCACATGCAAACAGAATGCAAACAACAGGCTGAAGATGCTTGCAGAGCAAAATCTGGTAATATTAGTAAACCGTATCAGTAAAGACTGAAAACTTTTTAAGAATTGTCTTAACTGTCCAACCTGGATCCAGTTTGAGCTCTGAAGGTAAAGTATTCCACATGTTAATCCCATGAACAGAAAAGGCTGTTTTTCCAAGTCACTGTTTACAAAATGTCAATTTATTGTCTCTATCAGACACGCTATGTGTTACAGAGCCTGACAATCTAAGTGGGACCACAAGGTCACAAAACATCTGAGGAGCTTGATGATTTAAACATTTGTGGAGAAGTTGAGTAGCAAATTTAATCAAATTGTTTGTTGTTTTTTTACAATGATGGTCACAATGACGTAACCTTATCGGCTTTCTGTCTAAGATTTTAATTGCTCTGTTGTATATTATCATCAGAGGCTTGATTGTTTTAAGTGCTGCTTGTGACCAGGAGGTTACACATTAGCTGATATGTGAAATAAACCATAGTGCATTTGCAGCATTTGCAGCATGACATGGTAAACAGTCTCTAATAAGCCTAAATGTAAGTTTGCTTTTTCAATCCTACAATCTCCATTGTCACGTGCTTCTCATATTTAAGGTGATACTTTATTTCCTGAACGTGTTCAATAAATTGCCCATTAATCTTTGGATTTAACTCATTGGCCTCTATAGAGGACCGGACCCTGAAAGATAAGCAGACAGACACATTTTTCTTCATGTTGAATGTGAGACATGAGCTCTCAAACCAAGCTGTTATCCACTATAAATGATGGGAAATCTGTGTAGAGACCGATGAAGTGGTTTTCCCAGATATAAACAGGACTGTATCGTCTGTATACATCTGAAAACCTGCTCCAGCACAGAAAAGTAGTGTCCCAAGGACAGAACCCTGTGGGACTCCTGTTTTAGTCACTAGAAAATAAGATTTCTCATCATAAAGTCAACACATCTCGTTATTAATGTAAACCACTGCTACCGCTTTGGCAGGTTTATGGATAAGAATTTCATGATTTAATGTATGAAATGCCTTGTTGAGATCTAGTAAAACATCCCCTAATATTTCACCTCTGTCCAGCTAGATTTAAAGGGCCCATATTATGCTTTTTCTGATTTTATATGCTCTTTAGTGTGTTTTCCATATATCCTGTGCATATTTAGGCACATCTATTTGCAAAAATTCAAAGTCCACGTAAACGCGGCTTCTCCTACGTCCTCCTGTTAGCTGCAGCATTAGCTGCATGTAACGCTCGGTTCTAGCCCCCTTCGAAAAATTTTTGCCAGTGTGACGTCTTGTCAGTGTGAGATCACTGATCTAACTCCATTGGCTCGTTGTGGCAAGCCCTGCAGTTCATGTTGCACGCCCATTAACTGTTGCAGCGTACACTGCACCGCTGTTGCAGTGTACGAATGGGTTAGTGTTGTACTTACTCTCTGATGTACGTCACTTTGGATAAAAGCATCTGCTAAATGAATTGTAACATTGTAGTGCTAATGATTATGCTCCCTCGGACAGAGCCAAAGTGGCTGCATTCCCAATATGGTAAAAGGGGCGGGACATCTCCGAGAACCGTGCTGAGCGACTGACCAATTACGGCAGAGCCAACAGGCCGACCAATCAGATCAGACTTGGCACACGTGGGGACTCTGAACGTGGGCACATCAGAGCCTTAGAGAGAGAGTCAGAAGCGAGCCGGTGCATGGAGCAGCAGTAAATGAAAACAGACACTTTTTTCGAACTTTAGCTATTGTAAACATACTTTAGTAGGTACATAGATTAAATATACGAACCCCAAAAAGGGCATAATATGGGCTCTTTAAGCTGCTCTATAAAAAAACAATTTGCATTCTCTCTGGAGTAATGCTGACGGAATCCTAACTGTAGTGGGGGTAGACTGATTTACAAATTGTTGAGCAAACACTGTCTGAAGCATCTTGGAAATACAGTTAGGATACTAAGTGTCCTGTAGTTACATGCCTTGTCAGCTTCTCCTGATTAAAAAAAAAGGCATTACTCTTGCTTGATTCTATTTACAGGGGAAACTCCCACTAGTAATTGACAGGTTGATTAGATGAGGTTTTACCAGGGTGTTTTTCCATTTCTGAATCAATTTGAGGTTAATCATCATCTGCAGTAGCACACTGTTTGACATTTCTCTGCACTGTTCTGTTTTGTTGTTCTGTTCTGGGAGTACCACTGCCCCGCCAGAAAATATATCCATTATTTGTTAAGCTATGAGACATATGAGAGTGCAAGCATATCTCTATTTTTGGCCCGTACATGCTGTGACATTAAACTAGAGTGCCTACAGGCTTTATCATGAGAATCTGTGACAAATGCATTGAAGATAGTTTGTTTATGTTAATCAATTACAAAATCAAGTAGTCAAAATTTTATAAGGGTAGAATCATGACATGTACCAAATAGCATCAGGACTTGGAGTCAAACCTGCACCCAGTGTGACATGACTAGCCTTTTAACATGGGGCGCTTGTACTACTAATTGGGTGAACTGAGTGCACCTGTTTTTTTGGGGTGGCTTTTTATGCCTTTATTTAGAGATAGGGCAGTGGATAGAGCCAGAAATCATGGAGAGATAGGTGACTGACATGTGGGAAAGGAGCCACAGGTTGGATACGAACCTGGGCCATCTGCTTGGTAGATTTCACCTCCCAAATTTTCTCTAGAGCTTATGAGGCTTCAGTAATCCAAGTTAGAGAAATAAAGTGTGATTCTCACAGATAGTCTTTACAGAATAAAAATCCTCCTTTTTTGTTACTGGTTCTCAGCTTGTAACTTTGTAAGATATCACATGATTTGAAGCCTCATATTAGCTGTGTACTTGTGGATTTTATATAGTGGAAGTATAGTGGATTTGTTCCCAGCCCAGTATAAGAAAGGCATCTTTCAATCATCAGAAGGGCTAAGGATGTAGTAAATCATGGCAAAACTGTGACCTGCTGAAATGGTATTCAATACTATTATATGACAGTCTTACATCATATCAAAACCCTTCCATTACCATCAATTTGGAACCATCTAGAGAACCAAACCAAATATTTTTGCCTGCAAACACTTGGTATTTGCAGCCAAATGAAAAACTCTCATGTAACAAGCGGAAGCGCCAGTATTTATTTCAAAAGCGGTGTTATAAATCACATTCTTGCAAAGGACAAAACCTCAAGGACATCAGCCATTTTGGGGCCTAGCTGTAGACCGCCTCTCTGGTGCATAGGCGGTAATCTGTGTGGAAATTATTTTCGAGTCATAAACCCTCCTGAGCACTGTGACTGATACAGAGCTGGAGGACAAGAGTGAAGAAAAAGGGGGACGGTTGCCAAGAGATAGAAACAGGCAGCAAAAAACACAAATTATTCACCACGTCAGTGGAAAATCACGCTCACGTGCATGCTCTGAGGGTCGCAGATGTGCTCTACCACAGTGAGCGGCAGCAAACAAAACTTTAAGTGCCATGTGAGCTTTTAATTAGCTGAAGCACTTAATGTGACACGAGGGATTGACAGGGAACCATTACCTGTTGAAAAAACACATACTGCATTAATTTCACATTAAGAAGGTGCTTTAAGTGAACTGTGACCGGGATGACCACAGGCTGTGAGTCACACGGCGCTGTCACAAGGACATACAGCTGTGTGATATGGTCAAGCACACAAAATACATCCTGATATTTCTGTTGTCATGTTGTAGTCACGGTAACAGTAATTGATTGAGTCTCAGGATAATGATTTCTCTCCATTTCTGTTTGTGTTTTTATATATTTGTGTGTGTGTCTGTGTGCATCAAATGGATCCATGCTAATTGATGTTCTGATGGTGTACTGTCCTTTCTAGGACAAGAGCTTTTAGTGTCTCTCTCTCTCTCTATCTCATCCATTCTCTCTTACTGTCTGTCTTTGATAAAGCTCCAACTCTAACGAAGCCAACAGCCTCCAGCAATAGCCCAAACCAACACAGTGCAAAGAGACAGCCACAGCTGCACTTACTGATAACACTATGAAAGACTATGTGAAAGTGTATTTCTGTGAATCAAAGTATGGGTATGAGAGCAGAGAAAAATTCAGCCAGTGGGTGTGTGTATGTACCTAATAGTTTGCTTTAAGCAGCTGTTATTGATATTTATGATAACGAATTGAGGACAATGTGACATGCCTGGCAACTGTAAGGCTTTTCTGTTTGTGTTCAACTTCCTTTCCCATTTTTCAACACACTTTTCTAGCTGATGACATATCACACCTACCCATTGCATAAACATCATTATAAAACCATGAGAGTCACATTCATTGTTTAGCCAAAGCATGACTTCCCAATTAACTGGCCTAAATCTTTCAGAGGACAGAAATATCATGGGACAAAGAAGTGCTCAGTCATGGAAAATTAAAGAAATCCCACAGCACTTCACCCAAGAAGAGGGTGTGACTGGAAGCAGGGAGGCACACATACACACACACACACACACACACACACACACACACACACACACACACACGCACACACCTGTGAGTATAAGTGGATGTCTTGGGATCACATAGCTGTTTTGAATTATAAGTGGCTGTCTGCTTTAAGAGCTGTGGGCTTAAAAATATAGCAACAAACTTTAGAACGTGGATTTAAATTTTTGCTTTTTATCAGGTAAGACATTCAACTGTCTGCTCTGCATGTTAATTAGTTTATACTTATCACAATCTTGTGTTAATATGCTTAGTGCTTTAGTGTGTAGCTCCATGGGGAGGGTAAAGCAAAGAGACAGAAGATTGAAAAAAAAAAAACTACTCAGGGAGAGTGCAAATAAAAACATGTCCTACACACACAGGGTGAGCAATTGTAGTGTGAATTAAGAGATCAATACTTCTCATTAACAGATGATAAGCATATATTGAGTTCCTTAAATCTGTTTGATTTTCACCAGAATAAAAGAGGATCCTGCTCTTTCATGCTTCTCTGACAGGCCAAGACATGTTCATGTCACCCCAGTAAAATAAAAAATCTCAACTCTTCTGGTCACACTTCAGGAAGACAAATTGAAATGATTTTTGCTTCTCTGGGCTTTGTGTCACAGCCCGGTCCGCAGTGCGTGCTACGTTTGCCCCTCACTGGATTCTGAACAGACCAATTACTGTAAAAGACTGCCTGACTCAGGCTGTTAGTCCTCAGTCCACTCTGAAAGGAAGACATATTGAATGGACTGTTATATATACTGTATCTTTTGATAGCGTTTCCATGCGTCCCACAGAGACACACAAAATATGTATGTCAGTTGCAATGTTTTGAGCTAAAGGCAAATAAACAACGTGTACTCTAAAATGAGACTTTTATTTTATTCAATTCTGCTGATTGGAGGTCTGCACTGTGGTTGCAGGTACATTAGCTAAATTAAATCAAGGAAAGATTTAACTGGATTACTAACTAACTTCCTCAATTACAACAGCTCTTCCCTGAGTTTCACGGGTAACTCTCTTACATCTTTCGGTTTATTTTCAGACTGATTCAATTTTCCAAGAAGTTCAAAACTCTTCACCATTATGCATTTTGGAGGATGGGCTTCAGTTTACCAAATGAACGTTCTTCCAAATCATCTTCTTTACCATCAAATTCTGTATTCACATCAGACCATACACATTAGGTCCATACAGATCCTGTGTTCATATTGAGTGGTTTGAAACATCCATGAAGTAGGGAATTGTATAGCAGTGTTTGCATGTGTGTGTGTGTGTGTGTGTGTGTGTGTGTGTGTGTGTGTGTGTGTGTGTGTGTGTGTGTGTGTGTGTGTGTGTGTGTGTGTGTGTGCTTGACATCCCTCAAACACTTCGCATTTAGTTATAGATTCAAACTATTGATTTGTAACAGCTTTAGCGAGCTTTCACATGCCATGATCATGTACATGCACAATCCTATATGTGACAACGGTTACATTTGTGACCCCAGATCAGGGAGGTTGATTGAAGTTTTTTAAAACTTCAGTGTAGTGGCACACACTGTCTGTGTTCTACAGTGTTTTTGGTCAGTACTGTTCAACTTCCCTACCCTGTGTTTTAATATACTGTGGTATTAAAACATAGAACCATCCTGCATCAGTCTGCCAACACTGCGGATGGATATGGCAATCTGCTCATTTGATTTGATTACCCCTCGATAGTAAAGTCTTGCACATTCTCCAGCTGTTTGCCTGGCATGAGTGTATTTTAATGGATATGTGTGTGTAAGTGCCTGCATGCCCTTCTCCCTTTGTGTGTGTGTGTAAGACAGACTGAGAATAGCCTGTCTGGAATTTGATGCCAGTGGTTGAAAAGTGCTTGCCAGTTTGGCCAATTAGTGTCTCAGTTACAGCGTCACTTGTTTGTCTTAAAAGGAAACTGCTGCACACAATGACCTTTTAAGTTTTCTGAGAGGCTGAAGGTGGTCTACAAAGTTCATCTTTTCCTAAAGAACTGTATGGAAAGAGGGCCTTTTAATATACACTTCATGTGCACAGCAATGGATTTCACATTATACTATCATGGGTTTGGTGGGTTTGTCTGTTTGTCAGAGGCCAGATGAGGAGGTGGTGGTGGACCAGGGAGGGACCAGCTCAGTACTGAACATCCACTATGAGAAAGAGGAACTAGAAGGTGAGTAACGTGCATGAAAACTAGTCCTTCATAATATATATCGCCTGTATCAGAAATCAATCCTGCATTCACAGGGAATGTTTTTAGCGCACATTTTTGGTTTCTTATGCTCACCAATCAACGGACTGCAGGGTTTCTAGCTCTACCCTTTATGGCCGGATCGGTACGCTTGGCACCTCAACAGAAGGGTAGCAAAAAAGTAGGATGGTAGGGATCGGTTATTTTGGTACCATTCCCAACTTTCGACAATGAAAACACCAATAAATGCGTACCATACCAAACCGAACTGAACCGGACCGTTTGGTGGAAACAAGGCTTAAGATTACACCTGATTATATATTTATTAGCAATTAACTATGCACTTATTATTGATAACATGATTTTTGTAGCTAAGAACCAGTTACTTCTAAGAGCTGTAAATCCATTTGAATATAACAATTAACATATTTATAATGTGTTTTAAAAAAAAAAAGTTTTCTTAATGTATAATAAACATCTTGAAAGAACTCATTAGGGCTTATTCTTGTAAGAGGTGGCCTCATGCTTAATACAAAGACTCTATAAAGCTTTACCAAACACAGAAGGGCTAATACTATGTCAACATGTGTATTTTTCAATGAATAATGACACCATGTACTTGTGTAAAACTATTGCTCCTTCTTTTCAGGCCACAGGACCCTGTTTGTGGGGGTCCGGATGCCCCGGCAGAGCCACCGTCACTCCAAGGCCCACGGCTCGCGCCATCGCAAGAGAGACAGACGGGCTGGAAGCCATGCGACACAACAAAGCGAGGAAGCTGAGACAAATGCCTCCAGTCACGGTAACACACAAACACAAAACCTTTCCTTAGGCTGCTGCATTGGAAACTGTGACTTTGTTTATTCACGTCAGACAGTGTGAGAAAAAAAAAAAAAAGGTCATGCTTGGTGTCGAAAATGTACCTCCCAGCATAGAGGCAAAGGGTTGTAAAGCAAAGCCTATCGATTCTGTGGGCACCTCACATCCTTGCACAAAACACACACAGTGCTCTGGGCTAAAATTGACTGGCCTGGTAATTAGCTACCACAGAACAGGAACATCAGCATGTTGCGTGTGTTTGCATATGCCGTGGTAGATTTTTATGTGGATGTATATGAATATGTATGTATGCCAGTATACTATTAAATGGTTTGTTAATACAAAGCATGGTGTGAAGTACGTCTTTGTGATGCTTTAGTCAACCAGTTTCCCTCTTATTCTTCCCTCACATCCTCTCCCTTCATCAGACACACCGTCCCAGCGGGTCCAGTTCATTCTGGGCACAGAGGAAGACGCTGAACATGTGGCCCACGAGCTTTTCACTGAGCTGGACGAGATCTGTGTGAAGGATGGCAAGGATGCTGAGTGGAAGGAAACAGCCAGGTCAGGGTCTCTCCTGGGAGTCGTTAATAAAGCCTCTGACAAGCCGGCAGCTCTACTCCTGTACTGTTACATCACAAGTGCTGGTTCCATATGAAGCTTAGTGGATCATTCTTTTCTATAGAGAAGTTGTTCCAAGGAGAGGGCATTACTGCCGTCTGCCTTTTACATGCTCATGTCAAAGCCACATGATGTTCTGTAAATGATAAAAGGATCTTTAATAAATATGAAGTGCTGGGTAAAATTAAGACCTAGTTGAGTTAAGAGCATGTTTCTAATGATCACATGACAATTCGTTTAGTTTTGCAGTAGCTGTCATATTTTATTTTTAAATCCTAAGGTGTACTCAGTGATAGATTATTCTTCAAAAACGCAACTTAACAGTTTAAAGCATTACGAAATAGAGAGATCCATATTTCCCTTGCATTCTGTAAAATGACTAATTGTTAATCCTAGTATAAAAAAAGGAATAAAATACAGAATAAATAAAGATGGTATTTCAGAGGCCAGTCTATATTATAAAGAAAATGTGGTTTTGTATTGACAATACATTGGTAGAGATGGAACCAAAATCAATGTTAGCTTTATTCTTGTTTTTAGCAATGTTCTACATCCCTATAATCCAATTAAATAAATTACAGAGGACAGGCCAAAACTGGGTATTTGGAATAATATGTACTTCTTTATACAGTGTAGGATTCATCCTGATCAATATTGTAATGTACCTTTGTATTGTTTATCATTATATTGTCCCCTCTCTGTGTCTGCACTGCGGTCAGATAAGGATTTACTCTTAATCAACTGAAGAAAACCCTAAAGCTCTCTTAGGATTATAAAAGTATAATATAAGTAAAAAAAAAAAAAATTTGAAAAATCACAGCCCTTATGTCTTGCCTTTCTTAACCTCATAGGTGGCTGAAGTTTGAGGAGGACGTAGAGGATGGCGGGGAGAGGTGGAGCAAGCCGTATGTTGCTACTCTCTCCCTTCACAGCCTGTTTGAGCTCCGCAGCTGCCTCATCAACGGCAGCGTGTTGCTCGATATGCACGCTGACAGCATCGAAGAGATCGCAGGTAAGACATTTCAGTACCACAGTGCTACCTATCCTCAGTAAAGAGGCCATTTTTCTGATCTTTTTTTTACAAGAATGTGTAAAAAAAACTTTTTTATAATATGTGTTAGTGGCTGGTGTCACTTTGTCAAATACATATATGGTTTCACACTATATTTGGTCTAGCGCTCGCCTGCTGTCTACCACCACTTCTTGCTCATGTCCTTGAATAGATATTTTACAGTCATTGACATAAAACAGGCTCTATCTCTCAGATGAGATGCCGACAGGATTTGTGCTACATGTGATTTATGCTCTAAGATAGAGAGACAGAGTCACACACACATCCACACACAGTACAGGCGGGGGAAAGGGAAGCATCGTCATCATGCTGGATGCAGGAAAACACAAAACAGAGACACATTATCTGACCTGAAAAAGTCTAGAGATACTTAAAATTACTCCGTATGTTAACATAAACAAGCATCAAATTGTCAAGGAGAATTTCATGCTCTCTGTTCAGCCGTGGCTGCAGACGCTCTGTGACATAAAGCTGAATGGTTTTGTTGCCGAGTAGATGTTTTAACTTGAATATGCAGCTGAACCTTTGTTGAAACAAATTTGCAAAATGTATATTCAGAAAGGTATCACACACAGTTCAGGTTTATTAGCATACCTTTGTGCAATTAACTATGCGCCTGTATTTTGCATGCAGGCACACGACTGGATAAGAACTGAACATCCAGGTCCGTGAGTGTCTAAATAAGGCTGCACGGTTATTTCAGCGATTTATGTTGAAATCGCTATATTAACATGCAAAATTTCCCTTTTACTACAGCTAAATTGTATTCAGCAGTTAAATGTTAAAACAATGCTACGATGTCACATTTTCATCAAGCAGACTTTTTTGTCCAAAGTGACGTTCAATTGAGAGCAATAACAACACAAGTAAGGATCTAGAAAGGAGGAAACAACGTCAGTAAGTGCTGACAAAGAGCTTTAAGTCCAATTGAACACCGGTTCTGACAGGCAGAGCAGAGTGCAAAGGGTGTGTAGAAATGTGTATCATCACCAGCAACAACATGAAAAGCTTCAATATCAGTAACATCATCAATGACTATTCTTATTAATATCAACACCATCCTCAATATTATCATTAATATCATCTTCATCTTCATCATCATCATCAACATCATCAGTAGCATCAATATCATTATGTGCATGGGTGTTCATGAAAGAGCTGGGTCTTTAGCTGTTTATTAAAGAGACAAAGGGACTCTGCCAAGCGAATGGAGTTTGGTAACTCATTCCACCACCAGGGGGCGCCACAGAGGACAAAAGTCTAGCTAGAGACTTTGGGCTGTAGTGAAGGTAGAATGAGGGTCCCCTCAGTGGCAGAGCTAGTACACTGAAGGCATTGTAGACCTGGATGAGGGATGTTGAGGTATTGAAGAGCCCTTTTCATTGCTGTTTTGTAAGTGTTCAACAGGATTTTGAATTAGATGGGAGCAGCAGCTGTTTGGGTTGGTTGAAGACCAGTCGTGCGGCTGTGTTCTGGATCATCTGCAGAAGTGTGAATGTGAGTGCAGGGAGACTTACCACTAAGGAGTTGCAATTGTCAATGTGTGACATAACAAGAGGATGTAGCAGAAGCTGTGTTCCATGTTCTGACAAGTAGGATCTGATCTTTCTATTGTTGTATAGGGCATATTGACACAAACAAACAATCAAGACCTCAAAGGTTAGCTGGTCATCAATTATGACGACTAGGTTCCAGGCAGACTCTGTGGGCATGAGTTCAGTTGTCCAAGCTGGATATTAATCTGTGGTTGCATGGCTGGAATGACAAGGAGCTCAGTAGGTTGAATTGAAGGTGGCGTTCTTTCATCAATTTAGAGATATTGACAAGGCACACCTAAATGATTATTAATAATAATCTATAGCGTTTTTTTTTTTTAAGTTGGCAAAGAATGCTGTTGTTATTAATTGTTGTTTTCAGGATATTGATGGTAGAAACCTTATCAGTAAAGTACAAGGCAAACATGTCTGGTATGAGGAGAGTGGAGGAGGAGGTGGATGGAGGACTCATTTAAAATTAAAAAAAATATATATGTGCATCTGTGGCATCATCTTGTTTAGATAATATTTGGTCTTAGCAGTTTTTAAACTGGAGGAGAATGATGCAAGTCGTAACTCATTATCGCTTAGGTCAGTGGACTTTCTGGATTTACGCCGTTTTCTCTCTCATGCCCTGAGCAGAGTTTGTTTTGAGGTGAGGCTAGTAAGGAGCAGAGATTGTTTCATTAGACCTCATTAAAAAGCTAACTGGATGTTTTGGTATTATAAAAGCATTTTTGGTGGGGCCTGATGGAGTTCCAGTAGACATGATATGTGTAGAGGTGTGACAGTCAGATTTGCTGTGGAGCAAGTCCAAATGAAATCTAGAGAATTGTCTACTTTGTGTGTGGGAGGAGTGGGGACCTATTTGAGGTCATTTAACTCATACATTCATACACACAAATAAATATATGCAGGGTTCAAGGCTCAGGGTTCAATCAGCCCTCCTCACTGTCAGTGTTTCAAGTTTACAGCCTGAACGGCCTTGCTGCCTGCAGCCAATCCTCTTCTCCAACACTCCACTGCTCCTCACGCCTCCCTCTCTTCTTCACCATGTGACTTTTACCAGCTGCACCTGGACTCAATTCCACAGACAAGACGGTAGAAGAGACATACTTCTTTACTTAGTCATTTATTTTTGGAAGAGTGGCAAACTGAGACCAAGGAGTATAAAGGAATGTTGCTATCAACAGCATACTTTTAAAAAGACTCAGTTGAAACAAATGAACACTTCTCTGGAGCACAAATAGTTCTGGTGAGATTACTTGATTCAGTGATTTAAACATAACATTACTGAATATTCAGGGATTCAAACGTCAATGTTTAAAGCATTAAGCTGATAATTAAGTAGAATTCAAAAAGCTAAATTAATGATGCAAACTGTGCTTTGGAAGTCAGCATGCCCTTATCAGTCAGCATGCACTAATCAAACCAAAGAGCGGATTTAAAAAGTCTGACATTTTGACTAATGACTCTCAAATTTAATTGAGATGTAGCTTTCTTAATTAACAGTACCAGGGACTTTTAGTTTACATGAACAAATTATGAGATAAGTACTATAAAGGATGCTGCATGCACCTTTAAAACTAGATATCACTGTTTTTGTTAAATGAGTAACTTCCTCATTCTTCAAGAGACAAGCTTGTGGAAGCTGTACTCTCAAATGAGAAAGAACTCAATGTGAGAAGGGGGGGCTGTGTTAGACTAACTAATTGTGACTTTTGACTTAAATGTAGGCTCCTTTTGTGCAGATCTCTTGTCACTGTCCATGGCTGATTATGCTGCTGCTAAGCTTGACACATTAGCACTGGCCTTGAAGTGTGCTAAGAATAAATCCAGCCACTGCAGTGTGTGTGTGTGTGTGTGTGTGTGTGTGTGTGTGTGTGTGTGTGTGTGTGTGTGTGTGTGTGTGTGTGTGTGTGTGTGTGTGTGTGTCTCTGTGTGCGTGCGTGTGTGTGTGTCTGTGTGTGTGTGTGTATGTGTGTGTGTGTGTTACAGTTTGATTGACTGGAGGAAAAGGACAGAAGGAAAGATCCTGTTCTGACTCAGCAAGTCAGCATGAAAATGAAAGGAGAGAGAGGGATGGAGAGATGCTAATTATCCTCTCTGTTCCCACATGACCACACATGTCTAACACATATTGACCTCCCCCTTCCAACGGTCACGGTCTGTTCAACACTGTGCCTTCATATATCGACAGATCTAATTATTATTATAAGAGAATTTCACATTAGAACTACCAGTTAAAAGGGAAAAAACGCTCTATCTGGTATTTTAAGAAAGGCTCTATATTTGGAGCATCAAGATTTTTTTTAATTCCTTTTTTATGTGCACAGCTTATTTGTAAGAAATGCATCAAAGGTCCCGTCAAAGCAGGGGGGTAAACATCCATACAGTAGATACAGATAAAAAGCTGATAAAAGTTGCCTGATTCCAATCATTTGAGAAGTGTATGTGTTTGTCTGTGTGCTGCAGACATGGTGCTGGACCACCAGGAGGCGTCCCATGAGCTGGACGACAGTGTGAGGGTAAAGGTGCGTGAAGCTCTTCTGAAGAGACACCACCACCAAAACGAGAAGAAGAAGAACCTGATGCCCATTGTACGCTCCATTGCAGAGGGAACACGCAAACAGTCCGAGACCCATCTGACAGGTGGTTTCCTGAAGTGCTGGCACAAATAAATGAGGGCACAAAATAGACTTGATGTTGACTTTGCACATCTGGCTAAAATTATGATTGAAGTCCTATGAGCGTGAATTGTCATGGAGTTTATTAAGTTAAGATAAAAGATATAGAGAATGATGAAAGCAAAACAACAAGGGAATAAAATAAAACTTTAGAAGAAAAGAAATAGGACAACTTAAGATTCAGCTACAAAATAATTCACTTTGGCTGCCAATGGATATCCTGTATGTTGTAACTCTTTCTCTCTGTCTCTCTCAAACACACATGCCTTACTACTGAGCAGGGTCAGCCACATCTCCCGTACCTCCTCCAGCCACAGAGTCAGCTAAAAATGGAGGCGGACAGGACAGCAACCAGGTGGACCTCAGTAAGGTAATGTGTACGGATGTATTCTGAGAAAGCCACAAGATAATGTAGGAAAGAAGAGTCGACATTGAACATGGTGACACATCTAACGTCATCAGTCTTAGACATTTCTTCATATATCAGTTCTATTTATGTAAGATCTGTAATCATTGTTTGGTGAGCTGTCAACACATCAAATAGGTCACATAGTGCCCCCTAGGAAACAACAGGAGAACTACATCTGATCAAATTGCATCCAGCAGCTTAGGACCATCACTGCAAAATGTTACAGCCCCATAGGACACAGATAAAAGGGTACATTTAGCCATTTGTTTGCACCTGATATTTTAGTTAGTATCTATACGTTTTATTATCCCTAATTCAATAAGTCAAGGAAAGGTTGTCCGGCTTCAGGCTGTCCTCATTTCTATTTTCCCTGTTGATTCTAAGTGAAAGGATGGAGTGATATTCCTGACAAATAAATACTAAAGTAGGTATTCATTTGCATTCTTAACTGATACAAACCTCTGCCTTGTCTCACCAGGTGGACATGCACTTCATGAAGAAGATTCCAGAGGGGGCTGAGGCCTCTAATGTCCTGGTGGGAGAACTGGACTTCCTGGAGAATCCCATTGTTGCGTTTGTGCGCCTCTCCCCCGCTGTGCTTCTCACAGGGCTTACTGAGGTCCCCATACCTACCAGGTAGAAGACACTTCTCTCCTTGCTGATACAAAATAATGTGTCCAAATAAAAAATAAAAAATAAAATCTTGCTTATTCAGTAATCCAGGATTATGTACTGCTGACATATTTCAGGTTCCTCTTCATTCTCCTGGGCCCCGATGGAAAGGCTCAGCAATACCACGAGATTGGACGCTCCATGGCCACCATCATGACAGATGAAGTATGAATGCTCAATTTGGCTACAGGATTCAGAACAAATGAAATGTTGGCTCTTGCAAAGAGGGCAGTTCACTTCCACTGTACTTCACTTTTGTCTCAATCAGATCTTCCACGATGTAGCGTACAAGGCAAAGGACAGAAGTGACCTACTTGCTGGGATAGACGAGTTCCTGGATCAGGTGACGGTCTTGCCTCCGGGAGAGTGGGACCCCTCCATCCGTATCGAGCCCCCAAAGATGATCCCCTCTCAGGTACACAGCTTGACTTTACTTACAAGTTTGGATTTTGTGATAGGAGTAACACTGCCTTTATTGGTAAAGTTTGGATTTTTGTTTGATCCTGATTGTCACTTGGGGTCTGCAGGAGAAGAGGAAGATGCCTGGAGTCCCTAATGGCACAGCCTGCCAGGTGGAGGAAGAGCTACATGCTGAGCACCACGGGCCAGAGCTGCAGAGAACTGGAAGGTATTCTTTTGATATCAATCCTGTTCAGACAACACAGACTTGGTGTTTCTGAGATTGTTGCTGTAATCAATTCACCCATCAAAAAGTGTTTCATATCAGGGTATACTGTTGTAAAATTTACCTGTGGATTAGGTGCCAACAAAGGATGTGTGGGAGAGCCTGGTGAGGGGTTTAACACTCTGCACCATGTTTGACAGTTTCTTGAGGCACAAAATCTGAAAATAGATTTGTGTGAAGCTGAGGTGAGATAATCAAGTGACAAACACAATGACCAAAAAGACAATCAACACAAGATAATTTCATATTTAATGTCTAATAGATGTTTAATTTCGTGCAGTAGTGCAATGATGTTAAAGTGTACGGCCAGATACTAATAAGAAAACCCATCAGAATGGTTCCTAGTTGTAGTCAGACGTGAATTTCTTGAAATCTTTTATCAGCTCTGTGTTTCCTCGCAGGTGTTTCTCCACAGGTTGAATGAGGGAAAATCTTCTGACATGACTTACATGACTTCTCCAAATATAGCATAGCAATAACAGAGATTTTGAGAGGAGCCCTCAGAAGAGTGAGGCATTTAATTATCCTTCAATTTGAAAAGTTACCTAAAAAGTGAAAAGTTCCACCTTTAAACACATTAGATAGGTTGCTTGAATTAGTTCTCTAAAATTGGATGTTAGAAAACTAGAGGTAGTTTGATAATTGTGTTCTTTTTGTTGTTGTTTACCTTCTTTTTTTTTTACAGAGATAACACAAAATCAAACCGTTTTAGTTGTTTATTTTGAAATGTAAGAGTTGGACTCTCATGGCAAAGGCTTTACAAGCTTTAGCTTTAAGTTAGATGAAGGGATTGTTATCACTTGGCTTAAGCCCAAAAGGTAATTTTACCTCAACTCAAATGGAGGTATGACTCAAAGTGAACCATAAATCATAGTTATGTTTTATAAGCAAATATTCCTATTCTTAAAAAGGTAAACAAAATGTTTGTGTTCACATGATCATGTTATAACCTTAACGTTTCAAACAAACAACCTCATCATCTCTCTGCTTTTGTTGTGTGTGTATTCAGGTTATTTGGCGGTCTGATCCTGGACATAAAAAGGAAAGCTCCGTTCTATCTGAGTGACTTTAAGGACGGCATGAGCCTACAGTGTGTGGCCTCCTTCCTCTTCCTTTACTGTGCCTGCATGTCTCCTGTCATCACGTTTGGAGGACTGCTGGGGGAAGCAACTGAGGGACGCATTGTAAGAGGATGAACACACAAAGACAGACATTCAAACTGAGGCAATCGCTCAATTCAGCTTAACCAAGACCTTCTCTCAATAATTGCAGAGTGCCATAGAGTCCTTACTGGGTGCTTCTATGACTGGAGTGGCCTACTCTTTGTTTGCTGGGCAACCTCTCACCATTCTCGGCAGCACAGGTCCTGTGCTTGTTTTTGAGAAAATCCTCTTCAAGTTCTGCAAGTAGGTATCGCAACAACCACTCTGGCAGTTTTACCATCACCATCCTCAGATTTGTTTTGTAAACTGGTTTTGTATCCTTCTCTCATCACAGAGACTTCGACCTGTGCTATCTCTCGCTGAGGACTTGCATTGGCCTGTGGACGGCCCTGCTGTGTTTGCTGCTTGTAGCCACAGATGCTAGCTCTTTGGTGTGCTACATCACACGGTTCACAGAGGAAGCCTTTGCCGCCCTCATCTGCCTAATCTTTATCTACGAAGCCTTGGAGAAGCTTATTCATCTTGGAGAAGTGTACCCCTTTAATGCACACAGTGATCTGGACAAACTCACTCTGGCTTAGTAAGTATACAAAATGATCACACTGACAGCATCGCTGGTGTGAAGTGCTTTACTAGTTTGAGGTTAATAAGTTAATTATAAGGAGAATTAAAGGAAAGTTGTAGGTGCTCAACAGGGAGTCCTACAGAGTCAGCAAACCAATACAGAATGGTGTCATCAGCAGAAAGGTGCAAATTAAAGTTAACCAACAGAGTGTAATGAATACAAAATGTAAATAACTCAGGGCCCAGAAAGGATTTTTTGGAACAACTTATTTAAGTGGTGGATATATTGATTGATTGGATATATCCAGACTTGACACACTTTGTAAACCATTAACAAGCACTGGAGTCAAACCTGTTATTGCAGTGTCTGAATGAGAAGGAAATGATCAACTGTATAAAAGTTTTCAATAGTCAATCAAAACATGGCACAATGATTTCTCTTGTTTTTCCTCTAAAAAATCCCAGTTGAGTTGGTACTATGCAACGGTCTGAAAACAATCCTTTGAGGGCCGTAAGATAATTATTTTGAGGAGAAAACTCTGAACTTGTGTGGTATTTTTAAAGTAAATTTGTATTGTTCATGGACATTTTTTTCATAGTTATGTCAAAGAATAGAAGTCATTCACTTTCTATGAGCATCTACATTTTCCTTGTTATCTCTTTGTTCCAGTTTTCCTTCTGAAGCATTCAAATAACAGTCTCTAAGCAGTTCCCTTTAAGTCTGGCCTAATTTGACTGTGAACTCATCCTTAAATAGTCGACCACTGATATTTCTTCGGTGTTACCTCCTCTCTCTCTCTCTCTCTCTCTCCCTCTTTCTCTCTCTCTCTCTCTCTGTAGCTGCCGATGTACAGAGCCTGATAATCCCAGTAATAAAACCTTAGAACTGTGGAGTAAAAGAAATATCACAGCCTTTACCGTACCCTGGGCCAACCTCACTGTGAAGGTAACGTAAATATGCAGGAACATGCTGACTCATTATGTCATTGTAACTTTCACATGATAGCACATGCTGCCTTTGCTCCAACGTGTTTACTAACCCCCTCACCTTCCCTGGAGCAGCGAACCTATCTTAAGCACCTTTGCAAACACTGAAGGGAACATTCAATTGATTAACTTTTACTGCTTGGTGGGTCACTGAGCACACCAAAGGCTTGCCTCCATTCTTATATTATGTGATTTTATCTTTTGTGTGTTGTAGATCATTTTTGCCTATTAGATGTTTTAGATAAAACTCACTTCTGGTCTATTTTCTCTTGGATCATCAGATATCATTATGTTTCAATCTCACTCTGTGAATGTCTACAGGAGTGTGTAAATCTGCAAGGCCAGTTCGTTGGGACAGCTTGTGGCCACCATGGCCCCTACACCCCAGACGTTCTCTTCTGGTCCACCATTTTGTTCTTCTCAACCTTCTTCATGTCTGCCTTCCTTAAACAATTTAAGACAAGTCGTTATTTCCCCACCAAGGTAAATAATCAGTATGACTTCTCTCTTAACAAAGGCCTGCCACATTAGTTACCACCTAAATTGTTGTCTCTCATGTCCAGGTGCGGTCCATGATCAGTGACTTTGCAGTGTTCCTCACCATTGCTGTCATGGTTCTGCTTGACTATGCAATTGGCGTTCCCTCCCAGAAGCTGAAGGTTCCCAGCAAATTCCAGGTATGTAGGAAATTACATCAAAATCGACCTGGATGGTTATGGTTGAATCATGACTTTACTCCTCTCTGATTTGATCTGTCAGCCCACCAGAGATGATAGAGGTTGGCTTATCAGTCCAATTGGGCGCAACCCATGGTGGACGGTCCTGGCTGCAGCTATTCCTGCAGTTCTCTGCACCATCCTCATCTTCATGGACCAACAGATCACTGCTGTCATCATAAACCGCAAAGAGCACAAGCTACTGGTAAGACTACAACTTGAAATCCAGATCATACAGTTGCACTTGAGATGGCTGCAACTCAAGATAAAGCAAGATAAAGAGCATCCTCCACTAATTTGAAGATTTATGGTTCTACGACTAGCGCCTCTGGTTTGCATGTCCAACTGTCCTCAGGCATGGTTATCATAGGTGTTTCAGGGGTGACACAGGAATTTAACACCTCTATGATACCTTCATGTTAGCAGTAAAAATAGATAAGGAGAGGAAACTGAAATGGTAAACATATACTTAACAGACGTTTGTGTGCTTCCTGTCAACCCTTCAGTGCAGCAGTTGGACCATCCCAGTTAAAAAAGTCCAGAGACACCACTGAAGATACTTAGCCATAGAATGTTATCCATCAGTTACACATAGGTGCGTGAGAGTGTGTAATTAGGCATTAGATTTGACCCCGGTGAGCACCTTGCAAAGCTGCCTTTGCTATCAGTATTTAATTGTGTGTATTCATTGGTGAATGATTAAAAAATACTGTAAAGTGCTTGGAGTGGTTGAAAGACCAGAATTCCACTGGAATTATACTGTATATGTTTGGTCCATTTACCATCTATGAAGTTCTATCGCTGCAATCTTGCCTCCCCTCTAGGCTTAGTTCTGTATCTATCAGTCCTTCTCTCTCTTGTGCAGAAAGGTTGTGGGTACCATCTCGACCTGCTGATGGTGGGGGTGATGCTGGCTGTGTGCTCCATCATGGGCCTGCCCTGGTTCGTAGCAGCCACCGTCCTATCCATCTCACACGTCAACAGCCTGAAGCTGGAATCAGGGAGCTCGGCACCTGGAGAACAGCCACGCTTTCTGGGCATCAGAGAGCAGAGATTAACAGGCCTGGTCATCTTCTTGCTCATGGGCTGCTCTGTTTTCATGACTGGAGCCCTGCAGGTTAGTCAGACAAGCTATGCAATAATGCTACCCTCTGGCTGGAACATTTAGTCAAAGGTGTGAGGGTAGAACATGAAGAACATGTGACTAAAGCTCATTAATGTGTGTTTCTTTTTCTAGTTCATTCCTATGCCAGTGTTGTATGGTGTGTTCCTTTACATGGGAGCCTCTTCATTGAAAGGGATCCAGGTAACATGCAATCAGACATTCATGAATGTTACAACATTTCCTTATGGCAAAGAATAATTTCTGATTAACTGACTAGCAAGATGACATAATAATTAGGGATGGGACTTTAAAGTAATTTCAATATATGAGTAGTCTCATTAGCTTATGAACGATTGATTGAGTACTTGCAATATATACATTTTTACTGTAAAGTAAATATGTCACACATGGGCCTCCCGGTGGTCCGCTGCCGTGTGCCGCTCATTAGTACTGTGTCTGTAGGATAGTGTCTTTAAATCCCACTTCTGAATAAAATGGCAAGTGAATGTCATTGTAACATACAGTATGACACTGTGGTGAGAGCTGTCCACGAGTCCGCAGTAACAGACACTTTGCCAACACATCGCAAATCAGCCCTCAATTCTGTCGCGCTTTCCAAATACATCTTTTCCACTCTTGTAGCTGTTGTTCGCTGGAATGGTAGCTTGTATTCTGGCTCGACAAACGCCATCAGCTCAGGTTGCTCCTTTTGCTTTCAGCGCATGTGTTAAATGGTGAATTGATAAATGGACTTGTAGCTTGTATAGCGCTTTTCTGGTCTTCTGACTACTCAAAGTGCTTTTACACCGCAGGTCACAGCTACCCATTCACACACTGATGGCAGAGGCTGCTATGTAAAATTTCCATCAGTATTAGCAAATTGTATTTATACACATTCACACGCTGCCGACGAAGCAGCTGGAGCAACTTGGGGTTAAGTGTCTTGCCCAAGGACACATCAACAGTGGCTGCTGGAGCTGGGGATCAAACCCCTGATCTTCCAGCTGAGAGATGACCGACGACTTCCGGTTTGAGCGATGACGGAGTAGGCTGCAGACCAGGAGAGCTCTGTTAAGATTCTGCTTTAAATTATACCACACCTACTCAATTACTTTTCAGTTTACTGTGCAAGCGTGCACAAACATTTGACAACATGAGAAAACCTACAAGAAAGCAAAACCAACATTCAGAGGAGCAGTCTAACGAAGATGACCAACACGAGGGAACGCTAGCTAGCCAAAACACTGAACACGCTGCTAGCAACGCGCCACTGACACTTGCAGACATGGAAAAACTAATCAAGTCCATGGAAGACCGCATCATTGAAAAGCTATCAGCCCAACTCTCCGCTGACCAAGCAACCATTGACCGACATGACCAGACAATTCAAGAAATGGAAACATCGCTTGGAGGCCAGATTAACAACACGGGAGTCCACCTGCTTAACCCTGTCCAAAGAAAACGAGACTCTCAAATTTAAGACGGACGACCTGGAAAATAGGTCGAGGCGCAACAACATCTGTATAACAGGCTTACCTGAAAAAGTTGAGGGTCAACAAAAAGAGAAAAAAGAAGGAAAGAGGGAGAGATGACTGACTACCACTGACCCACAGCTGCCCTTATGTTTAGGCATTCAACTAGTATTTTTGTACTCGAACAACAAGTACTCAAAATCATACCCATTCCTAATTAATTACATTTGTAAGTGCAGAGATACAGTTTTTAAGTCTTCCAATAGCTTTACTTTAATATTATAATGCAACTTGTAATAATTCAAATGTAAAATGTGCCAAACTGTTCTCTTGCTCCCTTGATCTCAGCCTGTTATTAATTTGGCTGTCCCGTCTTTGCCCTCTCCTAATCTAATTAATTTGTTATTAATTCAATGAGGCCCGACAGTTAATCTAACTGAATTTGTATTTCATAATCACTTCCTTTCTGTTGCCTTTATAACCATCTGTGTCCCGGCTCTATTCTCATTCATTCTTTAACCTCTCTAACTTTCTCCACCACCCACCTTGATCTCCTCAGTTTTTTGACCGTCTGAAGTTGTTCGGCATGCCAGCCAAGCATCAGCCAGACTTCATCTACCTGCGTCATGTGCCTTTGAGGAAAGTGCACCTGTTCACTGTCACCCAGCTCACCTGTCTGGTGCTGCTCTGGGTCA
Source organism: Labrus mixtus (assembly GCF_963584025.1). Taxonomy (NCBI): domain Eukaryota; kingdom Metazoa; phylum Chordata; class Actinopteri; order Labriformes; family Labridae; genus Labrus; species Labrus mixtus. The sequence continues at coordinate 9,402,140 of NC_083618.1, read as the reverse complement.
TCAAGACTTCCCCTGCTGCTATCGTTTTCCCCATGATGGTGAGCTGACCATCACCAAATCCCCCTCCCTCTTCATTAGTCTTCAGCTTAAACAATTATTTTTCTCTTGTGTCCTGCAGGTGTTGGCTCTTGTTTTTATCCGCAAGCTGTTGGACTTGTGCTTCTCTAAACGAGAGCTAAGTTACCTGGATGATTTGATGCCTGAGTGGAAGAAAAAAACCCTCGATGATGCCTCCAAAAAGACAGATGAGGTAGTCTGAGTGGCATTATGAAATGCACACATGAAAGTAAACAAACATTCATGAATTTACTCTATCTGTTTGTGGCGGGCGGGGTTTTCTTTGAGGAATCACAGGTTATGCTCAGTGCCAAGACGGATGATACAACTTCTGTTCAGATTTCCATGGAGAGCAGCAAGCCAGCTCAGACTCCAAAAGCACATGACCCCAGGTTAGAACACAGACACACTTACACAGACAGGTCATCAGATTATCAGAGCTGAAAGACGCCTATCTGAATGCTTGTGTAACGTGAGGGTTGCATGGTTGCATGTGCTTCACAACAACACTTCCTTGTTACTCCACACATATCAGTCAGTTAGCCAATCAGAGGCTAGGAGTATGGAACTCAAGGCAAAATTTATGACAACCACAGAGGTAGATTCAATATTTTTTGGTCACATTTACTAGATGCTACTAAAATTGTTAAACATGTAATATGTATATATATTTGAATTTACTTGACTGATAAAGCTTACACTTGTCTTGTTTGGTTGTGGGGATTTGCGTTGCACCCAGTCAATACTAACACACGGATACCCTCTCCCTAACACCTAAAAAAACTGCCAAAACTATCTTCTCTCTGTCCTTCCTTTTCCTCTCCCTGATCCTCAGGTGTGACCCCTCTGATATTAATATATCTGATGAAATGTCTAAAACCACCGTGTGGAAATCCCTAACCTCCAATCAAAGGGACACTCGTCCTGTGGCTGCTAAGAAGGCAAGGCCATACCCTCTTTTTTTCCTCACCCCTGCCATCTAGAAATTCTCCTGCCACACATTTTGGTCGCTTGCTCCTTTTGTGCTTTGAAATAGCACCAGCTGGTGATTTCTAAATGTCATCAGTCAAACTACTATTTGTGCTGTGTTAATTCTGGGTTCGTTTGTGCTACCCTGCAGGATTGAAGGGATGGAGTTCATAGACGAATAAAGGATATCCACAGCCTGGCAGGCTCAGCTGTGTCACATGACTGCAGCTCTGGACCACGGGACACTGTGATCTGGAGGCTTTGACTGTCAGCCACTTCAGTGCTTAAGATAAAAGTCTTGATGATTTCTACCAGCTACACGCAACACATAATACTGATAACACAAAAGACGTACCTGCATGCTCTTCTATCTTTGTGAGGACTCACTTCCCAAAACCAAAACTCTGACCGTAATTCTGACCCTTTGAGCAGACACTAATTGCACCAACCTTTTAAACCAAACACAACAGCCATGTAAAAAAGTGGAAAACCTTCATCTTAACTGTCCTCATCTTCTATGTTCAGAAAGCCTTTGGTGATGAGTTCTGGCTTGTACACTGCCTTTGGCTTTCCATCTAAGATGTGAGGTTGAATGATGATACAAAGGGGGAAACTTTCCCCTGTGGCTGGTAAAAAATGAAATAGTATTTGAATGGCTCAGTTTGAGTTAAATTGTGTAGAGCAATGGGACAGGCTTTGGTAATGTAATCTAGCGACAGATCCTGGATTTTATCCGCCTACATTGGCAGTAAATAATGGAGGACACTGTGACAACTGCTGGCAGCCACAGTGATTCACTTAGATATGGGGACATTTGTTGATTCACAGCTGAAAGCCCTGCATTTATTTAATACCCATTGGGAGGTAACATCTCAATCTGCCAAACTCTGTCACCCGTCTATTCCCAAAGTGTCAACCAAAAAGTGTGGCTGGTTTGTTTTTAGCTCTCAGGGACACAGCTGCTGTTGGTCTATAAATATAGTCTTTACTGCCCAACATCAATGAAACAGTCCATCGTAAATTATTTTGTATTCCTTAGGTTAATGCCAGAGCTTACCATGGCTATAGACTTGATCTAGCACAGATAATAAGATCATACTAAAGCATTCTAAAATAACAGGCCAGGGAAAAATTATTCCGTCAAAAAGCTTACAATGGCCACTGTTTTCTGATCCTTAAGGAAGGTATTGATTTAACTTTCGGAGAATGTAGCTTTTGGCACTGTTACATTTGGTTCTTCTATAAGTTTGTCTCACCGTTCAAATGCAGAAGGAGAGATTTTTCCTATTTGGACACCATAAAACAAAGTACATGTTATAACTTGTTAGCAAACACTTCCTTTTCTTAACACATCAAGAAGATCTGGGGCCACATAACAATAATTGTCTGTTACCTCCCAATGAATGTAAGCTCAAAATCTACCCTCCATTTAGCTCTGCCTTTGGCCTCTAACGATACATGGAGGACATTTCTGTCTTTATTATTGCTAGATACTCCATTAGCTTAACCGGCTAATCGCTCCCTTTGCCTGCAGCTGTTCTGCACAGGCCTAAATCAGGTGTATTTCAGAAGCAGTAAATCAGTAGGCAGCTAAATATAGAGCTGAGTTCAAATCTAAAACATTGTAAACCAAAGGTAAACCTCAGAATATGATTAATAATACTATTTCAGCTCTTCAACAAAATTAACCTTTTTAGTAAGGTCTACTGTGAATAAAACTGATACATTTATGATCCATTGACAGACTTGGGTCCTCATCAGGATAGGAGAGCATATGCAGAATTAAATAACTATTTAAAACCTCAACACTCCACCTCTTCACCTTTGCATCAGACACAACATGAAGGTTTCCTGCCTACACTGTACATTGATGGGAGTGGAAATCCTCCTTTTAAAAAACAACACAGGTCCTTTTTATTTATCTGAATAGTTTTTTTTCTGTCATTGATCCTTAAATCTACTAGTGTGTCTTTTTATTTAATATGCCATGACTGTTTATTTTTTGTAATAGTGATGAAATGGTCAATAAGTTAGTAGATTGTAGAACTACATTGCAGGTTCAGTTAAACATAGACTTCTCCTCTTGGGGGAGCATCAAACTTGGTGTCAGTTTTGCGTGGTGATGTAAAATGAAAATGTGAGAAGACCCACAGCAGTGGCACAAAAAATGTAAAATGCAATCTTTTCCATTATTGGATGTTTGTGCTAATGATTGTGTAGAAGGGAGATTGTTCCACAGAGTCAATTGATAGTGTCTTATTTCTTTACCTCAGACAAGTTCATTAACGCTCTTTTAAGGCACTTTGGAAGATGTTAGGTCAGGGGAGAACGGAGCAGAAAAGCGCTGTGAGTGTGTGTGTTACATTGCGGGTGAGATGGGCATTTGTGTGTCCATTTGACGATTAGGAAAATAATGCCTATTAGTTTATGGGGGGGCTTACTTTCAGCAATAATTTAACCAAAAAGCAAATCCTTTTTGACGTACAGCTTCTTTTTATTTATCAGGATAACTTTGTACCAGTACAATCTTTTTGTTGATCCTTAAGTGAAAGCATAAAAGACACTTTTTGTGCCAAAAATGACATTTTATTATTAATAATAATAATAATAATAATAATAATAATAATAATAATAACACACATCGAGCAAAAAAAGACATAGCCACACTTTAATTCATTTAGTTGATTCGGGGGACATGTCAGTTAGGATAAACAAGATTGTACTGTATTGTTCTTAAGTTCATTTTCTATTGTAAGACTTGCATGTGGCAGTTGTCATAAATTAACCTAAATTGGATGATCCTTCTTATGTCTCAGACATGAGGGTCACCTTAAGGTTTGGGGAGCCAAAGGAATGAGACATGATGGTGTGCAAGATTTTTCCTCACTAATATTTTATTTGTAGTTGCACTTTCTGTAGATAAAGAGTTTGTGAAATATTTTATTTTCATGAGATCTATTACGAAATTAATAATTTAAAAATGTATTATTTATTAATTATTTATGACAATATTTTTAGATAAAATTTAAAAAAAAGCTCTCTATGCTTTCTGTAAATAGTCTACTGTACAAAAGGAGATAAGTTATGTTGGAATTAAAAAATGCACATGAGAAATAAAAGAATACATTTAAAGAAAACAACTCCTTCAGAGGTTATTAGAAAGAGAGCGATGAACTCCAGAAGGAGACCATGTTTCATAAACCATCATTGTTACATCCTTTGTCCTTGATGGAAGAGCCTTGAATCTACTCATAAATCTATGTTTTAATATATACACTATTAATCCTCAAGGGAAATGTAAAGGGTCTAACATACACACAACTGACCATATTCACATAGCAGCCATTGCTCTCTGATGTCATACTCATGTGGGGAAGTGTTGAAGCTGTAATAATGCTATTCTGCTTTGTTCCAAGGTTTGATTTCGTCTGAATTTAGGGTTTCTGTCAAATGAACATCTCACCTCATCTCGTTTGTGCAGTAACTGCAAAGACAGTGAACAGAGATAATCTGGAGGGCCATCTTGAAGATGTATGTTTACTCTCAGGCTAATCTAAACTGATAAATGAATCCATATAACATGATCTATGTAAAGAATGCTGAGGTTGTGTTAAATATCTTGATTGAAAACCTTTTTTGGGGTCCAGTTAAATTTGAATTAAAAACTTGATTTATAAATACTTTCAAGGTTACGTCCTCCACAGTCCCTGTCATCTGTTAAATGACTTTCAAGCAAAGTGTACAAGTACAGTGATGAACCACTCTAACATCTCATACAGTAATATCTTCTTAGAAACGCGTACAAACGTTTTGTACACTGTATTTGCTGTCATGTACTACTGATTCGATGGTCAGACTTTTGAATGTGAATAGTCTTTTTGTGTCTGAGGACCTGAAACTTTGAATTACTGGCATGACTAAATATTATTCATTGTGTAAATATTTATTCAAAATCTCTTGATTGAGTGCAAAAATGCTGTGTAAAGAAAAACTACTCAAAATGCTTTTAACCATCCAGAGTTCTATGACTGTAGAAGATAAATATTTAGTAACTGAGTTCTATATATGACCATTATGTGTCTTAAACTTGATTTGAACTCATTCATGTAAATGTGAATTTATGGTAAGCATACAGTAAAACGCCTTCAGTAAACTGTAGGCGACTACATATACATGTGGCCAAGAAGAGTCACACATTTTGATGGATGTGAGTATAAATAATCGTGCTATATGTATGTGCCTGTCATAGAATACATACCTTCTTCCTGTAGTGCTGGTCATTTTTCATGTTAGACCACATCACATGTGCCCAAATAACAGACATTGTTAAGCCAATAATGAGTAACAGGCTGTTAGAATCTGTTCTTCATTTCTATGTGCGTAAAAGTGAAAACCATACAAATTGTTTCCTTCAAATGAATTTGAGGAAAAAAGCTTGTGTCTGTTTCAAAGACAATGCTAGTTCAACAAAAGAGGAGGCGGATGAAAGAATGCGATGTCAGAAAGCAGAAGACTTTCAGGGAGAAGAGCACCCATACTACAGTACCCTCAATCTTCAAGTCTTGGAGCCATAGAAAAAGTGATGCCTTGTCTCTTTCACCATGAATGATACATTTTAAGTAATTCTACATGTTTTATATATGTCATTTAATTTTTGATTATGGAAAAATAAAAACATGCAGCTGAAATGACATTTTCTATAACAGTTATTGAGTCTTTCTTTTTTGTCAGTAAGAAAATATTTGAAATTACCAAGAGGTAATGTTCACATGTTTAAAATAAGGATTTAATGTATTTAATGAGTTGGTCCTCTAGAGGGCAGCATAGTCCCAATCCTCTCAATTGGATTCTCCCTACTTGGACAGTCCTTCTTATATTAATTTAAATTCAGGACTATTGTATTTACACATGATTACCAACAGGAGATGTTCAAACCTTTCTTTCCAACCACTTGGAATCTTTCCATTCCCCCCCGACTGTCCCCTATTGTCTTGTATAACAAGAACACAGGTGAGAACACAGCATGCTCGGAGGTCATCCTGACAGCAAAGAGGTAGCCTGTGAGGTTAAAGATGCTCTGTGCCCTGTGTATATGGGTGAATGTGTGGCTTGAGGGTGTCATGTGATACCGATTCCCAAATGATCCTGATTACAAAAGCTGACAGGCTGTGGCTGAAGCCAATCAGAGATGATGTTTGCTGTAACATCAGGAGACAGGGATGAGGTGGAGTGGAATGGTTGATGGTTTATTATTAGAATTATTTAGCTTAGTGTATTTCCCTACAATGAGTTTTAAATGTTGTCAACATTTTTATTCAATATCTGCTTTCTGTTTGTGCATTGCATTGATTATTATCATCGTGTGGGTCCACAATGGCGCATGGTCAGCACAGGACCAACCAGCTGAGGCCCTATTGTCTCTTTTCTTAGACTTAAGTAGTCAAAGAAATCCTTTGTGCTCATGTGAATGTCCTGTGTTTTTTGTGAAGGAAAGCCGAGGAGCCCAATGGAGCTGGTTTCCAGGCTGGACTGTATGTTTTTTCTTCTGCACTGACGCAAAATGCTTAATTATTGGCAGTCAATGTTGGGTATTAGTGAATTCCCAGTCATCTGCAATGTGTTTAATTTAACATCAAGTATCTGAGCTGATCCATTGTTGGGTTCTTGAGTTAGTCTGTGAGATGAGGACTTAAAGAGCAGATTAATGGCGCAGAAAATCAGTAACACTTTCTTCTAGCTTTTTAGTGACAACTGAAGATGACTACTTTAGGGAGCAAAGAAATAGGTAATGGTCTCTTAATCACCAAAAAAAACTTCATAAGCATTAGGTGCCGGAAAGTATTCAAAGTCCCAATTGAAATAGAACTTTGAGAGGATCTTACAGCCGTGATGTGACGTACAGTATTATCAACTGAAACGGGATAGAACCAATCACAATACAGAAAGTGGGACATAACACTGTATTTGATTGGATCACCAGCTTCTACAAAGATTTTCTATTGGTCCAAAAATTAGTAAACGCCCTTTAGTGCAGAATGAGTCATCAGCCATTTGAAACGTTTTACAGGAAAATACAGTTATCCTGATGTAAAAATACTCAGATGATGATTTATGATGAAATATATGTGGCAGATAAATGAACATTTAACACGGAATGCTGGATCAAAACAGAGATAATGTATTTTTCATTTCATGGGGCCTTTAATGATAAAGTAATAATATTATGCATATAAAGACATATTTTAATTTATTATTACGTTATAGATTATCTGTATAGTACCACCTATTATGATCTCAAATTCCACAACTCTGTTATTCAGTTACTAATGCAATACTTCAGTGATCTTAGATTTAAAGTGTTGAATGCAAGAGCGCTACCATCGGCAGCCTGTTAGCTTGGCTAAGCTAGCATTAAGAACAGTGACATAAATAAAAAAACAGCTAGCCCAAGACATTCCTCCTGCTGTGCTGTGCTTCCCAAATGCCAAAAACCGAATTCACTGACTGGGACACCAATATTTCGCGGTTGTGGAAATATGAATGTACAAAGACGTAATGACGGCTAGGGTTATTTACAGCACTTTTTGGTAATTTAGTATGAAAAGGGCTACTTTAAATGTCTGCTGTAAAGAAGGCTTTGTCTATGTTTCTACTCCTTGTGTTCTGCAGAAATATTTTCTCTTAAATTTAACTCTGAAGTCTCATGATTTTACAAGCTTAAATACAAAAGTGAGTGTTGTCTGTAAGATATAGAAACAATTCTGTTTCTTCTTTTACTTGTTTCCGTTGCCTCTGAGCGGTGGTTCTCTGTTCTCACTAAACAGTGGCGGCCCTCGGCTCGTTCCTCCCCCCCATCAATCTCTGTCATAAATCTGTCAAGCGGGGAGAAAGGGAACTGCTGAATACAGATTTGTCAGCAATTAATCTAACCTCTATTACTAGACTTGGATATTGTGTTCTCTATACCAGAGAACAATAAGCCACTCTAACATAGAGCACTACCCTGCATGTGTGTGTGTGAAGTGCAGTCATGTGTGTGAGAGTGTGAGAGCGTTTGTATGTGCGCGGACATGCAGTCAGCTTCCTTGGTTAATGTCTCAACTGACTGTTGTTTTTTGATACAATGTGAATCAAAATCCTCAATTTCTGTTTTTCTGTAGTTTTACTGAACGCTTGGTGTCAGCCTTGACTGATTTAGTAAATTACAGAATATTACACACCACTTAAGGCTTCAGGTGCAGTTAAGGCCTTTGCTGTAGTGCTGTGATTGGAAATCTTTGAGTGATAACTTTTAATGTTAATTTGGCTTATCCATCCTCCTTCCTTTCTGAAGGAGGTGTTTTAGGTGGATCAAGGCAATAGATGACTATAAGAATGAAAAGTAAACACTGCAACTGTGAAATTATTATTGTTGGGGGGGGGGGGGGGGGGGGGGGGGGGGGCAACAATAAAGCTCTTTGGTAAAGCATTTAAGATTGATCAGGCTTTGTCTCTACAGGCCATTATTATTTTAGTTTTTCAATTCACATTGCCTTCGGGATTTGAAAAGCTTCTTCAACTTTTTTTTTGCATGCCAACTTTTGTGCAGGTCCTGGCATGATTAAACACTGTCTGATATTACTGGCCTAAAAGTTTAAGTTGCCCGGCCCTGACATTAACAAAACGGCTTATATCATTTTTATTTTTTTGTTGTTGTTCCGCACGTCAAAACACACAAAGTTTTTACACAATTTTATCCAATCCATGTTCGGAAAGGAGCAGGGAGACGAGTAGGTGATTTTGAAATTACAAATTTAAAATACAGGGTTTCAATTTTGAAACAAGCAATTATCATTGTTGTGTTTATAGGTTTAAATTAAAACGAGGTTTCACCTCAACATAGAATAAATCGTGTTTTTGCTGACCTTCATTCATGGCCCTCAAAAGCGCATTGTTGATAAGAACTCTAAAAAAAATCATCAGAATTTTACATTCAATACAAGACCAGCCCTCAGCCGGCCTGTGGGAGACAATACACACATTTCCTGTTCTTTTCCCATAGATTTCCTGTTCCTGTTTTTCTCTCTCTCTCTCTCTCTCTCTCGCTCTCTTTATATAGGCGATATATACAGTATATCTAGTCTGAACCTATATTCAGGATCAACCCCAATCTTTCTTTTCACACACACACACACACACACACACACACACACACACACTCACTATTATCATTACTGGGACAGTTCCGTGAAGCAATGGGCCGGTGCTCAGCTGCTTGAGACAAAATTAGAGTGGCAAACAGCTGAGCTTCTCTGGGGTGCTATCATGTGACCTATCCCACCCACGGGGCCAAAGGGTCCAATTTCCAGCATAGCCGTCACGTGTGGATGTGTATTTGTGTGTATGTATGTATGGGAGAAATCTGTCTTTATGTGTGCATTTTTATTGTATCCAGTATTTCAGTTCAAAAGGGATCTGTCCCTGCCAGTAACCTTGTCCTCTAATCTGCTGATAGCCACACCTTTCTGTGCTACTGTCATAAGCACTCGCTCTGCCCTTTTGTCCCTTGGCTTGTCCCAGTGACCTGGTTAGAGCCACACATGCTACATATGGAGGTGTTCCTGATGTAACAAGAGACCACATCTGGGGTCTTTGACTCGGCAGTGAGAATGTATCAAACAGCCCACCTTATCCGTAGTGAAAAGAACAGCCCCTGCAGCACATTCGGGATTGTTTAGATGTATTGTTTCCTTGCCTGCAAAACAACAGCCTGGCTTTTTTTTTTCAGTGTTTGTCAGCAAAGCAGGTAAGGTAGAAAGAGCTGAGCGTTGCACACGCCATTAGTCCTCTGAGTCACCTGATGGAAGGTCTTGTATCATGCCTTCACCTCCACTGCTATTATTGGCAGCAATTTAAGTCAGAAAAATACTCACAAACATTAGCATGGTTTTTTGCTAACTCCAAAATTCAAGTGGCCCAGTAGCCTACTTTAAGGTTGCTTTAAAAAGGAGGCTTGAGTTCATAAACTAGAACTTGTTTGAATGAAAACTTGACTTTATAATCATAGCTATGTGATTATAGTTGAAAGTTATAGTTTGGCTTTGAGAAACCACCTTTTGAAACACGACTCACACATGTCAAACATGTGCCGGACTGTGTGCGTGTGTGTGTTTGTGTAGCTCAGGGATCTCCAATCTGTTTTTTAAATCTGAGTTACTTTGAAAAAATCCAAGTGGACGAGAGTTACTTCTCACATCAGCTTGTCACATTTCCTCCATTTACGTAACGGTCCAAGAAAACATTTATATTTTAATTTAATAACTTATTTTCTTTTCTGTATCACCTCAATGTATTCTGTACCTCAATTCAATCGGAAAGTTAATCACATATTTTCTGTGTCCTCATATCACTGTATGAAATCATCTCCAAGATCAAAAAAACTGGCACTGCATTGAGTCCAGAAAATATGTGTATGCTGGAGTGAACCCATTTAGGATTATTCTAAAAGTCATTTAAATGTTCATCTCTCAATCTCATGACATTCTTGTCAGAAAGAGCTGGTTCTGAAATGTATGTAGAGCCAATAAAGACCACACCAACACCAGCCCACAAATTGGGCCAATTGGAAGATCCACCAACTTATCCCAACAACAACTTGCACTGTGTCATGTCCCTCTCCAGCTGCCCCCTTGCATCTGCAGAAAGTGTTGAGATTCTCCATGCCACTGTGTTAGCACAAAGTGTCCGTTAGCAATAGTCTTTTAGGACTTTTAAAATGCATGTCAACATTTTAGTCCGACTGAAATCGTTCAGCGTTTTTCATGCTCCCAAAGATTCTTTAATTGGTTTTTGACCCGAAAGTCGACCAGCAGTAGCCCAAGTCAGACTGCCAGTTCAATGGATGATATTTACAGCCGTTTGGTGTCTCTCCTCATATATACATTTCACAGAGAAGCATAATGCCAAATCAAAGTCTGGGACACCAATATCATGCTGTTGTGGAATTCATATGAAACTACAAAGACGGCTCTGTTACGGCACAGTTGCGGAATTGCAATCTGAAAAGGGTGAATTAGTAGTCCTATTCAGACTGCTGTTTCAAGGTCTTCAATATGAATGTTGCGGAGGCATTGTTGAGAGACAAAGTGATCCCCCTCTGTACTGCCGGTGAAGGAAGTAGCAGAGGCATTACTGGGGTGATACATGGACAGTGTGTGTGTGTGTGTGTGTGTGTGTGTGTGTGTGTGTGTGTGTGTGTGTGTGCATGTCCCTCGCGCTTAGTAAACAAAGAAAATGTGCAATGATAGTGTTGCCCTTGCTGGGCATTGTTCTATATCATTTATTGTCTGGTATTGTATTGTTGTACAACATTTGAAAACAATAAAAATATTGGAAAACAGAAAATGAATTTACAGACTATGACACCTAAATCATTCCATTGCAGAATAAATCTCTTAAGTCGTAATGATGGCAGAGCTTTGCTAAGGCGCTGTTGCAGAGTTGCACTATGAAAAGGGCAAGCGATTTTACATTGCGTTACATCGTTACAGCAATGTGCAGCAGCACAGAGGTTGAACAACCAGCGGGAGCTCCACATCCACATACACACACCGACATGAAAGCCATCCACACACACAAACACACTTCTCCCCGCTGGCTCCGCTGAGCCAATCTTACCTATGCAACAGGGGCGTGAATATACAGCCTTGAACTGGCAATATTTATAGGGCTTGTGTGTGTTAAAGATATTGGTGTTGGATGCAGCAAAAGGCAAAAGGAGTGCAAGTCCTGCAGGGACTTGAGTGTTTACAGCAGAGTAACATGAGGAGTGGACCAGCTTGTCCCTCCCACTCCCATAACTCTAAATGCAGAACCACAGCTGTGTTTCTATGAGGGACCGCGTTTAAGCAAAAACCCCTTAGGACCATAGTGCAAGAGTTATTTTAGCCCCTGGGCAGATAATGATATAAAATAGTGTGTGCACTTTGGATACCTGATTTATAAAATATACTGGGAAGAAATAACAACCACTTCTTTAGTCAAAGATTTGAGGCCAATGTGGAGGTCATTTGCTCCATGCATGTGTCCCGGATGGTTTGTGTATGTGTAAGGGGGGGGATGGTGTACCATAGGAATTAGGTAATATTGACATGGTTGACTCAACCCCACCCTCCAAACACTACTCAGATCAATGTACCAGATCAATAGAAGTCATTGACAATAACTGAACTTCTCATGTGATCAGTGAAGAAGAAAATACTATTTTTCAGTAGCGTGTGTTGTGCATGCTCATCTGTGAAAGTCTAAAATGAAAAAGAGCACACTTATACACACATGCAAATAAGATCATGCACACATGCACACAAACAGAAATTCATGGACACACGCGCACACACACAGAGGGGGGAAACAGGCTTTACTCTGACACGGCATGATTGGTCACTTTTTCCCTCTCTCTCCCTTCCTGCTGAAATAGTTTTAACAAAAGAGAGGGAGAAGGAGGGGGAGGGGTGGCGTGGGTGGGGGGAGGGGATGTATGTTCTGCTCTTGTCACTGGTTGAAGGGAGAGCAAGAGATGGGGGAGGGAGAAGGGAGCTGGAGGGCGAGCGAGGGAGTGTAGGAGAGAAGGATAGGGTCCCAGAAGAGAGCACACACACACACACACACACACAAGCGCACATACAGATTTATGCTGGCTCCTGATATCCTTCCTTTTTTTGGGATGTGGATTATTTTCCAAATTGAAACTCTCATCGACTAAATTCAGGCATGATCAGGTCAGTAAAACATTTACTCACTTGTTGAAACTGATTTCTTTTTTGTCAGCTTTAGGAGTTGATGATGTTTCTGCTGCTTCTTGCGCATTCCTGTCATTTGAACTCCTCTCTGTTCTCATGCTGTGATAACCTTTTTTTGGTTTTGACTAGCTTTTTATGTAAATGCTTATTTTTTAATAATCCTGTATGGCAGTCTCATTAGTCTGTCCTCTATGTGTCAACCCAGGTGACACACTTTGCACCAATTCTACACTCTTAATTTTGTCCTTGTGTATTACGTTAGACAGGGTAGTGTCCTTGCTTTGCAGAGGGTACAAAGGTCCTCATGCTGTTGTGACTTGTGGCTAAAGTGTTGATACATGGGGGGCTTGAAATAATTAGAAACTTGTCTCCGCTGGCTGTGCGGTTTTGTGGTCAGAGGGTAAAAGCCCCTCTGTCAGGGCATTTAACATTTGAATTCTGTGTTAATCGTTTAGTCTCAACATGTGCACGTGTATGAGCAAAACATAAACAGACAAGTAGGTAAGAATCAATCAATATCAGTTGTTTCCTTTCTAAAACATGTTTTTAAAATATTTAACTGAATATGTTCAAAATGCAGTCAAGTCAGGACATTCTTAATAACCTCTACAATTTACTACTCAAAACATGTCCCGGAATCTAAATCTGCATGAAGGCATTAAGTTAGACAGTAATACACTTTCTCCTTTCTTAATGTGTTTTGGCTCTTATTCTGTGTACTCTTCAGGTGGCAGTGTGCTGTACCAGTATTGAACTGTGAAATGAACCATGGAGGGGTGCAGGAGGCCCGTCACTAGCCGAGCCAGCAGCCCAGGGAGGCCCCGCAGCATGCAGCTGGGCCCTCACTAGCACCAAGTGGACCTGGTCCTCTCCTCTTCACCTTGGGGCCAGGGCTGCAGAATGCTCAGTCCTGTCACCCCTTACAGTAAGTCTTTACATTTTTACAAATGTATATAGTATTTTCCTTCACCATTTCTTCATATGGCTCCTCTTTTTGTCCCGATATTGTTTCATCTGGCTCAGTTGAGGGGGGGAAAAAGGGGCTGGGGGAGTCTCAGAGAAGTAATTTTGAGAACGCAGATATGTTAATGGCTTTGCCAGCTGAGTCTCCGGGCTTTGCATTGAGGAATTTCACAGAAAGTGTTCAGTCACTTTTTTTCAGCCCCTCCATGTGAATTTAGAAACAATTTGTTTTAACAGAGAGCAGCCAAGACACCGATGTCTGGGTTTTCCAAGAGGCAGAATGAACATATAGTGAAGTGATTGTGTTTCAATGTAAAAGTGTTATCATGGTATCTAGTATCAAAACACCAATTTGTCTATGCAAGAGGTCATTGAAACAGTTCAGATTAACCCTTATCTCAAGTATAAAAGGTTCTGCTGTCATTTTGTTACAATTTTTATAACAATTGACCGATATATATATTTGTTTTTTGTCACTTTAGAACGCAAAAGCAAATGAAATCCCATAAATCCCAGTGACACATCACAGTATAGTCCTGGCTTGCACATGTGCTAATCACAAGAGGTTGCTATCCAGGCTGATGAATATGCTCATATTGATTGACTGGGCTATTGATTAGACTGAGCTTTAACAGGATTACAACGCTAACCTGATTGGAATAATGCAACAGGGATTCACATTTTGGGTTTTAGATTCTTAAGAGTTAGACTGAAATTTGGGACAAACTGTGCAAAACAGAAAACTCATTTTGTGAGAAGGAGGGGCTTCTTTGGAGCTTTTTGTAACGTATGAATGTCACATTCCTCCCTCAGAAGGACTGGCATTGTCACAATAGAAGTCTTTCCACAGAAACTTTGACTGCACAGGATTCTATGCTTGAAAAACATGCAAAGATACAATCCCAGTCCCCCACAGCCCATTAAGGGCTCTTTTCCACAATGATGATGGTGTGCCATCAATAGAGTAATGAGTAGTTTTAGCCCTGTTTTAGCTACCAGTTACCAGGGTGAAGTTATTGTGTGAATAAAGCCAGATCGTTAGTAACCTGGTGTCAAGAGCTTCTCATTAGTCCTGCATAGAGGGACAAATAAACATTGCCCTCCGCCTCCACACACACTCTCACACACATTAGTTCTCCATAGAAGTCATGAAAGCTTGTTAAGTAAACCGGAGCGCACGTTAGCTCCTCATTAGGTGTTGTAGTAAAGACGTGCTTCTGCTGGTAAAATGAGCAGAGACACAGAAAGAGCAAAGTGAAGGGCAGATGGGGAGGACGCGAGGAGGGACTGGTCAGCTGCAGCCTGATATATGAGTGGACACAATAAGCAAAGAGGGGCCAGTCCAGCCTCTACCACATGTGTGTGTGTGTGTGTGTGTGTGTGTGTGTGTGTGTGTGTGTGCTCAAGCTAAAGGATTGGGGGAGGGGAAAAACTGACCACACAGGCTCGGACACATGGTCCTGCCTTACAAAAACCCAGGGGGGCTCAAGGACAGAAGAAGAAGTTAAAGGCAAAAACAGAGTGAAAGATATAAATTACTGAAGAGATAAAAGAAAAGGAGGATACAAATTGATTAGAGGAAACTGGTTTTTCAC
Organism: Labrus mixtus; assembly: GCF_963584025.1. NCBI lineage: Eukaryota > Metazoa > Chordata > Actinopteri > Labriformes > Labridae > Labrus > Labrus mixtus. Next base: position 9,386,779 of record NC_083618.1, on the reverse strand, counting down.
TGGATAAATCAGTGCAATTGTGGATGTGTATTTTAGCGGGAAAAGGCATAATCTGGCTTTAAATGTCATGTGATTTGTTTGTGGAAATGACTTGAGGTTAGAGACGTGTAAAACCTGTATGAGATATGGTAAAGTAGTTGATTGGCTGACAGCAGTGGTTTGGTGGACTGTGCAAGCCTGGAGAAAAGGGGGAAGGGGAAAGAGGAAGGTAGAGGGAGGGTTCTCTCCTCAGCAGATCCTTCTTACTACTGGCTTTATGCTTAGTGTTCTGGGACTATAGTCATGTCTTACATAACAAGCTAGCCCATATTAACTCTTGACAAAGGTAGCTGGGTAATATGTGTGAGAAGACCATTGACAATCGAAGTTCGACGTTCGTGCTTTGCCACAATTATATCCTCTGATGAGCTCTGTATTGATTCTTAAAGAAGGGGTGTGAATTAGTTTGAACTAAAATAAATCACCTGGTCATGGGCAAACAGCTGATCCAGCCATTTATCAGCACTGCAAGTAAGCATGTTCTCTCTGCTTGCTTTGGCATGGGAGTGGACAGTGTGTGTTGAGCCAGTGGAGAGGATATGTGCTTTGTAAATAGATCTCAGGTTAGATTCCTGGCATTCCAGCAGCCTGACTCATCGAATAGATCTTCTGCCTGTTGGCCAGCTGAAGCTAAGAGCCACACTGAACGCACAATATACGAGTGCCTTGGTATGTGCATCTTGATGTGTATGGTGTTTCTGAGTGTCTTTCCATCCTCAGGAAATGTAAGTCTTTGTTTATGAGTGCACTAAAAGCACAGAGGACCTTTCAGCTACAGAGGGGCGATTTTTGAATCCACTCCCCGTCCAGCCAGCCACCTCTGATTCTCCACAACCTCCAAATCCCATTCCAGTCAGCCCCTTCCCCCACTCGTACTTTCATCTAATTAACCCCTAATTACTCATACTGACCATGCAGTGGACCACAAGTTGAAGTAGTCTCAATTCAAAGAAAAAACACCCATGACTCGCTTGTTCCTTGAAAATGAATCATGAATGTTAATTTCAAGAGTTTGCTGTGTGGCTTATGGATGATAACGCTAAACAGGAAGTTACAGTTTGAGCACTGATGCAAAATGTTACCAGCTAAAAAGAGAGCTGGGAGAGTTACAATAAATGAATGCAATTATTAGACAGATCAGTCTTCTCTTTAAACGCACCATATTCCCTGCTTCATGTACTGAAACAAAGACATAACCTATTTGGAAGTTTCTAAAATGTCAAATTGACAAGATGTGTGAAAGGAGCAGGTCACTGTCCAGGGCACCAACAAGGTTGAACATGTTGACAACTCGCCACAGAGTTCTTCCTTCTCATTTTTTCTTTTCTGTATATTGCTTTTCAGTCGTTCATTTAAAGTGTGTAGGGTATATGATCAAAAACAAGGGTCATAACTCTTGATGACTCTTGATCCTCCTCCCCCTAACCAAGGTGCCATTCCTCGCCTTAACCAAATGCAGCACTTCCAGTAGTTGAGAATGTGTCTGTTAAGAGACAATCTCTGGCTTTGTGTTTTATGTTGGGCAAGTCTGGGCAAAGTCAGGGTCTAATTCTTTGTATGAAGTGCTGAATTTATATGAAAACAACTTTACTTGCTTGTTCTGAGGCAAATTATTGCCTACAACTTTATGTTTCATGGTAGCTAAACTGTACCTTACCGTGGTGTTTTTTTTTGCTTCTGCCTATTAAACTACAAAACTGAATATACTAGAGAAGATTGTTTTTTCTACTGATGTAAGCTCGTCCTTCTAAACTAGTTCTGCTTCTTTGCCTCATGACATGTTAATTTCTCTTAGGTAATCTCCTCTTCTTGTTCTTCTCAATATTGCAAGCAAATTGATTAATTATTATCCACTGTAGCACACATAATACTACTACAAATGGCACTGCTATCTACCCAAAACTTTACTATTTTTATAATGCAAAAGTATTCAAGCTTTGCTTTAACTGAGTTGGGACAGAACTAACAGTATCTGAGCAGTTACAACCAATTGCAGACAACATAGTGAAGGGTTTGTGCTGTGGACAATTTTCGTCTCTCTATTTCATAATTTCAGAAAGATGTATACATCTGTATCATAGTTGATTTTCTCTTGATGGGTTTCTACGTTTTTTTTTTTTCATGAATCATGATGGTTACATAAAATTCAGACCAACCAAAGAACAGACTCAATAAGCCTGCTGCCACCAAAAAGTGCCTAGATGCATCAATTTTGTTCGGGCGCATTCAGACAGGGCTCAGTAGCGCTGTACTGTGCTGAAGCATGAGTGTCCCCCGTCCCCCGATGACCTGCACTCATATTGCTCCAGGCTCAACCGAGCACAGTTACCTCTTGTACATACTTCATCACGTCGCAGTATGACACTTTGTTTACAAGAAGTGCGGTCTCATAGTCAGCATAATTTAAATGAAAACATGACTGAAACTTTACTTACTGTATTATGATGTGATTTATTATGATGAATTTCCGCCAGATACAGACCAGGTCAATTATTATCTGATTGGAAGGGAGTTTAGGGCTCAACTAATTATGAAAAATATTTTGGTTAAATTTAAACAATTAGCCCATGCAAAAACATCAGAGACTTGTGTTATGTTGAGGGATTGGTTAGAAATTCTTTGACCATACCCCATTTAGGACTAAAACCTTTGTGACTCATATCAAGCCTTCAGGAAGTGTATGACTGGAAAATCCGAAGATAGTTCTTGAGTGTGAGTAGTAAGAATGCTCTCTTAAATTCAAACCAGAAAGACAACATATTCTGAGCATGTGGCAACCTGAGGTGTTGAAAAAAAGAAGCCAATTGATGATATTTTCCCTTCTTTGCCGCTAAGACGGTGTCTGTCATATTCGCCGGTTTGCATCCAATGGATCAATTGTATCCACTCCCAAACTCAACTGCTAATTTCATTGGCTGGGGGAAATCCACCTGCTCCTCACCCAGAAACGTCCCGAGTCACCAGAAGAACACAAAACACAAAAATCCAGGAAGAGGACTGACTCTCTGTAAAATGTCAAACATCTTGATGTGATTCAGGCAAACCATAGGAGCAGTAATAACATTTTTTTATGCTCAATTGTTGATATATAAAGACTGTTCCAAAAGAGTAAAGCTTATTTCATATCCCTGTTTCCAACCCCTGAGAGCTTAGTATTTATTTTATGTGTCCAGTGTCCAAACTCCTGCAGGACTAAGAGGAAACACAAATGATGGTCATCAGTATGATGATCACAATGATTAAGGGAAGCTGTCATAGCACCAAGCCAGCTTAGTACTCATCTTTGTCTCTTGGTAAGCCAAGCATGGCAAAGAATGGGTGGGTGTTTCCAAGCCCCAAGCCAACATGAGGTGCTAGATTAACGTAAGGGGCTCCTTCGCTCATCCCTTCTAATGCCTAAAACCTGCGTCCTAATATCCTCTCTTTAGCACAGATGTCTGATGCTACAGCACTCGTGAGCAATAAGACATTTTAATCTGAAGCTGAAATTCACTCTAACTGGGAGGCAAAACATTTTTTTTTTTTTATCTTACAATGTAAAAACACATGCGGAGTAACAAATTCTTGAGCAAGTCTTAGTGACCCAATTTATTACTATATATGTACATTTTTAGGCATACTTTCTTTTAATGACATTTTAAACTGTTTTAAGGAATATAAACAACTTTTGACTTTTCAGTTGTCATTTATAACACCAATAAAGTTCCTAAGAAAGAAAGGAAGTCATATGAATTTAAATTAATTTTGGCGGTATCTGTAAAATCAGGGCAAAGTCTAAATTTTACTGTGCAGGAAAGGTGAATTTAAACTTTTGCTAAAGTGAAAGTAATGTGCACATAACCACATACACAACATTGGTAATCTGCAAATGCAAAATGTCATTTATTAACTTCCTGGATATTTGAATTGTTGCTGCAATACGTTTAATCATCAAAGAGGAAACATATATGGGACATGACCACAGAGTAATGCTTTGCTGTAAGTTTCAAGCTTACTGCAAGGATAAGAAGTAAGCTCCCCGGAGGTTATTCTTCTTTAGGTCTTGTCCATGATGGTCAGATTGTGACCAAGCACTGACACTCCTATAAGCCCCCTATGATCTAATCCTTCATTAGTCTGGTTTCCACAGTCTGGTCGTTAATACATGCCGACCCTCCAGTTGGCTCATCAATCGGTCTGATCTCAGGGATCCTTGTTTTTTGCTGTGTTTTTTAAACTTTCCTCCACTGAATTCTAAGGAGTATTCCAGGCACCAGCAGATTAATGAGGCTGAATATGTCTGATAAATTAATGACCATTTGGTAAAGACAGGGCAGAAGGAGTTGATTAATGGAACGCATCAAACGAATGGGTCATGCCTGCAATCAACATGACCAGTGAGTATGAAACTGAAGAACTGTGCATGTGTATTTTATGCCTGATGCCAGATTAAATTTAATTAAGTTGTTGTGACGTTAATAGCTCTGTAACCTGGTGCTTTTCTCATGTAACTTCAAAAATGTTTTTATTCATCCTAAAACTACAAAGGAGGAAGTTAAAACAGGAAATCATGAATTACTCTGTCCCCAGTGAACTCCTTGCAACAGTTATATTATTTACACTGACAGTAACCTCTATAGAAATACTTTTGAAGGAAGTGTAGATTCATTTGGCATTTGGCAGGATATTTGGTGTTTGGAAGCAATCTGGTCTCTGTAATTTGAATGTCATCATGCACTAGGGTTTCAGCTGGTATTAGCTATAGACAAGAAAGCAGTCCCTGTGTAAAGCAAATGAGGAAATATGCCTCAGTTGTTATGTAATCCTATTCAAATATGCTTAAATTTGATGAGGTTTATACTTTTTTAAATTTCTGAATACAGGTATTTTTGCATGCAGGTGCAGCTAAAATCTGCTCCCTGACATTACCTCTCATGTTCAGCATCATTCATCCTTCTCAAGGTGTCATTTTTATAAAGACATGTGATTGAAGTCAATTTATAATATATAATATATGTTTCATTTAATTTCTCTGGGAATAAAAACTGTAAAATATCCCTTATCCTTATTTTCCTAATACATTTAGTATGTATGAGTATTTAGTAGTATGTTTTTCAAAATAATGCATATTTTGACTTTATAAAAGGTGACTCCAAAACAACCTTTTCAAACTTTTTTTTAGAATACAAGAAAGTGGAGCACTGGTAGCTTTTAGAAGACACTTGATTTACTTAACTTTGTCTCAATTTCTAAAAGGTTTTATCAAGTTGGGTCATAACAACTTGCTCTAAGGTGTGAACCATCAGCCCAAATCCTGAAAACACCAATGCACGTAGTAATCTCTTTGGCGCTTGCTCCTGTTTGGGCAAGCGTGGGCTCAAATCTGCTTCTCAGCATATGTTATTAATATGTTTTGGTGTCTCAAGCTTTGCAGTGTAGTTCCATTTATGTGCTTCATCATGTTAGTTGCACTATTTATGTTGTTCATCGCTCTCCCAGAATAACTGCACTCTGTCTTTGTCTTTCCTGTAATCTGCTCCCCTTGCATCTACACCTCTGCTTTGTAACAACGCACTCGAAATCTTAAAATCTTTACTTTTACTTTTACTTTACTTTTTCTGTGCAATGACTGTGTACAAAACCAGTCAGGATCCCCAGAAGGAAAGGGGGTTTCTCTGACCCTAGGTGGAGTTTATGCTGGACAAGAGCACTGCAATCCCTGGATTGGATGAGTGGGATTATTGGGCTGAAGGATCATTTCATTTGGGGATCAACATGTGGACTGTTTGAGACCCATCTGGTGGTCTTGTGGACATGTGACACAACAAGGCGAAGTCAACATGTATACAGTTTCAGACAAGTCACGCAAGTGATGATGTTTTGAGTGAGATACTGGAAAAAATCACAAACACCTTCATTTATATCCTTATGAATGTTAAAAACAGGTCTGTTCTTTACAGCACCTAGACTTGCCATGGTTTGAAAAGTATTTGCAGGCAGATTATGGAAAAACTATCACCTATGCTACATGGCCTTCTTCACTATTGCTGAATTGGATAACCTCCATAATGAATGCAAAGCATAAACTTATATATATATATAAACATTCATGCTCAAATACACTCAACAAAGCATGATATTTGATGTAATATGTTGCCAATTTTTTACTATTTCAGTTAAGAACCATAGTGGCATAACAATTTATTGTTTACTTCTGTTTGTGAATATGAATTGTTGGCTTCTTCCTCTGTCCACTGCTGTTGTAGGGAAGCCTCTCTGGCCTAGGCTTTGGGTCACGACAGTTTAATAATACTCTGAAATGCCTGGAATGTCAGCCTAAAGCCTGTTCAAAAAGACAAGGCCTGCAAAAGCCAATCAAAGCCAACAACCACTAAACCAGAGGATTACTTTGTTTCTGTAAATGTGCATGGCACATGAAAACCAGTCTCTTTTTAAACACTCAACCAATCTGTAAACTTGATACAGTGTGCATAGATGTACTGGTAAAGGTCTTTTTGAAATGTGATGAAAAACTACTGATCATCCTCTACACACTAACCCCTCCCTATTCAACAGACCCCTGAGGTTTAGGCGATATTAGATCACACGCTCGGTGGGGGTTGCTCTGTGGACTGAGAGTCACAGAGAGGCAACAATGGCCCCAATGTGAGAGAAGCAAAGGCAGAAAGCAGTGCGTAGGCTGATAGAGGCTTATCGCCGTGGAGACCAGGCTGGAGGCTATGTTGCCAGCTTCACATAAAGATTAGAACTATGGTCTCCTGCTTAGATGAGAGTGTGTTAAATAGCACAGAGTAAGTATTGACATGGTTCTGGTAAAGGGTCAGTTAGCCAAGCCGATTATGAGGGCAGATATTCATAAAAGGGCAAACTCTTGGCTTGCCGTTAAGATATGGGAGGCAAAACTCCTTAAATTAGTTGGACCGATCTTTATTGTCCAATGATAAATATGTATTTCTATATAAAAAAAATTGAAACCCAATACTATTATTGGTTGGACTAATTCTACTCTGGTCTTGTTTTTTTCAGGTCTGTTGAAGATGCACTGGTCTCCGGAGCATGCTGCCCCCTTATCTCAGTGGCCTGAGCAGCACCTAGATGTCACCTCTACCACCTCGCCACCGTCTGCCCATAAACACGAGCCCTATTCTACAGCTGGTCGCCGCAGCTTTGCCCCTGGTGGTTATCCATGGGCTAGTGATGACATATCAGCCCTAACGGCTTCTTCTCTGCTCAAACGATATGCTGAGAAGTACTCAGGCTTGGAGTTGTCCTATGATCGCCCTGCTGCAGGGGCTTACTCAGAGCCTGGGACATTCTTGAAAACTGAATCTGAGCCATGGGCTCTGGGTCAGGGCATGGAGTGTTACCCTGGACTGGAAGCATTGACTGGCAACAAGGTGGGCACTGCATCTGTTGGCATCCCGGCCACAGGAAGTGTTACAGTAGTAAGTAGTAACTTGGCCACTGAGCAGGGCTACAGTGGTGCTGGCTCCTGCAGTACCCCGTCATCTCAGGAATACCCTCCTGCCTACAACACTACATACCTGTCCTCAGGATACTGCCCTCAGCCAAGTGCAGCACTTCCCCCTGGCCCTCTGCACCCTTTGCAGGCCGCACCCACTTTAGTGCCCAGCTACAGCGCTAGCAGTCCTGTATACAACTACCCTCCAGGGTGCTACCCACAAGCCACCCTATCCTCAGGATACAGCCATCCCAGTGCCTCTTACCTGCCCCCTGGGATTAGTGCACCCACGCCTCTGGCCCCAAGGCCTACCATGGTGGGGGGCAGTTATAGCTACCCATCTCACAGTCTTGGAGGAAGCTCTGAAGCTGGGGTGCCACTGAAACGCAAGGCCTTTGAGATGGCAGAGGAAGGACAGGAGGGAGCAGAGGTGGAGGGATCACGCTATAGAAAGTATAGCAATGGCCATGGAAATAGTCATAGCAAAGGTCACGGTAACGGGAACAGCAATGGTTTCGATATGAGCAGCCCTGCCACAGATCCACAGTCCTACAAACCTGGAAAGCCCCTGATGTCACCCCCTTATGGTGGGGCGAGGGACTACAGCCCACCGTCTGGCCTAGCAGGAGAGAGTGTGTCAGCGGAGCACAACTTTTCTCAGCAACAGAGAATGCCTATGAAGATACCTGCATCTCACACACGATCTGAGGACCCGAGTGGAGGTCACTGACAACCCTGACCAGCATCCGCGGAAATTCTCTCACTCTTTTAAACCAATCAGGGTCTTATCCAAGACAAACCAAAGGGGAAAAAGATTTGTCAATGCAAGGTTTAATTTTACTTCTGAGCATCAGAGGCACTAGAGAGCTTTCTTGTGCATTTTTAACATGATCATTATTGTTGTTTTTCCAAAGATTCACGGGAGCATTATGCCCTGGAAGGTTAAGGTAAATCTTAGGGATGAGGTTAAGGCATTCTGTACAGAGACAGTGTTAAAAATGTCAAAATGGATGAATGCCAATCTCAGGATCCTATTTATTTCCTTCTGGCTACTTTGGCAGACGCACTGCAACATACTGTAGCTGGTTTGGAGGTTGGTGTAATTACTTGTAGCCAATGTGTGTGTTAAAGGCCCTTGACTGCAATATGCATATCTACAAAAATCATTACTGACCAAAAAGTAAGTAGAGCAATAACTGACATTGTGCGACTGCCACTCCTCCAGAACAATCACTGCTACTTTTCACAGCTGATTCCTAGGCTTCGTGCAATACTTGGCCTTTGGGAATGATACATTTCCTGCTTATCCAACATTTTCCCTCTGCCTTAACTCTGTGCTTTATATTCATTTTCCTTTACCCCCCCTTGTTTCATGTTCTCTATCCAATTCTATCACGGTTTTTGCTTTTTTTTTTATGGATGAACAACCTTTTCGTCCAGTTTACACATACTAAGCTGCTAATCAAGTAACATTTTTACACAGCATCTTTGAAGCAACCCTTTAAAGTGTTTTGACAAATGTTGTTTACATAGGCTTCTGCTATACTCCACACACAAGCAGGTATCTTTTCTGAAGAATCTGCAATAGTGTTGCTGGTCAAGCCTTTGTCTTGTCTTTTCTAATCAACGTATTACAAGAAATAGTGACTACACAAGTCTACAAAACAACCAAAAAGAAAGTTAAAAGCTTTACTCTTCATACTGATAATACTCACTCAGAGCAAACAATAGGGTTGGCAAGATTGTTGCTTCTGTTGGATGCACAAACCAGACTGAGAAGCAAGCAGGTTGCAGTGGAGGATTAAGTTTTATGAAGATATGCTTGCTTGTCTGATAGGTTTTACTTGTTTTTTTCTTGTTTTTTATGCATTCAATTTTCATTTGCCTCTAAAAGTGAGATAAATAGTTATAGTGTTATTGAATACTCAGGAAGAATATCGTTACCTCAGAATGATAAAAAGAATGTATGTTATTACCTTAGGGTGTTTTTAGGGAGCTTTATGGAGCAAGATAAATATGGAGCCATGGCTTTATTAAGAGCAAGACACACTCTGAACGCTTCAGGGAAACAAAGAACTTAAAAGGCCTTCAATACAAACAAAAGACATACATAAACATGTACACATGCAAGCAACCACACACGCACACACATAAGAACACATATACACACACACACACACACACACACACACACACACACACACACACACACACACTGCTTCTTCGCTCTGGGGACTTAAACTTGAGGTTTTTGTACTAAGGCCTGAAATGTTGAATGTAATTCAGATATTTTTTTTAAAAGGACAATACATGCCATAATGTACATCAATGATGTTTTAGATATATGAAACCTATTTTCTTCATGTATAGATGTAATTCACTTATAGGTTTCGGTGAAGAATGAATGACATGTTAAGTGTTAGAGTAGTTAGTGGGGAAACGGTTTTGTGGACAAACTGTCAAACAAAGCACTCCTGATATACAACTTTTGATGTGACATATCAAAATATACACAAACTGCAGTTTTTGCTCTGTTCTAAGTTTGTTTAGTAAATGTCTTAATAGTCCAACTTCCATCTTTCGTATCAGTATTTTGAATCCTCCTGACCCAGTGGCACCAGTCTATAATGTTGAAATGAACTCCAACATGTATTGGCATCATGAAAGAGGAAGAAGTTCAAACAAGTATGTGCACTGTCAGAAAACATGAAGAGTTACAACTCTAAACCTTCTACTGAGTTGTAACTTTGAGTGACTTATATGCCATCCCTTCTTAGTTTTGCCATACTGACGCATTTCAGCAAATTATCCCTTTGGGGAATTAAACAAATAATAATAATAAAACTTGCCTAAAAACTTGCCCAGGGAGCACGTCCCCTTTAGTAGTCAGATTTAGACTGAAATGCAGCTTCAGATTTCTGAAATTCTATGATTAACAATTTTATTGATGCCTCCTTATAAATAAATATAAGCACATTCATATAATTAAACGTACTCAGAATGTTGTTGAGTATGGAAAAAAACACCTTGATGCTGAAGAGCACATACAGATAATGAGTAGGAGTTAATACAATAAGAATGTATTCTTACCCCCAGACTTTTTAAGTATGTAAGCGCTTATCTACAACAATTGAATGCTCTTCAGCGTGCACAAAGAATGCGCTCTACTTTAAACAGATGTACTGCAAGAAAGGAAAGTGTTTGCTTTTTCTTGGTGTTACTCCGATTCATTAAATTAGGTGGAGTTGAAGATGTCCAACACATGGAAAATGGCATGTCAGTGTTATTTCTGTACTTCAGTTGTACTTTTCTCGTTTCTTGTACATTCTCTGTAACCATTTCTACCTCATTTTGACATCGTACATGGAAATATTTATTTCATGTCATTTTACATGCTGGTTTAAGGAGCAATGTTTCTAATTCTTGACCTGTAATAGTCTACCTCACTAAAGGGTTGTTGTGTCATGGAAATGAAGATATCACACCAAAAACAAAACGTGCCTTGTGTTTTTGTGTTTGAAACAAAAAAAGGTTTGAGTGTCCAATTCCTTTACTAAAATATACTTTGACGAGAACCTAACATTTGTTCCCCTCTCAATATTTTCTCCTTATAAACTGAATAACCAGGTCCAACTTTATATTGCTGTTGTCAGTTTAAATACTTAAGTTAAGGTAGGAAATCTATTTTAAAATAACTTTACGGCAAATGATTTAGAAATAATGGAAAAGAGAAATTCCTCACTTCTTTATTTCTATTTTGGTTTGCATCATTTAGTTGTTTTTAGATTTTATTCCAAGGAGATACAACTGGTCAGAATCCACAGGGCCATTTGTGTCTTGTAAAGATCAGATAACAAGCTCAAGAAAGCATAAAATAAAAGGAAAGGACGAATGAAGAAGATCCTGACCCTCTTCCATTAGACACCACCCCCTTCCACAGCTTTATTGTCTCGAGGGCGGAGGGCATGCGCTGGCGTGTGACAGATGTCTGAAACTCTTGTCCTTCCATCCTGAATAAATTAACCCTGCTGTGACATTTGAGTTTTTCACAACAAAAAAAGACTCTCTGCTCAACTCTGTTTTTATAAAAACAACTGGTCTTAACTATTATGATGCTGCATCTTAAATCAAGCACATTCCTGACATTAACAGCTATAACATGCCACAGATCCACAGTCCTACAAACCTGCCATTCTAAATTTTTGGCTAAGTATTTTTGAACATCAGCTCAGACTCATTTTTTTTTTAAGATTTATTTTTGGCCTTTTTGTGCCTTTAATGTAGAGATAGGACAGTGGATAGAGTCAGAAATCTAGGATAGAGAGTGGGGAACGACATGCAGGAAAGGAGCCACAAGTGGGACCCGAACCTGGGCCACCCGCTTTGAGGACTACAGCCTCCATACATGGGGCGCATGCACCAACCACTGCGCCACAAGCGCCCCCAGACTCAGGTTTAGTTGTCATTGTGAGCAACTATCAGGTTCTTTTTTCTATTGCAGATTTTTAAATGACATGATTAAAGAAAAGCATCAACATCTCAAGATAAACATGTTAAATCGAAAGAGTATTTTTAAGGTCATCTATCTGACCTGTGAAATGCACATAATGTTCTGTGTCAATGCCTGTCAAACTACTTTCTCAATTCTTAACAGCTACAGTAGCTGAAGCAGCTGAGCAGGAGCCTGATATAAAGGTTACAGTGACACCTACAGGGCCCTAAAGAGAAGGTACTCATTATACAAAACACTGGGAAAATGGCTTCTATCAAGACCGCAAATAAAAATTAAACTATGGTTTCATTGGTTATAAATATACAAATATAAACATATATTTTTGTATGTAAATATGTTTATTGAGTTTTAGACATTGTATACACAATACACAAATAATTTTAAAGTACATTTAAAGCTAAATTAAATATTTACAGAAACAATAGTTAAATAAGTATTGAAACGCTGTCAACATACATTTTAAACAAATAGCAATGTGCATAAAGCATTTGTTAAACAATTAGTAAAAAAGAAATTACATTTACAAGAAAAAAACTGGGGGGGGGGGGGGGAAGAAAGTAATAAAAGAATAAATAATTATAAGAATTCTCCAAATACTAAATTTTGCAACAGTATTAGTGTTAAGAGAGAAACAAACTACATTCAACATCTGTGTACAGTAGCTATTAGAAAATTGTCCTTTTTGGTTAGATTCTTGAAACAAAAACCTTTGGTTCTACTTTTATTTGGAATGACATCCTGCATTACGCGTCCAACTTCCTCCCAAAATTCCTTTTTTTTTTTTAAATTTCAATATATAATGGAAAAATGTTCCTTTGTCTTTCCTACATCTATTACATAGGTCTGGAATATTGGGAGATAATGCCAAACATTTTAGTAAGATCCATAAGGGATGAATAAGATATATCCAGAAATCTTTTTTTAGAAGATTTGTTTCCGGCTTAAAAGTCTTTATTTAAGAGGATAGTGGATAGAAAGGAGAGAGAATGGGAGAATGACATCTGGGAAAGAAGCGACAGGCCGGGCTTGAACCAAGGCTGCTGGCTTGAGGGACTACAGCCTCCAAACATGGGGCACAACCAAACCGCTAGGCTGTCCGTACCCAGTATCCAGATGTATGAGAAAAAGGATCACATAACACGCATACGCAGGTATGGGATGTTAAAATTGACCTTCAAATATGCCTGAAATCGAAACGTGATGTCTTACTGCAATTGCAGTATAGGCTCGATTGCGATTGTAAATAAGAGAGGTGATAGTGGGCAACCTTGTCTGCAACCTCTATTTATTTTAATGGATTGGATAAATTGCTTTTAGTGACTATATCAGCATTAGTTCTTTAATGTGAAAGTTTCACCCATTTGCTTAAATTTTCTCCAAGCCCAACCCGATCAAGTAGTTCAAACAAGTATGTTCACTCCCCCATATGAAATAATTCTCTGTACATTGTGAAACCCTTGTTGTCCCACAACATACCCATTTTGTGTATTAGAAAGACATTAATAGAATAAAACTTTGAGGTGTCTGTCTCTCCATTCATCACGTGAATGAAGCCCCTGAATAAATGGATGCATTATTTATCTGCTTTATCATTGGTCCTTTCTATATACAATGATATATCTTTAATGGAAGTCCAATGTACGATTGGAATCTCCTGCTATTTTGTATTGATTTTTCAGGGATGATAAATTAAAAAACAAATTGAATTTGGGGTCATTGTAATTTGACGCATAGATGTTAACCAGTTCAAGTAATTATGTCCTAAGTGTGCCTTGAAATATAAGCTCTCACCTTATCATCAATTACCTTCATAACATTGAGGCTAAAGGAATAGAATTGTGGATGAGAGTCATGACCCCTCTTGCCTGAGCAGTACGCTACCTAGCCACCTCCTCCTAATCCTGATGTCGTCATCTAATGAAAGGTTGGTTTCTTGAAGAAAAATGTTTTGAAATAATAATACTTTTTAAAACCTTCCTATAATCTGCTGCATAACCCTTTTTTATTTTATTTTTGCTACCCCCTACAATCCCAAGAAGCAAATTTAATCTCTAATGCACTGGAAATACATTATTATAATTATGAGTTTGTTACACCTTAAGGCATTGATGTACCCAAAAAGACAAGTCAAAAACTCAATACATAAAAAATAACATTTTCTTTTGCTAGTTATTTGTTGAGTACATTTAGTTTTACACACACACACACACACACACACACACACACACACACACACACACACACACACACACACACACACACACACACACACACACACACACACACACACACACACACATATATATAGTTGTTGTTTTTTCTTAGGTATTTGGGTCACACTCTGGGTTATATAGGTAAGAAGGCAGGCAGAGGTCCAGCATGCACCTGGGTGGGCCTATGTTTTTTTTTTTACCAGTGCAGGAGAGGCAGCAGAATCTATGATTTCTTTCGTTTGCTTGCTTTTTGCCAAATAAATCATCAGAAACACACACATTTTGAATGTACTTCTTTTGGGGTTAGGGTCATTATCAATACACCATGGCGTAGAAGTATTCTAAGCTTTTAGTCCCTTAAATTTGATAAAATTATTTGACGTTGTACGTAAAGTTTGTGTTTGTCATTGTAGGTAACCAGCAGTCTGGCATGAATGAGTATGCCATGTTTGATGTCACAGAGCTTCTGTTTCACACTCGTATTTCTTCTGCTTTTTGTGCACTCCTGCCGTCAAGTGTGGGTAGAAACGTTCTGGTTTATCCTTGTAGAGAACTTGTTTTTTTGGCTTTGACTGCTCTTAACACAGCCACCTTGCCCATGCCGTTCAGAATCTTCATTGTTCTCAGGGGTGCAGTGGGTTCCCGTCTTGGGTCGACACCATGGACTCCTTCTGGAATAGCTTTAGGCCCAGTGTCGCCGGAATCCAAATCTCGAGAATAGAGCAGGGGTCGCCCCCCTCTGACCCCTACAGGAGGTTAACCAACCTCAAGTTGTGGCGCCTGGACCATTCCTAGAGATATGATACTTAAGCCATTTTAACGTATGCACTCCTGAAAATATCTAGATCATTTCAGCAGGACTGCTCCAGATACTCTCCTGACCTGCCTGTTCACATATGCACCTCACAGTGGGAGACTTTTCCTGTCAGACAGGTAGGCTGGTCTTTTGAGGTAAGACTTGACGAAAAATAAACCAAGCAGACGAATCATGCCAGCTTCCCCATGGTAATTGAGTTTAGATTGCAGACTCTTTGTTTGAATTTACCTGATTTTCCTGATGCAACTGACATCAAGATCATGATGAAATGATGTTGCAGGCGTTATTATGATTACAAAATAGGTATATGTCAGCAAAGATGCTGGTGAAACACAAAATTATAACATGTTTGATATGAGAAGACAAAGAGCTTTCAGGATCAGTTTGTGTCTTTACTTTTCACTTTCACCATGCTGTTATTGGCTCCCTTTTTCCTCTACATTTCAATGTTTGGTTAAGGTTCTCTTTTAAAAGTGTCTTTTCTCTCCAAAAGGTCTCCTGATATTTATATGTAGGCAGTTTGTACTTTAGGTGTTTGTATGGTTTAAGGATATAAAGGAATAGCACAATTGGTAACTTGGTAACTTTTAGTTACGAAAAAATATATATTGTACACTTTGCATTACACAACCTTAATGGCCATTTTAATTTTTAAGTCGCCTGGTTCACATTTCAGGATCTTACCAAGAGAAGAGTCCGTACTGCAGGTGGCTGGTTTGCGCGGCTCCTCCTTCAGGCTGAGGATCTTCTTCAGTGTTTCCAGCACTGAGGTGGCTGGGACAACAAAGGCTGTAAAATAATACAGTAGCATTTGTTCACGAATGTCCTTGTGTCGAATGTGTATCAACTGTGAGGGTGAGACTTGGGAGAATAAAGGCAGCAGCGACTGATGTATTGATACTCATCAAAACAGAAACTGAAAGATATTTAAAAGTTCAGTTAGACAGATGTAGGCCTATACCCTGACTGAACAACTCCTATCACTTTTTTGTTTTTTATACCGTTTTCTTTCACAATATTGGCAAATTATAACTTCTGCATTAATGTGTACAGGTACACATGATTTTATACTTAAGATATAATTGGTAAATGACTTCATTAAAGCACAATATAAATCAAATACGACACATACTTTGTGTATTTTAAATAAAGTAAAGTCACGACTGGTAAAACCAAATATAAGTGTTGTGAACTAGATTCAAATGTATCTTGTGTGAATACTACATTACAAGTAGCCTGCCTCAAAACACTTGTGTGCAAGTGCAGCCTAAGCCCTTCAGTATGAAAGCATTCAATAGGCTATGGAGAGTTGGATGACCTCATGAAGGCTACCTTTAAACAGCTGGCAGCGCTTTCTGTGGGTAGTTTCAGTTAAAACCAAACATTCCCTCATATAAAATAAAAATTACCTTAACTTTTATTTTCACCTTTGGTTCACCATTGCTTGAAGCTCATCTCACCAGACATGGGGTAAGGTTAAGAATGCTTTCATGTGTTTAAAAAACACTTCTCATTTATCCCACTCACTTTTAACTAGTTTTGTAAGCAACACTTCACAATTGTTAGCAAACCTACCGCATACAGGGGAGCTATGGATGTTAGCTTAAACTATTGCAAAGACTTGGGGACTCCACGGTCTGAACCAGGAACACCTGGGTTTGACAACTCAGTGACGTCAAGTACGCTACCTGAGGACTGGGGGACGGCGGTGTCCTCAGGAACAGACCAGCAGAGGGTGAACTGTGAATGTAACTATTATCGTCTTAAGGTCTTGTAAAGGAACTTAATACTAACACACCGACAGCAAGCCAGCAGTCTAAACCTTGATGGCGTGCCCTTTTTAAAAATGTTGCGGCTGTCGGCCCTCAAATTTGTCTTTCAGGCTAACCAGTAAAAATGGTTTTCTTATTCATTCACTGTGATTTGTTTTAGGGTTATTATTTTTTAAAGTTTGCTAAACGATAACGTAACTGCGTTTACAATTCGTTCAGTTAATGATTTAAATAAATGTAATCAAGTTCTGTAGGCCTACCTTTACCAATTGTTTAGTGTCTTTACCTATTCTTCTAATAGGCTAATAGGCTACTCCATGTTGTCAGTAGTCAGGCTACAAACTAACATTGAAGATTATGATTGTAATACAGCATATAATATAAACCAATACTTTATTTGATGCTCAATTGAGTTTCAATTTCTTTTATTTCATAAGAACAATGTCATTACACAAAATAAAAAAAGGGAATGCGAGTTTGCAATCTGACCATTTTGATGATGTCACTTACTCTGGCTCTGAACATCTTGTTACACAATACACTGAAATAATACACACTAATGATGGAAAGAGAAATACATGTTGGATTTTGTCTAATTCGAAGCCCCTTTTGTTTCTCATGCTGCTGATATGCTGCAATATCTACACCCTTCTAACCTAGGATAAATCTGCTGGAAGATTATGTCCAGTTTATTTTTTAACCACCACACCAATGAGTCATTCATACCATCTGAACAGTCTTTTTAACCTGATGAGGTGACACAGTGGTCTAGAGTTGTTTCCTCCAGATCCCACTAGAGGGTGTAAGATAGTTGCAGAAAGCCATTTGAAGAGCTTCTGTTTGAGGGTCTACTCTACAGTAATAAACAAAAGCGGAATGATGTGACCTCTGCAGGCACTCTTGACCAAAAGGGGAAGCGAGGCATATCTCTGTCACATGTTGTTAATCCATTTTGTCCAAATTAAATCCAAATCATTCCTTGCCTCTATTGGCAAAATATAAAATGTCAAAAAGATATAAGGTGCTGCTCCAAAAGCTATTGAAATAATGATGCAATGTCAGGCCCTTCTCCTCTGTTGACTGGTTAATCTTTGAGTGAATTTGATTTATTTGATCTACCCATCCAAACCCACTTAACGTATAGATGGAAGAACCTACTTGACAAAGACAAAGAAAGACTGTAAACCACAATCTTACCCAATATTAGGGGTAGTATTGTAGTCAACATGTCATTGATTCCTTAAAGACATAAAATCTCCCTGTCTCTGTAATACCCCTTTCACACTATTATCTGTCCTCCAGTCTCGCCCCTCTCCTTCAAACCAGATTGACCAACCACAGCCCGACATATCTCACCGACGTCTTTCTTAATCCATGTCCCACCTCTGAAACCAAACCAGAACTGAAGCGAGGACAGAAACAAACAGGTAACAAAGGAAATAAATAATGTAGCATAGACCATTTGTCAATGTCCATAAAGATAGCCTCACAAGAGTTTTTTTCTACACTGTTTAAATTGTCGAAAATCATCCATTATAACTAAATAGCTATGTATCAATATTAAATCATCCCTCTTTTCTGTTGATAGCTGCAAGATACAGCATCAAACTATACCAAATAAGTGATGCAATCCCAACATGCAGCACTGCAGGGAGGAGGTGAAGGAAAAAGCCATAGCAGCAGACTAGCTTTTTTTTTTGTGTGTGCCTCCTTTCATTGTTCTCCTTTACTTTTCATCTTCTTGCTGTAGCTGGCTCTCCCTCTGCTTCCTTGCTGTGGGTAAGGAGGTGCTACACAGTGCACTGTACAGTCTGAGCCTATTGGGAACATGCTGCTGACTCAGCCCAGGCCACTGCATTCATCTATCTGCACTGCAGTGCTGTCTCTGCTTAATCCCCCCCTCCCCCCCCCCCCCCTCCTCCTCCTCCTCCTCCTCCCCTCTCCTTCCCTCTTTCAGTGCGCCACCTTACTCACACACACTCACACGGGAGGGGGGGGGGAGGCAGGAAAGAAACACAAACATGCATGCACACACGCAAACACACACCTGCTTTTACAACCATTTCAGTGTTGTTGCACCATGACACACCCATTCAAGAGCATTAATGTATTCAAATACTATTTAAACATTGTATTTAGGTAATTTTGGGTTATTATTTTCATCGTGTTTTCAACAGACAGTAGTCTCACTGTCCTGTGTGGCTTTGAACATTTTCTCTGCCATTTTATGCAACTTATACAAGCAGTCCCATTGATTATTACCTAAGAAACACACACAAACAAAAATATCTCCAGTGTCATAGTGCACACGGCTTTAAAGGCTGAACCATTTGTATTTTAAGGGGAGGGGGGGAGACATCCATTGCCAGACATGGTGGAACATGTACTGTATGATAAAGACGACACCAGCCAGAGGTGTAACTGGAAGGCTGCTTTATTGTTTGGAAATAGATTCATGCTCAAATGATGATATTCTTTCACTGGTTCTCATTAAATTGTCCCATGTGGTTGTGCAACACACATCCTCCCTCCGACTGCATTAGTGCCAAGAGAAAATGACAGTCAAAAGGATTTTTTTCAGTTAGCCTATTTTCAGGAAAGAAAATGAAATTTATCTCAGTCATGCTACAAAAGAAATGGCCTCATATACTGATCGTTAAACCAACATTTGAAAATGAACAAACGTGTTAAAACAAAAGGCAAGCTGTTCTCTTACTAGCCCATGAACCAGTAAGCAGAACACACAGAGAGAGCACTTGTACTACATGACTTTACAAGATGTTAGTCCAGACAGTCTAATCTAGGTGGTGTGTTTTCAGTTTACAAGTTAATTTTGAACTCAGTACACAATTTCTTTCGTGTTCCGTTTTGTAAAACTCCCTAGTGTTTTTGAGATCCTTGTTGCAGGTTTTTATTGACAGACTAAATAGGAAGCTAAAAAAGGCACGTGCCGTTAAGAGATATTGCACCATAAACAAACACATAGACAGTTAAGACAGCTAACCCTTAAATCAGTAGTTATTTATAGTGAAAGTGACAGCCAAATTAAAGGTCAACTCCAAACTGCAGCAGTGTGTTTTTTGAGGGGGGGGGGGGGGAGACATGGAGGAGGGTTAGAGCTGAAACAAGCAAAATTACACAAAGAGTGAGCGGTGGCTCTTACTGGGGCACACTGATAAGCCGGAAGTCACCTGCATAAGGCTGTGAGTGTGTGCATGTGTATGTGTCTGTCTGTGATTGTGTGTTTTTGTTTGCACATGATATGAATCTATGGGGCAAGACATTTTCACACATGTATAAAAGGGTATGCTGGTAGTGCAATCCTCTCACCAAGGCAGGCTCCACAATTCTCAGCAAGCAGCCAGTACAACACCATGCATTGTACGCTGGTACCCAATATGCAGAAGTTTGCAGTGTTTTGGTTTTTCTCTGAACGTACCACACAAAGAAAGAAGCGTTATCAGTTACACTCTGTGGTTCTGGTTTCCCCTCAATGCAAGGACTGGACAGGAGACTCTCTCTCTCTATATATACATATATATAAATATATATATATGATAGAATATATATATATATATGTAATATATGTAATATAGATCTGTATATGTATGTATTGACCTATACACTTTTAAATACAATATCTGCTTTTAATATAGATTCTTTTAGCTTACTTCCCTCTTTTTTTGTGAAAAGTGACTCAAAAAAATCTACTTCATCTAACAAAGGTGTCACAGCCTAACAAGTGTGACAAAGGGTGTCAGCTGGAAGCCATTCTATTAAGGTTATTAATATTTAGTGTTAGATTAATAGCTGTAGTTTTTTTTAAGTAATCCTGTATTTACAGAAAACTACACATGCCGTTAAAAGAAAATAATATATTACATTATTTATAGTGTCTTAAAAAGTCCATTCTTAGCTTTTTCAGCTTGTGCCATATAGAACATAGCCTGAACTGTGGTTATTTCCTTCTTTTTCCTTTTTTTTTCTTTTACTGAATGTGTGTCTATTTTTAGGTTTCTTCCTATTATACACATTTGTATTTCCATGGTGATCCTGGAGAAAATGGACGGCAGTAGCTTTTATTCTTATCATTCAGAGTTTTATTTGGTTCAAGTTAACACCCACACTGATTTTGGAGATCTCATGCAGCAGCTGGACCATAAAACTTTGAGAACTGATGAGGGAGTTATTCATTAATAGTAAGTGACATCACTGCACAACAGGAAGTGCAAAAGCTGTGTTGTGGTGCTTAGGCTCATAGTACCAGAAGGATGCATCAAGTGCTCTGTTGGTTATTTGGTATTTGTTATGCAGTAGCGCAAGATGAAGAAAACTGGCAAATGAGAGGCTCAGAGCACCTGTTGTAAAACACTGAAAAAACGGGCCTGTCAAACTGAGCAGCCACAAAGTTATGTTTGCTGCTCAAACCAAAACATCCCAATTTACTCTCATGACATCTCCTCACAGTGTTTCCTGTGTCTGATTGCTATCAGGGTGAACATTACTAGTGTGTTTACTGAAATGACTTAACCACAAATGTAATCCGCTATCAATAGAAACGCTGCCAATACAAGCGAGCGAAATGTAGTTGTTTCACTGAGATGCTTCTAGCCCTATAAATCTAAGCGTCGTAAGCAGAAGGTGCCACACTGGCTCCGGACCAGGCGGCCGCCAAAATAGGGCAGCAAGCCGAGATCATTGTCCATCAACATGGCATAAAACATAAAAGATTAAAACGTGATTTCATAAATACTCCCATCACATTCACTTGCATTTTGTTGCAGAGCTCATAATAGTACATCTATAATATCTCCTGAGAAAAGGGATGAATTTTTCAAGCATTGCATACATTTCTAGGGTCTCTCTGTCGAGTAATGACAGCGAAAAAATTGAATGGGCAGGGCATACTTCACCCAATCCCACTCCATGGACAAAGGGCAACAAGGGATAACAAGGCAGATCTCTTTGGCTTCTCCACACACAATGTTTCTGTCCCCCATTCATAATTTTCTGTTTCTCATTAAAAGAGGATAATATTTAATCCCGAAAGTATGTGTTCCAGCACAAGACCAGTTCCCTCGACATCATCTTCGATGTGGCTTATTAAAAGTGCTTAAAGTAAGACTAATCAACAATCAAAATATAAATATTACGTCAGGGAATTAAAAAAACACATACACACGTAGAGAAGCTACATAACATTAAATGATGTAAACGAAATAATAAAAAGACTTCTCAGCCCTTTTCAGAAAGCTCTAACCACCCACAGAGAAACATCAGAAGTAAGAGGGAGTTTGCCAAACCTGTGAAATCCCCACAAACCACTTAGAACCGACAGTAGGACTCCCAAATGCCCGCTCACACAAAACTAAAGGCAGATGGTATGGAAGATACATAGGTGCATACAAATTATAAATATAAGCTTTCTAGAATTAAAGTTTTGCGTGTTTTAAAACATTTCAGTTCAAATGAAAAAACATGTCAGTCCCATGAAACACACAGCCATCCGTTTCCACATCTTCCACACTCAAAATCTCCTCAGCAGCATATCATTGTTTGGATTTTTACCAACGGATCCACTACAGTGGTATCATTTACCCTCATATTGCATTCTTCTGTCTGTAGAGGCAACTATTCAAACATATAGTCACTTGAAATGTGTTGTGTAATGAGATACAAATTCAGAACCTTTTTTTCACATGATCAACCCCAACATCACTTATCTTTGTTAAACATATTACTCTGAACTCTGAGCTTTCAAATCTTCTCAATCTTACAGTCGAGCCACTGTTGTGCTCTGAGTATTAGTGTCTTGTGGACTATGATAATTCATGCAAGATTTCTGATCAAAACATGCCATCATGCAAGTCATTTCTATGCATTGAACAAGCACAATTATTTATGTATTTGTTTGGAAATCTTTCTGAGTAAATGTAAGCCCTTGGCCCGAGTTGACCCCATAATAAACAGACCCTTAACCAATTGGTGTGAAAGCCCATGTAAAAAAAAAGCATTTTGATGTGGGTATAACAAAGATAATATGACTAGAAGAGTTAAGTGACATGGGCAAAATGTTGAATATTGTGTTGTTTTTTTTCTTCTGTTTGCATTTTTGCTGCTCAAATGAACATTTTCTAGCTTTAATAAAACAGAAGTATTTCCAACGCTCTGTCACTTGTGTCTTACACTCACCAGTCATCCTTCTTATAGAGTGAGTGTGTCATTTTGCTCCTCTATAAATTTCAGCACTAAATGACTCAGAAACACTCATTTGCTGCACTAAGAGAAAAATTCTTCAGCATCAAGCGGCATCCTTGTTTTTCTCTTACAACACAGTCTTCCATAGGAATCCATTATTTGCATCCAGGTGCAAAATCCTTGCTTTGATTCTGGCTCTTGGTGTAGAGTTACTCGTTTTATCTGTAGACCAGTGTTAAGTGAGCAATCTGCCTCTCAGCAGACACACACCATGTCTGTTTTTCATTCCCTTTTGTGAAGATCAGTAGTCTAGATAAAACAAAGTCACACAGTATGCTGATTATGTTTGGTTTGACTGAAGTTCAAGAGTCTTCAAGCTGTAACAGACCAAGCTGCATCCCTCTGCATCAATATAAGAATGAAGTCTGTAAACAAAATTATTGAATACTATTTTTTTCTGACTTGCAAATGAAATAATCTGTACATCTGTGTGGGTGAGTTTCCTCTCGCCTTGCTTGAAGTTACATTATTATATTTTTTATTGTTATTACTGTGATTAGTATTCCAACGCTCTAACATTTAGATTCCCTGATGTCTTTTTGGTTTCTTCCTTTCTCTTTCCTTCCTCCCTTGTCCTCGTTGTTGTCATCCTCTTTCTCCTTGTCAGGTTTGGTTACACTGTCATAGGAAGGCAGGGAGGCAGTTGAGGGAGTGCCCTCCTTCTTCTCCTGTTCCTGATTGTTCCCACCATTCTCCACTTTGTTATGGGCTGGTTTGCGCTTACAGACAAAACCCCGCCTGGCCAGGTAAGAACGATAGGCCCTTTGAATGACTCTGACTGACACTTCCTCCTGTTTGCGCCTCAAAGTGGTGGTGATTGGCTCGTAAGACACCTTGGAGGGATTCGCCGCCACAAAACGCTCCTCCATTTGTTGTCTCAACATGTCCAACTCGCCACTGTCTCCCAGCACACGCTTAGTGAATGCAAACAGAATGTCCAGGCAGTGGATGCGGTCGCCACTAACCATAGGCATGTCCATGGCAATCAGTTCAATGGTGTTGGGCTTGGGGACTCGGAGTGGGTGTTCAAGTGCATCAGCAAAGTCAGAAAGCTTGGAATAGGTGATGAACTGTGAGGCATCAGGGTCAAACTTCTCCCAAATCTCATAAAAGGTCTCAAAGTCGTCCTCACTGAGTGGGTCGGCGCTTTCCTCTGTGGCCACACTGAAGTTCTCCAGGATGATGGCAATGTACATGTTGACCACAATAAGGAAAGAAATGATAATGTACATGACAAAGAAGAAGATGCCCACTGACGGGTTGCCGCAGTCTCCTGTGTTTGGGGTTCCACTATTCTCCAGTAAGGGGTCACAGTCTGGAGGGTAGTTCAGGATTGGCAACAGCAGGCCGTCCCAGCCAGCTGACGTTGTGATCATAAAGAGGATGATCATGCTGTTACCGAAGGTCTCGAAGTTGTACATATCATCAATTCCAGCCCCATGTTTTACATAGCCAAAGTTGGACATGCCAAAGATGGAGAAAATGAACATAACCAGGAAAAGCAGTAAGCCGATGTTGAACAAGGCAGGAAGTGACATCATCAGGGCAAACAGTAGAGTTCTGATTCCCTTGGCCCCTTTGATGAGACGCAAGATTCTGCCGATACGAGCCAAACGGATCACCCTGAAGAGCGTCGGAGACACAAAATACTTCTCGATCAAGTCAGCCAGGAACATTCCTGAAGTAGAAGAAACAAAAAGGGACACAACATATGTTTGGTTTAAAAATGTAGTACCGTATATTCTGACCACATAATATCTTATGAAATACACTTTAGACAACTCTGCCTACAAGTATGACCAGAATGTAAGAAACCAGGCAAGGAAATAGAATATCAACAGTTTTAGAGGAAATAATAAATAATTTCATGTCAAGTGTATTTGAATGGTTAATAAATTGCAGTCAGGTAAACTGATTGCTGAGATTAAAGGTAGGGTTGGTAATTTTCAAAATCTAGCAGGATTTTGAAAGTAGCATTCCCTCAGTGCTCCATCTACACCCACCCCCTCCCCTCTGTGCTCCCTCAAAAGCCACGCCCCTTACTTACACACATTAACACTATTGCTCCAGAAGCACACCTCAGCTCAACGCTTGCATTGTTTAGAAACAATGTTTTCCTGTCTCATTCAGCGGTGAATAAACACTAAACTTTATCATAATACATGTTTGTTTTTTTGAGTATTTTACTACTCACAACGGCCAACGACAAACTCACAGTATAAAATCCGTCATCTGTGACACACTTTGAGTATGGGCTAGTGCCCGCAAGGGGTAAAGATCGAGCAGGGAGACAGGGAGGCGTGATTGGTTCAGCACATTGGTACCTCGTGGCAGTGGTAAGCCTGTAAAATCTTTGACCAATGTCTGCTACAGATGACAGATTTTCTTCGTTCCTTTTTCAGAGCACCTGAGTTATTCATTTCTGTCAGGACCTAAAGACAATTCCAACCAAAATCTTAAAAAGTGTATATGGAGAAAATTACCAACCCTGCATTCAATGGAGGATAATGCTTTTGTTTAAACTTGTTCATGGATTTCAAAAATTAGCATAAAAGCAGAATATAGTTTAAAGCCTTTTTTTGTGTTACTTCCAGTTTTCTCTAACTCATACAATTCTTGCTGTGAATTGTACTTTATTTATTGGTCATAACAAATGGTTTATTTTTGTAAAGAGGTTTTTCATTTCCAATACCTATTTTCAGTTTCAAAAATGTCCAATGTAATTTATCAATGCTGTGGCAAATGCATTGTATATTGGTGGCAGAAAATACTTTTTAGTGGATATCTGATGAAATTACATTGCATAGTTTAAGATTATCGAAGAATATCTAAGTTACTCCCAGTTAGGCCATGTGAATACTTTGCTTTGAATACTTGCCCACAATGGAAAGGATGACCACAACCACATCAAAGATGTTCCATCCATTGGTGAAGTAGTAGTGACGCAGTGCAAAGAGCTTCAATACAAACTCGCAAGTGAAGACCACAATGAAGAAGAAGTTGACCCAGTACAGCACTTCCTCTGTCTCCTTTGACTGATCGTCCGTCTCCACCATCATGGTGACCATGTTGAGGCAGATGAGGATCATGATGGAGATGTCAAACACCTGCTGCGTCACAAAGTCAAACACCATGCCCTGGAATTTGTTCTGAGGAGAAAGAGAGGGAAAGGGAGAAGGTATTTGGAGTCATTTATTAACTCTAAGGTACAGTAAAAAAAAAAAAAACATATTTGGTGGTGAAGATAAAGTTCTAAACAACATTAACCTGAGGCCTTGGAATTGGCTTCTGTGGCTTCTTTGACCCTAGTTTCTTCATGGCATTGTAGTATTTCTTCTGCTCTTCTGTCATGAAGATATCCTGACCTCCAAAGTGCAGGACCAAAAACAATTTAGTTACAATCTGCATTATTTAGACCTCTAATACCAAACATTGGGTTTGTTTATTTAATTATTGTTAGATATTTACAAGCTTTTAGGAAACACTTTCTTACATACATTCTTTCTGCCTTGCCAACAGTAAGACCACTCATAACTCTCATGTGTAATGTAAATATAAAGCTATATAGCCTGCTTGATTATACTGAGACTTACAAAATCCACCCATGAAACTAACACTGACATTAACTCTCGCTGGTTTTGTTGCTAAGCTAAGCTACCTGGATGCTTGCAGTAGCTTCATATTTAATGCACAGAAGTAAGAGCTGTAAAATGTTCATCATCTACCTCCTTTTTAAAAAAATTTCCAAAACTAAATCATACATGAAGCAACTTGTTTAGAGAACATGAAAGTAAGGAACATCAATCTTATCTTTTTCTTTTGTTGGTTGAAGTTATCAATGATGACACCAATGAAGAGATTTAAGGTGAAGAACGATCCAAAGATGATGAAGATGACAAAGTAGATGTACATATATAAGTTGTCTTCATAGACCGGCTGGTCTCCCACCTGGAAAATTGGGGGTAAGAAGTTAAAAGTCGATCAAAACTGCACATCAATCTCAAAGTAAGACTTGAACTGAAATAAAGCTCACCTTTCTGGAATCTATCGCAGCATACATGATGTCCATCCAGCCTTTGAATGTTGCCTAACCAGACAGACACATTGTGTTAGAAAAGAAGTTACACACTTGATTTCAGAGGAGAGAGAGACGTGACAGAAAATGTTGCTCACCACTTGTAGAAGAGCCAGGTATCCCGAACCCACATTGTCAAAATTAATCTTGACATTTTTCCATCTGACTTCAGTATTGTTTTGATTAATGAGTTCAAAACACTGTGATTTGTTGTTGACATCGTCTTTCAGGAAATTTTCCTCAGCAGTCTCATTGTAACAATAGTAATACTTTCCGGCAAACAGGTTGACTCCCATGATGCTGAAGATGAGCCAGAAGATGAGACACACCAGCAACACATTCATGATGGAGGGGATCGCACCCACCAAGGCGTTCACCACAACCTGAGGAGAACAGCAAGGAAACGGAGCCGCTGTAACTTAGCATTCACACACCAAGTGCATTGTGTTGTTCATTCAGAAGAACATCAACACACACTTAAGATTGAAATGCACATTCCCTCTCCCCATTAAAGCTCTAGGTGTGTTTCCTGATTTCTGGCACAGGATGATCTCATAGAAAAAAACTAGGGAGGTGTGACAATATGCTTAATATAGTGGCTAGATGTAATAATGTTTCTTTTAAACAAAAAAGTTTCCCAATAAGATAGTTTGATGACATTTGGCTCATGGACCATAAGAGCACTTTTTGGATGAAAAGATTTCCAGCTTTGTTTACCATTTTTCATGATTTAATCATCATTACATAAGATATCTGGAATAAGAAACTGACATTCTTTAAGAATATAGCTTTATCAATATGAATTTTACAGTTTAAACCTCAGCTAATTTGGTGTTAATATGTATAACTTGAAAGTACATATGGCATTCATTTATAGCTGATGATATTGAAATCCACTTTCAGCTATGACAACCTTTGTATCAGAGTATATTGTTGCACCCCCAAAACTATTGTTTACCAAGGTATTCAAATACTCTATCAAGTAAAATATATACTTTTGATATTGCCAAATATTTCAGTTGCACAGCAGCAGTGTGGTTATATGGGGGACGGAAAGCTTTAAGCTTCTTAAGAATGTGCATTTCTAAACACACAGGTGCCATGGTAACAAAAAGCCAAATAAACCAAAACAACAAACTGCATTATGTCAAAACTCTCTAGGTTTTTTCTACTCATTTTAACAAGCTGCCTCATAGTAAAGAGACAAAGCATTCACATGATAGGCTTATATAAAGCATCTACTGCAAAATGGTGATCATGACAATCATGGTAATGACATTCACTGAGGAGTGATGAGCGAGGATGGCGAGGGGTAAAGGGGGTATGCAACCAGAAGTTTGTTGTTCTTCCAGTGTGACAATGCCAAAGCCAAACTGTGATAGGATCAGAACACTAGAGGCAGCGCAACAGTCAGAGGATGCTGAGCTTAGACACCAACAAGATTCGTTTTTGTTCTGCCCAGCAACAACGAGAGGCTGATCAAACCATCACACATTCCAATAATTACCACAGAGCCAAATAAGAGAATCTGTCTTTCAACAGGGTAAGCTCAGAACAGCACCCTGCTGGATCAGAATGAATAGACATCCAAGCTGTACAGATACTATCAAGTGTACAGAAAGTTTACAGTATGCACAAAATTTAGATAAATTTTTCTGTCAGTTTAGAGCTTATGATTTTGCTTGCATAACCAGCATTTTGATTGAGTATAAAAAGGTTTCGTGTGATGGCTCATACAAACCTCTAGTTGTTCTCTCAGCTGGGACTGAACGTTTCAGACGTGGATTTTTATTATAAAGTGTGGCATTGCTCCAGTTTAAAATCCCTGTTGTGTTTTAAGTGTTTCATAAAGCATGGGACTGATTTTTTTAGCTGATTTTCTGTTGTTAAAAAAGTCACTGCAAAAAAAATGTCTTCTAGCACTAAATTTATAAAATATGAAATGAAAACATGATCAATCAAATCAGATGTATTTTGACCATCTGAGATGATCTGCATCCATGCAAAAAAGCTTCTCACTGAAAAAAAGCTTTACCTCTAAAACTCTCTTAAGAGATCATTTTGAAATTTGCTATATTGCCATCTCTAGCATGCTTCGGTGCTTATATTTAATCGTCATGCAGAAGGACCAGCTGCCTGGTAACTTGGGTCTTACCCTCATCCCTTCAAAACGTGACAGGGCCCTGAGGGGTCTCAAGGCCCTCAGTGTCCTGAGTGATTTAATTGGGCCTAGATCGGAGTAGCCCAATGCATTAGCTATAAGGCTGACTATAGACACCTACACAGATAGGGACAGAAGGAGAGGGACAGACAGAGGCAAAGGAAGAGAGGACCCACAAAGTTAGAGGGGATATCAAGAGAAAGGTGGGCCCTGTATATACTGGCTAAATGGTTATATACAGATGTGTTTCCGCACAGGTATTGTTGTATTAGTGTATGTAAATCTCGGTAACATATGGTTAAACAGGGGTGATTACAAATGACAAAGGTCAATAAAGTGCACATGACACAAGTTTTCTTTTTCTCTTTTTGTATTTGTTTGCTTCTGTTTGTGTTTGGTTTAGTTTGGCAAGCCAGTCTGGCGTGAAAACCAGCTTAACAGCACAGTGAGCACACCTGGAAAGAAACTTGTGGTTGACACAGTGAGAGGGAGAGAAGATAAAGAGTCAAACAAAGGGAAAAAATTAGAGGAGAGATGTATTCACAAACACTAACTCAATGTGACACAATAATATACACACGGTACACAGTACACAACAGTACAGTTTCCACACCAGAGAGCATTGCACTTAAAGAGGGGAGAGAAAAACGCAGAAGGTTGAGGACAACTTTCAGGGTTAGAAGAGAGAGGATAACCTGTGAAAGTAGGAGTCCCAACATAGCACATAAACCTTACCCTGCACCCTCACACACCGACCCCTCGGGCCCTGTCGACTGCTGCACAGCATCTCTCTTAGCTTAAAGAGAGACAAAGTTAGAGGTCCCTGCTGTGAGAGAGAGGAAAGGTTGATATTAGGGTGAAGATTTGGCATGGAAAAGTCAACACATAGGCCAACATCTGCATAATTATTGTGTGCTTTTGAGAATTTGTCAGGGGACTGAGAAGCACCAATAACCCGAGAACATCCATAAATGAGGCTTCCAACAATACATCGGGGAAATAAGATGCTGCCTTCAATACTATTTCAGAAGAGAGAACCCAATTACACAGGTACGACGTGGACAATTTCAAGTTCTATTGCTTTTCTGAGTGCACTACTACATCTGCTGAAATTTCAAATACACACGCACAATTGGGCAAAGAAATTATTTTGCCTTTCTATTGCCAGGGTCTGAGGATGACGTTTTAACTGGGGTCAGGGTCACACACAACTGGATCCAGAGCAGGATCATGGAAAATCTTAGAAGTGGTATCTATTGATATATACATTTCACAAGACAATAATTCCTTTTGATTTGTGACTATTCAGACTTTTGAGTAGCATGTTGGCCATGGCTAATATATTTGGTTTACTAAAATCTCTGAAAAACTAATGTCCAGATTTTCCATGAAACTTTGGACTTTAAGGACCCCTATGGATGAATCCAGATGTTTTCAGACATGCACATCCCTACAAAGGTTCCAGAAAGTCAAAGTTTTGATTTGGGCTCAAGAAACACTGAAGTCTACCGGACAGTTGTGGTCAATTCTGCTGGGCGCATTCACAAACCAACAGGATTAACCTTTTCAATTTCCAGGGATTCACAAGCTTTCCTGTCATAGGTTTGCTTTTTCATTGACATTTTCATATCGTTTCATGGACATTTCAGTGTCTGTGGTCAATACGGACAAAAAGGGCATAAGATGAGGAAGATTCAGTCATATCAAAAGACATTCTAAGTATATTTGAGTCAAATTCAGTTTAAAGCTTTCTTTTTGCAAGGCAAATTATCATCTCAAATGAATACCACACCACCAGAATCTTCTTCCATGAATAATGGAGGGAAGAAAAGTTAGCGTTACCATAAGCTTTTGATTTTCTGTTGAACATCGGTCCAGTTGTTGTTAGAAATGTGCCTATAACATTAATTTAAGACAAACAATAATCACACATCAAGAAAAGTTTATGTTCGGGATGTGCTTGATATTGATATAGGCTTATTAATCATCAATATTTTTGAGAAACGTATAAAAATGTGAGCATGTAGGAAACATTCATTATTGTATGGTATTTTGTGACCTGACCTTTCCTGCTTCTATGCAACTTTATTACATTGAATTATGCATTGTATTATTACTCTTAGATCAGTCTGAATCAGACTGAAATACTGCAAGGATAATCCTTTTTTATTTGAAGTTATAGTTGGGTCTTTTTGCCTTTATGAGACAGCTGAAGAGAGACAGGAAATGTTGAGAGAAGAGAGTGGGTGATGACATGGAGCGAAGGACCATGGTCGTCTTCAAACCCACGGCCGCTGTAACGAGGATCATATCCTTGTACATGGGGCGCGTAGCATAACCGCTAGGGCGAGGCCATCCGGCGTCCCTGCATGGTTAATTCTACCTTCAGGTGCATTATTTGAAAATTAAATAAAATCAAGAAACATTCAACCTTCGATCCATTGTGTACCGGAAAAAACAAGGTTGGGGACAATGTGGGAGTCACCAATAACACACAGTAGACACTATACTATCCCCAGATAGCACAAGTGTGGATAGTGGCACAGACCCAAAGACAAGTTCAGAAAACACAACAAAAAAAGACATTTTATATTACTACATGCTGGGAATATTGGAAAGATTGGCTCCACACAGTTAAGGACAGTGGTCAAGGGATAACGGAAGACTTACAAACCCATAGCTGACTCAGCACAACATAAAACATGTCAATTACATGTTAGACTTTAAGGATGACAAAAAATAAAGTCAGTTCTGATTTATTTCTATTTCTGAGTTAAGAGAAAAAGCCAGAAGCTGTATTTCAAATAGTTTACAATACTGTATAGGGAAATAATATGTAAGAAAATGTGGACGCTTTTTAAGTTGTTCAATGTTGCTTCTTAATTAGTATGAGTAATGTGTAAGTGTCGGTAGCCATACATTTTTTTTACTGTTTTACTTGTTGCATAGTGTCTTGATTTGAATCTACTGTCTAGTGGTTCAACTCAAAAGTCAATTATGCTGTTTATAATTGCCACTTACCAGACTCTTTTCTCTCTAGATTTTGGGGATAAAGTTCAGAACTTTTTATTAACACAGCCCTATTCCAATAGCAATATTTAAAGGTCACATATTATACTCCTTTTTTAACCAGTTTAAATAAGTCAAAAATCCACTCTGATCCTGTATTTGATCATGCCAACAAACCCCTCATATCAGCTCTGCTCAGAACAGGCTGTTTCTGTGTGCTTTAAATGCAAGTAAGCTGTGTTTGACCACGCCCCACCAGAAGAGCTTGGGTGGCTTGTTCTTTCTTGCACAAAGTTGCAGTGTTTTCTGTGAGAAGGCAGTCTCAGAGGGCAGAACAAACACCTAGCTGTGGGAGTGTCAACCACCTGACAGAGGCGTTACTGTTACTGTTAGAAAAACATGGTAAAGTGTATATTGCATAATATGTGACCTTTAAAGTCATTATTAAGTGACAACGGTCAGATTTAAAAATGTGTAGCTCACTGAAAAGTAGTGAATACTTCAGAATTACAGCAATGAATTAGACATCAAGTTACTGTGCCTATTAAATAAAGCTGCCATCTTAACAGATAAAGCCTTGGCTTGCAAGAATAATTCATGTATGCTGATGTTGTTCTATCTCAATGTCCTTTACATCACATTAAGGGTATGACTGAACAGGCAAGGCTGCTGGACACCAATGAACCCTTCAATTATTAGCAGCTTGTGAAAAGTTCTACAATGTTTCAAACCAAAAACTACATATTTGCTGCACTAGATTTTATTGTAAAGTTTCACAGATGACACAAATCAGAAAAGGCAATATCTATTAGTTTAAGCTGGACAGCCAAATAACAAGCTGTATGTAATGATAGGGACATGTGAGAGAGGTCACTGCATCATGACTTGTTCATCAAATCATTGATTAGTCTGCCATATCGTCTGCCTCTCTCACTGCATGTCATCTTTCACACGCTGAGTTTTCTGTCACTTTGCTTGCTTGCAGTGCTCAGTTTTATGGGAGCTTTGTGCAAATGATGTAACATATACTTTCCTTTTAAAATTCAGACCTATAAATAGCATTCAAGAAATAACACTTCATGCACAAATGACAGGAACAAATAAACCAGATGTGTAATAGTGATCATCAGGAAGATATACACTGAATGATAAAGCAGTCCAGAGAGACAAAGAGCTCTTAAACATACCACAGTTCAGTCAAGTCTTTTCACTCAGTGTCAGGAGCATAGTTAAATTTTTTCGGTTTTATTACGCTACACTGACTTCATAACATAAGAGATTTACATTTCAGGATTTTGCTGACTGTGAATGTGGTCAAAAAGTTCAGCAGCAAAGCTTTTTAAATCACAATGTTAGAAAAGCCTTTTTCAAGCTGCTACTCCTGTTACCTATAAAAGCAAGTGTGTGCTATATACTTTATTATTTTTGAAATGTAGTGGAGCAAAGTATATAAAGTGGAGATACTCAAAACATTTACTTAAACACAGTACTCAAGTAAATGTACTTTGTTACTGTCCACCTCTGCATATGGTATCTATTTTGTGGGCTCAAATGTCTCCAACCTTTCCTATATGCAAGTGTTAACCAAGCATGCCCAAAACACTGAACTAACTTTCATTGCTTTGTCAGGTGAAAAAAGAGGCTTTGGAAATTACAGAGATACAAAGTTGTTTTTAGAATAAAGGAAAGACTCTTTAAATGTTCATGCATGGGCTTCAGTTTGAGTTGACCAATGAGGCATCTTCATAAATCTACTGGTGTAAGTAACATTGCTGCACAAAGGAAAGTGAGAATTGGTTTGCAAATATACTTACATCCACAATGAAGAAGTCCAACCAGCACCAGGCATTAGTGAAGTACTTGACAAAGCCATAAGCCACCCATTTCAGCAACATCTCCAGGATGAAGATGTAGGTGAAAACACGATCAGCATACTCCAGAATGATTTTGACCGTCTTCCTCTGCTCAATGTAAACATCCTCAAAGGCCTAAAGAACAACAGAGTCATCATGTGGACAAGTGCATCACTAATCTCTCTCAACATTCGTCATTTGAACATTACACATGTCGCAAAAGAGAATATTTTCGATCTGTACTCGAAAATAGACTGTACTTTTGTTCTTTGTGTGCCAGTCCTTCCTATACTGTATGTTTGTTCCTGACAATGGCACCAGGGAAGAGGACAAACTTTTTAAGATGCAGCACAATACCTGTGATCCTTTAAAACTGTGTGGTAAGACATGTTACAGTGTTTTACCAAATGTTTGATTTCTGCAATACTCCAAAAAAAGTCAACAATAACGTATACCAAGGTGCTTTCTTCAATTCACTGATAAATGTGTGAATACGTTTTATTATCCAATAACGCCCTTTCTTGTGTAATATTCAATACGGCAGTGTGTAGGCTTTGTTTACCTTTTTTTGTGAATAGTCTTTGTACGACGTATAGGAAAACTAATTGGAATGGACACGCGCCGCCAAGTTAAAGTCAACTGATCATTCCCTCATCTTTACTATTCTCTGTAGGCTGTGTGCTTTCTTCAGCAATCATGTTTGGAGTTAGCCACAGGCCTCCCCTTCCACAAAGCTGCAAACCTAAGCTGGATTCTGCGGATTGAAAAGGTTGGTGCATTACAGCACTTTGCTGTCCATTAGCAACAATAATATCAAGAGTGGTTGCAGAGGAAAACCAAGAGATGAATTTCATGTGCGGCTAGCCTTATGAGATTCTCTTTCTCTAAAGGAATGTGAAATAATGTTTCACTCTGTGTTCACATGGTTTTCCTTACATGTATTATGCTATTCTGGGAAATAACTGGACACCTTTGTTTAGAAAGTTCTATAGAATTATAACCAGAAGTAGCAGAATCAGAGTATTTATGGGTCTAAATCAAAAAAGTGCAAACACCCATACTGTGCTCTTACCAAGGCTCCACTGCTGAGCAGGATCATGAAGATGATGAGGGTTTCAAACCAGTTGTGTTCTACAATCAGGTAACACGTCTTCCTCAGGAACCACCAGTTTTTCCCCCAGCCATGAGTGATGGGAACATCGCAGCACTTGTATTTGGCCACACACTCTGCATGATAATTACAAACACATATGCTAAAATAGGAGACAGATGCATAGTACCACCTAAATGCTTCACAGGGGCTTTAACTAGTGTAAGCACGATGTTAACATTCATGAATGTTCGTTGTTATCGGTTTTAAATTCAGTTATTACATTTTTTTGATGATTTTTGATGATTGCCAACGCTCTGAAATTAAAAGCGATTCACAGTTATGGAAACTCAACACACAAGGAGCAACATGTCAGATCAGATTTGCACAATTAAACGCACATTTTCGGGACACACCCGACACACTTCTCCTAATTTAAGACACATCATTCAAAACGGACAGCCTGTGTGTGCTCATTTCTAAACACTAGCACCGAAACATCACACTCAATTAGCAATCGCATGAACTCAGAATGCTCATGTGAAGACGCCTTGAACCAATCAGATCGTCCTCACTGGCCGATCATTGGGGGAAGTATCGTCCTGAGTGGCTGATCCAGTCCTGCGTGTACAGTAGTTTTGCAAATCTGAGCTGATGTTTCGCTTCTTGCGTGCCAAAGTTGGATTGATAAAATAATATCTTTATTTTAAACATGTTGAATAAAAAGAAGCCCAGTTAATTAAAATAAATAACTGACAAAAGCAATAGATGATACTAAAGTGAACTTAAACATTATATTCAGCTAACATTATCAAAACAAAGCAAATACATAGATACTACTCCTCTAAAAGGAGTAGGAAGAAATATATAATATTGCTTTAACACTAAAATGAAAAGTATTACAGTCATTACAATACTGCATACTGTATTATCTTGTCTGTGAAGGTTCTGTCATACAGGTCATGGTACATGTAATCTTCAGGTCAGTACTGAGAATAAAGACTTGTTGTTTCCTCATTGCCTTTGTGTTCATTAAAGAGGGTCCTGCTTTCAGGAAGTGTGTTTATGCAATAGTGAAAAAACTGTAAACGCCACCTACCATCTGTCCAGCAGGCATCAGGGTCAACGTACTCCTCCACGACCTCCACCACTGCTACTTCCTCCACATCAGGCTTTATGTCTATCGTGCTGCCCTCAGACGAACTGGTGTCATCCAGCTAGGACAAACAAAGCAGCAAACAGATCAGTTCTCCCTCTTGACTTTCAGCCGAGCAGTGAGAGGCTGAAGCATGTGGAGACAGCACAGCACCAGTGCAGCCATAACATTAATTCCCCTTTGGGTTTACATGCATGACATGATTTATTACTGAAGGTAAACATGTTGTAGCCGTGTTGTGCAGCTACATCCCCAACCTACTCTGCAGTGCTGTTGTAAGATTCACAAGGAGGTAATTAAACTCCTTTATTACTGTAGTCAGCTATTGTTTATTTATTTACCTTTTTTAGGTATAGATAAAAAATATGTCATCATAATTTTGCACAATGAAAAACCTTTCTCTAAATGTCTTGGTAAAGTTCACCTGTACAAATACATCAAGTCGTACAGCAGAACAGCAGCCTTATTGCAATTAACTACACACACACACACACACACACACACATACACACACACACACACACACACACACACACACACACACACACACATACACACACACACACACACACACACTCTGCAGAAACACTCTGACTTTTCAATCATAGACTGTAAATATTAATGGATGAAGTCTGAGTGACGTCAGCCCTCTGTTACGGTAGGGTGTTCCAAAGGCTCATCGGCAGCTGCCGCTGCCATGTTGGCAATGCTGTCTAAGCCTAGCTTTCAGTCAACCTAACTACAGGCTTAGAGCCGAAGCTGAGGCGGTGTTTAAGCCTCTTGATGAACCATTACATTGCACCCATCTGTCAATCATGTCAGCTACGCGTTTATGCATGCTGTAAAAACATATTTTTTGCCAGTCATGTGTATGTGACCTCCGGTGTTCCTGCAGCCAGCCTCAAGCGGACACTCGATGAACTGCAGGATTTTGCACTTGGCTTTATTTTTATAAGACCGGAGGTTGCCGCTTGGATTCAATTCACTAGAGAATGATGTTGCACTTTATAATCATGTCGTCAGCAAAGGCCGCTTCACATTCCTCTCTGCTCTCTCTCTCTCTCTCCCTCTTTCTTCTCTCTTTCTACCAAACAGCCGGGTGGATTCCTGCTCCTCTGATTGGCTGTCAGCAGCTTTGTCTGTGTCCGCTCCCTGCAGGGTACCCTGTGGCTGACAGTGGTGCAGGGAGGATTGGTGTGTGGTTGGTGGAGGGAGCCCAGTGGAATAGAAACCTGGTGCAGGCAGGTACAGTAGTGATGCTGCTGCATTATCTCCTCTCTTCCTACTACAAACCAGGTCAAGGTGACCCATAAATCACAACTTCTCCACAAGCTTTGGGTCTGACTTATCCTTCTCACTCATTAGTACTTTACAGTTGACGGCATGTTTCTCTGTCTGTTGCCTGGTCAGGACTTCCTTTGTATCAGTCCCTCGAGAGTCAGCACTCAGACTCATTGTTACAGCTCTCATGTCTAAATGGATTTTTTAAAATGTCAAATAAACTCTGTCTTCAGTGCTGCAGCTCAAGCCCGTTCTGCTTAATGCATCAAAATATGCTGCAAGGGCACAAACAAACACACTTCACACATGTGCACAAAGCCTTCTTACATCACCTTGTATCTTAAGAGATCATTTCTCAAGTCATCAAGTCATTTTTGGGGAAGCATAGCTATATCATGTTATTGTTCTGAGAGTCATAATCAAAAGGTTTAATATATCATTTTCTAAATATGGCTTTTAAAGATACACAAAATATCTTGGACTTCTTCAAGTTCTCCTCTGAAGATTCTTAAGCCAAAATAAGCAAATAATCTTCCTCAATCAATCATTCATGTACCCACACTAATCAAGCCACTCGCTCAGCATCTCTCTTTCATCTCCCTCTCCGACCACTCCCTCTTACTCACATCTTTACTGTTCTCCACATCCGATTCACTGCTGAAATCTTCCGTGTTGAGGTTTTCAAAGTCCGACTCGCCAACAGCGATAGGAACACATACAGTGAGGTTGGGGTTGTGGATGAAGGACATGTAATCCTCATCAATCATATACTTTCCCACACTGCTCCCAATACCACTGGTAGTTCCATTGCCATTTTTAGCATAGTCCAGCTCACGGTTGATGTCCACTGTATGGTTTGCAATGCAGTTCAGCTTCTTCTCGTACATTTCGTCCAGAGGCTTCTGTTCATCCTCTATAGGCTGCATGTCGGGGTGACAAAATAATAATAAAAAAAAAAAGGTAAAAAGAAGGTCATCATAAAAGTGTCTGAAATATGCATTCATACCGTACATAACTGTTATTGTCAAATATATACAACAAACAAGTATCATTGCATATAGATGTGGAATTATATGATACCTTCTTGAGCACTGTGGCTACCAACAGCCGCATGTTAACCTTGAACCAGGCAATCCCTATCTTAATGCGGGCGACTGCCAGCTGGAGGTTGTTGGGTTCACCATCATCATCAGTGGCTGCCAGGTTATCAGCACTGAATGAGCTCAGCAGCAAGGCCAGGAACAGGTTCAGCACCTCACAAAAAAAACACCACAAAAGCACTAAATGGATGGTTCACAAGTGGCCAACCACAGCAGGCTACTACTAGTTTCCAATAGCATCTCGAATGTTATCTGTGTCTTAGTCTTACCACCAGGTTTCCAATGACCATGACCATCATGAAGACCGTGAGGCACATGGTCTGTCCCGCCACCTCCATACAGTCCCACATGGTCTCAATCCACTCCCCGCACAACACTCTGAACACGATCAGGAAGGAGTGGAAGAAGTCATGCATGTGCCAGCGAGGCAGCACACAGTCCTGGGCAATTTTACACACACAGTCCTTGTAGCTTTTGCCAAACAGCTGCATTCCCACCACGGCAAAGATGAAGACAATGATGGCCAGCACAAGAGTCAGATTACCCAGAGCTCCAACCGAATTACCGATAATCTTGATCAGCATGTTCAGGGTGGGCCAGGATTTGGCCAGTTTGAACACTCTCAACTACAATAGAAGAAAAAAAAAGAGGATTATTTCATAGTTATCTATATTAGGACAATGATCAGTGGTTACATTTTAAAATACTCATAGTTTAAATTCATTTAACTGATTGACTGAGAGCTGTCTGCTATTTGGTTTGATGAAGAACATAACACAGACAATTAGAGGGTTTACAGTCTAATCAAATACACACTATTATGATTGTTGATTACTTAAAGACCTTTTTAAAGCTACAAACCCATCCTTATTTCTGTACTTTCTGAGTTGTTTATAATAAAGGGACCTCTACATGACACAAAATGGGACTGTTAAAAGATAAATATGTATCTTGAGAATATCTACTCTGCCTCACCACCTGGACATGAGAGCAAAAGAGGGCAAAAGAGGGCAAAAGAGGGCAAAAGAGGGCAAAAGGGGGTAAACAAATGCAGACACAATCTACTTACCAATCGGAATGACCTGAGCACTGACAGACCCTCTACATCAGACAGTCCCAGCTCAACTAAACTCAGAGTCACAATGAAGCCATCAAAGCAGTTCCAGCCTTCCTGGAAGTAGTAGTAGGGATCCATGGCAACCAGCTTTGCAAACATCTCAGCAGCAAAGATACCAGTGAAGACCTGGAAAAAGATTATTATACAAAGTTCAGTTGTTGTTGTTGTTTTTGTTGCTGCCTTTTTTTAAGTAGACGCAAAACACAATTTATCTTATGGAATGGTAAATGGACTAAATGTCCACTTGCCACGTCAGTATTAAACGACTTAAGTGTAATTCAAGTTGTGTTCAAATATGTCAGCTACTTGTCTACTGGTAAAATTTCCACAGACATTAGAATAAAAGTTTTTTAAGTGACTGATCAGTGCACTGATTTTTACTTTAAAGGGGACATATTATGAAAAATCCACTTTTACAGTGTTTTTGAACATATATTTGGGTAACCTGAGTGTCTACCGACCCACAAAATGTGAAATAAATCCATCCAGTCCTTTGTTTGTAGTCTGCATAAGTCTTACAACACAGAGAAAAGTGCTCCGTTTCAAAAAAAAAATTCAGTTTGTGATGTCACAAGCTGGATTCTGGTAAAAAAGAATCCCCTCCCCTCCCCTGATATCTCCACCCATGGACTCCACCTCGAACCAGCCTAGAACTAAAACTTTTGCGTAGGTCTGCCATCTTTATTCTCGCTACAGAAAAGTGATGTCTACCGGGAAAACTCAGGGGCTCATCGCATTCGGAGAACGGAGTGTTCTGAGAGAGCTGGTTTATACGGGGTCACAAACCTCCTCTTGTGCTTGATTCATGTTTTATTTGGACCAAATCACAGCACAGATGTTTCATTTAGACCACAGGGGGACTGTTTGAAAAGGTGGAAAAGTGGTATAATATGTCCTCTTTGATGCACGTTTCTCGATAAAAAGGCAACAAAAAATGTGTTTATTGAGGTATTCCATGTTTTATTGAAGAGTC
The DNA here is from genome assembly GCF_963584025.1 of Labrus mixtus. Lineage (NCBI taxonomy): Eukaryota > Metazoa > Chordata > Actinopteri > Labriformes > Labridae > Labrus > Labrus mixtus. Next base: position 9,345,890 of record NC_083618.1, on the reverse strand, counting down.
TGTCATTCTCTGAAAAACATCAAGTAAATCTCGATTACTCATGCTGCACTTTTGGAGTTAAACTTACATTTTTTCCAAGTTGCCTGTAATTATTTAGTAATAATTTATTTTTAACAAACTATCATATCAACAAATTGATAATCTGAGTCTAGAAGACAAAAAGTTTAATGATGTGGATAAACGCGAATGAGAAAATTGAACAATGAGCACAAAAAAATGACTACAAAACTTTTGACTGTCAGTCGACAATAGGCAAAATCTGACGAATCAGGTTCAACTGTGTAAATCCTTAGGGACACGCCTTATTCCTTCACTGACCAGGAATATGCCTCAAAGTCTGTGAGTCTGTGAGTGTGCAGTTTGGGAGTTAGCCTTTGAAAGTGCTCACATTTATCGTTATGGACAACTGTAAATGCTAATCAATACATATGAAAAGTCCCTCCCTAGCTCGAAAGACAATCAGAATTACACCAAATCAAAAAAGCACTCTGCTAGTTGCTTAAAGGGAACCTTCAGTATCATGATCATATTTTTGTTTCATTAGACTGTTACTTTGTAAAATCTAAATACAACCACCGCCCGCCTCTGAGACAGAAATAATTAAATATCTGAAAGTTCTCTTTAATGTCCTGAATCGATGTCACAATGTCACTTCAAAGCTCGATTTTGCTTCTTATTCTAGTAGGGGTACTGAGTGCAGCGGGAAAAACGGCTTAGCTTACATTGCATTTTATTTGATGTGGTGCTGATTAAAAATGGATTGGCTTAGATTGAGGACCCTTCTGACAGGGCAAGGTCATACAGTTCCCATGTGTCAGCTTTGTAGGGCGCTGTAGTTTTCTGACTGTTACCCTATTGTCCACCCAACAGCTTATCTTGTGCCCAATCAGTGCTGCAGTGCAACACCCAATGATTCATGCTGCACCGTCCATTAGACTGATTCCTCTGACTTCAGTTCCTGTTCTATTCCTGAAAGGACGCCAATCCATATGACCTCATTTCCTGTCTTAATATTGGTTGTAAGCCAATACTGCTGCCCTCAGACAGCTGTGCAATGTTTAGAACGGACAGCAAGTGCAGAACACAAGTCAAGTCAAAACGCCCGCTGCACATTTCGTTAATATGTACTAGGCCTAACCAGTCCTGCACTTTTGTATGTGTCTGCATGTGTTTGAGTAAAGAAAGAGAGTGAGTTCGACAGAGTTCAGTAGAGCCAAGGTAAGCAGGGTGCAGCAAAAGCAGAAGAGTGACCTGAGTGGGGGTGGGGGAGTTTGGGGAGTAGGCTGGCCGGCTGCATTAAATGGAACTAAATCTTTAATGAGACCCCATCAGAGTCCCATATTCACTTGGCCGTGTGTATTCTTAAGTGCACATACCAAATGATGCATTGATGTATCGGTTTGAGGTTATGTAGGTGGGGCAAACTGAACTTGGAAAGCTTTGGTAGAGATAATGTAGTACATGCAGGCATAAAATGTTACACAGATAAATACTAGCGGTATGAGAAAGGTAAAAAGAGCTGCAGTTTCTTACCAGGTTGCCAGTCGTCAGGACCCCCTCAAATTGTGGGGTCATTGGGTAGTGCTCCATGGCCATGAAGAGGGTGTTGAGGACAATGCAGATAGTGATGGCCAGGTCAACAAACGGGTCCATGACAATACAATAGACTATGTGTTTGATCTTTAGCCACATGGGACAGCACTCCCAGATGAGAAACGTGTTGGAAAACTTGTACCAGCAGGGAGGACACTTTCTCTGAGACTCCTCCAGTTCTGCACCAAGGGATGTGAAAAACAGAAACGGTCAGAAAAACAACAACGCTACAAATGCAAAACAGTATTTTGAAACTGTACTTTTTCTACCATCGAGTTCCTGACAAGCACAAAACAACGTGTGCAGACACATTTACATTCACAGGCAGCATTTACATAAAAAGAAAACATATTTAACTCAAGTGTGTAAATGCAAGGCTCATTAGACATGTTTGTTCCATGTAAATACACTTATCCTATAGTGTTGCTAGTAGATAATTAGACTTTTGATGGAAAAAGGGTTAAATGGAGTCAAGAGGAATGTGCATTGTCTGTACCCTCTAACAGTGTGTTGGTGACCACGCTCATCTGACTGTTGGCCCGGTCCTTTCCTTTGAAGGAGTTGAGCTGATCCACAGATACCATGAGCGAGCCGGAGTGCTTCTTCTTAATGTCCACGTCAGTAGTCTGTACTCAGAGAAAGGAGTAATACAAGTCAGAGACAGCACTAGCATGGCTGCAGAGCAACAGACATCATTTTGAAATCATGCTCTTTAGTCTCATCCGGGTTTCATAACACTGTAGGACGACCGTCTGATCTTAAGACAAAAATCTACTGTGATGCAATGTATGACTCCCCAAAATAACCAGATCTGTTCAAACTAAAAATATCCCGTGGCACACTTAAAATTAGTACAGTAAATTCTCAAATAGTTGCCGTGATAAACAGAAGTGAGGGGAGAACATGTTCCTTTCTTGAACAGGTATGTGAGCCACGACTTTTGTTCAAATTTTTCCCATTTCCTTTTGTATTATAGTATGTGGGCATTATGTTACTGGATTTTATTTGAGAATTTACAGTATACTCTCTCAGCCCTCCGTTGTTTATTGTGCACTGAATATCTACAATCCCTGGTTCAACAGCATTAAGCTGCATGCAATCGCATGCATGTCACGAACAGAGGGGGATTCAGACATATTAAGAGAGGTCAAAGACAAAAGCAGGTATATTGGTTGAGAATAAAAGAGGAGGCTACCATGCTACCTTGAATGAGGAGAAATATTGTTAAAGAAAAGAAGTTTGAGATTTGTTCTTGCACCATCCAGCGGCTCAGGAGCAGAGGATAAATTATGACTGGAGGAGAGAGAGAGGTAGTCCAATAGACTGTGGAAGTGATAGAAATGGAAGGCGGAAGTGAATCGGTGGGCCTGGAGCCTTTAAAAAGGAAAGAATTAAAAGGAAGGGAATTTTTCCCCCAGTAAATAGTTTTGATAGTCATGTTTGATTCTAAATGACTGATATGTTTAAGACTGGTTATGAAATGGTTAGGTGAACAAAGGGAGGCTGATATCATTTGTCCTTCTTGTGAGATCTCAATCAGTGAATATATACCGTAAAATCTGGAATATAAATCGCACCGGTATATAAGACGCACTCTGTTTTTGAATGTCTCTCAGAGAGAAAAAAAGTTTAAATTGCCTTCCTGCGTGACAATCTCTATTGTGTTCGGTGAAGTCTACAAAGTGCAGATTCTGTGCAGCTGTGTCGCTCTTTTAGTTCCTTCTGTTTTCACTTTGTGGAGTTTGCTACAGTACGGTAGTTGAGCTCTCAGCCTGCAGTGAAAGTTGTGAAGCACAGACCCGTAGCTTGTGACCTCTCTGCCTGGCTCCGCTGGTCACTCTTGAACTTTAACATAGCAATTTACCACCGCTTTCTGTAATTGCGTGATGATTGCATGACCTAGTGAGGAAGACAAGATGTCGCATAGACTGGTCTGTGTGGCAGCCTTCCCCAGCACAGCCTGCAATCAGCTTTCAACACACAAGGAATGGGGATGTATTTTTAATCACGTCAGTGATAGTGGCTGCTGCACCTGAAGTAAATATGGCGCTTGTGTAAGCATATTATACTGGTATGTTGGTCACACCGGTGTATAAGACGCGGCCAGCATTTAAGATGAAAAAGAAGGTATTAAAAGTGTGTCTTATACACCGGATTTTACGGTAATGGTGGTTCTTGAGAGGCTGTTGGTTTATGGAAACTGTTATTTTTAGTGTATTAGTACTTAAGAGCTGTAAAAAAAATTACCAGCTGAAAATGGTTATAAGATTAGGGCAAAACTGTCAGTGGCAGTGGTAGGCTGAAATAAAAAGACAGACTCTAGATATTCAGGGAAGGAAAGGGAGCTAGAACAAGAGCCAAAGGGGAAGAGGTGGTAAAGGAGAAGCTGCAGAGACCGGGGCCACCACCATCATGCCTAAACTGTATTGGTGTCCCATGGACGTCCTTACACTGTCATCAGTGGCTGCCTTATCTATTTTCACCTCAGGCAGAAGCCGTCTGCCGGGCCCAGGGCCGATGAGAGACACCACGCCATTGCAGTCCACTGTGCTGTTCCTCTTCCCTCCAGAGTGGGGTGCCAGCGGGTGGATGCGGGATGAGCCCTGGCTGTAGCCACTGTAACTGTTGCGGCGGTAAGGGATAAAAAGGGAGCCTCGGCGGTCTTCGCTCTCCTCTACTGTACTGTGCTCGTCATCTGCAAACTCGTTCTCTGAGCCCATGTCCTTGGAGCGGCCTTTAAAGCTGAAGATGCTGCTCCGGCTGTTGTGGCGCGACATGAAGGGAGAGCCCGGGATGCTGAGTAGTGACTGGGGATTGAGAGACAGATGCAGAAAGGGAGAGAGGGGCAGATATAAAAAAAAACAGCTGGACTTGGTTGATGTGTAAAAAAAGGTGAAAATAACAAGTTAAGCACATAGCTGAGAAGAATAAACCAAAGGACCAGAAGAAAAATAAATGAATTACTTCATACGGATGGAGAAAAGAGGTTGAACACCATGTTTCTTGCTTTTGAGGAATACAAATATTAAAACTATAATTTGTCAAAATGGCCCGCACCCAAACTGTTCATTAGCTTTGATGTCACATACTTACATACACCTCCTGTACCATGCTGTCACAGCTATTTTCTCAAAACCTTGTTTAATACAAAATGAGTCACAACACTATTATAAACAGCTATGTATAATCCCAGGTTGCAGGAACATTCTGGAACAGTTCTGTGTGAAAACTCAATTTGGTTACACACAAAACACTAACCACGTACAAACCTACTAATTAATGTATTCATTTTATGATGTGAATTTGATTGCCATTGTTTCTTTATCAAAAGCCACAAAACCAATCATCTTGCAGAAGCAAACAGTCACCAAGGAAGACCATTTGTAGAGGGTCTTAGCAACTACATTTGCATCAGATGACCAAGTGGTCAGTGAGTCAGAAGGAATTGCAGTTGGAGAGCAAGTTTTCTCAAAGTGAAGGTCCATCTCTATTCTAAACAAGCTAAAGAGTATGGAAGAGCCATACACAATACTAGTGACGAGGCAAGAGGACACCCAAAATGGCTGTTGCTCAAGAATGGAGAAGCGGGAAAAGATGTTTTAGAGAGACTTTGCAGTGATGGCAAGGAACGGCTGGTTGAAACCTATGGCAGTGACAGCCAGAGGAAAAAAAACAAGGAGGAATGGTATGGCCATTTGATCTACATCCTATGCGCAAGAACTTGGGAAGTATCAAGAACACCACTCAAATGGACCAAACCACAGGAGGGTCGAGACTAGACACTTGAAAACCAGGGAACACCTACCAGAGGAGTCACATGACACTTGAGAATGTGAATGCATTTTGGCTCAACACCTCAAAAGGTCCTCCAGTTCACACTGATGTGACACACACTGTTATGACACATAACCAGAGATACCTCTGCTTTTTGTGAGGAGATTAGCTTGAATGAGTTATTTGATGCTATATAAAAAGGGTACAAAACCATGACTGACGGCTCTGTTTACAGATCTGCGCACCAGATGAGCAGAGTAGAAAAGGAAAGGAAGGGGAGATGTAGCAAACCCTAACACAAGAGTATTTGAACTTTACATGAATGACTGCTCCCAAACTGAAACATGAATCTGCTCTGCTGAGGACAGAACAAACCTGAGGGATCTTCACCCTTTTTTGGGTAATTAACCTGCCTTGACTCTGTGTCCACACAACATCACAGGTGAAAGATGTCAGCGCCCATTGGGGAATCTGTCTATGTTTATTGTAGTTTAAAATCTATCAAATTTTCACTACTGGGCAAAGAAGTGTAACCCAAATGTTGATGTATGCTATGCTTGGAAAGAGGGAAATCTTCTTGTGCTGCTTCTCCAGGGAAGAAGGGCAATTCTGCTGGCACAATGTCCCCCAATAACAGATCTAGATGACCATCTCAAGTAGGAGAACCATCACCATAACCATTGGAACTGGTAACAGCCAACAAGAATAACCTCCATAAACCTGACTACAGCAGTCACATCCCTGGCAAGACCTTACATCAAGAGAGAGGTGTAAAAGGCCCTCCTTGATAAGAAAGAAGTACGAGTGCCTCAAGATAAGATCCAGCTCAAGAAAAAAGAGACCTTCTGGTCCCCTTGAGGGAGCCGTAGCATTGAGAAAGACTACCACCACTAATTAGAACGTCACCAATAATGTGTCCAGAAATATCACTATTTGTATTTGCACATGCTTAATCAAACACAGGGCTTCCTATGCTGTTAGATGTTTCTGTCTAACTTTACCTGGTTCATGATTGATGTCTTCCTCCCCAGCCGGCTTCCTGGGAAACGTATTGTACTTTTCTTGCTGCCATCGTCTGACTCGGACTTAACAACCTTTTCACTATCTCCTTTTTCTTTCTCCTGCTCTTTCTGACGCCATTTCTTCTTGCGATTGCGGCGTTCCTTGGCACTCTTTGAGCTCAGTTTAGAGACCTCAGAGGAGCTGCGGGACAGGTGCCCTCCTCCTTCGTCCTCTAATGCAGCCTCAGACACTGTACCTGCAGAAGTCGCCATGGCAGCAGCCTAGAAAAAAAAAAAAGCAAGACACATGATAACCATAAACTGAATGAAAGATGGTTAGAAGTGTAATGTTTTTGAGAGGGAACGAGACCAACCTGTGTTTCCTCCTGCTGCCTCTTGATCTGCTCCAGCATGGCTTTGAATTCTGCCTCTTTCTGCTCCGCCTCCTCAATGGTGGCCTGGTTCTGCTCCTCATAGGCCATGGCCACCACAGCCAAGATGAGATTCACCAGATAGAAAGAACCAACGAAGATGACTAGCACGAAGAAAATCATGTAGGTCTTTCCTGCAGCACGCAGAGTCTGGCAGAAAAACACACAAAAAGCAATGAGAACAAAAATAGGGTGACTTAAAACTGTGGACAGTCACTTTGAAAAAAAAATGTGATCAGACATGTTTAAGCTGCTTCCCCAAACATAGAAAGTGCTCTGCCAAACTTCAAGCTCCTCTTAGAAACTTTCAGTTTTGTGCGACCTCCGTGGACAAAGTGTTGACTCTTAACTCTTTCCTGATCTTGTACTCTACATGTTTAAGAGTTTTGGAACTAGTGTAACAAGGAAAGTAGCCTCCATATACATGTGGCACCTGCTCTACTGACTGAGCTAAACTGGCACCCTAACCCTGCAAGCAACCAAGTGTATCACTCATTGAGGATCTTTGCAGTGAAAACTATAAAACATGCTGTTTCTGAAGCTTGCTGTGATTCAATTTATTAAACGCCACCCATGTGACAGTGGTTTCAGGCATTAATAATAATAATAATAATAATAATAATAATAATAAAGAAATACACCATGTTGTCACTGATGGTCTCATTTGATTTCATATCTCATAAAGAAGCTTCAATATTAATGTCAGTCTGTTTTAGAACCAGCTAAAACTCCTTAAAGGGGCTTAAATGTGAAGAAAGGGTCGACAAGGTTGGGGAGAACAGTGCAGCGCATTTTGATAACCAGATATAACTAACTTTCCCTTCCAGCCTTGTAAAACTATGTTTTTAAGCGTAGGCCTGTGGAAGACTCTGCTCATGCAATAAGTGCACAGGGCACAAGTGAGAGTAAATAATTAAGCAGGTCGCTAGGAAGGAAGGTGGGTGGATTCTTTGAAACCTGATTGGCCACCCCAGTGGTCACCCCAAACTCCTAAACAATGATTGGTTATTTGCCTTGTCAGAGGCAGGACACCAAGGTCGAGAAAATCTAGTCCTGCCCCTGGTAGAGAGGCAGGCATTCATTACATTAGTCTGAATGAAATTATCTAACAGAGTGGTCTAGCAATGGTCCTACAACAAGAGGCTTTTCTCAAAGCATTTAATTTAATGATTGCCTGAAAAGAACTTCAAAAAAGTCTATCCAAAAGAAAAACCCAAATTAATTGTTTTTAACAGACATATTGTTCAATTAGTAAGATATAAATGGAGGGAATTTGTATAGGCCAGTATTGTAGAGACTTTTTCCCTATTGTGCATTTTTTTGTGTGCATCTCGTAAGGTTTGCAGTACGGACAAGTTCACTATTATATCAGGTCTGAAAGAGGACCAAAGAAATGCTAATCTTCAGTGACTTTGTAAAGAAACAGCACATGCATGTGCATATACCATTCCTTCCACAGAGCGGTGAGGTGTAAACATACAAAACCAGCTAACATTAATGTGGACGCACAATGAGGTGGGGTTGGCATTCCAAGTAACCCTAAACTACAAAGAGAGTCAATTTCAATGAAATATCGAATGTAAGTGAGCAGCACAAACAGAACTCTTGGGTCCTCATTGTTGGAGTCGTCCATGTACTCGAGCATTGCAATTGACTTGAAGCGTAATGCACATCTGGTTTTAAGAAGGAACGGCGTTTTAGCAGTCTGCAAGGTGATTGCACGATGCCGTTTTCAAAACTTTGCACTCCGGAACCCATTTTGAAAAACTTCAGTCGCCCATAACACCGTCATTGTGTAGACGAACAGCCAAAACGCATCAAAAGATTGACATTTTTGGATGAAATGGTTGTCGTGTAAACAGGGCCTAAGAGAGACAGAAATGAGAGAGTGATCCTTGTACAAGGTCATATAACAAAATGGAATTCACTTTGTTTCTGTGAAAACATAAATAAAATATTTCAGAATTCAAGATTTCTTTTTATTCCTGCATGATGGACAGATTGGATTCTGGTGGCTCGTCACACACTCCTACCTCCAGTTTATCTGATCAGCTGTCCTTCCTTTCATTTTATTCTGAGGGCAAATGAACAGAAGGAGGAGCTGCTGATGCACTTTTGCTGATTCATTGAGGTAAAAGGATGAGTAGAGGCTCTAATACAGCTCTCTAAATGGTGTTTTCAAGGGTCAAATACCACACCCACTGGTCATACCTTAACAGAATATACGACCCTGCTTTTAACTTCATGTGGACATTAATGAGCCAATTTGACACAACAGAGAAGAGACGGAGGAATTAAAACAACAATGCTTTCTTTACCAGCATGTAGAGATTTTCCCAAAAGTCTTGAGTCATAAGTCGGAAGAGGGTGAGGAAAGCCCATCCAAAGCTGTCAAAGCTTGTGTAACCATAGTTCGGGTTCCTTCCAGCTTTCATACATGTAAAGCCCTCTGGACAACGTCTGAAAGGAAAACAGAAGAATGACTCAGCATCAAAGTTATGAGAGCCATGGTATATTAAAGGGAGACTTCACCCGTTGAAACATGAATCTGTATTGACATTGGGTCATATATGTAGTGGAAATGTGAACAGTAATGAACAATACATTTTGAAGTTGATGCCTTCTTGAGAAAAGGCAGAAAGTGTATTTTTGACTCATGTGGAAGAAAGACAACAACTCCCAGAATGCACAGCACTGCAGGCCACTCCCACTGAAGCTAGGGTGCTCTATTTACATTTACATTCTCTACAACACATACGGCTGTTTCCTCAACTGATTCCGAGATGTCTTCCAAAAGGAATTGGCATCTTGGAAATTCCTGGCAGAAAACAGACTCTATGTCCGTGTCCATAGGCAAACAGTGAGAGCACCGACACCACCAGTCCGCCCCAGCTCGAGCCGCCCCCGGGCTCCTCGTCTTCAGCGCCACTGACAGGCAGGTCTTGTGCCATATTGCGGATCGTAGAGATAGCCACGAACATCCGATACGAGCACAAGACCTTCAAAATCCCCTTCATCCATATCAGTTTGATGTTGAAACATACTTTCATCATACTTTCGTTCTTCTCAACTTTCTCCACAGAGCCTGTTAGCATAGCTTCCAAGTAAGATGGCGGACGTTGAGTTTCGATTCTGGGAGTGAGGTCCCACCCACTGAAATGTAATAGGTCTATAGCTTCCCCCCCCCCCCCCTGTTGAAAACATGAGGAACTAGCGATGTAGTTTCACCCCCTCTAAGCAGAGTAGCCTCCGATGACGCAAAATGAAGATTTTTGCTTCATCGGAGGAGATTTCCCGTCTCAGGGGAAAATGAGGGCGGGATGCACGAACATTCAAAAATACTACCAGGTTTCTAATGATACAAAGCTTAATGCAAATGTGTGAAGTATCCCTTTAAGTGTTCCCAAAAAAAAAAAAACATCAATTTCTCTATTCATTGATCTGACTCCTGCCTAACTCAATAAATGGTTTAATGGCTCTTGGATCCTTTTGATTAAATGTGCAAACAAGATGGACGTTCTATGGTCCAGTATATATTACCTTACCTTATTTCTTTTCAAGCAAGCAAGTCTGTCCATCAAATTTGGAATAGTGTGTGTGTGTGTGTGTGTGTGTGTGTGTGTGTGTGGGGGGGGGGGGGGGGGGGGGGGGCACTAACTTACCCTGAGTCAGAACTATTTCCACACAGTAGAGCATCAAGCTGATTTGGGAGGAAGTAGAAATTAGCTAAGAAAAAAAAGACAACAGTCAGATGCATTAGTCACTGGGACAATATGTGTAAAAACATGCAAAAACATATAGACAAAATAATTACAAAGATGCAGTTTCTGTTGTATTTCACGTATGAAATGTGCAGCTGAGTGTAAAGGTCATCACTCACTGTCATTCATGATGTACTCATCCCAGTCTAAACTCCTGTTGCCATTTGAAAGTATCCACTGCGTTACGTTGATTGGCCAGAATACACACTTATTCCGCAGGTTCCCCATAAAGAGCTGTAGGCCAATCAGAGCGAAGACGCTGAGACAGAAGACTGTCAGGATCATCACATCCGACAGCTTCTTCACAGACTGGATCAGCGCACCCACAATGGTCTTCAGGCCTGTCAATTAATAGATGATAAACAAACACACACGCACACACACACACACACACACACACACACACACAAAAACACACACACACACATACACACACACACAAACACAAACACAGAAGTGTACAAATTCAAATGCATTCACACAAACACGTGCACACCCAAGTGTGCAAATTCAAATGCACACAAGCATTCACACAAACACCGAGATAGACAGAAATAAAATAATTGAAACTTTTTTGTCACTGAAAAAGCACATGCTGATTTTTATAGCTGAACTTCAGAGCTGGCTGAGGTCACAAACAAAAATAGTTAGGTTAGGTAACATATATCTAATCCTGTATTTAACCCTGTGCTGTGCTGGCTCTTACATAAACATAAACTTGGCAGGCATTAGAAATATTCCTCAACACCTACGCCCATACTGTCAGCCTCTGGACCAGAAATTGAATTTCGGTGGTTTTATTGTGCATTCCTTTAACATATAATACTGGTGTTAAGATGTCTGTTGTTCTTCCTGCCACTTACAACTTAAAGGAAATCTAAAGTTTAAGGGTGAAGTCTCTGTTTTGTTAATAATTTAAGTATTTGCTATACTGCTTGACCTATAATATATTTATAAGCATTTACAGAGATTGTAATTTTAAAGCCTCAACAGCGTTTGAAAATGATTCAAATTGCCATATAGGCTCTATTTGGAGGAAAGTTAATGTCAAACTTTCTGTTTGGAAAAATAGTTATATGATTAAAGTAAACTCAAAGGTATGGGTGGTTGGTTGTTTCGCTGTTTTCTTAAATATTTCAAGCTTTATCTGATTTTTTTTTAAAACTCGTTTTCAGTTAAATTTACATGTAAAAAGTTGATCTCATTATCTATGGCGAGTTAAAAAAGGGCATTTATACAGAATCTTTTATTGCTTAATAAAATGGTGCTGCTACGTCAAAACACGAGATACACAAGACACAAGAGAGTATAAAGAGAGTATAAAAGAGGAAATTAGCAGAAGGACGTGGAAAAACTCGCTTGGCTGTGAATGATTTAGAGCAAAGAAATAAATCCTCTGATATCCAAACATAAATAATGTAAGCACAGTGATACTGAAATAAAAAAAATAAGGTACCCTTTTTGTGGGTTGCTGTAGGGGCTTTATATCTCCAGTCAGTGTCTGCAGGTAAAACTCTCCTGAGAGGAGAAACCCTCTCTGTTTTTTAAGATAATTTTCTGCCTATTGACTTCATTTGTGTCTTTCTGTGCTTACACTACTACTGCCTGATGTGAGTTGTACTTTTTATTAATATTTGGATATAATAAATAATATAGTGGATAAAAGAATAACATAAGATTTCACATGTAAATGTGTAAACTATGGATTTAAATGAGAAATAGTCAATTATTAGCAATGCTTCTATCTCCCTTTCCTTTTAAGCAACACTTGACTGTTTTTAGTATAATCATCAGCTACAATGGTTAGTGGCACCACATTTGTCATTACCCCCTTATAAATCACTGAAGAAGCACTTACAGACCAGTCACAAGCAGGCAACCTGAACCCTCCCTGATTTCACAGCCAGAATCAGATTTACATGTAGAATGTTTTTGCAATCAAATTTAGTTAAAAACCTGCTGCTGGTCAAATTAAAAGTGTCTGTCTTTTTGCATCATTATGTGTGCAATGTGTGTCTCATAACATAAACAGTGCATAGAGATCAGCTTAAACAACCCTGTTATCAATTAAGATACCCTTTAGAAGTAAATATTGCATATTCAGAGCAAGGGCTGGGAATCTTTTGGTGTCTCACGATTCGATTTGATTTAAATTCTTGTGGTCACGATTCGATTCAGAATCTATTTTCGATGTAAAGCGATTCTGGATTCATTGATCCATGGATTCAAAGTCTATTTTTGAATTAGTACATACTTCAGGATCTACTCCAGTCATCTGTGAGACTGGCTGAATTTCTTGCTGCTCTATTTAGTATTCTACTGAGTTAAAGAGCTAGCCTTAGCACTTAGCACTTTGGAAGTTATGAATCTATTTAAATACTCAGAAGATAAGAAGCTAGATTTTTACATAAATCGATTTTTTTTCTTGCCCTATTCAAAGCCCTGGAAGCCCTTTTTGAAACAACGCCTAATTAAAATGTTTTGGTCAAACACACTTTTTTTCACGCCGCACCTGAAGTCCAAAAAAAAAAAAATGAAATGATACTCTGCACACAAGATATTGACTTGTGCACACACACTTTTTTTTTTTTTTAGTTTTTTTTTACTTTTTGGGACTTCAGGGGCTCCGTCATTTTATTTTAATGTTTGTAACTTTTTATTTCTCTCAAGATGTTTGTATCAGTGTTTTTTGCCTGTTCTCCTTCTGGTGGTTTGAAGTGGGTGGGCGTCAGTTAGAAAACAGGCTATGCAAACCTGCAAACAAACCTGAGGAGGTCGACGGACATTTGAAATGTTTTATCCTTGATATGAAAGTCTTAAGTGTCACTTTAAGCCATGACTATGTATTATTAAAAACATATTGAAGGATTAGAAGTCAAGTTTTTTTTTTAAATCCACTTTTTTTATGCTTAAAGTGTCATTCATAAATCCTTATACGTGACATTCAATTCAGGAACATTTCATTTCATATTAATAATCTTTTATGCAGAAAAAGCCTGTGTGTGAAAAATATTGGCATAAATATTGAAGAAAATAAATAAAAAAGCCTACACTAAGTTATAGAAACACTTAGAGGCATGTTTGAGCAGATGTTTGTCACTTTTAAAGATACACCTTTGTTCAAGTTGATTCATTTAGTCTTAACTTCTGCTGGTTATTGAAAAGAGCGTTTTTCTAGATATATTCTTTAATAAAAAGAATAAGCATAAAAACATGACACAGATTCTGATATAACAGTGCATTCATGTTGAACCACAGATCTACATGTTTTATACAGCATTATTTACCACAACAAACAATGCATCTTTGTGGAATGTTCCCATCAGAAGAACACAAACACTACTTCCCTTATACGGTAACAACCTTTTTTTTATTAAAAAAAGCTGAATTTTTTAATTCACTCAGGAAGCAGCTGGATTTGATATTTATTTGGAGAAGAGATATTGTATCATGGCGAATAATACAGTATTTCCATTTATCTTTTGTGTCAATCAATGGGAACATTTCTAACAAACTGCAGTTATAACACACGTCAGCTTCACAAACAGCAAACACAACCAGGATCAGTCAAAGGAAGCAGGCAGTGAAAAGCAGAAAGAAAGGACAGGCGAGGAGACGTTGGCGGCTCAGGGGGGGCGGGGCAATGAGAGGTGGCATGCAGGTCATTTAAACTCCAAGGCTGAAGGGATTGACGCTATGTCAGCATCACCTGTCTGTAAACTGTGAAGGGGACCTTAGTTCAACTGAAGAACCGTCACCATCCTTAGCTTCCCTTTTCTTTCACTCTCTTGGAGATGGATGAGCCCTAAGGCTTCGTAAGCTCAGAGTACAGCTGAGCTTTGTATGCTAGAGGCCAGACTGAATGTATCTGACTGAATGTAGAGTGTGTGCTTGTGTGTGCGTGAATGTGTGTGTGAATGTGTGTGTGTGTACTTTTACTGAAATACAGCAAGTTTAAAGTGTCTGAATGATCTTATTTAAAGTGTCCTCTGTGTGTGTGTGTGTGTGTGTGTGTGTGTGTGTGTGTGTGTGTGTGTGTGTGTGTGTGTGTGCATGAACTATAATACAAAAACGTAATGGTGTCTGTCTAATCTTTTTAAAAGCGTAAATATGTTCATCACATATGAACAAATACACACAGTAAATACTGTACTGTGACTGTCCCCTCAGACTACAATCCTGTTGAATTGGACAAATGTAAACAGATTTCTGCTTATGTATGTTTCTTTACTATTCATGTTTCCTTCTCACTCCCAGGATGGTCAAAGATCTTGAAAATAAAAAATAAAAAATAAAAATATTCTGAAGATTGAATATAATTACTTTCAACTAAGAGACAATAAAATCAAACCAAAAAGCCTCAAAGCCAAACTCGTTAAAGCATGTGTCTCAAAGCTTCATGCAGCGTCCATATGTTGTCAAATTAGGCTTGGCAGTCTTTGGGAATCAAATAGCCCGCACAGATTGTGGGAATTTGGATACATTTAAGGAAACTAAAACTCTACATAAACCGGATGTGCATAGAGGTGTTGATAAATGGTTCTTTCCTTATTTGGAATTGTATCCCCTCATGGTAACATCCTGAAAGTCAACTCCTTGGTTAAATATGTGAAGTCTCCCTTCCCTTATCAAACTGTTTCAGAAATTTCCCTTTGGGTAGAAATGCTCAGACAGGTAGCTGTAGTGGACCTTTAGGTGCTACATAAACCCAGCTGTCATCATGAGACATGTGATCCCACAAGACTGCCAGTAGACTGCTAAGCCTATCAAAAATGTATTGCTACCATTTTTGATTTTCATAAAAACAAAAGTAACACAAAGAAAAAAGAAAATCTAAAACGTCCTGCTTTTAAAAGTAGAAAAATATAAGTGTATAAATAAAGACAGGTACTAGATAAAGTAAGGTCAGCCTTAGTGTTTAAATGGGAGTCTCACCTGGAATGACAGAAATAGTTTTCAATGCTCGGAGAACCCTGAACGTTCTCAGCGCCGAGACATTCCCAAGGTCCACAAACTCTGTTATATATCTGTAACAAGGTAGGATGACACACAGAACAGAACCCCATGACACACAACACACACATGATAACACAACACACACGCACGCATGTACGCGAAAGAGCACGACACCAGCACCAGCACCACCATCGAAGACCAGGAGGGGAAACCATGGTGAGAGAGTACGCCTGTCCGACCAGTGGGAAGAGAACGAAGGAGGAAGAGGAAGAGGAAGAGGAACTGAAACAAAACCACACCTAACATCAACCCCGGGACTCGCCCTCCCCGCAAACACAAACATCTGGACTGTCTTACCTGGGATAACTGAAATTGTTTTCAAAGCCCTCAGAACCCTGAACGTACGCAGGGCTGACACATTGCCTAGGTTTACAAACTCTGTTATATACCTGCAAGGTGGATCAGATACAGTTACTCAGCAGCCGTCCCACACACAGGAGAAAGAGAATAGATGGTTACAGAATATTTGAATCAACATTTTCAGTGCGGTGGGATGGACTAGTGTAGATTGAAGATGCTGTGGGGTTTTCTCTGTACCTACTCAAGTTCACCTTCCCCAAACGTCGAAATAACTTATTACCATAATCATCAAACACGTATAACTAAGTGTATCCTTTATAGGACTGCAAACAGTAGAAACACTGGATTTTAAAGTCATGACACGATTCTCAAAACCCAAATTCAGAAGTAGTTTCAGGCAACTACATTTTTAGGGAGATACATTCATTAACATTTAGAGAGTTCTCAAAAACAAGTACCGTTAATGAATGATGGAATTCGTTTTCCTAGTGCTTACAAAATACATTATTTTATATAACATGTGACCTGTTACGTTAAGATTTAGTCAAATTGTGTTTGTGTCTGTGACAGAATATAATACAAACTAAATCTACTGTTTCAGGTTTTGGTTATATTGCTTATACAAATGTCTGTCCTCATTGTTGAGGGCAGCACTGTCAATGCCAATGAGTCAACATTAAGCTGCCTCTATAGTGCTCATGTCTAAAATGACTCAAACGCAGCAGCTTATTGTCATGTGGAGTAATGTTAAGCTAAGTTCAAGATGAAATTCTAGATAAATATAAATGTTGTGTTTTTTACATACATAAGGTTTTCATTTTTGTTGCACTAGAGTTAAAGAGTCAATGAATTTAAATCCTTTCAACCTGCTGTCTCACATCCTTATGCAAAACTGTTGCAGTGTAATATCACTATTTATCACACTGAAATCAAACCTTTTGGCCTCGTTTGCGGTGATTAGATTTTTTTTTTTTTTAACATTTGACAACACTTACTTTAAAGCTCCTGTGAGGAACGTTCAGTGTCCATTCATTTTGATGCCCCCCTGTGGCGCTTCTTATGTTATTGCTTATCTTGTCCTGAATGTGTTTGTCTTTATGAAAAATCTTCTGCTGGTTTCTTTTAACAGTCAAACAAATCATGCACTGTAAATCTTTGCTGTGGAAAATGTAAACAAAGGCTGTTTCCATAGCAACCTTCCGTAACTCACTTCGATGGAAGATATACCCTGCGGCACTGGTTCCAAACGTTAAAACATGACATAACCAATCTTGTCAATGACGGTCATGTTTGCTATTGTAAGGCATATAGAAGGCATCAGTATTACTGTAACCAGCTAAGGAGTCCTCACAGGAGCTTTAAGTAACTGTTCTGCAATGTGTCTGTTGTGAAAGACTATGAGGTGAAATACTTACGCCATAGAGATGACCATGAAATCTAACCAGTTCCACGGGTCTCTGAGGAAGGTGAAGCCATCTATGGCGAAGCCTCTGGCAACAATTTTTGTGAGCGACTCAAACGTGTAGATACCTGTGAAGGTATACCTTGTACCAAACGAAAGAGAGAGAGGGAGTTCAACTATGCCAGAACATTAAAGGATGTGAAAAAAAAAACTGTGAAAACTTTATGAACTTGTACTTACTCTACTTGTTTGGACCACTCTGGGGGGTCACTAAATGTCATGAATATACAGTTGGTCAAAATGGTACACATGATGATCATGCTGAATAAAGTGCAAGACAGGAGTTAAGGAAAAATTTGAACAGAGGCATCCGAAACATTTCATGTATTGAAATACCTAACTGAAATCAAACTTTAGAGTTGAAGCTAAGCAGGAGGAAGAGCGCAGAGAAAGGAAAGAAGACAGTTATTTAAAGCTTTCAGTGCATTAGCTTCACTTACTATCTTAGAGCCAGAGAAAAGACACATGTTTAAAGCACTGACACTTCTGTTTAAATATTTACTGCAAAGAACAGAAACTGAATCTCTTGAAAGGATATGAATGTATCAAAATCTTAATAGCTATTCGCCTAAATAAATTAAAAGGGCTTATGATGTACAAGGAGGGCGTGGCACTGAAGCGGAAGATTGTTTTCCCTTTGTTTATGACTATAAATGTCTGTGGAGAGAGAGAAAAAGAGAGAGGGAAAGATAACAAAACAGTTAGGACATAATCAGAGCTAATTATAAGTCACAAGATATTCAGAAGATTGTCTCTAAAAAAACAGGAAGAGTGCAGGACGACTGCAGCTTCACTGACGAGCTGATGTGAGTCCTCAGCTTACCTCTGAGTCATGGGACAACACAGCCTCCGTTTTTACTCGGCCACAAGAAACGATACTAAAATCTACTTACATGGGGCATTTTGATAAGTTACTGTGTTGACACTTAACACATGTTGAAGTCTTTACCCGACTAGCACGGAGAGAAAGGTGCGTACAGAATATCAGATGTAATATTCTTATGCAACACAAAGAAAGGACAAAATATGAATTAGTTTAAGAAAACAGATAAAGGTTTAAAAACAGACACAGGATGTAAGATGTGCTTTTCTACACTGACAACACTCCCTCTGTGTCCAGCAAAATGAGAACCAGGTCTATTTGTTACCCCCCCTCCCATCTCGGTTACATCAGACAGAAACCATGACAGTAGTTGTATAACCCCCAGCCCCCCCCCCCCTCCCCCCTCCGAGACAGCAGACAGGTGCATGGGGAAGCTCTCCCCTCGTCGTGGCCAAACGACTCTCTTAGCCCAAGTTTAAAGCTCTTACTGGAAGAGAACCGCAAATGCTGTCATCGATCAGGGCCAGATACTGCTGACTCCAGGCTCTCAACAACCACTCCCCACCCATAAACAGCACCCAGGCCAAGTGGGGCTGAGGCACTGGGGTGAGGCAGCACTGTGTGTGTGTGTTTGTTTTTTTTGTACCTGTGAGGGGTTTGTGTAGACAATGTAAAGTCACAGTGAGACAGATGAGCAATATTTTACAAACAAATTGGGTTTCGGGGAATTGAATTGTTCCTGTTTTTTAGGCAAAACATAGAGTTGGTTTGGATGAATACCTGTGAGTTAGCAGAATGTTTTTCTCCTTTTTTCACCACATCCCCTCGTGTGTATTTATGACAACACTGACATGTCTTTAAAGAGAACATACTGCTTGCTGTGTTCCTAGTAATGAAGAATAATGAAGACCTCATTTTACCTTTAGATTGTTTTTATCCTTTTGAAGAATTTAGGTGTGGGTAATGTGAAACAAAAATACCCCTTTAAAAAAAAAATTGCTGTTCATTTATGAAGCTCATGTTTTTATACATCATCCAGAGCCAGAACCAAAACCCTGTCCCATCAACAATGCTAACGCACAGTGTACAATTTACCATTTGTCCTTACTACAAAACTAAATATTGTATTTAGCCTTATGAATACTCAAGCATTACCACACCCAGTTTAGGAAACAGAACTAACAGTGTTTGGGTCTTAGATTGAAACTTATAGCTCACTGCAGTTTACAGCTTTGAGAAACTCGGAACTATAAAAGAAGAATTCAAATTGACCAAACAGCACTTCAATTTACATCTTGCTATCAAAAAACTATTCAGCAGAATACATGCATTAAAAAGCAGCAGGTGAAAAAGCTGACCATATATCACTTACAAAGTCTCTGTGTTCAGCTGTAATAATCCCTGCATCCACAAATAATGACACATTGGTGGAGTGCACACATGTATGATAGAGGCATTTGGTCACTATGCATAATGGTACCTGAACTGATAAACAAACAAACGCGCACACATAATGAGTTCACGGTTCACATCACAGGAAACACTGAAAGAAAACGTTGAAGCGTCGAGAAGCGTCCCAAGACAAGTGGTGTCCTGAAATCTAATTAAATTATAAATAGCGGCTGCAGTCTGGGGAAAGACAAAATGAATTCTCTGCATCAGAAGACTCTCCCTTCCTCTCCCCTCTCAGGGTCCTTTTTGTCTACCGAGCATCTGCACTACTTAAAATATCCTATTTATTATTCCTGTCACATGCAGAGAACACTTATCTATAGCTAATCAGCCCGATGCCACTTCCTGTCCTAAACACAGGAAGTAGAGTCATGTTTAAAGGTTAAAGCTTTCTCCTGGAGGTCAAGTGAAGTTCTGCTGATCCAGCGAATACAGCAAGTAGAGGGAAGCAGAGGTTGTGAAATTAGTAAAGGCTCATTAGCAGTTTGGAGATGACCTGCATGCATAACTATGATAGGAATGAGAGATCAATGTAAGCATGGTAATATGAAAGATTTTGTAAAGTGTAGCTATGAAGACACCATCTTATAGAAAACATGGCTGCTTTCACTTCTGTTTAATCTGAGCTTAACAGAGGCATCTGTTATGCATCCGACTGTGACAATTTGAAAGCAGGAAAATCTGCTGTTGACGCAAACTTGGCGACCTGGCACAACTTCAACAAGGGATGCAAATGTCAGGCAACTTCCCTAATTGATCTTCAGACACATTAATCGATAGCTTATCAACCATTGAAGCTTCTACAATACTAGATGTGTGCTTTTTCTCAATGAGAGCTTCATTGCTTATTGTCCATTCAGGGTAAGGGTTAGCATCGAAATTATGGACCTTTAAATATATCAATTTCATAACTGAATTATAAGGCATAGAGAACACGTGATAGAAGGTCAACACATTCAAGAAAAAGGGGTATTGGGGGCTTGACAAACTGGAAATTTCAAGTAAATGCACTGGCAAACATCTATTCATATGGACATAAACAAAGCAGCTATGGTAGCAAACAGACAAATGGAACTCAAAATAGTGCATATGTATCACAATGCAAACTAAATCTGCACCCATAGTTAAAAACATTTGTACTTGGCCATACACGTTTGGAAAAATAAAAGCTCAGCAGAGCTAGCTGCACTGTGAGATAGACGTATTTGCTGCGAAGCTGATGTTCCTTGTACTCTGCCGAGCGTTAAAAAAAGGCACATATGCAAGAAACCAGAAGGAGAGGAGACTGCAGCTGCAAGGACAGCCTGTGTGTGTGTGTGTGTGTGTGTGTGTGTGTGTGTGTGTGTGTGTGTGTGTGTGTGTGTGTGTGTGTGTGTGTGTGTGTGTGTGTGTGTGCGCATGTGTGTGTGTGTGTGAGTGAGGAGGGGGAATAGTGGAGCAGGATACGGAAAGGGGCTTGCAGGGGTACGGGACAGCCGCGAAAGATAGAGAGAAAGAGAGGCCAGAGAGACAGAGAGAGAGAGAGAGAGACAGAGAGAGAGAGAGAGAGAGAGAGAGAGAGAGAGAGAGAGAGAGAGAGAGAGAGAGAGAGAGCGAGAGCGAGAGAGAGAAATGAGGAGGTGGAGGAGGAGTGATGCAGAAACAGAAAGCCATAGAGCTGCAGAGGGGAGAGAGCCAAACCTGAGATGGATGATGGGTAGACAGAGGGAGGAGGAGGAGGAAGAGGACTGGGTAGGCATGCAGCAGAGAGAAACTGAGAATGAAATGAAGACGTTAGGGTGGCCAGAGAGAGCAGAGTGAGATCTAGACAAAGGTAGCAATAGAGACTACATCATGGAGACAGCATGCTGTACTGCTCTTAATAATCCTAGGACCCCAGACTGACACAAACGGGTCTATTAACTCACAAAACTGACCAAGCTGATGGCTTCACAAATGGCTGTTAATTTAGCATCAAAACATTAGCAAAAAAAAAAAAATCAATTAAACATTAAAACTTGCAGATTTGACAATAAATCAATCATTTATTACACTTTTAAGCAACCCTCTCCTGCTTCAGCTTCTCTTTGAATGTTTCGCTTCTTTTCCATGTTGGGTGGTATCAGGAGGGGTTTTCACAATAAGGATTTTAATAAGGGTCTTTAGGTTTTTTTTGTTCGACAAAGCCCTCTGTTATTTGCATGAATTGCAAAACAGCATGTAGAGTTAATAAACATGATGACTTCATCGCTTTTGTATCATTTTAACAGAGAGCAGAAAAGTATGTGTTGTGACCTTCATAAACACTAAACATACTGAAATAGGAACTCTCACAAAAGATTAGTAAAAACATATCTGAATTTTCTAAGCTTCTTTGCGAAACTGGAAAGAAGAGATAAACTAAACACACCAAATCTTTAGCCTCTTGATTAAATCTAGAGGGATGCATATATATCTACAGTTAGTCCACTTGAAATTTATGACTAAACAGAACAGATCTCGCGATGAGATTGAATTTAATATCAGTGCAGCCGCCTTCAACATGTACTACTCTGTTTCAGCTTACTGCAGTGAGGACAAGATAACTGGTTCATGTCAGAAACTGAATAAATATGACCTCAAGCTATAGCAAACTACAACTACAAGCTGTAACATTCCTGCATGTTCTACCATATCAAAAAATGCGTCATCCCTCTGCTTCATGTGTCTGCTGTGCTGCAAAACCCCATTTTCCCCTCCTTACCCCACCCTCCTTCTTTATACAAACCTGGCTAGCATTGAAGGCAACCACCCCTCCCCTCCCCTCCCTGCTTCACTCAGCCCAGCGCAGGAGGATGCTGTGTCATCAGAGACTGAGGACTCAGACAGAGCACTAAAGCCTGGCCCTCGCTCTAATTTACTACACCCTGAGAAGAAAAAAAAAAGAAAAAGAGAGCGCCAGTGAGGAGGCAGCAGAAGGAAAGACAGAGGGGGAAAGGAGTGTAATGGACAGAGACACAGAGAGATAGAGAGAGAGACAGAGATGTTGGGAGCATAATGTAATGGTGTGTACAGTGCTACATGCTGAGATTCAGAGGCTAATGCTGCTTCAGCTGGAAGCTAAATGCAGCACTCATTTTTATGTGCTGCCCTGCAGAAGCCTGAACAGAAATGACTTGACTGAAATATAGAACATATGCGTTAAAAATGCATCCTTAAAATGTATCTAAAACACACGCTTAAATAAGTTTAAACATAAAGCTGTTCAAACGACTTCTTGTCCAAACTGCACAGCAACCAATTCATGCTGAATCATCTTCATGTTTGCACATGGAGTCTTCTCTCCAAACACAAACATGTTTACATGACAAAAAAAAAAACGAAAGATAGAATAGTGAAACGCCCTGCATCTTTCCTGTCCTGCTCCTCTTGTATGACCACAGCAGCTTTAACATTTCCCTAATCACAACGGACATTTGAAAAGCCAAGGCAGTCCTCTGACCATCACAGGGGAAAACAAGAACTGCAACGCTGCATTTCTCTTCCTCGCCACTACCCCCTCTTCCTCTTTTTGATGCATGAGTGCTGTGATCAGGTTTCCTGCAGCTGACGGTAACACACACACACACACACACACACACACACACACACACACACACACACAAACACTTAGACACACTCATTGACATAGAGCGCAATGGTGAGCGATAGGATGACTGTGGGTGGAGTAGAGGAGACGAGCAGCCTTGGAAGGTGAGGACAGAGGCAGCAGAGCAGGAATGGATGCTAACTGTGAACATACTCAGAGGCACCTCATCAGGTGGGATAAAGGACAAAGGCATTAGTGGATTAGGATAATGATTGAGATGAATAATAGTAAGATGGAGAGGAGAGGTGAGGTCGTAGCCTGTGACTCTGACTGAACTTGCTGACTCGACATATGAATGGTTATGATGGAGTAAGCAGATCTTGACTAGGCAGAATGAAGGGAGGTCCCACACTATGACATATGCAACACATATAGGGAGCATTTGCTATAGCCTAACAGTGAGATGAGATATTTCAGACAGTCTAAAAGCATAGGGTCCTTTTATATTTCTTTAAAAATACATGTCCACACAGACATGAATACATAACCCACTGCAGCACCAGAACTATTAAACAATTACAAGTACAATATAGAGTCTGTGATGAGAACCATATCTGGTCTATGCTCATACACTATACAGGTATCTTTTAAAACATTAACACAATTTCATAATACCAATAATGGTAAAGGTCAAATGCAAGGAAAGTCAGTTTTCATACTTCATAACAGATCTCAAATTTACCCCAATTACATATGCACGCTGGCAGAAACCAGCATTTACCCATTATCGTACAAATCTTTCGATTTTTTAGCAAATTGAATACTCTTACACAAGCAATTGTAACTCTGACACCTAGCATTTTCAATTGGTACTGCAGTCAAAATTCTAAACATTGAAGAGAGCTGTATCCCCCCCGCTCCCTCCTCCATAGAGTTGAAAACGACTGGTTGCTATGTCGCGGACACTGAAGTTCTGTATTAAACCAGCTCTGCTTCGGTCTATATTTAAGTATATCCAATATTTACCCTGGTTTTACCACGTTTCTTGTAGTGGAGCTTATTAGAAAATGCAGAGGCTTTGAAGGTCAGGTAAAATCAGTTATATCTGAACCAGTTGGCTTGCCCACTTTCATCCCTGCAACACCCGTTGGTTTGCCTGAAAAACCTAGAGGCGTCTAAAAATCGGCTACATTCTCTCGCAGCGGAATCTAATTCTAATTACTTAGAAGGACAAACTGGCTGCTGCTCTGTTGACAAGAGAATCCAGCACTTCAACATAGCATGTTTCCTTAATGTCTGGTGACATAGTCAGGTCATTTTATGATTTCATTAAGAAGATATCTTACATATTGGACCTTTAAAACTCTAAGATGGGCAACCAATTCTCGGCAAAAAATATTTTGCTAATGATTTAAATTTTCTCAATTATGCAGAGCTGCTTAATTTGGAGCGCAAAACTGACAATGATGTACATGCAATAAATCAAAACTGTTATCAGGAACAGCTTGAGGAGAAATGAAGAACTAGAATCTATTTGCATGTGTTAAGAGAACTGGATGGTACAGCATGAACGCAATGATAGGACTTTTGTACAATATAATTACTATTTCAAAACCAAACGCAACATGCTTGTTTAAACAATTTTGAGTTCAGGTTATAAATTTTTTACATGTGAAATCTAAATATACAAATTCAGCCATTAGCTCGTTTAACCTTCTTTTTAAAGTATTCTAACATCAATTAATTCATAATCCAATATAGGCTTTGAAGTATTCATTCTGCCTTCATGGAGATAATGTGGGCATCAAAGTATTCATCACAGAGGCCGCAGTGAGAAAAGAAACTAGACATTGTTTGAAGACTGTATTACTGTCTTCCAAATGATATGGGTGTGATGGAAATGAGCATTTAGAACATCTGAACATTTCTATCATTTAGAATGTTTTAGCACTGTTCTCTTTCACTAACTGTAATTAAAAAGAACAACTTCAAAAGAAATATATCGCACTAAAGAGTTTGAAACTTTGTGACTCTCAAACATCGTTCACTCTGTTTTTTATTCACCTGGTTTCATTATATTATTTTTGCATAATGAGACTGAGCTGTTTGGCTGTTCTGCTCCAAACTACCATCCACATACATAAATGGCTCAAATGTATGTGGCCAAAAACAACTATGTTGCAAATGCTCTATAATCACAGAGGAAAGTATGGAGATGTAGATAAAGTCCCACTGCTCAATTAGCAAAGCCGGGACAGATAATGGGAAAGGGATGCATTCTTTCCTGTGGCCACCACTGAACTAGGATCGTGGATCAATAGATCATAAAAGGCACGTACACTTGATAGTTTCATCTGCCCTATGAGGAAGTGCTGCTGCCTGAGAATGCACGTCCTGCTGACTGGGCTTCTTGCTGCTGCACAGGCCTCAGATTCTCTTTCACATTATATCACCACTGCCACCACACAGGAGACTGGCTGCTCCACATGTCTGCACAGCTGAAGGTTTAACAACACGCTCCTGCCCTTTTCTCTCCACTTCCTGTGCTCTCCTGCCATCTTCTGCTTTAACTCGTTCCTATTTTGCTTATGAAAAGCCACAGCCAGGCCACAGCCAAGCTAGAGCTAAAGTGATGTGGGACAAAAGAATAAAATACCTTGAACTCTCCAAATAATAAAATGGAATATCATTAAGAGAGTAAAATAGGAGGGATTGTGCCATCTGCACCTGCTTTACATTAATTACAACAAAGATAGGTGCAAAAACGATTTGGTTTTCAACATGATCTTGAATGATAGCTAGTTGACCTTCAACAATGATATATAATACAGTGATCTATGGGTGTGTTTGTACATATCGCTTTATCTTCATTTCTAGTCATAATTTTCTCCCTTACTTTTTTCTTTTAAATACACACAAGGTTCTTGTGCCCTAATGCAAGGATAAGCACTCAGTGAAGACGCCCCTCATTCCAATTATGCCCTGCTGATAAGTTACATAAACTACCTTATGGCCCTTAGTTGCCACCGCAATCAAAACAGCATTAACACCTTCAATGGACCCAGGCCCCGTTTATTGTTGCTGGATAGGTAGTGACAGTGCCGAAACTACCTATCCTACCACATGACCCCATCTGGCCCCCAAAACTCAAACGTGTAGACTAATGGGCAGAAAGAGCCAGGACATCACCGGGGGTTGTCGAGTGGGAAAGTCTTTTGTCCGATTAGTCGCATGACACCTCAGGAAGGCCTGACAGTGAGCTCCCAGAGCCACCACGCCTCTCCACGCTAGCTCTCAACCCCCACCATACCCACACACAGAACATCTATAGCTTAACCTACTTTAGCGCAATGCCATCACAACCCAACAGCATCGCCACCTTCAACAGACCCAGGCTCGGTGCATGCAAGCTCTAGGTAGTGAATGGGAAGATGCGGACCCAAATGGCCCCTATGAATAAAATGCAACTATTCCTGTTTCCAACATTACACAGGGAGAGATCACAAGAGAAAACAAAAATGAGGGAGAAGAGAGATCTTAAAAAGAGGACGGGTAAAGTAAAACCAGGGTAAGGTGCCCCTATTGGGACTTGTACTCACCCCAAATGCTAGGAAAGATGTAATTTACCATTGGTAATGTTAGCTTGGAAGTGGTTAAATGCTTACTTTAGCTGTGTCTCTAATGAAATCAACTGGTTTTTAAATAAGTTATTGAAACAGATTTAAGTTTATTTCATGTTTTCATATCTGTATTTTGTATTACCTCCTAAGAACATTAAAAGTTAATATTAGTCAATGTTAGCCTTTAGCCACTGACTAGCTGAAAAGGGGTTGAATTTGAACATTAGCTGTTGTCTGCTGGTAGATCATGGGTTATCAAATGTTGTTTAAATTTAAAACATGGTCAAAATGTCCCTCCTGACTTTCACTAGGCTGTTCATTTCTTTTTTTTTTTGCTATTGGTCATAAATATAAATCATTAATTCATTTAAAGGACTTACAACCTGAAGCAAGGAGTATGCCATTATAATCACCACCTGAGCTTCCCACCCTGAGCGAGATGTCAGATGAAAATGGCTGCCACTTTAAAATATTCAAGTAAACAATGGAATAATGTCTCAAAAAGGGAGAAAAATACACTTTTAGAACTCTATTTCTTTTACATCCAAACATGGACATAAACGCTGTCCTCTGTTGTTATCTAAAGACCTTTTTTATTTTATTTTAGATTAATGATGGGTCTACCCTTTTGTTGTCTGGGTCACATCATCCCTTCCGTTCCTAAAAACTCAAATCTTGGACTTAAGTTCTTTGGAAGGAAACCCTGTTACAAGTGGCACACAATCAACGCAGTCAGTTTTGCTCAAATCTAGAAACGGAGTTACTGATTATCTGACAAACATAACAGTGTTAATCTATGCACTGCCACAAGTCCAGTGCATGCAAAGAAGGACATGTGGTCGGTGTGCTGGTAATGTATAAGAAGCAAATAATCATAAATGTATAATGTATTGATCTCAATAATGGTGCATGAAACATCACTTGCATTTAGTCGTATTGATTAATCATACAACAATGTGGAAATATGAGCAACAATGGCAACACTGCAGATCAGGATGCAGACCACAACAACAACAACAAGAGCACAGTAACATAAAGAGCCTATAGTACCGATGATGATGAGTTAATTGACCTAGTGCATGAATGACACAGGGTAATAATGTCGAGTTTCAGAACAGAGCTGTTATTCTTTGAGTTCTTTTTAAGCTGAACTAAAATATAAGCTAAGCTAAACTAGTCAGATGCTAAATGAAACAGGAACAGCCATAAAGCACAATAATAGCTAAACTATGACTGTTCCACTCAACTGCACACATCAAATCCAATTTACATTTAGGTTGTGCGTGTGTCACTAGTGTCTTTCGTCACAAATAATACAATTTGTAATTTAAATGATAGCCTGCGATGACAGAGGTGAATCTGTCATTTCCTGCTGCTGTTACATCCTCTTCACAGTTAATCATCAAACAGATAAGAAATCAACGTGGCAAAATCCTTTATGAATGTTACCACTGCACAAGATTTTCATTCCACAGCAGGCCTGAAGTGTTGACTACTTCACTGCAACTCAGTTGTGCTTTAATTGAACAGATGAACTAAAAAAAAAAAAGAGGCTTTCCCATGCACCCGTGTACGTTAGGATTAAAATAAATGATATAAACCTAAATAATAATAATTTGTCAATACTTTTGTTTATCATTTGATATGTTTACACTGCTGGCAAATTCACATGGGTCTTTAATACATTGAGAAAATGCTTCCCTATTTAAGTGTTACTGATAGATTGTGTGTGTGTGTGTGTGTGTGTGTGTGTGTGTGTGTGTGTGGGGGGGGGGGTGTATTGGGCCTGTGTGCAAACTCACTTTCTCGTTCTGATAGTATGGATCTAAGTCCTGCAGCGGTATGGCAATCATGCCAGGAGGAGGATCGCCGTAGATGAAGGGCACGCTCTTCCCAGCCTCCAGGTCACTGTTGGGCTTGAGCTCATTTTCGTCAGACGTGTCACGGTGACTGCTGTCCGACCTTGGCTTGGGTGGTTTCTTGTTCTTCTCTTCTTGGATGCGCTTCTCGATGTTAGCGAGTGACTCTGGGGTGAATTTCTTGAAGCTGTCAGGTCCTGGGGGTGCAAAAAGGGGTGCGGCCATGTTTTCATCCTGCAGCTATTGCCTTTTTATTGGTTTTCCATCCCAGACATCCAGCTCTGAGAGAGGAGAAGAAGGGACACAGAGTAAGGAAGTGAGCAAGAGAAGATGTAAGGTGCTGAGCAAAGAGATAAGTCATAAGTGAACCAAGATGGAGAAAGAAGGGAAAATATCATTCTTCAAGAATAATAATCTTGCCATGAAAGCCAGTGACAAAAAATGATGATCAAATAGATGGGGTGTTTTAATACCTAACCAGAGGCTTTGCAACCCTTTTCTGTATTAGTGTTGCACAAAGCTTCGCAGATGGAATTTCCTAGTTCTGCTACAGAAAGCAAACAAAGCTAAGTAAAGCTGGAAAAGTGCAAACAATTGGAACATGGGCCAGTAAGCATGATATCTGTCCATCAGCCTTAATGACTTTAGCTCTGATCCTGTGGCACCAAAAGCTGTACTCCGGTATCAAAAACATACTGCAGACATAACTGATTTCTTCAAATTTGTTAACCTAACAGCACGAAAACATGTCTCTTCTTGTGGATATAATCACACGTCATTTGCTTTTCATCCTATCAGGAACTCCTCTGTCTGCCATTTCACAACTATATCACACAACATCCTGCATTACTTGCAGGCGCTTTGTAACTAACAATGGCGAATGAAAATGTATACAGGGAATGTTCAATCAACAAAAAACAAATGTGATGGGACTATGTTGGTGGTCTCCTTCAACATTTCTGCAGCTCATTGTCTTGGACAGAAGTCTCTTTGGTTGAGAGTAAAACAACAAATTAGAAAGTCAGAAGTATCTCCCAAAAGCTGTTAGTTAGACAAGAGTCAAGTGCTGCATAGCTATTAAACAACAAGTCATTGCTATGACTTTGTTTTGATGTTGAGATACTTTCTGCCATCTACAAATCAAATCAATTGATATATGTTAAAAAAACAATTGTTCACCCTGTAAAGTATGGATTGGGTTATTGGATTAGAATTGACCAAATATCGACAGTAGCCTACATATGTTGAAGATGCTGAGCAGAGTTAAAGGCGTATTAACTTGTAAATTTGTTATTTTTAGTTGTGCAACAAACCCATCCATGTTCCTTTTATGGATTGGGAAAATGTTGAACCTTTACAGAAGTCAGCTGGCCCATGTTTTAGCCTACAGTGACATCCAATCTGCTCTCCAAGGTAGGTTATCCTACTGTATGAATACAAAACAATGACAGGGAAAATAATTATTTATACACTGCTAATTAAGAGACATTGACTGCTAAAGTGGTTTAAAAAAAGGTTAGCCGATAAAATATTACTGCTAATTATTTAACCTCTGACTCGTTGTTTAAACAGAAGGGCTGTAATAACGTTATCAGATGCATCTCTCCAGGCTCCTACGAATGAATTCCTTCCCCTAGTTTTCTGTTCGATAACACTGTATTAGACTGTCTACTCGGGCTCTCAAAAAGGAGGCAGTGTGTGCAACATTCATGACTTGACGACAGTGTTACAGACCTGAAAATGAATGAATGAGCTCAGACAGTATCTCCGATAATAACAAGCAGCTCAGCCGACCAGAAGAGGTTCTAAGTCCGATGCACGTAACCGAAGCTCGGCACAACCTCCAAGTCTCCTTCCGCCGATGCTACACCAACTGGACCGTCAAGGTGATTCAAAGCAGGGTGCAACAGCATCGCCAGCAGTAGGTTACATGTAGACTTTACGAATAACATTGGGTAGATCCTTAAAAAAGATACACTTAAAGGCGACCAAAGGGGAATAACCTGATATTTTGCAGATGATGCTTTCGATGTCCACTAACTCAGTAGGTCAAATGAAATCACACTTTATAAGACCTTAAACGTGGGCTCGTAAACACATGTAGGCTAAAAAAAAAAAAAATATACAGCTTATCCTGCTTCAGGCTTAAAACAATTTCTAGAAAGCCTTTGCACGTAGGCTAAACGGTAATAAAAGCGCGAAACATATAACCGCCCACGTTTTCTTTTAGCCTAAATCCGCGATGAATCAAGTGAATCTGGAAATTAAATAACAACAAATTGAAGAATGACAGAGAAAACTAACACATCAGACAGCCTCGTTTGCCCTCGGCAAAAAAAAAAAAACTGCTTGTCGCTGTCCGGTTCTGATCAGCAGCGAGTGGCAGAAATGCTCCTGTATGCTGCGTCCTCTGTGACGAAGAAAAGGCATCCAAACGCACCACGGCTTCCGTCCCGTCACTGGATAAATCTTCTATTCTGCTCATATGCACCCTGACAACTGATGGAGCTAAGCAGACACCGCGGTGAGGAGGTGATGGAGTCTAGGGAACTTACATCAGAGTCGAAAATCCGTTTTTGTAAGATCCCTTATTTCCTGCAGCGTGGTCTAAACAGGCGAGTGCCTGTCTTTAACTGTATGTCCTGTGCAACTCCACAGCATCACTGATGTTACGTGAGCCGTACAGGCCCTTGAATGCAGCTCCTCTCAGAGAGAGCAAATATTAAAGAGGCCTCAAATAACCCCGCATATCATATTGGGGTGGATGCCACGTACTTCATGTCTGAGCTGAGTCAATTTCAGCAAACTTGTGATTTAGTGACTGGAAATGTTGATGAGTTATGGCATATCTTTAAAACACGATTTGGTTAGAAGAGAAAATGGGGAAATGATGAAACATGGGACATACGGCCAATTTAGAGGTGAACACATGTAAAGCTAAAAATAACTTTGTATCATGCAGGCCAAACAGACATTCAACCTTAGAATAGTCCAGTGAATAATAGCGAGGCGCTGGTGTGCTATAGGGCCAAAGCCTGAAATACTGCAGTGTGGTTTATTGCTGCTATGGGCTCTAGCTTCTCAAGCTAACAAACTACTAGGTCAAAAGAATGCACAAGCCGTGTACTGACAACTAATCCTTAGCCTTAACGCAAAGCAGCAATTCCATACAATGCATACTATTACAATAAACCGGGTTCAATGATTTACAGCGAAAAAGAAAAGGAAAAAAAAGAAACTAAAATGGCCTTAAAGCTATACCACACCCCTATAGCAATGTATTATCATTAAGCAGCAAAGATCCAAGGGTTCCATATAATGCGGGTTTACAAAGTCACCACATACAAAGGGATTTTTTATGGGGATACTGCTAGAAAATACCAGAAATGGGTGCCACGGCCCCTTTGAGGACTGCCAAAGTAAAGACGCACCTTCCTCCTCACGCAATTCAGTCTCCAAGGGGAAGGAAGGGAGGAGGGGGGGCGAAGAGGTGGAGAATGGGGGCGGGTGAGGGGGTGTAAAACTACCATAGTTATAAAAAATAATGGTAGCGACAAAAATCGCTACATTAAATACTTTGACAGCGACGCATTATTCACGCATTCGGAACATGTCGGCGAGTTATTGTCACCACTCAGAGAAGTTTGACGTGATTTAACTTCTTCCCCATCCCGTATGCGTATGTTTCCCATACTGACACACTGAAATGTCATCCCATCCAGCGGCAGGCCAACACCCAAAATAACAAGCTGTCTGACTGGTTTCTGTCATAACACACCTAAATTGCATGTTTTCTCTCTGAAAATCACATCCTACCTACTTCTTAGTATTTTCTCGCATACATATTATGTACTGGCATTGAGCCCTCCATCGAGAGCACGGAAAAGATGCTGAGAGGGACCGCTCTGCGGCAGTCGGATGCAGTCAGTCGACAAAGTAGGACTGCGATCCATCCCACGACATAAAATCCATGGCAAAAAAGAAAACAGATTGTCTACTTACTTTTTCTCGCATTAACAGAAATCCAGACAGCCGTTTCTGAACTGCAGATGTAGAAAAGAGAAGAGAGTAACTGCGGCTGTCGCCATATTGTTGCTGCTATCTTCCTTCCCAGTGCGTGCGGCTACCCTGCATAATTGATGACTCTCAGCAAATTGTTAGGGAGTGTCGGTAAATGCCTTTAGTTTCAATAACGGACAAGAGACCGCAGCATCGTAAGCAGAAAAAACACTGTTCATGTAGGCTAACAGCAGTCATTGATATTCGAGATGGGATTGGTATTACATTTGGCAAAATATTTTTTGTTCATCTAGATGTGTCCTAAACCTGTGTATAACTAGCCTACATATTAATTTAAATAATCTGATATTTATGTCTAATAAGACCATAATAAGACACATTTAGGACCATTTGAGCTAATAATAAGAGTTTATGTAACCTGTAATATATAATGTAAAAGGACACCAACACTCACTCTTAACCCATGCTTACAATGCCTTAAGAATGTGCACTTTATTTGTGCAACAGAAAAAATAATTGAACTTTAGTGTTGGCTATGATGGTCTATATGCATGACTAAAAATCATATGTTATTTAAAAGTTAATTCAGTTCTTGGATTTTTGTTGAGTTGCACCTGCCTGGTTAAACGGACATTAATCAAAAACTTGTGTATAATTTGAGGTATAAGCAAACATGAACAGGACCCTGAAACTGAAGCAGCTGAATTAAATTTACCTAATATGTGCTGTACAAATTGTAATTGTCTAAATGTAAAGAAAAACAGTCTATTTAGATGACTGAAATCCACCCCAATAAACCTTCTGAACAAAGTTTCAAATGTCTCTGAATTCAAGTGTAAACCTCAGTAATTCTGTAACTAGATCCACATTATACTTCCTGCTGACAACAGATTTGATGTCATCAAGAGCCATGATCTTGTATTTCCCATAAAAATCTCTGATATTGCATAATACCACTGTTGTAATTGTAATTACATTTGTGGGCAAAACTGCATGGAATCATGCAATTATTATTCAAAAGCATGCAAGGCAAAGCATTTTCTGTTAAACCTTTTTTTAAATAGATCATGATCCTAAATTAGTCAAATGTATTGGTTATATTGTGGCATTCCTATGGCTCCTGTAGTATGTGATAGTTATTTTCTTACTAAAAAGGGAAAATCTACCCTTACTGTTCACTCAGGAGGAAGTGGTATTTGAAACTGGATCAAGTGAATCTTCATGACTTAATCAATACAGATCATTTTACAAGATGATGTCTTAAAAAACAATATTACTTACTTATAAGAGACATAAAAGACATAATAAAGAATTGGATATGGGTTACTCTCCAAACAGGGAGTCATTTTATGTTTCCATTTTTAAAAGTGTTAATGTTTTACTGTAAATGTTAAATACTGTCTAATGCAGGAACAACTTTTGTGCAGTGGGAACAAACATGGACTTGTGTTGTGACCCTTATTTCAAAGCCTTTAACGTTCATATTACTAGGTTAGGGGAACTAACACAGTATTTTGAAAAAGACTCAACAATGTCTCTATCTTGTGGACATTTTAGGACCTGCAGCTTTGTTGTTCAGGAATTCAAATGGTTCGCAACACTAAAAGATACTCAGTGTGGTCAACTAGGCATAACAAATCTATTGAGCTTGATGTTAAAAAGAATAAGGTCAAGGACTAGATTATTTGGTCATTTACAGCCATAATAAGACTCAGCTGGAAATATTTTCAGTAGGTGACTAACTCCTTCCCCCTTGTTTTGTGTGTTTTTAGCACAAAACAATAATCCACCGGAACATCTTTTCTTACAGGAAAATAGACGGAAAAAGCAACATTTGAAGCCGATAAGTATTCAGCTTTAAGGAAAAGTCAAGGCGTGCTGGTTTAGTTTAGATGGTAGAGCAGATACCAAAGGCTGCAGTTCCCCTCACACATGGTAGTCCCTGCACTGGTCCAGGTTCAATTCCAGGTTTCGACGTTGTGTGGTGCACGTCATCCACCCACTCTCTCTCTCAACACATCTCTGTTATCTTCAGCTGTCCTGTCAAAGCAAAGCAAAAATATTTTCTTACAATCATACTCATTAAGATTGTTTTTAAGAGGACACAATTCTTTGGCTCTTGGACTGCACTCTGGTTGAAAATGGTCATGTTTGGGTACTGGACAATACATTTACAGTATTCTTCTGACAGGTTAAGCCAGTGCCTAAGTACTCTCAACACAGTATCACGTTAACCCAGTTTGTGATTACACATTAAGTCATTTAGCTACATTCCAGTTCAGATGCAGTACCTTGAACTTTAGACTACTTGAATACAGCATTGCATCAATAAAACCTGGATTACAGATTTATGAATTTGACCCTGTCTGACTCTGACATTGGCCTCTTCTTTCTTAGCAAAGCTGCCCCAACGTCTTGGGTAAGTTGGGAGTAAGGGGAAAAGGCATCATCTCTTTGCACATGTTAGCAGTCTTTCTTATAGCTGCTAACAGCTTAGCAAAAGCATTTCCTGCTTGAGCTGCACAAGCATCTGAATTGAAGGGCGTAAACAGTCTGTCTTATCACACTACCTCCGGGGCCAAAATACCTGCCCAGACCCCTTCTGGTGAGCTTGGGATTTCCAATGGGGTTGCAAGCCAAACGATCTTAGAAGCAGTCAAAGCCCAAGAAACCACATCACTGGGACTAGGCTCCTCAGTTTCATCATCAACAGATGTAGACCCCTCCTAGACCATACTTCTTCCAGCATGTTCTCCAGCCTGCGTGGTACTACTTTAGTGACGGATGTGACGTCGTCCGTGAGACTTGGAAGTATCTGGAGTCAGCTGGATTCTCTGATCTCAAACTTAGACATGTGGAAGCACCTCTCGTCTTCATCATCAAAACCGCACATCATGGGCTTTGCTGTCAAATAGATTCTATATGGTTAACTGTATTAGTGAGCAAAAACCAGAGTGTGAATTTGTGCTGCATTAGTGTGTCTTTCTTTGCAATAAGATTGATCCAGACTGATTGAGATAACACCTTTTCCTTTGATATACTTTACTATTATGCAGTACGTCACTTGACAATTAAACCAATAGAGAGACACATTTTGGCTGCCTTACTGCTGATTGTGATCATTGTAAAATTATTGAATTCTATTCCATGTTTACATTTACTTTTTAGTAAAAATGGAACCTGCTTTATGTGGTTGGGCACCAGCACATAAAAAGTCGTTATACATTTCCAATTAAATAGTTTTGTCAACTGGAGGGCCGTTACAACTTTTGGTCCACGGGACTAGCACCCTGGAGGACACGCCCCCATGATTTATCCACTGGATGGGCACCCTGGAGAGTGCTTAATCATGTTTTGTCCACTAAGAGGGATCACCACCATGATTTGTCCACTGGAAGGGCACACTGGAGGGCTCTTATTCATATCTTACATACCACAGGTGCATCTAAGAGGGCACTTTCGCAGTGTTTCTTTCGAACATAAGGACACAAAGGGGGACAATCCCCCCTCGAAGTGGAAGCTGTTGGTGCTTGCAGAATAAATGACTAAAGAGCTAACCTGGAACTGGGTGTTTTTGCCTTTGCGCAACCCAAGGAAGATTAAGAAGTAGGACTGCTACAGACTATATGGGAAATTTAGACATAGGCTAGTTAAGCTATAACACATAACGCTTGCCACTGATACATTTAGGAACTGGCCTAAAACATTTAATTCCACCAATTGTACTATTAGCTACTGCAACACTTGAAGTTTACCATTTTGTCCAATGGCTTTTGTGTCAAAGGCTTTTTCCGATGACAGCATATGAAGTCATGAAAAAGTAGGGCTACCTATAATATGAGTAGGCCAACAATAAGTAGTTTATTTGCAATGACAGCTTGTAATAAGCGAAAAATGTACTAGTGTCAACTTTCTTTTTACAGTCTATGGTGTCAACACAGTGTAATAGACCACTTCTCTATGTGCGTTAACTGTTGTCTGCTTTTATTTTGAAAGTATAGCCGGACGTCCTTTCCAAGCTCCTTGAATTAATAACTTGTCAGCTAACTTGACAGTTTGTTGTTGACAGCCAGTCGTGTAAGTTTGCAGGAATGGCTCTTATAATGCGAATCTGCACTCTGCTGGTAAACGTCTTATGCTTGCCTCTCCACCTGATCGAAGCGGTCGGTTTATACAAATTATACAAGCGAGTCTTCCCGATTTGTCTATATCGACTTTGTATATCGTACAACAAGAAAATGCACGACAAGAAGGCAGAGCTGTTTCGCAGTCTCTCAGAGTTCAAAAGACCTGGAAAGCAGCTCACTGTTTTAGAGATTGGCTGCGGCACAGGCGCGAATTTTGAGTATTATCCGCCTGGTTGCAAGGTGGTCTGCACAGATCCAAACCCCCATTTTCAGAAATATCTGAAGACCAGCATGGCCGAGAACGACCAGCTGACGTACGAGAAGTTTGTTGTGGCATCGGGGGAATACATGGGGGCAGTGGAGGACGAATCGATAGACGTTGTTGTTTGCACCCTGGTGCTCTGCTCTGTCAACGACATCCCGCAAACTCTGCGAGAGGTTTACCGCATACTGAGACCAGTAAGTCCTTTCTTTCTTCCGTATTTTATATAACGCTGTTTCGCAGTCATCTTTAATGTTATTGAGGCTACTATTATAATAACACTGCTACTGTTCTGCAACAGTTAAAGTTGCACAATAAATAGCCTAGGCTTACAGCTGCATCGATTGTTCCATATGTTTTACAAAACCATTTTTGACAGTAAGTAATGGTCTTAATACTGTTTGATTTAGTTGTTCAAAAATATTTTCCTAGAGTGAGTGTGTCCAAAATTTGCAGGTCCTAGCTTCTTCAATTTAAAGATGATGACTTTTTCATTTCTTAAAGTTCAAAAAGGATCTTTGGGACTTTGGACTTGTGAGTTAGGAAATAGTTTTAAGATGATTTTTTTAGGCTGTGTGATATTCAATGAAGATTTTCATCATTTTATGTGATTTTCCACACTTAACGATTAATAATTTCTTTCAATGGACTTTTTGATAAGCTGCATGCTGTAGATAATAGTCAGATTGTAGAAGTGTCAGATGCAAGATCAATTCACAGCACACTTTACGTTACAGAAATATAGACTTTATAAACAATATTTTTTCATTAAAACAATATGTAAACCCTGGTATAAAAGGGGCCAACTGAGATAAACCTAATCTGGCCAAGGTGGCCACCTGACAACCCTTAAAAAGAGCAAGTGAGTAAAATAAACACACCCTTAGGAAACACTCCACACTAACACACTGCAATCAATGCACAGCACAGCGTCCATCACTCAGGACTAAACTAACAACACAACACAATACATAAACATAAACATAAAAAAATATAGTTTACTTATCTCAGCCAGATTGGTGATGAGACCCCCCTGTGGGGCATGAGCATGGAGTCTCCCGTAGAGTCAGGAAGTAATCAGCAATACCTGCCACACAGTGTCACAGCTTTTAGAAGATGCGTGCAGCCTCAGTGATTCGCACACTGTAGCCCTACTACACCCAGTCCCTCACTAACTAAAGGTGGCATCAAACTAGGAATTCTTATCTTTAAATTGGTACCAGGGGATTTGTCATTAACTCATATTCTTGGTGTTTTATTAATTGTTTGGCTAATGAAAATATGACACGGCCCGCCTTCTAGCATAAATGGAGACACTTAAATACGTACATGCACCATCCAGAATCTTAGGTTTGACTTGATTTGTATTTTTTTTAAATAAGTGACATCTTGAGTCATGCAACAAATCTTGTATCTTTTCTCTGCAGGGTGGAGCCTTCTTTTTCTTGGAGCATGTTGTGGCAGACCCCTCCACCTGGGCATACTTCTTCCAGCATGTTCTCCAGCCTGCGTGGTACTACTTTGGTGACGGATGTGAAGTCGTCCGTGAGACTTGGAAGTATCTGGAGTCAGCTGGATTCTCTGATCTCAAACTTAGACATGTGGAAGCACCTCTCATCTTCATCATCAAACCGCACATCATGGGCTTTGCTGTCAAATAGATTCTATATGGTTAACTGTATTAGTGAGCAAAAACCAGAGTGTGAATTTGTGCTGCATTAGTGTGTCTTTCTTTGCAATAAGATTGATCCAGACTGATTGAGATAACACCTTTTCCTTTGATATACTTTACTATTATACAGTACGTCACTTGACAATTAAACCAATAAAGAGACACATTTTGGCTGCCTTACTGCTGATTGTGATCATTGTAAAATTATTGAATTCTATTCCATGTTTAAATTTACTTTTTAGTGACCTTTGAGATTACACAAACAGAAAAGCTGGTCCAGGGCCTCATGATTTCATCTAGCAGTATCTCACCTGGAGCTTTGTAGGCTATTTGCGTCAACTTGTCACGAAAGTGCAACACTGACATTTTTTTGAATTTGCTGGGTCTACCAACATGCGCTGAGATCCCAAAGTGGTGATGTTGCTGTCACTTCATTGCCATGTCCCTATGATCCGTGAGACTGTTTGTGATACTTCCTTGACTGAAAGCATAGTTTTTTTCTACAAGGTGAGAGCGGGAGGTTGGGTAAATAACAATGCTTCTTTTAATTGTCATTATTGTATGTATTTTTTAACCTGTATGAAGTCAGAAAAGCGTTCACTTTGCTTAATGCAAAGGTTGGACACTGGGAGCAAAGTGTTGGGTTTATCGTGGGAGGCATATGAAACCAGTGGCAAACTCAGGATGTTTGAGGGGCAGGGGTGAAAATAATAAAAATGGAACCTGCTTTATGTGGTTGGGCACCAGCACATAAAAAGTCATTATACATTTCCAATGAAATAGTTTTGTCCACTGGTGACACACCTCCACAGAGAGAACTTTAATTGATTTAATTACACAAAAAGACGACTAAGCTGCTAATAAACTCAACAGTTGCATCTTAAACATCCCTTTCGATGCACGTTTCTGACCGAAAATAGTAGCAGCCATATTGGATATGAACTTGGGCTACTATTTTTGGGTCGTTCCAGTTGATCTCATAAGTGGGAAATTCCCAGTTCCCATTCGGAAGTGTCAACTCTAACGCACCCTGAAGTCGTAATTACGACTCTGAGAAAAAAAAGTAGCCCCAGTTCAGATCCAATATGGCTGCTACTAAAAAAAATCTATGTTAAGTGTAGACTAGTGACTTGACTTAAAGGGGTCATATTATGCTTTTTATGGTTTTATATGCTCTTTAGTGTGTTTTCCAAGTTCAAAGTCCACGTAAACGCGGCTTCTCCTACGTCCTCCTGTTAGCTGCAGCATTAGCCGCATGTAACGCTCGGCTCTAGCCCCCCTCAAAAAAGATTTGCCAGTGTGACGTCTTGTCAGTGTGAGATCACTGATCTAAGTCCATTGGCTCGTTGTGGCATGCCCAGCAGCTCATGTTGCAGGCCCATTAACTTCTGTAGCACGCCCACGATATGCCGTAGCCTGCGGTAGCACAGTAGTGCTAAGGTGCTAATGTTTTTGCTCCCCTCGGAGCCAAAGTGGCTGCATTCCCAATACGGTGAAAGGGGCTTGACATTTCCGAGAACCGCGAGCGACTGACCAATTACGGCAGAGCCGACAGGCCGACCAATCAGATCAGACTTGGCACACGTGGGGACTCTGAACGTGGGCACATCAGAGCCTTAGAGAGAGAGTCAGAAGCGAGCCGGTGCATGGAGCAGCAGTAAATGAAAACAGACACTTTTTTCGAACTTTAGCTATTGTAAACATACTTTAGTAGGTACATAGATTAAATATACGAACCCCAAAAAGGGCATAATATGGGCTCTTTAATAACATTTCTTGTATAAGTCTATTTTTAATTGCACAGTTTAAGTTTGATTCATCTAGGGGTATTCTTTAAATCTTTTTTTCGGGTTAATATATATGTATGGGAGGGGGGCGTCGGTTTTGTGGTTTAATTTGTAACAAATGTTTCATGTCATGTACGTCTTTGTAACCTGCTACTGGATGCTTTGAATTTCCCTCGGGATCAATAAAGTATCTATCTATCTAGCGATCTATCATTATATCAAACTTTAACATAGATGACAAAGCCTACAATCCTTACTGTGATCTTGCAGTTGTAAATGAAAAATATATAGCAATGTTTTGTTTTTTTTCAAAACAATGCCATCATCAGGATTTTTTGTCTATTGTTAACCTCTGTCCATCTCTGTGCTAGCATATGACCTATTTGTATATTTTATAACTCGACAACTGTATCAATAAAAAGCACATAACACATCTTTATCGTAATAAAGCTGTCCATGATAGGCTAGTTCATAAAATAGTTTCATTTTGTTGCATGTTTTATTTCTCTGTGCAATGATCGAAGAGATGATCTTGACAGGAAAGTTGGACCTGGCTTGTTTTCACCTCAGGTACTGCAGAATGTTAGCGTCACCTTGTGGTTACAGTGCAACACTGACATTTCCCCTCAGGTATTAGGGGAGTAATCTTTTGATCTTCTAAGGTGCCTCTCTTTAGATGCCTGCTGGACAGCTCGGTCTAGGCCTACTATAAGTAAACAACAAAATGAGCTCCTGCTTCATGAAATTATGCAGATTACTTTGTTTAGTGATGACTTTACCCTTACATCTGCTCGAGATCGCAGGTCTGTACGGTATGTACAAGCGCGTATTCCCCTTGCTGGCCTATAACATAACATTTTCGTACAACGACAAAATGAACGAAATGAAGAGAGAGCTTTTTCGAAACGTAGCTAAATTTGCAAACACCGATGGTACTCTTCGGCTGCTG
Source organism: Labrus mixtus (assembly GCF_963584025.1). Taxonomy (NCBI): domain Eukaryota; kingdom Metazoa; phylum Chordata; class Actinopteri; order Labriformes; family Labridae; genus Labrus; species Labrus mixtus. Next base: position 9,304,434 of record NC_083618.1, on the reverse strand, counting down.
GAGATCGGCTGTGGCAGCGGAGCAAACTTCAAGTTTTACCCTTACGGATGCACGGTGATCTGCACTGACCCCAACCCGCACTTTGAGAAATACCTGCGGTTGAGCATGGGCTCAAACACGCACCTGACGTATGACGAGTTTATAGTGGCGCGTGGGGAGGACATGAAGGAAGTAAAGGACGAGTCCGTGGACGTGGTAGTCTGCACCTTGGTACTGTGCTCTGTTAACAACGCGCTGCAGGTGCTGCACGAGGTGCGGCGCGTCCTCAAACCAGTAAGTTCAAAATGCCTACTTCAAGTGCTCCAGGGAATATTCTATTTGTGGCTTCAGGCACATGAATAACTTAACTACCGGCCACAGGAGCTGATCAAGATTAAAATTTAAGGGTGCCTTTGGGCACAAAACACAATTTGACAAAATCCGCCAGGCAATTTTGCTTGATAAATAATGGGCATTCGTTTTTTATATGCACTGAAGTGTAGCAACTGAAAAATCAATTCAATATATTTAGAGTTTATTAGTCAAAACGTAAGGGTATTGCTTAATATAAATGAAATGTTTAAAATATATTGAACAGGGACGGAGGTAAGGGTTGGTCAGGGCCATCCTAGAAATCTGATTGGCCACCCAAGTGGCAAACATGAAATTCTGAACTGTAACACATCATTTTCTTTTGCTAGTATAGTGAATATGGTCATGCATCTTCATTCTGAGTCATTAAGGAATGAAGATAAGAAAATGTAAATGTTGCCACTCTGCTGTGTCTGTTACATTTTAAAGTTAAAAAACATACATATAACCTCTGGTCAAAGTTGGTAGTTAAAGTTGCTTCTCTTCTTCATTCACTTTCAACTAAAACATGCATCACTACTGAAGTTGCAAAACCTGATTTGACGTAATAATCTGCTTTTGTTGCCTCTTCCATCTCAGGGTGGAGGCTTCTTCTTTTTGGAACATGTCATCTCTAATCCCTCCTCTTGGACGTACTTCTTCCAGCATGTGCTAGAGCCTTTCTGGTATTATCTTGGGGACGGGTGCAGGATTACCAGAGAAACATGGAAGGAACTAGAAGCAGCAGGTTTCTCTGAACTTAACCTGAAACACATAGAGGCCCCAGAAGTGACTCTGATGATAAGACCACATATCATGGGATACTCCATAAAATGACTGGGAAAAAGCAACAACTTGAAGTTGCTTGATGGGTTTCATAAAGTATATTTGCATTCAAGCTGTCAGTAAAAGAAAAAAGATTTTGCCTAAACCCTTGTTAAGTGTACACTATCTGCTTACACATTCACATACACTGAACAAAAATACATCAGCAGCAATTCATTGAGTGAAAATATATTTATTTACTTACAGAATCAGCAACATTTCATACATTGTTCTTCTTCCCCAACCCTCCCAAGATGTACATAATAAATATTACCTGGACACTGTGCTTCTTTTTTTTTCCCTGATTGTCTAAGTAACTGCCAAGAAACAACCAAACAAAGCACACTCAATGTGTGCCTTTCTCTTACCCTTTATATTCCATTGCACAAAAATAAGGAATGACAGTTGTAACATCTCCTTTGAAGGGAAATGATGGGAAATGCTGGTTCACAAAATAAGGAGGGATTATGTCTGCTTGGTAATTTAATATTCAAAATCCTGCAGATGCTGTTGGAAGATAAAAAAAAATTAAATGGTAACATTTTTAAGAACACAAGAAAAAAAGAGGAAAGGGACACATTTAGAAACTGAGACTCAAAGTTAAAGCTCACAATTTCAAACCTCCCAGTATTAAAAATGTACACAACTATAAATGTTATAGCATTAGCGATTTAAAAAAAGCAGGTGGAAAAGTGGCCGATTTAATTTTCGTTTGCTGAGTATATCGTATTGCCGTCACTGGTCACTTTTATATCAAACAGTAAAAAAAAAGAGCAGGATCTCAGCCTGAAATGGAAGTGTTCCCAGAAACCCTGTTCGTGTCCCAATGGCTGAGCTGTGACGCTCCCACATTCTGTATCGATCCTCAACCTCTATTCAAAGACTTATCCTGTTTTAACACAATAAAGGTCCTTTAATGTTTTGAGTTCTTCAATAAGGGTCTTGTTTTGGTTTTCGAGAACAGCGACGCGGTTTTCCAGGCATTTAACATATTCTTTTTTCTTCCGTCGACATTCACGAGCTGCCTCTCTAAAAGAGGGGGAAAAGTACAGTTAGTCAAACTGAAAGGTATAACAATAAGTGTGAATACAAAATCACAGTACAACATTGTCTCTGGTTCAAAAGAAAGTTACAAATAGTGGACTATTTGCATCCCTATTTGTAAAGATCTAGGTGTATCAGAGTTAAATATATGCAAGTAAAACATGTAGATTTAAAAAAAAAAAAAAAAAAAAAGACTATTTACAATATATGAGGAAAAATGTCTTTCTGTACCCTGCAAATACCAGAAATACAGGCACTGCCTCACAAACCCTCTTTTATTCCCATGCCCAGTTTGTCTCTCCTGTAATCTCTGAATTGTTAAGATATTTGCAATTGGTTCAGCTTGAGCATTAATAACATGTCAACCAAACATCAAAGGCCACGCCCAAGGCAGAGCCATGTTAAACATCCTTATTATAAGTCAAGGAGGTCTAGGATTTTGCTTTTGCAGAAAACAATTGCACACAAACCTGTTTTTTGCAAGCCTGATTTCCCTCTTCATTGTTGGATCATCAGATTTGCCCACAGGAGAGGTCATAACTACAGTCTGAGGCAGCGAGCTGGATGGGGCTGTTCGGATCTGGTATGCTTGCATCTCACCTCCTGCTCCTTACAGGAACACAACGGTATAAATATGACAACAGGGCTTATAACAGGTGTAACACACAGCATGCATCACCTAATGCCTTCCATACACTAGAGGACTTTGTAAAAACTAAAGAAAGACTTTTAAAAGACTAACATCTGCAGACTATGTGTCAGCAGAGTTTTTAGTCACAGGCTTAGATTTTGCAAAGACTGGGATCTTGAAGGGTCACTAACTGCAAGACTACAACTATATTCCTTCCTTCCGATTATTTCCCATCATGCACTTGTTAACAATTTACAACTACCGGTAATAGTTTTGAGCAGAGAAGTGTCTAGTTTATTTGGGGTGAATTTCAAAGCTGGTTTTTGCGTAATAATATGATAATGCCAACCTTGATTTATATTTATATCAGACTCGGTTTTGTAATGGAGGACAGAATGTTGGATTTCTTAAAAATGTAATAACTTGTTCATACTTGCCAAGTATTTTTTGTACGAATGAAATTCTTAAAAGTGACCCCACAATTTTAAGGTATCCCTGATACTTTCATGATTGCCCTCCTAGTCTTTCACTTAACCAGACCCCAAACAGCAATTGAAATACAATTTCATCTTTATTATGTTTCTTTATTTATAAAATTCCCTTTTAGTTTTTTTGCCTTTCTTCTCCCTTGTTGTGTTACAGTTTTTTTGTCATGTTGGCCTTGTTGACAAATTTTTATGTTGTTTACATTTGCATCAGACTGAAACTGTATTTCCAAAAACCACAAGAGCTTAAAACTGAAGAGGGGAGACTGGTGGTGTTGTGGAGAGAGCAAGAATGTCTCTCTGACATGTCCTCCTCTTTGTACCACAACAGAGTGGAGAAGGGAAAAGGGTGGACAGGATTGGCTTGGACATTGGATTGGCCTTGAAATCAGATGGCGGTGTCATCTGTGTATTTGCAGTATGTTCTAACAAGTAAGGGACTGATACAGTCATTTGTGTATGTGGTATACAGGAAGGGACTAAGAACACAACCTTGGCGGGCTCCGTTGTTTATATTGATTTTTGATGATGTTGCTGTCCCTACTTTTTACGGCATGTGGTCTGTTGCAGAGGAAATTGTAGATCCAGTGAATGAGAAGTGGAGAGGCATTGAGTAGTTGCAATAACACTTAGACGTGAATTTTTTTTTCCTTAAAACACCTCAGATTGAATTTAATGACCACCTTACACCAAACGCCCAGACTCTAGCAAAACTCTCATTATTTTATTCTAACTTTGGAATTTGTTTTGACTTTGAAATTGCTTGAAAAGTTGTTAGGTGTAAAGCCAGCATAAGCAATCACTTGTTAAGTTTTGACTGATATTCTACTGATTCAAACTTTGTTATTTGCTGACCAAATACCCCAGCTCTTTAGGGTAAATTGTATTTCATACTGGAATCCAAAGGTAACTATATTAAAATAAAAAACTGTCTCTGAAACTAAGCAAAAACATGCCATGTTATCCTCACCTTGTACCACAACTTGGTTGCTAGGCACTAGTATTTGCTGGCCGTCAGGTGTCTGGGCATACTGAAGGATGGTAGTACCCTGCTGGGCTCCACCTGAGTTTGCCATGGCAACAGCCTGTAGTCCCTGAATGCCTTCAGACCCTGGAGTCGCCAACTGGATTGTGCCATTAGCTGATATGGTAACTAGAATAATCATAAATATGGCATTATAATACAGACATACATTATGAAACACATCATCCAAATTGCTAGTCATTTTGGTGGCCTACAGAAACATAAAACCTTTACACACACCGCCAATTTCAAAGGCCATTCTACTCCACTTAAGAGCTCTTACAGGCAAGAACTATAGGAGGATAAAGTTCTTACTGTACTGGCCGCTGCTGGTCTGGTAGATTGGGGTGGTGGGTACTGTAACACCTGTCACTCCTGTGGATGCCGGGCTGTTATCCTTCACTTCAATGTGCGTCACTTCTTCTGAAGAAAGTTCATTCAGAATTTTTCTACAAGATGGAAAGAGGAGGGTTAGTAATTAACTTATAATTATAATTTGTGTGATATGTATCAATTTAATTTTCTCTTAACCTGTATGAAGGCCGCCTTGCTAGAATTTCTCGGGTCTTTTGGGCAGTGACTCCTCCACTGTCTGATGAGTCCTGTGAATCTTCACTATCTGAGTCCCTGATCTTTGAAAAGGGAGATGTATAAACAATATGAATGTATAAACAATATGAAAACAAAAAAGCTGCATTAAAACTTAATTAACAGAGGCCAGCATTCAGAGTCAAAGTTAACCATACGAAGAAAGTTAGGTAGTCTCACCTGCGCAGTCTGACCCTGAGGGGACTGAATGACCGAAGATTGTGCAGACTGGATCACTCCTTGGACCTGAAACTGACCCCCTGGCATCTGTACAAGAGCCACTGAAGAACCAGCTAGCGACATCTATAAAAAAAATAAAAAAAACACAGAATTTAAAATCCAAAAAAGCAAAGTATGTTTAATTATAGTAATAGCTTTCAAACTGTGTGTGGACAATTTGGATCACCCCGATTTTAAAAATGAAAATCACTATAGCTAAAACGAAACGCATTCTTTTAACAACTTGGGTGTAATTCAATTATCCATAAATATAGGGGGCTGGTGTCTTTGAATCAGATAACGTATATAACCAAATCTTTGCGACAAAGCATCCCCAGGGATGAGTATACATACTGTATATTGGTTCTTGTTTCTATATATGTAGGTATGTGTTCATTAACAGTTTTAAAACAGTGATAAATCAGATACCAGATTTTACAGCACTATACATGTTTCTACTGTCACCATCAATGTGGATCAGGTTACACAGCCACAAAGGAGCAAACCCCCATTGAGTAAACGTATCTGTCTTATCCCAGGACACACTTGTGACTTTCATTATTACAATATAAAAAAACAACAAGGATTTTGTCAATTCATTTTCTTAAGATGAGGTTTCAGATTCATAAGTCTTTTGACTTTCTTTTTAGATTCTACTTATATGTTGAGGATCAAAAGATACTTGCTTAATATCTCATAAATCAATATTAAGTGATCTGTCTTCATGACATTCATATACAAAGTGGACAAGTATTTGCAGTGCAAAAGCAACTGAGGCAATATAAAAAGTCAGTATTTATGAGATACTTTTTTAAAGGGATCTATTAGTTACCTGTTGGGCTATCTGTGAGAACTGAGAGGTTGTGATGGATGTGGGAATAATGGCAGTCTGTGAATCAGTGCCATTGCTGCCTTGGTGTACTTCTTCCATAGTAACTGGGAACAAATAAATAAATATTACTGTTTTACAATGGCTCTAATGTAGCACATCACCTGTCTGTAGCGGGGTTCAATGTCTGGACACAGATGTACACCACTTTGGGCAGCAAGTTTCTTTTTGTGTGAATATAAGTTAGTTTATTACTCTCCCGGACCAATGTGGGTCCAGCAAAGGAGACATCAAATCACAGTATCTTACTTTAGGTAAAAGAAAGTTTGAAAGTTAAAGGAGACACTTTCTGGTGAATGAGGATCGACTTCCTCTTTGGTTTCGTTAAAATACAACCAGCGTTAGAAAGGTCACGGAACAAAGCTAGGCCCGACAGTCAATACTATTAACTTCAATAAATAAAAAAACACACAAAGTTTCATGATCCAATTCAGTCAAATGTTTCGACATGAAACACAAAGTTGTTTGTTGAGTCACAGCTAACACTGCTGCTACCTGTAGCTTAACGTTCAGTTAAACGGATGTTTACCTGTTTAAACCATTAAAAACAATTATTTAAGAACTACCAACGAGACGCGTTTTGTTACTCTGGTTCACGGGATGGACGAGCTTTTGTTTCAATGAGCAAATATGTGTAACTCTGTCACTGACACGCAAGTTACCGCGTCAATAGACGTCAGCGATACGGGGAGCCATTAAGCTAACTACACCTTCCCTTTTCGTCTAACAGCGACGAGTTGACGAAGCAGCAGCCGCCATTACCGTCACCGCGGAGTACTGCCCAGCAAGCCAATTTTTACCTTTTCAAAGACCGCGTAACTGCTCTTGTTCACAGCGAAGACTTGGTGAAATTCGTGTTTATACTTATACACAAGAGAGGTGTTGGAAAGTTACCAAGTAGCAGTGGCTAACAGCTAAAAATACAAAGATGTCAGCTAAAAAATAGCTGAGTACTTTTTTTCCCAAAGGAAATGGGCGGGGCTGCTCAGCAAAGACGCATTACGTAATTAATACTCTGGGTTGTGATTGGTTAAGAGAGTTGAGCAACTGGTAGATTCAAACCATAGACAGTAAACAGTCATATCTGTTACATTAAGCATACTTTACTCAATAACTTTTTTATTTTTACTACTTTACTTTACCTTAAATTCACATTTACATCTCGTTGTTGAAATTAATCAATACGATAGGTTTTACTTTTTGTAATTACTTGATAGCTAGTACTTTGATTCAAATAGATAATTATTGGTTGATCTGTGGGTCTCTTAAAAATCAAATGGCACTATTTGAGATAAGACTTCCTAACAGTAAACAATACTCTTAAATCAGCTATGCATCTACCATATTGATGATATAGTATTGATGATATAGTATTGTTATTAACCATATTGATTATATCAATATTGATTAATTCCTAGGGCCATTCAATTTTGTAAGGTAGCCTACTTAATAATGATAGCCCTTTTTTCAGATTTTCAGGATTCAGACCTCTTGTGTTTGGACTTCTCTTCTTGAAACCAGAGATGTACAAAATGTCATACTTTAGTACCATGTAGATATATATATATATATATTTTTTTTTTTTTATTAAAATGTATTTATAGTAGAAACACATTCTTGTTACACAAAAACATCTGAATTTTATTTATTTTAAAAGCAATACTAAAAAATATCAAGACATCTGAATTGATTAAATGCATTTTTATTCTGTATTACTTTTACATAAAGTATAAAACAAAGTACAACAAACCAAATAGAAAATAAATGAGAAAATAATGGGAAAGGGTGTACCACTTTGAATTCTTTACTATATAAGATAAAACACCTCCCTAACATTGAAGATTAATCATGCCCTCGAGGAGCAGTTAAGAGTTAACCAAATCATTAATATACAACATACCAGGGTCATACACAAATTATTGAAAGAAAAACTGAAGAGAGATCAATGCAGTCTTAAGTACACTAGTAGTGTCAGTCCTCTGATCTTAGTTAGTACAAAATGTATAAGCATCACGTATATTTCACCAGACTGTGAAAGCTTTGAAATTAAATAGCACTGTCATTGGGATTGCATAGTGTGTAAGAACTCTGACAGTGAAAAGGAGCAGAAACCAAAGGAAGCCCTTGTAGACTTCCCAGCAAAGCAGGCAGATGGTGGATGGTTCTCAGGAACCTCTCGGTTTGCTCATTAGGTTTGCAGGGTCTGCCTTAATTTCAAGAAGAATGTTATTGAAAAAACATGTACATTTTGTGGGTAATATTCACAGATTGCACCAAGGGACCATCTGGTCCATCCCTGTGTTGAAAGTTTTGTTCCCTGAATATACTATATCATACACATACGTCTCACCCACTTGTGCCTGGAGATGAGAGGTTCCTCAAGCCGATTTCTTCTGTGGTTGGCTGAGTCATGCAAACATTCTATGCAAACATAGGATGCAATGTTAAAGCAAATATGAATTGCTTATAGTGATCTTCAAGGTGGGCACAAACCCTGGATAAAATTAAATGTCAAATACATTTTTCTTAAATGATTGCCACTTTTAATGTGCCATGAAGTGAGGGTTTATAAATCAATCAGTCCACACAGTATAAACCTACTTGTAGTCCCACTAGTGCAAAGTGCAGTCATTGAATAGATCATATTTCTGTTTAACTTGAAAGTATTATATATCTTTTTCATATTGCCGTTGTCATGAGTGCTATAATGGGACAATTTCAAAATAAAATAAAAAACAAACAAACAAAAAAACCACAAGTATTTACATGGTGACAATAAGGGTTCATCAATGAATTACAGTATAATCCAGTACAAAGAACCTATACATCATGGCAAGGAACACAAAGGAGAGCACAAGATTTCAGAAAACCAAATGCAAAATGCATTGTGATGCCCCCCCAACCCTTTTCTTTTTTTTTTCAAATGACTACTTTTCTCGCCCTTAAAGAATGTTTCCAACGTGGCTCAGCTCTGCAACTGCATTAACAAGTGCTAAAAAAAATCCAGTGACTGAAGACAGAAAAGAATCCAGATAAATGATGACTTGCCTCTATTGCCTACAGACTTCAGTGGCAACAAAGGTCCAGTCTGAATTCAAAGTCGTTTTTTTTTTTTGTTTTTTTTTTTACAAAGTTGCAAAAAGACAAAACACAGTTGAGTGTGGAGAGGAAAAGGAAAGGGCCAAACCCTCTCAAGCACTTGCTCTACTGATTAGTGCAATAGCAAACCGGGATTGTATGAGTGTTAAGTAATACAAAGTACAATAGTAATTAATATTAGATGTGACAAGATTGTGGGCCTTTCTTATACATTTTACAAAAATGAAAATGAAACACTTGGTCGCATGAAAACAGTCACTTCTTCTCACACCTGTATTTTTTTTTTGACAGGAAAGGTCCCTGGCATTAACAGCTTTAGCCCTCCCTGTAAACTCTCACACCTCCTCCAATTATTTTGACAAAATAATGTATGCTCCTTGTCCATTTCTTATAATGCCTCATTGCTATAATAAAATAGACACTTTTTGAGAAAGTGCATTGTTTTAATCTATCCTGACTAACAACGCTTTAAAGTTATTCATCCTCACCCTCCATCATAGAGTTAATAGTCAGCTTCAAAAGTACTGTTAAAATCTTATTTACAATCTTCTCTCTGCTACTATTATCATCTCTCAGCTGCCTCCATTAAACAACAACTGAGGGAGACACATCAAGCATTTATACATTTGTACAATTAAAAATATTTATACAGTAGCGTACAGTATCTAAAATACAACAGGCCTTTATAGATACAGTATAGAATATGGCCTCTTTCCTCTTCTATTTTGATCCCTATTGATTGCAGGATTTTGACTTTGAGTCAAAAACAAAGAAGAATAAACAGCCATTAGTAACAGGTTCATTAAAAAATAAGTTAGGAATGTATGGCTGAAGTTTTATAAGGCAGGAAATATATTTGGGCAGAAACGTTGTTGATTTCTATTTGGCTTCTTTATCATGAGACAAAATATGCTTTCTAAATAATGCACAAAAAAATGGCTGTTTTATTACTTATGTAATAGTTTGCTTTCCTCTGCCCCCTTTAAACCATCCATGTTAGTGAGGAATGACAAAGGCTCTGATCATGACTTTATGTGCTTGTTTAAAAGCTGCATGTAAAAAGTAAAATTTCAAGTTGTTGGTATAGGTTTAGTAGCTCTTGGAGTCTGTCTAGTCAAACACAAAGGAAAGTCTTTCTACAGGTTTGTGATGGGCACAGAATAAGATGATGGATTTTCACAAAGACATTAATATGGAATTAATTGAAAAAAAGTGTTTCTGTTGAATGAGTCGTTTTGCCCTCTACCCAGAAAAGTGCAACCAGGGTTTTTTTTTCCTCTTTGTTGTATGCAGTGCATTGTTTCTATCCCATTTGCAAAATTCTATCTAAAAAAACACAGTGAACAACTCCAAACATGGAAGGTCCAATCACAGACATGCAATAGCCGAGATATGCTGGTGTTGCACAGGGCTGGGTGGCAGAACATGTGGCTCATGCTTTTCCTTTCCAACATCAGCTAAGCTGTGATCAAATGCAGGGATGATGGCGGAGAAGCATCCACACTGCGGATGATGGCTAAACAAGCCTAGAGCACCACGAGCACCTCACATGTTGTAAGCAACATAGATGGGATCCAGCTGATCGGCAAGGAAAGAGTCACGAAGGTGCATGCGTTGCTTCTCCCCCCTGGAGTTAATGGGTATGACCCCGGGGTCCACGATCACCACGACACCCACAATTAGGTGGTGCTCCTCCAGGACCACGTTGGTTATCAGAGGCACCAGGTCCAGCGCGTCCTGCTCTGAACCACACAACTCCGACACCACGACCAGCAGGTTGGTCCACGTAAACACAGCACTGTGAGGAACAAGATTAGGGCAACTGAGAATATAGTGGTCACCTAAAGCAATGGTAAACGGATCATTTAGCAATTACTCGTTAGCTTTCTTTCTCTGAGAGTTAGATGAGAAGGTTAATCACACTCTAATGTTTGTATACCCCAGCAGACTGTCAGCTAAGCTCCCTTTAATCCTTAAAAGAACTGAAGTCCAAAAATGATAAGGCATGGTTTTAAACAAACAATGGAACATTGTTAGTAATTGGGCTTTCTAGGTCCTGGCAGGTGTATTTTTTACATTCAAACAGAGACATGCTAACTCTTTTGCCCAGGAAGTAGGGTTGACGAGGGCGCTGTAACCCCTCCTTAAATCAGGCAGAATTACAACGATCAACTTTTAAAAATGTTTTAACTTCTGTATACCACTTTTCATTGGACATGCAGATGTAGCACACGCAGACTTGTGACTTGTGATTAGTTTACTATAGTAGTCAGTAGCTTGTTTATAATTCTTCCTGTAAAGAGTGATACGACTTGCAGCAGGTTGGAGCTTTTCCATTGTTGCGCATACCTCAAGGTGTTTTAGAGGAGTTTTCAACATAATCAAAGGAATCAAGGACATCTGGTCATCCTGTCAGACAGAGCAGCATAACTACATCTTTCTCTCAAATTTGGAGTTTAAGTTGATTATTCTTGTAAGTGTAAGCAGTTTGGGCTGCTGTTAAAACGCTTATAATCTTGAACATTCAAATGAAATAATAAAAGAAGAATTTCCATAGCAGAAAGTATGATGTTGTAGAATGACTTCTCTCTGCACCCATGACTAACTTCAAGTTTCTAAAAAAATGTTCAATATGCTCTCTTTTGCCATGGGAAGAGCTTACATTTTGTGTTGGATATTACCGGTCCATTTAAATTTTTACCTTACACCATTAATAATTGTGTGATTCATCTCACCTTTCAGCAATACTGCGGTGAGCCCGGGACACTGAAGTTTCAATGTCGATTGGGTGGTAGCGCAGGCCTCTGAGCTCCAAGGTCTCATCCAGAGAGCCCACCACAAACATAGCATCATGTCGATCTGAGCACAGACACACAACAACATTATTCACCAAGAAAAGTGTGCGGCCAAAGTAGAGAAACAAGTGGAAGCAGAGAGGAATGTGTTTACTTTAATTTAATTTCATTCATTATACTATAACTATTTTATAATTAACTCATTAAAATGCAATTAAATCCAAACTAAAGCTCTATCAGGGTCTATTTACCCCCACTAGCATCCAGCAGCTCAGTCCTCTTCACAAAACCCAGGTATCCTGTCCTGGCCCATAAGGTCTGCGGGTCTCCAAAGCTGAGCTTGGTGTTGAAGTGGTTAGCCTGCAGACTCTCCTCTCCGTAGATGGTGTAGTAGCCGCTGGCACTGTGAGGGCTGTTCACCCAGATCTAGGAGAGATAGAGAAGCGCACACACACGGTCACTGCTAGTTTCAGAGGGAAGAATGCTTAACACAACACTTTCATGCTGTCATCACATCACAAGGGGGCCTAATTATGGCTTTCTCTCACCTCGCCTAGATGAGAATCTCCGAGAGGACCTCTGGTCTCAGGATTTACGATTATTACCCGAACACCCGGAAGTATCTGCAGAAGAAACAAAAGCTGTCAGTATGCACTATTTTAAGCAAAACACTTACTGATCGAACAATACCAAATGCTACGTGCAAAATGTATCAACTCACCTTGCCAGACTCCATTAGAGGAAGACTCTGAGGTGCTCCTCGCTCCACTAGCCTCACTCTGCAAAGTCACACAAGCAGACATACACAATAATCAAGATAGAAAAGATAACATTTTCTTTTTCTTTTTTCAGAGTACTTGAGATCTAAGGGATGTCTATTTAGTTTATCATTTCATTCACCGCTTCACAATATAAATCATTTTAAGTTTAGGAGAGACAAAGGTTTACAGAATCTATTAATAAAACAATATCATGCTTTTTTTTTTTTTTAAATCCATCAATGATGCCTACAAAATGTGAAATAAATAAATGATCAGTCCACAAATCCACACAGAACACACATAATTATTCAAATATACGTCCTGTGTTGCTTCATGCAGTGTAATTGAAAAAAAAAAAAAACAATATAATGTAACTTCTGTGTTCTTACCTGTCATGGCGGAGGGACTTCATGTCCACATAAACGGTACAGGGATCAGGACCAGTGGTGCCCTGTAACACAGAAGAAGAGGGTCATACAGTCTGTCCAGTTCTTTTCCAGGTAATATACAAAGTGAACTCCATTGTAAAGGAGATAGTGTATCTTCCTGCTAATATCAAAGTTACAATTGTATTTAAAACATGTAATCAGGATAATTTGGTTGGTGTACCTGCAGGCAGATTGCCAGGTTAACCCTGGACCCAAAAGCAGTGCTGACAGCTCTGGTGGACAGCCCCACGTCTTTAAACAACTTGGAGAAGGAGTGTGTGAGAGCGAGGCGAGGACGCTCCTCTGCTATCACCACGCAGCTCCTCACACAAGACAGGTTCACTCCGCGGGCCTAAAACACACCCATGTATTTTCATCAAATCCTTGAAAAATAATCTCTCTTAGTCATTGATGATTTTCCTTTTATACATAGATTCCTCACCTTGAGCAACTCGGTCTGAGTCCCTAACCCTTTAGTGCAGAGCTCCATGACGGAGTAGGAGCAGAAGGTGTCTCTGATGCGGTACTGACTGAGTGTGCTCAGCCACAGAGGCAAGCAGCTCTCCAACTCAAAGGGAGGAATCAGGATGGACTGATGACCTGAGTAAACACTGAAGGACAAGATATAAAGGAGAATGAACATCACAATACAGGAGAACTGTGGTATATAGGCTGTATGTTGTATGGGTGATGGTTTATGGTACCTTGCGAGGCACCACAAGACAAAGCCCAGTCCGCAGTAAGGATCCAGGCAGATGGCTATTTGGCGAGAGGAGTATAGTTCACACTGAAGCTTCACAGAGCGACAAATTGCACTGACTGCTGCATGGGAGATCTGTAACAAACAAGAATACACATAAGAATCCCAACTGCAACATCTTTCCGAGGTTGTTCTACATGTTTCCTGTCACTCAGACCTCAGATGCACTGACATGTTAGACGGCCCACACAACTACATCAGAGAAATACTTGCATCTCTGTTGTTTGTTTCCATTCTAGATCTTATTGCTTGTTTTTGTAGAAGTTTGTGTCTCTTTGTGTGTGTTTTTTTTTTGCTTCTGTTTTTTATTTTTGTGTGTCTCCATGTGGTTGTTTTGTATCTTCCTGTCGTTGTCCTTTTCCCCTTGTGGTTTTTCTGTGTCTCTGTGTGGTTGCTTGTTTATCTTTTAGGTTGTTGTGTGTCTCTTTGTGGTAGTTTTGTAAAGTTTTATTGCCCTTTGAACAAGAACTGTGATCAACAGAGTGTTTATTTTGTGTCTTGGTGTTGCAGCATGATTCATGGTCTCATAGTTCAAATAGTGTACCTTGGCCACTTGGGGGCAGCAGAGAAAGACGTTAACGAAACAGACATTTCACCGCCTTTTCAATTCATATAGTGTAAAAAAATTCATCTTTTATAAACACAGGAAGTTTCAGAGCCACACAATTCTTGTAATACTGTGTCTGACCCCCCCTCATTCCAGTATTTGCTCACTTTTGGCACAGTCTTTTGGCTCAAGCAACTCTTTAAATAACTATCCGACTATTTTACTGTTCATGAAAAAATGTTGACTTCTTAATTTATCTCTGTGATGTTTGATGCTGAGGAGGAGTACAATGGGTTTTAAGAGCTTTATTTCTGTAGATTCATCAAAATGAGCAGGAGCTCTCTCATTTTCACTTTGTGATTCAACACATCATTCATATAAAAATGCAATACATAAATACAAAGACATTCAAGAGCTCAGCCGCTGCATACCTCGTAACTTCAAGAGGAACCAAGAGGACACTTTTATAACTAACCTTGACGCCGGTGAGCATGCCCGTGGTGGACACACTGAAGTCCAGATAAGCTATCATCTCTGCTGTGGGCGGCTTATAGATCTGTGGAGGCCGGCGGCGAGGAAGGTCATCTGCAAAAAAAATAAATGAATCATTAAAATATATCAAGCAATATTAACTGATGATCAAATTGATTATAATGCAATCTACACAGTGAACTATTCCCATCAGATAATGGATTTATTTATTATTTATTGTTTGTTATACATTCAAAGGTTGATAGGAAGAGTTTTGTATTTATTAAGTTAAGTAAAAGGAAAATAGATATACAGCTGCAAGCAGCAACAACAAAATAAAGTGCACCAAGCACTTGTCCACCCACTGAGTGATTTGTGTAATTGGACAAATGTCCTACTTCCTGTTTGTTTTAATGCTGCGAACCTTGTCACAGCAAAGAGTAGCACAGTAACTGACACAAGTGTTTCTGACACAACTGACAACTTTATACACCACTAACTTTACACGCACTGTGATCTGCTCACATTTGTCTGATATTATTATGAGAAAGTCAGCAACTGTTAACTTTAAACTATGTGTGTAATGTAACTCCAAAAAAACATTTTGTTATTATTGTGAACACTCGCATAAAAAGAGTAAATGAGAATGTACACTGTTTCTTTATTTGCTATACTTGTTATGTCACTGGAGCAAAAGCTTTTGCAAGTCTATGAAGTAGACATTTCATGTTGTCATCACATAAGTAAATGTTCTGATAATTAAATATAAATAAATGTAACAGAGACATTTTGACTTGTCACAGTGGGTAAAAAGCACAGGGATTCCCTATGTCAGAAAGCAGGCTCAACAAAGTCTGAGCCCTATCCGGACCTCTGAGTTGATTGAGTCTGAGCTGGGGGACTCTTGAATTTTTTAGTTCCAGAACAGCTGATTTGAGTTAGTTCAATCATTAATTGGGCCCCGATGCTACGATTCACCATGGCAGCAGGTGACAAAAAGAGCTCTTTGTTCTTGCGAACATAAAACGAATATGGACATGTTTTTAGGGGAAAAAAAGTAACACTGCTGCAGCAGCATGCAGGGAGAAGCTATAAAGGAGAAAATTGCTGCTTGAATTAATGCAGAAATGTAAATGTACTCTATGCATTTAATATTTAATCACAACTATAATATTACTGGTGAAAACTGGTGGAATGGCATGAGTATATGGTATCAAATTTATTTTTAATTAGGGAGAAAAGCAGACTTGGAAGGAGCTCAAAATGAAACATAAGAGTTCAAACAGGTAAGGCTAAGGTGTAAAAGGCTCATGGTGATATCTCACTGTAATAATATTTGACATATTAAAGAAAAAATCATTCAGTGGCATCATTTCAATATGCATTAGCTTTATCCCCAACATAACGCTGGCTTCACATACATAAATGTCCTATCACCTTTATATGCTGTTCGTTAATTAGAACTGATCAAATTAAAATGTAACTCCCTAAGAAGCCCCTTCATCAAGAGGCTCCTCGAGTAAATGACAAGACATGTTATACTAAAAGTATCTTTTATATAATATGCCTCACAGATAATGTAATATTATTTGGATTTTCATTCAGACGAATAGTAAATATCCACTAACACACGTGTGATGTGGACTGAATGAATGAATGAGGAAATGAAACCGCTTTTCTGGCTCTGTAGGGAGGAGACAGAGAGAAACCCGGGGTTGATTGAAGAAAACCTGCTCCTGACCAGGTTAGCTTCACACACTCAGTTACCAAAGTAACCCAATCAGAGCTTGAGTTACCTCTCGTTCTGAAGTGGGCTTCAGTTACCCCTCTTTTTTGGGTTTGACTGACTTCCCTTTCTGTTTTCACTAATACTGCTTTCTGAAACAGTGCCCTGGTGTAAGTAAAAAAAACAAAACCTGATGACAGGGGAGTTCTACTCAGCAGCTGCTGTAAATAACACCTGTCCTTTTCCCAGTGTGACAAGGCAAAAAGCCTGCCATAAAAAGGCTGACATTGAGTTATCCTACCTGTGTCAATAATTGTTGGCCAAGTTTTAATGTTGACAGAGGCAGCAGCCTCTTTGGAGCGCAGAGTCCTCATAAGGTTTTGAGTGGTAAGGATACATGCAGCTTTACTGACCTGCAAAGAAAAAACACAAGTCAATTAACTGAAAGCAGCTTCAAATAGTAAAACATTAAGTGAGTCAAAAAACAGTCATAAGCACACATAACTGTGTTCACATAACACATCCAGCCAACCAACTGACTCTGGATTTTTAGGGTGCTTCATCTCAACTCTTCATCTTCATAGACTTCCTTGTCTATGGAAGGACTCTATAATACTTTGTGCTTACTTACCATATAAAGAAATCCTCTGAGGTTCCCTTTTAGTCAATAAAGTGTTTTTTTTCCTGATGTATCCCACTTTCCTTTAATTGTCTTTCTGCAGTTTGTGTGATGATTTGTGTGGTACTGCTGTCCGTAAAGCAAAATGCCCCTCAGGGATAAAAATGAAATCCTTCATCCTAACGTCACCAGGTTACTTATAAATGTTTTTACATACAGGCCACAAAAAAGACCCTGTTTACCCTGTTAAGAAGAAGACATATACTATGTAAACACTAACCAATGAGCATGCAATAAAACACTTACATGTACAAAAAGAGTACACACACTTACATCAATAATCATGCGGACAGTAGGCAGCGTTGCTGCCAGATTCTGAGGGTGTGGAGGTCGGACGTTAACAGGAACACATCCAGCATAGAGACAGCCGTAGAAGGCAGCTATCAAATCAATGCCTGGAAACAGAGGTGGGTTATATAAAAAAATAGAAGAGAATGAATAATTTAGCTCAATAGGAGAAATGCATAGACACAGACAGGAAGCTGGAGGCAGAACCCACCAGGAGGATATAGCAGCACGACGTTCTCTCCTGTGTTGATGCTTCCTTTCTCAGTGAGCGCCGCAGCAATCTTCTCTGCACGTTTGTGAAGCTGGACGCAGGTTGCAGTGCCCACTGTCACACCCTGAAGGTCAAGGATAAGGCAGAGAGGCATTAAGTCACAAGGTCACCAGAAACAAATGGAGCAAAAACTCATCATGAAGGTCTTATATTACAGCCAAAGTGTACTTATTTTGTATCTAGATCAGTTTGATACCTTGGCATTAAGAAGGACAAAGAGGACATGGTCTGGGTCTGTCTGTGCCCTCCAGTGTAGAGCCTCTGACAAATACTGATGCTGAAACAAAAAGACAAAAATGTAAGATGTACTGAGGACGTGCTTTATTAACACACACACACACACACACACATCTAAACATGGTTCCAAACACAACCATGGAGGGGTTGTACAGGAGGAGGTTTTGCTGATGGAAGAACTTTATTTAAATTACCTAAATTAAGCTAACTCAAGTGGTTCTCAGACAATGTGTGTCTCAGTATGAAGCTGTCAGGAATAATGTATTTCTTGCCAACGTGCAAACTATTTATTCCATAGACTCTGTGCCAATCCAGCTCTTAAAATAATGAACAGTAACTTATATAGTAGTAATGTGGTACAAAGGCTACAGAAGGTGATTAAGTACAAATTAAATAAACCATGCACACTTTTGCTCATGCCACATTTTTAGACAAGCACACAAAATTAAAACCAGATACAGATAAGAGCATGACAAAAATAAACAAAAGTGTGGGGAAGATGCCAGAAGGGGGCCATAATTCTTACCATCACAGTTGGCCACATACAGAGCTACATCCAGAGAGAGAGAGGAGAGCAGAAAAAGAGAAGAGTCCAGATTTTTCTTAAAATCTAGAAATCTAAGCCTAAAATGAGCATGGGCCAGTACAACACAGGCAACATGGAAAGTCTTTACTAAACTGTTTGCCATTATCGGAGACATAAAGAGCAAATGCATCACTTTCCTCCTGATTTTAAACAACTTGTGTGCGGCTCTTTTGAAAACAGCAGCGTGGTTAAAAGGTACTCCCACACAGAGTTTTTGGCTTGATGGAAAACAAGTGAAAGTTTGTGGTCAAAACTACCTTTCTGACAAGATCCTGATCCTCGATCATGCCCAGGTCCCTCCCTGCAGCTTGGGCAATTCTCTTCCCTGCCACCAGGTTGCCGACCATCACAGACGCTGGGCCAACGCCAACTACGAGAGAAAGCAGTGTACATAAAACAGCTTGGAAGAATGCAGAAGTCTACCAAAATATAAACATGGCTCTGCTGTGGTAAGAAGATTATGGAAAGATGATAAAGAAGTGAATATAATTAATATTAACATATAACAAGTTATTTTTTTTGCTGTGTTATACCTGCATGTTACAACTTTCACGTACATAAAAAAAACATAGCTGTGCCATCAGCAGTTTTACAATGGTTACAGAAAACGCAAGGACAGCATGGAAATGAGTGGTAAACATATATTGGAATATCTTGTGGACACATTTTGCTTTGCAAAGAGCTGCTCAACTTCAACCTCTATAATTACCATACTTAGTCGTTACTGCTAATACCACACCAACATTCACGTCTATTACTAGCATTGTAGCTATAAATCTATCTTATTCATTGTTGCTTGTCACTTTCCTTCTTTCTGCATCTCCCTCTATCCCATTTTTCAAGCGCAGCACAGTTCGGTATGAGTCTGGTTCTGCCTCTTATAAGACAGATTTTCCTTGTCACTGTAACTTTGCTTAATGCTCATGAGGGATTCATTTTGGGTCTTTGTAGATAATATAAAAATGAGGTAAGGTCTTTAACCTGCTTTTGTAAAGTGTCTTGAGATAACATCTGTTATGAATTAACGCTATAAAAATAAAGATTGATTGATTGATTGTGTCTGTGCTGTTTATGGGCTGTTCTGTGTGTCTATTCGCTCATGTTGGGTACATTTCTGTTTGAGTGAATATTTAGAAAGTGGTAATGTGTAGATGGTTCCATGACATTAATAAAACCTCCACAGCCAGGGCAAACATGGAAGGTAAATCAATCTCCTGAATGCAGCAACTGTTACATGTTTAACACTAAAAACTTATTTTGCAAACACCTTAAACCATGACTGTATTACATGCACAACAAACAGCAATTTCCCTCATCCTTGCAGATATAATGGGTTGTTGCCGTAACCATTTAGAAAAGAGCTTAATACACACCTCACATGCCTGATTTAAAGATATGTGCCACTTACCTGGCTGCTTCTGCCGGGGTTTGGGCAGGTTGGTGACGCACGTGTGGGGACACATTAGGATGTTACAAGGATGCAGGGTGCCGTCTAAGAAGAACTGCTTGGTGTCAGATATATGGATGCCACCCAGGGGGGTTTTAGGTAACGTGTTAGCCGGGACCAGAGCCAGACAGTAGAGGCCCACCTGATGGATGCTGTCGATAGCCTACACAGAATACCAAAAATGAACGTACCCTCCATTCACAAATTTTGACACTTTGTAAGAGGTGTGCTGAATGGAGAGCGTTATCATCGCAGTTCACTAGTCTTGGAAAAAAGAAGACTAACAACACTAGAATTATTTTTATTGTTTAAAAAAAAGAAGTACAATGTACACTGTGACGTGTGATTTGATAGGAACCTTAAATAAAAATAAAGATTTACCTGAAGCACTCGGCTCATCCACTGGAAGCTGTCCTCCTCGCTGGCGTCTGGTCTTTGCTCCGCCACAATCACGACCCTCTCATCATAAAACACCGTGACTGAAAACACAGCAATCCTGATGCAGACACATACAGAAACACAGGAATATATATTGAAAATCTTGACACTAGCTGTTATAATGCACCATTTTGTTGCACCCCAGCCATGTTTCAGTACTGCTGTGCTTCCTTTGTACCACCAGATGTCAGCACTTGAACCACAGAGAAGTTCATCCTTTTTATAAACAAATTTCTTTCAAGACTAAATGTATTTGTCTCCTCACCTCCCACGGTACACGGTTTTGACCGGCTCTACCGCAAGAGCAGTGGCCACCAGGTCATCAGCATTGTGTCTCCTCCCGCTCACCATGAGCAGACCCTCGATCTTCCCCACCACAAAGATCAGACTGCCCTGCACAGAGTGGAGGACACACACAGTGGGGTCAAGATACCGCCTTTATTAAGATCAATTCAAAGACAGAGAGAGGAGGAAGGTTTCCAGGTAGACTTGAGTTACTAAATATGTTATACTGTAATGAAGCAGTCAGACTTACTGGGCCAACAAATCCCAACAGTCCTGAGCGCACAAATGGAATCTCTCCGATGGGAACTCCGTTAGCGTTTACTGGTATCACCTGAAACAAGATGGACAAATAGTCAGAATGGACAGCGGTTTACCACGAAAAAAAGACTACTTATTACATTTCCTACTTGATGAGATTCTATTAAGTAAGTAAGTTGAGCTAACTCTGCTTTCTTACCTCAAAGGTGTTTTTAGTGACTCCAGGCAGACCGTAGTACATGTTGCCTCCAGCACGAGAGTTCACTATTATCTCTCCTATCTCGTCTGTTTTACACAGCTGAGGAGGCCCATCTGGTTTTACTATGCACATCAGAGCTGGAGACACATTAAGGGGACATTAAAAAACATGGACTTCATAACACAAGAGGTACATCGAGCATGATCAGTAGGAAAACATATACAGCAGCACTTTGCAACTGTTGAGTTTGGCAGATAAAATCAGAGAGATTTTGTGAGCATTGTGATTTTGGATACATGGAAATAGGCTCACTTTCTTTTGTATTGTAGATATTTTAAATACATGAGAGTATTAGTATTTACTACAAAGGTTTGACAAAACCCTGAAATATATTGTTGTAGCTACAAACAAAAATGTAGTTATTTACTTTAGATGTTGATAATTTAGGTGAAAACTGAGAAAAGATGAAACCGTAATACACATTTTTATAATATACCTATAATTAAAGGTTTTGTTTATCATTCATTTGTGGTTTCTCGATATTAAACTCTGTAATCCATATACGTACATATTACATACCACAAGACCTTTCAAAAGCATGCTTTTGGAGCAACAATTAAGATAGTTTGTGTCAAATAAAAATGAACTTGCAGAGTTGTTGTTTGTTTAACTGATTAATTATAGCTTAGACAATTGGCCATAGTAGTAGCAGTACAACTGCAACAAAGAATTCTGCACATAACCAGACGCACTTTATAAAGTGTTCGTAGTGAAACAGTTTTTTTTGCAACATCTGTCCACAGGAAGATTTTGACAAATTTAAAATAGAGGAAATACAATAGGTAAAGGCTAAAAAATACAAAAAATTAAAGCTTTAAAAATATAGTAGAATTTAAATTCTGGCTTGTCATATCCGGGGCATTAGTCGTGAAAAGATCATTGTTTCTTTGAAAACATAAACATAATGTTGCTGATGAAACATATCCTACAGTTTTCTGTGTCAATGTAGTTGATAGAATATTCTTGTTGTGTTTTGGTGTTTGCAGGAAGAGATGTGGAGATAACACCGCTGTTTCTTGTGTAAACACCAACATGTTTCAAATCAGCCCTTTCCAAATCATAATTTCTTTCCTAATGGGCTTCTCTGTCTGAAAACATAATATAGGTCATGAGTGCTTTTTTTTGCACCCGACACTCAAATGTTCTATGTCAAGACTTTCCCCACAAGCACCTATCTGTCATTTGTCTTCATGCTTTCCTCTTGACTCATCCGGCCTTCCTTCTTTGCTCACCTCCAGGCATGACGTGGCCCACATCCTGTACAGTCAGGGCGGAGTTCTTGTCTTCAGTGTTGACCCTGATGACTCCGTGACTTAGGCCGCCCATAGAGAGGATGGCGCGGGCGGGGAGGGGTGCGCCAGGAACTCCCGGTCTACACAGGAGAGGGATTCGATCAAACATGGACACCTTAGCTCATCCCATCTGTTCTTACAGTAAGCCATCTGCCCACTCACCCATGTACACTGCCACATTCAGAAAATATAGCCTAGATCTACATCCTACCTGCTAGTAACAACCAGTAACAACCAGTAACAACCAGTAACAACGAAAGTGAGGGAGGCAGCGTGTTGTGATTTACTCTTTGTCAGCTTTTGTTGATTATTTAGCACAAAATATAGTAATAGATACTGTTAGGAGAAATTGTTTTAGTTTTTGTGTGTTTCGTTTCATTTTGTGTAATATTTAAAAAAGTAATGATCTGTCGGTTACATACCTGCGTATAGCGACTGTCATGGCCTCAGGCGACGTGGCACAGGGACAGATAACTTCTGGTTTCAGCCCGTGTGACTGAAACACGTTCAGGAAGGCATCACATGAAGACACCGACCCTGGAGGGCAAGAGATTTTATTTCAACTACTACATCTACATTGTATAGCTATAGTTTATTAAGCTAGGAGGGGTTATAGAGTACCCACAGGGGTTAGCACCATCAGCAACAATCAGCATCCGTAGTGAAGCCAGACTGGTGTCTCTCTGATCCCGGTGAGCCATCATGGCCCAGTGTAGATCACGACACTTCACCAAACCTACACGAGCTGCAGGTGAAAAAACACAACATGTCATGTTGGGCATTCAAATTTTCTGTGGGACTTTAGTCAAGTTGACAGAGTGTAAAATGTACCTTTGTTTATGTGGACCCTCTGCACCCAGGAGAGAGGACAAGCCTTCATCACAGCATAAGGAACACTGATAGTGTGTATCCTGTTCATCACAGCCTGGAAAGGCAAGAAACCCCGATAAAATATCTGATACAGGATAATATCTATTTTTCCATCACAACAAAAAAAAACACATTTGTATATTTGGACAGATAATGTTAAAACATTGTCCCGTACATCCAAAAGTCCTAATGGATGAAAGGTACTTTCCCAGTCAAATGATTTTGTTTTTGTTTAGTTTGATGAACAACCATAATTACTGCCTTAAAATGTTAATGAACTAAATAGCAGAAATGCAGACATAATGCAAATGTGATCAACCAAAATAGATAAATAACAATAATAAAAAACTATAGATAAAAAAATACATAAATAATTAAATGGCCTTTAAAAACATTTTAAGGGATTAACACAATTTAAAAAACAAAGACTTTTAAAAGAAATCACCCAAAGATTTAAATTAAATGACAGAAAAGAGCTTGGCTGGATATGAGAGGAATAAATCCACCTTGTTAATAATACATACAGGAGCAACGGAAATAAATTCGAACAGCTCTCTCCACAAAAACGTATCTTAGTCTCATATAACCACAGGACTCCTCTGTCTTTTATTGAATCCATTTGGATAATTGATCAGTTTACCAGATACTCGATGAGAACACACTCTATCCACTTTACTGTTCTGCTTAAGTGATCTGATGCGATTAAGATGATGTGAAATCACTTTAAAAGCATTTTTAGAAAGCACAAAGGCAAGAAAACAAAAACACTGCCGACTTAATGGACAACACTGGAAGTCAATTGAAGCTTTGGTCAGATTCTTGTTTTAGCGTGCATGTGCATCAAATCATCAATCCATCAATCAATGTTATAACATATGTTATCTCAAGACACTTTACAAAAAGAGCAGGACTTGACCTCACTCTTTATTATTATTATGTGCAAACACATCCCTGCACACATCCAAATACACTTACTGTGAGAACTCCATGCCAAAGGCCCATATCCTTCTTAAAGTCCAGAACATTCACTAAAGTCTCGCCTTGAAGAGAAGAGAGACAGGAGTGAGTTCAGTTTGAATAACAACAGCACTGATGAAGACACCTTCAGAGGGGGGGTTATCACACTGCACGTTTTTACTCACCCTCACAGTAGTTGCAGGCCTGGGTCAGAGCTTGGCAGTGGGTCAACATGGCTACTTTAGAGACAGCCACGCCCACCACCGTGCCGTCTTTGCTTGCCTTGTACTACACACAGAGAAAACAAGGGACCGAAATGTACGTGAACCATGGCAAACTTTTCAAAATAATATATATTCTTGTAATTCTGGCAAGCAAGTTAAGTTTCCTGAAAAATGAGTTGTCAGCAGATAAGGAGAAGGTTACCTCTATGTAAGCAGGGTCGGTGTTGGCGGTGGGGATGTGCGGCTGCCAGTCTTTGGAAGGCTTGGTCAGGTATTTGGAGTCTGTCACCACCCATTTCATTCGAGGCCAGCCTATCAGAGAGAGGCATCATTGACAGTAAAGTTTAAAAAAATAAAGGGGACATAAGATAAACTGATCAAAAGGATACATTTCTATACACAGATGTTGAGGAGTTATAACCTGAATCCATAGTCTCTTCTTCATAACAGAATACACTGTATCCTAACTGCTTAACAGAGTAAGGGGACGTGGGATTTAGCCAATACTCTATTTTCTTTACTCTAGCACTATTTTATAAAAGACTAAGCATTGTTGTTGATCAAGGTAAACAGCAAGTCTAGTTATGAATACAATTCAATACTTTCAGAAAGAGCTTACCAACCTTTAAACTGCAGTATTTCTCCCGTGGGTGTCTTTGGTAAACCCTTCAGACAGATCTCGCTGGTTAGAGCAAGACCGACACCACAGCTACCAAGCAGAAAACCCACCTGACTGATACCGGCATCCTAAAACAACACACAAACAAAACACATTCATAGCTCAGAAACCCCCACAAAACGATATGTTCTTGCAAAATGCACGTGTGAGTGTTTGCTTACCTTGCGGGACAGTGGTACTTCTATAGGTACAGGTATCACTTCAGCCAGGAGGCAGCCATAGAAAGCTACCCAGAACATCCCGGGGTCACTGTTAGGGTAAACCAGCGCTACCTACCAAAACATAAAACTCAGAAATAAGCGACATTTCAAATAGGAAAAACAAAAAAGACAAACATGATTTAATAAAAAAAATAAATGCTGTTGGTAAAATGTAACATGTTTAGTTTGAATGAAAACTAGAGATACACTGATCCACTTTTTTTCAGTTTCAATCCGATTCCGTTACATACTGTGTGTGCAGATACCCATACTGATTCCGATATATATGATCATAATAAAAGTGTTATTGTTGTTGTTGGTATTATGTGTAAGGCTACACAAAGTTGTAGTAAACGTAGCATTGCATCTCTCATTGAAAAATTCATACAAATAGAATCATTCCAAAGAAATGAATTTGAACTTTGAGCTGGGTGCACATACACACAGGTAGCAGCAACAACTGTCAGGTTTTCAAATTAAATATATTCAACTGAAGTGCAAGAATTTTACTTTTTTATCATCTAGAGGGAGCTGTTAAATCTCATCTGAACGTGTTGAAAGAGACGCTTGAAGTTTAGCCTGAATGTCTTTAAAGCGAGAGGGAGAATGAGAATGTTTAAAGAAGCCAACGATCTGTCCTGATCGGTGCTGTGGATCGGCGCCGTCAGCCCGATATCGTTTTTTTTTTTAAATTATGTCAATATCGGACCCTATAGCCATATTAGATTGATTCTGTCCCATCTCTATTAATAACAAGAGTACTAGTGTAGTGGCCCTGTGCAGCAGTACCAAGACATTGAGGACTTTAGAGCTGAATGCCTGAAGATTAGCATGCCATTATTTACAACAAAGCTGCTAATGTGTTAAGATATTTTATATAAGCAGCAACCTCCGTTGTGAAAATAAAGCCGATGCAAAAGTGCAAAAAATTGGCTTTTACTCGAGTGTCCACTTGAAGCTTGCTAAAAAAAATCCCATGAGAGTCCTTTTAAAATGCCCATTTTTACGGACAAATCATGTTAACAGCCTGGATAAATATGGACTTTTTCTAGAGCTCATTAAATTAAGGCTCCGTTCTCATTAAATTAAGGCTATGAGTTAGGTATAATCAGGCGTGATAATGGGCGTAAATGATTTGACTGACAGGCCGGCGCATTGTACCTGTTTTCCAGGAGGCTGGGCTTCAGTTTAGCTAAATCCCATTACTGACCTTAAACTGTTGGCTTTGTTCGGGTTGTTTCATCTTTTGGAATATGCTAGCTAGATGATGAGCTAGATGGGCGTGTTTCATCAACCAAAATATTCATTCAGCCCGTCACAACTCCGCCTCTTTGTCTGCTTCTCGATTGGCTGGAAGTTAGTTGGGGTCAGCATTTCCAATACGGTGACTGCCATCTTTGGGCCTACAACACCTTTTCAGAAACCAAGGGATGATGTTACCGAGGCTAAGTCCATGTTCATACAGTCTATGGTATATTGCCATGTGTTTCAAGTTTCCCATAGTAGCATGCTTACATGTGCTGCCCATGTAAGTGTAACATGTAATTGCAACTGAACAGAAAGTACAACTGAGGATGACAGGAATGTTTCTAGTTCTGTCACTTTCAATCTATTCCAGTTGCTGACACAGTCTTAACCAAAGAGCGAAACACATATTCTGATGTCGCTGACACAGCTGAAAATGTTGTGATATTTTTTTCTTCTCTAGTTATAATCAATATCTAATGGAACTGCTTTGGAATCAGGTGCTTTGCACAAAGGCACATCAAAGGGGTGGAGGTTGGAAAATGCACAGGTTTTCCTCCACAGGATGACATCACATGATACATACAGATTGTTGTTGTTTGTGTATTTGTGTGCCAGCTCTCTCACCCTGTCTCCAGGTTTGAGGATTTGCTCATTCTTGGCGCCGAGCTTGTTCAGGAGTGTGTACGCCAGCTTCACGCTGCGACTCCACAGCTTCCCTGACAGACAGAAGGTGAAGGTGGGAGGAGGGTGTAGGAGAGTGGGTTATATGTCTGATTACTGCCAGAAAAGCCTCATGTAACACAGTGCAAGCATAAGTCTACTATCCAGATAAACTCTTGAACTTAAAACTTAACTCTAAACATGACAAACCAACTTTCAGTTACAACTCCCAGCAGGCGTATTTGACTGCTTCTGATTCCACAGTTAATGCATGAATATCAACAGTCTAGTATCTCACCATACGTCAGGGTGTAGAGCGGTTTGCCTGTGATGTCAAGAGCAGTGAGGGCGGGGCTCTTCCCCTGAGTGGCCCCCCAACGTGCCAGCGCTGCCTGCAGAGCTGGTGGCCAGTTACTGACAACTCCTAAAGGCTCTCCTTTGACAGGGATGATCTGACGGCCCTCAGGCTTTGGTGTGTTGGGGTCCGGCGTGGGCACTGTGAGAGACAGACACACAACAGAACACTGTCAGGTGTATAACCGAATAGTAGTGTTTATTTTTTTACAACAACTGACGCCAATACATCACTGCTGGACTTCATTGCATGTTGTATTCACTGGTGTCAACTGTGGGTTGCCTCTCCCTTTCCTGTGTCTTCTTCTCTGCTCTTTTGATTGCCTGAATATCTTAAATGAGTTACTGAGGAACACGAGCCTTTCCGCATGAGAAAAGAGAGACACCTTTGTCTGTAAACTGCTGCAACTTTACAAAATATGTGGCACAAATATCACTTCTTATCAGGTTGTATATTAAACATCTATATATTTACTATCATCCATAAAACTATTACACTGTGTAATCACTTTATAAATGATGAATCTTATATAAAGCTTTATTCTCATTATAGTGGCTGTACAAGACAACAATACAATGACATAGCCATGGCACTCCCTGAGTTAAACCTAAAATGATTATCAGAAATTTAACAATAATTTTAGATAAAAAAAAAAAAACAACAACCGCAGTGAAGTCCAAAAAAGTAAAATATATATCTTGTGAGCCAAAGATATATTTTTTTACTTTTTGGGACTTCTGGGGCTCCGTAGCAATGTGACATAAAAAACACATATTATAATTTTTTGTTGTTGTTTGATTTAATAATGTAATGTACAAATAGCATATTAAACATTTAAATGTGCTGGGGTCATCTAATCAGCTATAAAATGCTTAAGCATGCACACTCAGCCTAAACTGTATTAGTTCATGTGGTTTACAAAAATTAAAAAAAATTCAAATAAAAACCTCCAGCTGTTTCAGTGTCGTTTAAGGGAAGGTTCATGAAGTAGGGTTGAACTGTTTCATTTAGCTGCCTACCTTCTACGATCTCCTCAGAGTCGTCAGTGAAGAACTCGCTGAGTGGCGGCCTCTTTGGCCTCTTCAGGGTGTTGAGCAGCTGCTGAATCTTTGTGGACACTCTGCTGTTCACAGGAACTCCTACACGTAGAATGAAGGTGGAGAGAGGCGGTGGCAGGACAAACATACTGTCACACTCACCATGCATCGTACATATAGTGTCAAAACGCAAAATGCTAAAACTTCTGCCCATTTTCTGACCATGCTGCTCTCCATCCCAAAACACAAGAAAACGTATTTGAAGCTAAGTATACAACCGATTGGGATATCTTTTGAGAGTGAAAAGCAGCATAGGTAGGTGGAAACAACACGAGGAAAACACAGTGAGAACTGGGGTCAATGTTGTTTTTGTTGGTTTGGGATCACACGTGAGGACTCATTCTGTGTGTGGACGTTTTGGTTGCATTTACTTCTTTAATCATACATAACAAACAGGAGGGAGAATAAGGGAACAACAGCAAACACGGAAGGCTCGGGGACATAATAAATGAAGGAGTTTCCTTACTCTGGAAATTACCTCTTCCTATCAGCCAGTCAAATCAAAATGTGTCAGAGAAAGGTCAAGAAGAAAAGAAAGCAGTAAAGTCTGATTAATGAAATGTCATGGCTGGAAGTGGACATTTTTTTTTGTAAAGAGAAAAGATCTGTGAATGGAGTCAGCTCCCCACGGAGACACACAAACACATTTAAAAGCTATCAGATCTATGTATCATGATGTAGTTGTTACCGTCCGCGGTCTCCATCATGCTTGAGCGACTCTGCCCCCGGCTCATCCCTCGGACCGCCACATTGGAGGGCAGGTCCACCCGTGGACCCCGGGATGAAGGGGCTATAGTCGTTACATCTGGAGGCGGGGCGTGGTTCTCTGAGGGAGCTGCAGGAGGAGAAAGGGATGACAGTCTGAACACACTGATTGCAGTAAAGATCACTCTTTGTTTCCTTTCACTTCCTCTCTTTTCCTACTGCACCTCCTTTAGTACACTTCCTGGTTTCTCACTCTCTCCTCTCCCCCTTGATTGGTTGTTGTTTGCACTCTGTCACGAATTAATTAGATTGAATTCACCTGCCTACTCCTTATTTAAGACTGCACTCCCTTGCACTCATGTTTTCATCCTCACATGGGGCGGCAGTTCAGCAATGCATGGATGTTCAATCCCATGTGTGTCTTCTGTTACCCTCATGATTTACCTAATTTGAAGGAATAAACCTGTTACCTAAACTCAAATCTTGTTGGATTCCTGCATCCTGACCCGATGCCCCATGGTGATAGTACCTCAACTTTGAACCCTTCTTAACACTGATGCTTTATATAGCTTAGCAATAACAATATCAGACACAGCATATAGGCAAGCCTTTGGGGGGGTCATTATATTTAAAGACACACACACCAAAACGAAGCGTTATGGGAGACCTGGTTTATACAGGGTCACAAACCTCCTCTGGTGCTTGATTCATGTTATATTTTGACCAAAGCACAGCACAGATGTTTCATTTAGACCACAGGGGGACTGTTTGAAAAGGTGGAAAATGGGTATTATATGTCCTCTTTAAAGGCCCACTATGGCGTTTTGGTGGTGAAATTTTCTGAACTGAATACACAAACTTTACTCAAAGGAAAAATGGGTGCATAGAACACTGTTTAGAGCTTAAATGCTACCAGGAGAGTTACGGTTTCACTATTGCAGACCCCCCCACCATTACTTCTCATGTATCATTTCTATCTTCAAACAGTGTTACAGGGACCTCATTTTCCTCTGAGGACAGTTTGTGTATAGAGTTATGGACATATACCATAGAATCTGTACACTTCTCTAACTTTCAAATTTCTCTACTAAAACTACATAGTGCACCTTTAACACCAGCTTCATGGGAGAAGTTATTAATGTTGGAAAATGAAATAACACTTAAAAAGTTCTCATATGTTCTTCTAAATGATAACTGTCAGTGGTGTCCATAAGTACTTTAAAAAGTCTGTTAAAAATCATTGGAGTGGCTCACCAATACGACTGTTAGCCATCATGTCAGTCAGCGCTGCAGTGCGCGGCTGTTCGTGTGGTTTGTACTGGGGCTGGGGCTGGGGCTGGGGATGTGGCTGGGGCTGTGGCTGATGGTGAGGCTGAAACATAGGCTGGTACTGAGGTTTGTACTGTGGCTGGGGCTGGGCCTGGCTCTTATGCTGCGGCTTGGCCTCCCTCTCATGGGATAGGGTGGAGGAGGCTGAGGAAGAGGTGGAGGAGCCCTGGACGGTGCGGTTGATCCAAGCGTCTGGACTTTGTAGGTTAGGATGGACCACAGGTGGAGGAGCGACCACTGATGACTGCCTGCGTACAGCGGACTCGTCTTCAGAACCTGATGAAGAGTCTGAACAACAGAGAAAAAGGAAGATCTTTTCTACCAGTCTACATGTCGGTTTAAGTTTACAACAGAGAAGCAGGATTGATTTTCTTTACATCTTACCTGGTGGTGTGCGAGTTTCGATGGGAGACTGAACATAGGTGGAGCGTCGCTTGGTAGGCATGGGGAGGGCCATCTTCTCCTCCTTATGCTTAGCCAGAGCGGCCTGCACTGCTTCAGTGTGAATATCTGGATGAACAGAAGAAGACACTTTGAGTTAAGCGTGGCAGCTTTGGATCTGATTCAAACAGAGAATGCAATAATACTCATATTACAACTCATTTCTATATGTAGGTCTTTATACAGGTATAGGTTTTATTCCTCCTTTACAGTTTATTTTTCCAGAGTTAACAGTTTTTCCTACTCATACTTAAATGTATTTGTTGTCGTCGAGTAAAAAGGCAGGTAAAAAAAAAGGTTCCTATTAAGTTACTGTTATCCAAAAGTGGTAAGAGGTGTTAAGTGAAATGTAGTGAGGTGAACTACGTAAATGTTCTTTTTAAATTCAAGAAAAAACTCATCTGGTGCACCTTTACACAGAGCAGGTTTACTTTGAAAGGTTTGGAAGATTAGAGGAACAGAAAATACATATAACAAACAAAGAAATACATTAAATTGCTCTTTTTAAAAAAATGAAACAATGAAAGATGAAAATAGATTTTACTTTGCAGGCTGCATGTGTATGAAAGATGAAAGGACAAATCTCTTCTCCGTAAATTATAAGTTTAGTAACTGCTTCATTCGTGTCACTCGTTCTTAATAGCAACTCTTTAGATTTTGTTTCTGTGAGGCTTTTAAGGATAGAAGGATGTTAAAAAAATAATAAAGAAGTCAGGAGAGAATCAAAAGAAAATGACTGTGTATTCCCACGGACACAGAAATCCATGACGGAAGGAGAGAGCCGAGCTGTGTGTTAGCCCACACAGTTGCCTACACACATGCACATTGGTAATACATGCAGAGACACTTTCACTTGATGACACCCACAGATGCAATTCAAAGGACCACGATAACAGCCACACATTCAGTCCTACAAAGAAAACATGAGCAACAAAAAGCCCACTCGCTGACAAATCACATCCATAAAGTCAGGGGACACAATTTCCGTTCAAACATTAACACGTTTATTAAAATCATCAGCACGGCTCATTACACAGCAGCAGCAGACGCAGCAGCAGCAGACGCAGCAGCGGGGACCATTATTACATAACTGACATTTTGTTGAACAGACTGCTCTCAGCTAAATCATCTTCTCTCATAGTGTGCCAATGTCCACCCTCACACAGGAGCGTCAGGAGAGGATGACTCCTTACACATGTCTGGGAGGATGAGGGCTGTCTCTGTGGCGATAAGCACACTGGGGTGTGTGGAGGTTAGCGGTGTGATTTACACCGGCTTAAATTAGCATTGATGTGTACGGACAGCTAAAGACTTTAATACAGTATAATCCTTCATACACACCACTTGGTTTAGCATTACAAATCTGAAGTAGAGGAATAATTTACAAAGAACCCTGTGCATGTGTTCCTAAAGAGACAGCAGCCTCATGAGAAAACAGTCACTCTTGTGTTCTGGTGAAAGCGGTACACATGAAGGTGTTTAAAGGAAGTAATGGTTACATGAAGCGAGAGGAGATGGAAGCATTACATTGAGGTTGTTCTCTGCTTTTTCTGCAGCGCATGAATAATCACTTAAAATGCTTCTGGTCTCATTGCTGCTGTGTTTTATATTTGTTTTTCTATTAATCAATTATTTGTCAATGCAGTGCCTCTATTTTTATTTTTAAACTCAACTATCTGTTTTTAAGCAGTGCCAGACGCTCTAGGGATGTCACTGTCTGTTTGTCGCTCATGACTAAAATATCTCTTCAACTATTATATTACAATATATATATACTATTATATATGAATCCAAGAAGAAGAATCTTTTAGTTTATAGCGATCCAAGGTCCTCGCTCTAGTGCCTTCATCAGCAACGACACGTCGGATTCTTCAGTTTATGATTAATTAGCTGCGACTGTAAAGACGCTGCCATCACTCAGAGCTTTTGTTTAGTGCTTATAAGCAAATGTTAGCATGCTAAAACACTTCACCTACAGTCTTTGAGCTTAGCAAAGCTTATTTCAAACGAGGTAAACATTTTTTATCTGCATAACACATGCAGTTAGCATTGTCAGAGTTAGCGCTGTAGCATTTTTAGGGTTAGCACAACATTTAGTGTCGTTGCCCTTCATGTGTTTAAATTCAGCTAGTGGTTGTTTACCTAAAATACTACATTCACTGATATTATTTGGGTGTCTGATACTTATTAGTCCGTTTGTTTGGTACACCCTGCTCAGTTTTAACATGGAGAATGTCAGAAGTAAGACAATTCTGTGTGTCTGAAATGAAATCTCATCATCCTGCTTAGACTGACACACAGTACTGTAAGTATTCATGGTATTTAGAATAATATCAGAGAAGAGGGAGAATATCAGACACATATTAGCTACATCCTCAAGTATGTTTAACAGAATACAATAGGCTGCACACTCATCATTGAATACAGAACTTCTTTTCTGCACTTCTTTGTTCAAACCAGAAGACAATTAAGGGCTACTTTCCCTCAGTCCATTTCATTTGCATTCATTTCCTTTGGATTTCTCAATCTCAATTTTGCCTTGACTCTATTTTTACAGCTCTAATCCTCTCTGTGTTGAATCCTCCTCCTCAATCTCCTTCTGAATCATCCTTCAATCTGATAAAAATATTCTGTTTCCAGACAGATTTTCTATGATAATGATGTGCATTCTAGCAAACTCCAGCCAAAATGCCTGACTTTACATGAGTCAGCCTGATATTTAGCTTGCTGGAGGGTGAGGGTGTTTCATATGAGAGGCAAGAATTTTGAAAAGACGTTCATGAAGAGACAGTCTGACTCTCTCCGCACATGCTCTGCACTTTTCCTCCTCTACTGCTCTGTTTTCTTTTTTTTTATGCTCGCCTTTTTCCCTCCACATCACTGTTCCCCCTGTTCTCCTCACACATAGCCAGTCAGTGACATCACTCTGCTTTCACAGAGCAGGGGTCCTCACTGAGGGGCTCCCCAGCTGCAGGACTGCACAGTCGTCTGTCTCAGCACCCCACACACACACACACACACACACACACACACACACACACACACACACACACACACACACACACACACACACACACACACACACACACACACACACACACACACACACACACACACACACACACACACACACACACACACACTTTTACTTAATTGGTCCCTTTGAAACAGCTCAGTGTTGGAGCTTAACAAGTGAAACTCATGTAAGCTAATGAATGAGCTGCAGAGATAGAAGATGAAACTGAGTGATTAGTGCATTAAAGGTGAATGCAGTATCTTTCCCTGATATGGTTTTCTTTGTTTTTCTGTTTTGGAGTTCTTCTTACCTGATCTGTAGCGGTCATCCCTGGTTCCTCCGCCCCGATGTGTCCTGCGGGAGCGGCGTTCCCGGTAACGGGATGAGCTGGAGGGGGGAGGGGCGTGGCTAGAGGAGGAACTGGGAGCGGGAGGCAGCACGTCATTCTGACGGGGCGGCTCCACTGTCAAATAAACACAACAAACATGCATTCATAAATGTAATTTTTAAAATCGAAGTCTTGTTTATTATCTTCTTAACATTTTAACCTAATTTTCAGAGAGAAGATGAAAGTTGACTATTATGATAGCATGTGCGAAATATCAGAACAATAACAAATAAAATCATATTTAACCTACTTAATATTTAACAGGCCAACATGTACCCTCCTGTCAGCTAAGAGTAATATAAACAAATATCAAAATCAACAGCTATTGTGGACAAGTGAAATTCTTCCCAATGACATTGTCACATTTACATTCAGTGTCACACGATGAGTAACAGGAAACATTTTCACACCATCAAAATGTTTTTAATAACTTTCACTAACTCTTGGTTGATCAGCTATCCATTTCTCCATAAGCTGAATCACTTTCTGTTAAATACTTTTTTTCTATAGGCCTACAGTTTACAATTTACAATCTGTTCTCCACTGTCAGTGGGACAAATGGAGATTAGCAGAAAGATGGTGCCACTAGGAGGCAGTGTTGGGTATTTTCAAGCAAGTTGCATCTACAGAAAAAAACTTTTGATGCATTTGACATCACTTTTTTTTTTCACTACTCAGTTATGCTACAATGCAGTTATGTTATCGACATTTTGGGAAATAAACCACAATACAAGAACATGTGGAAATAAAATGTATAAAACATCTGTGAAAGTGAAAGAAAGGAGGTCACTGTTTGCAAGACAGAAAATCAATCCAAATCATATTTTCATAACACAAAGATTATGTTCTGCGAGTCAGGGGATATGCCCTTGTGTTTGTGTTGTTCAATAAAAGGAATGATGGATTATTACCTGGAGTATGGATGATGTAAGGAGCCAGAAGTTTGGTCCTTTTCTTCTCATAGCCCTTCTGTGTAATATCACCTGGAAGAGATAAAGGAATGAGGGACTTCAATCAAAATCCAAGCATGATAACTGATAATGTAATTAAACAGCAAACATTTTCCTCAAGTGGCAAAACACCCAACTAAATGACTCTTTTTAAAAAGTATGTTCGGCTTTTGTCCCTTTATAAGAAGAGAGAGGGACTAGAGTGGGAAATGGGGGAAAGGTACCAAGGATCGGACTCAAACCCGGGCTGGCTGCTTGGAAAACTCCAGCCTCTGCACATGGGCAGCAATCTTACCGCTAGGCCATTTTCCACCCCACCTAAATGACTCTGATGTTCTGGTCAAAGTGGACACAGTAACAAGACGGTGTCAACTCTAGATTGTTTAGTAATGGATTGTGCATTTCTGAACCATGTGTGTTTGGGGTCTTTCCCATTCTGCCAACACTAAAGGATGAAAGAAGAAAGGAAAAGATAGAGACAAGTAAAAGGAGAAGATAGGGACACAGATGGATGCACACAGTGCTGCAGTAATCTCCAGAGATGGCTGAGGGCGTAGAAGATGTGGCTCAGTTCCAGCTTCGAGATGACACGAAGGGAAAAACATAACTAACAGGACTAAATTTGGAAACATAAGGAAGCGTGGGTGAGAGATTTCAGAGATGATTCAGAGAGCTGCGGAGAGAAACACAGATGCATGAAAATGAGAAAGATAAAGAGAGGGAGGGATGGCAAAGGTGAGTGACCGTGCATCCAGAGCACATAAGAAAGGAGTCTTGAGTCACAAGCGGAGGAACAGCAAAATGTCCCTTTGAAAAACCTCCTATCCCCGCGCCGAAAGCCCATCTGCATCTCCCTCTATTCCACCAGACACAACACAGGCTGACGAAGCTCCCTGCTGGCCCTCAAGCAACGCACTGACTTCCTCACACAACTTTCTCTGTGGGAAAAAGCAGCCTGATTTTCAGACATAAAAATACACCCTAAAACTGCATTTGTTATTCTAGTTAGTGTGGTCAAGCTGTGGTGATTCATTCAATAAGTCCCTTTCTAACCTCTGTGTGACTGGTTATCTGTTTTTTCTAATCACACAGACTTACATCAGGAAATAAAGTGGGATACTGAAAATAAAATATATACAGAAAAGTAAAAGGATTCGTCAAAGTCTGTGTAGTAACAGGGACAGGTTGTCCAAGTACTATGCAGGTGATTTGTCTCCTGGTGCCCTATAGGGAAAAATCTCTTATAAGGCTGCACTAACCAACAGTCAGACGATCGCAGCAATTTGTAAATAAAACAACAGTTAGGGCAAAAAGTTCACTTTTCAAGTGTGGTTACGAGAAACGAGATTTGATTAAGTGTAAGCCATATTTTGGGATATTATCACACCTTAAACTTGAAACTTGTATATTTTAGCCACAATCGTAAAATTTCAAATAAAATCATCATCAGTAAAAATGCTTTAAATGTAAGTATGCACAGGACAGACAGTTGCCAGTGTTTGGGTAGGTTTGTTAGTGTGTGTGTGTGTGTGTGTGTGTGTGTGTGTGTGTGTGTGTGTGTGTGTGTGTGTGTGTGTGTGTGTGTGGCTGTGCGTTATATGCCTTAACCACCTCCAGTGACAGTGGGGGTCCTTAGTCTCTGGCACCCTTATTTTGGGGGTGGTGAGCTGAAAAGTTTGGGAACCCCTGCTTCGGGACAAACTTCTGTTTCCCAGGACAAGATTTAATCTTTAACCTCAACAGTTTATATTTTAAACCACTTTATACGTAAAACCTTTCAGATTACTGACTGTGTTAAACCTCCTTGTAGCTCTGCCATATTCCCGGATCTCAGCAATACATTCAAACTAAGTCAATACCCCTGTTAGGACTATGAATGGTTATGATTTTAAAAACTATGACACGTTGAAATAAGATTTGTGAGATGAACAATGTCATTATTCAATGAATTCATCACTGTATGGCTTAAAAGGCAAACATGCAGAAACTGCCACAGAACAGTTGCTGAAAGGTGCAGCAACTTTCTCTGAGATTCTCTGCACGTATAACAATGCTTAGTGCTTAAACAAACAAACCTGTTTGTTGCATATCTTGGAGAGGCCTGGATAGACTCTAATAATGTCTGATTATCACTGTTTCTCTGGTACATTTTAAGAACACCATTTTGCAGAGATTTATTTTGTTTTGGGCTGCTGTAGTGTGTTTACAGTTTTTGGCCCTTGTACAACTACTTAACCAGGATAAACCCAAAGTCTCAATCTCTAATATTTAAAAATCAATGTTGAATCATTACTCTGATAATGCAGGAGTATCATCTCCATACTCAGTGCACAGATCCAATTCTACATTTGTACTGATCAAACAGCTACGTTTAAACCTAAACATCTTTGCATACATCACAGTTCAATGACAAGCTATAACAAACCAGCTGTATTCATCAAAATGCACCATTATGCACAATCACCACAGTAGGGTTGACAAGTTAACATCTATAGCTAACTAAAGTGATAGAGCTCACGTTCAGAGGACATCCCCTGAGAGCTCACTCGAACACAATATCAACTCCGAGGGAGAGCTCTATTTTTCTTTCTGCTACAGAGGAAAAAAATGGAAGAAAGGCAAACACGTCCATAAGTAATGCATGAACGGTACAGTTGGCCTGGCTCAGTCACATGATTTATTTTTAGCTCATGTGAACAGGCTGTTTCTCTGCAGAAAACACAGAGAGGGAGCAAATGCAAGAGAGGAATGGAGTCAGCTGTGGGGGAGGGGCTGGCGTGGCATTAAATGAAAGTCCAAGTAATCACTCTTCCATCTGGATGATTTTAAACTCATCTGTTTAGGTTTTCTCATACTTAAATCAACAGACTCAACGTTCAGCAGTGGAAGCTGAATAGTTAAAAGCTATATTTGAAAAAGTCGAAACTATCACATTGCATATTCCTGTACAAATACATATGTGAATTTCTTTTACATTTCCACTCTTTATGTAATTCTATCTGAGTTCAACAATAGTAGTAGGCTTCTACTGTTTTTTTTACTATATTACCATGTTTACTGTTATTCACCAAAAACCTTAAAGGTACACTTACAATACACTTTAACATAGTTTTCTAACACTAATATGTGTCCCTAGCCTGTCCACAAACCCCCAATTATGATAAAAGTCCATCCTCTTCCTCTTTAGCCTGCTCCACTTCTGAGAAAATAAGTGTTCAAACAGGCCGTTTGGAGATTTTCCCCTTGTGACATCACAAAGGGAAGTAACCCCTCCCCCAGGCGGGTGACACTCCTGCAGCTAGGTGTTTGTTCTGCCCTCTGACTGTAAACAGTTGGGCATGGTGCAAGACAGTCCAAGCCCTTCCAGAGGTGTTTACAATGTAAACATTCAAAGATATCTGTTTAAGAGGCAGGATACAGCTCTGCTGAGGTGATGAGTGCCTCACAATTAATCCACTTTCTCACAGTGACCCAAGTCA
The DNA here is from genome assembly GCF_963584025.1 of Labrus mixtus. Lineage (NCBI taxonomy): Eukaryota > Metazoa > Chordata > Actinopteri > Labriformes > Labridae > Labrus > Labrus mixtus. The sequence goes on along the minus strand of NC_083618.1, from coordinate 9,265,174 downwards.
TGTCTGATGAAATGGAGGTGGTCACCATCAAACCATTACGTTGACCAGTTCTCTACACAAAGCTGCACAAGCTCACCTCCTTCATTTCAAAAGGTGTGTGTTTTATTCTCACAACCTGGCAACGGATACATCAAAGCCCTGCCTCCTCATACACTCTCACTCTCGCTGGCTGGATTATTTGAATTGCAGCAAGACTACTTTCTCCTTCTACCCCACAGGCTGAATAGTAATTAGCTACCGACCTCTATTCTCTTTCCCTACTTTTCTGTTCCTCTTCCTCATCTCATCTTTCTCGCTCGACTGCTCAGGGAAAACACCGTAAACACATGTCAAACACCTGCTGACTGAAAAGGATCCCAAACACATAAAAATATTGTAGGGTCAACAGGGGCTTCCATCTGTTATTTCACTGAAAACAGGCAACTCCAAAGGTGGTTTGAAGATAAGACACTGGAATGTAGGGCACTGTGACAACACCACATAAGACTTTTTTTTTATCAGATCTTCACATTGTAATAAACCAAGGCAGTTCAAATGTAGACTTTGGTAGAGCAACAGGCTTACATTAGGTAGGCTACTGAAAGACATGTGGCCCCTTCTGTGTGGTATTGTTCCATTTGTGCATTAGCTGATATGAGCTAAAGTTTGTTGTGTATTACATTTTCAGTATAACAGGCTGTTCTGAAATAAAAGCCGATGCTCATTTTTAATAGAGTTTGACAAGTAAAACGTAGTACTGTATCTATGTGGCATCGTGAAAAGTGGGTTTTGAAGCGTGTTTGTACTTGCTGTTTGGTGGAGCTAACAGTTCAAAGTGCACACACGACTGCAAGTGAGGAAACAACAGGAGAACGCAGGTTGATTGTGCTTAGAACAATAAAACGTAGCAGAAGAGACCGTTATCAAAACATATGCAATCTTAACTCTAATATCCTCTGAGGTAACTTTAGATTGGGAATGGTGTCTTATTTCTACCACTTCACAAAGTTTGTGAAGATGCCAATTTTAGTAATAAAACAAATCACTGACTACTGGTATGATGGCAGATAACATTTTTTGACATGACAATTTAGAGAGGAGTGTTCTAAATACAAACAACTTTACTAAAGAAAATGTAATACTGTGCTGTGCTGTGATTCTCTGCTACATGTCCTGCAGACAGTGCTGAGTGTCAAGTGAAGTAAATTATAGCCACACTATTTACGCCCCTGTTACACATCATGTGCAATATGTAACACACTGAGGTGGAATGGTCATCCCTTCGCTGATGCTATCGAAGGTAGTAATAGAGGGATAATGGGGGGAGACAATGGCAATGCATCACCTCGGAGCTCGCAAGACAGAACAGAGCTGTGTGTGTGTGTGTGTGTTTGTGAAGCCCCCACTGTGTGTTTACACGCCCTTCCTCTCACGCCTCCGCAACACCGTGAAGCAATTTGAAATCACACACTGGGACACAAATATTATTTCTTAGGAGAAGGCATATGTTATTGGCTGAACTTGGTTACGGTGTTGCAGAATTTCAATCTAAAAAAGGGCTTGCATGTTTGTAGCGGAAACACACTTCGCAGGACAAACTATGATAGGACAAACTAAAAGATATAATTAGAAAATAAGTGATGCTGAATCTGCTACATTTGTGAAGTCCATCTATCGGCCGATCACTTCTCCCCGTTGATATATCCCTGAGGCTCCACTTATCTTGTACTTGTACCAAGATTCTTCATAAGGATTAAGGATTAGTTTGTTCCAGCTCTTTATTCAAGCTTTGATGTTGAATATGACAACGCATTTTTCTGAATACCTTCTATATAGATATGTATATACAGTAGATGATATCCCAATCTTATTATTCAATTGAGTCTGCTTTGTGAAAGTAAAAGATCTGCAGAAGCAAACGTCTCAAAAAACTCATTTTAACTATTAACTACTGACAGTACACATTCTGCTTCCGCCATACGTACACATACGTTGACTCAGACAATGAATCAGGTATAACAGGCATTGGGTAGTACACAAACACACACACACACACACACACACACACACACACACACACACACCTGCACATGTTTTTGTGCAGGTCTCAAATCTTGCTCGCTGGCAGAGCAGGCAGGGTGTGGCAACTCAGGTAACAGAGTGAATCACGTTTCACTACACAGTTAAACTGAACTCCAACAGGGAGTGACACGCACACACACACACACACACACACACACACACACACACACACACACACACACACACACACACACACACACACACACACACACACACACACACACACACACACACACACACACACACACACACACACACACACACAAACCCTTAAGGGCCAAGAGAAGTAATTACAGGGGTTACAAAGCAGATGAGCAAAGGAGAGCAGCGAGTTAACACAAAAGAAGGACGTTTGGGGATCATTTCCACCTCCTGTTTCAACCTCAACTTTTTTTCTGTGTGCACATGGCACAAGAACGAAAGAGGAGAGTGTTGCTGAGAGCTGACACACCTGACACACTACTCTTCACACACTTCAACACTTAGGGGAAACGCTGTTATATTAACACCAAACAAGAGCATGTCCTGTGGGATTTATGCTCAGGTATACCGTGAATAAGCCATTATAACTATGACATAATGCAGGCCGTTGCCAACATCGAGTTTTTTTTAAATGACATTTTTTCCATTTCTAAACATCAAATTACATGTTAACATAAAAAAAGGTGTATATTTCCGCCTGAAAGTTGACTAGACTTTAATTTCTTGGCACTGCCTCTGAAGGTTATCTGGTGAGCAGATGCTGCAGTCAAGTCGAGTCAAGTCAGGTTTTGAGCAGCCAACGTCCACTTTCAATACAACAGAGCGCCTTGCAGACAGGTCTACAATACCAGCAGACCCAGCCCAGCCACTTTAGAAAGACAGTCAATAATGCAACAGAAATTATTAAAAAAATTGAGAGAACATAAAAGAGACACAAAAAGACATTCACAAAAGTGAATGGAAAGGTGTAACAGTACATTCTATCAATAATGCATTTAATCTAAAACAGGAACGGCAATCAAATAAGTCTAGGAAATGGATATAGTGAAAAAAATACAACTGGAATAAGTCCACTAGAAAACTTAATGGATTTGTTTTTTTATATCTGTTTGAGGAGTCCAGTATGCTGTCAGGGTCTTTGAATGGAGCACCACTTAAGATGTACTGTGTGGTCCATAAAAATGACTTTAACACAGGACCACAGAGTCCAGCAGGACCTGCCAACCCCTCCCAAAGTGAGAACGTTTAGCATTACGGCAGTTAAATCTACAATTGGTGCAAGTTAAAGTCTAAAATAAAAAAAAAGTTACTTCTATTATAAATATTTATTCTATTTAGTTTATACCTGACTTCCATTCGATTACATCCTTAGTGGCCTTTACGATATACAAAGACTACCTGAACTGATATATGCAGATAGACTGCCTGGAAACCCTGAAATGCTTTCATTAATGTTTGCTGAATTATGGGAGGTCAAAAAGCTCCAGCAACACTTGTAGTAAGGTCAACTTTATTAACAATTTAGACCGACGCCTTTCTAAGCCTTTCACTCTTCATGCACCTTGGTAGTTGGTGAAGTTGTGCCAGAAAATCCTCTGCTTCTTCAGTGTTTGGTGAATTATAAAATTCACAATTTTTGCCCTCCATATTGGGAAAAGAAAAAACCACACTGCTGCACATTTGAAGCAGCCTTGGCGACACGTTGGGACATGCTCTCACAGACCTCGTGTTTTCCTCTGTGATGGTTTCAACAGCTTAGCAGTGCATTCAATTGTATTACTGTATGTGTTGCTAACATATGGCCCGTCTAATCTGGGGAGGGTTTATGGAAAATGTACAAAGTGAAAGTGTGTGTGTAAGCAGTGGGGTACTGGGGGCAGGGCATGGGGGCACAAAATGGGTTGTGTCCATAGCAACCAGGCCCATGTGGGACTGCATGAGGGAATATGAGAGGTAAAACCATGGTGATGATACAGAGCAGCCATGAGGGGGGCTGATGACACATGAAATGCATCAGGGAGCAACCATGACACAAGAGTGGGATAAAATATGAGTGCATTAGTTCATTATAGAGTTGCATTTGGGGTATCAATCTAGAGAGGATAGATCAAGAAATTCTGTATCATGTAAAACACTCTGACGGATGGATGGATGGATTCAGCTACTAACTTTTAATTTATGTTTTTTATGTTCTCTTATAGGCTTTATATGCGAGTGAGTAATGACTGTCTACAATGGGTGTAACACCCGAGTCCCACTGTCTGTGATGTTTTCAGAGTTTTTTTTCTGTATGTTTACATAGCCGGCCCGACAGATGACTCCTCCCCTCACGTATAAAAGTTGTTTAATTGAGGGACTAGAGAAAAGAAGAATAACATACTGTACTCACTGCTTAACTGTGTTTCTAGATCACGCTTATTTCGGGTAAATTTACATGCAGTGTGAAGATACGAGCATAATAAAGATCGCTAGCATAAGCATGCTAACCCACAATGCACCGCGAGTTGTTTTGGTTTCATGCTGGTGCTCAAGGGCGACATCTACTGGGTCAAAAAATCGCATATAAAGCCTTTAAATGAAAGAATTTACAATAATTAAGAGATCAATGAGGAAACTAATTAATCAGAAAAAAATTAAATCAAAGTTTGACTTGTTTATAAGAAATGTTCAAAATATTTCTTTTGTCAACCATTGGTTTCGATCTGTGTTGACATGGGGTCTTTCGATGTCTTTTAAAGCTCCTATGAGAAACATTTGGTTTGTGTTGATTTTGGCGCCCCCTGTGGGCAAAGCACTGTGCTGATTTCATTCTTTGCATTTGAGAGTACTGTTCTCTGATGAAAATCTTATCCTGCTTTTTCTTAACAGGCAAATGTATCACTCACTAGGATTCTTTGGAAAATGTAAAAAGATGTTTGTGTCTTCAGCGTGCTGTGAATCACTTTGTCTGACACCTAACCCCGCAGCAGTGGTTTCACATATTAAAAAAACAACTATGTAGAAATAATCTATCTTCATGCTTTAAGCTGTTGTTTGCTTTTGTCAATCAATCCTAATGTCAGTCTGTTTAGAATCTAGCTAAAAAAAATCCTCACAGGAGCCTTAACATAACATAATCTATTTATTAGATTCATTGAATATAATTCATATACAGAGTAAAAAAGACATAAATAATCGGGACCTTGTTAATTTATTCGAACAGAACAAAGTAAGATTTTGACAATGAGTAGAAAAGGAAAAGTCAGCTCAAAAAAGTTGGATTAAAGGAAGACTTTTTCATCCAGTAGCCCTTGAGCACCAGCATTAAACCAAAACAAACTGCTGTACAGTGACATCTCCGCTATTCTGAAGCCTGTGCTCTCCTCCAGTGTCACACCTCCAACCCCCCTCCACTCGCGTTCTGTCAATTAGAACGCACCATAATTAAGCACCAGTTATTGCAAGCAGCGGACAAAATTGTCCTTTGCTGGAGCTGCAATCTCTTTTAGCCTGCATTGTTGTGTTAGCAGGCTAATGTTAGCAAACTTTGGTTAACTCATAGCTTCACATTGCACATACTGTGTATTGACACTGAATGTGCGTGATGTAAACACACTTACGTGACATCCAAATAAGCAGTGAGTATATTCTTCTTCTTTTCCCTAGTCCTCGACTAAAACAGCTTTATATGCAGGGGAAGAGCCGGCCGTCCCGTCCATGTAAACACTGAGCCGAGCACAATACAGCCAGCAGGACTCTTCTCACTCATTGTGCACTCTTAGAAATCCCCCCTGTTAAAAAACGGTAAACAACTGGCAGTAGGGTTGCCAGGAAGTTACTGTAAAATTAACGGTATATTGCTGTTGCTGAGTTTTCTACCGTTTTTGTAAATACAGCAACAAGCTGTTATTTTAAACGTTAACAGGAAAATACTGTTGAAAGGATTAACTGTTTAATACTGTTTATTTACACTTCTTCACAAGAGGTATATTTACAGATTGTAAATACTACACCTAGCTATAGATTAATTTCCTTCTATCAAAATGGACACAATATATTTATTTTCTAAACCTAGTGATTTGATAAATGATTCCTTGCATGTCAGGTTATAACACACCATGTTTTAAAATAATAAGTAAACAGTGCCTTTAAAATTGCAGCTTAAAATGTTAAGACAAATAATAAAACTTCAAACTGTCTTCTCAAACCACATCTGTCTTTATTGAAACTGTGACAAAAACAAAGAAAATACACTTTAGGAACATGAAGGTTAAATAGGCAAAAAATCTCAGAAATATTTACATTAAGACATTTAGCAAAAGCCATTTCCAATGTATAAAAAGTGCATAAAAGAGTTTTGGTAGATACATTTTAAACAGAGAAGTGAAAAAAATTATACTTTCATAACTGAATAAACAACCTGTCCTCGGAGGGAAACTGGGTCCCTGGACCTGCACCTCCCTCTGATTTCTCCTTCCAGACTGAAATTGCCACAAGGATTCTGTAAAGGGAAAAAACAACATTAGAACAAAAGCAGCTCCAGCTGAACAGTGAACATTATCATATCGACAATCCATTCTAAATATTCTCCATATACAAATAAGTAAAGTAAAAGTATGAAGTAGAACTAGTATGATTAAAAATAAGTCCTGGAATTACTTTGAGTACATGAATTCAGGATGTATGGCAGCAGCTTTATATGTTAAAATAGTAAAAAAACAAAAAACATGCTCCAGGTCCATTCTGACAGTCTCACTAAAATTTCCTTTTATACATTTTCAAATGTAATATTATACTATTTAAACTATGGCCATATTGCCTAGTAGGCCCAGCTAATCATCATTTCTAATTCAATATTTAATCTATAGTCAGTTGAAGCTGAAACAAAGAAAAAGTGACTGTTGATGTTAGCTAACCTTACCATTCTAGTACAACCAGTCAAGCAAGTCAAGTTTATTATAGCCCACTTAGTTAACCACATCACAAGATTTTTTTTTTGTTTTTTTTCCCATTTAGCAACTGTTAAGATCTGTATTTCAAGCAAATGTTAGCTGGCAAAGAATTCACTCACTGCGAGTGTGTCTGCCTGCAGTGTTTCTGTGTAATTTCCAAATCTAGCTAAAGTTAATCTTACAAATGACTAAGTGATGGTTTTTGTCTATTCTAACTAGCAAAGCAGTAAGGCACTCACCTCTTAATTGTCAGGATGGAGATGGATGACAATCTGACAAAGCCAACTCCACTGTCCTTTCAACCATGTGGTCTCAACTTCTTTTTCCCAAAATGCATTGCAAAAATACGTTATAATACAGTAATGTCCTGTATTCAAACATAAAAGGATCACACTGTTGAGTGTAGAGAGTCATGACTCAGAGAGACATATACATAGAATATACTTGATTTCTGCTCAACTTTTGAGCACATTCTTCCTTTAAATGGCAGCACACTCTCTGATGTGTCTGAAGCATGTGCTGCATGCAGTCTGACTGCAGCTCCTTCCACTTGGCACTTTTTAATAATTCAGTGAACTGCACAGTGACCTGAGTAATAGTTACTCCTCTCTGACATTTCTCTCTGTTGTGTTACTTCTTAATACTAGACACAGAAGTCAAACAACAAACAGATGAGAGACAGGCTGGTTCAGGTTTAGTGAAGCTCAACTTGAGAGTCAGCAGAGGTTATGAGACCACCTGCAGTTCACTGTGGACATGAAAGTGAGATGGTTCAGCTCTCCAGCCGATTGTGTTTGTGCTGCAGTCTCATCTAAATTATTCAGTCTTTTTTTGTACACAGGCTTCAATGCACCCTGTTTTATGTGTGAGTGGGTGCATGATGAAATTAAAATTAAAGGGTGTTATATAATCAAAATTGTAAAAAATAATCCTGTTGTCGTGTTTCTGTGTGACATGTGTCGCAGCAGAGTTCCCCTTTTTGTCAGAAAACCAAGTGTGTGTTCGGAGATCTGCGTGTGACTCCTCTGAAACAGTAAATCATTTTTTAAATAGATAAATCCGCTTCCTACCGGTCCCTGTCAATACTGCAAGAACTACTGGACGCATAAGCAGATCAATCACGTTAACACACACTCTCAGTGTTCTTTTCAGCAAATCAGCACCAAGAGATGTATCTTATATATTTCCCTCTATTTCATGAAAATAGAAAAACAGCACTCAAGTTATCCTTAGATGGTGTGTCTGTGTACCAAAGGTTATATAACATTCCTCTCTCCCAGAGCCTTCCATTGTTGCTAAACTATTAAAGACACATCAGTGAGTCGCATCTTTTCACTTTTCCTTTCCTTTCCATTTTCCTACTTTCCACTAGGGCTGCAACTAGAAATTATATTCATTACTGATAACCTGTGGATCGTTTCACAGTTCCTTACATACATACATTTACAATTTTGGAATTTTAAAATGTATGTTTTTTTATTCTTTATTTTTCTGGAATTCCATTGTAAATATTGTATGTTATATTGTATAATGTAAATGTCAAAAAACAGTGATAAAATCATTATCAAATTGCCAAATTTCCCAGTACAAAGCCAGATATTTTAATTTGGAATGGAATAATGTGCTATTTGGCAAGAATGTAATAAAGACTATGTTGCAAAAGAATCCGTTTCTCTTTGTGTTTACCATTTCGAGATGTAACACGGTTTCTTTTTCAGAATTTTTTTCCAGTTTAAATCTCCCTATCACATTTAAGATTAAGGGCCTCAAAGCTGCACAATTGAAAGGCCGAAAGGTTTGTTGTTAGAAATTTTAAACACTGAACAATTTTGAGTTTATAACATGAGTTTATGAAAAACATCAACTTCATTTTATATTGATCAATCAATTGACTGTTTTTATAGATCCAACTTACACAATCCAGTTGCCATAAATAGTCACTAGTGCACAAGGATAAATCTAAGGGTGCCTGATAGCCAAGTGGGTATGACATGTGCCCCGTGAACAGAGACTGCAGCAGTCGCAGGTTCAAATCACCCCCCACAACCTCCTCCCAAAGTTTCCTGTCTCTCTTCAACTGTCCAATCAAATGAAGCAAAATCACCCCCAAAAATTTAACTTTATAAAGTATAAAACTAATCCACATCAGACAAAGGTTCCAAAAAAATGTCCTGTGAACTCCTCTTTGAGTTTACAAGATAAACATCAGTGTAAATCTGTTACATGACAATGTATGATTTTATATATTTGGAAACATCATGAGAAACACAGGGGCTAGGATCTAATTTTTAAAGAGAAGCTTATGCATTGTTTTTGCTTTGAGGCATTTAAACGTAAATAAAGGTAATAGTGGTAAAAGTAACGTGACAGTTGTGGTGTCATGGTGGATGGGAGAGGGAGACATCCCCAGCAGCATGCTTGGCCCTGTGTGACTCACAGGCTAAATGAGCCAGGCGTGTTGCCCCCTGATGCTCTGTGACCTAGATTGAGAGTCACAGGCAGGACCATAATCTGTCACTTCTCTCTCTAGCTCGCTCAGTATGAAGCAGGCTGCTGAGATGAAAACGTGCATCTCCTCTGCGAAAACGCAGACAGGAGGTGAGGCGATGGTCAGCGCCAGATGTTTTTTGTGTTCCTCGCTTATTAGCAAAACGTTAGCATGCTAAAACGCTGAAATACAATTATGAGCATTGTAAACATTATACCTGCTAAAAAAAATAAGCTTGTTAGCTTTGTTATTGTTAGCATTAGGCACTGAACTCACATTCATTTCCACAGAACTGCGAGTATGACTCTATCATGGCACCAAGTCTTGGCAGAGATTCAGACCTTAAACTGCCTACTGTTAAAAAAGTGCAGGTGGCTGCACTGATATTGACGTAATGTAAGGCACCTGAGCAAGTGATTTATGATCTTGGAAGTCCATCTTTAGTAACAGATCATTTGTTTAGAGGCTTTTCCATAGGCAAAATACTGCATTTTAGGTTATGAGATCTTACACATAAAGACAGTCGAGTGGAAAGATGGCAAACAGATTAAACAAGACAATTTTGTATTTATATTGACTGCTTGTTCTCTTGTGCAAACAACAGCATCCGTAAAAAGACGATCTACTGGGGTCCCTTTCACTCTCTTTCTCTGGTCACTTTAATATTAACACACACATACATACACAACACACAAAAAAGAGCCCAGACACTACAGTGCCCACACACTCCTGCACTGAGCAGATTAAACAGTTGTGGTTTAGTGCTCTAAATTCCAGTCCAGCTCAATTACTCAGTCTTTCATCCCTTCAATGGCTTTCTTTGTGCCCTTACAGTCAAGTAGGTTAAAGGAGGCGGAGTTTCTCTCATTCTCTTTCCCACATACACACATGCTCACACAAACACAGACAAATACACACACATGCACATACTGAAAACCACAACTAAAATAAGCTGCCGATGCATATTTTCAGCCATCTTGCAGTTTGTTGCTCGGGGAGTCCCATGTATCAGGACAACAATGGGGTGATTGTTGCTGTGTAAAAGATATCTATGAGAAAGTTTTATACCCATTGGGCGACCAACTGCTGTCGCCTGTTCGCGGTGTGCAGGCAGACTGTTGTTGAGCAGACTGCAAATGCACCTCAGAAGTGGGCATAAGCGTAGCATCTGGATAGCAGTGAGCTTTATTATTCCTAAAAGAGTCACCTCTGATCTAAGGTTACAATTGATAGAGCATTCATCCTCTGAGGCCAAGTCCCCAGCAGAGGGTCAGTCACTGTGGGGATATCACCTTTCTACTCACTCACTCACTCACAGTTAAGCGTTATAACACTGACACCATCACAGGACACTCTGACTGGACTTCAGCTGCTGCAGTCTGATCGACACAAACTGTGACACAGCAGAAACCCTGAAGACTGTCAATACAAGAGCAGGACACTGAGGTCACATGACTTCGACTCAATCCTGATTTGAGTCAATTACCTAAAGACCTGACATGAAGTGATTTACTTAGGACCTAACTTGGATTTGACGACAGGTTTCTAATTTGTTTTGTTAAAATAATCAAACAACAAACTGATCGACAGACCTTAACAAGTGTTTTTAAATGCACATTGAAGAGCTAACCTTTAGGGACTTTGGTTTGATGTTTTTTCACCATATTGAGAAAAATCAACAGAATTATGAGGGACAAAAAATGACTAAAGTATAAATAAATAAATGTTGGGAGAAATGCATACAACAATATATAAATAAATAATTAAATAAATGCATCAATAAATATATAAATAAATATATAAATGCTGAAAACAATACATCAACGAATAAATAATAAATACACTTTGTTAATGAAAAAGGCTATTTATATATTTTTGTATGTATGTATGTATTTATTCATTTATTAGCGTATTTCTACAGTTATATATGTATCAATGCATACATTTCCACATTAATTGAGTTATTAATTTATTTCCGTATTTTTACATTTACATTTATTTATTTATATGTAAATTTGCTTCTGTCTGCTTTTCAAAATTGACCAATCCTACTTCAGTAATGTTAGGACGGCCCACTTAATTTACATATTTACTTTTCCTTGTACAACATGGAGAGAGAAATACATAAATAAATATATGAATATATTTATTTATATATTAATTTTTATATGAATTGTTGCATTTATTTATATATTTATTGATGCATTTCTTTAATTATTTATTTATTTATACATTATTGTATGTATTTCTCCCAACATTTATTTATTCATTTATACTTTTGTCATTTTTTGTCCCTCATACAGAATAACAGAGACTTGGAAATAATTATATGTTGCAGCTCAATTTTTTATGTTTAAACAAAATCACATTGCTCTATTTTTCATAATCCAGTTAAAGCAAACAATTTTAGCAGATTGGTTATTTGTTACTTTACATAAAAATTGTATTTGAAAACTTGAGACAGACTTGAGAGTCTAAACAAATAAAATCACAAGATCTGCCATACATCTATGTGTTGTAATTAATATACAATGTTTTACTATATTTAAGTACATATTGTACAAATGATTACACATCAACTTCCCATCATCCATTGCATCAACCCCTATGTTAAGTGAGTTGAACACAGAGTGTGAACACCCCCTCCTCTATTATCCAGCTGCATTATTGCACAGTTAATTAGTGTCTATTATTAAACCAGAGCACACACTCCAATCCACAGCAGCTCAGGTCACAGCATATCACAGCTCCACTCTGTGCATTTGACTAATAAATGACAATATGATGAACGACGGGGGAAATCAAAGAGATCTACGTACAGCCTGACAGTCAGTTTGTCTATTCAAATCATCAAACACTTGTCATGTCAGATTCATTGTCTATATTTGCTACTGCTGCATGCTCAAACTTAATAACTTGAACAAGTGCAGCATACTGGTGGTTTCCACCTGTGTTTCTTCAGTTTCACCTGTCATCCAACATGGGCATGACACTTCCAGGTATCTGTGTTTATGCATGTAGTGCATCATTATAGGTCTGTATATCACCTCTGATTTGTTCTCCATGTGAAAAACACAACATTACTCATCCACCCCCGGGCACCTGGGAACTGCTTGGCACCAATCAGGCTGCTGCACTGTGATTCACAATGTGAGGAGGAGACTTGCATAACATCCAGCACCATATTCCCATTTCCCACAGTCATTCTTATAAAACAAACATATCTGAAGCAGTTTCAGGGTTTTGGCTCTATAAAGCAGCAGCACAGCTGAGGACGGGCCACAGCATCATTCAGTGTCCAGTGATGTCTGAGGCTGCACACTCTCACAGACACACACAAAGCCTAAAGGATGACAAACTTGACCCATTTTCCTCGACTAGAGTGTATTCGCTTGTCTAGAAGAGATGATGAGTAGTAGGCTATATGACATCTATGAGGAAATATACTATGGATTAAAACAAGAAAACTGCCCACAGGAAAATAGACTAAGCTACGACAGACTTTAACATTCACATTGTTTTTTTCCAATGCAATTTAAACTAATAAGTAGGCTACTTCTACATAAGCCTAAAGTAAAGGCAACCTTGATACTCGATGGAGAAATGCCAGCTCGAAAAAAAGGAGGTCAGTGTGTTTTTATCGTTTGTTATAGTCGTGCCCGGATCTACTGCAGCACTGCTCTTTACCCAGCTGACACAGGACGAAGCGGTGTTTGTTTTCCAATAAACACGCACAAGAGCCACGCTTAAGTTTTGTTTGAATTCTCTACAGCCTAAACTATTACAGCCCTGTGTTATTATGAAAAACATTACCTTCAGATAGCTCCAGATCCAACTCCGCCAGCTGGTCCCTGACCTCTTTAGGCAGAGCCGACAGATCAACGCCGCGGTCGGCCATCGTTGGAAGCACAGCAGCAGCAGCAGCAGCGGCAGGAGCAGCCAGCGGGATGTTTGTGATAGCTCGGATGACAGTGGGTACAGTCCACCATGAAGGTACGATTCAAACAGTTTAAAAACATATGTATCAAGATGTAGATGTTGTTGCAGTGGTGGTGTTTACTCCATCTTCGCGAGTCCGTGACACCGCCATGACTGCTGGAGATGGGAACAACTCGCCAGAGGAGTCTGTAAGTCACGTGACCACAGCTGATGGTAATTGCTGTGACAGGATGGTGGAGGGAAGCGGTCTCTCTGCTCCCTCTGCTGTTGTGTTTTTACAGCATTCCTATTAAAGATCCAACTCACCTGCCAGCATCCCCTTCCTCAGGTGGACTGGGCGTATAGGCTACATTTTTAGAGTAAAACATTCATTGAGTTTTACCCACAGACTGTAAATATTACCTGAGGGTTATGAGAATGTGATCAAGATAAGCATTAATAGTGAATGACTTATGTTGTAGCCTCTCATTGATTCTCAAACGTAAATATCAAATACTAGTAGTAGGCTAGCTGAATGCTATTGTTCTAAGCTTTTACTAAAAAATTTTTATTGATTTTGGTCATTATAAACTTAAAGATTAACCCTTTACATGTCAGTTTGTATCATATACCCCTAATTTGCATTTGTTAAAAATACCCGATATGAATCATTTTCAACATACTAACAGATATTAAGATTATTATTATCCCAGTCTGATAATGATAACCCACAAAAATGAGTTTAATGCATTATGGGTTTTTTCAAGGTCAAATTTTCATCTCAAAGGGGATTCAACTGTTTGTTTTTTTAATCACAGCGTAGAAGGGTCTAATCACAGAAATCCAAACTTCAATAAAAAAAAACTACCCATCTCTACGTAGTATGAAGGCTAGGGAATGATCACAGCCAAAATGAAGGCAGAAAATAAAACTCAAATGACCACTGCATGGCCAAGGAGGGCACAGGGGTTAAAAGATGTAGGGATTATTATAAAGATCACTGGGTATTCATTTTCAGTAAAAAAAAAGATGATTGGCTCTATGGCTGTAATATTATAAGAATACAGTAAGCACATGTTTAGAGGTTCAAAGGCTTTTCTTTTACATTAATTTACTTTATTATTTGCCCAAGACACAACGTATCCATTAGTTGAGACAATACACAAGTAATTTTTTTTACCATCTTGAAGCCTGAGTTTTTGACAAACACTCCGTACAGTGATCTTCGATACATTTTGGTCATGTGGTTAAATCTCCTCGGAAAAGTAAAGAGATACCTTTTCTCGAAAACAAAATCAAAAGGACATACTGTCACATGATGGAGAAACAATCCTTACATGCACAAAGAGACAAAATAACATCTTAGAACAACATGTTATTTAAAAAAAAAAAAAAACACAAAGTGACAAAGGGAAAAAAACAACACGATAGTATTGAAAGTACAATGCGGTAAAAATAATGTGCAGTTTAAAAACTCCAATTTTAAAAGAAGCACCTTACACAAGTCTACTTCATGAAACAAGACAGCTTTTCAAATGTTGGAAAGCACCCAAGACTAGGACATCTGGTATTTTATACAGATGTGCACTAATCACTGATCTTTAATTCATTCAAGAATTCTCTTCACATTTCTCTGGTCTCCACATAACTTTAGCTTTCGACTTAAACAGACCAAACCGCTCTCATCCCCGGGCTACACGTCAGCTAAATGCAAGAACATTGAAATTCAGAAACAGAGAAAAATATATTGCACTACTATTTCCTCAACGTAAATACCAGGGTAAAGGATTTCAAATCTCGTATGTTTGATTATCATTTAAAAGCCTTCTCAAGCTAATCATTTCAAGTGTTTTACATTAGGACTGAGGATGGAATCCTTACAGAACAAGGACAATTCTTGCATTTATAATTTCATGTTCTAAAACAGGAGGAAAGCAGATCAATAAACAGTGATAGTATGATGAAGCACTAACACACAGTGGTATATTTCAGCCTTGAGTAATCCATGCAGTCAATAGGGTTCTATACATACATGATTAATGTAATGACATCCACTCCAAATGGCTTAAAAAATGGTGGTAAAAAAGTCAGGCACAAACTCACAGGGTAAACTGTGCACATATCTAGAATTTGGTTTGTTAAAACACTCAGCTGACCAAGCCGTCATGTGAGAAAACTAAAGGACAGTTTGAAAAATAAGCAAAAAAAGATGCATTAGAAACGCTTTCCAGGTTGCTTTTTACTGCAATCTTCCGAACCAATCTCTCACTATACTTTCACTACATCAGCAGAACATTACGTGAACGACCAGTATCAGGCATGAAAATGTGTTGTTTTTTTTTTTTTACAACTGCAAAATACAAATAAAATTGTCAGCCTGGAAAGCAACAAACCTCATCACAGCCAGCGTGTGGGAAAAAGTCGGACTGAAGCTGCATTTTCAGGTGAAATGAAAATAAATCGGATAAATCTGACAAAGATTTTCCATTCATACGTATCATACCTTGAAAAACATTTCTCAACCGTCATAACTGAACAAGAAATGACCCCAGAGCCTGCAGAGTTGTTTTCCGCTGTGTAATTCATATGTACATACAGAGTGACTAAGATTCTCTGGGCAGGGAGCCTGGCGGACTGGAGGGTTGACGGAGGCACTGTGCAGTGTCTGTGTGTGATTATCACTGCCTGTGTATGGGAGGAGGGAATCTTAGTCTGGGGTGGGTTCCTCTTTTCAATCACTTTGCACCAGTCTGGTCACTCAAGTTCACACTTTCCACCTGCATCAGCACATCATCTCGAAGTCGACTGTGGCTGTGTTACCATGACAATCCCTCCTGGCTGGCCAGATCCCATGCCGGCCAAGACCGACATAGCGACTGCCTCTGCAGCACGGACACTCATGCCGTTGATGGTGGCCCCTGGACTGGGGGCGGAGGCAGGGGGTGACGGCCCGTGCTGAATGACTGCAGCTGGGGAGCCGGTGGGTTCGGTGGGAGCATCCCTGGAGGTTTCTTCTCCTCCTGCAGCTAGGGACAGAGAAAGAATCATTCACCCTTAAGAGAGGTGAGCGAGTAGAAGAACGCATTAGATGGATGAGGTGATGGATGGATCCTGACAGAACAGGTGGAACAGTACAGGAAGAGTCAGTTCATGACCTTACCTAAGAAAGCTGCCTTTTTCTGCATGATAGTCACAGGGCAGTCTTTGTGGGCCAGGAGGAGCTGTTTTAACTGTGCCACCTCATTCCTCAGCAGGGAGACTTCATTCTGATGATGACAAAAAAAAATATAGAACACAAATTATTCCCAGCATGTCCCTCCCTGATATTTTTTTATGGTGAACAGGGAAATGGAAGACTTACTGAAAGGGAGACATTCATGTTTGCGAGATCGTCAGCCTTCTTTTCCAAAGAGTTTACCCAGACCTTTCGTTTCTGCCTGCAGCGTGAGGCGGCTGCACGGTTTCTCTCAAGAAAACGCTGCCTCCTTTCGTCCGGATCCATCTCTGTAGCTCGCCGCCGCCTGCCTCCTGTCGGCTGAGCTGGGGACACCTGGGGAATTAGGAAGGGGTTACATGCATGTAGCAAGAGTTTTACATAAGGAATTATAGAAAAATAGAGAAGATTCAAATTGTGGTTCTCCCCACTTAAAAATCTCAACGTGGCAAAAAAAAGTTTGAAATTACTGCATAATGTACACAAAGCTTTGAACAGAGACCAACAAAGAACCCCAGTAAATTTAAAAGTGTAACTCAACAGGACACAAGGTGGTATTGAACAACCTTAAGGATGGTACAAACAACCCTTTTCCATGAAAGCACAGCCTGGGCTTACAATAATGGGTTTCATTGTAGCAGCCAGACTTTAATTTCACAACCGGAGAGACCACATAAACCAGTTCACAGAGTGGCCAATAAAAACTAAAACTAGCCAATATTGGAAGTCATCTGAGATGTCGCACCGACAAACAAACATTATAGGTGTCCCAGAGAGGGTAAAGAGAAATGGTGGAGAGGATTTGAATGTGTGTGTAGACATTTTCAAAATTGATTTGAATGTGCACTCCACTCACAAAAATGTCTAGAGGATTTCAGGCAGATTTCCCCTGAAATCTTTCTGAGGTGGTTAACATATACATCATACTATCCCTGATGGACGGACGATTGGGTAGACGAGACACCGGTAGCAAGATATGACAGATCAATGCTATGTGTAAATCACAATGTCAATAAAAGAGCAGAGAAGAACATATGGGCAAACATAAAACATAATGCAGCAGTTTAATTATGTGCACTGGGATCGCAACCGGTCGTGTGCATACAGTCTATGGTAGTTCAGTGATTACAGGGAATAAACTTAACCACCCTCTCTCATCCGTTCATGGTGAATTCTCCTGACTATATCCTGCTGTCGTATCACATCAGCTCACTTGGACTTCATGCAGATAAAAAACGGGGCTGGCAGGACAAACTCTGGATAAAGTCTGAGTGAAACATTTAGCCGTTTGCATTCACACTTGCAGCTCAACCCGAAAAAAGTTTTGTGCAAGTGTTTACAAAGCTTGTGTGTAGGTGTACAAACTCTGCATGATGGTGTGGACACATATGAAGATTTCTTGGGGGAAAATTAGGTTCAAGGGGAATTTTGTGGTTGGCATTCAAGTTTGTGGGTTTTTTTTGGTGTTGGGCCCTTTTTTCCGTTGTTTGTGAATCCTTCTTTATCACATCTCTATCACTTGTATTTGTGTTCCCGTATAAAGTTTATATGTTAAAATAAATAAGAACTTAAATGACAAAACTTTACCAGGGTACGCCTTATTCATTAATGTGTTACCATGATGACAATGATTAAGAAATGTTACTGATACACTCATTTGGAGAATGTACGAGTGTCTTTTTTGAAAGGTGATGTTGGATGCTAATGTCCGTCAAGGGTTTCTTGTACACTGTAGGTACAGTATCTATCCAACTGTTTCTGGTAAAGAGAATATATGGGGGGGAGGGGGGGGGGCTACCTGGGGTTGGGCAGGTGATGGTGCATCAGAGTTTTGAGAGAACTGCTGGCTGTGTTCTTGCCGCTGGGGGACAGCAGGGATGGATCCTGCCCCCCCACCAGCCCCATCTTGTGCTCCTGGGCCCTGATGAGTCAGAGCTGCCTTCAGTCGCTACAATAATACAATAATACACAGACAAAACTCCATGAAAGGGGTTTAATGTCAGGCTCTAAAAATAAGCTGTCAAAAAACACAAATGTAGATTTGATGACATCTAATAAGTCACATTTACAGTGTAAAAAGCTAGTCCATTCAGTCTGAAGCCAACACAATGGTGCTAGCAAGAGTGAGAATCTCACCATCTTTGTCTCAGAGTGCAGACTATACCCAGACGGGGAGGATGACCCGCTGCTGGCCCCGCCCAATGGAGGTCCTGGTATTCCAGGGATGTTAGGCACTGAGTTCAATGGCCTTGCAAGCTTAACATCACAACACATAGACAAAGGCAGAAAAAAGACATGATAAATACACTTGTAAAAAAGTATCACTTCAATTTTACAAGTATAAATACATTTTATTACTCACAGATATGACTGAGGTCATCTGCACAGGACTAGGAAGAAGAGGGACTGTCTGGCCATTAGGGAGGTGCCTCACCAGTGGATAAGAGCTTGTTGGGGAACTGTTGACAAAAATCAAGACACTTATAAGTGGCTGCTGCTCTATTCTGCTCCCACTGAGGAAATACAACCATTTTGACAGGGTGTGGGACAGGATCAGGAGTGTTTAATTTGCCTATTTGTTACAGATTCTCTCGCAAATATCAAATTTTTCCTTGACCCTGAACTCCTGAACAAAACGGCAACAGAAAACAACAGAACCGAAAACAGTGGCCAGCACAGGGGTTTGGGGATTCGAAATGGAGGCGAGTACTGCTAAAATGTACCGAAAAGCGGGCTGCCTCCTGTTAGTCAACAATGTCATTAGATCCACAATAGGGAAAAAAAACTGCCGGCTGTAATTAAGGGACTAGTCTACTGTTTGACAGCCTGCGCATGAGGAAATGCTGTGAATTGTCATGTGAACAAGCAAATATACAGAAAAAAATGAGAATATATTCAGACAGTATCCCAGTCAAAGTGCCATAAAAATGTAAGACTATCACAAGTAAAATTAAAGACTTTTTACTTTTCCAAAAATCTAATTTAAGACTTTTTAAGGATTCGCAGAAATCCTGTTGTATGATCTCCCAGACCAGTGTTCATCAACCTTTTCAAGACAAGATAGTACAACGCAACCTAAAGGCAAAACTGTTCCAGTCAGGCCACCCACAGCCAGTCTGACGTCTATTGCAGAAAGGCGGCTCCTGTACTTTTTCTTTGATTATTTTCATTTGTGAAAACGCCATTTCACAAAGATAAGTGGATCCAAAGTCAGCACTCTCCCTCAGTCAGCATGCAGCGAGGAGAGGATACTTCTATCGCTGACAAGTCCACAAAAGTCACTGTCCCTTCATCTAGCTTGTAGCTTCATGTCAACTCCACTTGGCAAAGCAAATACTTGCCGGAATCTGGCTGTTACCTGTTTTATATCAGTGGGCAGAAATGGGTTTGACACAAATGCAGCAATTTCTTCTACAACATCTAACTCACCAAAATGCTGAATGAACTCAGTTGCCACTTTGTCCAGACAGGCACACTACTACTTCCGGGTGAAAAGCATCCATGTGGCAGGTGTTGGCCTTTTCCCTGGCAGCTCGTTTTCGAGTGCACTAAGTTTTGCTGTTAAGTTGGTCAAAAACCCCGGATCCAGTAGCCACACATCATCTGACAGTTCCTCGTGAAACTGTAAAAAAAAATCTTTATCTCAGGCAGCAAATCAACCAATTGCTGCAACACTTCGCCGCGACTCAAACACCGGACATCAACATAAAGACGTAGGCCTCCATAGGCGGCATCAAGCTCATCCAATAACGCCTTAAATACGCAGCACTGAAGTGCTTTTGGTCTTATACAGTTTATCACTTTGACCACCAGTGTCATTACACGGGAAAAGTCCAATACTTTGCCAACCAAGGCCTGCCAATGTATAACAGTGATAATACATGACAAATCTGGGTCATTACAACAGATCACTAAGAAACCTTTCTTCACACTGCGCATTGTTGGGGCCCATCAGTTGCAATGATAACTAGTTTGATGGACAAACTTTTTGGACTCATTGCAAACATCCAAACCTCTCGTTCTCTCCTTTACGTGAAAAAGAGTGAGGACCTTTGCGGTATAATCCTATAGCTATCCTGACAAACACAACAAGCTGGGCTGTGTCCAATACATCCAGGGATTCATCAAACTGTTAAGAAAAATTATTCACAGAGGGACAAGCCTCTTACAGAGCCACATCCTCCGACAGTGGATCGACCCTCCTTGTCACAGTTGCAGGGCTCTGTGGTGAACCACAGAGCGGTGTTTATGTTGTCTTTTATTCTGAAGTCACTGAAAACTGTCTCTGCGCTGATGGCAGTTGCTTCTTTGAGTAAATCCCCATCTGTGAAAGGCTTCTTGTGCTAATTTAAAAGTTGGCAAATATGAAAAGATGCTTCAGTGGGAGCCTTGTTTAGCTGTGACGAACCGAGCAGTTGCTTGTTTTCTCTGGTTGTGCCGTCTGTGTGTTTCAGGTGCCAGTACGTTAGGCTGGGTCATCAATTTTCCCTTTGGGGGGCAGCAGTCTTTGAATTTCAGGGGGTTGGTGTAGTCGTGCTGTTCAAAATGTCCTCCTTTTGAAAATGCTTGTGTTTGGTGGCATGCGTGCACACTTGTCTTTCACCAAAATAAAAAAATAAATTCCTCTTCCCAATCGGAAATTTGAAGTTTTAGCCTCCTTTTGTGAAACCTCCGCCATGACTGCTAGCAGAGTGCCGTACTGAAGCTACAGGCCAATATTGACGAGTGTGGCATTAATATTCCGGTGCCCTACTTTTATTTTATTTCATTGGTCACTTTTACAGACTGTTAAATGTAGCACCACACTGAAAAAATACAAATACTGGAGACCTCCTGAAGAGGGAAGAGAGAGAGATGGTCTTGCAAAACCTAATACTAATCAGGAATAATATATACTATTTTTGTATTTTATCATTGTAGTATTTTGCGGAGACAAGGTGAAAGCCCCTAGGTCGACTTTTATTTTAAACTTTTTGTACAAAACTTGAGTTTCGAGATGTTTTGCAATTACCGCCCCCCACCAACAAACATGCACACAACTAAAACACTAAGTGGTTTACCCGAGCTGTCTGTTGGAGGGTGGAGCTTGCGTGATGACAGATGTTGGAGAAGGCAGAGTTGGATGAAGTGAGTCATTACTCAGGTGAAGGGGAAGAGAAACTGGACGCACAATGGTTGGAGTTGGAGCAGAGCTTGCCACGGGCTTTGCTGGGATCTCCTGTACACAAATCAATGAGTTAAATTTATTTTCCATCAATGGGTGTGTTTGGTCTGCATGAACAGAAAACAGATTTTCCATGTTCAAGAAGCACATGGTTTATATAAAAAGCCAATCTATAAACCAGCTTGTTGACCAAAGAAAGTTTTCTGCATGTACCTTGCCTCTCACCCTTGAGTCCATGCTGTCATCTGACATGCTGGATGACGAATCTGGACTTCCAGGAGAGGAGGAATCGACTTGTAAAGGCCCCTCATCCTCATCTTTTACTTCAGATGGTGTTTGTAAAGGTGCAGCCTAAGAGCATGGATGAGATAATTAAAATCAGTGCAGCTAAAGTACTGTAAAGTGTATTTGAACACAGGGAAAAACAACTGTGTTACATTCATTGTACATATACATTTGTCCTTTTTTTACCGGATGTTTTGTCTTTTGCTCGTCGTCGTGTGCTTTGTTAAACTCCTGTTCAAAGGAGGTGGCCAGCTCATTGAACAGACCAACCTCCTCACAATTCTTAAGGAAACGTGTGGGTGTAGGGGTCTGATCTGTAAAAAAAAAAAAAAAAAAAGTCCAAAAGGTTACTGGACAGAGAATTTCTGTACATCCCATTAGAACATAATAACATGATTTTACAATTGTATTGACTCCTTAAATGAATTTAATTTAACACATTCTAACACTGATTGCAATGTTATTACCTGCAATGATAACAGAGTCTGTTCTGGCAGGGCCAAATTTTAATGTCATTTCATGCTTGTGTTTGTGAACTGACAGGTGGTCTTCATTTGTGAATCTCTGAAAAAACAACAGCATACAATATCAAACAACAGTGTAGTATCAGTGTGTCTACTCTGCTGTTGCTAAGTTACAAAAAAACATTAAAAAAAACTAAACGAAAAAAATCTTGTGGGATGACCAATAACACCTGCTCTTGATGCAGTAAGATATGGCACAACAAAAGAAGTCAAATGTGAAGGAACCTTGACTTTAAAGATGGGTGTAAGCGGAATAACAGTGTGCCAATGTAGCTCTAATGAAAAAGGTAAATAAAGGTTACTGATTTATGGCCTCGATGCTAAAAGCTGTCAAAGGAAGAGTGGAGGAGAGTGTTGTCTAGATACGCATGTGTAGTAACCAGGTTGAGGAAATATACCTGCCCACATCCAGGGGCAGTGCATACAAAAGGTCGATCATCCCCCATCTCAGACAAGTATGCTGCAAAAGAGAGCAAAGAACAGAGCATCTTTTTATTGTTATTATCCATTTATGCATTAAGAGACTATTAAACAGCTGATGCTGAAGTTACAATGACAAAATATTTTACTCATAACAGTTTACTGATGCCTAATGTTTTAACAGAGGAACTATTTATTGATCTACAAATGCTTAGATGACTGACACAATTGATTTGTAGACAACACCAAAATATTGCAGTTTCAATGTGTATCATTAACGCAGGTTAGCTTGTGTTGTAATGTACAGTATCCACATGAAGTGTCTGTGGAGAACTACCACCCGTTTAGCGCCATAAACAAAATGTTAACACCATCACCAATGTGGTAGAAAATAGGGTGAATCATCATCATCACACAGCTGGTTAGACTCAAAGGGCACGGGCATGTTGGCCTGTTTGAAGCATCTGCACGGATCTTGGTGGAGGATAATCGAGGACTCGCGTTTAAAGGGGGCGATGATGAAGCAGCAGGGTCAAAGGAAGCTAACGCTACCATGCAACCTACCTTACAGTGTCAGGTCATTGGCTGACTACCGTGGTCGAGGTCGATTCGGCTACGTAGCTAGCTAAATGTCTTAGGTAAAGGATGGTGGACAGGTTGACCAAGAGGGGAAATTGTCTGTCAAGCTCTGACATGAAGACAGAGGGGCCTTTAACTAGCAAAACTTTGTCGCGGTCACATTAAAAAAAATACTGTTTTGAGAAAGTGACAGCTGTGTCATTACAACGAATGTGTAGGCTACCATTACTAAACTAATTATAGACTGAGTGCGGACGGATACGCCTCACAAAGCCGAAATGTTACTGAAGCCACCAGTCACAACATCGCTAGCCATGCTAACGCTAGCTGCTAACCGAGCTCTGTGTTCACACTTAGCAAATAGCTCAACGTTAGCATGCTACTGCTAAATAAAGCTTTGCTTGTAAACGAAGCCCTGTCACATTGCAGCCATATCATGCCGCGGGACCATGACTGAAAACGTTTCACAATATATCTCATTAAACGTTATGTAATCCGAGATGTCATTTTACTCACTCGACGATTAAACAGCCTCTTGACTCCCCCCTCCCTGCTCCGGACAGTGCTGCCGCGCTGCTGCTGCTGCCTGTCCGTTGTTGACACTCTGACACTTCCATTAGCGAAACAACGCGAGACTTGCGACTTGTAACAAAGTGTTACGTAACAGGATTAGGAGGGGAAAAAAACATAAACTGTAAAGAGGGGAAAACTCAAACGTCGTAATACATATTTTCATGTCCTTTGTGCTCCACGTCAAAGCTATGCCAATTCCACTGCTTTTTGCTTTTTTCGAGTGTCAATGTAATTAATTAAACATATTCAGAAGGGTTTTCAAGCCAACATACGCCCACAACAGTTACATAATATTTAAGGCTATTTCCGGATGGTTACTTGGCAGATTATGGAAGCGATTAGTGATCAGAATTAAAATGATAAAGCTAATTTGAAAATTCAAATGCATTAACAGAAATGCTTTTTAATTTTCAGAATATGGGTGAATTATTTGACTCAAAAAATAAAATGATGATTAATTTATCTAATTTGAATTTTAGTTTTCAACTTTAAAAATGCACATTCTTTGACTAAATTAAAATGAGGAAGAAAATTACATTTGCTTTATCATTCTCAAAAAAATGCCCCGCTAAATCTGTATCATAATTCAAATGAAAAAGCTAATTTTAAAATGAAAATACAGTAAAAGAAACACGTTTTAACTTTCAGAATATAGGTGCATTATTTGACCTATATTTAAAATGAATATTCAGTCATCCAGTTTGCATTATACTTTTGCTCTCTATGTAGACCTTTTCGTTTTCAAACTTGCCGTGCTAAAAAGTGATCATATAACATTCTCATGGACTTTTGAAGAGCAGAGAGTTTGCAGACAGGACTGTTGAACAAAACTTGAGTGCTCACGTGATTAAACTAAAGGTGTGAACTAGTTCATAGTTTAGAAAGCTGTTTCATGCACTTGATAAAGGTGGTAATGGTTAATTTTGGTGATGTCGGGACGACATTTGTCTTGGAGGGGAGTATGTAATGGATATAAGATTGTACACTAAGTTAAATTAATAATACATGTTAAAACTAGTGTCTTTCTAACATGTTATATATGCTTTAAAAACGCTAAAAAGCTAGTTATAAATTAATGTTAATTCATGTTGCTAAGGTTAAGTTTAAAAGCATATAATGTAATTGATTGGTTTACACTTCCGGTTTTACGCCAGCAGGGGGGAGCGTGTTGTCTGAGCGTCATTCATGCCAGTGACAAGGTGTTTGTTTCTTTCTTCTTTATTTCTCCCCTTACAGTACGCTGTACAGGTGTGTAACAATTACACATCAGCTATGCACAGACTAACTGTATAATAAAAAACTCTGCACTCTGAAATTCTGCAGGGCTGGAAAAGTGCAAAAACACTACCACATGTTTATAAAATAATTAAAATGACTGCTTTCTTTATTGTTTGATGAACACTTAAAACCTTTATAAAAAGATTAGATCATGATTATAAAGTTCTGCTGAAAAGGCACATATTGGTGCATAAAAAGTGATCAGAATACAAGAAAATGTTCAGTGCTCAAAAATGTCTGTTCTCTAATATACTTCTATAATAGAGAAGTGAATATGTGTAGCATCGTCGTCGCCCCCCACCCCAAAAGAGGGCTCAGGATATTTTTACTTTAAGCCCTGCATGCTGATTTAAACATTTTTTTTCTTTGGGTGGATTTTAGTAACATTCAGTTCATCCATCCAATATCATCCAATGGAAGAACCCTGCTAGCTATATTGAACTGCTAACATAGGAAGGAGTTAATATATTATTTAATTTATTTTTGTCAGGAAGCTTGGTACAGCCAAGGAACCGTAGAAAGCGGGCCCATGGACCAAGCAAGCGGGACTGCTCTGCAGTTGAAGATGTTGGTCCAAGCAGTACTGTGCCTATTGTAAGTGAATAGAGTAATCTTTAATTGGAGAGTAATTACAGAGATGAAATAGTTCAACAGATTCGCAATTTTTTGTGTTTTTGTTTTTATTTATAGATTTTACTGTAACAATATGCATACATTAAAAAAAAGGATGCTCTTAAAAGTAATCATTCCCTTACTTTTGGACTGTAACATTGGCCTGTTCATGGCACTTGAGGAAAGGTCATGGGGTCGCCAAAGTCAAAAGGCTTCTTCCTATAGTGATCATGAATGTGCCAGCAAATTTAAAAGATGCAAGTGAAAAACTACTTGAGATAAAAAGTTCCACTTTTCTCAACAGTGTCAGACATCTCTACTGAGAGGGCCATGCAAATGGTGGCATGGTTAACATGAACATCTGGCCTCTCAACCAGGCGTATGAATACATGAAGGAAACGGCAATTCATTGGGCAAGGTGGATAAGAGACAACAGGGCCAAAAGCTTAGTGAATATTGTGAGAGTATCCACGCTTATTGGATACCCCAGACATGGTAGGTCTTAAATGTGGCCCTAAGGCAGTATAGAGGCCGTGTTTTGATTATAGGCATGAGCCACATGCCATAGATCATCACAACCATGATGTTATGTACTACGCTTTATCATAGAAGCTCAAGTGTTTTATTGCTTTTATACAATAGAAAAAAGTTTAACTTCATATTTAATATACTCATGCCTGTTGTTTTTGTTTACATTCTGCAGATTGCCCAAGATTTCCTCCTGTTACACCCAGAGGCCTCTTCAAGGCTGACAGAAACCTGGGTACTGCAATTCAGTGAGAATATTCTCAAGCTGGCCAGTTAATGGTAAATGGACTTGAGCTTTTATAGTGCTTTTCTAGTCTTCTGACTACTCAAAGCATTTTTTCACTGCCTGTCACACCCACCCATTCACACACTGATGGTAGTGATTGCTATGTAGTATCATCCATCAGAAGTAACTAATCCCATTCATACACCAACTGAGCCACAGCCGCCCTGTGAGAAGTAAGGAGAGAAGTGCATTGAATCTTCTCACTGAATTCAACGAACACACTGCCACCCCAGGTACATACATTTTTTTAAATCCCTTATTTTGTCAAGGTCCTAAATTAACCTTTTAAACAGAAATGGTTTTCTATTGTCAATATGCAACTAACTGAATAGACAGATATAAAGATCCACAGGACTCCTAGGCTTTAACAAAGTTCCGGCACTATGACATCGAAGATGTTTAGGATTAGAATGTTCTTATCCTAAAATGTGCTCTGATGGACAAACTATCTCATCAACCCACAATTTCTAAAAAAGACCCCAAGAATCTTTTTCAGCATTATGTTGTCAGTGCTTCCCACAGAATGACGACATACCTGTACCCTGGGTGGGTGGGGGGTGATTTTTAAAAAAATGTTTTGTACTTGTCCTACTCTTATCTCAGTGTATATTTTAATATTAGGTCTATATTTATATCAAATCTGTTTTCCCCTCTAAATTAATTTAGTTTTTTCAATAAACAACTTTAATCTGCTCAATTTGACACAGACATAAACACCAAGAGTACGCATCCCGTTTTTAAAAGTTCCACTCAACATTCCGTTATTTCTTGGAGTTCACCACAGCATCAGCAGCAAGCAGCTGTACATTAACATTTTTAAAACGGAGCCATGAGAAGCTTCAGTTTTGGTGCATTTACAAGAGAGGTGTACGGACAGTGGACCTTATCACTCTCTCGCTCTCTCTTTCTCTTAAGCTGATGTGATGTCTTTTGCTGCGTCGTATATCTCCACAGGAGTCGAGAGGGACTTTTTTCTTTACGGGAGTTTTTCTATGTTGAACGCAGAGCCTCATAATACGTATATAGGCTCTGGTTGCATGGAGCACAAGCCTGCACTCTCTCGTACACTCTCACTCTCTCCCCCGCTCTCTCTCTCTCTCTCTCTCTCTCTCTCTCTCTCTGCGTACGGAGCAATTTTATGATTAAAAATGTTGTTGATAAATAAATACTTGGGCTGCCCACCCCGTCTCTCTGTGGGAAAACATTGGTTCTGTAAAAAAGGTAATCAAGTAGTTAATGGTATGAAACAAACTTTTGGAACAATAAAGCATTAGGACTAGTTTAGAAACTTTTCATGAAACAGTGTGAGGTGAAGTAATCAGCCTATATAAAATGTTCTTACCTTGAAGCTGTAGCGGACAATATTTTGGGGAGCATGTGGGTTGTTTGTAGTCAATGTCCTTGTGATTTCCTCCTTCAGCTCCTAAAGATATCAGTAATAAAGCAAAGCACATTACATCACAGTTTGACATTTCAGTCTAATTTAAGAGGTAGTGATGCAAACACTGAGTAAAATATGATAATGAACACTTCAAGTTGGAATAGGGAATTGGGTAACAGTGGAAAAGTCTGTGCCAATTCCCTCAAGACAGCTTTCTTAAAGAGTAACT
This sequence comes from Labrus mixtus, assembly GCF_963584025.1. NCBI lineage: Eukaryota > Metazoa > Chordata > Actinopteri > Labriformes > Labridae > Labrus > Labrus mixtus. Next base: position 9,236,721 of record NC_083618.1, on the reverse strand, counting down.
AAACCCTAAAACCACTTTTTTCAACTATAAACCTCTGTATTTGAGTATTAAGTAGTGTTATGGATCAATTCAAGTCCAAATCTCGACATTTGAGTACAAAGTATTGAAATTCGAAATATTGTGTTAGAAATGTATGTGACTATGGGGTGCCGATTGTAAAAACGTTGTTATATATATATATATATATATATTAGATATATTAGATATATTTAGTTAATATCCTTCACATTTAGCTAGTTTTACACATAAATAATTGAAGTTTTGAAGTGTTGAAGAAATATTTAATAATACATCTAAATGTTATATCTATATCTAAATGTTAAATCTAAATCTAAATGTTAAATCTATATCTAAATGTTATGTCTAAATCTAAATGTTATATCTATATCTATATCTAAATGTTAAATCTAAATGTTAAATCTATATCTAAATGTTATATCTATATCTAAATGTTATATCTATATCTAAATGTTAAATCTAAATGTTAAATCTATATCTAAATGTTAAATCTATATCTAAATGTTAAATCTATATCTAAATGTTAAATCTAAATGTTAAATCTATATCTAAATGTTAAATCTATATCTAAATGTTAAATCTATATCTAAATGTTAAATCTAAATGTTAAATCTATATCTAAATGTTAAATCTATATCTAAATGTTATGTCTAAATCTAAATGTTATATCTATATCTATATCTAAATGTTAAATCTAAATGTTAAATCTATATCTAAATGTTATATCTATATCTAAATGTTATATCTATATCTAAATGTTAAATCTAAATGTTAAATCTATATCTAAATGTTAAATCTATATCTAAATGTTAAATCTATATCTAAATGTTAAATCTAAATGTTAAATCTAAATGTTAAATCTATATCTAAATGTTAAATCTATATCTAAATGTTATATCTATATCTAAATGTTATATCTATATCTAAATGTTAAATCTAAATGTTAAATCTATATCTAAATGTTAAATCTATATCTAAATGTTATATCTATATCTAAATGTTAAATCTAAATGTTAAATCTATATCTAAATGTTAAATCTATATCTAAATGTTAAATCTATATGTTAAATCTAAATGTATATCTAAATGTGTCCCCAAGTGTAAAGCTAAATATTTAGAAAATATGCAAATCATGTAATTCCACGCCCCTTGAATTAGCTTCAGACCAGCGCACGGCCACGCCCACACCCCTGACCTTGGATCAGTAGGTGAAACCAGGGAAGACCCAAGCATGGCCGCTTCCTTCACAGCAGGAGAAATCGAGCGGGAGGTTTTGGCCGGTGTGCGGGCTGCTCTCCAAGGAGCTCAACCATTACCATCCACATTGTTAACGGTAGGTTAAATGTTTTTAATATAGACCTTTACTCATCTTTATAGTTAAACTAACATTACTTGGCTAACAGACATTTGGGAAAGTAAATCTTTTTTTAAGTGCCAGGGTTGGCCAAAAGAGCACAAAATACATCCCAAGCGCTCACCAAAAAAATCATCTTTGATTTTTCCTTTTATCTAGAATATTCAAATGTTTCATACTGAATCTAAATTTGTCCTAAACAGTGAATCCCAAACAGTGGTAGGCCTATATGTATTTTGAGTTTTACTCAAGAACCCTGCTGAGCATCTGATTGGTCCAAATCTTTTACTTGAACCTTAAAATTGTCACTTAACTGTATTACATACGACAGTTACAACATTTTCCACATACTATTAAAAGATGAAGATGAGCTCCTTATCATTTTAATATTTCAGAAATAGTGTCGGCATGTGCTTTGCAACTTAAGGATGCAGGATGTGTCCTGACATACCATGTAGGTTAAACTCAGGTTTTCAGAATTTGAGCAGAATAAATCTGCTTCTGGAAAGGAAACAACCCAAAAAACAGCTAAACGTCAAGTGACAAGACTGGCCTTTACAACTCGACCTGAAACTCTATGCCAAATACAGACGAATTCATCTAGAAACAACATTTTATTGTTCTAGGTCAGATGGATGATTAGTTTTTATTTTACTGGTTTCTACACTGGGAAACGGTGTTTGGTATCCAGTTGTAATTGGTCTTTACAGTTTTCTAGTCTAAGGTTCCCATTAGGTTTATCTTTAGGTCTTCAGCTACTCACTTCCCTAATTTGTTGCTTTGCGTCAATGTTTCCCCTAGCTATTTTGACATTCCTTATGAAATCCCCTTATCCCAAAAATAAGAGTTTAGTTCCTAAACATTTTAAGAGTGTCAACTTAGTGTAAAACTTCTACTAATAGCCTAGACTTTTATTCACATAAGTCTATGAAATTATCTAGCCTTTATTTGGGGACAGACTTTGAACTATTTTCAAACAAAACTTGTGCAAAGAAAAGATGGGAAAGACAATAAAACTGTATATTTACACCAGAAAGATTAGGCGACTTAACTGTGTACAAAATGAGACAATAAATAATCAAATTAAATCACTAATTTTTTATTGCTTTGTAAAACAGCATGTAAACCTGCTTCATTGCCTTCACACATAGACAAGCATTATTGTGTCTTTTTTGGACATATATTATAGTTCATCTTCATTTTTGAACCACAAACTATTTTGACACTAAATGCACAGAGGCCTCTGGCTAGAAAGAGAAACTGGGCCTAAAATTGGGACGGGCTTTTATTTTAAGTCATTAATTACCAGTTAACAGTAAGAATGATGCAGGTCAAAGAGACATGTCCTTCCCTTAAACCCGGAAGTGAGGTCGGATTGAAAATAAAATAATTAATATTCATACATTCAAAGCTTTATCCAAAGTCAACTGGACTTGGTTGAACATCTTGAAAACGTTTCACCTCTCCTCAGAAAGGCTTCTTCAGTCCTACACAAACTGGTGGACGGAGCTAGACATTAAAGCCTCATTAGCATCATCATTAGCATGCCAATGATCAGAGAGGCTTAGCTGAGTCGTTGACTTTCGCCTGGAGATGTTAACCTTCCTGGTCATCTGTGGGTCGTTGGGGGTCACATGTCCCAAGGTGGGACTGGGACTTTGTAGATCCGTCCACCAGTTAGTTTAGAACTGAAGAAGCCTTTCGGAGGAGGTGAAACGTCTTCAAAATCTACAACTAGCTTTAGTCCAGTTGCCTTCACATTTTCTTGTGAACTTCACAAGTTTTATGGATTTTAAATGAGTTTAGTAGTTGTTGTTTTTTTTTTTTACAAAGAAGTATCCAGATGAGCTTTTCCCCCACTAACATCAACAATAAACATCCTGCATGTTCCAGGATTAAAATACTTGTAATTGCTTCATCTCACTAATAACATAAAAAAAATTCAAGGATGTAGGAAAAACAACTCTGTGAAACTAAACATCAGCTAACATAAAGATACAAAAGGGTTGGACCAAATGAGTTTGTTCAAGCTTTATTATGACAAACAAGACTTATTTAATATTAATGTACAATAAACTGAGCGTTTTTTAAACTGTGTTGAACATTGTTGGGAGGATGAAGATGCTCCAAATGAGAAATTAATTCCAAGATATCCACAAAAACAGACGTATTCAATATAAAACATAAACTGTACATAGAACATAAAAAAGACAGTTTTGACAGAACTTTCTGCTTCAGTAGAGAGTTCCTCAAATAAATCAGTGTTTCTGAAGATGACATCGCATACTTTTTCAGCTGACATCAAGCACGTTCAGTTTTTTTTCAGTGAATTTGTCTCGAGGCCAGCAAACCTTCAAGTGAAGTGTTTGGACTTCTCAGCTGGTCGATCTCACTTCTTAGGGCCTTGTTTTCATCGAGAGCTCGTTTGTGATGCTAGCTGCCTCCTCACATGATGTGTCCTCCTCTCCCTCCTCTCCTCCTCTCCTCCCTCACATGATGTGTCCTCCTCCTCTCTCTCCTCTCCCTCCTCACATGATGTGTCCTCCTCCTCTACTGGCCGCTCCCTCCTCTCCCTCCTCTCCTCTCCTGTCCCTCCTCTCCTCTCCCTCCTCTCCTCCCTCACATGATGTGTCCTCCTCTACTGACCGCTCCCTCCTCTCCCTCCTCTCCCTCCTCTCCTCTCCTCTCCTTCCTCTCCTCTCCCTCCTCTCCTCTCCTCTCCGCTCCCTCCTCTCCCTCACCCCCGCCTGTCTTCAAAGTGGAAGAGAGAAATTGTTCCACTCGAACAAGGCAGGGACTGCTCCCTTCCTCAGCAATCTTCTTGCTGTCTCAGATAGGGGCTCACGAACATACAAACGCGGGTATGGGGGTTAACCGAGAAGTGATCTCGCCTAATAGCAGAAATCCATGTTCGTCTTGTTTCGAGTTGGAAACGTGTGAAAACTGAATTGTATTTACTGGATGCAGTACATAATGGCACACAACAATGTTCGGCTGTACAATTAATAGTCCGTTGAAATGTATAGCTTTTCCCCGACATTACCGGATTTTAGAAGCAGCAGTGAAGTGATCAGAAACCGGAAAATAACCGGATATGATGAGGCTGGCTGAGATTTTACCGGAACTACGTCACCACCCCTTGCAATTGTGTTAACCTGTCCGCCATCTTTTCCGTTGTAACCCCACCGTCCGTCGCGAGAATCTCCTTGTATCGCTAACTCTCGCGGGATGTTACAATCTGTACTTGTTGCTGCTTGATGGATACTTATTAGCCTGGAGCTAATGTTAGCTACCAAACATCAACAGGAAGTAACGGACGGGCTAATACTAGTAAACTCCAGCATGTCTTCTATAAGTGGGCAGCCTCCTTTGATGTTTTATTAAAAGGTATACATGTATTGTTGTGACTCTTATTCTCATGTGTTAGAAATATATGTCAAAGTCTAATTCACGTGTTAAAGAATTGATGCTTTTCTAAATAATTCACTAAATACAATACTTTCTATTCAGAAAGGATCCTCATGGCATTATGCCTTGTCTCTAGTCAGATCTAAAATGAGACATTTTGATTATTCCAATCACAAATTGTTGGCAATCAAGAGTGATTCCTTATTAAATCAACATTATAGAAAGTTTTCTGTACTCCATGTTTTTTGTTTATTCTTCGTCATTAAGTACTTAAAGACATGGAACACCTGAAACCAAACATAGTCCCATAATAAGATTACATATTTACCGATATCTCTGATTGCTGACACGACAAGAGTAAATGGAACAAATGTTTCATTACCAAGATAGATAAGAAGATTATCAACCATGAAAGAGCATACATGACTTCTCTAAAGTCACTTTTTCCATTCATCCTGGCAGTTTTATAGCAGACATGTAACAACCCTCCTTCTTAATACTGTGGCACACTATTGACATTGCGCATGTCTGTCAACTTTCCACTGTCCGGTCAGTTAAGAGAAATACAACAAATAGCATGAATAACAAAAGTTTTATTGTGTAACGTTGCTGATCATTATTCCTGTATTTTATGAAATGCAGTATGTGCATTAACATGATAGTGTGCAAAGATATAAAGACATATATTCAAAAATAAATCTTTATTTCCATACATCAGGTTAACAATAACATATTCACTAAATAACCATTGTGTACTTTGCTGCATATTACTTTTTCATGTTTGATAGTGGGTTTTAAAGCACATTTTAAGACTGAAACTGAATTGACAAGTTTAAAACATAATCTGTACCACACAATGAACAAACAAGCATGCACACAAAATAAGCTCCACTCAAACAGCCAAAGCCCTGCAGTGGTTTTAGTATAAATTGATATTTACATTAGACAGGAATTTGCCAAGTGTCAAAAGCTCACAGATTTGAACTAACTAGTTAACCTAACTCAGTGTGACAACTGATGTGCTCACTTTTTGCCCTTTACACTCCAGTGATATATTAAGGCATTGCAGGTTGAGATATAGTTCCATGAAATCTCAGCAGAAGCATTTCCCCATTAAACAATTTTACCATGTTAGGCAGACATAGTAGGGAGACAACTGGACTGATTACACTATACACCAAACTGTAAAATGCAACCATGTGAGAATTTGAGCGGCTCAACACAATTACTAAAGCAAAAAAAAAAAAAAATCCCACCTATAAAAAGAAAAAAAAAAAAAGTAATTTGCAAAAACCTTTTTTTTTTTTTGCAACACCTTTCAAATTCTCACTGCTGAAATAATCAAAAGCCTTAAAATTATGGGACAACACATTTCAGTTCACATCACTACACATACACGTGTTTTATTGTTATGCCAAGAATTTGTAGGCCTCCAATTCAGTCATCAATAAAATAATTTCAGAATGCAAACCATTTAAAAACATTAAACACGTAGGAAAAAAAAAAACCTTTGATAGAAAAATGAAACTTTTCTACAGTTAACCCCAATCAAATATACCCTTTATATTAAAACTAGGAAAGCCTTAACGTAGACATTTTCTAAACAAAGTGGTTTTATGTCAGAAGAAATACATTCATTTGAAGACTTATGCAAAAAAGGCATCTATGTCACAGAACAAAGTTGATACACTGGCAGAATATCTAACTTATAATCCTTGTGTATGTTAAACATCTTATTCAGAAGTAAATCTATTTAATGCTGCAAATACACTAGAAAAGCTGTGAGAATACTCTTCTCAAAGCAAGACATGATCTACCACTTTTACAAGATTACCTAATTGAACATTGTTTATGCAAATACTCTAAATGAACATTAACATCATGAAGTGACGTACTGCAGTAACACTTCAGCATTTACTTGTAATGTTAGCAGTTTTAATTAATTGCATGCATTGCTAAGACATTTACTGCCAAAACACTGAAGGATACAAATGATTTCATGTCACCCTTTTCTGAGGACATATAAAGCAGTATTAGCCAGCATCGTTTGTAGAAGATTCCACATGAAGAATATACATGGACTGTTTCAGACTATATGTGATTAACCATCCGCCTACACCATTGTTTCTATAATATTCCATTAATCCAACAGCTTCTATTTTATAGTCATGCATTCTTGATGTCAATTCAAAAGAAATACTTCATAAAAGCTCAACATAAGTTGCGTCCACAACAAAAGAAACTCACAGACATCTTATGTGCCTTACAGACATTATGGATTTTTACACTTACCAAATGTTACTCTGAAACTCAAAAGTCACAATATCCCCATTTCTCCCACGTCAAACATATATACAACCACACACTACAGATCATGCCAATTAATGGATGAGTCTTTGACGTCATAACAATTTACTTCAGGTTGAGTATATTTTATCATACAAGTCTGCAACTCTTAAGCAGAATGTATGATTTTTCTTATAAGATGTATCTACTTGATTTTTTGACCCAAAAAAGTTTATCAAAAAAGTGATACCATCTGTCAAACAAAATATATCCATCTGTCTATGTACATATATTACATATTTACACATATATTTGGCTCTATTTCATAATTTACTTTTCCTTAGTTATTTTGGTGATCTTGGGGGAATGTTCTGTTCTTTGCCACTGCGTCTGGCTCCTCGCTGTGGAGAAAAGTGTTTGCCAGTATTAAGGCCTCTTTGATGCTCCCGAAGCTTCTTTCCTGCATCCCCAGCTCTGTATTGGCCATTCGCTCCAGCAAAAGAGCGCAACGGCTGACGAGGAGGACAGCCATGTCTGGATTTCTCTGGTTTGTCTGCAGTGCGCCTGGAATTAGGTCGAACCTCCTCAGCCCTGTTGACCTTGAGCTCTTGGAGCGGTTGGCTGTCTGAAGAGGCTGGAGGAGAGGGAGACGGTGCCGGTACCAGTTGTGGGTCCTTAGCCATCCTCTGGCACACCTCTGCATAGCTGAGCTTCCTTGAGCCCTGGTTGGAGAGGTAAAAAACACGATTTAAAACCAATGATTAAGAAAAAGGTTAATTAGCAAACATGTGCTTAACAGAACAGCTCTGTCCAAGGCCGTCCAAAATGATATGACATGTACAACAAGGCACAGTCTAAGGTGGCCTTGAAATGACTTATGTAAGAAAAGGGAACATTGAGATGATGTCGCTTTGAGCTTAAGTGGCTTTCCAGATGAGAAGACTGGTCTTACCAGCTCTGACGTAGGAGTGGGGGAAGATAGAGAAGGTGCATCTGTAGAAACAGACTGGCTGCAGGTGGAGGGGGCATGTTCAAAGGTTGGAGAGGGACTCGGTGAGGACAAGGAGATTTTCCTCTCTGGAACAGGCTGTTGAGCTTTATCCTCTTCCTTTGCTGATGGGCAGACACTAAACATACACAAATTTAAAGATAGGTTATTTTCCATCCATCCGTCTATAATTTTCACATTTCAAAATCCTGAAAGAAATATTTTACCTTGGAACCAATGGTGTCACGTCTGTGTGTGGGGTCACAGGAGCATCCGCGCTAACAACATCGGCTTTGCTCACATCATCCTCTGCGATGTTTGTGTGGCTGGTGTCATTAACTTCTTGGCTGACTGACTAAAACAAACAATTTTTAAATAAGAATTAACATTTATAGAATTCTAACAAATGGTGCTCATAAAGGAATGCCAAGAGTATAAGATATTTAAGAGAACAAGATATGTACCTTGTTGGTGACCTTAAGGCCACGCACAACATCAGACAGGCGCATCTCTGGTGTAGTTTCTTCCCGCATACCGACCACAGATCCCGGTAAAGGTGGAAAGCTGGAAGCTTCCAGGTCAAACTTAGGTGGGGGGGGTACCTTGGCCTCCATCAAAGGGACAGGCTTCTGTAAGTTTAAATACAGTTTAAGTCAAGCTAAGAAACACAATGTGGAGAAAAAAATAATTGTTTTGTGAAAAAAAGTTTTTGGACAAATCTGTAAAAGAAAAGAATCTGCTGACCATGCCATGTTCATCTTCTCGTTTCCTCCTCATGCCTCTCTGGCTGCCTCTCCTACAATAAGAAAGAATATTTATGTTGGTTAAAAAATAAATTTCCTGTCCACAGCAGAACAAACAAAAAATGTTAATGATTTAGCACAAGCCATACTTGTTTTGTTCAACTCTATTAAAAGCATATATAGACAGGATGTGTTCACTTACCTCCCCCGTCCAGCCCAACTGAGATATCCAGTGTGAATAGTGGCCTGTGCAGGACTGTCTTTAAGACTGAAGGATGGCAGAGAGCCTAATGAAGAGGTGCCAGTTGTTGTCCCAGATGTCAGGAGGGGTTGTGGACTTAAGTGACCAGACAGACCATCCATGTGGGTCCCCGGAGTCAATGAAGAAGAGGGCACGTCTCCAGGCCAAGGATGACTCTTGACATGGTTTCTGCACATACAAGGACACACGTTTCTAAAGTGAAAATTGTCTTGAAAAAGCACAATGTTCTTCTTTAGGGATTGGCAAGCACAATCTTTTTTTTTTTTTTTTTAAACAAGCAGATGGTGGGTGTAACAGACTGTGAAAAGGTTTCTCTTTAGTTAACCAGTGGGACTCCACCAACGTGATTTAAGCCAATAAAATCTAATAATGAACCAGTGATAAATACACTTCTCACAATGTAAAATCTCTCAGACATTTTGTTTGTTTCAGAAATGACTAAGTACTTAGTATCCTAGTGTTTCTGTTTAAAGAAAAGAATGCACTCTAGGTTGTGTTAGCAGTGGCTAATTTGTGTCTGTGCTTCCTTGTCACTGCCATTTAGATCTATACACAACATTTATTAGGGCCCGAAGCACTGACAAGTGCGTAGGACCCTTTTGGAACCCTGTTGCAAAAATTGTTCTGTCTTGCCCGAAATGAATCGCATTTTGCACTGCTTGAACATGCCCTAAAACTCACCAATCTTGGCACGGTCATCAGGTCTGGTGAAAAATTTTATATTTTGGTGGTTTCGTACACGACTTTCACAAAATGGCTCAATGGCGGCCCCTTTTGATTATTATGAATAGGTGTTTTTGCTTACGTTCACGAAAATTTCGGCACATGTTAAGCATGCCGAGACCTACAAAAAAGTCAGTGGTAGTCATCATCTAAAGTCAGCAGGTCAAAAAAGGCCATATTTTCTCAGTTTAAAGGGTACCTGTTTGAAAGCATCTGCCTGAGAGCGTTTATCTGATCAATTCAAATTTGGTATCAAATGAAAGTAGACAAGTTGAAGAATAAAAGTTGCGCTCAAACCACGAGGTTTCAAAATAAGACGTGGACGTGGCGTGATGGCATTGCGCCAAAAACAGTAAATGCATATAACTCTACTATGCAGTGTTCAATCATCACCAAAAAATTCATGCATGACAAGGAGCCCGCCATGAACACATCCGTGGTGGATATTTTTTAATTAGTCACAGCGCCACCTGTTGATAACAGGAAATCACTATCTCTGAGCACTATTTCCTTTGCACTAGCCATTGCTACACAGTTGCTTTTATCTCCCTCAAAATCACTGTTGACCATCCGAAGACCTTGGCCATACGACCATACGATAAGTTTAAAGGCCTGCGTCAAAAAGCTGTTCCCTTACAGATTCTCTGAATCTCAGTGTCGCATTTTTGAACTTGCCAGTACTACGACTTAAAAAATAAAAATCGAACTGTACGGCCTGCTGCTTAGCCAAATCCTGCTGCTGCTGCACTCCTGTGGTAGCGACACACCCTGCCATGCACAGGGGTGCGAGGGCCCTTCATCACTGCTTGCGGTTTTAATTTGTGATTGTACCTCAAGGAGGGAAGTAGGCATGTTCACCCTGAATACAAAGTCCACCCCCATAGAAATCAATGTTTGCTCAGTTAGTAACCTTATGGTGTTTTTAAGTATTCAGGTAGACATGTCATATAACTGAATATACTTACATTTTTTATTGCATGCATCTTGAGTAGTTAATCTTTACGAAGAAAATGTGCATGTATTTTGTAATGAAAATTGGTAGGTTCATCCATTTCAAACAAACCCAAACTATGTTAATAGATCAATTTCAACTTTGATGTCTTAAACACCATTCCATCACACACCAGTCTCTGTAAATTTTGTCAAGACAGAAAGAAACAACTTACACACATCCCTAACATGTGCTCCAAATGAGATGTACATTTCATGAAACTATGTTCAGTAAGAAATTGTTTTTGTGTCATGACTTGTTCTTACCGGTTTCTGCTCAAGGGTCGCTGAGTGTTCATGGAGCTCGAGTTTGCTTTGTAATTTCCAACACCGCCGAGACCGTTGATGAATCCACTGTGAGGGAAAGGTGCCTATATAACAACAGGAGAGGGAAAATAAATTAAAGGGTGTGTCGTTTCAAGATCTGTCTGGTGCAATACATCTGTAATCACAATATCACTTCAACTGCAACAGAAACTGTTGTGACCACATGAAACTGTTACATCTGTGTAAAGCTGAAAAGTGGTACTTTGACAGTGAACTTAATTATCTCCTTTCAAAAAGTCATTTTGAACAACAAATTCAGGTTCTTACCAGTGGTGTTTCAAAGTAAGGCATGATTGGAGGGTTCCAGGAGGGTGACACTACAGGGTAAACAGGGTACTGCTGCTGAGGGCTGTAACACTGCTGCATGTACACTGGGGAGCCATACTGAGCCTGTGGTTGGGCATGCTGACTGTACGTAGAAGAGTCCACACTGCGATAGCCGTTTTTACCAAAAAATGTGTTGATAGCCTTAATTCGGGCCTGTAGGGAGAGAAAAGAGAAAGAGGATCAGGTACATTTGCTGGGAGTGAAGATGACACAACCTGCATCTGATGAGGAGCACTCTTGCTCTGTGCATCATCCTCTAGTCCCCTCAGATCTCATAATCTCACGGTCATTAGGCCATTAAACACTGCACTGACTAGGGGAAAGAAGGGGGAGAGAGTGGGGTAGGGGGTAGAACAGGAAGAATTATGAAGGATGAGGAGAGGGGAGAGGCAGAGATTACAGAGCTACAAATGAACAGTTCCTCTCAGCCAGCCACAGTGCCTATGGGTCCTTCCAAGCGCGATACTGATCATCACTGGGGTTTAAGCATCACAGCTTTATTTGAATTATCACAAAATAAAGCACACAAGGTCAAAACAGTCCAGCTGAAAAAGGAACTGAAATGCTAAAAGGCAAATGTCACATTGTGATAAGATGCACACACAAACACCTTATGAAGTCTCTGTACACACAAATCTCTAAGGTCACTCTCCCAAGGCTAAGGCTTAGCTAAACAGCCCAGAGGTAGGGATATAACGGCTGACAACACAACTGTTCTTGCATAACACAAGGCTTGTTGGGTTCCATAACACTCTTTAAACTACTGTAGGTCCAATAATAAGCAGTAATCCAGCCAGAGATACATGGACAAAGAAAGAACTCACCATGATTGGCTTTCCCTGAAACATTTTCACTTCTTCTCTTAGATATCTGTAAGCCTGAGGAGCAAGAAAGAAAAAAAAATAGTACTGTAAAATTAGAGGTGGAAAAAAATATTAAGATTCTTCTATTCAAAGATTTAAAATCAATTCATAACTTCCAAAAATCTATATATTTTTTTGGGGGGCTAATCAGTCACTCCCTGCTAAGTGCTAAAGCTAGCCCTTTAACTCAGTGGAATACCAAATAGAGCAACAAGAAATTCCAGTCTAACAGATGACTGGAGTAGATCCTGAAGTATGTACTTATTAATAAATAGACTTTGAATCCATGGATCAATGAATCCAGAATCGTTTTGAATGGAATATAGATTCTGAATCAAATCGTGAGACACCTAAAGATTCCCAGCCCTACTATAAATGTTGCTTTATTTAAATCTAAAATAACAATGAGCACTAATTCTTACAATCCTCTATGTATACAAGACTAGATCAAATACAGTGAGCAGGCTGTTGTATGGAGGACTCAAAAGAAAATGACAAATCATTCTGACAACTAGTTATTTTGTACCTTGTTTATGTAGATAACAAAATATTCAAGGCTAAGCTATAGTTATGTATGACTTCTCTTACGGTGGTTTTAAACAGCAAGGTGGTCAAAAATTAGACCATGTGGTTAAACGTACCTGTAGTGCATCCATGTCTGACTGAAATGTTATGTACCAGTTGCTGTTGTGAGCAAACTCAGCACTTAACACTTTTGGACAATGCTCACTCTTAAAAAGAGCCTCCACTTCCTGTGAAAGATACACAAAGCACTTATTAGACATTAGTCTAACACAATGATCTCACAAAACATCAACTCTTACACAGCAGCAGGCTCTGATGGTGCTTATTGACACCTCATTATCTCAATCTTATTGCAATTTTAAAAAGCTTCAATGTGGCGCAGTATCCAGTTGTCCCCCATGCAATGTTGAATGTTGCTCATTACCTCAACTGGTGTAGTCTCTGGTACCTCTCTCAGAATAATGATGGAGCGACTGTGGTTTGGCCGAACCTTCTCTCCAGTTTCATCAACTTGCACCATGGGGGAGGCTATAACAAAAACATCATAAAGAGACCCGTTTTATCACCAACTTGAAAGCTGCTCATATATAGCATTTAGGATTACGTTTATTCCAGGTTTTATATTCAACCAAAAACAGTTATCAGCCTCACTGCTTCAAAACTGAAAAATACCCCCAAAATAAATAATATACGGTATATATATTTTTAAAGGCAGCAGACAGTGCTTCAGGTTTAAACAAGATATTTCATTACATGAAGTACATAATATAGTACATTAAATGACATCAGCCAATATAAGCTTTTAAACACTTCTAGCTGAAACAAATATAAGAAAGACAGTGACATGTATTCTGTAAGTGAGCTAAAGTTTCAGTGAATCTGCAAGCATTTCTCATAAATATAGGCAGTTACTGAATCACTTGTACCTCGCAGTATATCCAGAATGAGGTCCATGTCAGTGGTTAGAGCTTTGATGTCTTCCATGCAAGCAATGGTCCAGATGGGAACAAACTGATCGCTGTCCATCTGCGATATCAGGTACAGGTCCTTAGTCAGGTTCTCTCTGCAAATACCAAAACACTGGATTATAGAAAACCCCGAACAAAATGAATGAGCTACCCCTTTTCTACCAACTCAGTAGTGATAAAGCTGGCAGAAAAAGAGTCCGCTCCTAACTTGATCTCAACATACACCACTTAAAGTAGTTGAAAACTGTCCTATCAACAGGGATGTTACCGATCCCTTCATTGCTTCAACTGTGAATTTGGACAGAAATTCAAAGTGTGATGCTGTCTATTACATTATAAATAACTGAAACAGTTTCATTAATATGTATACATACACCAATCCAAATATAGAAAATAAAATCTATCCATTGTTGTGAATTTTTTTTTTTTTTTTAACACTACTCACCTAGAAAAGCAGAACTCAAGCCGTTTTTTCAATGACTCTCGTAGGCTCTCCTCAGACACTGGTTGTTCCACCAAAACATCACCATCCATTGCTGGATTGCATTGTGAGTCTAGGACTAAATAGCTCAGATCAGCATCGTCAATGCAATTCACAATGCCCTCTGCTGGTACATGGGCAAAGTCAGCAGTGCTGTCGGGATATTCAGTGTCATATCCTTTTACCCCTGAGGAGGGGATGTCTGAGTCACGTAAGATATGAAGGGAAAGCAGAAAGAAAACAATTGTTAAATAAGAGTCATATTTAGACAGCATCATCTAATGCTCCAAACAAGCATTTCATGTATAAGCCTTGCTGCACAACACTAAGGACAAGAGCTTAGATGTTGTCAAATACAAAGTATCAGTGATGTTAAGTATCAGTAAAAAAAAAAAAAGAAAGAAAAGTTTTTCCCCAAACTGAAGTGTTGTATCAGTGTAGCAGGGACAGGGTCTGCTCTACATTATGCCTTGGGGAGGATATAATCCAAGATGTACTCAGAAATTAAGCAACTCTTACCTCCAGTCATCGCAACAGAATGAGAGTCCGTCAACAGCAAAGGAGAGTCCTCTGTCACCTCTGGGATGTCACTCTGGTGGGCAGGGATCTCCTGCCACACTTTGGCATTGGGGTTCAGACCTGTTCCCTTGGTGGTTACCTGCATAGTTTTAAGAAAATGTTGAGTTACTGAATAGTAGTGTATGAACTTTACAGTTTGTTTGAAAAACACAATAGTGAAACACAAAACAGCAAGAAAGCAGTGCGTCAATCACAGTCCTGTTTTTTAAACTGGTAGGACTATACACAATAAGATTTAAGAAGCAATTGGTATGTAATAGAGGAGAAAAAAAGGTTTGTTGGAAAAACACATATCATTTTAAAGAAAATAAATAAATTATGTAGCATTCATTTGTAACTGTTCCAGTGGGCAGCCTACCCAGGTATACCGGTAGCTCTGGACCATTTTTGTTGTGTGTCATGAAATCTTTATCTGACATTGATCTAGTGGCAGTGATGACAGACAAGCATTAAAATACAGAAGTAACTAATATTCTTCTGATGGTCTTGATTTATTTGAAATGTCACTTACAGAAATCAGTATTAATTTCAGTCTAGTTATGTACAAGATAAAAACGTACTACAGTTTAGAAAACACCCGCTGGGTGTACAAGCCTTTAACTTCAGTCTCTTCAATTGGGTTTTTACATTATTCCAGGAGGGGAAATTAAGGTTTGAGAAATAGGCGTCTCACACACATGCACAAACAGGACCTATGAATATGCATTAATGGAGAGACGTCCAGAGCTTGTTTGCGTTTGGTGCCTTGCTCAAGGGCACCTGCCAGTACTCAGGCGGTGACCTGGCACCTCTGCAGCAACAACCAGACTTTCATAATTCCGCACCGGGACTTTACCCCGGTTCCCAACCGAAGTCCTTACAGAGTGAGCTGCTGTCACCTAACCCCGCCCGTCTAACGACCACATGTCTCCGTAAATGGCGCAAGTCCGCCGTCGAGCTGCGGCATGACTTCAACACGGCATTTTGACCTGCAAACCCTCGTGTGTGCCTCCGTATCGACCAGTGCTTATCAATTAAATGTATCGAAATCTTGTGCTTTTGGGTACAACCTTTCTGCCAACCATAATTCGGTCTTAATCCAGCGGCTGGGTGTGCAGTGAGCCCTTGCAGCGTCATTTTGGGGGTCGGGAATAAAGAGCACATGGCAAACTTAAATAATCATATATCGTTAGCCAAGTCCAATTCGATAGACAATTAAAGGTTGATTTTGATTAATATCACATTAAATCGTTCTAGACATTATTTAATTGTAAAAGTTGATGTTTCCGTGGCTCTCTGCCATCATGACCTTTATCAAGGAACTCTTAGCCGGATAGCTACAGTTGTGTAAGGGCTAACACTTTCATCACGTGTAGTAGTTGCAACCAGGCAGCGTTTTATATAGTTTTATTATCTTGAAAATGTTATTACAGCAATATGTTACAAACGTATCCAGGCCATTAAGCTTCTCCGTGTTAGCTAAGTACTAAGGTTTAACGAGTCACTGTCTATCATGCTAAAACAAACGACTCCAGAAATACCTGCCTCAAGCTAACTAGCTTAAGTTTACTAGCGGACCAGTTAGAACCGGCCTCTCTTTACCACATCCTATTTGTTTTCATGCTTAAAAGAAAAGGTACTCCTAAGCAACTCTCCGGGTGATTACAAAACTCGTGGTTCGGCGCATGAACGCCAACTAAGTGTATAAAGTTACCACAAACAGCGTGGTCAGGATTTCAGACTGCAGGAATCAAGCAGGAGGAAGGACGCAAACAGGTTGCCGCATGTCGTGCCCCTTCCCAGGCCCCAAAAACTCACCATGCTGCCTCGATCCTCGCTTCTCAAGTCCCAGGAAATTTAACGGACTGCAGGTGAATCGTCCTGCGAGTAAATGAACTCTAATGATATAGTAGCAGAACTCGTGTCCTCTCGTTGGTTTCTCCGCTGAACGACTGTCTCCACGGTAACGTAATTCAGACGGCTGAACGTACTCCAACACAAACCCTATGTTCCCGCGGACCACAATTAAAAAAAACCAAAAAAAACCCTGTTTAATTTGTCACATTAGCGACTATTTCCTATTTGTCGAAATGTGCTCCTCTGCTCAATTCCTCATTCCGCAGTTCAGCTTCGAGGCACCGCTCATCCAGCATGTGACAGCTGCGTCCTCTGTCTGTAACCGTCTGCTCTCCGCCTCCACGGCAACAACAACCAGCCTCTGTGAGAGCTCTCCTAGGGGACACTTATAGGTCGACATTTCTTGACCTTTTTTTTTTTAAACACTTATGCACAAGCCCTTGATCTCTTCCATAAATGATGTATTATGCAGCTCATTGCAGATAAACTGAGTGACTAGTTTCTGCACATTGTTTGGCATTATTCCCATACAGCGTGGATATGCAATGAAATGACCCCATGCATAATACACAGGGCCAATATGACCTGAAGCACCCAGGACAGCTGTGACTACTTCTTACTAGTCTAACAGTTTAAAAATGTGAATCAATACAATATTAAAACGGCGATATTATTAATAGTTATTTATTAAGTTTAGTTCTTGTTCTCAGCTAGTCATACCATTGATATTGTAGACTGTTAATTAAACATAACTACATTTTGGAAATTAGAAGTTTAAGTAAATAGTAGTCCCATATGTAATTTTAAAAAACATGCCAATTTTTTCAATATTTAAAAAAAACGAACAGAATGAAATTCTGCTTAAATATCCCTGAAATTTTGGTACTCATTCATGAAAACAGCTGTTTAAACTAAATAAAGATAGATAAATAAAATAGTAGTGCATTGAAACCCCCTGGTAATGAACATACCATGTTAGAAACATGTTGGATTATAATCATGTATGCATAGAAGCCCTTTCACATCTAAAGTTAACCCACACAGGTGATTTCACTTGTAGCTGATTATACTTCCTCACTGGAGTGTTTAAATGTGAACAGATTGGATGAATCCAGTGGTTCTTATCATTTTCATTATTCCCACCTGTAGCCGCAATAACGAGAATAACTGAAAACAATTGTGTATGTGTGCAGTGCCTTAAAACTTGTGTAGAACATGTTTACTTAGATTTGTTAAACTATAGTTAATAGAGGTATATAGGTGGGCACTTTAGCTGATACAAAACCATGAGAAAACTTGGATTTTTTTTTTGAACAGACAAAAACCTCTTTTATTGTACAAACTAATTGAACACCCATTTAAATAAATTTAAAATTGAGAAATAACACCTGACCGGTTTACCATAACAACAGCCTTCTTATAAGTACTGGCAACAAGGTTTGAGTACTTTCTTCAGACAGAAACAAAAACATTCTTTATTCTTCAGCTTTTAACATGACGCTTTATATCAGTGAAGGGCATTTATTGACCCACAGCAGCAGATGTACACAAACTTAAAACGCCCCTCTCCCAGTCATGAAGAATTCAAACAGGTGTTCCCATTAAGCGTTGGTGGTCCCAACCGCTTGTGATGACTGCTGGCTCTGTTGAAGTTGTTGGATCTTCACATTCATGACTTCAACCACAGCTGCAAAACAGAGCACATTTGTTTAACATGCTTTCTGAACAGAATGTAAGGTTACTGTTGATTTTTTCTAAAACTGAATATTTGTTCCGATTTAAATTCTAAATATAGATTTCTATATCTAAAAGATAAATTAATTTGATTTCTTTTGCATTTCTTTTAATTTAATAGTCTCTCTCTAAATTGTAAAATTCTTAATTATACACCCAACACCGCAAAAAAAATAAAGAAGAGAGGTGACAACCAATTAGTCTGGTTCGTGACAGTGGGTTGTTTAAGTCTGCAGAGTAATAGGCAGTCAAAAGCGTTTTTAAAAAAATGTTTGTTTGGCCTCAGTCATAATGTTGAAATACTCCACTTTCTGATCTCTTCCAGCATGTTTTGCACGGGCATTTTGACCAGCAGACTAACTTCCTTCCTTATTGTAGCATGTTGTAATATAAACTGCAGAGTGTATGGTTAGCAGGGGAAGTGTTTTTTTGTATTGATCACCAAATACGGATGTGAATGTTCAAGAAAAAAGGTAGACATGCACAGTTTAACCTTACTAATGATTATTTATTGCGGTATCGGTACATTTGTTATTATTATTTTAACATTTAGTATATTTTATCTTTTAATTGAAACTTGCAGCATTTAAATATGTGGGTTTTGAAATTGAAATACATGATGATATCAACTGAAAAAGAGACTTAAGATATATAGATAAATGTAGTGAGAGGGAGAGAATAATGCAGCACATCTTACCTTGTTTCATGGCATGTTTTTCCTGAAGGGCTGGCTGAATTTTCTCAACAATCTGCTTTGTGAGGAAGTCTATTTTGCGTTTGAAGAATGCCTTTGAGTCTTCAACGCTCTACAGAGACATGCGAAAATTAGTTTTTATAAAAATGTTTGACAATATTTGTACTATATTTAATCATGTATGGAGATTTAATGTAAATATATTTGCCTTTTCAACATAGTATCCGGTCCCCACATCAACTAAACAAGTCTCCACGTCATTTAACGATCCAGGAACATACATCTGAGAAAAGGAACGTCAAGGATATAGACATATCTCAAGAGAGACTTTTCATTTGAACCACATTAAAACAAAAACAGTAGAACATGAAACACAGGTTGTTTTTGAGCTGTTGGAGGATACAGAGCTGGTAAGTGGCACAAGCAGTTCTTTTCCTGTATGAAAAAAAGAGAACAGTGGGTTTATTCAACATCAGTCCCATATTAGTATGTGCTGGATGGTTTCACACAAAAATATACTTTTGTGCCAATAATGCAAACTTTTACTTTTTAATGTGTGCATCAATTAAAGTACATTGAGCTCTTCTAAGACAATCAATCTTACAACGGAAGATGCTCTGTTTTTTTTAAAAAAATTTAATATTAACCTTTTTTAACATTAGGGAAAAGGGAAACGTAATAATTGTTTAAATAATTTAAATAGGTTTTCTAAAACTTGGCAATAAAATAAGAATTTTACCCACCTTTGTTATTTTTGTTCAAGACGTTCAAGCTATCCTTTGCTTCAACATATGTGGTCTGAGCAACTTTAAGCTGACTTATTGAAGACGTCAGGAACTCTAGCTCCTGGAAAAAAATTATATATATAAATATATATCTTTTATATGAAATGTTCACCTCACCTGAGCTACATGAATGCATCCATGGCTCAGAGAGGCATTACAAACAGGAATATAGTCGCTATCTACGCGAAGAGCGAATTTAACAAGACTTGAATCTTAAAATGTACATTTCACACAGTTTTAACATTAAATGCTGAACATGAGACGTTTCTTTGCTTTGTACCAAGCGAGAGTATGAGACAGATGTTAGCGTTGGTATCGTTAGCATTGGGGGTGCTAGTGAGTAACCACACCCTGCTGAATTATTTTATTTTCGTCCAAATTAAATCATAGAACAAAAACACGTCTAAAACTACCCCACTATTTAAGATTACCTGATCTAACTGAGTCTTAAGTCCCTCTAATTGAGGGAGGGAGAGGTCTGTGAGATTCACCGCCATGTTGAAAGCGTGATGCCGAATGACCCTAGCAGACAGTGTTTCCGGGTGGTGGAGGTGGGCGGGGATCAGTCTGGAGACACGCCCTCTTGCGGCCACGACAGGAAAAGCACGTGCAGCGGTCAGACCAGACCTGGACCAAACCTAATAGTTTCTATGGGTCAGACCTTCTCATCGGGAGGCCTTCTTTTAAATGCTTATTTTGAGCGCATCAGTGCCCCTTTTTAAAATAAATAAGAATAAATTATGTTAAACTTAACTTTGTTGATTTGCATTGCATGTATTGTAAAAGTAATACAGGCATTAGTCAATAGTCATGTTGTGTGGAAGTTGTCGGCACATGCTGTGAATTTATCGTAATCCTCAAATGTGAAATTGAAGAGAAACTTGTACTCCATTTGTGAATCAAAGTGAATACCCTTATACATACCTGTTAAAACTCCTTTATAAGATTAAACTGGTACATAATGTGAAAAGATGTAAGTAAATGTCTTTTTACTATTAAACTAGTAAAGAGGAAAAGTACACATTTTTGTTTTCCAATCAAAATTGACAACTTAAATTACCAGAAAGAAGAAAACAATTCAAATTCTAAATGCAAACTTGGACAAAAAAAGTTTATTCCAAATATGTTTTTCTCTTGTTTGAGAAATTATGATTTGGAGTGACAATCTATTTGCGTCTTAAATGACAATGTGATGCACTAATGAAAACAATCACATCAATATTGGCTCTAAACACCTTTAAAATCCAGCTGACCATGGACATTTCAATTATTTATTAATATAAAAACCTATAAAGCAAAATCAAATGTAATTATTGATATTCAGAGTTAAGGCCCCTCCCACCTTGAAATAAGAATAAAGAGGCCAAGATTGGCATATATCTATAGGTTGTGTAAGATATTCAATAGTTTCTAATTATTAACTGATAATAATACAAATGATAATAACTTGTTCATTTTCAACATTACAACAACATTTTACAATTACAATAAGTATCACTTTTTCACCCCACTTTTCAGTCAAATGAGACTAATGGACTGTATATGAAAAGACTTTTATTCACAACATGTTGTTAAATCAACATTTAAAAAATGCATTCAAGCATATACACATTAAAAATCATTCCCAATATAAAAACATTGGTTTAAAATGGAAACATTGGTATAAATAAAAGAAAAGTAACAAATTAATCCTGTCAAAAATTTAAAAAAAAATACTAGTATTAAATTTCAAGTTAAATACAAGTTGTCCAGGTTTTTGGCTGAAACTATAACATTTAGATTCTGTAGGGATTGTTTATATCCTGCTTTTAGAAGACTCTTGGCTTTTCAGACGATCTACTGCAGGTGGACTGGTAAGCCGTAGACCACAGGTGCAGCTCCGATGAGGTGTTTGAGGTGTGTGGCCTGACGTGATGGACCCATGTGAACCAGGAGGGGCGCTCCAGAGCCGGCAGAAAACCAGGACTCTAACAAAGCTTTTGTGAAGCGGTCGATGTCTCGATCCGTCACATCCCACAGGTTTCCCAAAACAAATGGGCTACGGTGGAAATAAAGTCAGGACAGGGAAAATTCAGGACCATTATTTGTAGTACTATAATCCAATAGTAATCCTTGTGCTGCTGTAATTGTCCCATTAAGACAACATACACAAGTATTAACAAGAAAGCTAATGAAAGGAAGTAAAGAAAGATATCTCACCATCCTGCTATGAGGTAATTGAGGATGATGCCTTGTCCTTCCTGATCTCCTCGCACTGCCAGAGCGGCACTACTGCAGCCAAAGAGCAGAGCGGCTGCTCTCATCTGCCGTTTCAGGACCGCCTGGCTGTCCAGGAATCGTGCGCCTGCACCATGACCCACAAAACTAAAGCAGCCGAGGATGTGAGGGACATGGATAAGACACACACAAAAAAAAGTTAATCGAAGAGCTTAAACAATAACCATCATTGTATCATAGTTGTTTAATAATATATTGTTTAACTTTCTTAATAAGCACATTTCTTGCCAATAAAATAGCAATAGAAAAGCAAAACAGAAACTAGCAGTAGAGACTAAGAAAACAAGCAAATATGACCTTTTAAAAAGCAGTTTGAAAATGTCTTTATCAAGTAATCAACTTCAAAATTGTTGTCTGACCCACAGCTACTGTACTCGTATGTCTCATTTCTAACGACTCGCAAACTTTGATACCAACATATTTAATTCTATTGTAATGTTACTTTTTGGCTCCAGTCTAGGTTTGAGCCTGAACATGATTTTCTATAAAGATACTTAAGATCATCATAGACTCACATGTATAGATCCTTGGTTGCAACAGCTTCTTCCAGCCGACCCGAGTCAGGGGCAACTCCACACACACCCTCCCAATCCAGTTTACTTTAACAAGAACAGTTTTTTGTTTATTTTTTAAACGGGAACATGGAACAGCAATGACAAAAGAAGAAAAAACAACAGCATACAAATTAAATGGTTTGTGCACTGCTCTCACCTGCTGAACCATTCCTTAAATCGATCTTGAGAATTCCCCAAATTGGCATCAGGATCCAGCACATAAAACACCTGCCTTGTATCCACCCCATCCTTCAGGATGCACTTGGAGTCAGCCTAAAGGGAACATTTAAATACAAATGAACAAAACCACAACAGAAACTATTCCGAAAGTAAATGACATCTGCACCACTGGGCTCAGTAATGGAGCTTAATCACACCTCTTTCTGAATGATTAGTCCAATGAGAGAGTGCAGAGAAGGCATCCGGCTGACAGAGCAAGATCTTAAGACGGAGATGCTCTCCCAGGGCAACTTCTGTAGGTACTGCAGAGGAAAAATCCCAGAGGGCGAGACTTCAAATTTATGGAACAGTCTGAATTCAGAATAACATATTGTAACTGTAGATTTCCCCCCCTCAGAATATTAGAAAATTCAGCATTACATATAGATAAGGAAGCCAACCTTGTCAAGGATGAGAACCACATGACCTTTGGGTTCCTCTCTGTCAACGAGCTGGGAAACAGATGTATGCAGAAGCTGGTCACCCTCCACATCCAGCTGTGGAGAAACTCCCAGAGAAAATTGCTTAAGGTCATCTTCGGAGAGCACAGGGGAGGCTGAAAGCAGAGCCTGAAACACACGAGACAAGGGTTGGTGCTTTTTGGTTTCTTTTACTGCGGCTTAAGAGACGAAGACAGAGTGTTCAATCAGATGCTGCTGCAAAATGGTTAAAAAAAAAAAAAAAAACATCACCCACCTTCAGCATCTCCTCACTCGCTGTCACTCCTCTCGCAGACAACGACTTGTGAAGGTGCCGGGCTTGTTTGGAGAGCTCAGGGTCTGAAGAAAGGGGCAGGAAAAAGCTCTTCCAACATCCCAACAGTCCCTCCATCTCCTTTAGCAGTCGCTGAAAAAAGATGAAGAAGGTATAACCTTTATGAGACATTGATTTGAGTCAAACACAATAATACAGAGATTGTGAAGCACAGAGACTTTCCAAAGACACCCTTTGTTCTTTACCACTTACCTCAACTCTAGAGTCCAGAGCCCTGCGGCCCTCCCACCACTTGGCTTTCTCAGAAACGCAGCTCACAGCCTTCTGTTCCACCTGTATACTATCGATTTCCTGAACCAACCAACTAATGGGGTGCTGGGTAACAAAAAGAGAAAGGTTATAATATGTAATGTTAATGATGCCTTCTGAACCTCAGAGAAATTAGTGAGAAATGAGAAATGAATTATACAGAGTATAACATAAAAACTATGGCATTAGTTTTTCCAGATAAAGTCATTCTATTGATTTTAATGGTTGAATTTACAGATTAAGACATAGTTAGTCATTGATGAAAAGTAAATATGAACATTTGACCACTATGTCAAAGCTATTCCTTTTTCTAACTTTGCTAAATCCATATGCATTCCCTGCACTCTACTTTCAGCCTGTGGCCATCATTCTCTCTTTTTTTCCCTTTCATATCTCACCTGCTGTTTAGAGGTTGGGATGTGAACAGTGACAGGGGCAGATCCTTTCTCAAGGCGTGACAGCATGATGCTGTCACCCATCTCACCAGCTTTGATTCCGAGCACAGACATTACACACACCGTCACTCCTGTAAAAGGTAAACAGGTGTTCAAAATATGCATAGAGGACAATTCACATTGTTCTTTCCTTACCTGACGGAGCACAAAAGTATGAAGTATTTATAATTAAGCAAGTTACAGGCAAGTTTTACAGCGTTAACTGTTACCCGGGGGAAGGTGTTGAATTTGTTGCATAAACTCTTGACAGTGGCTCTTGGGGAAAGTGGAGGAATCAGCAGTTGGGAAGGAGAAGATGTTCTCCAACTGTGACAGCCTCTGCTCGGTTGAGTTCTTGGTCTTGCTTGGACTGAGCTCATTAAGACTCAGAGTATCCATCTTCTCCGCCAGCTCACCAGACGACTTTCTCAACTTTCTGTAAGAAATGATCATGACTGTCAAAACATGCCTGAATTTTAGATATTATTTTCAAAATGACTTGGTAATTATAACATTTTCCTCATCCGTCCCGCGTGTGAATATGTGGAAAAGGTTTTGTTCAAAAGAGAAATCCTGACCTGACACTACATAGCGCATGTGCTTACTTGAGACAACTAGCTAAATGCCTGATTGTGCGATGGCGACTTGTGATGCCCAAGGACTGGGCGTGCAACATCGCTGTAGTTATGGGGTCCTGTTGTCCCATGGTCAAGGCCAGAAGAGAACTGAGTGTGGTGTAGATGGTGGGGTTGGGGAAGTGCTGAAGGGCCAACCAGGCTGATCGGACCAGAGTCTGAACATCCTCCAGAGAAAGATTGTCTAAAGGGGGAAGAAAAAAAAAATTACAACAGGATAAAAAGAAGGCTGATTGAAACTGTTAGTATGCACATCATATTTCAATTTGCTTTAACGTATGAAGATTTTTTACATTATTAGTTTTAGCAGGCTATTGCACAATAAAATAAACATGATCATTGCAGACCAATGGTTTTTTTTTTGTGTAAAGCCTCACCTGGTCTGGTGTCTGAATGAGACAGGTGAGTTTGTGGACCTTCTCTCAGGTGACCTCTGCTTTTCAGTTCAGACAAGTCGTCTCTTTCCAGATGACAACACATGTCCCGCCTCAAAACCTCAAAATCGATGTCTTCAGAGAGTCAAGCAAAGGGTTAACAATCAGACCATCATGCTGTTGCAGTGCACACTGAGATCAATATTATGCTTCAACGTTTTTGTCTAAGTTTTCTTCAATCTTTTGAATCTTTTCAGTTTTTTTTTTATTCTACAATGATAAAGTGTGTAGTCACCAATAAATCAAATGTTTCAATATGTTAGAAAAGGATAGTATGAATTTAACTCATTATATTAGAAGCTGTTCAAGTATTACATGACTTTTCATAACTAATGGGAGGTTTGCACGTGTCTACAAAATACTTACCAATATCTTTACTTGAAGCAGGATTATCTTCAGTGTCTGATGTCCTAAGCTGCTCAATGCTCATGTCCAGGACTTCTGTAGATTCCTCATCGATGGTCCTCATTGTGTCCGGCTCTTCCATTGAATCTGCCTCCGCCCTGGACAGCACCCTTCTGGTTCTTCCTCTTGTCGTTGGGGCAGACTGGCAAAGTGAGGCCCCGTCATCTTCAGAGGAGGTGGCCCGAGCTACTGCAGAGCTCTTCTTACCCTTTGCCTGCCTCTTGAGTTGGACCTTCTCCGCAGGAGGATCCGAAGATGTTTTACTGCTTTGGGTGGCTCTTCTTGCTGTGGTTCGCTTCTTAGGGATATCAGTTTCTTTGGGTTCTGCCTGGTTATTTGTTTCTGAGTCACTTTCGTCACTAAACTCTATCTGTAATTACAGATGAAAAGAGATTTCTTTTAACAAAAACACTAAAGCAATTTGTTTTTAAATAAAAATATATTTTTCTCTAATAAAACACTCACCTTGTAGCGTGATTTCTTTGTGCGTCTGGGGGCAGCAGGGACAGGTTGGGCCTTGTCTTGAACCGGTGACAACTCTTTATAGACTTGAAACTGCAGCTTTGGGACAGTCCTTGGTGCTTTCTGCACTGAAGCAGGGGCTTTCAGTCTTTGAACAGGAGTACAGGCCAAAGTTGGAACCACCGTGTTAAAGTCAAAAGAGCCAAGGTTCCTAGAGGACTTTGACTTGACTGGTACAGGTGTCATGGGAACCAGTCCCTTTCCTTTGGTAGAGGAGCTTGTCACTTGAGTCTTGGGCTTGACAACTTTGACCTTCTTTGCGTCCTTTGTTTTTTCAGGCATGTCTTGGGTTTTAAGAGTCTCTTTAGGCTTCTTAATGCAGGATGAGTTAGGCACTGTTTTCTGTTCCAATTTTAGCTCTTCATCCATTTTTGGTGCATTCCAAGTCCAAACATTTGAGAAAAGCTCCTCTGGGGTGCAGTCCTTCTTGGCAGCAAAGGTAACCAATGAAATTAGAGCCTTCGCCGCCACTAGTCCTGCTTTGACAGGTCTAAGGTCTGGACAGGGCTTGGAATCAACAAATGCTAAACCAGCCTCCAGTATTTTCCATATACCACTGACCTTGTTGAGCCCTGGTTCCAGCCAAGACAGGGCCATGCGCAGGTACACACGGCCCACTATGTCCTGCATCAGGGAGGGTCTATAGAGGCATTTGGCAGGACTACTAGCTGGGTAAAGTTTAGACAATTTTTCCCCAAGTTTAGCAGAAACACTCTGACAGCGGGCTAATGTTGCCCATTGAAGTTTCAAACTGACACGGGCTTCATTTGGATCCATTTTCAGAACTAGATCTGCCTGTATAGCTGCCCACCGAGCAGTAACACGTCCCAGGCTTGGCTCAGAGCAGCAGTGACACTGGCAGTCAGAGTCATGGTCCAGGGAGGAGAGCCAGCGGCGAGGCCGAGTTTTGAGAGGCGGGGAGTTGGCCAGATCCCTCACTATAGGTTCCTTGGAAATCCATCTAGTGCTCAGGATTCCCTTATCTTCATCATCCTCTAAATTGGGAAGGGAAGACTCGGCTTTCTTCCTTGGGCGACCTTTCCGTGGTTTGATTTTCACCTCTGACTTCTGTATCTGATCAGAAAAGTCTGAGGAATAGAGGAAAAGTCAGTTGAGTAGCCTAATAAAACAATGGAAAACAGTGGAATACAACCACATACTTTTTGGAAGTGTTTGTATTTGAAACACAACGAACAACATTAAATCATGTCAAGCTGAAGTGGTGGAGCTGTACAATCAACAGACCTGTGCAAAGCTCTAGAAGGTTTCTGACTTTGTCTAAATCAATTCCACTTTCTTCTTCCTCCCCCTGGATCAGCTCTAACTCAGCTTTCATCACAAGCAGCTCAGCACATCTAGAAATGGCACAAACAAAAAAAAAGTTACGATAAGATCAGCAAATAATGAATCGGGAGATAAGTAAAAATAAATGTAGGATTTGTTAGAGGGGAGGGGAGTGGACTACGGCTGCAAACATCATAATCACGAGTATTTTGATTAATATTGAGATCACGATGACTCATTGATTTGACAACATGCGCACCCCATGAATTTATGGAATTTAAACACTTTTAAGACTTTCACATTGGGAACACAAGCAATGAATGTAATAAAAAAGTGAAATTAATTAAAATGTTTTAAAATAATCATATTTAATCACAATAAAATGTAAATAAATGAACTATGTTTTAGAGGTAGTGGTGATGTACTCATGTGGCCAAAATATAAAACTTTGAAACATTCATCACACATGACAAAACTAGCACCATCCAGCAGAGAAATATTTTAATCTGGAATATCTTGTTTTCATGATCGTAAGAAGCCTAAATCGTTACTGAAACTGGAACTTCATTAAATGCCCAGCACTAAAGTGGAATATACTGGTCAATTAAAGTTTAGTAACTGTATTTCTGCTTAACATTGACTGTAGTATTTTAATTTGATATAAAACAGACCTGTATCCTTACGAATCCCATTTTACCAGCACATAGAACCCCCAATAAAGTCTTCTAGTTAACTAAACATGTCTCAACAGCAACAAAAAGAGGCTGTGAGTGACCCTGCAGGAAGCTTAGCATCAAACAACAATTCAGAATGGCCAACACAGGTTAGGTCATGAGCAATCTTTTCTTGCTTCACTGCCAACATTTGAACCCAACACAGAGCTAATGTACTCACTGGCTGAGTGCTTGGAGCTTGATGGCAAGTTTGAGAGCTTCTAGGCATTGCAGCCTTGCATCATTGATGGCCCCACAGCTGCTCCTCACGGCCACCATCTTCATAGAGCATTTTAACAGCTCTGAGAGCAGCTGCCACTTCAGCACCAGGTTATCTCCTGCTCACAAACCAAAGGAGATGGGGTTTACATTACACACAGCCCTAAAAGGATCATCTAGAAACTCTTGAATACTTTCATTTTGTTGTCAGTACAAGTGTTGAACAAACGCACCTTGGTCAATAAAGCGCATGTCTGCGTTGCCGCTGTTTGTCCCGTAAAGGCCTTTCCCCACTAAAGTGACCAGCAGGCTGCAGAGAAGCTTCAGACTCTCGTACAAGGCAGTGTCTGGGCCGTTTATACCTAGTAAAAAGAACATACTTAGTTATGACTCCAAACCTCACTTCTACAATCTCAAAATGCAAAATCAAGAAGGAAATCCTGTAGAAAATGCTTGTGTGCTAACCAGGCTGAGTGATGAGACTTCTCTGGGCTTGTGGCAGTGCAGTCGTGTCCAAACTAAGATAGGAGCTGCAGGTCTGGAGCACTCGAGCCCGCAGCAGGTACCAACTCTTTGACTGCCTCTGCTCATTCACTTCTTTAAGCACCTTACACAGATAAGGCACCCCAAGGTTAACCTGTTGTGTGGTGAGATAGAAATGACAAATGTTGTTACAGAATCTCCACTTTAAGCAAAAAATAAAAATACAATCCAATAAGATATGTTGCTATAAGCTGAGTTTCCTGCCTGTCCTGTGATGTAGCAGTATTGAGCTTTCAATAGAACGGTCAGCATAGACAGAGAAGAGGGTCCATCAGCAGTGGAGTCCGAGGTAAGGAAGGTTTCTGCTTGCTCAAGCTGTGCCTAAAGAAACGACACAAAGATTTAAAATAAATCCTTTACTACATGTGAGCGGTGGCAAGTCTGCTAGAAATAATTATAACAGAATTGCATTACCAAAGCCAGTTCAGGGGTTCCGATATCCAAAAGAATACTGGCAGATTGACAGAGGGAGCTGGCACATCCATGGGCATCAGCAAGTTGTCGGGAAAGTCCAATAGTCAGTTGGTAGGCTTCCAATGCCTTCAGAGGCTACACAAGAGACAGAGGAGGTTTAATGAAAACACTGTCTTCACCAAACCCGTAATATATACACAACACTAACCAGCTTCTGTGTATGTTACCTTTCCCATAAGCTTGAAGAGAGTCGCAGTCAAAGCAATGGAGCTGCAGGTCTGCTTGGGGTTTCTGACAGAAGGAAGGACTTCACTCTGCAGAAGTGTTGACCATTCATCCAGGGCTCTTTCCAAAGGCTTGCACAACTCTTTAAGGACAAGAAAACAATGTCTAACAGTATCTCTAACAGTGTCAACAGACATTAAGGGACAACATCTCTTCTTGATCAACCAACAAACGTTACTCTTGGTTCTGATCCTCATAAGCAAGAAGCTATTCTTCCTGCAGTTTAGACAGCAATGTACACATTCACAAACATTTAACACAACACACCAACATTACACAACATGCAACTCATCTACAACTGAAAAAAAGAAAACAAAAACTCAAGAAACAGACGTCACAAAGGCTCCAATGAAATCTAGAATATCTAAAGGATAAGAGGTGTTAGCATAAAAAGCATTTCCCTCTATGTTAATGAACTTTGAGCTGATGTGGTTTTTTGATTTGGGTAAAACAAAACAACCTCTAAAAGCATGACTCATCGGATAATGGTGAGTATCTGTACAAAAGCATATGTTTTTATCTACATTTAAAAGTAGTCTTAGTGTTGAACAACACACAACGATACAATGTATCATCATCATATCAAACATGTTTCTAAAGTTCAAACAATATATTTTTAAAAAGGAGATTCCTACTGTTCTCTGCAGCCAGGTTGAAATGCAGGCCTTCATAGACCATGAAGCTTTCTTGTGTTTTCTGCTTGTCCTCATAATCAAAGTCATTGGTTCCTATGGGATTGGCTGCACATCGGATCTGCTCACGTAACTCTCGCTGTTTTTTGTCTCTCTCGATTGCCTGCAAAAACACACGCATCAATAATCACAAGAAATGTGGTCAGTGCACGGAATGGATACTAAATCCCAGATAGTTGATTTGAAGTTACACAGTCATTAATTCTTACTGTAGCTGTTCATAAAACATGAATACTACATGTTGAATACATGCTGTCATTTATTTTCTTGAATTATGATATTTGTATGTATTTCATTACATTAAGATGAATAAACTACACAATATGTCCATTATGTATCGACAGGTTGAACAAAGCTCACCTCCTGGAGATTCTTCTCAAGGGTGCAGATAAAGAGCCAAAGTGAAGCATGGGCTCTGTCATCCTTCAGTCTATCAGAATTCTCTGGAGTTTCTGGTTCTTCTTCCAGGAGTCGCAAAGCCTCATGGGTAAAATCAACTGCTGAGCTGTGTAGTAAAATTAATGAATATCAACACTCAAAACAGTTAATTGCTGCACAGTCTGGCTTAGAAGGAATGAGTATTTGATTTGTTGTGTTTTATACTTAGAACTCTAAACACAACATTTGAATCTCGTACAAATCAGCAGATTTGTATCTACAAATGAAAAATGCTCAAAAGAAAAGAAAACTCAAATCTCCTACCAGTCAGTCTGCTCACTGAAATCCTGGTAACACACAACTTGGGCCATTTCACAGAGGTACACGGCACGTAGGTGAGTGTGAGAGCTCTCCTCGTGGCAGATGTCCAACAGATCACACAGAGTGTTGTAACGTTCCTGAGATGTGTCTCCTGCCACCTCCTTATAGGCACGCAGCTCCTCCTCCAAGAGGCAAAGCATTATTCGCTCATCAGGGACATCAGGACAAAAACCGTCATGTAAAGTCCTGTTTCGGGATGGGACAAAACAACTGTAAGAATGATCTTTTCCATTATTATCCCGTTAATTAACTTTGATTCATAACTTTATATATTTTTTTAACAATAACAACAAAGAAGTTAATTTTGTCTGTACCTGAGACGGATGTCTTCCTCAGAATTTCGGGCAGCGTCAGTCTTTGTTTTCACCCACAGAGAGACCGGTTCAGCCATATGAGTAGTGATTTTGTCCCCCAGAGTCTTCAGCCACATGATCACCCAGTCCAGTGCTCGAGCCAGATGTCCGGCCCGCCGAGACGTCTGCACGGCCAGCATGAAGAGTCTGCTCAGCTAAATGATCAAATGACATGATAATGATATAAATGACTAAAAAGATTCATGTAAAACTGATTCTTCAGGGATCAATTGAGAATGTAGCTCATCTAAAACCAAAACCCCAATTACAACCATAAGGTAATCCTGTGTCAGCAAAGCAAAGTCATTTCGAACAGATAAGATAGAAAATGTGTATTTTGTCAAACAGGGACAACGTTAGACGTATTCAAACAAAACACTTAAATCGCTTACTCTGTCCACAGAAAGCGAGACGGGGACATTCTTGGATAAATCTCTGCAGAGGATCTCAACCAGGGTGAAGCCCTCGTTGTAGAGACGCCGGTTGTACAATCCACAAGCCAAGTTGCTGACAGCGACCACTAGATGGAAGATTAAATAAACACATTGACACTTGATATTATTATGATTGATATACATTAATATTAGAATTTACATGAAAGCTAAGCTACCAAGTTACCTGCTTTGATAAGGAGGTTTTCACTGGGCAATTTTCGAAGTTCTGTCATCATTAGTCCAACAGTAGCTTGGCAGTACAGCAGCACTCTTTCCAGCGTGTCACCGTCCTCCAGCTGTAAACAAGAAATCACATTCCACACTAAATCCTAAACCAAGAACTCTGAAAACAAGTTGTTACTGTGTGAATCATCTGCCTTGCATAGCTTTGAATCATTGCCATCGTGGAACTTGACGTTACAGAAAATCAGCCTCACCTGTGATGCGAGCATGCTCTCATAAGCGAAAACGAACCCCTGGTAAATACTGAAGCAAAGAGCCTGTTGAAGTCTGCTGCTCTCTGCCTGGCATTTCCCATCCTGTAAAAAAAGAAGGGAACAAAAACAGGCTTAGTAACCTGTACAACTCTGACTTTAAAGAATGACACATTGACAGATATTCTGAACTATTCTCCTGGTCAGTAATTACTCTCACCTTCTTTAACATCTTCAATATGAGTTCTTGGTACTCCTCAAGAAATGAAAACCAAGCCAGAAGCAAAGGCCCACTTAACCCCTTAGAATCGCCACTTTCCACAGCCCACATGACCAGTCCGCATCCCTCCTGAAGTGCATGGGCTTCTTGGTCCCCCAGGTCAGATGAAAGAGACCTCAAGGCTCTTGCACATTCTTTCAAAGCCTGGCCGCTCTCTCCACCAGCCTTCATCGTTGAATGAATTTTCAGTGCCCATTTCCCAAGCACCACAGCGGTACATTGACAGTCAACATGGTCTTTGATCTTGCTCTCAATTTCATTCATGAAGGTGGAGGCCAGATCGTGGTGTCCGGCCTTACAAAGCATCTTAACTATAACCAGCACCATTTCAGAAAGCACATACAAACATGATCGCTTAGTAGAGTGCTTGAGCCTATCCCTCTCAAAGTCTTGAGTACTGGTCCAGCAGTTGTTGAAAAGTGCGTGCATTTCCTGCAGAAGGAAAGAAGCATCTTCCTTTGTTATCACTCCACAACTGGTCTCAAATTCATTGATGGCATCCTCTGTGTAAATAGGAGCTTTTGAGATAGAGGTAGTTGCATTTTCTGTGTCCAACAGCAGGAGGAAGCCCAGGGCTTGTATGTGGCAGTGGAGTTGGTCTCGAGGATTCAATATTTTCTTGTCTTTGGAGGCAGAGAGTCCGTTCCAGAGCACGGAGAAGCAGCTTCGCACGAGGACGCAGTAGTCCTCAGCCTATGAACCAGACAAGAGGTTTCTTTGTTAGTGCCAAAACTAACGATATAGAAAAATCACATTTTACTGAATTCTGTTGAAAAGAAGATGATACACACCTGTTGGGCTGGGGCTGTAAGCCTGTTGTAAAGTAACCCAGCTACATGGCTGCATAAACTCTGAGGTCCTTGGGAGCTTAAATTCTTGACAATATGGAAAATGATCTTTTCCATGTACAGAGGACTGCTCTGGGCAACAGCTGCTGCAGAAATATCATAGCCTTGAAGGGAGAGCTCCACCAGCTGTACCAAATGACTAACATGGTCATAGTCAGGGGACCCAGCTCCAAGGTGATGGTTACAGGCTCTGATGACCCTGTCACACAGTGTGCGGCCCTGAATGCCTGGGTTACTCTTTACAAACTCCTGCAAAATGTAACAATATGAAAATTAAGAAAACATGTCAGATTCAGTGTCTCTTCTCATACGTCACTGTAATATCGTTTATATATAAAACACACCAAACTTAAATACAGAAAATAGAACTGAAATGTCGTTTTTTTTTTTAAATCACGTTTTTGAAGTTTCACATTTAACCATGTCCTCTGGTGAAACTATAAACCCTCAAAGCGTTAAAGGTATACACGTGATTTATATTACTAATGATACTAACCTGCAGTTCACGAAATAAAAGCTTCGTGTCTTTCACAGAGGCAGTCCGTTTGATGTACTCTTCCGCTTTCAAACACTTCATGTTGACAACTGTAACAAAATCAAAAGTCGTGTTACTTTGACACTAAAAGATAAAAGTTTAGCTAACATTAGCGACATTAACCACAACATGACGTAGCAACGTTAACGTTTCATAACGCAAAGATTGAACTGTGACTTACTCTCAGAGGAAAGCTCCGTAGCAACACTTTTATTCAGAAATGATAAAAAGGAGATTCGTTGTTCATAATATCATATTTAAGCAGCTTTTCGGCCGCTGCTAAACTTGTGTTGTGAAGTAAAATATTCAAATCTTCAACAACCATCGACTCTGCGCCGCCGCGCACTGCATTTGAAAGGTGTTTGCTAACCAATCAGATTGCTCTTCCGGTTTAACCGGAAAAATGGGGACTTGTGGGTATTGTAGTTTTTATTGTCACCCCTGAACCACTATGCAGACAGAAGTGAAGCTTAGCTGGATGGACAGCTATATTGATTGGAGGTTTGAGTCATCTTAATCCTTAATCTTTATAATCACAAAGATAGCCGACATTAAAGGATATGCTAATAGGGGCGTGGGTTTAGCTCAGTGGTCAGAGCGTGAACCCCATGTACAGAGGTCTTGGCCCTTTGCTGCATGTCATCCCACACTCTCATCCCACATTTCCTCACTCGTCAGCTTTCCCATCCAATAAAGCAAACCCCACAATCAGCTAGATCATCTGAGTGTATAGAGTCTGCTGGCAATTTTTATTATAGGCTTATATTACACAATAAATGTATACATTATTTACCAAAGTACAGGTCAAGGACCAACAAGATAGGCCAATGTTGGTTAATTATTGTTCCAGTGATGACAAACTCAAAAAAGTATTTCAATGTTTCACTGTGGACAAACCACGTGCGTGACAAATAATGCTTACAGTGCTTTTCATTTCCACTCCCCATTAACCATGACAGGGCTTAAACAGTTTTTTCAAAGAAGCATTGGGAAAACTTTCAGAATAAGATGTGCAGAGCTAATAGAGAAATGACCCCCCGCCCCCCTCCACCAATAGGTGTTTCATTGCTCTTATGTCAGATCAGTCTTCCAAGGGCTGATTGAGTGAGTAAACAAATGTACAAAGTGTGAATAAATCAAACATTTAAGAGAAAGTGTTTTTTTTCCCAGAGATTTTATTATCATCTTTTTTATTAATATTGCACTTTTCAGAGAGATGGTTTACACAGTGTTTTAAGAAAAGGACATTCATGTCTACTAAGGAGCTAATCCCCTCTTCTTAATGACGTGTTCCATTGCAGCTCTTTCAGTGGTGTCCAGATTGATCTTGTATTTAGCCAGGATTTTCAGGATGGGTCTCAACTTTAGCCACCACTGTATTTTTGGAATACGGTGTCTGTGGAGGACAAAAAAATGCCAGTGCACAAAGAAAAAAAATACAACAACAAAACAATTGTGCCAGGTAACCAAGTAATATAAGTGACATATTTCAAATCCAAGTTGGGTTAAGTTCTTTTGACCACAAGGGATCAGACGACTTCAAATCAAACCCACAAGAAGAATCTGTCCACCATGGTCACACAGAGGCCATTTTCTCTGGAGTTAAGCTCATGCTGGGAAGCTCGAAATGTGTGACAATGTTAAAATACTTAAAGTTGGATTTCAGTGTTGAAAATTGGTTGAAAAAAAGGGTGAAATAGGATCAAGCTATTCAAGACCTTTTTTTTCGACTATTTTTCAACTGGCTTGAATATAGTCACAACACACTTTATTGTTTTGTAAATTTGATAATGGTTGGCAACTGTGATGCACTGCTCACTTTCCAATCAAATTAGTTACCATAGTTATTAGAAGCAGTTTGGCAATCCCTGTGTGTGAATGTGTCATGAATCTTGTGACAGGAGCAGAATTCTCAGTAAACTATCATCTTAAATAGTAGGGGAAAAACATGTTCACATTTGAACGACTTATGAATGTCTTTTGTTGGCTTTAGTTGTCTTTTCAACGGAAAAAATGTGCACTGGACTGCCTTCCAGTTTGCAAGTCCTATAATTCTGGTCAATTGTTTCTGTAATTTTGAATTTTCCTCTCCTTGCTTGCTGTGACCATGGTGATGCAATATATAATATTCTTAATCTAGTTTAGAAAAGCTAACTTAAATGTTTAATTGTGTATACTTAACATAAGAGAAGAAATGAAAAATATTTAGACAGTATAGAAATCTTACTCAAAATCAGTGTGGTCTTTAAGTTCTGCAAGAGGCTGGAAGACCAAAGACCTCTTCCTCATGCCCAGCACACAGGCTGAATCTGGAGAGTTGGCAAAGATACGACCTGGGGGTTTAAGGTAAAAAATAATGACAGCTATATATTAGAACAAAGAGCACAAGAAGTTCAATCGTGTGAAATATTTAATGTATTCTTGGAGATCATGTCCTCACCATGTCGGTAGCATTCCTTCAGCTTGTCAGTCAACCATAACACAGATTTGATCCCCATCTTGGTGCCAAAATTCCTGTCAAAGGGACTTGGTGTTCCACCCTAATAAAAAAGATAGCTGTCCTTAGGTGTGTGCAATTGAATGTTATGGCAAGTGTAATGAGTCTGTGTAAAGTAAAAAGAAGATCTATTAGTTGGCTGTGCAAAATAAAAATAGTTGCTAGTTGCCCACCTGCTGCATGTGCCCAAGCACGTTTTTCCTGCAGTCAAACACACCATTGCCCTCCTCTGAGTACAGTTGGAAGATAAAGTCTGTAGTGTAGTTGGAATTACATTTCTCATTTCTGGAACAAAAGTAGAATATTTGCCTTGAGCTGCAGGCTGTGAATTGAATTGTACTCAGAAAAGCAATTACACTGATTCCTGCAAACCTCAGAATGAGTCCTCTCTTCACTGTGGTCTTCATCTTCTCCACCAGATGTTCTACGTTCAACTAAAGACAAATCAACTCTAAACCCTCAATCCATCACAGATATATGTCATTACTTCCACTATCAAGAATGTTCATAAAGACAGACCTTGAGGTCATGAATGTTAAAAGGCTCCTCATAAATATAAGCAGCATCAGCTCCGGTTGCCAAACCAGCCATGGTTGCCAGGTATCCGCAGTATCCTCCCATGGTCTCGACAATGAACACCCTCCTCTTGGTGCCAGCAGCAGATTGTTTGATTCTGTCACATGTCTGAATTAAGATGAAAAAAAGATAGAGAAAGAATTCGTTTTCGGTCAAAGTTGGGCTGTCATTTGTTACATTTGTTTGAGAACTTTACCATAGTGATAGTGTTGAGTGCAGTATCAGCGCCGATACTGAAGTCAGATCCAGGAACATTATTGGAGACAGTAGCAGGAACCACTACAAGGGGAATACAAAGTTCCTCATACTTTTCTCTGGCCTGCTCCATCTGCAAACCAGCCACAAATGCCTAGAAGACAGGAAGGGAGGAGGAAAAATGCAAGTGAGTGATTTTGTCATGAACATGCTTCCTTAGTGCGCTCAGTGTTAGTACCTGATAGACTATTGTAGTCATAAATGAGCTGCTTACCTCAAAGCCTCCAATAATGACTAAAGCATGAATGTTGAACTTAGTGATGTTGAGACTGATCTCTTCTATGAACTCATTCGGCAGGGATCTTTAATAAAGTGAAAAACACTGAATCAAAATATATTCAGCCATTTACAAATCTTACACATGCATTATGATTACAATACAAAACAGAAGATTTGTTTGCTCACCTCTTTGTGCCCAGCATGGAGCCCCCTTTTCCTGTCAATCCAGCCACACCAGACCAACCAATAGGCTCAATCTGTGTGGGGACAAATGACTCACTCCATAACGTGCTTTGCTATGCATTTTTAGTAAATCTACTTTACTGTAATGAAAGAAGAAGCCCTCCTGTTTGTTAATGTGTGTGTAACTACAATTCACCATTCCATTGGCCAAGCCATCGAAGCCGTCATGCACTGCCAGCATCTGGTGGCCCTGGAGGAGCCCGATCCTGACAGCTGACCGAACTGCAGCGTTCATCCCAGAACATGGAGCTCCAACATTCAATATGGCGATGTTGATGTTACTCTGGCACAAGCACATGAGATATTTGTCACTATAATATGGTTCAAGGTGGGGCTAATTTACTGTTAGAGACAGTTTGATGTACAGTCAGACTGTAAAGTTCCTTACCTTTGTATCTGGGATGTGTACATGAGCAAGCATTTTGTACGTGTTCCAGTTGTTCTCAAAGCTCCTATGGGCAAACATCATGCATATAATTAAAAACAGAACACAAAACTCATAAACTTCACATGGATAACACAAATGTGCATGCCTCACTTTCCCCTGAGCTTCACAGCCTCTTCAAACCTCCCTTCAGCCATGGCTGTAGTGACATCTTTAGTCTGGTGAAAAAGAAAGTAAGGTTGAGGATTGATTCCTAATATTACGGGAAATGCCAAACTTATAGTTGCCATCTATTGGTAAAGCTAAAAAACAGCACATGCAGCTAAGGTCCTCTTCATTTTTTGTACAGACTGCAGGATAAGGTTTGTCTCACCACTTGCACACACTCCATGAGAGGCAGTCTGACAGCCATGTTTCCAGATAAGCTGACTACACAGGCGGGAGTGTCTGGTGTAGCTTCCAGCAGAGCCATCACTGCCTCTACCCCCATCCTGCTAGCCTGAATCATGATAATATAAAAAGTAGACACTTATTAAAGCAGATACATGATGTTTATTCACAATATTTGTGTAAAGAGTTAAAAAATGTGTACATAATTCATAAAAATGCATAAAGTGTTAAGCTAAAAAAGGAAGATTATTAAGAGGTTAAAAAGGTTGTCAAGAAATAACAATTTGCATAAAAATATGTTTTAAAAGAACAGAAGCCTGTAGGGCCACCAGAGGGCACATATCTTGTTAGAAACCCCCAAAAGACAGCCCTGCAGTAAAATCCTGCAGCTGAGCTGAATGCAAGCTTAACTTTGTTGCCTCTTTGTGTTTATATACATATAGACCACTGCATGATTTAGAAACAAACTCCTCTCTGGGGAAAAAAATTAACAAAGAAACAATATTCAAAGGTGAACTTTTGTTTGTTTTAAATACATGGATGCAATTTACCAGGATTCTGTCGAAGGCCGAAGGTGTTCCTCCTCTCTGTACATGGCCCAGGATAGTGGTGCGGGTGTCAAAGCTGAGCTTCTTTGAAACCAGCTGGACAGAAAGGTGATATTTGTAGTAGTCTGCATCATAAGAAGAGCCAATATATATGTGCTGTTGTTTTGCCATTGCTGACCTGTTTGACAAGGTCACATGTAATAGGTTTACCATCACGATCAATCGCTCCCTCTGCAACAATGATAATATTCAAACGGGACCCGCGGACTCTTTGCTGAGAGGAATAAGGAAACCATTAAAACTGGCATGCAGACCTTTATTTTAGCTAGATTCAAACTAGTCGTGAGGATGATGCGGGACAAGACAATTACATCTGCCAGTCTTCTGCAAAGATGCTCCTGCCATCCCTCATCTGGAGGCATCTCAGGGATGAACACCCAGTCTGCTCCACAGGCCAGAGCTGTCACCAAAGCCAGGTATCTGTAGATAAAGAATAACAAGCTAGGTTAGTTAGCAAAACTAATAACCTATTAAGTCAAGAACCTGAAGCTGAATGTAAAAAAAAAACCCAAAAAACTATGTTAGTCTTAAAATCTTGAAATAAACAGGAATATTTTTTAAAAGCCTTGTTGCCATGGTGGCAGAAGATGACATTTTTACATAAAAAAATTGTTTTACATAAAACAGTCAACATCTACCCTTCATCGTCAAATGGCATGGGCTCAATTCATTTCATGGTCTTCAGTACAGCAGAAAACCTTGTTCTAATGAATCTAATAAACACCCAATTACAGTACCATAGACTATGTGTCCACATGCATAAATTGTGCTTAATAAGCAGACACAAAGAGTTTACTTACCCACAGTGCCGGCCCATTACCTCCAGGATGAATGTCCTTTGGTGACTGCAAAATAAGACATTTCATGTCACGATTCTTCAAACTGCATAACAGCTCTTTCCATAAATTAAATATATGAAAAGTTGCATCAAACCTCTGAGCTGTGGTAGTGATGGCATCCACTATCTCTATGATGCGATGCAGTGCAGAATCTGTGCCAATGGTCATGTCTGTGCCACAGAAGTCATTGTCAATGGAGCCCACCATGCCAACGATGTTGAGATGGGAGGAGCACTTGGCCTCATTTGACGTGATCTTGCCTGAACACATTAAAACAACGCATTTATTTTCTATTTCCCTCGTTGCATTGTTGATTGTTCCACGTACGCTTAATTTTAGACTATGTTTCTCAGAAAAGTGAACTTTAGGGTCTTGCCTCTCACCAGCTTTAAGTAGGTCAGCCAGCAGCTCACTCCACTCTGTTCTGAACTGGTTGGCACCGGTCAGACTGCCGTCACCTCCAATCACACACAGGTTGGTGATGCCCAGCTTGACTAAGTTGCAAGCAGCTTTGGTGCGTCCCTCTTTGGTGCGGAAATCCTGACAGCGAGCGCTACCAATCACCGTCCCACCCTCATGACGGGACAACGGGACACAACAAATCATGAAGAAGCAGAATAGGAGAAGGAGAATGACCTGTAACCTATAAGCTTTCAAATGTTTAAGATCCATGAAATCTATTGTAATAGAACCTTGGCATTTAATTAACCTTTTGACCTTCAGAGTTTCACTATAGGACCATATGGGTTGCTACAGTTACACAGATCATCCATCCGTCTTGGTAAGCTGAACAAATGTTTAAAACAGCAGTGACATGATAAACATCCAAGTTAACATGGTTTTTCATCTATGTGCTTATTCTCACCAGCTGTAACATCATTGACACACTCTCCCAAGTAGCAAGGCGGATGTTGTCGCCTCCATCCACCAGACCCTGGTAACCCTGACAACAAACAGAGCGGCAACACACATCACCTTCTTGAAAAGGTCATCTAAAAACCTTCAGGCTTCGTCTAATTTGACATATAGGCAATTTCTTTGATTCCACATGGTTTCTGTTTACAATATACTTAAAGGTAATAGTGATTTTGTGTTTTTAGGCAATAAAATAGTGCTGGAAATTGTCCTTCAAAAGCAAATGTTGCTATTGATTTATCACTTAAGTTAATCTCATAGAAAAACGGCAGACATTCGCTGGTTCTCAGTTGTTTGATTTGTGTTTGGAATTACTGGATAGAATGAACCTGCAAAAAAAGACTCTAAATTGAGCCCTGTGAATTTAATGGCTGACAATTTTCCCGATTTATTTTGCAGATGTTGGAACAAAAATGTAAAATACGAGTGAGAATAAATAAATAGTTTTTACCTCATGGACAAAATACACCTTGGCTCCAGTATAAAGTCCTACTCGAACTGTGGCCCTCACAGCTGCATTCATACCTGAAAGAACAATGTGTGTGTAGAAGTAAGTCAATATCCTTATGCAAGATCCTTGTGATCACACACAGAAAGATTTGCTATAAAAGCATTGGGAAATATTATTTTTCGTAGCTGTGTTCATAATTGTGCAAAAATGATTGCAGTATTAATATTTTTTTCACGGATTCTGAGTGAATTATGCCTGATTTTATATTTGAGTATGCAGTCTTTCCATGAACTGCCACACTCAACACTCAGCAGGTCGCCTAAAGGACAAGATATGGATTAGCTTGTAGACTGCCAAAAGTATCTCTGCTTACAGTGTAAGAGACGAAAGGGCAGACAGGAGGAGCAGGATGGCTATCTCACTCCACCAAACTTCTTTACTAACATGACTGAAAGGTCATACCTCTAAATTTAGCCCTCATAACAGATAACGCGTTAGAGAGAGAACAAGAAGTATCAGAGAGAAATAACTTTGACATAAAGGTCTAATGATGACTCTCAGGTGAATTTGTAATGAGACAGTTATTATTTGAAGAGTGAATGGAGTATGGACTATGGGTATAGGGTTAGTGAGCTTTGCAGTTTTACAATATAAAACCTGATTGGGGACCTATGAAGTTAAGATAGGCATGAAAACTGACAGATGGAAAACTAACACAGTGTTGTGTGGGGTCTCTGACACACATCCCAAAGGTCACCGTGAAGCTATTCCTCATCAAGTTAAAGGTCAGAGGAGATTCAGCCCACTCAGTGATCCTAGCAGCTCTATGTGATAACCCCCCCCACTTTTTTTAATAAGCTGGATTTTTAAAATGAATACATCTGTCTAGTGGAGAAGTCTTGAATGTATCATTAAAAGTCATGAAAATTACAAGTTGGCAAATTTACTGGACAAGATCAGTGCAACCATGATTTAATATGAAATTAAACACAAAGTTTAATGTTTAATTTTTTCGAAAATGAATATTTCTTGTGGTGTTTTTGATCATTTAAATTATTACTTTGTGTCGAAATGCTAATGATACATTTTTAGCTTAAATATCTCCTTAAAGTGCAGTCAGTTCTCAAAAACAACCAAGGCTATATTCAAGAGTCATCAAAACTTGTATTCCAGATTTGACTCACTTAACCCCTAAAATATTACCTCATTCAAGAACCCCTAACACTAAGCAGCAACTTCACACATTCGATCCTCTCAACACCTGCTGAGTAAGACAAACAGCATACATGCTCACATTGGCACTCCGCGCTTGCACATGCCCTAGAGACCCTCCACTCACCCTGGGCATCGCCTCCCGATGTCAGCACAGCGATTGCCCGACCCTCTCCTATCTTGGTTGGGTCCACAGGAGCCTTTTGTGCCATGGTCCTGGAGCTGGAGCTGTCTGAGGGAAAAAGGTCTTTAAAAATAAAATGCCTGCAACCCTGCTACAGCATGGAGCCTCTCACCTGTAACACAGCCTGCTGCTATGCAGAGTAAGAGCAGGAGAAGGGGTATGCAGCTTAACTATCTGCTTGGCAGAGAAGGAGGCACACATAGGTAACATATTTAGATTTAGAGTTAGACACACACACACACACACACACACACACACACACACACACACACACACACACACACACACACACACACACACACAAATACTTTCAGCCCATTTGATCGCCAATCCTGTTAAATTTCCTATCAAATATTGTTTTAAGAAACATAATCAAATGTGCATTTGGTTGTAGTTTTCTTTTCAGTTTTGCTTCCTTACGTCATGTTTGTTTAAAAGTTTTTATTGTCTCCATTATG
The DNA here is from genome assembly GCF_963584025.1 of Labrus mixtus. Taxonomy (NCBI): domain Eukaryota; kingdom Metazoa; phylum Chordata; class Actinopteri; order Labriformes; family Labridae; genus Labrus; species Labrus mixtus. The sequence goes on along the minus strand of NC_083618.1, from coordinate 9,193,302 downwards.
TTGTCTTTGACCTTTTAGAATTTAGAAAACAGATTTAATACCTTGTTTCTGAGTCTGTTATCATATCCTTTTTACAACCAATAGCAACATTACATTATGGAAGGATATAATGAAGGGATCTCTAAAATTGGGTATCCTGTTGTGTTCTACAGCTGCACTATTTGGGACACTTTCCGAAATCATAGTGACAGTCTTTAAATTGTTTACCCCACCAGCATCCCCTTCTGAATCAGAGGTCAAGGTTGTCTCACTGTTGCATTCAGGTGCTGAGAGGTCATCATCACCAACTGGGGAAAGACAACCAAAACAAGTTGACCAGGTTTTTAATAAACTGGTATTACAGAAACTCCTCCTATAATTCATCCAAAGAATCAGGAAGTTCATCACTCACATGGTACACCTTTTCTGCAAAAGACATGCTCAGACATAATTCCTTAGATTTTCTCTCTGCTCCATGTTTTTAATGAAAGCATGTGTCACTGTGGTGAAACATGCTCTATCTGTAACAAACAGGTTGGTTTACACCCACTGTTCTTATCATGCCTTTGGCTGTGAGCTGCAGCTGATAGGCTGGTCACTGAGGAGTGTGTATGAGGGAAGTGCATTAAAATAGCTTGTATACCTTTCTAAACAAAATATATCATATTAACCCAGCAAGTCAAATAAACCAATTTCAATAAAGATATAAATTCCATTAATTCCAATCTTTCATTTGTAATTTAAGTAATCTCCCTTTGTGAGACTAACCCCCAAAACCCCCATAATGTATGTCAGTTATTGTCCCTTTTTTATTGACTCTTCTTCCACAAGTCTTGTTCAATGGCTTTTCATGTACAGAGTTAAGAATCAGATGGATAACAAAACGCTGTCTGGAGGGGTTTGTGACTATTACAGCTAATCTAGTTCAAGTTGAGTACAGTATATAAAACTTTGTTTTCCAAATGTATGGATCCTCATGTTCAAGACAACCAAATACATCACTTTATGTTATATGAGAAGTACAAAAAAAGCATTCATACCAAGTAGCTCAATATAATCACTATTGCAATTAAAATAAAAACACAGTTTAGGATGTGCTTATGTCCAATACCTGAAGACATTGATTTCAGATTAAAGAAAAAAACAACTGAATAATTAAAGTGACAAGAGTGAATAAAGGGGAACCATTTATGGCAGGCAGCTGGCTTAACTTTGAATAGAAGCAGGACTTGTGGATCTTAAAAAACACCCATAGATAGATAGATAGATAGATAGATAGATAGATAGAGATAGATAGAGATATATATATAGATATAGATAGATAGATAGATAGATAGATATATAGATGCTCTGAATAAGCATTACTTAACCATAATTAACCATTTATTAATGCTCTGAATAAGCCTTACTTAACCATAATTAACCATTTATTAATGCTCTGAATAAGCCTTAATTAACCATAATTAACCATTTATTAATGCTCTGAATAAGCCTTAATTAACCATAATTAACCATTTATTAATGCTCTGAATAAGCCTTACTTAGGCTTCCCGATAGTAACTGAATGGATGGGTGGCCCCTTGCACTCCTGTATTTGCTTTATATTCTATTTTGTTGATACAGATAAGTCATCATCTTTATAGGGGACTGTTAAGAGTTTCTGATATAGCTCATTATTGCATAACTACAAGATGAATATGATGGATAATGACAGTAATCACATGTTTTAACTTGTTTTGGCCATCACTCCTTAAATTTCTGCATGTAAATTATTATTTTGAGGAGAGGCGGCTGTGGCTCAGTTGGTAGAGTCGTCGCCTCTCAACCAGAAGGTCGAAGGTTCGATCCGATGTGTCCTTGGGCAAGACACTTTACCCTGAATTGCTCCCGCTGCTTTGGTGGCGGTGTATGCATGGATTAGTGTTGTACTTCCTCTCTGATGTATGTCGCTTTGGATAAAAGCGCCTAGGCGCCAAACACAAACTATGTTCTGCTTGTGTTGCACATCAAGTAATAAATTATGTATCTGGAAGAAGTGAATCTTGAATTTAATAGTAAAACTTTTTTTCCCCAAAAAATAAATTGTTAGTCCCTGCTATAAGGAAGCCAAAGTGTTCCCTCCCTCACTTCTTTCAAAGTCTTCTCATTCAAAACCAAATGGAGCCTTAAAGATATACAAAAGCAAGAACACATACAAGTACAGGCATCATGCAATTAAAAAAAGGAGTACATAAATAATATGTTTTTGATTTATCAGCTCATGAATTCTGTCGAGGCCATGACTCCAGCCCTTCCTTACTCCAAGACCCTCCCAGACCAGCAGAATGACGTCTAAAGAAGATCCATCACTGTGGACAAAAGGCAGCTTGTCATAAACACATGTCTCAGTAGGAGTTTGTTTGCTGACACTGCGTGCCCCTGGTGGGTTGAACAACGTGTAGCTCTCTCCTGAGGCAAACCCGAATCGATAGCACTATTTCCAGGTAATCCCCCTCTTCCTTCTTCAGGGATAGTATTATCACTCATACAGCCTGTAATAAACCATTTGGATCAATACAACAACAGTTCAACATGAAACACTTCCACCACGTCTAATACAGTGAAATGTGGACTGGATATTGTTACAATCTGACCCTGCACAGTCTCCAATTATGGGACATTCACAGGAAGTAATTAGATCGCGCTGTGTTAAATAGAATAGGATTAAAAGAAAATGACGGTAATATGGTAAGGCGATTGACAATGATTGAAAATTGTCTTCTAAATGTATGTTAATCTAATTAGCATAACATAATAGCTCTGACATTTAAATCATAAGCTACATATCACATATTATTATACCAAACCATTTTTCATGCCTTCTGTTTACCTTTAAAAACCATCGGTTGCAGCTGTAATAAAGTGAACATGTACTTGCCAAGTGTTTCTTTATTTATTGTACACCTTGAAAGAGTCACATAATGTAGCTTTAACAACTATAGTCAATCTGTGTATCCTATTCACATGAACAAGAAGTAAGACCAAATGAAATGGTCTTGAATAAAAGTTTTTAGATTTTACATGAAAATGTAAAAGAAATACTAATAGGGGAGTCATGATATTGCTAAAATGTGTAATCAGGTGACAAACTCATATAGAATTACCAGACACACTGCTCTAAGACACATCATTCAAAAATGACAGTCAGTGTTTATTGCTAAACACTGCCACTGAAACACCACACTTATTAAGCAATGACCTGAACTGAGAATGCACATGTGAAGACACCTGTAACCAATCAGATCCCACAGAAATCACAAGTGACTTCCTCTCTGGCCAATCATTGAGGGTAGTACCGTCTTGATTGGCGTATCCAGTCCTATATGATGTTGTGCAGATCTGGGTTGATGTTTTCCTCTTTGTGTGTTGAGTTTTGATTGATTGATTGATATATAAATATTAAACACGTTAAATAAAAAGAAGCCTAGGGAAATAAATAAATGACAAAAGCAATAAATTGTACTAAAGTTAATCTAAACATAAACTCAGGAAACATTTACAACACAAAGCAAACATGTTGGAAAAGGATTAGGGTGACGTTTTTATTTTAGTGTAAAAGCAATGATAAAAAAAACAATAATAGCAATACTTACTACTGTATTTTCAACTTCAGTTCAGTATTGAGAACAAGGAGATTTTGTTTCCACATTGCATTGTGTTCATATTTACAGCAGACTACAAATGAAAATGCCGAAGACACATCTATAGTGTATCGTACTGTATATAATTAGAAGAGTAGAAATGTAAAAAAGATATGTTTTAGATTTAGCATGGCCATGTGCAGTTGGCAATGGAACGATTTATTGATTTGGCATTTGTGTGTAATTTTTTTAAAGGAAAAGTACAATTTTTATACTGTTTTAAATGTAGTGCAAGAGACACAAGATGTATTGTATTTATTGGTGTTTGTATGTGGAGTTTTGACAAACAGGGCCTCAGTTTTAGGAACTATGTTTGTGCAATAGAGAAAAACTGTAGTACTCTTCTCCCAGTCAGCCAACAGGTGGCAGCAGCACCTGATTTTTTCCCCCCCATCTCTGTTCATCGGGGCTGCATCGGCACATTCATAGCCTTGGCCTAATAAATCACGCACTGAAAGTGTCAGTGCAAATTTTGTTAGATTTTATTGCAGTTTAATCATCTCAATGAATGTTTTAATAGGCTGATATTTCAGAGAGCGAATGGCAGTGCAGTGATAAATTATATGGGGTGAGCTGGCCCCCTCTGCCTTACCTCTCCCCCTCTCTTGCCTTTTCGCTGCAGAGAATCACTAATGTAGACCTGCACAGCTATTTGTCCACTTAGTGGATGCAAGGGAGACTTGTCTTATAAACTTAGATTATCCATATTCATTTCAAAACAAACAGACTAATTTGTAATTTACCTGCAGGGCGGTCGGTGCCTCTGGTCAAGCTTTCTCTGACTGCTAATGCTCAAACTTTTCTTTTTGATCAATTCTGCATTTTCTTATCATATCGCTTTCCTCTTCCTTCCTCCAAAGCCTCGTTTATGAATTCATCAGATTGGACTATCGGGCTCCACCTTATTCTCAGGCCTCCCACACCATTTAACATGTCTTTAAACCCTCCTCCTCTCTCTGAGGATTGCTCTGTTTCTCCATTTGTCATCCCCCATTCCTCCTTCCCATTCTGTACATATCTTAATCGTCCTGTTTTCCTTCTCTCCTTGGTTTCATCTGTTCCCTGTTTCCTTTTTCCCCCCCAATGTCTCCCTTTGACCTTCACTTCCCTAGCTTCATTACTATCCTCCCTTTCTATATTTCTTGCCTGTTTTCCTGACCATAAAGTGGTAATGGAATGCAAAATCAACACGGCCGTGACATTTTGGGTACCTACTCCCCCCTCCATCCTTCAGGCTACGTCTCATATATACTGTTGTCCACTGGCAGTTTGGATATATGATGTGAGGTATGACTCTTCTAATAAGGACATGGATGAGAGAATGGTGGAGGCTGGGGGCTGTAATTAAAGAGCAGAGGGGTCTCTATGAATAAGTATGGAGGGAGGGGAGGTAAAACGGTGGCTATCTGCGGCGGGGACAATAAATCAACCTGCTCCTTTAGCCGGCCTCAACACAATATCACCATACAGCGCTGGCCCCCCTCTTTGCAAAAGCAATTCCGTCATGTCTTGTTAGCTCATTCGTCTTCATCAGCACCAGTGGGAGGTTCAGACCCCCCCAACTCACCTCCAGCCCCCCACCTACTCCTCAATGCCAGGCTCCATTGATCAAAGCAGAACCAGCCTCAGCATGGGCATGGGTGTCATATCATTCTTACACACGCGCACACACCCACACATGCGCACACACACGCACACACACACACACACACACAGGCGCGCAAACACACACACACACACACACACACACACACACACACACACACACACAGACACACACAGACACACACACACACACACACACACACACACACACACACACACACACACATTGCAGTGCAACAGCTGAAGTGGTAACAACAGTTTAAGTAATCTTAACTCGGCTGCTGAGATCGGGGTCGTCATTTTATTAATGAACGCCTGGTTTACACACAGCGTGCTAATAGCATTCAGGGCCAATTAAGGGATGACTAATTAATGAGACATTTCCTATAAGGCTTATTGATATGTTAATTTGTAGTCATATCACAGTCTTAATTGTATACTGCCTTCAGATAATAATTTTTTCATTACACATAATGACGAATTGTTAAGCCAGCTGAGTCGAACCAAGACAAATTGTTTGCTCAGGAAGAAAAAGAGCAAAGCCACATACAAACTGACTTTATTTCTGTTCTTGGTGGGATATTCAAAAGCCATTTTTATTACTTCCTCTCCCAAATATAAACTTAAAAAAACCCTCAAAAAATCCAAATACTATCAAGAGAAGAGGAACAGGAAGGGAGGAGTCAATTTTCCAAGGACTCAAATTCTCCATTTTCTTTTTATTTCCTACACCCCTACAGCTGCCCTAAAGCTACAGGTATGAGGTCTGAATGGACAGCAGTTTTGGGATGGGCGGGGGGGGGGGGGGGGGGGGGGGGGGGGGGGGGGGGCAGCTGTTTTCAGAAAAATAATTGTAATACAAACCATTTTGTATCTTTTATTATGCTTAAACTACTGAATTTTACCTTGGATAGACAACATTTTTACACTGATGTGATATAAGCAGACATACCCTTCATGTTGTGTGTAGTTTTAAATGCAAAATTTTAATCAAACCAAGTTTTTATTTACAACAATTTATCTCTAGTAGAGATATATTATAACCAAACTGTGATTTTCTTGCCTCCTTTACATGACGGGGTCACTCAGTTCAGCCATTACTTAGTCCACACAGTTGCAGAAAAGGCTTGAGATCCAACCTGGCTGCCATAAATAGAGGGCTCTGATGTGAATGCTAGGTCATTAGTGGTTTGGTGGCGATGGAGAATAATAATACAGATAAATAATGGGTGTGTCTTCTCCCACACAACAAAGAGAGGCGAGCTGAGAAATCCTCGCTACTTTGCTCTTTTGCCACCGGCTACACAAAACATTGAAAGGTCTGTAAATGTTTGTCTTACACATAATACAAGACAGGAAGCCTGTTCAAATGAACAGAGGGACTGAGCTGAATTTCACATGTCTTTAATGAGCTTTCTTATTTAAGAAAATCAAAATCCATGTATCAAAAAAACAGGTATTATTGTGCTAAATAAAATTAATGAATTGTCTAGCTAAAAGTTTCATCCCTTATAATCACACACCGCGTTGATGTATGAACTTACTTTTGCTTCAGTATCAGCCAATAGACAAGGATTTTTACTGAAAGATACTGGACATAAAATATATGTTTGTTTTATTAATTGTTAAAAAGGCCAGGATGATGTTGTTAAGGGGCTGAGGCGCACATCCCTATAGAAGGTGTGCTCTATTACTTTTTTTTTAATAAACTGAAAATGTTACTTCTAAAGTCTCTGATATTAAAATGCTAAGGCTGTTGTTGATGAGACACAATCATAGCGACTGCCTGTCAATGCTTCCCCTTGTCACGACACAGCCCCGACATTTGATTGACAGCTGTCAATGCAGCTGAGGAGAGCTGACTGAGGGGGTCATCCATGGTACCACGGGGGCCGCCTGTGCCGTCTGAGAGGGGGACTGAGATGGGCGCAGGGGGGGAATGGAAATAGACAGGGCTGCTGTGGTCCACTGGGCTCCCCTCTGCCCCACCCAAGAGGGACAGGCTGGTAAAGAGGGCGAGAGAGAGAAAACACAGTTAGAGAGAGAAAGAGATAACAAGAAGCGCACCGGGTTACTGCATGTAAGTTGTTTGACAAGCAGCCAGCCACAGATATAGAATAACATAGACACAATAAACATGTCACAAGACAATACAAGTTACATGTCTCTGAAATATCTGTCCATCCATTTGTCTGCAGACAAAGATGGAGATAGAAGATGGGGAAAAGGATGATAGGAAGAGACAAATACATCCAGTGATAAGGTAGGAGGAGAATTCACCTCACGTTCCTGCTCTTGCCAACTGGATAGGAACCAGTAAAAGAAAAGGGAGAGAAATAAAAGGGAGATAGGAAAAGAGAACAGCGCTAAATGACTGGAGAGAGGCAAAGTGTGCTTTTTAAGAAGAAGACTGTATATTTTGGTCACTGAGAGCAAGAGAGACAAGAGAGTGGAGCGGGTTTATAAAGCAGCGGGAGGAAGTGTCAAAAACAGACAGCTACATAGACAAAAGCAGGATGCTGAAAGTATTCACCTTTTAAAAGGTAGTCTGAAAAAACCAGCAGACAGACAGCCAGAGAAAGGACTGCTGGTGTTGACAGAGGCTATAAACAGTCGGACAGCACACTGAAAGACTAAAAGGGGAAATGGATGAATCTTGCTGTATTTATAATGAAGATGGAGCACGTCGAAGAGGAGCTGGAGTGCAAAGAGAGGAGAGGAAATGTAATGGAGGAGTCGTAGCCAAACTGTCATTGGTCTTTGATCCTTTGGTCTATGCTACCCAAACCTCCCAACATGGCTGTTGGTTACACAGACACACACACACGCGGGACACACGCGGGATACACACAGATACACACACGGATTTATTGCTCTTGCAGCCTGTCTGATCCTTATCCCTCTGGGAGGTGTTAGTCCGGAGGAATCTAAGGGTCTTCGTTTGGACACCAAAGTGAGGGGAGTAATAATTCTCCCTCTCTCTCTTTCCACCCTAGAACTCATCACAGACATACCAGCCCAGACCTAAACACACACTTATGGTGATTTCACACATGCACAAAACTCCTGAAAACTTCACCCCGACCTGTAATTTTACCTGCCTGCCCCCTTGTATATTTTCTGTGTGAAGATGTGAGCATGCAGCAGGAAATATTCAGGAGAATTCACAGCATGAAATGGGAGGTGCTGTTGACATTGATGTCCTGCAACTGGAGCATGACCACTGACTGTGCCCCGCATGGTCTCCATGCACGTATTGAGACTGCTTCATTATGTCTTCTGTTGGTCAGTAATGTTCTTCTGTGCTCTTAATTTGAATTTAAAGTTGCTATATGTAACTTTTTACATGTATAAATCATTTTTTAATCGCCCATTAATAAGCGAACGGTTAACTCCTGTGAAAAAGTAGATGTCCACTGTCTATCTGTGTTTCCCGTATTTTCCGCCCCACTTACAGAGATCAACGGTACAAACTCATCACACACTCCTGCTCTCAGCCAGTGCCTGCCGAGACTGTTGTTTGTAGTATGGAGAATGAATACAGACACACAGACTCCTTCACAGACGTTCACATGTGTATGACCACTTACCTCCTCTGTAAACATTATGCTGGTAAATATCAAGTGTTTCACGGCCGATGATGATGCTCGTTTGTGTACGTACGAGCACGTATGACAAGCACGTGAGGGAATGCTGGCAACAGGTTACTGGTGCAGTTCGCCTAACGGCCATGCGGTATCGCTACAAACGCAGTATTTTTGAAAGTTACATATAGCCCCTTTAATTTGTGAATATGTCAAACTACACATAGCATTGATATCTTGGATATAAAGGCAAAAATTGTCATCATAGCTTCTGACTCTTTTGCTTCGACAGCCACTTCAGTGTCTTTCTTTTTACAATATGTACTGCCTGCTTAGACCCTCCCCCCTCCCCTCAGACATGCAGGGATTGGCTCCCGCTGTGAGGTGAATGTGTGAACAAGCAAGTAAGGAAGATGGCACGGGCATGTCTGCCTAAAATTTTCTAGAAAGTTTCAAGATTGCATTTGTGAAACCTCCCTTGGGACAGGGACCCCCCCCCCCCCAACTCACTGTGTAAGGGACAGTGACTTTTTAGAAAGCGCACTTAAATGCATCACAAAGAGTGTTGCTACAAGGATGATCAGCTATACTATAAATTTCAGGACGAATTCCACTGCAGCAATGTGGAGGGAAGCTGCTAAAAGAAGAGGTTAAAAAGAAGAGGTTAAAAAGTCCCATCCTTAAATGAAAGAAAAACAAAGTTACGTGCGGAGACAAGAGTAAACCTTGATACAAATGGTGTTCAAAGGTCAGATATTATCCTCCTATTCAAGAAGTTGAAATAAGTTCAGAGCTCCCCAAAACATGTCTGTGAAGTTTCTTGCTAAAAATCCGATCCAATCCTTTATTTTAGCATGCCAATTTGAACCCAGCTCAGAACATGCTGTTTTTGTGTCAAGCCTAAAATGTAAATTAGCAGTGTTCTACCACTAAGGTGCATGGCTTGGGCTTTCACGCACCATGCCCAAAAGAGCTCAACAGTGACTGCCCACTTCCTTCTGAGAATCCGTTCTCTCCTGTTGGATGACAGTTCAGCATTATAACATAAAACATGTGACCTTACCTTGAGTGACAAAGAATAAAGGGGAAGCAATGAATTGTCTCTCGTCCAACCTCCAAAGAAGTAGCTTACAGTCCCAAACATTTTCCTCCACTTGCACACCTGTCCACCTCAGCTAATCAAGACAGTGGCTCCCCAGCCATTGGCCGTAAGACCAGGCAGGAAGGTCCGCCCCCTCTATAGCGTGACAGCAATACACCTGTTAGCATAGCTTCCAAGCAATATGGTGGACGTTAAGTTTCAATTCTGGGTGTGAGTTCCCACCCACTGATCTGTGATTGGTCTGTAGCTTCAGTGGTCGAAAATATGAGGAACTAGCGTTGTAGTTTCACCCCGCTAACCGCAACAGCTTCCAGTGACGCAAAAATCATCATTTTGCGTCACTGGAAGCTCCTTTTCAGACTAGGAAATACAAAGCTTTCCAATCTCAGGGGAAAATGAGGGTGGGGTGCACGACCATTCAAAAATACTACCAGGTTTCTAATGATACAACGCTTAATGCAAATGGGTGAAGTATCCCTTTAATGACAGCTGCTTTTCTATCGGAAAGGTATCCTTAAATGACTTCTTTCCCTGATTTCCGACTCTATCCACTATCCTATCTCTACAATAAACCACAAAAAGCCTAAATAAATAATAATAATAATTATAATAATAAATCTAAAAAGAATAAAAAATAACTTGACCTTCAAGGGGGGTGGGAGGGGCCGTTGGGGGGCCGGGCCGCCCCCCTAATATAACGGTAGGGGAAACACTGCACTTAATCAAACCTAGAGAGTAATGTTATGTAAATGCCAACATAACTTACCATCAAAGTCTGGAGATACCAGCTGCTATGCTAGTAGCAATGACAAATCAGGAGAAAGGGAAAGATAGTCAGCAAGTGTATCACATGAGCTGTTCCAGCAGGGTGTGGTCACATATCTTAAAGAAAAACACAATGAATTGCAAACATATATGCTAAATAATATTGGATGATTTTATCATTGTCTATGCAGGCTAGTTAATTTCATCCCATCCGGAGCTAATACTTTTTGACACGACCTTAGTAGGCCTAATGATTAACAATAGTTTATCAATTTAAAAAAGATATATCTGAACATCATTGTGAGTAAGAGCTGCTATACTGCTGTTCTCTTATTAGCTCCCTTGATCAGTTTCTACATCAAGTGCATACATGCAATCTCACAATATCAAAAGATTTGTCTGAAATGTTTTTCCTAATCACATTTACGGTTCTTTTTTTACAAATCACAGGAAAGTGTGAGTCACCATCCATGCATCATGCTTGTGTATTGAGATTTGAGATGTGGCTGGTGAGGAAGGAAGTCTGTTTTTAAAACTCCAATTCAACTCACATATTATCTTTGCCTAGAGTCTCTCTGAATTGGCTCCTCTGGGAGATTTTTGGCTTTCCTTTCTGCCTTCGTATTGCAGAATGTCATGTCCATTGCAGACTGTAAGCTAAGATGTCTTGATTGTTTAAGTGCTGTCCACTCACATTAGTTTGTATTGCAAAGATAAGGTGTTATAATTAAACTGTTACTTATTGCTATCCTTACAAAAATGTCTCAGTGACTCACCACTTTGGTAAACTTGATCCATTGCAACTCTGGAAGTCTTAGAAACTTTTTCTATAGCCTTTTTTTGGAGCTTGTAGTCCCCATAACCACCGAATAAAAATAGGTTATTGTCATAAAACACACAAAACTTACTTAAAAGTATTGATAGAGCTGGTATAAGAGATCTTTGTTAGAAGTCAAAATATGATTTCTACTACAAACAGAAACAGTTTGAGAAGAATGAGTTCACTACAAACAGTATGTTCACATTATGTTCTTTAATAAAGAATTTATTTTGTAAAGGCAGTTGATAGAAAGGTAAATCAGAGCATGGCTGACATGGACAGATAGAAAAAGCTCAAGGTTAAGCTGGGGGGAAAAATGAGATACAGAGAAAAGTGTGAAAAGTGTGTGTGTGTGTGTGTGTGTGTGTGCGCGCGCGCGTGTGTGTGTGTGTGTGTGTGTGTGTGTGTGTGTGTGTGTGTGTGTGTGTGTGTGTGTGTGTGTGTGTGTGTGTGTGTGTGTGTGTGTGTGTGTGTGTGTGTGTGTGGCCAGATCAATATCAAACAGTGCTGTGATACTGGAGGCCTATCAGAGAGAATGTCAGCACTCTCTGGTGAGATGACCACACCAACCATCATTACCAAACACACACACACACTCAGTCAGTCCCTGTGTCACCTTTTTCCCAATTCATTATTAACAAGCTCGCGGGGCCTCATTAGCAGCAGGCCACACAGTGCTGCTTCCACAAACAAAACAAAACGCTCCCCAACAGTAATTGCCTTCTTCTACCTTGTCCGGCAACAAACCTCCGTCTTCAGCTAACTCTGCTCTGGAGAAGTTTAACAGGCAACAAATCTACACATACATGACTGGACCAAATTTCGTTCTCCACAACAATCTTACTTATTCTTAATTCAACCTGTTAATGACTGTGTGAAACAATCACATCTAAATCAATCATGGTATTGAATAATAGATTTTTAGTTTTTTTGGTTGGTAAATTCCACTCGCTCTAAATTTTTCAATCCCCAGCAATGTCTTCATAACATGTCTTTTAAGAACCTTTGTGCCCTTACAACACTCAGTTTCCTCCTCCTCTTCCTCCTTTACTTTATGGTGCAAGCTGCGGACTGCGAGATTTTGCTTGCTCTGAACCAGACTAAACAAAAAACTTGCTTTCGTGAGATAAAATATAACACAAATAAGGAAAACATAAAGGAGCAAACTGAAAACGGGGAAACGAGAGAGACAGCAAGAGAAACAACAAGAATAGGTGAAAACAGACAGAAGGTATGCTCCACTGCTTGGCTGACACACATGGGGTCTCTACAGACTGAGAGGATGCTAGGCGAGGAAGGGAAAGAGAGAAAGAGAAAGAGAGCTGTGTGGTGTGGTGAGCAGCATCCAAGCCCTCCTCCCTCACTTCAAGCCTCCACCTCCCTCCACCCCCACAGAGAAACTGTATGCTTGGTTTCTCCTGGTTTCTTTAGCATTCCTCCCCATCCTCTTCCAAAGCCTGGGAGAGGACTGAGGCAGACAGCAGGGCTTGTCATAGGCACAGGACTAGGTCCAAGCAGTGAGTGTGTGTGTGTGTGTGTGGTTGGAACATTTGTTAGTGTTGTTCATTTTTATTTGCAATGTGCTAATTTGCCTCTGCATGTTTGTATGAAGACACATTTTGCTGGAATCTTTGATTAATTGTAGGAAAGAAATGTCAGATATTAAAGTTTATGCTGAACTGTTCATTACCGACCAAACCCTTATTGTAGTTAATATAATCCCCCCTCATCTGAGTCAATCGTTATCAAATGTTTCAGAAACATAATACGCCATGGAACCACGAGAAAATCCAACGTGTTGCACAGCAATTAAACATATTGATTGATACATATACAAACAACTGTGCAAACAATTGTTGAGCTTTTGGCTTAAAAAAATGTAAGGGTATGTGCTCTATCTAAAAACCTTTTTTATATTATCCTGATTTGCAACCGTGTCGTGCTTAAATACATTAGAAACTGTTATTGATGAACCTCTCTGTTAAGATGCAACATTTCCGGATGCAATTTATTGTTAAATGTTAATGTTAATGATCCGGGGAATCTAACAACAGTTAAGTATTTTTGAAAGATAATGTTTTTGCAAAATCTTGCAACAAGCACAAGAGAGCAGCACATGGAAAAACAACAAATTGAACCCACCTTTTATTTTGTATTTTCAAACAAAATTGTATAAAAATGTTACTTTAATAGAAGTAAGGATCCATGTTTACTCATGCATTATGCAGTACATGTAGATACTGTACCACAATAGGTGTCTGTTTTTACGTGTATGTGTGTGTGTGTGTGTGTGTGTGTGTGTGTGTGTGTGTGTGTGTGTGTGTGGGGTGTGTGTGTGTGTGTGTGTGTGTGTGTGTGTGTGTGTGTGTGTGTGTGTGTGTGTGTGTGTGTGGGGTGTGTGTGTGTGTGTGTGTGTGTGTGTGTGTGTGTGTGTGCCATTACATGATGAGTCTGTGGCCTGTCAGTGTGAATAAACAGCAGATCTTAGCTGGCGGACAGTATTGGCAGAAGGACCCCTGTGACTTGTGGAAGCTTAAAAACTCACACCGGGGACGGTGCTGGACGCACACATCCTCTGCCAACTATCTTTGCTCCAATATCTATAAATTATTCACCAAGCCTCGACTGATGGGACACAGATCCTAATGAGAAAAATGTTGCAGGGAGACTCTCAGCTGAGTCAGTGTGTAAATGTAAGTGTGTAAAATGTGTAAATAGGCACCCTGTCATTACATATGTGAGGGTATCTGCTGTATGTGTGTGCTTGGTGGGTACCAAGAAAGTAATTAGCGTCAGTGCCTCTGGACAAGAGTCTGCATAATAAAGTCATCCTGGAATAAGACAAATTCGTTCAGTTCTTTAACACTAGATCACTCTGATTCAGAAGAGCCATTTCTTGCTTTCTTTTGCTTTTCTTTAGATTTAAACACATTTTAACTGGTATTTTATAGAAATCATTAAGTAAACAAGAATGAGATGAGAAGAATGACATTAATCTCATGTATGTGGGATAAATTCAGAGACTGAAAACTGTTGGAAAAAAGAGAGCGTGGCTCTCTTCAAAGTTCAAAAGTATACTCCAATGTGTGTAGCATGTTCCAAAAAATTATGTGAAAACAGAATCTCCCCATAGAGATGAATAAAGTATGTCTTCTGTCTTCTTAAATGCAAAGTGCATTTCATTTGAGAAACTACTGAAAAAAAGGATTTTAGGGGTGTTAAGTGGTGAAACTGTTTGTTAGCAACACTTGGCCCATGTAGTGACTGTGTTTAGGTCTCATTTTTACTAAAAGGTTTTAATATTTGTTATCTTTGTCAATGTATTCCTTTATTTTGCTCACAAATAATGTCTGCCAATATTCAACATATTGTTCTTTAGAATTGCTGTTAAAGCTGTACAAACTCAAACAAGTGTTTTTATTTAACCAGATCTGCTCAGGTTAAGGAGGTGAAGGGATTTATCTTAGGTCACAGATGTCTCTTTTTATGTGCATATTGGGGTTTGAGTATTGTATTAAGAAAGACTTGTAAAGAAAAACAGATCTCTCTTAAAGGCACAGACATATGAAAGCTTGTTTTCTAAATTGTAAAAATGTCTTGTTTTAATGTTACCTCTTGGCTGCTAGCAGAAGCTAGTTTTGCAGAGGGACAGGCAAAGCAAACAGACAGAGGAGAGCAGATGACACAAATACATTGAAGTTTCTATCTCCCCTACCTGTCAACTTTCTCCTTCTCCTCCCAACAACCCCGCACACCTCTCCCTGTCTCTCTCTTTCTGTTACCTTGGAGTCTGGCCGTCATGGTCCTGTGGCTCCGCTCTAAAGGTTACGCTGTGTACCCACCGTCACTGCCTGTCACTCCCCCACTGCCAGCCATACACACACATTCACACACATGCATGCTCCATCAGTCCCAGGACCTGTCAACGATATACTGTCCACAGCAGCACCAACCTACCCACTGCTTGCCTTTGCAAAGAGGTCATTGTGGTGAATAGACTTAAAAGCCTGGTTAGGTTACAGGTTAACAGCTCTGGTGATGGGGTTGTGGAAGTGTTAGTGTGTTTAGGGTGTAAGATATACTCACTGCAGAGAGAGGGACAGAGGGAATGTTCATTTCAAAGTAGGAGAGTGTGCTTCAGTGTGCATGTCCATCTGCAGTCTGGCCTTCGCACATGAAATTAAAATGCTGCTCACTTGAAAGAAATCTACAAGAGTCCACAGAGGCCTCATCTCCCTGCTTCCATCTTCCGACATCTCTCACTCCTGTCTTTCTCAAAGATGAATCTGCTTCAAAATGAGCAGAGAGGAGTTATGAGAGAAGAAACAGAGATAATACAACAGGAAAATCACATTACAACAGACAGATGGAATACATTGAAATGGAATTCGTCAGAGACTTGTTTCAAATGTAAGACTGAAGTTAAACATGATTCAGTTGTGTGTTTAGATGCATTTACAATCTCTGAAATAAAGAAATTACAATCAATCCTGATCAAGCCTTATCAGTTTGTATAATCGATGTGATTATATTTCAGGACAGTCCTCATCCTGGGAAGATAAATAAACCTCTCCTTGTTCTCACTGGGGATCATTAATGTGCACAAATTATACAAAGATATTGCTTTCAGTGACATCCGACTAGCTTTAATTACCTACCTTTCCAGTGATGCACATTTGTAAAGGCTTTTTAAAAAATGAGAACAGAAATAAAGAGACAGTGAGCAGTGCCTTTAAGAAAAAGGCTTTAATAAAAATCTGATTTAGTATTAATATAAGTTCTAACTTCTATAGGCATTGTGGTCTTGAAGCCATTGTGCCAATGGTTTGGTTGTCACCTCAGTATTATTGAGACTTAAGGCTTGAGTAATCTTGGCCTGAAAATAACAACTCAGAGGCCAAATCAAATCTCCACACTTAAGTATTCATTGTCTTAGGCTAGGTGACTTTCCACGATAAAAATTGTCAGGTGAATGAGGGTCCTGTCATGCAACCTTTAAAATCCAGTGCAGGTTTTCCTGACTGAGTGACCCATGGTTAAGGGTAAATAGTTGAAGTATACATTTAGGTAGTAGATACAATCACCAAACACGGAAGGTAACCGCAAAAAACATGAAAGGTCTTTTGTGAGGCATAGCTAGTTAACAAACAGGGGGAGATTCACAGACACCCACGACCCTGTTTAATTGGCTACGTTAATGGTGAAGCCGTTATTTGTCCCTGTTACTTCCTCTGATGCGGGCTCAGTGGCAGAACAACCATAAAGCCTCTGTGACATTCACATTAGCCCTATTCAGAATGCCGTTTCAAGGTGCAATGTTTACGTCACTTTGACGAGTCCCGTTCAGAATGAATGTTGTGGAGGCGTAATGTGGGGATGAAATGATGCCTCCCTCTGTACCGTCTTCAGAGGTAGTAATGGAGGCGTCACAGGAGCGAGATGGGATTGGCAGCCTGGGGGCAGAGAAAAGTGCTGTGTGTGTGCATGTCTGAGTGTGTTTATGGGGAGCTCCCGCTGCGCTGTGCTCCCTCGCACTTCGACAACGCCGTAGAATAATGTGAATTAACAGTTTGGGACACCAACATTACTTCAATCTTAATGCATAATGATGGCAGAGTATTGTTTTGTTTCGACGTTGTTGCAGACTTACACTCTGAAAAAAGGGCTATTGACTGAGAGGTGCAACAGTTCTTTTAACTGGCAATGTCAACTGGGATTTTGTCTGCCAAAGTTTCCACTTCCAATTCCACGTGTTACCCTAGGAAGATTTAACTCTGCCAAAAATAATTCAGCAATTAGGTATCTTATCTTATGGAGACTTTTGTAAGCAGAAATTTAAACTCATTAAAAACCGTAAGGACACTTTTTTTTCCACCCAAAAATCTCAAACCATCTTGGATCCTGTAGAAATAAAATAAAATAATCTCTTCACTGGGCTCTCTCAGGACACTTTGTCTACCAGGCACCACACATTTCTCTTCCATTTTAATTGTACAGTCACTTGCTCCCTACAAATCTAATTATTTATTTAAGTTTTATTTTAGAATTTCAAAGAAAAGAAACTTGGAATGTGATATTTTACTATTCCGTGTTTCTACAGTACTTTAAGCAACTTTGTGAAACTTTTCATCAAGGGTCATTTTGCTACCCTTTAAATAAAGCTGTATATCTCAGCTCCCTGTTGATGCTGTACTGTTTGTGTATTAATATGTAAAAGTTAAATTGTAGACGTCTGGGCCCTGATTTCTGTACATTCTGAACATTTAAAAACCTCCTTTCTTCCTCTGCTCATTGTCAAAGTCATTTTTGTCACAATCTTTCCTTTCCCAGTTCATCTCAAAAAGAAAATATTAAACATTCAGGAACTGAGGGAGACAGTAAAAAAGAAGCTTGGAAATGCTCTTTTCACATCCACAGGCCAGTGAGTTTCTCTGAATCTCAATAGAGATTCAAAAATCTGCACTCAGCCACACAATTTTTTTTACATACCATATAACCATGGACTGTAAGCTAGCTAAAAAATGACAAGTTGAACTGAATGTACAGAAACTGCTTTGAACTCAGTACTATGCACACACACACACACACATACATTTTTTTAAAGGCAAATGCAAAACCTATCGACATACCGTATCAGTGCTGCTCCCTATGTTATCTCTGTGACACTCTCTGTTGTTTAAACAATAAAAAAAACTGTTTATTCATTTTTTGTCCATCTCTCCTTTTCTTTTCCTCTCATCCCTCCCCCCTTTGTGTCTATCCTTCATACCTCCTCTCAGTGGGCCATCCGCAGAGCGTTCAAGCGCTCTGACGACATGCATCACTGAGTTCTCAACATCTTGTCTCGTCACGGCAATTACACAAACACACACACCCACACACACAAATACACACATTTAACATTTAACATACTCAGTACACTTGAAACATGATCCAAAGTGTCTATCATATCAAACAGTACAGTACAGTACCACCTTTGAAGTATGAAAGATTACCTTTTTCTGAATCAGAATGGCAAAACCTCCTTACATCTCAATTCAATCATCCCAGACAAAAAACAACAACACACACAAACAATCCAACATTGCCTCACACTCAGGAGTGAGAGACTGAGACAATGAGCAGGTGGTCCTTAAGGTCAGGGCAGGGACCAGTCACTGACCCCCTTCATACTAGTGTGAAAGGATAAGGGTTAATTAACACCAGACTTAAATCGCCTCTGATGAATGATTCATAGCTTCCCGCTCTATAACCACTATTTTAAAACACATGGATGAAGCCAGAGCCAGCATGAATTATTCAAGTCCTACGGCACCTAGCGGCACATTTCACTCACACTAAGCAAGGACAGTCATGAATTTCAGCCAAAAAGCATCTATCTAACCTGTAGGTGAAGAGCAAACAATGAGGATTTTTGGCTGCAATGGCTATCGAAATCTGACAAGAGGGGTTAAAGAGATAATTACAACAGCAATCTCCTGAAATTAAGCAATTGTAATACATTGTCATTATTCCACAAGAAGGGGGAAGACAAAGAGAGATACAAGAGGCAAATAAAATTAAAGAAGACTGCCTCTGAAAAAGATGGATAAATAGAACAAACAGAAGGAGTAAGTCATGGCAGATTTACAGTCTTGGCTGTGAATGCAGCACATATTAAGTTACCAGCTAAGCAGCTTTATATATTCTTAAAATCTATGGCCATCTTGTCTCTGCTTTCTTCAACACATCCCTCACCCTCCCGGTTTACTCTTTGGATAAAATGAGTCAACAGTAGGATGTATTTACTTAAGTGAAAAGGGCTTCATAGGCATAGAATATTAAAATGCTGAACAAGAAAATCGTGAAGACCAAAGAGTCGGTTATTTAATAGTATCATGTTAAGGGTTTAAAACAAGGAAGACCCAATTGCTAACTGACAAAAAAAGGCATGTATAATATCATCATAGTAATGCACAACAAAAGACAAGAAGGCAAAAGCCAAAACTATTTGAAATGTCCAAAAACACAAATCCCTGAAGAAGCTGACTGGAATTTTCCGGCACACAATCAAACAAGGTCCAACTCAAAATCCAACTAACAGGGAAAAAACAACTGAGGAACCACAAGGGAAAAATCACAAAATAAAAGACTTTCTATAAACAGAGTGAACTGAGAAATAATCTATTAAGAGGATCACAAGAACCAGCAAGAAAATCCACTGAGAACACAAGGAGCAGGTTTAACAAACAATACACAAAGTGAAACTTGTGAGGGCAATCAAAGTGGAGGATAAACCAAAGACAGGAAGTTTAACTCAACATGAAGCACTGGGGACAACAACTACATAATAAAACAGGAAACAGGGCACTGGAGGTGCAGTGGTGCAGTGGTTAGTGCGCGCGCCCCATGTATGGAAGCTATAGTCTTCCAAGCAGGCGGCCCAGGTTCAAATCCAGCCTGTGTGGCTCCTTTCCCGCATGTCATTCCCCACTCTCTGTCCCTGATTTCTGGCTCTATCCACTGTCCTGTCTCTCGAATAAAGGCACAAAAAGCCCAAAGATAAATCTTAAAAAAAAACAGGAAACACTTAACACCTCTCAAAAAGTCACAATAACATACACACAAGGAATACAGGAAACCGAGGAGGGTGAAATTAAAAAATAAAATCAAGTCTGAACATGAACGAAGACATAATACAAAGCTAAACAATAACAGCTCATGACAAATACAACCACAGATCAACCAAACAGCCTTTTCTATACAGTACAACAATTATAAGCATACAAAATAAGACAGGGAGATAACAGCCCTTGTAGGCCTACAGTTACAGTATATCTGGTTAGAATATTGTGTCAATGTGAGACTAGAAGTAGCTTTTCACACCATCTTTCTTTTTAAAAGACAAACATAGGAACACCTTTAAAAACAAAACAGCAAAGTTTAACCATGGTCTGTAATGTAGTTTAGCTCAAGTGTCTAGGAAGGCAGTAAGGCAACTCAGCAGACGACATTTTCCCAAGAGGTGAGTATTTATTTACAGTGAATAAAGCCACACGTGTTTCCTTAACAAAAACAAGAAAAGTTCAAAGGAAATGAGGCAAATTAACTCTATTAAATCAAACTAAGGCACAAAGGCAGCACAGTCGGCCTCACCTCTCTCTCTCTGCAAGAGCAAACCTCTCCTGTATTTATAGACTGCCCCATTAACAAATTGGCTGAAGCTGAGTATAGCATAACTCAAATGGTAGGTAAACACTTTTCTTTTAAGGCAAAGAAATACAAATAAACCATTAACCTAAATTAACCTCATAACTCATTCACTCAACTAAATGAACTTTAAATAGTGAAATGATATTCTACTAGTAACTCAAATATTAAAGAAATGATTAGAAAGAAAACATTTCTCAGAAAAGAAAAACCCTTGTTGGTGTGCCCCAGTGATGTCAGCGATGACATCATCAATCTCAATCAATAATTATCAGGAAGTGCTGGGCCAGCCCCTTTTAGCTGCATGGGACCACATGGGGAACTGATCAAAAGAACAAACAAAGGTGAGTAGGAAAAAGAGACAAGTATATTTTGTAAATCCAGAAACTTACTTTATACTTTGATGTGAACGATAACCTAATGCTAACACAAACAAACACGGGATAGTATGTGCTGCAATGTTACACAAGCAAACATTAAATTATTGCAAATGCACAACTGTAAAGAATAATGTGATTTAATATTAATAAATGTGTAAGCGACAAGTGGTGAATAAGATTTAGTTTATCTTTTAACATTCTTCTTCAGAGATATCATTTTTAACAACTGCAACTGTTTACTATATCTAGGACTATAACTGTACCAGTACACAGTAAGTAATCCCCATCACAGATAGTCCATGTACTGACCAGTGTTTTGTGCTGCAGGCTCCAGTCCTTTCACTGAATGCTCAGCTATAATTGTCACCAAACTCTACATTTAAGTGACATTTAACCTTTTTTCTGCGTCTCAGGTCCACACAGATGTAACATCAAAGCATGTCATGTCAAGTGTCCTTCCAAAGAACCTTTTCCTTCATCTGAACATGTTGTTTCTGGAGTCTTCTCCCACTCAAATCACAACATTCTCCATAATTGTAGGATTTTGACTTCATCAACTGTGGATCGGCAACAAGTAAGAAGTCCCTCACATTGAAACAAGCTTTAAAGTAGGTAAGAAAAAAACGGTATAATTTTCTGTTTGTACGTCACTGTGTTATAATTTATGTTTGTTTTTTTTTATGTCCAAGCTGCTCCAAACTAATTGCCCCAAGAGGGATTTACATTTCAGTTCAGTACGCTTCATTTGCATGACTGTTACAATATTGCCAAAGCATATAATAACAAATAATACAATAATAATATCAATTAATAGTAATAATTAATTGCATTAGTACAGTTGTTGAAATGGAATTGAATTGAAAATATCCAAAAGATCATAAAGGATAAGACATCCATTGGACTTCAAGTAGACCAATGTTGCCTCACTCACCTAACTCAGTGCAACAAAGTTTCTGGTCCTTTTTCATTTTTTAACTGTGTCTGAATTACATGTCTGAAAAAAGCTTCACGAAAAAAACAGTTTTACATTAAAAGCTGTGGAAAATAGAAATGCAGGAAGTTTGTGCTGCTTTCGCACTGCAGGTGTATATTCTGGGGCTAATGGGGGCAGAAGCAGCAGTGGGTTACTAATCAGGTGATAGGCAGGGGCAGAAACTCAAAGAAAGTGATCAGTGAAGAAATGAGAGGTGAATATGTCAGAAAAATTATGCAACATGCACAAAAAGTGTAAAAACACAGCGCAATGCTGAAGACGGACTATAGATGAGTCACAACATACGTTTTATACATTGTATGGCTGATTTATTTGGTTTTCAATTCTCATCTAAATTCTGTAATAATTCCACAATGTGACTTCTCTTTGTGCCAGTGATTATTCAAGGATAAAGTATTGACATCTGACATCCAGCTTAACATACCTTAAACTAAAGATATGATCATTGATTTCAGGAAGAAAAGTCATGTGAATGAAGCCACTGACAATCGAATATGTGCAGTCTTAAAAAAGCCTTGGGACTAGCATTGATTCAAAACTGAACTTTGAAGCTAACAGTCAAGCAGTGTGTAAAAAAGGCTCATCAGCATTTGTATTGTTTGAGGAAACTGTCGTACGTTCACATTGACCGATCTATAATGACAATGTTCTATCATGCTTTTATTGAATCAGTTTAATCTTTTTCTTTGGTGTCATGGTTTGCTCGAACATCTCTAAAAGATAGAAATTATTTCAACCAGATTGCTTAATGGTTGAGTCAGCTGGTGAGTCACAGTTACAGCTAGAAAGCTACCTCGATGTGTAAATGATTCCCATCCTTTGTACAATGATTTTCAGCTTCTTCCCTCTGGACAAAGGTTTTTATTCCCATGGTGCAGAACAAAGCGATACACTGAACTGGACAATCTATATTTGCGTATACATATTTATTTATCTAATTATATCCCAAACTTATTTTATCTTGGCCAACAAGATAATTTATTCATTTGTGATTGTTATTAGTCTAATTGGTTAAAATGACTCTCTCTCATATGCCTTGACTAGCTGAACCTTGAGCACCTTTAACATTTTAGGTTTTTTTTATTATGTTTTAGTGGGTTTTAAATTGTTTTTCCTTCTGTCTTATATGATGTCTTTTGTTACATTGGTTCTGTAATTTGTATGTCATGATGGATGTCACTATCTTGCTGGATGCAAAAGAAATCTCCCTACAGGTAAATTAAGTAACCTGAATCTGAACCTGTCTGGAAAGCTTTTTTAATAAAGGTATTGATCAGTCAATAAACAAGCCTCCACAAAGATTTATCCACAATGAATTGCATCATTCAACAGGTTGAAAAAACATCAATCAGAAAAGATTAATCAACAGTCACTATCTTGCAATAAAACAAATCATTCCTTATGTTCTGTTACAATGAAGCACCATTAGTCTCTGAGAAACGAGAGGAGGAAGTTAAAAAGTCTGAATACATAAATCTGCAGCTATGGTCTTTTCCTGCACAATTATAGCCCATGTTTTGGTTTACCAACCTGCCCAAGCACAGCCTTAATGAAACCTTGTTAACCACAAGATAAAAAACAAATGAGGCCACTGCACTCGGTTGGTTTGCGGGGACAACGAGAGAAATAGAGAGAGAGCAAGAGGCAGAGCTTGAAAAGAGGGAGAACAGGTGAGAGACTGTGTGGGAGGAAAATAGAAATAGTACGGGTGGGGGGATTTGTTACTTTAATTGCCCTTGTTTATCTGGCAGAAAAGACAGGCAGAGGCTTAAGGTTACAGATACAGATGGATAGATCAGTGTGAGAAAGACAGATTATGTGATGAAAGCTTTGGTAGGTTGCACAATTTAACAAATTCGAGGAAGATGGATGACTAGTTTAACCCAGCATATAATGTGGATTCTTATCTACAGAGAACAAAAACATACATTGTACCTAAGGGTACAATGCCTTCATGTAGACAACATTCTACACAAGGGCTAATCAATGAGACTGATACATGTAATGTCTCTAATTACAAGTTTGGTTGGAGTTGCTGGAGTATAAACTTCCCCAGATCAAAAAAGAGCAGGACAGAGCTACTGTTACTTTTAACTGAAACATGTTGGCCCCATGGCTCCGAGCAAAGGGATCTCTAAAAATCACGGAATATTCCCTGAAATCATATCAGCTTCTGACAAACTCTCTGACATTGTAAAACGTTAAGTTTATTTTTTGGGGAAAAAATAGAGACAACCCTCTGCACCCTTTGCATAGCCTACATACTGTCACTTAACTACACCGCTGTCTGCTCTGCCTAGTTAATGCTCAGCTTTATTACAGAGAGATCTTACTCATCATTTCCATCATGGTTAGGTAGCAAACACGTCTTGAAGTTTAAAGACAAATGATCTGTTGAGATTATGAAAGTGTCCGTTAAAAATAAACACAAAGATTAAGGACCACTGTAAGGACCACTGTCCTTACTGTCCTTATCCACGGTCTGTAACTTTCTACGTGTATAAATCGTTTATCACGCATTAATAAGTGAACGGTTAACTGATGTGAAAAAGTAGATGTTCACTGTCTATCTGTGTTGCCTGTATTTTTTACCCGGGTCGGTTTTTCCGCGAAAGCTCCAAGAAGTGACGTTATATGTGCGTTCTCGACGTCCTCCTCACTCAACTCCACTTAGGGCCCTGACAAAAGCAGACGGCAGAGAACTAGTGTCTGGGCCAAAAAGTTGCACTAGAACACACCGCAAAGACTGCGGCCAACCACCACGTACCTCTACTGCGTTATACTAAACTGTAAGATGTGCCATTTACATGTAGAACAGATGCCAATCAAAATGTAATCTGCAACACCAACACAGTCATAAGAAAAAGGAAAAAGAGATTTCTTTAACAATGTTTGAGATACCAATTTTGTGTTCACTAGGATTGTTTTTGGATGCTAAATGAAACCCTTGACTTTAAGGGGATAAATGCATTTTTTACTATATCAGACTTCCAGTGGTTGTAAATATGTATAGGCCAATTAAATCAGGGAGGTCAATGCCTGCAACATGATTTACGGAGTCATTGCCATATGTTGCCTGATAAATGATCATGTTTTTAATGAAGCAAGTCCGATTAGGAATACATAGAAATCTGATGTTTTGCTGTATAAGTAATCACAGAAAGCCTCAGAAAGAAAACTGTGTGTGTGTATGTGTGTATAGGAGTGCGTATTAGAGAGCATTGTCCAGTATATCAGACAGGCCCTGTCATGTTCATGTCGCAGCAGCAGGGTATAGGAGGTGTTCTTGTCTCTGAGTGATGTGATGGCATGAACAGCATGGTTTAAAAGCTAAAAGAAGGTCATCGATGTCTCGCTTCACTATCTCTCCCTCCTTTTCCCTCCTCTCTCTGTTGCCCCTGTCATCCCTGCTGGATGATCCCTGGCTCTCTCTTCTAACCCAGGCTGTCTTTCTGTCCTTCGTCACGGGTTGCTGTGTCCCATTTCTTTCATTTCTTTTTTTTTATTCCTGCATCCTGCTCCGTGTTGAACTCCACTCCAACGGACTGATTTTATTTTTGCTACATTCCCACGGAAATAAATGTTGGTAAACTGGCGAGCAGAAAAAAGGCAAGGGTCTAAGACCAGCAAAGTTTTGTCACTCTGTCCAAGGGAACAAGACATGAAAGGAGCCAGAGGACAGAGTCTCCAGATCCATCCACTGTCATTATTTAGAGAGGCTGTGTGACCTCTGAGCATCAAGAGGATCACCACTGCTACATTATTCAGAACTCTTTTTTTCATATGAATGACAGGTTATGTGTGGGTATTTGGGTAATTTGGTGGGTTTAAATGAAGTGTTGATGGTTATTTTACTCACTGTCCTTGGTGACAGGAGGATGCTTCCCCTAACAGGCTCTTGGGAATGAATATCAGATAGATTCCCACCATATCACATCAGGAAATCTAGTTAAAGATATCTGCTGTAGCTCAGCATATACAGTGCAAGGTTGGGTGTTATCTGAAATGACATGGAAGGTCAATGTTCTCTGACTGAATGTGACCCTGTGGATGTGTCCGTAAACAAGACTAATAAGAGTCACATAGGTTCATATGAAGCTGCTCAAAGGCGTATTGGTGCTTAGAGCTTAATACATAGCATTGACACATTATTATTAGGACAATAATGACCAGCTGATGTGTAGCAGGTACTTATTTTGCTGCTCTTTTTATTTCACTTAGTATGCATAATACTTGATGACATTGGGCACCAAGTGCATCTGTAACTAAAGGAAACCTTCCAATAATTTTGAGATATTCAAGTTTGGAGCAAATTGAATTAATACCCAACAGGACATAATAGTTATCTCTGTTTATAAGCCCTTGTTTAAATAGGTCATGACCCTTTCCTTTTTTTGATATAAATAAAGCTGGGTTTTTAAATCACAGTCCTCAATTATTATGACAACAGTTACCTAGATGTTATTTTCATGGAACATCATTCTTTTCACTTGTTTGTAAAGTGTTAGTGGAAACTTCTCAAATATGAATATGAGCACATAATGCAATGACATTATAAATGTGTCTTTTAATTGCATATTTACTGCTGTGATATTTTCACATTTTTCCTGTAAAAACACCCCTAAATCTACGAGACAGCCCTTTATTCCATTTATGGTCCACATCTTTTGTCTGATCATCTCATCTCTTGTTTCATTGTGTAATTACTGTCTCACTGTATAGTACAAAAAGACCTTCAATCCAATAGTTATATAAGAAATGGTTATATCAGGCATAGGCACATTTCCATAAACAAAAATTAAATGAGTTTAAGAAATTTAAGAGATTTTTTAGCATCATGTGTAAATGTTTTGTCTTTTTAGCTGCAACTTACAAGTTTTTAATGTTTTTAGCAATAACAAAAACTCAAACCTTCTCTCGATGGACCACAGCACTCACTTGGAAACAACTGGGAATTCAGGAACAATTTGAGATCCACTCAAACATAGAATAACGATTTTTTTTAATACAAAAATGCCCAATCATTAGAATAGAACAGAATATATGTGTATTGCCATTTGCACAGGTACAGGACAGTATAGGTAAATTGGAATTTATGTGCATTTCTCCCTGAGTCAGTTCTACAAAAAAGTCAAAAGTATATATAAAATAGGATAGCAATATAAAAAAAGAGTAGAAAAATAATAATAATAAATAAAAAAAATACACTCTTTTGAAGCAGTGATATAATACAATGGGAAACACTGTACAATGAAAAAATGTAAATATGTTCTGTTGTCCCATTGTCTGTCTCATTGTCTCATTACTTTCAATGCATGAATGAAAATTATTGCTTTGGACTTGCATGCACGTCATACATGTGGTGCGGTCTCAATCCATGTTTCCCATGTTAGAGGGAATCACTGATCGCCATGGCGGGAGCAGCAGGTAGTTGGAGAACACAATAGAGTTCATTAATGCTCAGTGTGGGGTCGGCGAGTTTTGACACAG
This sequence comes from Labrus mixtus, assembly GCF_963584025.1. Classification (NCBI taxonomy): domain Eukaryota; kingdom Metazoa; phylum Chordata; class Actinopteri; order Labriformes; family Labridae; genus Labrus; species Labrus mixtus. The sequence goes on along the minus strand of NC_083618.1, from coordinate 9,165,714 downwards.
TTGCTCACTAGGGATCTTGTAGCTACTTTTGATATAGGAGTAGTGAACTGTACATGGTACTCTTATTCTTCATATTTTTCTTTAATTGCATATCATTTTGTTCATCTTCCCAAAATAAATGCAGTTAGAAGGCTTGTATTAACATTGTTAAATGCTTAAAAATATATCCTTAAAAAAATGGCAGAGTTTGGATAGCTGGGACAGACAAAAACAAAACCAATGTGCCTGAAGACGATTAGAGCAAAGGAAGAAAATAGATCTTTAAATAAGATAATCAGTATTTGACAAAAAATGAAACAAAAGCCATGTTAATGGCAAAATATCTAATTACAGAGCACCAACATGGATATCAATTGGAGTGATAAATCATTATTTACCGATGTGAGAGTGCTTACTTAACCTTGGAGTGCTGGCAGAATTAAAATGTGCATTTCAGGGGGAAAACCCACTCAGTATGCTGACCATGCCAAGGAAGGAGAGCAAGACACGAGAGGCAAGAGGGGGAAAAGAGGAGTGCAAGAGCTGGAGATGGAGATGCAAGAAAAACGTCAGGAAAAGGAACAGGTGCAGGGCACAGAACAACACACAGAAAGGCAACAAATTGAAAGACGAGTGTTGTGCGGGGAATCTTTGGAGGAGATTAAGGTATGAGATGGAATCAGCAGCTCAGAGTAAGGGACAGGTAGAGGAGGAATAGTGTGTTTTGGAGGGGATGAGGAGGGACAGAAGGGAGAGGGGAGGGTTTGGTGAGGAGAGCACAAGACAGACGACAAATTGTGATTAATAGATGGGGTCCGGGGCAGCAGTGTGGAGCGCAACTCATTAATAGAGAGAATTAGAGAGGCTGTGCAACTCAATCTGCACACTGTCACTCGCAATCAAGGACCATAATCAGATCAGCAGCACACAGACAGAGGTAGATGTACGACAGGAGGGAGACTCTTACCCATACACACTCTATTTCCCTACACTTACATAGAATCAGCAGCATTAAATCCCAGGGCCTAAACTATCCCGAGCCGCTAAGCCTGAAAGCTAAGGCTTGAATTGAACTCTTAACACCAAACTGCCTCTAGGAGGTTAGGATACTTATATATTCATATAAGTAAAATAAATGAAACCTATTGTTGAGATTTTTTGATCAACAACTATTACTCTAAGGTTATGAGTTAATTATTAGCCTGTGGTTTACAGCCAACAGGGATGAAAAGTCGCTGAAATTAGAGGAGATCAGAAACTTGTTATGGTGAAAGATTTCAAATTTGATTCAAATATCCAATGTTAAAAATCTGGCAAAAGTTTTATAATTGGTCTAAAGTTGTCTGACTTTCCCTATTGAAGTGAGTGTCTCTTAATCTTCTCTGGTCAGGAGACCTCTAATCCTGAACCTTGTAGATCAAATACACTAAATTAAGGATAATCAGTGTGTCGTCTGCATAGAGGTGATTAAACAACATTTTTGTCAAGTATAGGTAGACCTAGAAGGAGCATGCACAGGTTTAACAGTAGTGGCCTAAGAACCGAACCCTGGGGGACTCCTCTCATTTATGATCACACATTCTTTCAAGATATGATATAAACCCAGTAATTATTCCACACTTTTTTAGTCCTTTAAGATGTATTTTGGTCATTAGTATCAACAGCTACCCTAGAGTGCTCTGTCTTAAAGTCACACGCTTATAGCCTCTCCGACAAGTTTTGCAGTCTCATAACTTTCTTATCTGACTTCTGACACAGGAGTTACAGTTTTCCTACACCAGACTAAAAATAAAATTAAGTGACATAGGTAGATGATGAATCACACTAAACAGTCCTGTGTTTCTTTAAATGCTCGCCCTTGTGACGCTATAGAACTCTTACCTTTCCTTTTCCCTCCCTGCCTCTCAGCTTTCCGTCATTTTGTGGCTCGAGCTCTTTCCGTCTCATTTACTCTCTGACCTGTGAGATTGCAGGTCAGGTTAAGCCCTTTCCACAGCCACTTACTCTGCTTACATTTGTGACTGGCTGTGTTGATAGTACCTGCATCATGGAATGAGCTGGTTAATACCATTGTAACGCCTCTGATCACATGCTGACTATCTGCTCAGGTCATGATTGCTTTTACTGATTCTTCCAAAAAGAGAGAATGAGCTGCTGGGGAATCACCTATGTCCAGTCTTATCTATATCATTGGCTGCTGAATGGATGACCACAGTGTATCAACTGGAATGACTCATACCAAAACGTAGGTCCTTTTTAATGACAATGAATCTTGTGTAGTCTCTAAGCCTGCAAAGACTTAAGTTCAAACTGGGTAGTTGGGATGAATCCACACTATAAAACATAAAACTCTATATAGCTCAAGGAAGGCTGTTATGTAGCTGAAGACACTTTATCCTTAGAGGATGTAAAAAGGAATCACAACTTACATATTTAATCCAAAAATCATTAACTTGACTGTTACGTCTTACCTGAAGAGTTGTGCATAATTATTTTAACAATAATTTCATCATCACAATCATGCTTCTACCTATAATCCCAGTCCCATATTTTTGGTAGGTCCTGGATACATCTGCAACTACACAGAATGAATGAATGGCTATGTCCTTAAATATCCTTTCTCCCTCTGCCGGAATGTTATCCTTGTGTTTTGGCTGTAGTTGAAAGTAGCCGACGTGCCATGTATTCTCTTCCCAGGTTTGTGGGAAAATGCTTTGTTGTTGTTTTCTTGTTATGTTTGCTTTAGAAAATGCTTGTTTATTTTACTGCAGAATATATATTTTTAGTTTGTACTTGTCATTATCTGTTTTATAGAGAGTTCTCTGTTTTCAGTTTAAAGAGAATTGTCCTAGCTTTATTGGTAATAATACAAATATATAGCCTATAGTTGTAGTCACCATCCTATGCTGCAGCATTTGACTTCAGTTTTCTTCTTGCTGGGGCTTATTGACAGGGTTGGGTCAGCAGACCTTTGTGTTAAAAACAACAGCCATGTCTCCCACCTGAGACTTAACCCTGTAACCCTGTAGTCCTTAAATCTTTCTGCCTGTTGTTGCTCTAAAGCCTTATATAAGTCATATCTCCACAGCGTAGTAACCTGAAGGTCAGAAAAGAGAAGGATAGATATTGAAGGCAAAAAAGGCAAGAGGATCAAACACCTAGCCAGGTTACAGGTTACAGGTTACAGGTTACCCTAAATAATATTTAGCAACGGGTTAGTAAACAATATTTTGTCAGATGAATTTTGTCAGATGAATTCAGTGTCAATTTCTTCCTGTAAACAAGCGCTTTAAATAAACACAGGAGAGGATGATATATACATTACAGACAGGAACATGATATCATATATCATGAGGAAACAGAGTCACAGACAGATATTATCTCTTTACAGCTTATATATTCATCGGCTTGGTTAATATTTCATAAGGCTCTAAAACCCTCATTCTCTCTAAATTGTCCTTGCTGCTTGGCAATAATAATTTAAATGCAGGAAGACTCTGAGTGTGCTGCAGTCCACATGTAAATTATAGGTGTATGTGTGCACATATGTATGCATGTAGGCACTCTTACTCATGCAATAAAGCCACATAAAGGAGCATTACCAGGCACACAGACACAAACAAAGAATAGGATATAACTGACAGTATACTATAAAATCACAAGCAGAAAATTCCAGTTTCAGTGTGTTTTTTTATTTTGGTTATAACCAATTTTGTAAGATGTAAAGACCCCCAGTGTCCCACTTTCTGAAAAGCAGTAGTTATTTTTTATCTCCACATGCAAATGTGACTAGAGGCTCAGCATCTGCCTGAGGGCTCAGTTGGCTGACAGTATGCATTCTGGGGAGTGATCTATTGATCCATATTCAATATTTGCTACACTTTCTTGCTCAGTAAAGTTGGGAGATGAATAAATAAAGAGCAGAACTGACAGAACATACAAGTGCACTTGTGCCTTAGAGGACTGGAGGCTTCCTAAATTGTATTCTTGCTTGTTTCTCATGTGGACGCCCCCTAGACAAAAATGTCTTGATAGAATAAGCACATAAGAGCCATTCTGCTTTAAGGACGTATGTGTTCCGATTCTAATCAGTTTGTTTCTGAAACAATGAAACATTAAAACAATATTTTTCCATGATTTATAGGCATAAGCACTGCATAAATAATGTCCAATTTAACACTGAATTAATTTATTAAGATTATAAATTTTAAGTCAGTAATAGAGAGAGAAGGAGAGGGAGAAAAGAAAGACACCAGGAGGAGATTGAGGAGCAATGGGAGGGGGTGTTGTCAGCAGCGATACATCTTTCATCTCTAACGAGGTCTGAAAGCTACAGAAAAAAAAAACCCAGAGACATTGACAACAGCCTTAAGAAACACAGCTCTCTTCCTTTCACCTTATCCTTTTCCCTTCCACCCTCCTCCCTCCTGCGTGATATGTGTCAGTCTCACATGTGTAACCCACCGTTTTCTTGCTACTCACACCTCAGTCTTTTTACATGGTGCTACTGTTATCAAACACAGCTCAACAGGTAGCTGCAACCTTCACTGGGAAATCTTGTTTTTTAATTCTCAGTGATATGCTGTCTGGAACTCAGTCGTGGGACAAAATCTCAGGAAATTATAGCTACATGTTTGCAAGAAAACAAGGATACAATATAAGAAAAAGAAAAACTGGAAAAAGCCGCTATTATGGTCAAAAGAACACCTGTCATCTTAGATAAGGATGCTGTAAATCAAAGGACATCACAGTCAAAATACAAATATTTACACAATACCTTTTGCTTGTATGAAATTGGTGCAAATACATCTTCTATATTTAAATGGCGGACGACAACCATGATGGAACTATTTAATGGATGTAGTCATTGGATTTGTTAAAAGGTCACAGGCAGGATGATGGGACGGTGAATCTGTGTGTATTAGTGAGCATGTGTGTGTGTGTGTGTGTGTGTGTGTGTGTGTGTGTGTGTGTAGGGTGTGTGTGTTACAGAGAGAGGGAGGGGGAGCAGTAGTGGGCAGATGCTGAGGAGAGAGAAGCAGGACGGAAAATACAACAAGTGAATGAACTGTTGCTCTGCAAATAAAGTCGCTGTGCAGCGGGATTTCTGCAGGGCGGAAGTCGGTCAAAGTCACTCGTCAGGATGTGTGGCTTTATTTGAAGGGACATTACGCGACTTTAAACCATTTTATACTCTTTCTTTTTTTTTTTTGTTTGCCCGTGTGTGCTCGGACTGCCCGTGAGCGCTGCCCGGAGCGTTTTGCATGCTGTGGTCCGGTCTGCATGCCGCAATCGTGGATCTAAAGAAACTGCAAGTTTGAATATTAGTGAGACTTCAGCTGAACTTCACCCGATCCGAGAGAGATAAGTCTGTGAAGGATTCCATCCCGCCCGGAGCAGTTTCCTGCGACGTTTCCGTCTGAACCCGCAGCTTGAAAATCCGAAACAAGAAGGAAATAAAAAAACTCAGTGAGTTAGTCTAATCTTTCCCTCTTTTGTTGTCTTTTTTTTTGCTGGGGTTTTCAGAGGTTTGCTAATGATTTTGGTTTGTTAGATTAAACTTGGATAAACAGCATTCAATGATAATGAGCTCGAAATTACTATCAAACTTTAAATTGGTTTAAAGGGACATATGGTCAAGTTAGTATAGCCTACTGTTGTATTATATTTAATTTATATTTAACGGACCTGTCGCCTGCATTAATATCAACATATAGCTGTGAATGATTAAAAAATATATTAGTCTATACAATGACAAAGATGACTTTGTGTAAGACGTTATAAAAGTCTCTTTGTATAGTCACAAGTCATTTTGTTTAAAATTGTTGAGCAAACATTTTAGTAGGCCATATAGGCTATAATAAAAATACGTTTTTAATTGAATGCACTTTAGTTTTACTTTTTCACTTGAAAGTTAATGATTTTCAGTGGAGGTGGTTTTATTTGTCAATGACAGGTAATTTGATATATTTGTGTGTGTGTGTGTGTGTGTGTGTGTGTGTGTGTGTGTGTGTGTGTGTGTGTGTGTGTGTGTTTCTTTACAGATTCAGAGATTTGATGCACTATAATAAAAAAAAGAAATCAGCTGACTTCGGAAAAAGAGATACTTTAAAAAAAAAATCTGTAACCAATCTGTATTTAAATTTGATCTAATCCAGGCTCCTTAAAAAAATTACATTCAGAACTAAGAAAGGTGTACAGCTGATCAACACAAAAAGGGAGGAAGGAAGAAAGGTGCTGAGATTTTGCAGTTTCCTCTTCTTTTCTTCTCATTCTTGTACAGACAAATACAGCTCCTTTCCCCATATGTGGTGGGTGAGATGAACTCCAGTGGGAATACTGTAGACCCCACCTGACAGCTCTCTGCCTGAGCAACTAAGCTTTTCACTTGAGCCACTATAGAGCTTGTTTAAAAAAGATCAAATCAAACATCTGATTTGAAATATTTGTTATTTTTGGCTTGCAGAATGACGTTTTAACTCTAGAAAGGTTAAAAGCTCCAGACATTCTGAACCAGAGAAAAGTGAAAAGTGAAATGTTACAGAACAATTACTGAACATCAAGAAATGGAAAAACCTTTTTGTCTCCTCCATCCATCAGATTTTTTCCTGTCTAAGACTTTTCAATCCCGACTTTAGAATAGAGGCCGACTTCTATTCTCTGCCCGTCACCATCTCACACGTTCGACTGCCACCCTCTTAAGTAGTGACTATCTGCCCAAAGTTCAGTCTGGCAGGCACAACCATCCCAGCTAAGGGGGAGGAGGACTTCCTCACACTGGCCGCCTCCCGGCTCAGCCGTAAGAAACGAGTTATCGGGGCTGGAGTTGGCGTGGCAATGGTCCTGGTCCTACTGGTGGCCATTCCCCTATTGGTCCACACCACCAAGGGGGGAGGGTCCGGAGGAGGGGGCACGCATTACGAGATGCTTGGGAGCTGCAAGATGGTGTGTGACACTTTCACCCCCCCACAGGGAGAGCTCACGGCCGTCTCCCCTCAGCCCCCGGACTTCCAAAACCGGAGGGGCAAACATGGGCTCAGAGGGAGCCCCGGACTCCCTGGTCCTCCAGGTCCTAAGGGCCCCCCTGGGGAGCCTGGCAAACCTGGCCCACCTGGACCACCAGGGCCTGGACCTGGAGGTTATGGCCAGTCCCTCTACAGTCCTAAAATTGCCTTCTATGCCGGTCTTCGGAAACAACACGAAGGAAGTGAGATACTGAAGTTTGACGATGTGGTAACCAATGTTGGGAACTACTACGAACCAAGCACGGGCAAGTTCACCTGCCCTCTGCCTGGCATCTACTACTTCACCTACCACGTCCTGATGAGAGGAGGGGACGGTACGAGTATGTGGGCTGACCTAAAGAAGAACGGGCAAGTGAGTATGTTCTCAAGGGCAGAGATGGTTGAGTTTGTGTGTATGAGTGTTTTCACAAAGTTCAGCTTTTCAAAAGCACACCAGAAATCTCCCAAGTCAGAGTCCATTCATCCTACTTGATCTCCTCCTTCCCCAGATGAGGCTATATAACATCGACACTATGTTCCCATTTTCTTCTAACAAAACGAGTTAGTAAGACTGACTTTTAGAGTAAATTTGCTTTCCTGACACGGGGTAAAATAAAAAAAAAAAAGGAAAACTCAAAAAAGAAGATGATTGACTAATAGTTTGTTCTTATTGCTGAGTTCTGAATTGGACTGGATGCTCTGCACAGGTGTTGCTATAATTGAAATAAGTTTACTAACAATGTAATCAGAGAACAAGAAATATACACAGAGAGTTATAAAGCAAATGTCTCTCAAAATATATGAAAAAGAATGAAAATATGTTTACTTTGAGCAGATATAAACCAGGATGTCAACTGATGTGTCTCAACTCGTTAGTTTCAGCTCGTTAGTTTAATCAAAATAATTAACATTTTTGATTTACTTTGGAGGAAAAAGAAAAAGAAAGGAAGGCAATGTGAATGTAGAAACAGAAGAAGGACTAAATTCTGCTTCATCAAGAGCAAAAAATAATTAAATGTACAAATTGCAAACCAAAGGCGAGGGAGAGAGAGTGACAGCCGAGCGATCAGGAGGATAACAATCCTCCTCGTCTCAGTGCAACAGAGCCAAAACGCAACAGCTGGCTACTGTCCTCTGAGGAACTCTGACTTTAACTCTAATAAATAAACAAGCATGAATGCCTGGAAAAAGCCTTGAACGCTTCCATCTGGAGATCCGTGACAAGCTTGAAGTACTAAGCCCTCACAGTGGTGAGGAGCCCCGATTCTGACACGTGTGCTGCAGAACAGAAGAGTGATATTGTGAAAGTGGGATTATGAAACAAGATGAAAATGACTTGCATTGCATTGTTACAAGGCCAGTCAAACAATGCTGGGTGTTTTATGTTACAACAGTAGTTGCTCTGCACAGAATTTGACAGCAATATGCTGCTTAGCAGACTGTCACCCTGCTATTTGTTGACACTGAATACACGTCAAAAATACCTATAATACAGTAGGCAAGCAAATAGAAACTTAACAGCTCAATAGTTTACACTTAAAACTCTCTCACCTATCCCTGTCTCAAGTTGTTTCTCATTATTTGAATATTATTCGATAATAGACAGACAGCAAAAAAACAGGAAACGTGTGATTTCTAATTAATCCACAACTTGAGTCTGAACATCCCAAAAACATTTCCCTGTTTTATATAAAATAAACTTTAAAAAAAGTATTTATACTTTTGCTGTAAACTTAATCCATCTTCATTGTTAATTGATTTAATTCATCAGAAGTACAATAAGGGAAAACACCTCACAATAGTGCAGAGACACATCAAATAACAGATGCGGATACAATTCTCAAAGAATGCAGGAAGCTGAAAAAAGCTTTAAACTTTAATAAACGAGAAGAAAAAGAACAATTTACAGATTGACAGCAAAAACAATTCAAATTTATCAGATCAACAATTAAAACTTAGAGCTGGGGTCTGATACTCGGAATCAAAGGTTTCGGCTGTAGAGTGACTCTCTACCTTTACAGTAGCCCGTTCCCCAAAATATTGTAGAGGGAAAAATGCACACCACTATCTCCAGAAAACCAAAGTAATATACTTGCATGTAAGTCCTTAATCCAAAGTTATTAAATTGACTACGTTCCATCGAAGGAAAAACAGCAAACCCCTCTATTTAAATAATAAAGGTTTGTCATGTTTACCTGGAAAATTGCTAAAATTGTTAACTGATAATCAATCAGATAATAATTTCTAAAATCATACCTCCACCATGACCACACAATTATACCCAGAATAGTTTGATAAAAGTTTCTCTGTGAACTTGCATATAAGCCAACAACTCAAAGCAATATAAAGTCAGGTTCCAGACAAGATTAGATTTCTTTTTCATAATGCTGTCGGTTCATTGACTCGCCAAATATACACATCATGATGTTTTTTTAAGACTGTTCAAGTTCATAAAAACAGTTCCCTTCTGTTTTATTGATTTGTTGGGATGTGCATGAAGTGCAGAGCAAAGACGATTGACAGTTAAATGCCAGGTATAATTGGGGGGCTTGGTTTGTTGCGTGCCTTTACAGACATTGTCATTCCTGTCTTCTCCTGCTGTTAAATCTTTCATAGCCTTTAGATGAGATCCTCTCGCCTCCACCTGTGCCCTCCCTTTACACACACACACACTTTTATAATTCACACTCATTCCCCATTAATTATCTTTTCATCAACTAAATTATTTAACCCAATTCTGTGCTGATCTTGCCCTCAAAGTTTCTTTGCTCGCTTTATTTAGCTGTGAATAGACAAGTGCTCTAGTAGCAGATTGGTCAAATCAGGTATGAGTGAAAACATTCAGGAGAAACCCAAAAAAACGTTTGTCCATTCTGAGACTCTTAAAGGCATTTCCAAGCATTGTGTGTCAATTTTATTAGTTAGGAAACACAATCTTTCGAAAGGAATATGTTGTTCTTGTATTTCTTTTAGTCCATTATGACACAATGAGTTTGACATTTTGGGAATTGCGTTTATTTGCTTTGCAGTGAGGAATTGAATGAGAAGATTGATGCCTTATGTCTGTTTTGGCTTTCTATAGTGTGTTTTTGCAGCATGGGCATGGGCGTGTGAGTATGCATGTGTTTACATGTGTTAACAAGAATGATCGGACTGATATGGTAAATGGACTTGAGCTTGTATAGCACTTTTCTAGTCTTTTACACCGCATGTCACACCTACCCATTCACACCCACTCACACACTGATGGCAGATGTTGCTATGTAAAGTGACCATCAGAAGTAATCCCATTCATACTCATGCATACGCCGCCGACTAAGCAGCGGGAGCAATTTAGGGTCTGCAATTCAAGTGTCTTCCCAAGGACACATTGGCAATTTTGTTGCAGTATCTGGGGATCGAACCCCCAACCTTCAGCCTTGCGGTTGAGAAATGAACGACTTTACCAGATGAGCCAAAGCCGCCCCATGATATGCATGGTGTTGATCAGAGTCTGAGAATAAGACGCATCATCATAAGGACAGCAAAGACAGACAGTACACAGACATGGGGGTAGACATAGAGAGAAAGAGAGATGGAGAATTGCGAGAAAAAAACACTTAAAGGCATCTATATTGTTGAAGGGCAGGGTTGATGTTAAGGGAATAAATATACAAAAAATCTGACTCGCGTTCCCAGCTGACCACCTTACTGTTAGTGTTGTCTAATGAAATGTGCAATGATGTCTAACTGATGTGAAAGTTAACATGAAGTTTGCAGAGCAGAATCAATCAATGCGAGGAATCCTTTTTCCTCCTCGTGTCCCATAACTCATCAAAAGATTGGTGTTGAGGTGGATGACCTTTTCAATGGATATATAATTCACCACCAATATGTACTTTGCCCTTTGCAGTGATGAGCATGGAGGGAGAGTATGAATATTTATAGCTGATCCAGGTTGGTTGGTCAGTTGGTCCGTTTGTAGTGCCCTGACACACAGACACACAGACACACACACGCACACACACGCACATTAGTTTGTGTGACATCACTCTTGTGGACATTTGTCAACCTTGCAGTAGCATTAGGGTGAGGCTATTGGACAAATCTGTGATTGTTAATGCCTGACAATATGATCCGACATGTTGCTCTGCCTTAACAAGCATGTGTTGGCTGTTATTTTATTGAATGAGGTTTTTTTTCTAAAGTCAATTCATTAGTGCCAAGTGAAGGTTATCAATAAGTTGTTGCAAAGTGCTTTTTTTTGCATCTTTAATTGAGTCCCAAGGCTGTGTGCCTGTACATGAAAATAACTAATATATCAAGAGCTTATTAGATGATTAAATGTGCACTTAAAAGTTGAAGTGATGACAAGCTCTGACTCAATTAAAGAAGGAAACGTCTCTTCTCCAGTAGCTAGGTGTGATGCGGCTTCTGTGAGAGGTGGAAGCTGCTAATTACAGAATGTGAGACAAGGTGTCAATATGAACCTCATGTGGCTCATTATTAGACTCTTTCCAATGTGTTTTATTTAGGCATTTTTGAAACTGCCCCCCCCCCCCCCTTCCCCCCAACCTTACACATCCACTCACAGTTGGATGTGTTTGTACAGTGTATAATAATTTTCTGTGTGGTACATTGCTTAAGTACCGGATGCGATAGTCTACATTATGTGATAAAAAACAAAAGTCCACGGTTTCAGACAAGGAACCGTCTCTTACATCCTGCAGCCCGCCGTTTTTTATCTTCTCGTCTTTTGCCCTGAAGACACACACACACACACACACACACACACACACATCTATGTTTATCCACACAGCCATTATTTGACTATACGTTTCTGTTATAATGGCTGAGGCCATTACATTGTGTTGACTAAAACGAGCGGGCTGGCTGTACCGCGCTTTCTCATGCCTTTGTTGTGCTTTCCTTTCGCTGCCCCATTATATTGTTGTTCCTGCTCATCAAGAGCAGGAATCTGTCTCTCACATAAGTACTGTTTGTTCGATGCAGAAGCAACATGAGCAATGGTAAAAAGAACTTGATGATTAACATTAACAAAAGTCAGTATATCATTTTTAATGGGACAGTAACTTATTTTCTGTGATTGGTTTAACAGGACACATCTAAATGTCTGTTTTATCCCTGCATTCCTCCCTATATGTGTCTAGGTATTTGTGCACATACCTTTGAAAAACACACAAATTACACTATTGTGTAAAGAATATCTCACATATGAATATTATAATGTAACTTTAGAGCTCAGGCTTTACTCGGTAGGTTCTACAGGTACTATAGACCAGGGGTTCCCAAACTTTTCAGATTGCGAACCCCAAAAAGAACTTGCCAGAAACTGGGTTCCCCATATGTTAAAGCGTATAACATTTCACACAGCTGTGCGCACACACTAATAGACCTATCCAACCACTGGCATTAGAACAACACACAAGAATACAAAAAAAACCCTATAAAAACAATGTTATATGATACAGTAATTTATTGTAAGAAAGGCTAGAACAGAATACAAGCAATTTTGATGTATAGACTTTGGCTGTGAGTGCACATAACAAAACCTAAGAAATAGACACAACTGTGTGTTCATCGTTATGTGTAAAGAGCAGCAGACACCAACATAGTTGCCGTCATGTGCAAATTTACATTTGAATAATTTTTTAAAGGTTTTTTGCACATTTTTTTTTACAAACATTCACACTTTTATTTGAGAAATAAATCGAATTAAATGACATGGTTATATTTTGTGTGTATATATATTTTTTTACAATAATAGAAAAAATATGCTGTTTAAAATCATTTAAAATTTGTCTTTGTTTGTTTGGAAGGCATTTTGTGACCCCCTCTTGGTGTCTCTTGACCCCCGAGATACCAGGGCGGTACCGACCCCACTTTGGGAGCCAGTGCTGTAGACCGTCCACAGAACCAATTTATATCCAATTAGAGAACCTCCTCCACCCTCAAAGGCTTCAGTCTAGAGCCAATTAGAGACTTTATAATCAACATCTTGACAACTTGGGTTGAGTGTCATGACAAAATATTAACATTTAGTATGCCAATTAGTGTGTGAGTGTGCACTGCAGGAGAAATCTTACACATAGAACTACATTATAGAAACAGGAAACCTCAGGCGTGTACACATAAACTGTATGAAGTCAGAGAAACATTGTAGCTTTTACACTGGGGGCCATTTCGATTGTCCTACTCCTTCTCCCTCTCCCAGTTTACCCTTAGAGGTCCCTCAGGTAACTTTAAGAGACCCGTTCTCAATCGCCTCGCTCTGCTCTGAGAGGTCTGTACATCACAGTGAATGAATCCTGTCAGTTTTATTATCAAAGGATCAAGGCACTGCTGCGAAACAAAACAAAAGTGAAAAAATAACACAGTGCGTGCACGGACAGCCCACCTCCCCAGCCTCATTTCTATGCCCTCCTCTGAAGCAGGCATGCTTGATCAGTTTGTTATCCAACAGGCTCCCTCCCTATCACTCAAAGCCCCACTCAACTTTGGCTTCCTTTACCAGCATCCTGTGCTTAGACTGTTAAAAGTGCATGCAGCTGCTCAGCTGTCTTTAAGTCCTTGTCCAAATATCATCCCTCATTCTCACAATCCTGTATTGTCCCTCTTTCCATTATGTTTAATTCAATAAAAAAACATCCGACCTAAACATTATGATGACTTAGACTTTGATACTTGTTTGAGATACAAAAAAAAAGGAAATCTTTGGCTTGTTTGAGAAATTTGATATACAGTAGCTCAGCTCTAAAATATGTCACGCCAATCAGTGGCACACAGCTGAAAATATGGATTTTATTGAGCATCTAGTACTGTCAATGAATTATTTCCCTGCTGTAACCCCCCCTCTCTTTCTCACCATTTCTTGCCTCTCTCTCCCCCCATTTCATGCTGCCCCCTAATGAAAAGTGTAGGCAGTGTAATCGTCTCCATTGTCCCGCGGGTCTCCACTTTCCCCACCAGCAGCAGATCACGTCAGAACTGTGTTTGTCCAACAGACAGAAATTCACTCCCTTGTCACTATCAATCTCTGCAGCTGTTGACAATAATCCTGATCTGCCTTTCCCTCTTGTTTTCACTCCCAAAGCCCCTTGTGCCTCCTGCCCACTTAAAGAACACAATGTTTCACTGTTATTGTTGCTGACAGTAAAGATTCATCTGTGGTGGTTTCAGGGCCACAAAACTCTGCAATGTCTCTAAATCGAGCTCAGATCCAGAAATTATACAATCCACAGTCCGACACAAGGATTCATAAACTATGCAAAAATGGTCTGTTGCAAGCAAAGTATTAACTCAAATTCCCAAAACATAAAACGGCATATTTCTTACTGCAAAACAGAAAGAAAATATTTAAAAATATATATTTTTAAATGATTACATAAAAACATTTACATTTCACACAACTACCTGTTTTGATTTTTTAAATTATTTTAAATGAAGTTAAATGTCAGAATTTACAAAGAAAAACCATACTTAATGTAGCACATCTGTAGTTGAAAGAGTTTCAGTAAAGATCTTCAATAGAGGGGCAACAGTGCAGAAGATTTTTTTACTGCCGTATAATAGATGGTGGAGCTCAAGCTAGTTTTACAAACTGTACTCTTGGGTAGTCTGCTGTTTAAGTACTGTATTTATATATTCCTAACATATTCTTCTTATTATAAGACACCTGTTAAATAAAGCTTTGCTTATTTATTCATACGACACAATAATGAAATACAAATCATTTAATCAGTTATATAACCACTCCCATGTAGCAAACCACTCCCATGTGTGCCCTGAGTTACTGTAAATACAGGAGGATGATGCGACTTTGAATTAATCATAAAAATAACACATTAAATGTCAGCATCTTTGCTGTGTGAGGCGAGGCGAAGTAAACCTGCATGTCTCATAAGGAAGTCAGCCATAAAGAGCCATAAATAACATCATGTCCTTTTGGCTGGCAAATTAGCTGATGTTCATGTTTAAAAGGCCATTTCAATAAGATGATATGAATATCTCTGCTGCAGCGTTTTTTTTCTCCATGGTTCTTAATTATGGCTGATAGGTAGGGAAACCGCAAAATACACATTTTTTAATAGGCTGCATGCAGTTCAATTGTGTATTTTAATAAGTGGAATTGTAATTCTGGTTCCGAACACATAGTGAAGTAATTGCACAAACAAATGTGATCTTTACTGTTTTTTTTAAGTTAAAGCAGCCTTTCAGCCTGTAACTCTGCTCAAGATACTATCAGGGGAATCCTGCCGTTCAGCCATGTAGACAGATGTTGGATGTACAAGATGTCAGATTCTCTTTGCTGTTATATTTTTCCCAAAACCTATTAGGCCTCCTCAGGGGAACAGTTCAGTCCCTTCAGAGCAAAGCAGTCTAACAGTATCAAACAACAAAATGTCTTAGATGCCAAGTGTTTTTTCTCAGGTGTTCACTTTAGATTCATAAAAAAACAATGACGAATGAGAGGTGCTCTTAGGGAGAGAGTAGAGTCTGCCTGTGTGTGTGTGTGCGTGCGTGTGTGTGTGTGTGTGTGTGTATTTGTGTGTGTGTGTTCTTATCTTATCCTGACCTCCTGCTAGGATTTCATGGGCCTATTTGACCACTGTAGCCTATACCCTGTGCCCCCATTCGTTGTGATTGTATGGCGTTATTGAGGAGTTAGACCTATTAGGCTGGGAGCTGCCATGGCTGTCCAACTACCAATTACTGTAGCCTGCAGCCGTGTATGGCCTTCCCCTACGCATCTGGAGGTAGGGAGGCAGGGGTTGGGGTATGGGGAGAGGGGGGTCGAGTGTGTAGGAAGGGGAGGGGGGGTCCTCAGGAGACCTGCCACAGTGCGCACCGTTAATCAATCCGATTTAGACCGGACAGGGACACACTTAGTCGCTTCTCCTGCCAACACTGCCCTGGTGGGGGAGAGGAGAAAACGCGCGCGTGACCTGCATCTCATTCTGGCAAAAGGACACAAAAAGATGGATAGATGGGTGCAGAATGAAGAGATAGTGATGGAGTAGCGATTGGGGTGGGATGATGGGGGGGGGGGGGGGGGGGGGGCTTGAGGTATGGAGGGGGAGACAACAATTAATGGAGTGATGTGAGCAGAATTAAAACAAAGGAAATGTATCGATTAATTTCTGTCTGGAGGAGGGGAATAAATATGTTCACCTTCGCAACATGGACAAAATGCTTGTAGAACTGAATTGATGACATGGGTGGGGAAAAAGAGTGTTGGGTAGAGGATGAGAAGAAATGGGAAGTTTAGTCCTATTTCATTTGTCTTGGTGATCACGAGAGAGTCAGGGAGGCCTGATGACTGGTGGATATGGACCATATTCTCCATCAGACCCTCTGCGGGGACAAGGATGGAGCGAGGGGAACATATTTGCATTCATTAATATGTATGCGCTTGTGTACTTTATTTCCCTCTATTAAATGGATTGCCTGCTTGAATAGTTGGTTACTTCTAATGATAGAGCTATTTATTATAAGCTAGATAAGATTTGCTACCGGCTGCTAAAAATGTAGTTGACAAAATAATAGATACCTTTATGATGAATAAATGTGCCCTATTCCCCAACTGTTTACCCACACTGGATCCTGACCTGATCAAAGTGAGACAATGGATTGTTCTTCTCCTTTGATTAAGGAAGAAACCTGGCTTTATGTTAAGCAATTGCGCGGGTTTGACTTCATGTAATAAAATTAACATATACACAGGAGCATTTTGATCTTTAAATGAAGGAGCAACATTAGATATGTGTTCAGCTGTTGTGCTTACTGCTATGTAAATATGTACAATGGCCATTAGATTTAATGACTTCCTGTTAGATGGTTGGTCACACCATTAAAGAGCCAGTATCATGTAGAGTGTATGATTCTCCTCACATAAACCCGTCTACATGTGGATTAAAGCGTGAAGAATGACTCATCAGACCATCATAAGATCTTTTTTTTTTGTTAGGCTAAACGATCTGTGGCCTTCAGATAGTGCATCTCTAGTGTGTTACCATTTGAATAGAACATAGAACACACATTAATGAGAGATCTATTATACAGCTCTTCTTGTTATTGTGTCAGAAGGAGGTTGATTATAATGTTCGGTCATTTCAGGAGGTGATGTTGTGAAACTATCCAAGGCAGCCGCTGTGTGTGATGTCCACGTTTGGCTTAACATGTACGGAATTAGGATCTTTTATTCTTTGATATGTTACATAATGATGCTTTCCAAACTTGATTTATATGTACTTAATTAAATTGAAGATGACTCACTGGCTATTAAATATTAAATATTATCTGTACAATAAAAAAGTAATGAGTCAAATGATTTTATCTAATCCAGAAACAGTTCCGACAGTTGAAATTAACGTACTGAAAATTAAAACCTGACTTTCCCATTAAAAAAATAAGGTTTGTTGTGTTCGCTGTTATGGACACATGCCCTCCCTGATTGTCCTTGCATTGCCCATCAGACTGTTCCCTGCAACATGTGGATCAGGTGTGAGAGCAACAACCTGGTGGAAAAATTGATAGTGGCTAAAAAGGTTGAGCTCTCAGATGGAGGTTTGAGGCCAAAGATCACTGCACATCTCATCTATCTACCCAGTGGACAGGAAGGTATCTGTACTGATGACATTACACAGAGATCACAGAATGAAACAGGAAATAAAATGGCACTGGTAACATCCAGATAAAGTGAAAAGATGGGTTGCGGTTTGGAAACTGTGAGAAGATTTGAAAGATACACTTATCATAAGCCCTTAATTGAAAACATACGATTTGAAAGAAATTGTTGGTTGTGCCATTCTTATCAATCAACTGGATGATACCATTTCCGCATCCCAACAAATGCATATAGTGGCTTTCTTTATGCTCAACTTAGAATTCCACATTCCTACCATGTCTGTATCCATTACCTGGTTATTAATATTTACAGTATATGGCTGTAGTGAACAAGCCTCCATCCTAATAACTAGTGGTATTGTGAGGACCAGGGATTTAAATAGAAGTAGAGAAGTTTGTTGCACGATTATTTCCCAAACTACATTTTTAGAAACTAGCAGGTGACAATCATTCATTAGCAATATACAGTTTTGGTGGTACATTCTTCCATGCTCTTAGATGTCTAAAAACCATATGATATATTTTTCCTTGTTATCATTTAGTTTATATGTCAGTATACAGTGAAACAGTGAAACACAATGCCAAACAATTATCCATTCTTTTTTTATATGTGTATGTATTTGCAACCGATTAACTACTACTATTGTCTCTAACTCAGGTAAGGGCGAGTGCAATCGCTCAAGATGCAGACCAAAACTATGACTACGCCTCCAACAGTGTCATCCTGCACCTGGATGTCGGGGACGAGGTGTGTGTACAGCTGGATGGAGGCAAAGTTCATGGAGGAAACACCAATAAATACAGCACCTTCTCTGGCTTCCTCATCTACCCTGACTGACAGTATTCTCACATTTCTATATTCTCTTTCCTCAAGCAAAAAGTCTCCTCTCCTTTCTGCATCTAACACACCATGCTACCATGATGTAATATGCCATTTCAATGCTGTCCAGTACAAAAAACATGTAATAACATGCTAACAAATAGAGTTTGAAAAGAATTTCTGTAAAAATGAATATAGTTATGTATATATCAACAGTTAACATTTACTTCTGAATCACACACTTGTGTAATCATTATTCTGTGCCATGTACAGTATGTCTAAGGGCATCCTAAACATCTGTTTCACATGCTTGTACAAACACATGCACACAGGCACACACATGAATTGAATTTCTCCTATTGCTTGCTAGGCTGAGACAAGATGACAATTTTAGCCACCAGTCTGAAATCGACTGAAATGATCTCTGAATGTAGCCTGTAAATCGAAGTGTGTGTACTCGGCTGCAGCCTCTCGCCTTCACTGTGAGATGGATTTCCAAACAAGAAAAGTTATGAATATATTGATTGCAGCTGATAATACGGTCAACACGGTGAACATAATCCAGTGTGTTCATGCTGTTTGAGAGCACATGTGTGTTTGTGTCGGGCTGTGAAAGCATCACGTAACAGTCCCTTAACGCTCAGGGTAAGTCGATACTGAGGTTTAGCTTTGAGATTTTCTCTGAGCCATAGCTTATGACAGTCTCATCATGTCCTGCTAATGAGCAGGACAGGATACGCCATGTCACTCACTCTCACACCTGGCACCCATTGCTGTATGACTGTACTGAAAAAGTTTGCGATGATAAGAAATAGACATTTGCTTTTTTGTAGTAAGTTTAATGGTATGATTGATAGCATTCTCATTTCATTTTGACACTACAGGAAATGTATCTAAGCCGAGCATAGGAACTGGGTTTTTTTGTGTGAAGTGTTTTCTGACCATGTTGGAAATCAAAGTGAGAACCCAACACCAGAGGTTGTCTATATAAATAGATTCTGAATACAGACGAATACAGGATCCATAGGCAAGACAAATATTTTGGGGTCTGAAGTGTTTAGGTTTTCATTCACAGTGTAATATGTATAACTTTGTACACTTTTGTTCCGGCATTGCCTGTAGGCTATGCAGGAAAGCAATCTGTGTATAAGAGGATGTAATGAAATCCCAGTCCCCATCATGCGATGTCAATTTAGCTGTTTTAATCTCGATAAACATACATTTGCATATAAACAAGCTAATGTGCTAACGTTCATAGTCATCGACTGTCCATTCTATAACTCAAATCACCCATATAAACAATGGCCATTGCACAGAAAAGATTACCATCTGAATAACATCTGGTCACACTGGAAGACCTGAAAATTGTCCATTGCTCTGAGAGGCTATGTTATTGTCCGCTGATAGCCAATGGGTTTTGAGACTTCACTGAAGGGAGCGAAACACCACCTGTTCCATTTTCTCATTCAGAAACATATAAATAGTTTTTGTAACAAAAAAAAGGGTTAGAGAGAGAAGTTAATTCCCTGGCTCCTTCATAAACCCTCACACAGCTGACCAAATACAGCGTTGATTCAGTGTGATTGTTGAACAGGACTTGCAGGTTAAAGCTAACAACATTGGGAACAGAGGGAAACAGCTAGCTCAGCTCTATATAAATGAAATGCAGTCCAACCGCTGGGCTTTATAGCTCACCAGATAACATGTTACCACTTCAGTTTTATAAAAATGTAAGTATTCAAAAAACAAAAAAGAAGAATGTTTTTTTTTTTTTTTTTGGTAGGCTTATTACAGAAAGAGCTAGCCTGGCTATTTCCTCTGTTTTGAGTCTTAAGCTAGCTGCCTTCAGTCTGTCTGTTATCATACACGCATGAGAGTGGTTTGAATGTTGTTGTCTAACTAGCTTAATAAAGCAAATCAAGGTAGGCTAATTCATTCATCTTACAAAGAATGGTTTAACATGCAGGTAGCTGTTGGTGTTTTACTGCCATATACCACACCTCAAGGTTTTCTGTGCCTTACACTATCTTTTGGATGTGTGAACAAGCAGATTTCTATGATAAGTCCATGTAAGTTGTTATTCACTTATCACAGAATCTAACTGAGGACATTGACTGTCAATCTTTGTATGTAAAATAATGTAGCTCACTGCTGTAAAAAAAAAAAGAAATGGAAAAAAGGCCCCAAAATGGAGACGGATTCTGTTCAGATAGAAACACCTGTTGGAATGAACAACAGAAGCATGTCTATGTGTAGTTAAAAAAAGGATTTCAAAAATATATAAATACATTGATGTAGACAAATTATGACATTCAACTTTTATTTTCATGACCTATCCATTGTGCCAAGTTGCATCCTGTGTGTGTTTTCTGACGCTGTTGCCTTTGTTCACGAGCCATGTGGTCAGTGTACTTTGCAGGCTGAGTTGTGTGTGTATTTGTTATGTATGAAATCAACATAGATTTTTCTCTGCCCTTGATGACCATGAAACACAATAAAGAAGAAAAGAAAATTCAGGATTGTTTTGCCCTCACTGAGTCAGAATAAAACAAGTCTGGTCTTTACTCTTTGTTCATTTCGTTCCTCACTCTTTCTTTTTTTTCTTTCAAGGAAAATCAAGAACTGCGCGGGCGCTGACATCTGGTTTAATCACTTTAACTGCTCAGGGGGTAATATGAATACAAAGATCTCTGATAAATTAACTTATTTGTAAAATCGAATTTTAAAACAACTGAGAAATATTTTCCAGTACTTTAACCAAACCCATCAATAACCTACCTGTACATGTGTATCTTTCATTGCTAAAGAATAATGAGGTAATGTTTTATGACTACATTACGGTTTTTAGGTTTTGTTATGTTTGTTACGGTGTTTGATTTAAAACATTGTTCAATTTACATGCATTTATTTATGTAGGCTTAAAATGGAAAGAAAAAAAGAGAAGCAACATGAATATGAAGCATTTAACATCCTAATGCCATGATGTTTAAGTTGTTTAAAAGAAAGTGAACATAACCACCTCTTTAACACAATGTTAAAACTGAGAAAATATTCTAAATCATTTTAGAGGTTTAGATATTTTGTCTGATATATGGTTGATTCGGTTTCTGTCTTTGTGCGAGTTATGATTAAATAAGATATTTAAACACATAAAAATGAAGAAAAAAAACCCACCACATCTTATGTGTTGATGCAGGGATTACTTCAAACTCACAAATGAACCCTTCATAATGAGGTTTACAACTGTAATATATTTCTTTAGATCAAGTGTGAGAGCCTGATGTTCCCTGTGGGATGTAAACAAATATGAAAACAGATTTTGGATAACAGACAATGTGCTCAGATGTTCAGAAACATCATATGATCTTATATGATGATGTAATAGTTTGCATTTTGTGCGACTTATACGACGGACAAACTGAAGTTAAGGATCATCTAAAAAGTGCACTTCATGATGCCTGACCTTCCTCCATTAAATGCATCATGCATTTTTTCTTTGCAGTATGAATGGAAATTATCTGTTATGGTTCTTTTCATTGATTTGTTTTTCCACTGACACTTGATGCTTTGCATACATCGGGGAAAATATCATTTTGATTTGTAAAACTTTCTTTTGGGTTTCCTTAATATATCAGCCTTATCTATACAGCCTCTTATTTTATGGTGTGGTTCTTATAATCTAAAAAATACATGCTCATTTGTTTTGTTTAATTTATTATGTACTTGAATATTACAAAAACTATTATACGTTTTAATATTTTGTCTGCTACACTTATTCTTACAGTATTAGTGTACTTTACATGGTTTATAAATCCTAGTAATTTAAACAAAAAATCCAGGTGCTTGTCATGATAATCAGGTATATACATATAGATATTTTACTTTAAAAAATGTATGAAAACTGAAAAAAAAGTTTTTTGTTTAACATGTGATTTTGATTGATATTATTGTATTATTGTGTCATGCATAAACAATATGTCCACCCTAAAACAAGCCTACAAGACACCATTATTAATACAAAGAGAATAGATTAATACTATATAATACTATAAAATAGAAAAATGCATTGAAATGAAACAACCATTCCATCATGTCATCATCGGTCCTCCATATAGAGCTTTTGCCTTTTTCACATAGAAATTTTCTGTAGTAAAAAGAATATAATAACGATATGTTGAGATTGTGAGAGTCTATAGAACCAAGATGTCTAAGAAATCATGTTTTACAGTGAAGTATGTTTCCATAAAGAAGTGGAGCCTGTATATCAATTGTATATTTAATTTGAAGCTTGAGGAAAAAGCTGCAACACAAATTTTAATTAGAGAGAGAATTAGGAGAATCTGTAACTCTGTAACACTACCCTGTGTAAATGAAACACCGTCTGAAGGAAGTTCTCATCTCACCAGGACCAGACAAAGAGATGACTCTTTAATTAAAGGTGAGAGGTAACACTATTCTTGAAGACGGGGTTCTTGCTGAATGTGGTGTACAGTACATGAGGGGTTTGGCGGGAGGCTGGTCTCAGCAGTGTCTCCCCCTCTCTGAGTCCCAACGCTCCTCCTGGCAGATTCCAGAGTTGAGTTAATTGGACAGAGAGAGAGCTGCTGAGGAGGGAAACATTCAGCCCCATTAGCAATCCCCCCGAGGAGGCCGAGCCGAGAGGATCACAGACTCACAAATAGGAGGATTAAAATAATCAATAGGCTTCACTCTCCCTACTTCAGCACACACACACACACACACATGCAAACACACACACACACACACAGAAACACACACGCAAACGAGCAAACACACAGACAGCCTGAGAAATACTAGTTCAAGGAGCACTACTCTCCTAAACGTTTACTCTGGACTTCACAAATGTAGACAAGCATGCACACACACACACACACACACACACACACACACACACACACACACACAGGCAAATCTTAATTCATGCCAGCACACTTCCTTTCAGATAACAAAGCAATAACTTTTATACAAGCAGTACATTATGTAAATACATGTATACTATTAAATACAATAAAGGCTTTCTATTCTATCGATCAAATTTCTAGGACATGATATCAGGATAAGATGCACATTTGCGACATCCTTCTCTGTTAATGTAAGTTAATTTGGGTCTTCAGTAAAAAAAAAATATATATATATTTTTGTACTCTCAGATCTACTAAATTTATTATATGACTTTCATATAAAAGTTTCATTCTTTATCTGGATCAACTCATTATGAGAGATTTTTTTATTTCCATAATGAATATTATTTATGGAGTATAATAACTACAGGCCAGTTAATACATTTCATTACATATCTATGTATAATATCACATATATTAACATATATTGACATATATTAACTCCATATATTTATCTCTTTCTGAGGTAATATTTGTATGATATTAAAAGATACACTGTGGGTCATAGTCCTGTTTTTTCACATTTATCTATAACACAATGTGTCATGCTGCAGATGTCAGTGTGTTCTGTGCACTTTTATCAAGTGTTACATTTAAGTCATTTAAATAACCACAGAGGAATGGAAGTAGATGTTTTCACGGTTTCCTCAGGACAATTTTGTGAATAAATTGATCAATTTCATCACTTGTTTTTGTTTGAACCAAAACATATACGTATATTTAACGTCCTCTGATATTTATTTATGAAATTGTTTGTTTTTATACTACCCTTCTGATCAATGTTGTGTTTTTTTTCTGATGTCCTTTAAAATTATGTCTTTTTATTGTGTGTGTGTGTTGTTTTTTGCAGTGCTGCTGGCTGTAAAACAATTTGCCCTTCAGTGATGACACAGATACCATTTATATCTTGACATATAACTCGTGAACCAGCTTACACATGAATGTGCTCTGATCCCAAACCTACTGTTTGGTGGGAAAAAACAAATGAAAATAAATAATAATTAAGAAACCCAAAACATGTTTTTATTATCTGGCAAATGACCTGAAATTATCACAGGGCTGACGATGTTGAATTGGTCTAATACATATACAACAATTAGTTAATGTAAAAGTAAGTACAAGTTGTTAATCTTGTTTATTTAAATGCTGCCTCCTTGTGTAGTCTATCAAAGGCAACAGGGTTTAATCAACCTGTAAATCACTCTCAGCGAGGAGGCAGAGAGTGACAGACTGAAATGCACTGAGACGGCTGCATCATAATTCATTCCCAAACAGATTCTCTTCTTTGAATTGCCACTTTCAGAGAGCACTGACAACACTTTGTGGAGCTTCAAACTAGCTGCAGAAGGAACATAACACTGTAGTGAAGGGCCATGTGTGACAGGGAAACTACTGTCAGAAGAGTGATAATTAGATAATAATACTTCTCTCCATCTTTCACAGTTATGCTTAATTTGTGTAAAAAGTTCTGAGTGAGTGTTTGGAGTAATTAACACAGAAGCAAATGTTACATGTTGGCGCTTCTGAAGATGAAGTCACGAAACCTGAGCTTAACTGGGAGAAAAAGCTGAATTTATTTTTATTTTGTGACTTACTCTTCGGTGCTTTCACAACTTCTGTGACCTCTTCAAACCTTCTCTTTCCCCACTGCAATTTTTTAACTTACAATTTTACGTTTTATGTACATTTACATTCATGCACATATAGTACTGTGCTATACTACAGATTTAAGGCATTTGCACTTAACTCAAAACAACTAAACACAATGGCTTTTAATGCTGCAAATATTTGTATTTTTGCAAAAAAATCTATAATTTTTTAACAATTATGAAACTGCAAAAATTTTATGCAAATAATGTTGTTGACAGTAATTTATCAAGCATGTCAAACTTTCAACAGTTCCAGCTTCTTACATTTTCTTTGCCATTAATGTTATTTACTGAAGAGTGAGTGCTTTCTAGACTGTTACGCTGACGGAATAAGCCATTTAGAGACATCACTTTGAACAGTGCGAAATTATGATAATGATAATTTTCACTTTTTCACTCCATTTTATAGAGTTGGTGATGAATTGTGACAATGATTATCGGATTTATCAATAATGATAATATAACTTCCAGCCCTGGTTGCTCTTTTTTTAAAGGATGTATTGTTGCATATTAAAACACTCTGAGTGACATTAAGCAATGAAAGGTCCCCCTCGACCAACCACAAATCTAGGACTGTTTACATGTAAATGTCTAAATGTCTGTCTAAATGATTAATGATTTTTAAACAAGGCATTGTTAGTTTTGTTGAAAAATAAACATTGCGGACTTTTCCCACCACTGTGCTTTTAAAATCTCTGAAATTGTGAAGCTATATTTTAACTTATTCTCTAAACAACTGCGCCATCTGCTGTACATTTGTTGTTATTGCCTTGTGTTGTCCAGTATTTGCAGTACCACACGTCGGCCACTAGGCGGCAGCCGGAGACGACTAGTTGTCTGCAGGCAAAGATGGCGGTGAGGAAGAAAGACGGCGGCCCGAATGTAAAATATTTCGAAGCGTCTGACACCGTTTCCCAGTTTGATAATGTCCGCGTCTGGCTGGGAAAGAATTACAAAAAGGTATTGACTGCATGTTTTGTATCCACACACGCTAAGGTTACGTCTTCAGCCTTGAAATGTGGGCACTTACCTTTTGGGCAGAGGCTGTGACAAAGAGAGGAGGGAGGGTGCTGCTGAACATCCAGCTGTTTGATTCACGCGAGCCGGGATACAAAAGGATGCTGAGACAACAGCTGCACCAGGAGCATCCACGAATTGCGTTGCCACATTAACGTGACATTGATGTGTCTAAACAGATTCAAAAGCAGCACATATTAAGACATTAAGAAGGATATTTGGCTAAAAGGGGCACTTTAGCCGGCCAGCCAGCTAGCTAGCTAGTTAGCCAGTCGGCTAACGGTAATGCAGCTCAGATCCAGATGTTGGCTCTGTGGCGCGCGGCGCTGACTGAAGCTGTGGCCCGTCTGGATAACACTGAGCAGTGTGCTCGCATAAAACACGCTGATTTACGATCAAAAACAAAAACAAACAACATTTACACCAAAAACAAGCATATGATAATGATGAAGGAAACACTATTTATTGTTTTTTAAAAAAAATTTTTAACTCATATCAATTAAAACAGAGTATATAACGGGTAATGTACCCTGGAAAAAAAGAAAAGAAAACACCACTTTTTAAAATAATGACAAAATGAAAGTGTAGTAACCAGCACCTGATGGACTAAAGGTTTGTAAAATACATTATTTGAATAAACAATAGTGATATTTTTGGGAGCCACAGTGTTGCATGTCTTTTTGCTTTATATCCAATGATTTTTTGTACTAGTGCGTGTTTATGCAGACTTTTTTCTTAAATCCTTACAAGAAATAAAACCTTCCACAATGTAGGATAATTTGGTGTGTACTCCCAGCTCTAAGCACTCTCCGTGTTGTTGTGCCCTCAGTACATCCAGGCTGAACCCCCAACAAACAAGTCTCTCTCAAGCCTTGTGGTCCAGCTGCTCCAGTTCCAGGAGGAAGTGTTTGGACGACATGTTAGCAACCCCCCACTCACAAAACTGCCGGTATGTCTCTGTGTCTCTCTGTTGACATCACATATTGTAAAATTTCAAACATGAGAGGTATTCTTTAACTGTTTTGTGTCTGCAGATGAAGTGTTTTCTGGACTTCAAGTCAGGAGGCGCTCTTTGCCACATCCTGGCTGCTGCCTACAAGTTCAAGAGTGACCAAGGATGGTAGGACTTTCTTTCTGGCAGGATTGAATGTTCAAAGTGAAGATATACTGTGTAATCTTAATGTATAACGCTTAATTATAATTTGGCTATGATGCTGTTTCATGTGTAACTCCAGTCTAATTTCCTGGTAGGCGCAGGTTTGACTTCCAGAATCCGTCGAGGATGGACCGAAATGTGGAGATGTTCATGACAATTGAGAAGTCCTTAGTGCAGGTGAGTTTGTCTTCAACCTTCTCTTTGTTACACATGTTTTACTGCAAGTGCCAGAGATAAATGATTCACAGAAAATAACTTGTTTGAGATGTTGCATATCTCCTCACTTACAATATATACAAGAAGTGGGTGAGAAACAGGCTGCTTGAGCTTAACAGACAGAAATGATGAAAGGCATCCTGTCATGTTACATAACCAGTAATCCTATTTAATCAGTCCTTCAGTTACACTACCAGATCATCCCACTCTGTTAATCTGAAGAGTTTAAACTGCTGAGACTAATTTTCTTAAGTGAAGATTGTATAAAATGTAAGAAGTATTTATGTACCAGTATCTACCAATTTAAATGAATGCGTGTGAATGTCTCGGTTTCGCTCATTTACACATCTGTTGCATCAGAACAACTGCCTGACGAGACCTGTCATCTACCTGAGCTCTGACATTGAGCCCAAACTGCTCGGCAAACTCAAAGACATCATCAAAAGGCATCAGGTACGTTTTATATTTGTTGATATTTTAGTTATACAGACAAACACTTCCCTGCATGTGAGAGCCACATTCAGAGTACGGTAATACATATGTAATGTTTGAAGCTTTACCGCTTTTTTTCACTCGGGTTTTCCAAACTGAAACAAAGTCGTTGAGATGTTTTTCAAGATCATATTTGATTGTATCGACAATTTTTGCAGGGCTCAGTTACCGAGGACAAGGCCTCCAGCTCACATGTTGTCGTTCCAATCCCCAGCAGCCTTGAGGAAGGTGAGACTTCATGTGTTTTGTTTTGGCACAGTGCTTTTTTATTTATTCCGTGCATTGATTCACTTGGTACACTTCTCCTCTTTTTTTCTCCAGAGGAGTGGGTCCGTCCTGTGATGAAGAGAGATAAGCAAGTGCTGCTCCACTGGGGATACTTTCCTGACAGGTGCTGAATTTACAGAGCAGTGAACACCATCCAATATTCGACACCTCACTGAAAACTGTTGCCTCATCTCTTTTTGTGGACGTTTAACACAATTCCCAACTTGATGAGCAGATCTGCTTTATATTCTTGTTATCCTGAAACTTTGTTTCCACTTGTAATCATCTCCTGCCTTTACCTTTGACCTTGCTTCTCTCATTGTTCAGTTATGATACTTGGATTCCAGCCAGTGAGGTTGAAGCTGCTGTGGAGGATCCCCCCAGCACAGAAAAGCCCAGGAAGGTATGTCAGTTCTTCTGTTGGTTGAAACGTCTTGTGTCTTTTCTTTCAATTTTTCATAATCTCCCCCTAGTTTAAAAACAAAATGTGTTTACCTTTTTTTCTCTGTTAATTTCCCTAAGGTGAACAATCCTTTATCAGCTCTCAGTATGATGAAGTTTAATTCTTACACTATTACTTCATGCTGTCCAAATGACACCCGTACTGAGAGACATGTTCAAAGACATGTTTTTCTTTAAGCCTGCAGGAGGAACTGTTACATCTATTTATAGAAACAGTGTGCACTGTTTATGTGCATGATTCTTTTGAACATTTCTTTATGTTGTGTTTTTTTTCATAAAACATTAGTTTGTAAAAGATAGAGTTCTTTATTTGTCTCAGCCTCTTGTTTATTAACCTTCAAGCTGAATTGTACTTAGAGCTCAATGCCCCTTAGTGTGGGAACTCTCTCTCTCTATTTTATATTTCTCTCTGCTATAAACATCACATAATGAATTGCCATGTAAAATTGGCACATGGAGCAGCAGGGCCTTCTTTGACATTTGACTGAACAATAAATTCAAAGCAGTATCGGAGGCTCTTATTGAGATTCAGTCAGTGAGCATCAGTCACTCATGTAGTTGGACTCTCAGAAGGGCATGACAGTCGGAGCGATGATGGAGACGCTTTTATCCAAAGCGACGTACATCAGAGACTAACTACAACACTAATCCATTCATACACCGCCACCGAAGCAGCGGGAGCAATGGGGGGTTAAGTGTCTTGCCCAAGGACACATCGGACATGTTGCTCAGCTGGGGATCGAACCCCACTCTACTGTGGATCTGACGACTCTACCAACTGAGCCACTGTCGCCCATTCAAACAATAATCAAGAGTCATGTCACTCTGTTTATTCACATTGGGAATATCTATAACAGACCACAACTATAAAGTGACATAGTTATATATTCATGTCGATTGCTTTTACGCATTTTATTAAAAAAAATTATTATTAAATGCGTCTGCCAAAAAACACTCCCAGAGACAGTTGGTGATTTTAATAAGATGTGGCTACTTTAGGTAGAGTCTGTAAACATTTCTCGGTTACATTTCACTCCTCTGAATGATAGATGTTTTTGTTTTGGTCACACATCGTATTGTATGGTCTCATCCACAGGTCCATGCCAAGTGGATTTTAGACCTGGACCAGTATAATGAGTGGATGAACGAGGAGGACTATGAGGTGGGCGAGGGCTGTCCCAAGAGGAAGAGGATCTCAGCCAAGACCCTGACGGATGAGGTCACCACGCCTGATGAGCGGAGGGACAAGAAGCCCGGCAGTGCCAAGAAGAGGAAGCGCTCACCTTCCCCCTCCCCCACACCACCGCCACAGGAGAACAAAAAGAAGAATACCAAAAAAGGGTGTGTAGACCTCACATGTCTTTTTTGCAACTCATCAGCTGCAAGAGAAAATCTGTTGCTTTAAGTTTTTTTTTTCTTCAGAATCAGCAATAATATAATGTCCTTCATATGTATGTACGTGTGTATGCATGTGTGTGGGTGTGTGTCAATAGCCCGACGACCCCTTACACCAAGTCCAAACGGGGGCAGAGGGAGGAGGAACCAGAGGATCTGAGTAAGGACTTGGAAGAAGCATCTCCCATTCCAGCGTCTGAAGATGGAAACCCAGCAAAGTCAAGTAATGGAGTCCACATATGCCAAAGATAACATTACCAACATTAATTATCAATTGAAATGAGCATGAGATGTCATTGCGTTGGTGCTTTGAGTAAGTTTTTGATATTTATTTCTTTTTAGATAACACGAAGAAGGACTCCGATTCAACTCCAGTCAAAGGAGGAACAGATATGGGTGAGCAGAAAGTTTTTGTATTTCCTCCATCACGGCCACCTGTAACTTCTTTCAAAATAAAATATCCTTTTCTCAGTGCACTGATAATTAATATTCAGGCTGTCAGCGTTAATGCATACATTGAAAAGTGATGAAGGTAAAAAAATGAACATAAATATGTAAATGTATCCAATTATTTTGGATCACATTAATTGCGTGCTTTTTTGTCCCTTTTGGCACACCATAGTTAAGCCACTGTCTTCCTGCTCCTGCCATAATGAAAAATAATGACACCACAAAACTTTAAAAACCTCCCAGACAGCTCAGACAAGTCTAAATTAATATCCAACTTGGTTTAAGCGGAAATAAAACATCACCAGTGTACTCTTAGTTTGAGCTATCAGCTACGAGCTTTGCATACAGGAGCAGCCAATCAGACTGATGTCAGTCAGTGCCCGAACCGCCACTGACCTGTGGATGAAACTAAATTCAAGAATTTGACTACAGTGCTTGCTTAACGTGTGGCAACTGACTGCAGGCCAGTCAAAGTTGTGGAAGACTGGGGTCTAAGAGACGTCCTCAGGTCAGCATGTTGTGACCAGATATCCGCCTTACTCCTGCATATTTCTTTGTGTGTGACAGTGTTATGCTAAAACAATATTTAACAGAACAAACACTTCGAGGCTGTCTCCTACCTCTGAGCCATGGTGTATCAGTGCAGCACTGGTTTAGATAATACATTTAATAGTTAAGGTCTCAAAGTACATTTCTCTGCATAGATTGGATTCCCAAATCAAGACACTGGTAAGAATTACTTTTCAATGTTAATATGGACTAAATACATTTTTTGAAATGTAAAATAATCAATAACAAATACTATTAATTGCAATTAACTTTTGAAATTCAGCACTAAATTAAAAAAACTAAATAAAACAAATAATTGTTTAACAGCCCTAATTCAGATAAAACAGTGGAAAGCAACAGTTTGTCACTGTGACTTGTTTATCTCAGGTTTTAACACATCTGTTTATTACTTTATTGTTATTTTATATGGGAGCAGGTTATTTAACTAATGTCTTTCCCAACATAGAGAAACCGTCTTCTTTTCATCTTAATTTTCTGACTGTCCCTTTGTATTCTCTTATCTTAAGCAGTTCTCTATCCTAAACACGGTTACAATTTTCTGATAATCTGTGTTTACATAAAGCTGATATTGCTTTTTCATTTGATCAGATGAGCCGGAGGATGAATCCATGGAGACAACAGGCAAGGTAAGAACGTTTGTAAAAGAGCAGGAAAAGTATGACAGAGGGGAAGTTAAAAACCAATATACCACCTTGAATGTGTTTTTTTTTGTCCAACCAGGAAGAGGAGGAAGGATCACCGAGTGTGAAGGGTGAACCGGTGAAAGGCTCTGACCTTCACGAGGACAATGTGACCGAGCAAACTCATCACATCATTATACCGAGCTACGCTGCCTGGTTTGACTACAACAGGTAGGTATTTTCAAATGATTGATATCAGCTGGTGTTACTTCTAGTGGGAATGAAATCCAGTACAGTCTCAGCACCAATCGGTACAGAGCTTGAGACTCGACTCAAAAAATAAAAAGTTGCTCATGTCGATGTATTTCACTATTTCATCTATGTTTCCCACAGTGTTCATGCCATTGAGCGCAGAGCCCTGCCAGAGTTCTTCAATGGAAAGAACAAATCCAAAACCCCTGAGATGTAAGTATCTCACCATGACAAAACACAGTATCAGATGTTTATATTACAGTTAATTAGAACAGGAACCACATCATTTGTGGTAAAACACTAAGTGGGGAATTCACTCAGAATGGATTTCCGGTCCAAATAGCACTTGTGCATCAACTGCTCCAGCTACCTGCTCCATCTCAGGGTCTGTTTCACATATTGTGTTCGTGAGAAGTCAGCTCAATGCAGTTTTCTCTACGACTGATTGTGGAGCGCAGCTGTCTACCCCTGCACTTTCATGCAGACCGAGCTCAATTCCATCCAACATGTAGATGATGAGCTGGGAGGGGAGGGAACACTTTTTTTCAAATTTATTGTGAGGCCAGAATGAAGAATGTGATTTGAGTTTTTGGCCGTTTGAAAAAAAAAAGGTCCTTCCTGAATGGAGCTAGCAAGGGCAACTTGTTCATTCATATGAAACGGACCGTATTCTCACTTATGGATGATGTGTGCCTGTATGTGTGGGTCAAGCCACTGACAGCACAAGACTGATGATAACTTCATTGTATATATAATATGGATGTCAGGGTATTGATTGTATTTAATATTCAATCATTTCCCTCTCAATCATTTGTAAGGTGGAATTGGTGTCATTATTGCTGAAAAGTCTGAGTATGACATCCTTTATAAACACTGTGGTGCAGTCAACAGCAGCTCTCAGCAGACAGTAATTTTCTCACTTTAACTGCTCGTAGCTGTTACTGGATACTTATTTTGCAATGATGCTCATTTGCATTGAAAGGGGGCATTTTCCCCCAAATGATCGCATCATGACTCACTCAAATAAGCACAGCGAGTGAGCACAGAGAAGCTGTTTGAGCTGCAGTACTG
Source organism: Labrus mixtus (assembly GCF_963584025.1). Lineage (NCBI taxonomy): Eukaryota > Metazoa > Chordata > Actinopteri > Labriformes > Labridae > Labrus > Labrus mixtus. Next base: position 9,132,746 of record NC_083618.1, on the reverse strand, counting down.
TGTGATTTGTGTCATTTTCAGTATCTTTTTATCGTATTTGCACACGTTTAGTGCTCAATCCTTCTGTGAATTAGGCAGTCAGTTTCTTTTCTTTTCCTTTCAAATACACCTTTTGAATCCATGGCCTTCTTCTTCTTTCAGTTACCTGGCGTACAGGAACTTCATGATTGACACCTACCGACTGAACCCTCAAGAGTACCTGACCTCCACCGCCTGCCGCAGGAACCTGGCAGGAGACGTGTGTGCAATCATGAGGTGGGTGAAGGCTTAATATTTTTATGTCAATCTAGAGATTTAACTATCTGTATCCAGACAGTCATTTATTTTAGTCAAACTTCCATCAGTGACATAAATACACTTTGTGTCTTCTGCTGCAGAGTCCACGCCTTCCTGGAGCAATGGGGGCTGATCAACTACCAGGTGGACTCTGAGAGCCGACCCACACCCATGGGTCCACCACCCACCTCTCACTTTCATGTCCTGGCCGACACACCATCCAGTCTGGTGCCCCTGCAGCCCAAGACATCCCAGGTCCACATAAACAAAAAGACACGTACAAATAGACACATACAGACATATTCCGGGCTATATTTACATTTGTCCCTCTGTCACTGTGGGCCTGCAGACTCCTGCCACCCAGCAGATGATGTCCTTCCCTGATAAAGTGAAGGATAAACCAGCAGATCTGCAAAACTTTGGGCTGCGGACTGACATGTACAGCAAGAAGACTGGCTCTGTAAAGGTACATTTCTAACACTATGCTTGACAGAATGATTCTTCTGCTGTGTTTATCAATCACACTGATAAGGTGGTGGTAAATATCTGTGTACAGAGCAAAAGTGCAGCCAGCTCTATGAGGGATTGGACAGAACAAGAAACACTACTACTTCTTGAGGTAAAAATGAAACTCAAAATGAACCTTTTGGTGTGAAATGAACAAAAAGAAATACATAGCTAAATGAAAACCTCACTTTCCTCAGGGCCTGGAGATGTACAAGGACGACTGGAACAAGGTGTCAGAACATGTGGGTAGCCGTACTCAAGATGAGTGTATCCTGCACTTCCTGCGGCTGCCCATTGAAGACCCTTACCTGGAGGACCACTCCTCGTCCCTGGGGCCGCTGGCCTATCAGCCTATTCCTTTCAGCCAAGCGGGAAACCCTGTCATGAGCACAGTGGCCTTCCTTGCCTCTGTGGTTGACCCACGTGTGGCCTCAGCTGCAGCCAAATCTGCTCTTGGTGAGAATTTTTTTTTTTTTTAAATATGTGCGAAAACACCAAAAACAATCTCAGCATAATGTGCTGTACACAGGGTACTTAATGACAAATATTTGATTAAATATTAAGATTAATAAAATATGAAATTAACTTGTTTTACCTTCTCGACCTTCTCACGACCATTATTCTGTATATAACCAGAAAAAGGATTACGCATAATTAAAAATGAATGGCATTGTAAATGTAAAAACACATTACCGCCACATGATATTGTCCTTTGTCATTATAGGTTACACTTTTTTTCTGTTCATTAATAACGTCTTTTCCCCTCTCAGAGGAGTTCTCTCGTATGAAGGAGGAGGTTCCTGCAGCACTTGTTGAGGCTCATGTGCGGCGGGTGGAGGAGGCAGCGAGGGTCAGCGGCCGACAGGACCCGCTCTATGGACTGGAAGGGAGCGGCATTGCAGGCACCGGGCTGGAGGAGGGAGAGAGGCCTGGTAGGATGGACACACACACACACATCACACATACAGTACAGTACAGCATATACACAGAGTTTAAAGATACAAGAAAGAAAAACTCCTTCACATGAAAAACTAGAAAAGCAAATAAAAAGGATCTGACTTCCCTGCAGATGAAAGCAGTGATGAAAGCAAGAGTGACAGCCAATCAAGTGAAGAGAAGAGGGAGGCAAAGGTATGATGCATACCTGTCATGATATAAGGATTTAGGAGTTCTGTTGCATGGCTCATTATACTGCACTCACTTTCCCCACAGGACAGCAAAGATGGAGCCGCTGAAGAAGAGGAGAAGCAGGCGGAGAATGGGAAGAAGGAAGAAGAACGAAGTGGAGAGCAAGAAGGAGAGAGGGAGGTGGACAAAACAGAGTCAGAGATTGGTACGGAAATACACCTCTATTTCTGACAGGCAGATACAGAAAAATGCTAATCCTAATTTTTGTCAGTGATGGTGACAATATAACTTTTTTCTCTTTCAGGGGATAGGGAGAAGGAGAAGGATGGAAAAGAGGGCACAGAGGAGGGACAAAAAGAAGCAGAGAGTGAAGGAGAAAGAAAAGCCAAGGTGGAGCGTGACGTGGGAGAGGGGAACCTGGCCACTGCTGCAGCATCTGCGCTCGCTGCTGCTGCTGTAAAAGCCAAGGTAGGGTTTTTTTCAGGGGCCAATAAATGCTGCATCTTTTATCACCTTTTATGTTTTTCTTATTTCTCTCTTCTTCTCTGTGTAGCATTTGGCTGCAGTGGAAGAGAGGAAGATCAAATCTCTTGTTGCTCTGCTGGTGGAGACCCAGATGAAAAAGTTAGAGATTAAACTGCGACATTTTGAAGAACTGGAAACCATTATGGACAGAGAGAGGGAGGCTGTAAGTGATGCATTCTAGGGTTTGTAGTATCACAAAAGTGAAGTCAGTGTCCTTACAGCTAAAACCTCTAACATTTGCTGTTGTGCTGTGTTTTCTGTGTGTAGTTGGAGTACCAGCGTCAGCAGTTGCTGGCTGACCGTCAGTCCTTCCACATGGAGCAGCTGAAATACGCTGAGATGAGAGCCCGCCAGCAGCACTTCCAACAGATCCAGCACCAGCAACACAGCCAGTCCGGGGGTCCTCATTCTAATCAGGCTGCCTCGGGCCAGCCAGCCCAGGGTCCAACTCAGCAAGCTCCAAGCACACCAGCGCCACAGCCTGCCCCAAGCCCCGCTCCTACAGCCTCTTCTGCCCAACCCTCTGAGTCCCAGCCGGCTCAGGGTGCTCACACCTCGCCCCCCTGCCCCCCAGGCCAGGCCCCAGCTGCCCACTCCAGCTCCAGCTCCAGCTCAACCCCTGTACTCCACGGTGAGCACAAAGCAGCAGCTTTAAGAGATTCTAGTGTTAAAATAACAAGCAGGTTTAATATGTAATAACATATAATGCATAAAATATAAAATGATAACCTCCTGAGTTAGGAGTTATATTCCAAGCTTGATCCGAAGGCAACTGGACTTGGTTCAAGATCTTCAAACAAGTCCAGTTGCCTTTGGATCAAGCTTCAAATCTACCCTGACCTGGGTGACTGAGAACCTACACAGACCCCCTGAGTTATAGTTTGGTAGATGTGATGGTTTATGTAATTTCTTGTGGTCAGACTGATGTTTCACATATTGAACAGCAAACAGTTGTTCACAGCAAGTATAAAAATAAAACAGCAAAATGAACAAACTAATCAAACAGCTAAATGGGACAAGGGGGGGATCACATGTGCATCCCAAAGCTTTACTGTTGATAAGAAATATTCACAGTTTGGCAGCTTTGAGGAAAAGATAACATCCAATACAGGGAGAGTAAAAATATAAAACATTGTAGTGTTGTCAGTAACCTAAATATTTGGTTACATTCTGGGACTGTAACTTGTAGTTTTGTTTCCTATTAGCCTGTCAATCGTATTTAAACAAACAGCGACATCATCAAATTCTCATTTTTATAGACTTATCATCCCAAACCCAAATAATGTACACTCTACAACTATACAAACAGAGAAGTAAGCAAATCCGACAGCTACCAAGTTATACAGATTCATAACAATTGTCTCCTGTTCCTCATCACAGAACCCAGCGCCCCTCTCTCCGGGGAAACGCTCCACCCCTCAGCTCCCGTCCCGCCTCCCCAGTGAGAGAAAAGCGAAACTGCCTGAGGATCTGAATGACTCTGACCACTTAGAATCCTGCCTGTATCATCGGAAATGAAGACATAAGAGGAAAGAAAAGAACACATTTTACATGTTACGCATTTTTTTCTGTCGTTTTTTCTTCCTACAAGACTATTTGATGTGAGAAAGAAAAAAATATATATATACGTCCATGTGGAACCACCTCTACTTTGAATAACCGTCGAAAATGAAGAACTCCCTTTCAATTGGATCTGCCTATGAAGAAAACATACTGTCATGAAGAAGCCATTCATCCTGCGTGGTCTATTATTGGACAGCAACGTCTTACTTCCTGATTTTAAGCTCAACACCAGAGGTCAGGTGAGCTGAGAGGGTCTAAAAACATGCTGGTACTTATGAAGAAGAGAAAAGACTCATCTCTTGATTTCAGTGTTTTGGAAAATGTTGCATCCATGTCCTGCAATAGTAGTTCGCAGCGTGTGAAGTTACATGCTTCACAATGTCTCCCCCCTTTGTACTGTAGGTACTGATGAAAAAATGCACTTTTAATCTAGGTCTCATTGAAAAAACTTGAAGCATCCATGAAATTGAACTTCAGCACTTATATCGTCCTTTATCTTGTCTGAATTGCTTTTCCATACTGAAGGTTTTGGAAACTTGGATTTACTTTTCCGTCTTTATTGTAATACATTGACTTATGGTCTCTGTACAGGGTCGGACCTGAAGGTCACATGTCTTGAACCGACTTTTCTCTGCAGAAAAATTTATGTGATGAATGAAAATCAGAAGCCAGTTAGAAATTACAAAAAGCTGGTTGGAATGCAGATGAAGAAAAAGAACTGTAAAAAGTGGGCGTTCTGTTACAAAAGTATTTTGTTGCTCTGTTGTGATCCTATTTAAAAGTACTGACAGCATGAGACCATCATCCTTAAAGGACTTATACTTAGGAATATCTTAATTCTGTCCCCTATTTCAACAGCACTTAGTGAAAAAAACATGAGGAGCTTCATGTTTTTGCAATTTTGGATGAATTGAAAGAATCCAGGTTGGATTGTTGTGAAGAATGTAGTCATGTTCAAAAGGAGCCAATGAAAGAAAAGAAAGGTCTGAGAACAGTAATACTACCAGCTACCACATTCAGTTTGTGTTTTATTCATAATCTGACTTTGTGTTTATTGCTAAACCAAATTGTTTTTATAATCATGTTTATCTCACTTTTATTCAGTGAGTTTTGTTACGGTTGCTCGGGAAATTAAGAGGACTTTTTTAGCAGCTTGTTTTTTTGTCGGTGCATTTCAAGTTTTACGTGGAAGAAATGTCAAAGAAGTCAAAAAAACAAGGGAGCTTGCACCTTAAACAGCTGACAATGGTTAGATTGTGTCCTTAATATCAGCAACAGTTTCCTCACTTTTTATCCTATCCATTTTTGTATTTTTTACTGTTTCCATCTCCTTTTTTTTATACGTCATCATTGTATCTGTATATTCTTACCCTTGTATCCTATATTTACCCTCTCCACTGTTGTGTATGACACGTGCAGGTCTGCTGGATCTGCCTCAAATGTGACTGAGCATGTGTGTACTTGGACGCATGCCATTACCGTCGGTTAACAACATTACCGTTCAGTTTTATTTTCAGTGCCATTTGCTGTTTGTTGCAACAAAAAAAAACTGAAGAATGAAAAAAAAAAAAAAACATGCTTTGTGTTGCACAAGGCATCATGTCAGTGTCATGAAAAATATTCCAGTCAGATGGTGAAACTTTACAGTTAATGTCTGTCAAGCCAGTATTGCAGACCTCACTGTGGTCGTGATAATAAATGGACTTATTTTATCTGTCTTATTACTACATTGTGTGGATTTTGTGATATGAAAACAAGTGTCCGTTCAGTTTATGTGTTTTTCACGATGCTGGAGGTAGCAGCAGTTGCATTGATTATTATACAGTAGAAATCCTTTTTTCCTCAGTAAATCATCACATTAGTGCTGACTGATACTCTGGCAGTTTGTATTAAAAATGGAAGGCGTATGAGGTTCAGCTTTTAATTACATGTCGGGGAAAAAATAAAGATTTGAAGAGGAGTCTGTGTAATTTTGTTTATTTTTTTCTACATCAATTCCACAGACCAGTAACACACACAGGTGAACAGAGATGAGTGGAAATCTACAGTTTCATAAACTAGATTTTGAGGATGCCACAGAGCAGAGAAACGAATCATTATCCCACTGCTTATCTTCAAGACTCAACCTTGAACATGCTATATCACTGATCACAAGTTATGCAACAATAGTGAAATAGTTTCTGACCTGCAACATATCATTGCAGTATTTTTCCTGATAAAGTTCAACTATTTGATTGATCTTATTTTAATGTAATTGACAATGTGTGTGAGCAATTAAGAAATATTTGACTTACAAAGACTCACAGCCTTAAAGACACTTTGGAAAGAAGGATGTTTATTCAATACTGTTCAATGTAACATTTCACATTATCATGTACACACAAACAAACTAATGACAACGAGACTGACTGAGAGTGAGAATGTAAAATCATCAGAATGTACAACTGTACCTACGAGATGTAATACTGTTGAGACTAAGAGGAAAGGGGTTATTCACATTAGACAGAAAAGGCACTTAAAAAATGTCATACAGATGTAAAAAAAAAAAACAACAACAGAATAAACAGACTTGTTGGAGGTAGGACGACTTGATGGACAGGTTACAAGAGACAAACCAAACAAAAACATTTAGGGATAAGATTAAAGCTGGAGATGTGTGAATCTGAACTCCTCAACCGCTCATCACCATACGGACGAGTTCTGACAGGACAGAAACAGAGAGACACAACATCAGATTTCAATTGGAAAACAAGGATTATCAGCTCCTCTCCATATGGTGAAAAAAAATGGGGGGGGGGGGGGGGACAGGATACATTTAAGAAATGGATTGCTTTTACCATCAAAAAATAAATATGTGTATTTTTTTCTGAATTTTTTCTTTTTACTATTGTCAGTGTCCTGGGGGCTTTTTTAGATGTTGCATGCAGGCTTTAGCCTGGGGAAATCAGTGACCAAAGCAGGAGAGAAAGGTTAAAGGTCAACAGAGAACACCAGCAATGCTCTGAGGCCATAGAATTAACTATTTATAAATAACAATACCTGCTATGCTGTATAGTAAACCTGCCAAACTGTCTTCATTTATTATTTACTGTGAAGATGAACATGAGGCCTCTGGGCTTTTGTAAGTCTCTGTCTGGATGTCACTGAGTCATTGAGCATGTGACACAAAGACCACATGTCCCTTGTTGTTTTATAAAAATGAAAAACTGGCATCAGATATTTTCTAGGGGCACATGTTGCTGTCTAGTACTTGATACAGTCTGGTTGTGTCGTTTAGTTTTAAGGTGTTGTTCCACATTCTCTTCACTTTTACCTTCATAGTTAATGCAGCCATTGGCGTCTTCGTGTCCTGCTAGAAGAGTCTCCACCTCCTCCTCCGTCATTTTCTCCCCTTGAAAACACAGAAGAAAAACGATGTACTGTACTTCTAAGAAGCAGGTTTAATTTGGTACAGATAACGTGCGTCTGGGAATGTTGCTTTAGATGTGCATGACAAGAGGACAGATATCTGTAAAGTGAGGTTACTGGAAAACGAGAAATGACAAATCTTTGTGCTAAGCTGGTGTTTACTTACCTAGTGTAGTGAGCACATGACGTAGCTCGGCTCCCATCACTGTACCGTTTCCCTCCTTGTCAAAGACACGCAGACCCTCTACAATGTCCTCAAAGGAGCCCTGGTCCTTGTTCTTGGCAATCGCCTGAAGCATGGGCAGAAACTGTTCAAAATCCAGCATCTTGTGGTTCATCTCTGCAGATAGAAACAAAGGGATGAGAAAGGATGAACAGGAGTTAGAGAAACTCTCTTCCTTCCCACCAAAGTAAAAAAAACAAAAAAACAGCGTTATCTCAAGACACTGTAAAAAAAGAGCAGGTCTAGACGTACTCTATGTTATATTATTTATAAAGACCCAACATTAACCCACAATGAGCACAGCACTAAGTGACATTTAGCGAAGTTACAATGGAAAGAAAACACTACCTAAAACTGGAGCATCATTTTATTTTTTATTATTATTGTTATAAATTAAATTATTATTTTTTTTATTTTTCTTAAATATGAATCTTACCTTCTAACTTGGGGTTTCCCAGGACCTTGAGCACCTCAGCATTGACGGGGTTCTGACCGAGAGCCCGCATGACATCACCACACTGGCTGAAGGTGATCTTTCCCTCACCCGTCCGGTCAAACAAGAGGAACGCCTCCTTGAATTCTAACATAGATACAGAGGGGCACAGTTCAAAACTCAGCTGTTTATCACAGTAGATGAAATAGACTTTACTAACAAACTGTGGAGACAAAAGAAAACGTGGTTTTGACAGGAGAAAAAAAAATGTCTTCATCGCAGGTTAAGTGTACAACACTTCAAGTAAGTGCAGGATAAAGCAACAAATCAGCTGATAATGTTATTGTGACATTACCTAAATTCAGTTACATTGCATTTTTGAGCATGAGCAATCAAACATGAATAGCCTGATTATTTGATCCACTGTAATATATTTTTAAAAAAGACCAGAGCACTTCTCTACCCTATAGTACACACTGGATCAAGATAAAATGTACAAACATACTTTGAGTTAAAAACTGATTAGGACTGTTAAAACCTGCTAACCTAATCTCCAAAACACTTCAACCCCCACAGCTACACTGGTGGGCTTCACTGAGAGGGGGTGGGGGCTGTTGAAACAAAACTAAACTTAAAAAAAGACTAATGTTTACAACACTTCTGTTATATTGACCACAAAGCAACTATTGTTCTGCATTAATGTATCTGTCACTAATCATTAGAGGGCCACTGAACAGTAGTTTCAGTGTCCTTTAAGTACACCACAAAAAGTCTGGGCCAACACCCTGATTCCTGCACTGATTTGTAAAACACAAGCTGTCAATATTACTGTGAGTGCATATGTGTCCATCAGCATGCAGACACACAAAGATGCTGTGCCAAACATGTAAGGTGTTAGTAGTATAGTATATAGTAGTAGTATTGACAAGCTTGGAAATATCAACATGACACCTCACTGTTCAAAAATACTTTACATTTTGTTTCGCTGTGTCGAGTTACCTGAAAGGTCTCAGAGGATTTCAGAGACGACTAAGGCATTTATAGAGCTATTTTAGATAGAAGTTGTCAGGGTTATCTTGCAGCTTAACCGTAAAATAATGGGGGAATCCCCTCAGCTTATCAGCTGTGAACTCACCCATGATCTGGTCTTCAGTGAAGTCAGACTGGTTGAAGCAGGCACGGTTAAAAAGCACAAGGGAATAACAAGTATGTTAGATGCTACTGACATACAACAGGCTAGCATTAGTCTGATTAATCCTCCATTAGAGCTAGCGTACAGTTAAAAAGGCAAAAGGCTTTACAAACACTGCAGCTAGCTGGTGATGGGATGAGTGAAGCAGGCCAGGAGGGATAACGCAGCTAGCTTAACGTTAACTAGGTTAAACACTCACACAGCCATCGAAAGACGAACAAGGCATTGCACATTTCAGTTCAAATCTAAAAAAACGAAAGCATTCAATCATTTAAACATTGTAAGGACTTACCATGTCTGTTTTATGTTACAGGGTGGCAGACGGGCGAGGGTCTCGTATCTTCCCTAGGCTAGGAGGATGACACTAACTACGAGCTGCATTATATCACTGATGACGTGGACGCGCAGGTCGCAACAGCCAATCACAGGCGTCGATTTTACAGTTGCATTGCTGGCATTTTTGTGCGTAGGAAGCTACAGCTTGAGGGCACCCTTAAAATAACAAACACTACTTTGCAGACAACCTGGAGAGATGTGTTGTAATAGAAAACATACAACCGCTTCAACTTACAATGACGGACAATAAAAAACAAAACAATTTCCATTTGCAGGCTCAGCAAAAACCACACATCAGAAACTCATGCTATCAAAGGCAACTAGTTCATTTAGATTGCCTGATAGTGGTGGTAAATGAAGAACTTAGATAATTAGATAATTAGTTGCCACAACTATTATTAAGTTGCCACAGTCAGTAATGTGTTAAAAACTCTCTTGTGTCAAACAATCCTAAACATCAGTAGGAAAAAAGGGGAAGAAGTCTTATTAAGGCATCAATATTGTGTTCCTTTTTTTTTTAATCATAATCAGAAACACATCAAAAAGGAACTCAGAGATGATGAAACTTGTGGGGTAACTTGATTTAGGGGATATTTATTGGAACAACACAATATTTGTATTCATAATGCTTCCGACATAACTCATTAAAAGATACATCTCTGCAGTTTACATTAATTATATATATTATTATAATCTTAAAACACTGATTATAATACACAAATAAATACAACAATGAGTCGTAAGTAATTTTTTCAAAAAGAGCATTTTATTGTTAGATTAGTTATTTCATCAGGCATCAGTGGAGGTATGCCAACATATTCTGCTTTAAATTTATGATGTCACTGTTTGACTGAATGTGCATTTCATCTTCAAATCACAATGAGAAACATAAAGAATTACTTGACGTTAACAATTTCCAATCCTCATTTTTCCTCCTCACCAGTTCTCTCACCACATTGAAATCGGACAAAGTCCAGCACCCGAGCCTGTTGCCCCAAGAGGAATTGTGCCACAGTTCTGCTGGGGTCTCCTAGGAAGGTCTGAGGCAGCAGGCGGGTCTCACTTTCACCGCAGGGCAGGTCATCCATGTTCCCTAGGGACACAGGGGCTTCTCCCACTATGTGCTGTCCCAGCTTGTGTCCTAGAATATCCTGCTCTCCCTCCTTACCACCCTTAAATACAACCAGGGCACCATAGCGACCCATGGCCACCTTTGTCTGGCTGCTCACACCGCCGTGTATGTATGAGCCAACGTTCCACTCAGCAGGGACACTTAGGGTCACCGCCCGCTTCACTGACATGTTCTCACCAAGACGACCTGAGGTCAAAGAGATTTTTATCAATTAATGGTTAAATATAAAGATTTCAGAAAAACAAGCTACATTTCATAGAAGGTGAAGAAATGTTTTCGAGTTTTAAAATACATTTTAGCTGTCAATGCTCAAGTCATGTCTTCTGTCAGCAGGCAGTCAGTCAGTAATTCTTGTTCTTAAAAACTTGTGTGAAGGTCAACTTACAGTACATAAACATGATGTGCAATTACAAGCTCTCCTGTGCACAGGATGTTTTAATCCTCCTGTGACATAATGCTAATCATTTCATTACTTCAGAGAATAAAATATTTGATTACTGTAGAAATGTATTAATGAAGAAAACTAGGTGTGAACACAGGAGCAGAATGGGTTTGAACTACACAGTAGTCTTCAAAAGAGAAATAGAGCAGTGTCCCTTCGAGATGAACATACCTATTGTTAGAGCCACCCGGTCTGCAAGTGAAGCTCCTTCATCCACACTGAGTTTGCAAACCTCATCACCTGCCAGGATGCTCTGTGAACAAATGTGCATGAGCAGAATTAAATTACAACAAAGGAAACAGGACTGATGTGTTTGAACATTACACTTTTTTTCTAGTAAACAGTGTAGCCTAATTTGAACATAATTATTATTTTCTATCAACATTAAGCCTTATGATGCATTTCATACATTTGACAAATAATAAAAGGTTGAACTTCTGCTTGCAGAAGAGAAAATTAGTTAGAATCGTGGAACTCAGCAGGCTTGCACACTTTCCCCTTTTTTGTCTGCTGTTGATATTGAACCTCTGGCAGTGGCCTTCAGGTCCTGTCAGATTTTAGGAATTTTAGGAGAGGGCACCAAGCATAAAATTGGCCTTGTACACTGCTCTATATTATTATTATTATTATTAGACATTTTACTTTTTTTTTATAATCGCCCAACCACACAGTTCTATCCCTTTTGATAACACTGTTAAATGAGTTTCATATTAATGAGTTATTATTTTGTGTTGGCTTTTCTAGAAAAAAATAAAAATGTTTACACTGTTTTGAACCGGTTTACATAATAAAATTAATGAAGCTATCAAATCAAACCATCAGAACATGAAACTTCCAGTACAACTCCTGTCTTCACTGTATGGTCTTACCTTAACATATCCTCCTTTACTTTGGGTTTTGTTTTGGTGGTGCGCCAAGGTAGCAAATGCTACGTCCTTCACCAGCTGTTGGAAATTCTCATTGCGGGCGACAAAGTCTGTCTCACAGTTAACCTGCACCAAGCAAAGAAGGAGAAAACCAACATAATTCATAAAACCATCATGTCCAACAAATCACAGAAAAAAAAGACATACACAAGTATATAGATCTGGCTTTACCTCCACCATAACTGCAGTTTTATCTCCAATAAACAGGCCAATCAGACCTTCTTTGGCTTTGCGACCCTCCAGCTTGTTTGCTTTGCTCCAGCCCTCTTTCTGTGCCTGCTCATTTAACCACGTCTCTGCCTGACAGTTTGTAAATCACATCATTTTACACAGCAAGTACTTTGTCAAAACAGCAATCAATTAACCACTGTTTCACATCTCAATAGTAGGTGCAGAAAGAGCAGGGGAGATGGGTTTACCTGTGATACGTCATTATCAAACTTCTCCAGGGCTTTCTTGCAGTTGATAAAGGTGTAGCCCGTGCTTTTCCGCAGTTTCATCAGGAGGGCTTTCTCAGCTGCCAGAAGATGACAACCTGTGTGCAATGACTGGACATGCTGGCAAATACTGACCTGAGGATTAGAGATGAAAGGTGTTACATTCAATGTAGGATAACTTTAAAAAGCCCAGTGTCCCAGACTTACCCTAAAGACTTACTCTGTCTTTAATACAGTGTTTCAATTCAAGGTGAATACTCTACATGTAACTAAAAGGCAAGGTAACTTGATGAATTGTTACGTTAGATGGTTAATCAGAAAGTAGGGAACTTGACGTTAGCCAACAACTCATCCAACATTATTTCACAACTGGTGTTAAGAGCCAACAGTGACAGCTCAAGCCTCAGGTTGTTAAACACGTGACAGAGTAAAGGATTCATGCACTCACCTTTGCAACGTCTCTTGCAATTGCTTTAAATAAAAAGGTTAATGACATCTTTACAGTCTGTACAAGTGATGTGCCTTATGAAAGCTCCTCTATGGAAAGCTCAGAATGTCATTGAAATCCACGCTGTGTAAGGAAGCCGGGAAGGGGCAAAAATAAAATAGAAGTCTACGCAAGTTATTACTGCCCTCTACTGGACGGGAGTGGGACTACATCCAGACAATGTAAGGCTACTGACCTAAAAAAGAAATAAAGCAATACTTTAATGATGAATTCGGATTTGATTCCATAGATCTAATTAAAAAAAAGTATAATGACCACGAAAATGTAGGCCTATCTCAAAATGGTAGAATAAAATGTCCCCTTGTCTGTCTGTCTGTTTGTCTGTCTGACTGTCTGTCTGTTTGTCTGTCTGACTGTCTGTTTGTCTGTCTGACTGTCTGTCTGTTTGTCTGTCTGTTTGTCTGTCTGACTGTCTGTTTGTCTGACTGACTGTCTGTCTGTTGTTGTGGATTTTTCTGTTGGTAATAAAAGATCTCAAGTCAAAGTCTTTTGTCTTTGTGTATTTTATTGCATATAATAAAAAGTTATTTTGCAAAAGGGGTAATCAGCTACAAAAGTAACATCAGTCACAAGTGCATCAAATATTCCCGGGGCAGTTCCGGTTGCAGAGCATATTTATACATTCACAGGGTGTAGGTATATTACATATACATGAGTGATACATCGTCATTGGTTTCAGCTTGCCCTAGTGACTACGCCTTCTGCTAGTTTGCCTGGTGATTTATTTATGCAAGCTTCTTTCTATAAGGCACCTGGTACGGAGGAACACCAACAGAAACTCCTTTGTCAGGAGGGCACTGATTTAGGGTCATGCTGTACCCAGATCCTGAGGAGCGTACCTGTTGGAGATACAGACCAAGGCCATACAGAGAAACAGTTTCTAATTGCTAAATGACGCACGAGCATCCTAATCTGATCCTAAGGTCAAACGAAGACAACAAACAGATAGGATTTTTCCATTACACTGTCTGTCTGTCTGTCTGACTGTCTGTCTGACTGTCTGACTGACTGACTGACTGTCTGTCTGTTTGTCTGTCTGTCTATCTGTCTGACTGTCTGACTGACTGCCTGACTGTCTGTCTGACTGACTGACTGTCTGTTTGTCTGTCTGTCTGACTGTCTGTCTGTTTGTCTGTCTGTCTGACTGTCTGTCTGTCTGTCTGTCTGTCTATCTGTCTGACTGTCTGACTGACTGTCTGACTGACTGACTGACTGACTGTCTGACTGTCTGTCTGACTGACTGACTGACTGACTGTCTGTCTGACTGTCTATCTGTCTGACTGACTGTCTGTCTGACTGACTGACTGTCTGTCTGTCTGTCTGTCTGTCTGTCTGTCTGTCGGACTGTCTGTCTGTTTGTCTGTCTGTCTGACTGTCTGACTGTCTGACTGTCTGTCTGTCTGTCTGTCTGTCTGACTGTCTGTCTGTTTGTCTGTCTGTCTGACTGTCTGACTGTCTGTCTGTCTGTCTGTCTGTCTGACTGTCTGACTGTCTGACTGTCTGTCTGTCTGTCTGTCTGTTTGTCTGTCTGTCTGACTGTCTGACTGTCTGTCTGTCTGTCTGTCTGTCTGACTGTCTGACTGTCTGTCTGTCTGACTGTCTGTCTGTTTGTCTGTCTGTCTGACTGTCTGACTGTCTGTCTGTCTGTCTGTCTGTCTGTTTGTCTGTCTGTCTGTCTGACTGTCTGACTGTCTGTCTGTCTGTCTGTCTGTCTGACTGTCTGACTGTCTGTCTGTCTGACTGTCTGTCTGTTTGTCTGTCTGTCTGACTGTCTGACTGTCTGTCTGTCTGTCTGTCTGTCTGACTGTCTGTCTGTTTGTCTGTCTGTCTGACTGTCTGACTGAAATTGAGAAAATCTGAATTAATTGAGATAAATAACAAGTAAAGTATTAAAAATAAGAAATCAAATTATATTTTTCAACTTTGTTAAAGGTTGCCTGCAAAGTTCGTCGGAGGAGAGATATTGCAGGTCCTTCCTTCTTGCTCCAGTCAGACTCTTTAACCAGGCCTGCTCCTAGTATAGATCACCAAACACACACAAAACAAGCCAGAAACAATTCTCTCCAACTAGTATATTATAATCATATTACAATATCCTCTGATACTTAATAATATACGGAACTTACTTGTTGTAGTAACATGTTCAAGTTTTTTTATGTATGTTCAGACTTCATTTGTTACAACTGCAGCTCTGTTTCGGCTCTTCAATTACTTAATTGTGCACTGTGTGCTCTCTTTTAGTCCATGCTTGCTCTTGTGGATGTAACAATGTTAATATCTCCATTGAGGGGATAAATAAAGGTTTATCTCATCTTATCTTAACAAATGTTACCCACTGTCTCCACATTTTTTAACTCCCTAGTGAAGCCTATTTGTCAAGTGTTTGTGAGCATGAAAAATCAAAGATTTCACTCGTCATTATAGTTGAAAAATTTTGATTTATACTGCCGAACAGAAAGAAAATTAGCATTTGTCATTAAAAAGTGCAATGCTGCTGTTCTCGTTCTACTGCCAAGACTCCCGTGGTGTTAATAAATGGAAATGAACAATCAGGAAACAATGCTTGTGTAACTTCAAAGATCAGCATGCATCTTTGCAGGGTGGTATTTGCAGTTGGAGCATGTGAGCTCAACACGAGCACGGACACTGAAGCAGGTGAGCGACTCTGTTATCTTTTATAAACCCTGTGAAAAACAACACCTGGTCTTAAAAAAAGCTCTTGCTGAGTTAAGGTATTTTAACAAACTTTATTAATAAACCCCTAATGTGCAACTGGCTTAAGAATAAACATTTAGCTTCGTCATTATTCATCTTAAAATTACCTTAATTTTCATGAAAGAGCAAAACATCGGTCGGCTGTCATGGTTACGCCTCATACTTTGTAATGGTTTTATTCTGATACAGTAAAGTACTGTTACAGTGCCAAACAGGTGAGAGAGAAAAAAAACAAGAAAAAGTTTGTTTGCAGCTTTCAAAAGTATTTTTTCCCACTTCTTAAAACGATGTCTTGATTTACAACAGGTCAATCATCAACTCTGTCCACCAGTTTGAAAAATAATCAACAATTAAGGAGTTTAATTGTGCACGTGGGGATACATTTTGTCCAAAGGTCATGAGGAAGCATGTCCAGATGAAGCAGTTGACCTCCTAATTTAGGGGCTGGATTAACTGAAAGTCTGGTTTGGATTGGTCAGGTTAAACTTGCTATAAAAGGGAGACCATGGTAAGAGCTGGAACACCTTTTCAGGTTGCAGCTGATCTAGGATGAAGGTCGTTGCTTTCCTTACACTGTTGGTGACCCTCTTTCACCAGGGATACAGCAGTAGGAGAAGTTTTCTGCTCTATTATAATCATAAACTGGTTTATGTATAACTGTGTTATATCATTTTAAAAAGGTTTTACTGTCTTGTCTGTTCATCCTCAGACAGTCTGGACTCATGTGAGAGACGCTGTGGTTATGGCACAGACAATAACTTCTCCTGTCAGTGTAACCCTTCCTGTGAGCGCTTCAGAGACTGCTGCTCTGACTACACTGAGCTCTGTAAAGGTGAGTGGTGTAAGCACACTCTTGTTCTATACCTCAGAACTTAGTACACAGAAATGCTTTTATTTAATAT